>NW_023604295.1:21940729-24340729 GCF_014898055.3 Talpa occidentalis
ACCAAGTTGGATTCATTCCAGGGGCACAAGGATGGTTTAACATCCAAAATCAATCAACGTTATCCAACACATCAACAAAAAAGAAATATAAAAACCATATGATATATCAATAGATGCTGAAAAGCTTTCGACAAGTGCAACACCCATTCATGATAAAAGCCCTTGAAATTCTTGGATACAAGGAACATACCTCAACATCATAAAGGCCATCTATGACAAGCCAACAGCCAGTATCATTCTCAATGGTGAAAAGCTGAAAGCAATTCCATTAAGATCTGGAACAAGACAAGGATGTCCACTCTCACCACTGCTTTTCAATATAATACTGGAAGTCCTAGCCAGAGCAATAAGACAAGAGAAAGACATCCAAGGAATCCAAATAGGAAAAGAAGAAGTCAAAACTATCACTATTTGCAGATGATATGATAATATACATAGAGAAACCCCAAAATCTCCACAGAAAAACTAATTCAACTCATCAATCAATTCAGTAAAGTGGCAGGATACAAAATCAACACGCAAAAGTCAGGAGCCTTCTATACACAAACAATAAATCTGAAGAAGAAGAAATCAAAAAAACCACCCTTTTTATTATCGAAACAAAAAAAATCAAATATTTGGGAATAAATCTAACAAAAGAGGTAAAGGACCTAATACAAAGAAAACTATAAAACACTGTTAAAAGAAATAGAAGAAGAACAAAAGAAATGGAAAGACATCCCCTGCTCATGGATTGGAAGAATAAACATTATTAAAATGGCCATCCTACCAAAAGCAATATACAGATTCAATGCTATTCCAATCAAAATCTCAATGGCATTCTTCAAAGAAATAGAACAATTATTGATGAAATTCATATGGAATCACCAAAAACCCGAATAGCCAAAGCTCTACTGAAAAAAAAAAGAAGGAATGGAGGCATCACACTCCCAGACTTCAAACTATACTACAAAGCCATAATCATCAAAACTGCATGGCATTGGAACAAGAACAGACATACAGACCAATGGAATCGAATAGAAAATCCAGAAATAAACCCACAGATTTATGGTCAACTAATCTTTGACAAAGGAGCAAAGACTATGCATGGAGCAAAGAAAGTTTGTTCAATAAATGGTGCTGGGAAAACTGGGTCGCTACATGCAAAAGAATGAAGCTTGACCACTACCTCACACCATACACAAAAATCAACTCAAAATGGATTAAAGAACTAGACATAAGACCTGAAACCATAAAATACATAGAAGGAAATATAGGCGAAACACTACGGGATTTGCACATCAAAGACATCTTTACAGACACATCACCCAAAGCTGACAGTGAAGAGAAAGATAACAGCTGGACTACATCAAATTAAAGAGCTTCTGCACAGCAAAAGAGACAATAACAAAAACAAAGAGAAACCCCACCAACTGGGAGAACATTTTTTGCACCCAACACTAATGATAAAGGACTGATCACAAAAATCTGCAAAGAGCTGATGAGACTCAGCAACAACAAAGAAAATAATCCAGTCAAAAAATGGGCAGAAGAGCTAAAAAGAAACTTCTCTGAAGAGGAAATGCAAATGGCCAACAGACATATGAAAAAAATGTTCAACATCACTTGTAATCAGGGAAATGCAAATCAAAACTACCATGAGATACCATCTCACACCAGTGAGAATGGCACATATTAAAAAAACTAGCAACAACAAATGTTGGCGAGGATGTGGAGAAAAAGGAACTCTTGTGCACTGTTGGTGGGAGTGCAAACTGGTCCAACCACTATGGAGAGCTGTGTGGAGATTTCTGGACCTACTAAACATAGAGCTTCCATATGATCCAGCAATTCCACTCCTAGGTATTTACCCAAAGGACACAGAAACATCAATTCCAAAGAGCACCTGCACTCCTATGTTTATAGCAGCACTGTTTACAATAGCTAAGCTTTGGAAACAACCCAAATGCCCAAAAATAGATGACTGGATCAAGAAGATGTGGTACATATATACCATGGAATATTACTCAGCATTCAAAAAAGATAAACACATGCAATTTGCAGCAACATGGATGGCACTGGAAGGGATCATGCTCAGCGAAATAAGCCAAAAGAAAAAGAAAATACCGGATGGTCTCACTCATAGCAGGAATCTAGAAAACTTAAATAAGGGACCAGGAAAATGAATATAAGAAAGTGAAAATCAAAATCAACAAAAAACTATGAACCAGAGACACTTTTTGGGGGGTGGGGGGGGCGGGAGGGGAAGGATTGGGGTCAGAATGGGGCGTTTGCAATTGTATGGGGGAATATAAAAATAAAATTTAATATTAAAAAAAAAAAATGATTAAATGATTTTTTAGTTGAGAAGTCTGGTCTTTCAAAGATCATGGGGGAATTGTACAAAAAAGAATAAGTGTCAATACCTTGAAGCAAAGTGGTTTCTAGGGGCTGCTATTCACAGAGGTGAGATGAGAGAGATACGGAGACATGAGTGTGATTTGAATAAAATAAAGGAAATTGAAGGAGAGATGCAACTGAAGAGAAGGACGGGTCAGATCATCTAGGTTTCTGTGGATCATGCTAAGGAGTTTGAATTTTACTTCACATGTGTTTGGAAGACCCTTGAGATTTTTAAATGAAGACTTGGCTTAATTTGGTATATATTTCTAAAAATAAACTTTGGGTGACACCTAGAGAATTGAATTGTGGGCGGTCATGTAGAAGCAGGAGAATTGTCACAATAATCTGTCTCAGTGAGAAATGATGGTGACTGGACTGGAGTGGGAAAATGGAGAGAGGTGAACTGAAGTAGAAAGTAGAACCAGTGGTTTTCTGATTATTTGAATCTGGGTGAATTGGGGTTGATGAAAAAGGAGTAATAAGGAAGAATCCTGGCCTTTGGTTTAAGCAAGTAGGTAGATGAGATTCACATTTACCATGAGAGTTAAGACTGGAAGTAGAAGAAAAATATGTATTCTTCATATATGTGTATGTAGAAGGGAGTGTTGAGGAGTGAAATGTGTTAATTACAGATCAAGAGTTCTGAAAAGCCTGTGAATCATTTGAGTAGACATTAATGAGATATCCCAGGGTTAAACTGAGGTTTGAAATATACATTTAGGTGTCATCAACTTTTTGATGATATTTAAAGCTATGAAATATAGTTTATTAAAGAGAGATTAAAGGGCTTCCTGGTGACACAAGGGTTAAACACAGCACTGTGAAGCTACACGCAGCCTCTACAGCATGAGTACGATTCCCGGCTGGCCAGGCAGCTACCCACATGGTGCAGCAGACCTCTCTGTCTCGCCCGCTGCTCCCCTCATTAGTGTATTTCAGTCAATCTGCCCGTTCTGTTCCCTACTCTGTCTCTGGTGAATCCTTTCACCCTCCTGTACCTCTGGCCTGTACCCCAGTTCTTGTATGCATAAATAAATAAATCTTAAAAAAAAGAAAAGGATTAAGAATTGAGCCCTAGATCTACCTCAATGTTGAGAGATACAGCAAAAGAATAAGCAACATAGGGAAATAAAAAGAAACTGACAGTGTGGACAGAGAGAAACCAGGAGTGTTTGACAATAAGAACGTGTTTTAAGAAATAGGGAGTGATATCTTAAGTCCCATGGCGTGACATTTCAGTACATTGTATGTGGGAGAGAACTGATCTGTAGCTGTTGAATCAAGGGTTGTGAGAGGGTCTTGGAGAGGCCCATTCATTGGCGAAAATGGTGTTGGGGTGGTACTGCTGATCACCTCCTCTCTCGGTTACCAGATGTGTGTGATTCTGCAGTCTGTGAGAGGTGCTAGTGTGCTTCATAGGATCAGCACAAGTTTGGAGGAGTCATTGGGGTGGGGTGCATTCTGTGTCTGTTGCACTTCACTGGGGCTGCTGTTTGGTGGGGCATCTCAGCTTCTCACATGTATCTGCTCAGTAAGGGTGCACATCTATACTACTCAGCTCTCCTCTCCCCAGGGCTGCCAGTCTATCACTTTCAAGAGCATTCTAAACTTTATTTTACATTTCTTCATCACCCAGTCTGTTCCTAATACATGAAATTGTGTTGCAGTTCTTTTGATAGCAAATTTTTGAACCCAGTTAAAAGTCACTTTAAAATGAGAATTAATTTTTCTATGTAAATAGAAAGACTGTATGCAGAAATTTCAAGGTTCTCAGATTCAGTAGTTCAGAGATCTTGGCACCCTGTGAACCTTTTGGCATTCCTTTCATGGTTGCAAAACAACTGCAGCAGTTCTAAGGGTTATATCCTCACATAGGACATGTTTTTTCTTTAACCTCTCACTATTTCATATTTCATTTAAGGAAGAAAAACCTTTCAAACTGCCACCCACAGAGATCACGCAGACACCTGAGTGTCTCAAGTAGCGGGGGACAAGTTCTGTCAATAAGAAAGAAGAGTGCAGGTCCTCCTGCTGGCAAAAGGGTTATGGCACAAGTTCAATCCCCGGGCAGGGAGCTACCCACAGGGCGCAGCAGACCTCTCCTGCCTCGCCTGCTGCTACCCTCAGCAGTGTATTTCAGTCAGTCTGCCTGTTCTGTTCCCCACTCTGTCTTTGGTGAATCCTCTCACCCCCACACCTTTGGCCTGTACCCCAGTTCTTGTATGCATAAATAAATAAATCTTAAAAAAAAAAAAAGAAGAGGGCAGTTCCTGCTGCACAGGCAATTCAACCCTACTCCAATATTGTTTCCATCAGATTCCCCCCACCCCCAGAAAAGAGCTTTTTGGTTAGTGGTAACAACCAACCACTGTGTTTTTCAGTTCCTGTTTCACTCTACTTCCCTCCATTTTAGAATAATCTGATTTCCTTAATTCAGTGATACCACACTTATGTGAACTCCTCCATATGTCTACTTTTTAATGACTCCCATTGTTGTTATGATTGAGTGAAATCCCCATCCTAGCTGCCAGCCTATGTATATTTAATGGTTAGATTTCCTGCCATTCCAACAACTACTTTACACTGTGGAAAGCCATAGTCCTTCAGCCACACCGAATTCATTTCCAAAATTTGAACTTTGTTCTTTGCTTTCCTGGTGCTATTCAGTTTGTCTCCTGGAATTTGTTACCTTATGTGGTACATACCTGTTTTCTGATTGTTGTTCAAAGTCACTTCATTAGGGAAGTATTTCCTAATTCCCTCCACCTGATCTTCCCCATATTGTTCCACCTTTCAGTCTTATAGTTTTTGGTACTGTTTCATTTTTGCATTTATCAGTTTGCATGTATCAGTTTGTTAGATTCCAGTAAAAGCCTGTCTCCTTCATTAGACTAAATTGCATGATCTTTTAGCACTGCATGTTTTATTCACCATTTTACTCATTGCTTTGTTCATTTAAAATATATTTGTTTAATGAGTAAATGAACAAATTATAATTTGTGTTTTCTATTATCCATACCCACAATTCAGATTTCCTGTTTCCACATTGCAGGGGATTAAAGAAATCCTTAAATTTGTTCAGGGGTGTTGCACATGTATGTGTATATGTGTGTGTGTGTGTGTTTATGTGAACGTCGTAGCAAAGATCTTTGGAAAGAATGAATGACAAGTCTCTTGTAACTAATGCACAAATTCCATGATGTTTATTTGGTTAGTCAGAAACCTTACATGCTAATTTTCTGTTACTTGGGTTTGTTATGGTAAGCAGAGATTGACAAATAGGTGGCTTCTAGATTAATGAGATACTGCTTAATTTTTTTGTACAAAATATGATCATGGAAATTATGGCAGACATTTCTGTGTTCACAGTTTTTAATACTGTCTACAATAATCTGAAGGAAATTAATGTCTGATTGCACTTAAATAAGAAAAATGAAAAAACTACTACCTTAACTATATTTATGTTAATTTTATGCTATAATGATACACTATACAGAGATCCATTTCAGGAGAGCCCTCATAATAGGTTTGAATGAGAGGCAAGTCCTAAATAATTTGAAGTTAAACACTATAATAACACTTTTCTTAAGAGTGTCACATACATATTTTTAGTTTATTTAAAAAGAAATTATAATCAGGGATCTCTTTATAAAACTATTACTGGAATTTAAACTGTTATTGAAAATAAAAATATTACGAGAAGCAGTTATTTTTCTTCAATATATGGATAAAAGTTGGCAATGCAGAATTATATTTTCCTGTGAGAATTCTTATATGTATATATATAACCTAAACAGTAATTTTGAAAATGAATGTTTATTAATTAACATATTAATTAAAACATACTTGGAGACTTACTAATGTAAGCTAGGCACTATGGTAATAAGAGTTGATTGCAAATTTCAAGGTTGGAATATGTATTTTTATAAATTGTGTAGGGATTTTTATGTGTAAATTTGTTTTGGACGTTTAGCAGTGTATTGTAGTTATTCTTAGTTATTTGTGAAATATGACCAGGACAGCAAAAAAGTAGGGTAAGAAAAAGAAACAATATTAACTTAAAGGAGACAATATTTTTTATGAATAAAAAAACTAATATGGTCTCCAGAAATTATAAGTCTTGGGGCTTAGTTCTTATTGAGGAGAGCAGATATGCATAAAATGATAAAAAATTGGAATAGTAAAGGGACACTATTCTCTGTTCTTTCTTTTGAACACTGGCATCCTTTCCTCCTTAATATTTCAAACAGATAAGATTAAACTGTTAAGATATTGGATTCTGTGATCCAAATATTATCTTAGAATTCAACAACTCAAGGACATTGTATTGCTCTTTCCTGGAAACCAGTAGGGGTAGAAGTACCAATCAGTAGCCAGCAGTTGATTGTTTAATTTTTTGATTTTGTCTTATTTGCCGAAAGTTAGATGTGGTCTATATTTAAAATTCTGTTTCTTTGTCCCAGACAAAAGTTGGATATACAAAGAATAAAGGCATTTTTATTTGTTTCATCAGGTTTTTTTGTGTCCACATGGTGATAAACGAGATTTGTCATAACATACATATGAAGAGGTGTGAATCTATCTTCCTAAATCGTATAAAATGTTGTAAACATTGTTACCTCAATAAAAATAATGCAGTAACAAAATAACATGACAATAAGAAAAAAAAAAAGAGATTTTCAAGGCTAAGCTCTCTGAGGGGTGTAGACATTGGTCCTGGTTGATTTTGATGTTCCCACCATCAAAATATGGTATAAAGCACCATCAGTCGGATTCTCTCTCTCTAGTCCTAAATTGTATTGCTGTCCATTCTGTGACAATCTTTATAGAGTTTCATTTAACAGGAACTTAGGGCCATTTTTGTCCCTATACATCTATAAAGCATCCCACTCAAGGATGAATCAGAGAGAAAGACCAGAGTATGAAGAGACAGGAGTTTACTCTAGAAATTATTGAGTGTCAGGGAGGTCCATTACTAGCAAGTCAGATACATCTACCAGTCAACTCCAAGCAATTAACACCTATATGAGCTTTGATGTAAGGAAATCAATCAAACAGATTGAACTGCCTATGCATGACTGAAATCCTTGATTCTGAATTAAAAGGGTGGTAAAGTACCAAATTCAGTTAATGCTTTTAGTGAGCACTTGGGGATTTTACATTCTAGCTAACCATATGGTTGTCCAAGTCTCTTGGGAAAATATAGGCTCCTGAGTACACTGGTCCCCCTGCCCCCTCATTTATTTCTATTTTCATTTTTTGAGCCCTGCATTAGTCATACATTGTGCTGAGTTTTATGTCGACCATATCATTTAATTCTCAATTAGGAAAGTTTCTGTTATCATGAATATATATAGAGATGGAAATGGAAAAATACGAAGGTTATTAACTCAATTAGAATATCACTGTACCCTAGTGTTCTCCTTTCAGCATAGTATCATGTCATGCATGTAGTAAGCATATAATACATATATAAGGAATAAAATAATAGTAACTCACAAGTCAATATATACCATTCTTTTAGTTTTCAAGTTGGTTTAAGCATATTGTCTAATAAATACTGTGCTTTAGTCCACAATTATTTTTGAAGTATGGGTCCAGCACCCACAAAAGAAACCAGAATGATTCTCTCCCAAAGTGGTTTTCTTTAATCCCTGAAAATATACTGTTGGATGTTATGAAAAACCTTCTTTCCTTGCTCTTCCTTCCTTCTCTTCAAGCATTGTTTGATATTGGTTGTTTCTTGTCACTTAACAGTTTGAATTTGCCCACTGCCTCAAATCTTCATCTGCAAAATGGGCATAAAGATAGAATTTACTTCATGGCATAGGTGTGGCGAATAAATCAGTTAAAGTAGGTGAAATTGTGCTTCTAAGACTTTCTATGGTGTCAGATAGATGTCCTTTTGAAAGGAACATTTTCTTTAAAAATTTTAAATGAAAAGTTACAATTAGATTAAGGAGATTATGTTTTTTTTTTATCAAATTGCTATACAACTTTCTCACCTCTTACTTTCATTTCTCTATTTGTCTCATTGCAAATTGATAGTGAATAGCTTGCTGAATGGCAGCGTACACAGGCCCTGTTTTGAATACCATATATATTGTATATTCAATAGGTATTTGTATTTCCATTGAAAATAAGATGGGTACCAATAACACTCTTAGTTGTATCTTTATTGCCCTTTTAACTGGTTTTGTAATCTGAACCCTTTAGGTTATTGCTACTTTCTATCTTCATTATTTCTCTTCCTTACAACTCTATTATTCTTGTTGAACTATTCACATGAAATTTTACATTGGAAACATTCAATTCCACATTACATCCTTAATAAAAGATGTTACCATAGCTTAGAATATTTTCTTACAGTTTTTCTACCCTATATTTATTATTATTTATTTGTATTATTCTTAATACCATCATCATATTCATCATCATTTTGCTGACATGACTTACTTCCTTTGAGCAGTTATCTTCATTAACTTCAGGCAAGTAGTTTTCAGTATGACTTGAGAATCCCTCAGAGTTACTGATATTTTTTCAAGTACATATCTGTTAGTAACTGGATTTTCCTCTAAGATTTCAAACAAAATAACATCTTAAAATAGATTGAATGTAAAAGCAGGTAGTATAATCCAATTGTCTTCTATTAAGTCCAGCAGTAAAAACACTTGTAAAAATGTCAGCCAACCAATGCCATTCTCCTCACTGGATAGTTTTGTTTTTGAAAATATAATTTTTGTATACATAATATAGTGAATATATTTATATGTAATTCTTACTTAAAGATGAAGCAGTATTTTAAATTTTTCAAAATTTAATTTCTATTATTGTATCCTAAATATAGAAACAAATTGGAACCGTCCATAATTTTAAGAGTCTGAAAAACTATCCCAGAAACCAAAAATCTTGAGAACTATTACTGTTTTAGACATTAAGATAAACAGGTATTTTACTGTTAATAGTAATAAATATCACTTACTGAGATCTGCTATAAAGAGGCATGTAATATTTCTTTAATCATCTCGTTTGCACAGTAAACCAGTAAATTAGTTTTCTTATTTTAATTTACCAATGTGTAAAAGGAATAAGAGAAATTAAGGAATCCTCCTAGTTTTTCCAAAATTGAAGTGGTTGAATGAGACTGCTGCTTGGTTCTATATCTTTGACATTTTTACTGTGTAATATTGTCATTCATTAATGCATATTATTCCAAAAACCACCTGTTGTGTTATTGTTTAAAATTTGATAAACAAGGAGATCATGAACAAAATGATAATTGAATAGATATGGATAGCCCATTTTTAGAAGCCCTAATGGCAAAGATTATCTTCAGATGACTTATTTATCTTTAGAATTACTTTTATTTTAAGTTGTTTTCAGTTCTGGTTTACCTCCTGTAGACAGTGGGATATTAGTTTTACAAATCAATAGGTTTCAAAGAATGAACACAATTCCTTCAACTACTACTTAAGGTAAGCTTTTGAAACTTAATTCTATATTAATTCATCTTATGCTTAACCTTATGTGGAAACCTTTCATAATTCCATTTCCTGATAATATGCTTAGTCATTTCTTCACAGAGGAATTAAGATTTTCAAAGTTATCAGTGGATAATTAAGCATTGTTCAGTTAACTGGCCTGCTGCCATGCTCACTGGGTGATGTGTCCTGCAAGTTAGGAAACTTACACAACATCACAGGGGATTCAGCTTTTGTAGACTGAAACAACATTGAGGAAAATGCTCAGGGGGAAAAAAAAGAGTAATGGATTTTATTTGTTCTTGAGAACTTGGAAAAAGGTTCTTCTTAGGACCAATGACTCCTCTTCTTTTATCAACCTTACATAAATCTTGCACTGGGAAAGATTTTATTAGATGCGACCTAGGGGGAAGCAGGGAGAAGAGAAATACCTTACCAAGCATATAAAAGCACAGGAAATATCTTTGGAAGGGTATGTGTAAGAAAGACAATAAATGTACTTTTATTCAAATTTGATGTAAAGGCTAAACTTTCTAATGGAAATGTCAAGTAGTCAAAAGTATAACTGAGCTTAGGGGAAGAACAGGATGGAATTTATAAAAGTAAATGTTTTGGATTAAAGATGAGAGATTTAAAGGAGATCACAAATGAACAAGCTTAAAAAGATGGCTGGTATGATTCGTATAAATCTTACCTTAGATTGAAAGATACAGGACAAAGTAAAAGTGGCAAAATAAATATGGTATATCATACAACTAGAATATGCAAATGCATACACGGTCTTTTAAAGGAAGTTTCAGGAAAGACCATATCATCAACAGGATAAAATGTCCCAGAGAAGATGAAATATAGAGAGGAGAAGATTATTGTACTTATTAATTAGGAAGTCATTGTTGTCTTATGAATCGGTATGCAAGTTAAATCCTGTCAGTAAACGTGAGAATAAAAATAAAAGGCTAGTTTAAATGGTATATGGAACAAAGAAAACAAGGACATCGGGGCTAACAAGAAGCAGGTTTAATGCACTGGTGCTGAATCAGTGGATTCGTATTCCAAGGCTGAACCCCCTTTGTAGGAAGTCAGGGACTTACATCCACTTTAGTTTCTACAAGGTTCTGGGTGGGTTTGCATTGGCAGCTGTACATGGTCAGATATGACATGGCTACATACTGAGAGGTGAGTAATGTAGTTGCATACCAAGGGTGAGTAAAGGGTCAGCAGTCATGGGAACCCTCCCCCGACTCTCCCCAGGTCCATACTGCCTCATGGCAGTATATGATCTAATATGAAGCAAGATTCATATCAGGAACTAAGTTGCACACCAGGAACTGAGCCAAAGGTTGTTACTAAGTTCCCCAGGCTGCTTATCTCAGGTCACCATGCTTGTCTTTCCTTTAATGGAAAGACAACACTAGTAAATAAAGAGGTCAAAATGAATAGAAGAGATTTTGGATAAGGAAGATAGATGAAGTTAGTTTCATGAATAGATGAGAGAAAAGTTTCATCATCTTCTGGTTTTTTAGTGAACACATGAATCATATTTGTTGAGCACTGGTGGCACACAGGCACTGTTCTTGGTGCTTGGAACACACCAGTAAACAATTTTTTTTTTTAAGATTTATTTATTTATACGAGCACTGGGTACAGTCAGAAGCGTGGGAGGGTGAGAGAATTCACCAGAGATAGAGTGGGGAACAGAACAGGCAGACTGATGAAATACACTGCTGAGGGGAGCAGCGGGCGGCAGGAGAGGTCTGCTGCACCATGTGGGATCCTCGCCAGGGGCTGGGGATTGAACCGGTGCTGTAGAGGCTGCAGGCAGCTTCGCAGCCTGGCACTCAACTGCTGGGCCACCAGGGGAGGCCCCACACCAGTAAACAATTTAAACCAAGATCTCAATTTCATGTAGGCAGACTACTAAACAAGCTGTAGGCCCTGTGCTAATTCATCATTTAAAAAACAATATCATTATGTAAATGCATTGGTGTGCTAATAAATTGGCCCATTGGAAAAAAAATGAGAAAATAATTAAAATCCCCTGATATAGTGTTTAAAGATTTCCTAAGTGTAAATATTTGCACAATGGCTAATTTCTAGCTACATGATACCACTGACATAGGAAAGATAGGAAATTAGCTAAACTAGCATCTTATTCCCATCTAAAGATGGGAAAATGGTACATAATGGACTCATATAAGCCAATATCATACTCTAGTATCACTACTCCTAGCATGTCTTGTTTTGTGTCCTAGGAATATTAATAGACCTTTTCCTTCACATGATTCATTTGTGAAATGGGGAAATTTCTTGTAATTAGTATGAAGAAAGAATTTATTGCTGAGTGATTTTGGTGGAACCAAAAGCAGGAGACATGAAAACTATCAAACAAATCACCATAAATATAGTTAGAATTCATATATGTGAAAGCAATTTTAAATATGGCTTTCAAAAATCACAGACAATTAAAAAATAAACTCACAGATGGTAGACAACTTTTAGAAATACTGTAATAACACCTCACTTATCTAACATCATCAGGGAATGAGCTGTTGTTTCACATAAGTGAGTTTTCCTATTAAATAAGACTTACAGAGTTATACACCAACACAATTTTCAATGTTAAACAGGTTTATGTGGAAACTTTCCTAAAATGATTTAGAAATTTCCTTGTTTATCTTATTACATAGTTTGGGTTCAAAAATAACATAAGTGTATCATTTTAATTTTCTCCTTTATGTTTTAAAAAATACATAAAGGAGAAAATAAAAGTCTATTTCTAATAGCTTCATTTAAAGATAATTAATATTAATATGTTGGTTTATTTTTCATCTTATTTGCATTCATACTTTTAAAAAATTGAGATATTTTGTATTTAGCATATGTTACATTCATATATTTGTCACCATTTCCCCATATCATTAACTGTTCTTGGAACTCATAACTTTTAATGGCTGTATAATATTTCTCCAATTGGACATATTCGAATTATTTTAAAGTGTGTGGTTATCGTTTAAGGTGTTTCATTTTTTTCAATAATTACAATATGTTGTGATGGGCAACCTTGTTAATTCTGTGTACATATATGAAATTTTTAAAAATAAATTCCTGAATTAGTAAGTCAAAGGATGTTTATTATTTTAGACTTTTAATGAAGTTGGTCAGATTTTAGTACACATCTTGCCATAAGAATATGACAGTTATATTATGACAATTAATACGCAGGTATACGTGTGTTTTTGCCATCAACAAATATTGTATTCTTTGTTTTTAAACCATGTGTTGCATATAATTATGGTTCAGAGCCATCGTTGTGTTATTAAGTGAAATTAATGAGATAATGTAAGGGAAAAGACCTAGAATACTCCCTAGCTCAGTCACTATGTAAATAGCTACATAGGTCAGATTGTACATTAAAACAATAAAGGTTCGTTTTTCATTCTCATTTCAGTGTGGACTGATGAGGAATCTGATTCATGCATTCATTCGGAGATGCAGATTTCGTTCATCTGTTAGTTCTACCATTACATAAAGCCTCACAATCCTTCCTCCTTCCCTTCTTTTTCCAGTTTAATACAGATATGATTGACATATAGCATTATCTAAGGTGTAATTATACAACATGATGTTTTGATACCGATATAAATTGTAAGGGGTTACCACATATTTATTTCTTATGTGTAAGTGTGTTAAGTTTACCCCCTTAGTAAATTTCAATATATGTAACAGTATAGTTAACTATAGTCATCACGTTGTAGTACACCTATAATATATGAATTTAATCAATGCAATTTCATATTAAGTTTGAAAAAACTGGAAGTAAAATTAATTTTAAATGTTACCCAGACAAATGAATTAAAACAATGTATAAGAGGGAAATTCACTATGTGTTCTGGAATTGAGGAACTTGTCTGATTTGGTGTATGACTAAAGCATAGTTGAAAGAACCATTTCTGATTCCACTGCTATTAAATGTGTGGTCTTATCTCAAAATTGTTTTAAGATATCTGTTTTGTCTCCATTATAATGCTTTATGTTACAAATTTTAAAATACTGCTACTATATTAAGTAATACACTTTTATACTTTTTGTAAAGTCTTAATTTTTAATTGTTAATTTTCCTCTCTGTTGCTGGTTTAGATTTTTTTTATGCAAGATTTCAACAATATATTCTTGACCCTGCAATAGATAATAAACCTTTAAAAGAGTTACTAAAATATCTCTTCAAACAGAGCAACTTTGTCAATTTCCAACTAGGTCTTTGACCATAAGTAGGCCACTTAAAACACAGATTGTCAATTAGTTCTCCAACTCCCACTTACACACTGATGGTTGCCTTCTCTTTTCTAATGGTTCCTAGGGAAGCAGTCTGATTACATAAGCTGTTGCATATTTAGTTGGCAATTAATAATTATGTCATTTCAAAATGCTCCTTGGCTTCTAGCATTTATATCTGTAACCTTTGAAGATTCAGGAGACTATTCCTAGGGAAGTTGGACTGGAACTGGCATTTAGGAGATGAAGCGAGGCAGAATTCAGTCCTCAAAATGTTGGCACACACACACATATACATATACATATATATATATATATATATATATATATATATACCTTAATATACTTTCTTTAATAAAGAATTCAGGGCCTCCCCAGTGGCGCAGTGGGTTGAATGCCGCACTGTGAAGCTGTCCACTGCCTCCACAGCACCATTCAATTCCTGGCCAGCCGGGGAGAAACCCACATGGTGCAGTTGACCTCTTCTGTCTTGCCCGCATCTCCCCTCAGCAGTGTATTTCATCAGTCTGCCTGTTCTGTTCCCCGCTCTATCTCTGGTGAATCCTCTCATCCTCCCGCGACTCTGGCTGTACCCCAGCTCTTGTATAAATAAAAATAAATTTTAAAAAACAAACAAAAAAGGATAAAGTACATTCACAGTGTTGCAAACAAATCTCCATCTAGTTCCAAAATATTTTCCTTACCCCAAAGTAAAATTCCTTGTCCATTAATTATATTCTTTATTATTTTCCCTTTCCCCTGTATCCTGGAAACCATTGATCTGAATTTTGTGCTTTTAAAAACTTTTTATTTGGAAATAATAACAAACTATGAAAAGTTGCAAAATAAAACAGTACAAATATATTCATTTTTACCCTGTTTGCCTCTGTCTTTAGGATATAATTATGTATTAAATCTATATATTTACATATTTGTATTTATAATTATTTTCTAGCCACTTTGAGAATGACCCTCATTTAGCTGTGTGGTCTAGGCAGATCCAACCTTAAAAACCGACTTGCCTTCTTCCACAAATCACCAGAGCTACAGATAAAACACAGACATGACTGTGTCCTAATATGTTCAAAACCCAATGAAGACTCCTTTTATTCTACAGGTTATATAAACCTGGTTTGAAAGACATTCAGTGTGTTCCACGCTCTCTCTTCAAGAGACTGTCCTACCTCTTCTGCTAACACTAATTAGTTCTCTATCATCAGTTTCTCTCATACCAAACTGCTTCTAAATGCCTGTGTCTGCCATCATTTTTCTGGGAATTTCTTCCTCCAGATATATCCTACTCTTTACCCTTTACCTTCTTCTTTTTTTTTCCTACTCTTTACCTTCTTGTTAAATTTGTACATGGCTTAGTTTAAAAGCATATTTTTATTATAGCTTCTCTTTCCTCTTCCCCACACCTAAACACATATAACACTTGTAGCGCAATGACTAAGAATATGGCTTTGTGTGTTGAACCCTCTCACTGTGACTTTTTAACTCTGTGATTTTGATCAGTTTTCTTGTTTTCTGCTTGCTCATCTGTAAGGTAATAAAAATAGTACCTACCTCTGTGAGCAGTTAGTTAAAGGATTAATTAAACTAAAACCTCTAAATGCCTAAAACCATCTATGGAAGATAGTAAACAGTTATAACATGTTAACTACAATTGCTGCAGGACACAGTTCATTACATATTGATTTATATCTCAGTTTCCTATGACAGATTATGAATTTCTTTTTGGTGGAAACATTGTTTATCTTCATATTTCCTAGTTAGATTTCAGGAGAATTTACTTTTGATAGATAATAACTAATTATACAGGTAATTAGCTCTAAATAACTAGATAGGGTGGATTACAAGAAGCACCTCAAAGTGACAAAATTTAAAGCATAGATGAAATCCTATTTAGGAATCTTTAGTTTATAAGGTTTATTAAACTGTAGTAATCAAATAAGAATTCTGATCTTTTTTAGGAAATAAATCAAATGAAAGAATGATTGATCACCAGAAAAATCATCCAATAAAAGCCCTTGTCCTTTCAACAATTTATTGAGTGAAGACATTACCTTTGGAATACTCTTGGTTCCCATTATCCTCAAGGCAATAAAGGGAATTTCTAGGAAATACTCTAGTGCAGTGAAAGCAGCAGAAATATGAAGGAGACAAACTATAAAGAAACACATCCATTAAGAAAAAATTTACAATAAGTCAATAGTACTTCAGAATCAGATCGTTACTGTGGTCAAAATTTATCTGTTCATTTATTTATTTTTAAAAGGTTTATTTATTTATGTATAGAAGAACTGGGGTACAGACCAGAGAGGCGGGAGGTGAGAGGATTCACCAGAGACAGGGTGGGGAATAGAACAGGCAGACTGACTGAAATACACTGCTGAGGGGAGCAGCGGGCGGGATAGGAGAGGTCTGCTGTGCCATGTGGGTAGCTGTGCTGGCTGGCTGGGGGATTGAACTCTAGCCTTAGAGGCTGCGAAGAGCTTCATAGTGCTGCGCTCAAACCCTTGCGCCACCAGGGAGGCCCCTGTGGTCAAAATTTATTAATGACTTGTTAGTTTATTAAGTCTGCCTTAAGAAGGTACCATAAAACTGCCTGACTTAACAGAAATATATTGTTTCATAGTGTTTGGAGGCTGGAAGTCTAAGATCAAAGTCTTATGGCTGTGTGAGGAAGAATCTGTTTCATGCATGTTTTCCAGCTTCTGGTGTTTTTTTGGTCGATCTTTGCTGAATCTTTATTGTAGCAGCATTACCCTGGTCTCTGCCTTTATGTTCACATGGCATTCTTCCTGTGTATGTATATGAATTTCTCCTGCTTGTAAAGACATAAGTAATAGTGGATCAGGAGGTGAACGTACTTTAACTTGGTGTCATTTCACCTAATTGTACCTGAAAAGACACTGTTTACAAATAATATCACATTTAGTGGTACTGAGGGTTGGGATTTAATATGTAAATTTTAGAGGGACATGCCAACTCTTAACAATAGATTTTAGAGAACAAGGTCGAAGCTCACTGAAGATAGTGTTTCAGTATATGTAATTTTGTTCCTCCTCTGGGTCTCCAATGACATGGTTTTTCTGATACTTTTCAGAACTTAAGTACTAAGAGTAAATACACTAATGTTTCTACTTTTGTCTAAGATACTTGATATTCCTGTGCTCTAGAGAAATTCCTATCCAAATAGATAGGGTTATGATTGCTTAGAGATCAAGAACCTGAACTTTGCTAAGAGCAAGCAGGTTTGCAAATTTTAGCAGCATTGACATTCTAAGAAAGAAAGTAATGAATTCTAGCTTTCAGAAATTCAAATCTGATTGTTAATGCAAAAGTGCTTGGGGTTAATATAAAACTCACCAGAAGTAAAATATTTAGAGTAACTGGAAGTTTCACAGAATTTTAGAACATAGGGATCAGAACATCCTTCTCTTAGGAAAAGAAAATTATTCCCCAAATAAAGAACACAGTGTCTGTTATTTCATTCTTATTCATAATGTTCTTTGAATATTTCATTGTTTTACCTCCTCAAATATTGCCCTATATAGCAATTCCAAAAGTGACCTATATAGGAAACATGGTTCTTTGCCCAGTAAAATTATTTTAAGGGTTAAATTTTCAGTTAGAAATTAAATTTAATAGTTAAATTAGAGAATAATTTCTCTTAGAGAATTGTATTTGAGTTAACCTTGAGGAACTCTCTGTATAAAACACTATGCCTTAGTTAGAGGAAATTTATAAATATTTCCAGCTCTTTTGGATTCATTAAAATAATCCTCTGTTGAATATTTTTGACTGAAAATTAGTATTTTGCCCTTTCATTATTGCTAATAAAGGAATAATTTTACCTGGAATGTGGATACATAAAAAATGTCATGAGAGCACAAGTTCCTGTAGAATTCAATTACTATGCCTACAGTATTTTGTTTTTAATGTTTTTATAATTGTCATTTAAAAAATATGTTCTTTAACAGTATTAAGGTATTTCTGAATTTTTCACTCAGATGAGGGAGGATACTGTTTTTACCTGTTGTCTTGGGAATCTTTTGACTTGATGGGTCTCTCACCCATGAATAATTGAACAGTGTTGGATTGTAAAGTCTACCAAAGCAGCAGTAACTCAGAGATTTGTATTTATCTCATAAGCTACAGATGTAGTGAGGAAGCAATTCTGTCAATTCTATATAAAGCTTACTTTCTAGAGTGTAGTATGAGGGATTTTCATGGAATGAGAACTCAAAATACTTGATAGTCAAAGAATCAGTAAGTACATGACAGAAATCCATGAAGGTTCATTATGTTTCCTTGTAGTAATAACCCTGCAGAAAATTTAAATGTGTCTAAGTGTGAATTTACACTATTACAATGTAAAATAAATGTAAATGT
Source organism: Talpa occidentalis (assembly GCF_014898055.3). NCBI lineage: Eukaryota > Metazoa > Chordata > Mammalia > Eulipotyphla > Talpidae > Talpa > Talpa occidentalis. Next base: position 21,959,263 of record NW_023604295.1, read on the forward strand.
AAAAAATTATATTGATAATTACTACAAATTGAGGATATGTATTTTGCTAGAAAGAGTACCTGGCCTTCCTACAATAATGAAACAAAACCAGTGGGTTAAAGGTAGGGATTAATTTCCTACTGTAGAAAATTGAGCTCTGAAATGATATAAATGCTGATTTTCAGGAAAGATGTTTAGAATAATTAAACTTTCTCTGACTTGACCTTTAAAAATAGATCTTGTATTCCAAGGGTAAAAAAAAAATCATAAACATTAAACTTTAGTAAAATAATTGTCACTTTAGTGGAAATAATTGCTTCTCCGATCATGATACAACATAATCTCTCTTTTTTTTTTAAAAAACGTAATCTCTTGAAGAAAACTAAAGTTCTCTTTCTTTCCTGCCCCCACTTCTAATGGTCTGTCTGTTAATAGGAATAATATGTGATAAAATTATGTATTTTTTTTGCATTGGTCAACAAAGCCTAGTCTACTTTAAAATGTATTCTCTTTCAGTTCACAAAGTAATATTCCTAAATTAGCTACTCAGTATCTTTGTATTGGAAAGAGAATAAGCTTACTCTGTGCTTCTTAGTTGCTGAGTTGTCAACAGGCAAATAACACACTTTTTTTTAACAAGATGGGAAATTTCCTACTTATGAAAATTAAGAATGTTGATGATCTCTGTAGTAATTTGGCACAGGGTTGCCTATTCCTTATAAATTTTTTCTAGGAACAATTGAAACAGTATCCACTGTTAACCTCAAAACCAGAAGTAAAATAGATTAACCGAGATCAGATTTCTAGTGAAAGTTTTGTCCCCTTATGTAAGTTTTCTTCTTTTCCTTTCTCCTATTTTTTCATCATCTTCCTTTGAAGTTTAGTTTGTCTTCTTTGTCAACTAACATGAAATATTTTATAAATAAATTTCTTTTACTTGGAAACAAGCAAAAAAAAAAATCCCGATTCAATATGTGATTCCACAAATAGTTTTGGAATTCATATACTGGAAAACTGCCACATATTCTGTGGAATGTTGCATCATCCTAAAAAACTCATCATCCTAAAAAAATATTCCAATTAATTTTCTCAGAAATATCTGTGTTCATATTTTTATGGGTAGAGATGTCAATGATTTACCTACCTAGTCATCTATCTACCTACCCATGTAGATAGGTATCTACATAGATACCTATGTAGATAGGTATCTATCTTACCTACCTATGTACTCAGCTATCTCCTCACATACAAATATGCAGTATGCATATTTGCAGATATTTATATTTATTTGTAAGAACAGAACAGAAAAGTTTAAGAATCATTTACCTAATATAATATTTTAGAAATTATTCTGATGAAGTTTGATTAGTATATACATACTAATTGTCAATTTTCCTTGGTTGGTTGCTTTCAACCCAAAGTATACATATTATTTATTATAGTTTCATCTGCCATTCAATCCCCAGACCCTTACATGAGGGCTGATATATGGTGGGATTTCAGCAAATATTTGTAGCATGTGTTAATGAATGATTGCTTGATTTAATGAACATTTATTACTAATCATTCCTCCAATATATGTTTCAACTAAGAGTAAGCGTATTACTCTTAGCAAGAATTATGAAATTTTGGGAGTGATAGAAGCACTTTAATCTTTGCATCTGAAATAGTTTCTTAAAGAAATCAACTGTTAAATGTTAGAAATCAGTTAATTGGGTTCATTTATTAACTAAATAAGCACTGTGATTTAAAGAATTGGCATTCAGTCCAGCTAATGGGATGAAAGGAAGGAAGAGAGTCATTTTCTTCTCTGGGAAATTAGTGAAGTCGACATGGTGTTATGATATTTTATGACTATAGTTCTCTGCCTCCAGTGTCTCATAAATATTGATTACTTGAGAGTACAGTGAGATAAGCTGGAGAATTACCTAAGAAGAAGGCCAAGAAGAGAACAAAAATCCATGTGACTGGAAGATATAATTCAACCTAGAAGCAAGCTTATGTCTCCATTTGACCAGCAGAGCACAGTTCGAGCAGAGACTCTATCTGCTAGAGGTGGCAATGATAGAAATTAAAAATAGGTTTCCAGGGAGGTGTTAGAAAAAATTTAAAAAAGTATAACAAGCTATATACAAATGATATTTTCTTCTATTAAATGAATGTGGTAGAGAGTTATGGGTAAGCCTATACCTGTAGCTGTTAGGAGTTAAAACAATCAGGCAAGATAACTACACATGCAATTACAAATTCATTTATTCTCTATTAGAAATATTGCTCTAAAATGTGTGGGTTTTTTTTTTTTTGGTGCATGTGAGTCTGCTTAATGCAAAATGGGGGATACTGGGAAGAATAAACAGGCTGAGTAAAGGCCTGGAGGCATAAGAGAATATGGATATTTGGAGAACAGTGTAATTAATATTGTCACAGGAGATGGAGATGAGACTAAAGAAGTAAGAAAGTTCAAAAGTTCCTATGTGCTAAGGTAAGGAATCTGTGCTCTAGCCATCATTAAAGTGAAGTGAAATATTTTGGAGTTTGGAGTGGAGTTGTCTTTTTAAGGGTCATTCTGACATCTTTATAGAAGGTGAGTTGATGGTTCTTTACTAGAGATAACAAGACCATTAATTGAAATTTTCAATATGCTAGAAGTTACATGTGAGTATCAATTGCAGATTTATTATGAGTTAGAAAAAGAGAGAACCTTAGGTACACTGAGTCAAGGGTGTTGTGGGAGCAATTGAATGGATGTTGATGACACTAATCAAGTTTGGGAAATGAGGATGTGTAATTTGGGGGAGAGTGTAGCAAATTCCTATTGTAATTTGTTGAGACTGAATTTCTGTGTAACATATAAGTGGGATGATTATTGGCAGCCTTTAGAGATAACGCTCAGAATTCAGGAGAGAGATCTGTCTAAGAAACTTGAACGTGATTGTCTTTTACACATATATTGTAAGTGAAGCCAAGAAAAGTGAGATGAGGACCCAAATGAAACCATAAGTAATACACATTTTAAGCATGAGAAAAGATCCCTTGAAGGGCTCTGAGACGGAATAATGAAAGAGTAACACCAAAAGATAATGGAAATATGGAAGCAAAAAAAAAGAGTCAGTTTCAAGGTGTCAGTAATCAACAATGTCATAAGTTGGAGAAAAGACAAGTTAAAACAAGGACAAAACCCCTGAAAATTAGACTTGGAAAATAAAATGTCAATTTTGACTGTCAAATGAGGCATTTCAGTGAGTAATCAGAGTTGAAAACAGTAAGTGAAGAAAGCAAAATGCAGATTATCCTTTCATGAATTTTATTTGTAAATTTATGTTTTTAAAAAAGATTTATTTATTTATGCATACAAGAGGTGGTGTGTAGGTCAAAGGTGCGGAGGGTGAGAGAATTCACTAGAGAGAGAGAGAGAGAGTGGAGAACAGAACAGGCAGACTGACTGAAATACACTGCTGAGGGGAGCTCCTTCAAGACAGGAGAGGTCTGCTGCGCCATGTGGGTCACCTCCCTGACAAGGGATTGAACTCATGCTGCAGGGGCTGTGGATAGCTTCACAGTGCTGAAGCTTAATCCCTTGCCCCACTTGGGAGGCCCTATTTATATATTTGATAGAGGAGTTAAATAGCACAGATTATATCATGGAAGATGTCTATATTCTGTGAGTTACATAAATAAGTTTGTGTTTGCATACCACAGGAAAAATATGTAGCAGAAAGGCATCATTTGAGACAGAAAATAAAGGCTATGATGGAATGATTTAGTGAAGCAAATTTCCTGAGGAGCAGTTTTGAGATCCTGGAGAGAACCTACCTACATATACATATATATATGTATATACATATATAGGAATACATACATATATATTTATACATACACATATATAGGAATATATATATATGTAGGAATATATATAGCTACATATATAGCATCTACCTACACACACATATATATGTAGGAATAGATGTATTCTCTATAGAAGGTGAATATATGTAGGAATATATATATGTAGGTAGATGCTATATATACTATGCTATATGTGCTATATGTAGCTATATATATATGTGTGTGTGTGTAGGTAGATATATAGTACTATAGCCTTGGACAATAATGAGAATAGAGGAAGTTAAAAAAGGAGGAAGCAAAAGAGGGAAGGGAAGAGGGAGGAATCGAGCGTCTACGTATTATACAAACCCAACCCAGAATATCATAAGCGAAAATGGAATGGAATTAGTTTCTATAGAACTAAAGCCAAAGGTTCAAATTCATCATTGCTCTCACAATCTTGTTCTTTCATGGTCCTGGCTTAATTCTGTACACAGACTCTCTTCCTATCATTAAATCAGTGGTTACCCTGAGGTCCAAATTCCACTCCTCTCATTTTAACATCCTCAAGGGAAAAAGTTCTAGCATTGTTACATGTTGGTTTATCAGTCCAGTGAGCTTAATCTGCTTGCCCTTCCCCCGATTATGGACAGAAATGGGGGTGGGGAACCATGGGTGACAGTATGGGAATGGGATGGAAGAGGAACCCTTAAAACTTTCTGGAACGGGGAAAAAAATAGCTGTCCTCAATAAAAAAGAAAACTTGGTATAATTCAAGAGAGGAGTTAAGATTGAGGGAGTAAAAATAATCATTATGTTTCTTCTTTGTTATTTAGGGTTTTTTGGTGAAGTTCTAGAAGAAGTTATAAACATGAAAATAGTTGGGATCTAGTAGGGAACTTGCAGATGATGATGGAGATTTGCAAATTTCAATAAACTGGAAAGAACGTTGACCTGGATATGTAAAGTGATAGGCAAGCTGTATGGTAATTATTAAGATAGTTTAAATGATGCTAGATTTGGCCAGAAGGATTTCTATATAATGATGCCACATATCTTTTGTATAAGTTTAGACAACTTTTTTCTGTCTTTCTATTAGTTTCTTTTTTCATTTTTACAAGTAAAATGTGAAAAACATGTGAATCCCAGGGCTGGTCAAAATCTTGCTATTGAGTTATAGATGTTCAGATTCAGAATCAGATGAATGTCAGTAAAGTGTTAATGGAAGATGTACACATGACTTTTTCTTGAAAAAGAAATGAGGAATGAGTTTCCATTTGATATTATTATCTATAACTAAAAAGAAAATGCAAAGGAAATAAAAGTTCACTTTTCCTTCTCCAGTTTTGAAATATATTAGAGATGATCCTGCTATACTGGTGATGTGCTGAATACATGCACTTAGATTTGAACAAACCACTGGAATATATAAAAAGAGGAATAGGCGCCTCCCTGGTGGCACAGGGGTTAAAGATAGCACTATCAAGCTATTGCCAGCCACTGCAGCACCAGTTTGATCTGATCAGGGTTGGCCAGGGAGCAATCTACATGGCGCAGACCTCTCCTGCCTTGCCCACTGCTCCCCTCAGCAACTATATTTCAGTAGATCTGCCTGCTCTGCTCCCCACTCTCTCTGGTGAATCCTCTCACCCCCGCACCTTTGGCTTACACTCCAGTTCTTGTATGTACAAGTAAATAAATCTTTAAAAATAAATAAAAAGAGGAATAGGTCTAAGATGTTACTTGTGGATCTGGAGAAACACTGAGTAGATTTATAGTGGTTACTTTCTGTACCACATTACAAAATTTGCCCAGCCAGTTTTGTCAACAGGATTTAGTCTGATTAAATTGGTAGTAATGTAAGCATTTTTCAAATATCAGTAGAAAATCTCTAGATAAGCACTAGGCAATAGCTTGCTTTTAGTTATTTCTAATAACTAATAAATCACTTATCTAGATGTTTCAGCTTTTTGGATAAATGCTGCTTTAATTTAGTAACTGTGAGGTCTTTGAAACTACCTAGACTATAGCCAAATCCCAAACTATTAGGTTCATTTGTTCATTTCAAGAGATGTAAAGTAAGATCAGTTGGGTATTAAATAGTTTCAGGAACACAAAGGTCTCATGTATATGTGTTTATGACACAGACTCTTATGTTGTACTTAATTATGTGTCAGAAACTATTTCAACTCTTCACATATATTCATTAATTTCAACTTTCACAAACATGAGATAATTTTTTTTGTTATTATTATTAGTCCAAGACTAATAATAGTTTAGTTTGATTTTACAGGTGAAGAATTTCAGGTATAGAAATTTGACATCCATTTCAAGTTAGTTTAGATCCAGAATTCCTGCCCCCAGATACAATAATTACTCTCTAAATATATACTATTTTAGAAATATTTGTATTTGGCATACAGATTTTTATTTTCCTAGATTTGATAAGATTTGGCAATGATTGACAACAACAAAAGAAATATTTACAGTGAAATACCTCCTATTTTAAAATAACCTTTATTATTTTTGACTATAAAATTAATATGTCATTGTGGTAAAGTAAAAAAAGTGAATATTACATATGAACTATCATTTACAGCTAATAGCTGTCATCACTTTGGTCTATTTTGTACTATATTAAAAATAGCAATATTTTTTATTTTCAAAATTTACATCAAATTTTAAATAAATTTTTATATTTGGCTTCTTTCATTTAACATTTGGTGAGGACCATATGTATTCCTATATTTCTACATATTCTTCAAGTATTCTTTTGGATATCACATTTTCATTTGGGTCTATCATGATATATTAACTCTCTTTTATTGTTGGATACTTTGTGATTCAGTATATTATCGTAAATAATAATCTGATAATCATTGTTATGTATTTTGAAAAAAATTAAAGAGAGTTAATTAGATCTTGAATTGTTCAGTGAAAATAAATGAACATTTTAAGGCTCTTCGAAAGAATCTCCCAAATTGCTATCCAGGAATATTATTAGCCCAGAGTACATTCTCACCAGCAGAGTGTGAAAGTACCCATCTCATCAAACCCTAATTAGCATGAGTATTTTCACTTTAAAAGTCTTTGGCACTTTGATAAGTGACAAAATTTCATTACGTTGGTGTGGTTGGTATGTTAATTTTCATTTCTTTGATATAAGATTAAACACTTTATATTTGTTAGTCATTTTTATTTTTTTATGAATTGCTAAGGTCTTTTATTACTTATTTCTTCTTATTAACCTGCAATAGAGACTTTGTTTTACACATCCTTTTCCACTCTCTCTTAATTGTCATTAATCTTCCAATTTTGTTTTTGGTGTATTTATAATTTTTCATTTGTGTGGAATTAAACCAAGTAGTTCTTTAGTTTTTGTGTTATATTTATTTTTGAGTGTATGTATGGAAATGTCTTCATCTCTCTTAAATTATATAATTTGTATTGATTTCTATCCATTGTATGTTTTCATTTCTTAAACTTTAATACACTTGAATTTCTTTTTTCATGTAAGATGTAAGGGGAGAATTGCAACATTTTTTCCAAATACTACTATTTGCACTTACTAATTTATCATGCAATATAAAGGGTTTGGTGTAGTTATGATCTTGATTTTTTCCATATGGATTTACCTGTCTTTTTTTTAAGATTTATTTATTAATGCATATAAGAGCTGGGGTACAGGCCAGAGATGCAGGGGGTGAGAGGATTCACCAGAGATAGAGTGGGAAACAGAACAGGCAGACTGACTGAAATACACTGCTGACGGGAGCAGTGGGTGAGACAGGAGAGGTCTGCTGTGCCATGTGGGTATCTCCCTGGCCAGCAGGGGATCAAACTCTTGCCTGCAGTGGCTGCTGACAGCTTCGCAGTGCTGTGCTTTACCCCTTGTACCACCAGGGAGGCCCCTCTCTTGGTTTTGGTAGTCACTTACATTACTAACCAGTGGCCCCTATTTCTATACCTCCAATATGCCGTAAAAAAATGTCTTGGAATTTGAATTGATTTTTCTGTTTAAGAGAATTATGAGAACATTTCTCTATTTCCTTAAAATATTACATTGGTACTTCAATTAAGGACTCGTTCTTGGTATTCTGAATGAGATATGTTGCTTTTAATATTTCTCTTGAAATATTGAATAGAAAACTAAATAAAGTGAGACGAAGAACTAGAACTAAATGCACATGAGAAAGGAGCATCACGGTCAGTTAGAAAAACTGCTTATTCCGATACTGACATTAATTTGCTGGACACTTAAAATTGTGGATGACAGTGTTGTCAATTATTTATAGCTATTATCATATAGATAGAATCCTAAACTGCTGAATATTAGGCAAAGTTAAAAATAAAAAGAATTCTAGTTTGATACCTTTTTTAACTGGTAAGAATAAAAATTTTCTAGAACTGAAGTGTGTTATAGATCATATCATCAGTGGTAAAATTTAGAGAACACATCACTTCATTCCCTCTTCATCTCCACTCATCTAAACTTTCTACCCTCTAGTGGATTCTGCCATTTTTTAATCTATAGGCTGGAAATTCATGGTATAAAACACCTTTATAATTGAACATCTCCTTTTGATACAGTTTACCTTTACATCTCTGAAAGACACTTCCTAAACTTGTAATTAAAAAAAAAAGAAACATATAGTGCAAATCCAATTTCCACTTAGGATATAGTGTTTAATAGCTTATAATGCTTATATTTCAGCTTGTTCTTTTCCATTAAATACGTAAAGTTGTTTTTCTGACCTTTTATGACTTGATAGAAAGATAGACTCATGAAGGTCAGTGCAGTATTATGTTATTGTTACAGATTTTGTAGAAAATTAACATTAACATTAGTGGTAAAATTCACAAAATTAATCTGTTGAATATCATTCATTTAGTCCCACAATATTAAATGTAATGATCACCATTTATCATTAAAATAACATTATAGACTTAATGATATATAATAATATGAAAACAGTTTTTAGTAATACCATATTGTTTAAAAGGAAATTAGAAGAGATCGGAAGAACATTAAGGGAGGATAAAGGAACATGTATCTTATAGGGTAGGGTAAAAAGTATCAGGCTTTTCTGCCCTCCTGCCATTAGGATTGATGACAGACGGATCTCTGCGGTCCTGAATGCGTGCCTAATGGCAGGCACCTGGAGTAGGGTGTGGGCACACGCAGGTGGGTACACCTGGGCTGGGCAGAGGCTGGGCTTATAAGGATGGTGTCAAAGGGAGAAGGAACAAGAGTGAAGGAATGGAACAGCAGTGCGAAAGAGAGATGAAAAGAGAGAAAACAAGGCTGCGAGAGAATGCTCGGAGAGCCCAGAAAGAGTGAGGATTCGATGAGGGGCTTGGAGGCCTGTGAGCCTCCTGGCTCCCAGCACCCCTGCCTGCCATGTACCTGGTAAATCCCAATAAAAGCCTGCAAAAGCCACTGAGGACTCTAGGACTCTCTCCTTCACCCTGTCTGCCCTGTGCCCATTTCTGCTGCTACAGTATCCTTTGACTGAATTATTTGATGTGAGTTATTAAAGAACATGCTAACATGACTAAATTAAATATTAGGCATGGAACATTTGGGCAATAAGAATATCTTTCCAAATTTACTGATGGTAGAAGATTGTTTTAATTTTTTTCTTTTTGTATAGTCAAACTTCGTTTTTCAAATTCTGGAGACACAAATGAGTCACCTAAGAATATGATATCAACTCATATCAATAAAAATATTCCAATAATATGAGAGTAAACTGCAGATTTTTTAAGCATAATTCATCCATATTTCTCAGCAGTTTTTAAAAATTTCCAATATTTCAATTCTATATTTCTTTGTTAATTACTAAAATGATTTTTATGATGTATTTTTTAAAAGTAACTTAAAAATACAAATAAAATTCCTGTATCTGGAAATTAAATTGCGCTAATGCAACCCTCTGCTTTGGATTTAACCTTTGGAATACTGACATGCTAACATGGCAAATGTGAATGTCACCTGTGAAGTAGTAGTAGAAGGAAATTTCTGGGCCTTAGAATTTATTTTCCAGTTGCAGGTCATTATCAGTGATCCCTGAGACATCTTATTATATATCCATAAATTTTTCTCAAGTAATAAAAATATGAGTTCTATTTACTGAGTTTATATTAGATGCTATATTCTGTACTGAAGTTTTACATATAGTAAATTTACAGATTATTTCCCAATATATGCCTATGGGTATTATCAACCTCATTTTATAAATGAGGAAATTGAAGTTCAGCAACATTAAATATCATGCCCCAGGTCACACAGCTGTTGAGTCACTTGTCTGAGAATTCAATCCGGCATGTTTATGAGGTATGAACCACTGTTTCTGCATTCTGGATATGTGCCCATATTTCGCCTAAGTAGTGAAGGGATTCCTTTTTACATGCTCCTTGATCCAAAGAATGTAAAGTGGCATAATTTCAGCATATAATAACAAGCTGCAATTTGTGTTAGTCATTTGAACCTGCTAGTAAAAATGAGATCAGTTATCCTACAGGTTCAATGTGTGCTTTTGTCTGTTGCAAATATAAATTAAGTGGGTGATATACATGAGTTAATGTATGTAAGCATAATGTTGCAATACTTGTGCTAGTGAAATTACAAGTACTTTACGTATATAAACTCTTCGAATGCTTTCAATAACCACAGGAAAATATTATTCTCATTAGTCATATTTTACAGGTGAGGAAACTGAGCCACTCTGAGGTTAATTATATTGTCTGGGTCCACATGATCAGTTAGTGAAAAACACATTAAAATTCAGGCAGTGTGGGTCTCCGCGGTGGCTCAGTGGTTGAGCGCTGGGTTGCAAAGCTGGCTGCAGTCTCTGCAGCGCCAGGTTCAATCCCCGGCTGCTCCCCGGCCACTGGAGGAGGGTCCATATGGTGCGAAGACCTCTTCTGCTGCCCGCTGCTCCCCTCAGCAGTGTACTTCATCGGTCTGCCTTTCTGTTCCCCGCTCTGGCTCTGGTGAATTCTCTCACCCTTCTGCGCTTCTGACTGTACCCAGTGCTTGTATAAATAAATGAAAAATAAATCTTTAAAAAATAAATAAATAAAATTCAGGCAGTGAAACACAGGAATTTAGATACTCAACCATTACTCTATAAAACAAATATATACTGAAACAGATTTAACACATGCATAGTGAATAATTTAATTGATATATATTTAAAATATTATGCTTGTTGCATTTAAACTTTTTTTGAAAGATTTTAAAGATTTATAAAAGGCGAAAGAAAACTATAATAAACTTCCAGGTAGTTGCTGTCCATAATCAAAAATTACAGAATTGGGAGGGAGCAAGGGAAAGAGGGGAGAGAAAGAGAGAGAGCGTGCGCTCGTGAGCGCGAGAAGGGGGGAGAGAGGAGAGAGATTTTGTTTAGCTTTAGTCATTCTAGGCACATATGGTTATATTGTATTTTACTGTTTTTTTTATTTGAATTTGTTTTCTGATTGATAATGTGCAGCAATTTTCATGTGCTTTATTGGCCATTTGTGTATCTTCTGTTATGAAGTTTTTTTTCAGACTTTTTTTGCCCTTTTTTTTTATTGTTTGCCTTTTATTGTTGAATTCTAAGTGTTCTGTAATATATCCTGTATATTAGTCCTTTTTTTAGATATATGCTTTACAAATATTTCTTTTATTTTATTGTATCCCTTGAATGTTTACATAATAGTCTCTTTTTTAGTGATTAGGACTTTTTATTTGATGAAGTCTAATATATATTATTTTTCTATTTTGTTTTGCCTTTTGTGACTTAGCTAAGAAAATTTTGACTGCTCCCAAATTATTCAGACCTTGTGTGTTTCTCTGCAGCTCCTTATTTGAGATTTTATGTTTAAATGTATAGTTTGAATTATTTCTATCTATAAAATGAGACAGACTCTTTTTTTTTTTTTTCTTGTGGACATCTAGTTATTCCCACATTATTTCCTGAGAAGTCTTTCTTTACCTGCTTTACCTGCTGGATCATTTTTGCTTATTTGTCAGACATCAGATGACGATATTAGTGAAAATTTATTTCTGCACTCAGTATTCTGTTTGATTGAACTATCTGTTATTGCTTATCCTAATATCATATTGTTTTGTTTACTGTAGCATTATACTAACTCTTGTAGTCAGATAGTGGAAGTCCTGTAGTGTTGTTTTCCTTTTACTAAAATTACTTTATTCTAGATGCTTTGCATTTTTCATGTTTTGCAGGTAGCTTGATAATTTTTTTCTTTTTTAAAAATTTATTTATTTAGATTTATTTCATATCATTGTTCATTTTTATACAATGTTTGCTTTCTCCTCTCAGGTGTGGACCCCATAAAATTCCCACCACCAATTCACCCCCTGCACCATCACCATCATCCCTTGTGCTCTTCCCTCCCTGTTTTGATCCCTTTCCTTCTCCCTGCCCTGTAGAATGTCTCTGCTTTATAGTTACTTGCTATTTTTTTAATTATTATTATTTTTTTTCCTGACCCCTTATTTGATTTCCCTGTGTTCCTCCTATCAGTGAAACCATTTTTCTTTTTTCCTTCTGGCTTATTTCTTAGCATAATCCCTTCTTGCTCCATCCATGTTGCTGTGAATGGCATGAATTTATCTTTTTTTGGTTGCTGAGTAGTATTCCATTGTGTATATGTAACACATCTTCTTGATCCAGTCATCTACTTTCAGGCATTTGGGTTGCTTCCATATCTTTCCTATTGGAAATAGTGCTGCAATACCAAAAGGGTGCAGGTATCCTTTTGAATTAATGTTTTTGTGTCCTTTGGGTAGATTCCTAGGTGGAATTGTTTGATAGTTGTTTTGATCATTCAAAGTCCCTTGCATATGTATATAAATTTTATAATGTACTTGTCAATTTCTACAAAAAAGGGTATAATATTTTATTACTGAATGTATTGAAGCTGGGAATTAAATTAGGAGATTAGATATATTTCAGTTCATGAACATGGAATATTCCATTTATTTAGAAATTAATTTCGATCTCAATTTTTGTGGCTTTTATCATTTTGCATGTACCTTCCATATGTTTTTTTAAATGTAATCTCTTGGTATTTCATATAATGATGCTATCATAAATGGACATTTTTAATTCTAATATACAATTTATCATTAGTCTTTATAAATGTAATTTTATATATTGACTAGATATCCTAAATTTTTTTAAGACACTTTTGATTTTAGTGGCTTTTTGATAAGATTCTTTATTGTGTTCAATCAATACAGATCATCATGTTGTCCATGAAGAATATATTTATAGGGCCTCCCCGGTGGTGCAGCGGTTGAGCACTGGGTTGCTAAGCTGCCCACAGCCTCTGCAGCGCCGGTTCGATCCCCGGCTGCTCCCCGGCCACCAGAGGAGGGTCCCACAGGGCGCGCAGACCTCTCCTGCTGCCCGCTGCTCTCCTCAGCAGTGTACTTTGGTCCTTCTGCCTGCTCTGCTCCCCGCTCTGGCTCTGGTGAATTCTCTCACCCTCCCGCGCTTCTGACTGTACCCAGTGCTTGTATAAATAAAAATAAATAAATCTTTAAAAAAAAAGAATATATTTATAATTCTTTCTTCCCCATATATTGTTTGTATTTATTTATTTTTAATTTTTCTTGCCCTAACATACTGATTAGGATTTCCAGCACAAAATTGCATAAGCATGGTAAAAGCATAAATTTTTGATTTATTCTCATTCTTAGAAGAAAGCATAAAATATTTCACAATTTTGTAGGATAATAGCCACACTTTTTAAAATGATATCAAGTGTGCGTTCATTGCTTTTTATGTAACAGGTGTGTGGAGGTATATTTCTGCTTGTGCTTGTTTAGCTAATTGGTGTGTCACAACCACCTATCATCAATATTTGAGTAATCAACATTCATTTCCACACTTATTATCTGATAAATCCAGGAGACATCACAAGAGACTATCAGCACACTTTCACTTTGTGTACTTGTTCTTAGCCAAAGGCTTTAAAAAAAATATGTATCTCATCAGTGGAAATCCCATTATTACTAATTTGCTGAGATTTTCTTTTTTAAAATAGTGTATTTAATTGTTTTAAAAAAGTGTTTGAGACGGTCATTATGCTTTTTTTTTAGTGACCATAGTTAACTTGACTAGAGTGGTTGATTGAATCACAATAACTAAATCAGCATCGCTTTCTTTATTATAAAACCCCTTGATCCAGCTGCATTATCTAATATTTTGCTAAAGATGCTTTGCATCTAGGTTCATAAGAGATGTTTGTGTTTAGACATTTTAATGTAATGTCTTTCTCATTTTAATAACACAGTAAAGATGACCCCATATATTATAAAGCTCACACTTTTTTTTTTTTCTCCAAGTGAGTTTTGTACAATTGGTATTATTTCTTTTGTAATTACTTAGTTGAATTCAGAGTGATGACATTTTGATTGGAGTTTTATTTTTAGTAATGTTTTCCAGTTTGTTCCATTTCAGTTTAACTGTTCTTGAGTGACCTGTGATGAATTATCTTTTGAGGAGTTTGTTCCTTTCATTTAAGATGTCAAGTGTATTGTTCATACTAACAAACTCTTTCATATTATTTCTATGTTATACTTTTGCTGCTTATGGTACTTCTTTTTTCACGATATTAATAATCTTTGTTTTTTCTACATGCTACCTGATCATACAAGGTGTATGTCTTGATTATGTTGACCTTTTCTAAAAACCAGCTTCTTATTTTGCCTGATGTTTTCTATTGTTTTACCATTTCCTCTTTAATTGGTATCAGTTTTTTCTCACATGTTTAATAGGTTGTCTCTTATTTAGTTAAAAATACTTTTAAATATCTCAGATGATTTCTTTTTTGCTCTATAGATACTTGGAAGCATGCTATTTAATTTGTAAATTTTGTATTTTTAAAAATACATTATTATTTTTAGATCAGTTTTGTTCTTGTCAAGACTATTTTCTCTGTGTTATTTAAAAAAAAAATTAAAATTATTGTTTATTTACCAGGCACAAGATCTACCTTAGTTAATGTTCCATGTTTATTTGACTAGAATACATCTTCTGCAATTGTGGTGTGTTCTGTTCTATAAATATTAATTATGGCCGAAGAGTTACCACTATAGTTATGAGCCTACCAAATTTCTCTCTAGTTTTTCTTCATATTCTGAGGAATCATAATTTAATGTAATTATTATACTTGAATCTATGGATACTATTTTATTATTTTTCTGTTTGTCTCCTTCCTTTTTAAAATCTTTTCCTGCTTAAGATGAACTTTTTAAAATTTTTATTTGCTGATTTTTGACTACTTTTTTGCATTTCATGTATATGTTCAAGAAATTGCAATACATATCTGCTTAGAATTTATATTATGTCACTTCATAGAAAAAAAAAGGGATAAATCTACATAGGTTCATCTGCTTTCATCCCATCATCCCTAATTACAGCTGTCATTTATATTATATCTCTATATATGATAAACTCCACAGACCAATATTATTTTTCCTTTAAATAGTTGTACATATTTTAAAGAAGTTAAAGTAACAAAGTGTTATTTATAGTAGGCTAGATATTTTCAATTGCAATTTTCCTTCTTTCCTGAAATTCAGATTTCCTTTTGATACCCAAACTGAAGAACTTTATTAGTATTTCTTTCACTGTGGATGACTAACAGCGAATCCTCCTAGTTTCACCTTTACCCTTGAGGGATATTTTCAAATGATTTAGAATCCTTAGTTGATAGTTTTCTTTTAAAGAAGTTTTATATTCTTTTTAAGAGATATTTTTATCACTTTTCTGATTTCTATAGATTCTAATGAGAATTTAGTAGTCATTTGAATTGTTGTATCATACCCATAATGTATCCTTTTAATCTCCTTTAAAAACTATCTTTGTGTGAATGTGTGTGTGTGTATGTGTGTAGGTTTAACAATTTTATTATTTGTCTAGGCATGGTTTGATATGCTCTGTTTCTGGTTTACTAAGCTCCTTGAATATGTAAATTTTTGCCTTTTGCCAAGTTTTGAATATTTGGTCACTAATTACAATTTCTGCCACTTTCTCTTTCTTGTATCCTTCTGTGATGCTTTTATGGCATATATGTTAGACCTTTGAATATTGTCCCTGATGTCCTGTTAAATTTAATTTTTTCTTCTTTCTGTTATTCAGATTGCATAACTTCTATTAGTCTGTCTTCAAATGTGTTGATTCTTTTCTCTGTGGACTCTATTTGGCAATACAATAAACTTTTACTTCAAATATTTTATTTTTCAATTCTATATTTTATATTACTTACCTTCAATAGATTTGTCATTCTAGGTATTTTTTGAATATATATATATATATATATAACTTCATTGTGCATGTTTACAATAACTAGATTAAAGTCTGTGAATTTCAACCTCAAGATCATCTCATCATTGACCTTCACTTTTTACTTGAGAATGAGTTGGGCTTTCGGTGTTTCAGATACTCAACACTTCTGGAATTTATCCTGGACATTGTGACTGTTATGCTGTAGAGTCTTTGAATGTTATTATCATTTGCAATGTGTTATTGTTTTTGTATTTAATCAGTTAACTTGGTTGGATTCAAAATAGCTAAGGCTCTTTTTAATATGTGCTTTAAAATAATGATCTTTATTGACTGTCGCACTTATTTTATGATGTCTAGAAAAGTAGTTTACATAAATAATGTTCCAGTAAATATCTCTATACATAAATCTGAATACATCTGGTAATTTTAATAATGAAAACTCCTATGTTGTTCAGAAGATAGGTTTTATTTTTTAATAAGGCTTTAACTATTATTGACAACTTTCAAACTTGCATCAATTTACATTTTCACCTGCAGGGTGGTCAATGCCATTTTTCCTGAACCCTCCTCCAAATTTGAGTATAATCCATATTTAGATAGCTTTATTTTTAGACAGATCTTGTCTATCTTCTCAGTGTGTATTGAGTTCCCTTGCTACAAAGTCAGGGACATCCTCAGTTTGTACTTTTCTAATTACTGCACTCAGCACATATAGTAGTTTTACTTGACAAATCTCTATTGTTCTCTGTGAGCTTTGTTAAGGCCTAAACCAAGTGCTTCTTGTTCATCCAAACAGAGTCTGGTACTTGGTAGACACTAAATAAAACATCTACCTGTTTTAATGGTAACTTAATGACTATTTGTCTCTATCTTTCGAGCTGATATCCTCATCCTTGGTTTGATTTAACTCTTCCAAAACGTATTTCAGAGCTGTGAACAGGAAATTGGATGACCTCTGATTTCAGGTTTCTACAGGTTCCAGTAATAATTACTTTTTAAGAACCTAGAAAAGTTAAAAAATAAATAATCAAAACCAGAACCTAATATCCAAAAGTTGGAGGATATATTTCCTACTTACTTCTCTTTAAAAATTCTCCTTTATCATACCACAGTAGTTCTGTTTTTACGTATATGTTATCACTGCTACTAGTAATTTTGAGTGACAAATTTTTCTTCAATTTTGAGAGATGGGAAAAACTGAAATGGCACATAATTTCAAACATATTAAATTTTTACTTTAAATGTTCAATGCATGTAAAAACTCCCTCATAATGTATATATTAGATATAGACATACAATTTTTATTTAAAGAACATTGCTTTCTTGCTGGCTCATTAAATAAATGCTGACTGTTCATTTAAAGAATATTGATTGGAAGGTTCCAAATTGTTAGCCTATCCAGGGCATCATCATACCTACTATCGTCAGACCTTATACTAGTAAAGCAGTGTGTCTGATCGCTCACAATCTGTATGTCCATGGTAGATTCTAATATAGTCTTTCTCACTTGTTCTTGATGGAATAATACCTGTCATGACCTTGGCTTTGAGGCTGCTAGACACTGAGGACTGTATATTATAACTCATACTGTAATAATTTCTCTACAAATATTTTTGCGAATTTAAGCATTTCAAGTGTTAAGTAGTTCATTTTTATAGCACTCAAACTCTATTATCAAGAGTGGATTTCTATTCTTCAGTGTTCAGAAGTGATTATTAATTTTTTGGCCATAAACATTAAACTCTAACTCTTGGCAATTTTCCTAGCGACTTGGGAAGAGAGGATCTTATGTCTCAAATCTCTAAAGTATATAAACAAATCTCCAAGTCTAAAGGAATAATTTCAGTGAAATGTGATACCTTTATTCGTGTGTGAACTCAGATGACACAAATTAAGCTGATTTGAGATTTGTGCCATGTCAAGCTATGCATTTAATAAATTTTTCAGAGATTATGATCTACTGCTTTGATGTTACCACAGTCCTCAGTTTTTCACAGAAAGACTGTATGCTTTTCTAGCTAATGTTTTCTTCATATGCACCCATATATCATAAGTAAGTTCATTTGCATATGTGTGACTCTGTGTGTGCTTTATCAAATATTTAAGTTCATTCTTTAAACTGAATAGTATTTGTAGAGCTTTGGAGTTTTTCTATGACATAAGTCACCGGCAGGAGAGTTATTAATAATTTGGTACAACATATAAATACTAGGTAGAACAGTTGAGAAAGAGAAATCACAAACGACACACATCACTGAGTATTAATCGACACCCTCTCCCCTGGCAGTACTTAGAAGTTCTTATGTGACCTTCCCAAAGGAATTTCATGTTGAAACATTTAGAGGAAGTACTGATCAGGCTAGCAACAGAAGCTAAAAATGCACCTCAAAGTCTTGGAGCCTATTTATATTTGAATTGCTGCTTGTAGTTATATAATCTAAAGTTGAATTATATATGACTTACACTATATTTCTGAATTATATAATTTTGTAGCGCTTTTACAAATTATGAAGCTTATGTAACTTAAGTGTAGTATCTAATTCCCTTCACAATTATCATTCAAGAGGATATATTTGTATGTGTGTTTATTATATATACATAATGTGTATGTATGCATATAATATATAATAATGAGACTGTTATACAATAAAGAAACTCACTGTTAAACTAAAAATCTAGAGGAGGGCAGTGAGAACAAAGTGGGGAGGGAGCAGAGTGGTGTATGGTGGTCGACTATAGGTGCTTTGGTGGTGGATGCATTATGGTAAAAACACCTGAAGGGGAGGGCAGGTCTCCCCATGTGCTCAAAATATAAACAACCATTTAAATCAACATTAGCTCAAAAAATAAAAAGATATTGAATGACTAACCTGAGACTTCACATTGATTAAGGTCCATATATAACTTGGATACTTAGAATTTTGGCTAACACTTATTAAGTAAATAAATATAGAAGAATTGAGCAATATGGCAATGAATAGAACAAATCCATTAGCAAATACTTGCTAAGAGCCTACTATGTGCAAAGCATTGTAGGAACCTCATTTTCTCATTGCTCAGCAGCACTTTCTAAAACCCCTTAGCTGTTTTATAGTTGCATTTTCCATCATTATAAAGGCATGACCCTCTCCTGGGCTTGAAGCCAAATACTGAACAGCATGAGATAATGTGCAAAGGCTTATTCTTGTCATCTGATAATTTATAAAAGCAAAATTGTCCATGAGAAAGATTTCTATAAATATATTTTATATAAAATCTTTTGTAAAAGATTTTGCTTTTTGAATTAAACCATTTGTTTTCACTTATATTTTAAGATAGATGAACAATTTGACCTACTAAGTTATTACAGAACCAGACATTCCTAGTGCCTGCCATTCTCCCTGCGAATGCTTGTCACTTTGTAGGAATCACTGTATTTTTTTGAGGCCACCTGGGGATAGTTTATTAATTTGTTAGTTTACAAGTCTCTAATTATCTGAAATGCTTAATGTCATTTCCAAATGTGCTACAGGGAATAGCACTGTAAATCTGATACTTAATCATTTTTACTTTGTAATATCATTCATGGGAAAATCTAAATGCATTTGTAGAAGGGTGCTCTGACTGGGGTCTTTTCTCCTTCGCTTATTATTAAAATTGAAGACATTTTGTTTCCCTTACTCATTGAAAAGAAAAAAAGAACATATGGATTATTGGCAGCAAAATAGGAAAATGGCAACCTCAGAAATGTGGTAATTAGGAGGTCTATAAAGGCACATCTGTGTCATAAACTGCCAATTAGTCTTGATGATAAGAAATGTAGTTAACTTTAGTTACCAGTGATTTTTATTTCTAGAGAGCTTGACAATCATCAATGGCATGTGCAGTTTCTAACTTTAATTATGTTCCCTTGGACTACTGTGGGTACACCTTTTCACTTCAAAGTTTTCATTTGTAGATTGTAGGTCGTGTTGTTTCTAGTTACTGAGTATAATCCATGTATTTATTCATACATTATACAGAATACACATATTTATGAAGCATTTCATGAATTTATGAAGAAACAGGTGGAATATATTCCAGGAGTCTTGAGAACTGATAGCTCATGTGTGCTTCAACATTTCCAGAAATAGTTAATGTGATTAATTTAGCAGTGAATTTATTTCAGGCTTATTTTTTTACCAGCTTAAATTATTAAAAATAAAGTATAATCAAGGAAAAATATAATTTGGAAATTGCATGTCTTATAGTTCAAATGTTCTGGCAGTATAAGGACCATTGGAATATCTTGACCTCACACTCCCTCTCCACCACTAATGTATTGTCTTTCAACTCTGAAGTTAAGAAACTCCTCCTTACCTCTAAGATTTCCATGTCTTTATCTCCACATTCATTGTTCCAACCACTCCAATCTGACTTAATATTAACTCTATACAAAAATAGATTTTATTGGACCTTAAGTTCACCAAACATCAGCTTTCAGTCCTCCTTATTGCTTGGTGTTTTACCTCATTGACCACTTCCTCTTTCCTTTTTCTTTTCTTATCACTCTCATACTTTCAGTATTCCCTGTAGACATTGTTCTCTAAAATATGACTATTTAGTGTCACAGTTCCTCCAGACCATTAAGTACTAAGTAGATATTCCTGGCCAGAATCCAAGATTTTTCTTGACATCTTTAGTTGACTATCTCATGAGTGTCTCGTGTTTAACAATTCTATAGCTGAATAAAATACTCCCTTTACTCACACTTGTGTGCACACACAAACACAGTCACCCTTCCTCAAATCCAGTCTTCCTCTTGTGTTCCACATCTCAGTAAATGATATTCCCCTTAAGCCATTTGCTTGAGTCAGAAAACAGAATCATGCTGGGCACATAACAGTTTTTCATATTTTTTATCTAGTTGTTTTACTTTCCTGATTTTTTTTTTTAATTTGCTTATTTCAGGTTTCCACTAACCTATTTTCTGCCTGGATTAGTATCCTGTCTGAACTTCCTACATCTAGTTTAGCCATCACATTGCAGTTAAAGCGAACTTTTAAGATAGATCTGTCACATCACACTGCCTTACTTAAAAGTCTGCATTGGTTTCCTGTAATTCTTAGGATAATGATCAATGTTGAGTATAGCCCATGATACCCTATAGAATTTGATTTCTGCTACAACTCAGCTATATTCCTGATAAATGCGAACACTAGCCAGATTATTAACTAAATCTTTATTACCAAAATAATGTTTTCAGTCTTTGATTTGGTAGAGAATTTTTTCTATACTTTTGAAAACATACTTGTGGAATAAGAGAACTTGGAATGCTTGCATGTTAACATACTAAAGCCAATCATTATCATTTTATATCTACAACATTTCTTGTCAGAATCTACATATGTCAGATTTTAACAAAATGAGGTTGAATAAAATTTTCTGCAACTCTTAGGTTTAACTGATTTTATTATAGGTTACTCCAGAGTATATAAACAAAATCAGCATCTTCTGATGTATTACAGCGTTTTCTTTAATTATGAATGTAGACAACACACACAGTAACACAGACTCTAATTTGACTTCATTGCTTATAGAAACAAACAGCTTTTCATATCATCTTACAGTTGTTTTAGATATCTCAAAATACCATGTTACGAAATTATCGTAATTATTTGACCTGCTCCTTTATTTTATTATATACTGTGCTAATTAGTACACAGAATGCAACATTACAGATTTAATTTATTTATAATTGGTTGGTTTCTTGAAATTCTATGGGTTTTTGAAAATGAATTTAATTCAAAACAATATGCTGGAACAGGACCTTAGGTTTCACTAGATTGTCAATAGCTCCCTATCAGAAAAATGGTGAAGAAGTCTTATTCACCGTGTTTATTTTTTTAAAGTTATGTCATTCATTGTGTTTAGTTGTGTTTCAGAAAAACTATTTAAGGATAAGATGCTAGTCTTTAAGTGAAGGGTCAAAATGAAAAAAGAATGCTGTATGCCCTACATTCAAATTTAGTTGTAAACCTTGGTTTTGCAAACTGTCTTAGAAATTCCTTGCTTTAACAATCAATATTCTTTATTTCAATCTGGTTTGTATCCTAGCTCTACATATTTCAGGCCGAAACTGAGATTTTGGAGTAGAGTTGCATCATGAACCCTTGCTATTTCACAATTTTCTGCAGGGAAATAATCTTATACATTAAATTTTTCATCTCCATTGTCAGGAGTAAAAACATGTTTGCTGCTGATGAGAGAGAATTACGTTCAGTTTCTCTTTATTTGGGCCACACAGTCTACGCTTTTGAATGGAAGGAGTTGTAAGAAGCACACTTTTCAGAGTGGAGGAATTGTTCAAAAGAAACTTTTCATGTTTGGTAAGGAACAATCAAATTTGTTCAATAAAAATGATAAATCTAAGAGCACAATTTCCCTTCTCCTTTTTACTAGATTTTGTTATTTGAACTACATTTTCCATTTCATGTGGTCATTACTACCCCTGATAAGAGAAAACATTTGAATTTTGTGATAATTATTGAGAATATAATTCCACTCAATATCTCTGCCTGAGTATATTGCCTTAAACAAACTAGCAATTAACCATTTGTTTTAGTGAATTTTTCAGGCAATTGTTGATTATTTATATAAATGTAGAAATTCTGTTTTTATGCATTATATTGTTGAAATTATATCTAATTTTCATAAAACAAAAATGCATATATTTTACTTGCATCCTACAAATGATGTAATTGTGACCATATTTACATTCCCTTAAATATTCTCCACTTTTCCTGACATTTTCAGATTACCACTAATGAGAGCAAGAGTTGGTAATGGGAAGAACACTACCTTTTGAAACAAGACATCTGGGCTTGATTTCTGGCTCTTCTGTTCAACATGCAGTTTTTGACCATGGGCAATTTATTTAGCCGCAGTTCAGATTACTCAACTATAAAAAGAGGGTGTTAATACTACCTCATTAATTGAATGAAATAGTAGATGTGCATTGCGAAGAACATATCCTGTACCTAATAAATGGCAGTGACAGAATTAGTGTGTTGTAAAATTCTATCTTAAGGACAGCAGAATACTTAGTGTTTCTTGCTCTAAAAAATATCAACTCTAGTGTTACTCTACTTTTTGTGGCTGAAATATTACTATTGAAAGACCACCTTTAGTCCCTTGCTTATTTTTCTCTCGGCTTTTTCGTCTCTGTAATTTTGGCTCATAATTTTTAGCATTAAATTTAGCAGTTCTTTCATTTTTATCCACAGGGTTAGCCAATGTATCTGCTCTTCCTATTTGGTCAATGAACAAATGAATCATATTATGATGCATGAGATATTTTTTCACTGATCTTACTGATCTTGGTTGATTTTATGTTGTCCAGGGACTTTTCTTTTGTCTTTTCTCTTTGATGTCATTTGAGATGATGGGAACTATCATGAGTAAGTAAATGTAACCCATACTATTTTCCTGTATAATTTCAATATTCCCTATGCTTTCCAGATCTTGCATTTAAGGGAAAATCATTATTCATTATGTTTTTAAGAATCACAGCGGATGGTGGTTTGAGCAGCAATATATTATTTTTTCCTGCAGGTTTTTTTAATTGTACAATTCCTCTTCTCTGTTGCCCTCTACTCCTGTTACCATCTGCTACTCTGTGTGTCAGGGGCTCAATGTTCTGAGTTGTGAAACCTACTATTCTTGTCCTGCTCATTTAGATAGTAGTCCACAGTTCCCCAAGAATATAGTCCCCCCAAGAGTATAGTTCTCCAATCACATCAAACTCACCTCTCCAGGAAAGACAGTCATGGAGTAAGATTGAGGGAAACATGTTGTGTCCTGGTGGGATTTAGCGCAGCCTAAATCCCTGACCTTACTGTTCCAGCTCACTAAGCCCATCTTAACCAGCTAGCTTCTCACTCATTTTCTCACAATTTTCCTTGTGAGTTTTGCTGCCATACTTCTATTCTCATTTCATATTTCCATCATCCCAAATCAGTCAGGAATACAGTGCACATAGAATAGGTTCAAATTTCTTTCCCACAAGGTCCATAATTAAGAACATTTTGGAAGAGGAAGTTCATTAAATATTCTCTAATACTTCAAAAGTTCTCTTCCCTTGGTCCACCAGAGTCTTAATGAGTTCCAAAGTAAAAATTTAGCATAGCCTTCAGTTCTGGGCGATCAAAACATGCTCTTACAAAATAACATTAAGATTTTTTTTTTAAAGTGTACTAATTTCATCATTTTCTGCTAGAATCCAGCCTACTTTAAGATTATTTATTTATACAAGCACTGGGTACAGTCAGAAGCGCGGGAGGGTGAGAGAACTCACCAGAGCCAGAGCGAAAGCAGAACAGGCAGACTGATGAAAATACACTGCTGAGGGGAGCAGTGGGTGGCAGGAGAGGTCTGTGCGCCATGTGGGACCCTCGCCCGGTGGCCGAGGATCGAACCGGTGCCGCAGAGGCTGCGGGCAGCTTCACAACCCAGCACTCAACTGCTGCGCCATCGGGGAGGCCCA
This sequence comes from Talpa occidentalis, assembly GCF_014898055.3. Lineage (NCBI taxonomy): Eukaryota > Metazoa > Chordata > Mammalia > Eulipotyphla > Talpidae > Talpa > Talpa occidentalis. The sequence continues at coordinate 21,983,878 of NW_023604295.1, forward strand.
ACATTTGGATATTTTGAAGAAAGATTTTAAAAGTCATTTTTATCCCATTTGAAACTTTTGCCATATTATTCCTATTGTCTTTATGTCTATGCTATTACTTATTGGCATAAACAGTTTTGAGTTCAATATTTTATGCATTTGATTTTCTTCTAGTCAATTTTTGCTATCAAAATATATTTAAAATTATATTTACATATTCATGGATTTTACATTTTTTTCTTTTCACTAGTACCCAGTAAGTTAGGCTATCTAGCTAAATGGAATAATTGTAACAGTCCTTAAAATTTTAGGTACATTTGTGAACATTAGACATATCTCACATGAAAATATAAGATTCATGGAATACTTTTTGAATTTAAAAAGTGATATATAATATCTTTCTCTGTAAACTTATGATTGATTGTATTACTGTCTTTTCCATTGACAGGAGAGTAGCTTTACTTTAAGGGGTTAAGGGAAAATATCAACTTCGGTGTTCAAGTGACCCATGATATGAAGACAGTAAGCATGTGACAGTATGCTTCAGTACACAGAAAAGCGATGTTAGTCATAGGAATATATTTGATAGAAATCACATTCAGCCACAATGGGAGTTGACATATGGCGCAGTTGCAAGGCATATTCCTTATTTATGGGATCAAAACACAAAGTAGACTTAAATAGTTTCTAGGTTTGCTGCATTATAATTATAATGGTATTTCATCATCATTACTCCTATGATTTATTTCATGATTGTGTGAAGAAGGGTGTTTGTTTCTTCATTTCTGTGTATGTGTATATTACTATTATTTGTTGTAAGCTCTTTATTTCTTCATTAGTGTTTCAGAATTTCATTCAGTGTACCTGTTTTTCATGGCAAATTAAAAAAAAAAGCTTTGTTAGGTTTTGTGGAATTACAGAAATTAATGAAGTATGAACTTGGACGAGCTCCTAATCTACTGGGATAAAGAGACATACAGACAACTGATCCATACAGAATGAAAGGAAATGATTGCTGTGGCAGGTATGCAGATAGGCAGTTGCATAAGTTGCTATGGAGAGATGTGTATTTCATGAACAGATTCTTAAAAGGCTTTGGCATTTTTAAGAGCTGGGCCTACTAATCAACAAGTACTTTATGAATAATATTTATTGTTATTAGATATTGAATTTTTATATTCAAGTATGATAGATGAAAACATTTTAAATCTAAAAATTGTGACACGTAAAAATTCATATGCTGCATCCACCACATTTGCTATTCTTTGAGGAACAATATGAAGCCAAATCAGGGAACAGGGAAGTAACTTTAGCTAAAGGTTTCTTCTGCTTATCACTAACATTTGAGTTAAAACTAGATAATTAGTTTAAATAACTATAGCTTTTATCCCAGTGACTCTGTCTAACTCTTAGGCATTCTATCTAGTTAAAAGCGACATGAAGTTTCACATTGCTAACCAGAGATAGGCATCTCCTAATTGCTTATTCTTGCCAGTGTGTTCTCTCTTTTGGCAAAGCTGATTAACTAAATATGAAAGGGTTTTGTTTTATTTTTGAAAATAAGTCCAACATACTTTGAATGGATTAGGGGAAAAAACACTTTTTTTTTGTGTACCACTTATTTTCTGTAAGAAATTCGGGGCATTTTATGGACTTATTTAGGAGCATATTTAAAAATCAGACAGAGAAAAGATTTTAATAAAACCATGTTTCACAGTATCTAGCTAAAGCTCCCACATATCTATTAGCTCAGTTAACCAAAGCTGGTACCGCTTTGTGAGGGTGGACCTTTAATAAGTGCCTCCATTCTCCTCTTTTAATTGTTGTGTATAAGAATTGTATTAATTTTCTCCAGTATTAGAAAATTATACACAAAATGATAAGCTGTGTGGCTAATCCAGAAATGAAGGCAATAACATATACAAGAATAAAGCCATTCCTCAACATTCTCTATTCTTTTCCTTAATATTGTTGAAATGTATTAAATGCTATTTATTTCTTTATGACTTTCATAAATCTGTATTTTGGGAAGACATAACTATCTTCTTGTTACTTTCAGAGGGTAGCATGCACAGAAAAGACATTTGGTAACTGACTGAGCCACATAATTTGCTGTGTACCTAAAGTAAGAAAGCATACTGGTAATATGAAATGTATGAAATTGCTTAATCTGAATTTATTTAATGAAGAAATGAGTGAATTATTCTTTTAACTCATAGTTTATGAAATTAAAAAATATTTATGCATACAAGAACTGGGGTACAGGCCAGAGGTGTGGGGGGTAAGAGGTTTAACCAGAGACAGAGCGGGGAACAGAACAGGCAGATTGACTGAAGCACACCACTGAGGGGGCTAGCAGTGAGGCAGGAGAGGTCTGCTGTGCCATGTAGGTTACTCCCTGTCCAGCTGGGGATCGAACTCGTGCTGCAGTGACTGTGGACAGCCTCATTGCTTGTGTCCTAACCCCCTGCACTACCAGGGAGGCCCAGTTTATGAAATTTTATGAGATAATTCATCTTCCTTTGGATAGTGAATCTTACTCAGCCTTGTTGCTCTAGAATATTGTTCTCTAGAATCTTTTGATTCTAGTAAGAAAGCATACTGGTAATATGAAATGTATGAAATTGCTTAATCTGAATTTATTTAATGAAGAAATGAGTGAATTATTCTTTTAACTCATAGTTTATGAAATTAAAAAATATTTATGCATACAAGAACTGGGGTACAGGCCAGAGGTGTGGGGGGTAAGAGGTTTAACCAGAGACAGAGCGGGGAACAGAACAGGCAGATTGACTGAAGCACACCACTGAGGGGGCTAGCAGTGAGGCAGGAGAGGTCTGCTGTGCCATGTAGGTTACTCCCTGTCCAGCTGGGGATCGAACTCGTGCTGCAGTGACTGTGGACAGCCTCATTGCTTGTGTCCTAACCCCCTGCACTACCAGGGAGGCCCAGTTTATGAAATTTTATGAGATAATTCATCTTCCTTTGGATAGTGAATCTTACTCAGCCTTGTTGCTCTAGAATATTGTTCTCTAGAATCTTTTGATCACACGGCCACATTTGTAAAATATGTTTGAGGTGACGCAAATATTTATTATTGTTATTATAAGCTATAGTCTATATTTTTTTTACCCTACTGAGGTATTCTAGTTTTCCTGTGCTCCCTCGGGGGTATACATATCATGTTTTGAAAAACATCATTCACAGTTGAATATTCATATTATCTCAGATAAATGCAAGTTTATGATAACTGACCTTCACAATAATAATTTCTGAATAATTTCATTCAAAAATATAACTTCTGTGTAAAAGATTTAATGATGGATAACTATCAGATTGGGAGATTCGACATTTCTCAAGACATATTAATTGAACAACAAAGGTAGACCTCATGCATTAAGTAAATCCCCCATTTGCAAATCCATTTTAAATCAATTAAAGCCATTTTTTTTATCTCAGGATGTGTTATTTTATTTGTATCTATTGTATTTTTATAAATTGTAATATAGTTTACATAGGATTTATGATTTGTACTTTTTATATTGTCTCATAGTATCTCTTTATTTTATCTTACATTTATTTCTTCTTAAAAATTACAGTAGCAACCACTGTCACAATCATATACTTTTTGTGTTGAGAAAGATAAGGAGAGGGTAGAGAATTGAAGTGGATGATCTGCTAAGTTTGATTTTAAGGTTTATTGCTTTTTTATGAAGGCTTTTAGGATTTGAAAGCTGCTTTTCTCAATCAATGCAAGCAATAGCCACATAACCAAAATTATTTTTCTTTACATGTGAAAGTAGTAAAGTCTGTTGGAGGACAATTAGAGAGACTGAGTCTCCAAGTCTTTAAATTTGGCTCCATTTTGCAGTGTGATGATTGATGTCACTCATCTGTCATATTATTTGATACTTTACTCTTGGCAAGGGTTATTCTCCATTAGGCTCAGAGGGTGATATCATCATTGTCCATATGATTAAATGACACTTAGTTATATGGATTTCCCAAATTGTGTAATATCTTCCTAGTGTGTCATCACTATCCCCATTTTATAGCCAGAACACAGGCAAATTTGGCTGTGCAATGAAGGGTTCAGACAGATAACTATAAGAAGGGGAAGTTTTAATTTGGCATTGGCATTGTTTAACATTCATAAAGAAATTGTTTTATTGCCCAGATGTTAGAAATTTATTAATTATCATAGTGGCTCATGGGCTGGATTCTTGCAAGAACTATCGTACATGCCAGAAGCTAAATAACCTTTTGTCATTCAACTGAATAAAAGATTGTTTGTGCTCTCCACTTGATGAATTATCACTGTGCCTTGTCGTTATAAAAAGAAACTCATCTTGTTCCCTGGCCTGGCAGGAGACGAGAAAGCCCTAGACAGAGCACAGAGAGTTCTTCCTTTCACAAATCATATGTGGGATATATGCCGTGGGTCATGTCTGTTATGAATATGGAAAAAATGCAGGACAAAGCATAATACTTTCTAACTACTACTTGAAATGTGACAGATTATTACAAATTTACATGCTGTTACCTATACTAAATAATTTTTCAATCTAGCAATGAATTCTAGCATAGACAAGCATACTTTTTTGTGTTCTTTGAAAATAAAGGGAAAACAGCATTGTAATGAAACCAAGATACACCAACAGTTTTATCATTATTCTACTAGTCTATGACAGAAATTTATGGAAATATTTGATATCAAAACATACTGTTTATTGAAATGGAGTAAGTTATTTCTTAAAACTTATATTTTTGCTAAATAACTGTGTCAAAATCTACAATTGGATAAATTGTTTTGCTACTTTCTTGTTTAAAAGTAATTAATATTTTTTTTATTTTTAAAGCAGTTTTAGACTCACAGCAAAATTGCACACATTGCACAGAGCCTTCTCATTTAACTTTTACTCCACACCTGCTTAGCCTTCTCTCTCTCTCTCTCTCTCTCTCTTTTTGGCTATTAATATTGCACTGCAACATTAGTTATAATTGCTGCATCTACACTATCATGTCATTATTACCCCAAGTCTGTAGAGTGCATTTAGGTTCACTGTTGTGTACATTCTGTGGTGTGAACAAAAGGCATAAAGACATATATCTACCATTTCAATATTATGACAGTACAAAAGATTCTTAACCCTAAACCCTCTGTGCTCTACTTACTCATTCTTCCCCTATTCCCATCTCGTCTCTGCCCCCACAAACCACTGGCAACCCAAATCTTTTTATTGTTTAGTTTTGCCTTTTCCAGAGTGTCATATAGTTGGAACTGTAGGATGTGTAGCTTTTCTCTTATTGGCTTCTTTGATTACTGTTATGAATTGAAGGCTCCTCTCTATCTTTTAAAGTCTGTTTCTCATTGTCTACATGTACCACAGTTTATTTATCCATTCACATACTTACCTTTGAATTTTAAAAGCATATTATAATGAATGAATTATCTATTTTGAAATAAAAAAACAAAAAGAATAAAAATCCCATATTTTTAATAATAAAAATCGTATATTTTTATAAAACATTAAAAGATTAATTTAGAAAATACTAAGTTAATGCTTTTGTATCTTTGTAATATCATGTGTTCTACTTGTTTTAGTTTTATTCTTTTTCTTTCAGTATTTGAATTTTTCCTCATACAATTTATGCATTCTTATGAGTTAGTTTCTCTCTTTGATGTTTTATTGCTATTTAAACAGTTTTTTCTCCTTCATTATTCACTATAATTTTGTTGGGTACATATATGAAACTATTGATTTATACATATCATTTTTTTTTCACTTAGTCACTGATTATTTTATTTTTCCAGATACAATAATTGTGTCAATATCAAAGGACATGTCTGTCCATTACCTCCCTGTAGTTTTTTAACCCTGTCTAAGTGTTTTGGGTAATGCCTCCATCCCCTATGCCAAAAAATCATCTGTAAGATGAACCTCACTATCTTGTTACTTACATTAATAAGGATGTTTCTAATATAAAGACATTAAATTTATATTATGGGCTTATGATTCCAGGCAAACATGTTTTAATATATTAATAAAATAATTTTCTATTCCTTATTAAGGATTATAACAATTTTTATTATTTTTAAAATTTATTTTATTATTTTTCAAAGATTTTTTAAAGTTTATTTATGCATACAAGAATTGGGATGTAGTCCAGAGGTGCGGGGTGGGGTGGGTATGTGGGTGCCATGTGAGCTAGCTCTCTGGCTGGGGATCAAACTCAGGCCTCAGTGGCTGGGGATATCTTGATATCCCTGAGACAACTTCTGCACCACCAGGGATAATTATTACCAAGAATGAATATTGCTTTACATAAATGCAGTGTATTCTAAAGTTAATATCTTTACATATTAAAAATGATTTTTTTAAAATCAAATATTTGGGAATAAATCTAACAAAAGAGGTAAAGGACCTATACAAAGAAAACTATAAAACACTGTTAAAAGAAATAGAAGAAGACACAAAGAAATGGAAAGACATCCCCTGCTCATGGATTGGAAGAATAAACATTATTAAAATGGCCATCCTACCAAAAGCAATATACAGATTCAATGCTATTCCAATCAAAATCTCAATGGCATTCTTCAAAGAAATAGAACAATTATTGATGAAATTCATATGGAATCACCAAAAACCCCGAATAGCCAAAGCTCTACTGAAAAAAAAAGAAGGAAATGGAGGCATCACACTCCCAGACTTCAAACTATACTACAAAGCCATAATCATCAAAACTGCATGGTATTGGAACAAGAACAGACATACAGACCAATGGAATCGAATAGAAAATCCAGAAATAAACCCACAGATTTATGGTCAACTAATCTTTGACAAAGGAGCAAAGACTATGCATTGGAGCAAAGAAAGTTTGTTCAATAAATGGTGCTGGGAAAACTGGGTCGCTACATGCAAAAGAATGAAGCTTGACCACTACCTCACACCATACACAAAAATCAACTCAAAATGGATTAAAGAACTAGACATAAGACCTGAAACCATAAAATACATAGAAGGAAATATAGGCGAAACACTACGGGATTTGCACATCAAAGACATCTTTACAGACACATCACCCAAAGCAGTGATAGTGAAGACAAAGATAAACAGCTGGGACTACATCAAATTAAAGAGCTTCTGCACAGCAAAAGAGACAATAACAAAAACAAAGAGAAACCCCACCAACTGGGAGAACATTTTTGCACCCAACACTAATGATAAAGGACTGATCACAAAAATCTGCAAAGAGCTGATGAGACTCAGCAACAACAAAGAAAATAATCCAGTCAAAAAATGGGCAGAAGAGCTAAAAAGAAACTTCTCTGAAGAGGAAATGCAAATGGCCAACAGGCATATGAAAAAATGTTCAACATCACTTGTAATCAGGGAAATGCAAATCAAAACTACCATGAGATACCATCTCACACCAGTGAGAATGGCACATATTAAAAAAACTAGCAACAACAAATGTTGGCGAGGGTGTGGAGAAAAAGGAACTCTTGTGCACTGTTGGTGGGAGTGCAAACTGGTCCAACCACTATGGAGAGCTGTGTGGAGATTTCTGGACCTACTAAACATAGAGCTTCCATATGATCCAGCAATTCCACTCCTAGGTATTTACCCAAAGGACACAGAAACATCAATTCCAAAGAGCACCTGCACCCTATGTTTTTAGCAGCACTGTTTACAATAGCTAAGCTTTGGAAACAACCCAAATGCCCAAAAATAGATGACTGGATCAAGAAGATGTGGTACATATATACCATGGAATATTACTCAGCATTCAAAAAAGATAAACACATGCAATTTGCAGCAACATGGATGGCGCTGGAAGGGATCATGCTCAGCGAAATAAGCCAAAAAGAAAAAGAAAAATACCGGATGGTCTCACTCATAGCAGGAATCTAGAAAACTTAAATAAGGGACCAGGAAAATGAATATAAGAAAGTGAAAATCAAAATCAACAAAAAACTATGAACCAGAGACACTTTTTGGGGGGTGGGGGGCGGGAGGGGAAGGATTGGGGTCAGAATGGGTCGTTTGCAATTGTATGGGGGAATACAAAAATAAAATTTAATATTAAAAAAAAATAAAAAATAAAAAAAAATAAAAAAAAATAAATTGTTTTTGAAGGATTGAAAAAAAAAATGATTTTTTTAACTTTAGTTATCATGGTGTATTTTACTGATACATTTTTTAATATTTAGATTTCCTCACTTTTCTTTGGAAAAATAGTAGTTGGTCTTTTTAATATTTTACTGAGTTCTTTTGGTACTTATATATATATATATATATATAATAGAATAGAATTAAATTATGTTGACACTGGAATGAGCAAATGTAGGAGCTTATTAATAACATTGGTCATTTTACTGATGTAAGATGAATAATATTTAATGTTTAAGCTTCTAAAAACTAATGCTAGGAGCTAGGTACTATGCTTAACTCTGGGTAATAAAGTAAATAGGACATTACTTCTATCATTAAAGACCAGCACATACATAGCCAAGTGGATCAGAAAAACATTCATCAAATCATGTGGTGTGGTCTGTGAGTTTCCAGTGATAGCACCATGGAAATTCAAGGACCAAGACAACCTGGGATGTTTGGGGGGATTGTGGCACATATCACAGTTGGTGACATTTAATCTGGTTTGGAAGGCCAAGATTAAATTTTACATGGGAAGAAGAGGACAAGAAATGTAACACACAGTGTTGATGATGTGCTCAGGATGGAAAGCTTGAGAAGAGGTGTATCTGGTGCAGCAACTTAACAGCAAAGAGATAAGTTCAGATAACACATACATAAAAAGAAGAACAATGTTATTTTAAAACATTGGCTTTTTAGAGCTATATTTACTGCTAGTATAATTGAATTAGAGGCCAAAAGGAAATTTAACATTTCTATGAACACCTTGGTTGATATCATCCTTCTTTAGTCTAAAAGCAGGAATAGGAAGATGTTACTAGAAATAACCAGACATAACAAGATAAGATGGAAGTCGATGAGTGCAAGAGCCTGATGAGGTTCTATGTATCTGGGCATTTAGCTCAGCGATAGGTGAGAATTACTGCAGAATGCAAAGTCAGAAGCTTTGAGAATGAACACATTCTAATAGTGAGAAATAAGGAAATAAATCAGATAAAGAGACTACATAACTAGTATTTAACAGCCAGCTGCTGAATGAGTGCCAAACTATGTATGTATTATATTGTAGATCACCCATCCACTTTGACAGATAGTTATTTTATTAATGAGGAGTCAGATACAATAAGCTGTATTCAAGTCACAAAACTGACTTATAGAGCTGGGTTTAGAACCTATGTTTGACATATCTTGAGAGACTAGTAGTACCTAACAAACACCATAAACCTGACGTGATATTTTGTGATTGGACAATCCAATGTACCTCATGCCAGTGTGTGACTCATGTGAAGTCAGAGATCAACTTGGAAAATGTATGAGATGGCCCAGGAAAACTAGCTTTCCAACCTGTATTGCATGTGTGACACCAGTTCTTGTGGTCACTGTGTGCCTATAAGTATTGAACACTCACATGTGGCAGTAAATCTAAAAAAGGTTGGTGAAGTCAAGAATCAGCACTGCACTTAAGGTCTGATCTGTTATTCTTTATTAAATTTTCAGGTAAAAAATTCTTGACCCCTTCCTGATGTCCTGCTTATATCTGTGCCCGTAGAAAACATGACCTCTTGTCCATTAGGACTTTGCTATTTTTAGAACCACTCAACACCCACTGATAATATTCAAATTAATATTAATAGTAATGGTAACTCTTATATACCATTTATTATTTGCTTGATGCTGCTCTAAGCACTTTATATAGTTGAATTTATTTAATCCACACAGCACTTGTCATCAATGAGTGGTAGAGATTCTAATAGCAGAGCAAGATCTGAACTCAGATTTTAATAGTGAAATTAGCTTTTTGAGCACTTCTCGTGTGCCAAGATGCACCTGGTACTTTACCTGTATTGTTACCTCTAATTTTTAAAATACCATATGAGGTAGGTATCAATATACCCATTGGATAAATGAGGAAAGCAGGTATTGCAGAAGTTAAACAACTTGCTAGTAGATATTGGCTCTAGGATCATCCAGTCATACAGGCTCAGGGCTGTTTTACTTCAAAGCCTGTGTTATCTTACTCCATCAATGCTTAAGCCTATTACCCCTCATTCTGAGTAGCTAGCTCTACACATCCATCCATGCAGGGTTTTGAGAGAGAGCGAGGAAGTAATAAAAGCTGTTTTGGTGGTAATTTCCAGAGATCAACTTTAGTTGGATTACCTCTAGATATTTAACCATCTGAATGAATTTAAGAATTTCACTTAGCGTTTTTCACTGAGGGCTGCTAGTGTTGGTCTTTTATCAGCAAAGGAAACATTTTTGAGTTAATTGTCACTTATGGTGTTAATCTGCTGGTGCTTTAATTTCTCATCTTTCTACTGATAAATCTGATTTGATGCTAAGCAAATTCCTGCTCTTTTGCTTTAATTTTAAAGATACAGTCTATAAACAATTATTTCATAGACTATTTCTTTACACTTCATCACTTCTTTTGTCAGTTGCTTAGTGTTTAATTATATTTAAAATATTCTTTGGTTTTGTTTAATTTTTTCACTGCTTGATGTTCTTTTTTAAAAATTAAGTTTCTTGAAGTATTCTTAATTGTCATAGGCTTTGCTTTAATTGACTTAACCGAGTTCGCTAGCTTTTTTTTTTTTTTTTTTTTTCACCTTTCAAAATCTTTTTAACTTCCAAAATCCTTGCTGTTGTTTTTGGCATTCTGTGACCTATTACACTCTTAACTTTTTTTTTTTTTAAAGATTTATTTATTTATGTAAGAACCGGGGTACAGACCAGATGCACGGGAGGATGAGAGGGTTCACCAGAGACAGAGCAGGGAACAGAACAGGCAGACTGAGGAAATACACTGCTGAGGGGAGCAGCGGGTGAGACAGGAGAGGTCTGCCATGCTATGGGGGACCCTCGCCCACCTACCGGGATCACAGCGCTGCGCTCAACCGCCTGCGCCACCAGGGGAGACCCAATACTCTTAATTTTTAATATATACTATTAAGCTATTAGAAAAATCTCATGTGACACTTAAGTTTTTTGAAATATACTTCCATAAATTTTATGTCTAGGCATATAGATATAGAGAATTATTTTGCTATTTTTTTTAGACACTTGTATGCCTCTGTGTGTGTGTGTGTATGTGTGTGTATGTGTATGTGTGTGTACCTCACAGGTAACATAGACAAAGTTATATAAAGGAATAGTGCTTGGTGATCTTGATTTTTCAAGAACTTGATTTTTCAAGTTTGGTATAAACTTAGAAAAGTAGTATGTAAGCAAAATAACATGACGGTGATAATTTGCAAAATATTTTCTGGAGTTACAAATATTCTTTATTTTCTAAGATGATTAAAAAAACAGCAAATATTTATGGTATTCACTTTTAAGAAGAAATTAAACATTTCTTTAAATTTCCCTTTTTAAAGCTGTTTCTAGTTTATAAAATAGTCTTCATTTTTATTCATTTTTTACTAAAGATTTTATTCATTTTTACTTTTATTAAAAAACACACATACCTTTCTATAGAAATCATGTTATGAGTCAATTTCCCATTTCCTTTATTCCAGCTAAACTTCCAACTAACTATAAATCCCAAGCTTCCCTTCATTCAAAGTCAAGGTAACCAATTATTTAAACATGTAATTCTCAATAGATAAACGATTTCTCCTTTGATTGGCAGCCAATCCAAAGCTCTACCTTACATTTTATTCCTTTAAGCCTCCAGATATGGTATTTGATCCTTGTCTAAGTCCTCTGTTCTTTTTTTGCACTCATGCCACTCATCTCCTTGTAAAATCCTGCATTTCATTATTAGCTTCACACAGACCCACAAATCGCTGTTTTCTCTTATTAAGTTTCCCTGGGCTCTTCAGCTAAAATGGAATTCTATTTTATAGAAGTACATTTCTACTCTATTACTATTTCCTTTCACTCATTGCTTCAATTTCCTCTTTACTAGATTTATTTTAAATTTCCTTTAATTTGGTCCCATAACTCATGAATTTGCCAAAACTGTACTTCCAAATGTCACTAATAATAATTTTTGTTAAAAATCCAAAGCCTTTCCTCTGTTCTTGTATTTCTTTTCTCTTGATTTTCGTTAGATATATTTAAAACTCTCTTTTTTGCTTATTTTTTTTCTTACCTCCAAAACCATATGAGTAGTAGATATTTGATGTCATCTTTTTCTTACATATGCCTTTCAAACTTTTTCAAATCATTTATATTATTTGGTCTCTTGAGGACTAACGGTGACTATTTCAAGGTAGAGCTGATCCTTCTACTCTTCTATTTTCAGGTTCTGGCAAAGTAAGGGATAATTGGAACTACATTTTATTCCTGCTGTTGTATACTTTCTTTTTCTGTGTTTCACACTGTCTAGAGGACATACATTATAAGGATAACCCATTGCTATCTTAAAACAAGCTTAAAGTTGACAACTCTATTTCTAAGTCACTTGTCCTGCCGTATTCATGTGTCTTTCTTGAAGAAATCTTTGTGGCTAATTAGGTAGTATGTATTGTGTGTCTCATTATAATAAGCAAAGTTTGCTCTATCAGATACAGCAGTCACTAATCAATTGTGACTATTAAGCACTTGAAATGTGATTAGTGATTCATTCTACTTGTTTTTTTAATCTTTAGGTGCAAATGATATATTTCATATCTACTGGGTTAAATAAAATATTTCTGGAAATAGTTTTACCTGATTCTTTTTGCATTTTTAAATGTTGCTACTAGAAAACTTAAAATTATATATGTGGCTCACATTTTATTTTTTTGGATAGGTTAGGGTACAGTCACAAACACAAATTCTTAATGACTCACAGCTATAGAACTTTAAATCCCTCTCATGTTACGTTATTTACCTGGTTGATGAAACTTATGTCCATATCACCCTCATTCCAGACCCCAAGTTTTTCTATGAATTGAAACAGCCATTATCTCATAGTCTGCCAAATGGATCTTGAACAAATAATAGAGACTCACTTCATATACCTATTCTTGATTCATTAGCCAGCACATTTCACATAGTCCAGCACAGTAACAAGAAGATTGGAAAGTACAGAAATAACATGTTTCCAGCGGATTTCAGGCCAAAAATCTATAGTGTAGATGTGTGTGTGTGTGTGTGTCTGTGTGTGTCTGTGTGTGTCTATTTATTAGATGGTCTTTTGGGAAGTTGTTTTTCTCATTGTTTTTCTCCATAGATAAGTCTTTTTAATGCATTGTGTATTTTCCTATAGTTTGTCACTTTGAAATTCTAATTTGGTAATTGTGCCATTTTTTATAGTATAATGACAATTATTAGATTTAATCTTCAGAAGTAACTTGAATTATCTTTAATTTCTGATTATTACTTATTCATTATTGGACATGCCATGCAAAACTTACATTTCAATTTAAATATGTATTATAAAATTTAGAAAAGCATTGGGAGTTGTTACATATCCTCTTTGCTTACAGATTGTTTTGTTGTTATTGTTGTTAAAGATGCATTTATTTATGCATACTAGAGCTAGGGTACAGGCCAGGGTGGGGAGTGGTGGTGGTGAGAGAATTCACCAGAGACAAAGTGGGGAACAGAACAGGCAGACTGAAATACACTGCTGAGGGGAGCAGCAGGTGAGACAGGGGAGGTCTGCTGCGCCATGTGGGTCACCTCCCTGGCTGGAGATCAAACTTGTGCTGCAGTGGCTGTAGATAGCTTCATAGTGCTGCGTCTTAACACCTTGCGCTACCAGGGAAGCCCACAGATTGTTTTCTTTAAGTTTTTTCCCCAAATTGAAAGAGTTAGTATTCTTCAGAATGTTACAGATAAGTGTTTCCAGTTTAGCAGAAACTTCATAGCAGTTAGCACACTACCATGAGAAGTAATCACTAGAAAAACAGAAACTATGAAGTTATTAGGCCATGTGTATGGAGGTAACCATTCTTTCTCAGATGTTAATAGTGTTGGTGTCATCTAATTCTTTTTCATAATAAAAGCCTTTAATCTTATTTATTCACGTTCATCTTATATTTCTCTTAGAGAATTTGTATAAAATCTTATAAAACAGGCCTACTCTCCATGAAAACAGCAAAACATTTTTTGACACAATCGAAAATACTGATTATGTAGAAAAGCAAAGGATGAGAGTAAAGAGATCACGGTTTGGGAACATGGACTTTGTAGCCAGTAAATGTCTATATTCTAAGTGAATTGAATCAAAACATTTAGCTTATTTAGCCCCATCTCTTGCTCTGGAAAATGGGGATATTTCTTACCTTGTGGGGTTGTTATATAACTAAAAGACTGGCACATATTAATTCCGTGATTGATTTCACAATAAGAGCTAGTTGTTATGAGAAGAGCTATGATGTAGCTTCATGTCCTAATTGTTTGCAACATAAAGAGCATATTCCTTTGCACAGATGAATTCCCTTGCAAAAGTATTCTTAGTGTTAGTTTCCTTTTGATAACATTTTCATTTACTTTGAAATTGTACAGTCTGTACCAATTTGTCCTTCGACCCTGAGTCTTGATGTACCTTTACTGTGTGTTCTCAAACACATTAGGCAGCCCTTTGTTTAAATCTCTAGAGCTTGTCCTGTGTTGTATCTCTGGCTTTGATCATGTCTCTCTGCTCTTTTCTCCCCATAGCACTTTGCGTGTGCCATTTTGGTGGCATTTATTCTATATGCCCTTTAACTAGAGTGTTGTATATATGATTAATTGCTATAAATCTTTACCTTTTGGGAGAAGGAACTATCACAATAGGAATTAACTAAAAGTGAACAGCGATCATTCTGTCCTAAGATCTCTAACACATTTACCCCACTTTTACTCTCTACGAGACATAGGGATGTAACTCTTATTTTATAGATAAGGGAAATTAAGGTAAGACCATAGTAATATTCATAGTGACACCAGGAAGAAGAGTCAAATCTAGTATGACCTCCATATATATCTTGAGTTCTAAACCACTGCCTATATTTTCCTGTCCCTACATCTGCCCACCTCTTGTGGAACTCTCTGACACCCACAGCTCACATAGCACACATTATTCTGTGATTATACATGATCCTAAACCAACTTGAATTTACTTAATTGTCAGTATTTTACTATTCAGTAACTCATGATAATCACAAAACCTGAAGGACTCAAGAACATTAATTAATAATTTAGAACCTCTGAGAGTAATACCTCATCTTAGTGAAAGAGCAATCACAGGAAATTCTGTGAAGACTTGTTTTAACTGGTCAGGAGCTAACTTCTAAACTGCAGTGCCATAATCTTAAGCTTACTTCATCGTGCATAGCTCATCTACATCGTAGAAAGCATTTCCTCTTCTATCTCTCTTTTTTCAATTATTGCCTACTTATTACACCTTCCTATCCTACTGTGTTTGAAGGAGGATTGCATAAATATATACAATTTAATAGAATAACAATGTGTAGATGAAAAAATTGGAGTAATGAAAAAGCAGGCAAAACAGATACAGGGTGTTATTTGTTCACAAAGGTGTAAATTATAAGACCACAGACAGTGAATACGAAAAGACTGCAAATTTGATGCCTATCTTCTCTACACTAAAGAGGAAATAAATCAGTTATGATTAAATGGAAAAGACCAATTGCACAAGGAAAATTTAACATACACAGACATGTTTTGGTATAGTGAAAAATATCCTGTATTAGATACATAACTTTTCCATAGCTACATGATAAATTTTGCTTTGTGACACAGCAATTAACAGAACTTTTTTATTAAGCAGTGTGCTTTCTGTCTCTCCACCAAATACACATCTTATTCCCAGCTGTATCAGATATTAGGTGGCAGGACTAACCAGGGAATTTTGAATCTTAATAATACATACAACGAAGGAAAAATTTGAGTAGATTTGTAATTAGTTTATCAAGATTATCAGACACCAAAACTGGAAGGAGATGATTAAACCGGGGTAGTGACTGACCAGATATAACTCCCATTCTTTTGATGGTGATGAATAAAACTTGTTTTCAATAGTAACTTAATGTATTTTTCTCTATTGTTCACATTTCACTATTGTTTCTTCACCAGTCATTTCTAGCCTTTGGTTTTCTGTTTTCAAAATAATTAGGAAAAACTGAAGGTCAAATGGTTATGTCATTTTTTATTTCAAAATAGGACATGAGATTTAAATATAGCCAAAGGCATGAACAGATGAGTTTTGACAGAACTGAGAATGCATTCACTGTCTTCCTCAGGTCAACAGTCATGATCTGAAACTGATTAATTCATTTGCAGAGTCATGTGGCAAAACAAAAGAGCTTGCATCTGGGTAATTTTGCACAGCAAGGCCCTGTGACTAGGCAAATGGTAGAGAGTGGTTCCCTGTGAGATTGGAGAATGTAAACCAACTTGCCTGCTAGAGTGCTCTTTCTGAGTGATGGTAGAGCCTCAAAAAAAGTCCACTGGTATGCAGATCCCTCTCTGAGAGGCTTCTGGTCCTCTCCTGAATGTTTCTAGGTGGATAGGAAGCTGGCCTGTGATCTAATTGGCATCTTACCATTTGCTGAGTTCTGATAGGTGACTAGACACAACTCTCAGGTTCCTGCTATTTTTTAATCACAGACAATTCTTGAGATTGTTAATCTTCCCACATAATAAGGGTTTAATTGTTTTAATTGGAATTTTGACCTCCTCCCAGTTTCCACTTTCATTACTTTGTACCCTGAGAGAGTGTCTCTCATTGATATTTGGGGGGATAAAGTCAACAATCTTTTGAACTTTCATGTGTAAATGGTAAGATATTAAGGCTGTATTCTCAAAATATGTCTAAGGACTACCCACATTAGAATATCTTCATGTGTTTGTTAAAATGCAAATTTCTGATTCCCAATGCAGAATTAACTGAAGTTTGAGGACCAGTAGTTATATAAACTAACATAGCAGAAAAGTTATTGTTACTTAGTCTTTATGGTTTTAATTATAAAATGCTTTTCTGTGGTATGAAAATGTTGAGGTGCCTCCCTAGTGGTGCAGGGTTTAAAGTCAGGGCTATCAAATCATTACAGCACAAGTTCGCTACCCAGCTGGCCAGGGAGCTAACCTACATGCTGCAGCAGACCTTTCCTGCTTTGCGCACTGCTTCCCTCAGCAGTGTATTTCGGTAGATCTGCCTGTTCTGCTCCCCACTTTGTCTCTGGTAAATCCTCTCACTGCTCCACCCCCCACCTCTGGCCTGCACCCTAGTTTTGTATGCATAAATAAACAAAAATAAATCTTAAAAAAAAGTGTTGAGGAAAGACAAGCTGTCTTTCTATAAGCTACCATATTAACTCCTCATGTGAACTGTGTTCCCAGCAGCCTTTCTCAGCTGGGGCGCCACCAGGAGTTAAGACCTCCTGTTTTAAGACATCTATTATATGTAATGAATTAATTTCTCTATTATTTCTGGAGGATGGTATTAACTATAGTAAGATGGTATTAACTATCTTAGAAGAATGGAGAAAATAATCACTTGATCTTCTGTGTTTTGTGGTTCAGAGGAGGAAGATTGTTGAGGTGAAAAGTTATAATAATTTCATTGAAATTACAAATTTGACATTCTCCTCTATTAACAAAGATGTGATATTAACATTGCATAGGCTTTTCTGTGAGGTCCAGAAAAGGTTTCATATGGCAATATTCTGGGTTTCCATCATAGCCTAAAGGGAAAAATTGACAGTGCCTCAAGTCCTTTTTGTTCTGCAAAGGAAGAATGAATGACTGCAAATTCCTTACAGCAGAAACCCACTTAGATGGCACCAACTTGACTTCCAAATGGGACATGACGTGTACAAAAGCAAGAGTGATGGCATCCACTTCATAAATTTATAGAGAATTTGGGAGAAATGTCTACTGGCAGCTCATGCCATTGTCACCATTGAAAACTAGGCTTGGGCCTTCCTGGCTGTGCAAAGGGTTAAGTCTCAGCACTATAAAGCTGTCACCAGCCACTGCAACACGAGTTTGATTTCTGGCCAGGGAGCTAACCCACATTGGGCAGCAGACCTCTCCTCTCTTGCCCTCTGCTCCACTCAGCAGTGTATTTTCAGTCAATCTGTCTGTTCTGCTCCCCACTCTGTCTCTGCTGACTCCTCTCACAGCCCCCCAAACCTCTGGCCTACACCCCAGTTCTTTGATGCATAAGTAAATAAAAATATATCTTTAAAAAAAAGAAAGAAAATTCAGCTGCTGTTAGTTAGCATCATGTTAAGCAGAATTCTGTCCTGCAAGCTGTGCTGAAATTCGTTGCTGCCACTGGAACCACTCCTGTTGCTGACTACTTCAGTCCTGCAACCTCCACTAAATATTGCAGGCAGCTTTCCAAGAACCAATACTTTTGGTAGTTAACTGTTCCCAGGGATGATCACTAGCCTCTCACAGAGGCATCTATGTGAATCTGCTGACCATTGATATTGCCAGTCCCTGCAACTACAAAGGGGCTCACTCGGTGGTTTCATGTGGTGAATGCTGGCCTAGGAAGTTCTTCACATGTGTGGCTTCATCTCCCCCCTCCCCCCCGCCCCCCCGCCCCGGGAGGTCATGCCTGATTTCTACCTCTACAGGGATCCTTACGAGATTGAAGAGGAAGCGCAAGCTGCTGCTGAAAATACAGTGATCAATGGGGAATTTCAGGGTGAGCAGAAGACTACAGGTCCCGAGTTTACTGCTACTCAACCAGAGGTGGCAGGTGGGCCTGAAAGTGTGCAGATGTCCTCCTTTGTCACTTTTTTTTAAAAGATTTATTTATACATACAAGAACTGGGGTACAGGCCAGAGTTGTAGGGGGTGAGAGGATTCACCAGAGACAGAGTGGGAAACAGAACAGGCAGATCAACTGAAGTACACTGCTGAGAGGAGCAGTGGGTGAGACAGGAGAGGTCTGCTGCACCATGTGGGTCACCTTCCTGGCCAGGAATCAAACTCATGCTGCAGTGGCTGTGGCAAGCTTTATAGGTTGCATCTTAATCCCATGCGCCACCAGGGAGGCCCAAGTGCCTTTTTTAACAGTTCCCTTCTGAAGACTGGCATGCTCAGCCTGCTGCTGAAGACTGGGCTGCTCTGCTCAGGTCACTAAATGGGTAAGAACAACCACTCAGTGGTCTTAAGCTATTGTTCCAAAGACTCTTAAATGGAAAAAGGAAATAAGGTGGATGAAAAATAAGATTTCTAAAAGTCCTAATAATACATATTACAAATTGGAAGTTTGCTGTATCTTTTGATGTTGCACACTATTTTATTATCATTGTGAGCCATGCACATGTTTAAAATAATCCAGCGGTATTCTTTAGCTAACTTTTGTTACAGTGTCAAACAGCTTCAAATTTGCAGTGGCTCATTATAGCAAAGATTTACTTCTAGCTCACGCTGTGTATCTATCAGAAGTTGTCTGGGAACTAGCTCTAAAACCTGTATTCTCATTCTGAGACTGAGACTGATGATCAGTCATCAAAGATTCAAAAATAAAGAGAACTGGTGAGTTGTGCTCTGGCTCCTAAAATGTCCTTTTGGATAGGACATGTCACTTTAACTCACAAGTTATTGGTTGTGACCAGTATGCTAGTTCCATGCTACCTCACAAGGACCAGAATATGAAGTCCTGCCACATGCTCAGGAGTGGAGAAATGGAAATATTTCGTGAACAGCACTAATGATTACAAGTTAACTTGAAGAACAGGTGCTTATCATCAAAATACTCCCTCCTTGGGAATAAATCTAACAAAAGAGGTAAAGGACCTATACAAAGAAAACTATAAAACACTGTTAAAAGAAATAGAAGAAGACACAAAGAAATGGAGAGACGTCCCCTGCTCATGGATTGGAAGAATAAACATTATTAAAATGGCCATCCTACCAAAAGCAATATACAGATTCAATGCTATTCCAATCAAAATTTCAATGTCATTCTTCAAAGAAATAGAACAATTATTGATGAAATTCATATGGAATCACCAAAAACCCCGAATAGCCAAAGCTCTCCTGAAAAAAAAAGAAGGGAATGGAGGCATCAGACTCCCAGACTTCAAACTATACTACAAAGCCATAATCATCAAAACTGCATGGTATTGGAACAAGAACAGACATACAGACCAATGGAATCGAATAGAATATCCAGAAATAAACCCACAGATTTATGGTCAACTAATCTTTGACAAAGGAGCAAAGAATATGCATTGGAGCAAAGAAAGTTTGTTCAATAAATGGTGCTGGGAAAACTGGGTCGCTACATGCAAAAGAATGAAGCTTGACCACCACCTCACACCATACACAAAAATCAACTCAAAATGGATTAAAGAACTAGACATAAGACCTGAAACCATAAAATATATAGAAGGAAATATAGGCGAAACACTACGTGATTTGCACATCAAAGACATCTTTACAGACACATCACCCAAAGCAGTGATAGTGAAGGCAAAGATAAACAGCTGGGACTACATCAAATTAAAGAGTTTTTGCACAGCAAAAGAGACAATAACAAAAACAAAGAGAAACCCCACCAACTGGGAGAACATTTTTGCACCCAACACTAATGATAAAGGACTGATCACAAAAATCTGCAAAGAGCTGATGAGACTCAACAACAACAAAGAAAATAATCCAGTCAAAAAATGGGCAGAAGAGCTTAAAAGAAACTTCTCAGAAGAGGAAATGCAAATGGCCAACAGGCATATGAAAAAATGTTCAACATCACTTGTCATCAGGGAAATGCAAATCAAAACTACCATGAGATACCATCTTACACCAGTGAGAATGGCACATATTAAAAAAACTAGCAACAACAAATGTTGGCGAGGGTGTGGAGAAAAAGGAACTCTTCTGCACTGTTGGTGGGAGTGCAAACTGGTCCAACCACTGTGGAAAGCTGTATGGAGATTTCTGGACCTACTAAACATAGAGCTTCCATATGATCCAGCAATTCCACTCCTAGGTATTTACCCAAAGGACACAGAAACATCAATTCCAAAGAACACCTGCACCCCTATGTTTATAGCAGCACTGTTTACAATAGCTAAGCTTTGGAAACAACCCAAATGCCCAAAAATAGATGACTGGATCAAGAAGATGTGGTACATATACACCATGGAATATTACTCAGCATTCAAAAAAGATAAACACATGCAATTTGCAGCAACATGGATGGCTCTGGAAGGGATCATGCTCAGCGAAATAAGCCAAAAAGAAAAAGAAAAATACCGGATGGTCTCACTCATAGCAGGAATCTAGAAAACTTAAATAAGGGACCAGGAAAATGAATAACTATAAGAAAGTGAAAATCAAAATCAACAAAAAACTATGAACCAGAGACACTTTTAGGGGGGCGGGGGTGGGAGGGGAGGGATTGGGGTCAGAATGGGGGGGCTGCAATTGTATGGGGAATATAACAATAAAATTTATAAAAAAAAAAAATAAAATAAACTAATTAAGAAATGATCGAAAAAAAATAAATCACTTTAGTATGTAAATATTTATAAAGATATTAAGTATGCACATGTATAAATGTCTATCTTGTTATTTACATTAAACATTTAATGTAATTACATAAAAAAAAAAATACTCCCTCCTACAAGGCTTTATGATTGTGACAACCAATTCTGTATTTAGCTCTTCTGATGCATGTTTTCAATGTTCATCTCTCTTTTATTTATTTATTTTTAATTAATTTTTAACTGAGATAATATTGGGGTACCCCATCAGGTATTACCACTATAGTGCATCCATCGCCAACTCATCCACACCCATACTCCACCAACCATAGACCGCTGTGATTCCTTTCCTCTTGCCTCTTACCCTCTCTTGCCCCCTCTCTCCTTGGTGCTTCAGTTCTGTATCAAGGATTAATTTAGTTACTTTATATCTACATATTAGTGACACCATCCAGTAAACAACAAAATCTATATATACATTATGTATTGACTCCCTGATATGAAAGAGGAGATTAATTTATTTTATCAGTCTTCTGTCTGTTCCTTGCCTCTTCCCCTACTGTCTTGCCTTAGGAAGTTAATTGAAGATGTATTATAGTAAGACGAGGGTATGCCAAGAAAGATGAATACATGATACCAAGGAGAGAGTGGATTTAACTTAGAAGCACAGTGACATGCTATCCTACTTTGATAGCTGCACTCTGGTTTATAGAGCAGATGGAGAACAAAAAGCTTTGGATAGAAGACTGGGAAATAGGAGGAATACATAAAACATAAAAAATGATTAACAGATTGTACAAAATTGAGAATATGGTAGAAACATTTGGTAGGGGATTAAAAAAGAATTCATTCTAAGTGACACATAAAGGTGTTTTCTTCTAGAAGCTAGGGCCTATTGAATTTCCAGGAAATAAAACGTAACCCTAATATATAAACTCAAATTTGCAACAAACTATATATGTATTAATAGCATTATAGTAATAATATTTATTTGGTTTGAAAGTTTGGAACTAATCCAAGTAATATAAAAGTAAATTTAAGGATGTCAAAGTTGGATAGAGCAAAAGATGGTGAGGATAGTGTAGGACTATTAATGTTGTTTCTCATTTTACAAAATGGGGAGTCAGTGAATTTTGTCTGATTCATGACATATGAGATGGAGATTTTGTTATGCTTTTGAAATTTCAGTTATCAGTGGGGGAACTGAGAATAGTGATTTAATTAGCAAGAGTGGTAAATGTTTTCACTTCATAGGAAAATCTTTTTTGCTCATTTGTTTATATCATATTACTTTGAAGGTTTTGTTCTTTTATTTTCATACATTTAGTATGAATCCAGACTGATTATTGTTCCTTCATTGGTGATATATAATTTTTTTCTCTTTAAAAGATCTGTGATCTCATCTTGGACCCAGATGTTAATTTTTACAAAGATTTATTTAGATGTGAATTTTTTTCACTCTCTTTGCTGTGCACTTGATGAGCCTTTCAATTGGAAAGTCATGTTCCTTAGCCCTCTTTTTATACTTCTTTGATAAATTTTTCTTATTCTCTCATTTGTGAACTTCGGTTAATCAGATGATAGACTCCTAGTTTGATCTCTTGCATTATATGCTTTTGCTTACTTATTTCATCTTTTGAATACATTTCTCTCTTTCTAAACTTTTCTTTAATGCGACTTTCATTTTCTTCTATTGAGTTTTTATTTTGGACATTTTATTTGCTTTTTAACAAGAGTTCTGTCTTGTTCTTTATTGCTCCTTTTTGTTGAATTCACTTTTTCAGTCTAATGCTCTCCCGGCTAAGCTATTTCGGCCGCTAAGAATTCACTTTTTGTCCTCTGCTTGCAGTATCTTCCCAGATATTAACAAAATCATTTTTGAAAGTTCATTTTGTTCTCTACATTTTTTTCTGGCTTTTTTGGAACTGACTTTTTCTATCTATTTAGCTTGGTCCTTTATTTTTCTCCCCACATTGCTTGTTTTCCTTACATGTCATTTAATAATTGGTTACATCTAATGGTTAGAGAAGAACTAAATAAAAGTTTCCTAGAGATCATTAAATGTGAACAGAATTGATCATTAATTTCATGTTCATGGTGAATGGACAAGAAGCCAAACTTATTGGGAGGCTGTAAAATCACATGCTGAGTTTTCTTCTTATGTTTTCTTTAGAGAAGAATCCTCTGATTTTTGTTTTAACTTGTTATTATTTTTAGTTTGTTTTTACTTTTGACCTGGAATTAGTGGTGGACTATTACACATCTTGATGGGTAAGAGAAATATACTTAGAGACTTTCATTTAACTCTCATCATTCACTGTAATGTTATTTATATATAATTGCCCTTTATATTTAAATATATTGCTACTACAATGGTAAGTAAAATACATTCCAGATGTCCTTTTCATTCCAATAACTGCAAAATATATCCTTTTATCTATATAGTTATAGCAGGTGTTGTCTCTAGAATTTTGAATATTTTCTCTAAATTTTCTAACCTGTCATGCTCAGAGACCTGTCTTCAACTCTTGATTTTCAGTAGGTGGTAAGTAGAATGTGTTGAGGAAAACTCAGTGTATATATTTTATTTACTTCTCTTGTTACCTGGTTTTATACAACTCGGATGATCATACTATCTACCTTACCCATGGCTGAATTTTACTGTTTGAAACATTCATTCACTTTTGACATTTTTCTTGCACAGTAAATTGTCAGAAACTATGTTGTTCTACCAAAACTATTCATTCAGAAAAAAAGAAATTGTTGCTTATATAGTTTCTAGCTAATTTCACAACATATGTTCTGATTTTCTACTTTTGTCTGTTAGCATAGGAGTTGACAATGTTCTATATAAATACCAAAATATATGAACTATTAATGAAATTTGTCACTTGGATATGGGGTTTCTCTGGCACAACATAGTAAAGAACTTTGAACTTCTTCGAAATAATAATTCATTCCCAGCACTATTCTGCATTTTCAAAGCAGTACACAGACTCCTGGTGTATACTTATGAGGATATCCACTACTATAAAACCAATTCAAAATAATGTCTTGAATTTTTTGATGACTTTGACAGTATCTGGTGAGTGGAAATTTTATCAGTAGTAGCAAGCTTATCTATTGTTCTTTTGTTTTGAAACATAACTAAAATAAATGAAGTTGCATTTAATAAGTGAAACTCATAAGGGTAAATGGAAAACCTTGGATTTCTGAGAATAATTCATCGGTAGGATTGATGATGATGCTTGCATTTATATATTCAATTAAAAATACTTCTTGAGTTTAAACTCTGTGCTAGTCACAGCATTAAAATAAATAATATGGTAGAGAAAACAGATGCAGCCTTGTCTTCATAAAGCTTAAAAACAGGTAAAGAGACAATTATAATACAAAGTACTACATACAGCAAAACATTATTTGCCATGGGGATGTGAGGAAGTGATAGTAAACCTAAGCTTGAGTGGAGAGATGAAGGTCATGGAGTTATCTAAGTGGGAATAATGTCTTAGCTGAAATCTGAATGATAAATAGAAGTTAGCTACATAGATGAGAGGTCAAAGTAGTGTGTTTCAGGGAAACTCTGAAGCATGGGCATACTTGAGTAATAAATGGTGATTTGAATGACTGAAATATTAGGTGAATTGGTATGAGAATGGAATAAAGTGATGAGTTATAATATTAAGTTTAGTCATAACAAGGACAGTGTCTTTATCACTTTAAAAGTTATATGGAACCCTTACTTGATTTTAAGTAAGAAAATGCCATGATTGTGTGTGTGTGTGTCTGTGTGTTTATTACTTTGGCTTCTGAATAATGGTTTAGAGAAAAGCAGAATAGGCATATAGGGAGAAAGAGGGCTATGCATTTCTTTATTTGTGTAAGAGGTAAAGAATGAGGACAGAGAAGACAGGTGTGATAGATTTTTTACATTCTGTAATACATTGTGTATAATGAAAGAGGAGAAAGTACTCAGGATATACCTTATTTCTAGTTTGGACAGCTAAGTGGTCATCAGTACCATTCCCTTTAAAAAAAACTATTTGTGACAGGATTGAGTTTGAAGGGATTCTAATCCTTTGAGACATGTTTCAGATATATCGAGTTAGAAGTACTTGTGGAACATTCAAATAGATGTATTTGTAGCAGGCAGTTAGAAAAATTGATGTTAAAAAAGATTTGATCTAGACATGCAGATTTGGAAATTTTCAGTATATAGGTGGCAAATGAAGTCATGGAATTCATGACACTATCCAGAAAGAGAGTGTAGAATGAAAAGGGAGAATGTGTAAGAGAGACAAATCCAACATTGAAGAGATGGGAGATCAAGAAGCCCCCTGGAGTTAGGAGAAAGAACTGTAAGGAGTGATATCACAAAACCAGGCAAAGGAAGTGAAGCAAGAAGTAGTAATAATAAGAATGATAAAAAGGAGTAAGCAAGAATGTGAAGTGATACTAACAAGTCAATATATGAAAGCGAAAGTTATCTGTTAGATTTAGCTACAAAAATGTGATTGCAGACTCCACAAAGGCTTTATTGTCAGTCATTGAGGTGTCAAAGGTCATGTAAAGACAGAGATAGAAATGAATGTACATTTCAGTAGACATAATTCTAAGAACGCTTATAAGACTTGGCTTTCTTTGGAGCCCTGTCAATGAAAAGTAGAATGAAGTCAATCTAGATTGATAATTAAATTAATTTTAGTAGAATTTTAGAGTTTTACCCAAGAGTAACAATAAAATAAAAATGCACATAAGTTAGATTATGCTAAAACTCTGCATTCTCGGATTCTTTCCAGTGTGTAGTTCTATGATTCTGTTATTTCCTCCCTCTGTGTTATGCAAGGGTCTGATAGACCTTGGCAGTTGGGATGTGCTCTCAAATCTCTGCACCTGACCAAGAAATGATAACAAATAGCCAATATCATTCCTTTATATGTGCTTTTACTATTTGCGTAGTAGTAAACAGTATACATAAATCTGCAAACAAAAAGCATTCTGCGTTTTGAATGAAGAAAGCAATTAAATATTTAATATAGTGATCAGTCCTCTTTAAATACTGTTTTTTAATTAGAAAAGTAATACCTACATATGCTTTCAAAAAAAAAAAAAACAGAACAAAATTGAAATATATAAAATAAAGTGGTAACCTCTTACCATAAGCCCCTGACTTTCTTTCTGGAGAGAATCATATTTTCAGAAAATTTTCCTGAATTTATAAGTAAGAGATATGTTCTAGGACAGGCTAATCCACTCTGGGGCACTTGCTAATTGAATTTGGGGCTAGAGTGACTTGCATTATTTAAACTGTTCTCGGGTGCTACTATAATTTTCTCTTGTGACCATCTCAGTTAATATCATTCTGAATTTCTCCAAATCTTCTTATTTTTTATACCAGAGGCCACCATCAGCTATCATTTGCGTTCTCTTTCATTCTGAAATATAGTCCTGTAAATCTTTTATCCACTCAACAGGATTATAGCCACACTTTGAAGGAAGTACTTCATCCTAATTAGTTCCACAGGTGCCTTTCTTTTTAAAAGGAAATAGATTCCAAACTATCTCCAGAAGTATGTTTTTGGGTCATTATCCCTTTGATAAATGAACTTATTGCAGAGCCAGAGTTTCCCTGAAGGGTCTCTGTGATACACAAAAATGCTGTGTTATAACTTTTGATCCATGATTGCCCTAATTTTCTCAATTTATCCAATATTATATCCAGATACGTAGTCCCAGATCTTCAGTGAGCCACTCTGCTGCTTTCTTGTTGATATTTTGTACTTCCCCCCCCACCAGGTTGCTACTAGAAATAATTTCTGCTATTAATACTAAGCATCATATATCAATCATTACAAAATTACATTGTTTATGGCATTGGTGTGAGAATAAAGAACTACAGACAATAGATTAGTAGTTTGGATTCTTCCCAGACTATCAGTAATCAAAAGTTGTTAGTACTTTTTTGGGATCTATTTAAATTGTAGGTGGTCTAATTACAATTTCAGGTCAGCAAGAAGGAGCATGATTCCTATGACAGGGCAGGAACAGAAGTTTTGGTAAAGAGACCAGATGTTTCCTTTGAATGCTTTATGAAAACAAAACCTAAATATGTTTTAGTTTTTTATCTATATCTGGAGTAGTGATAAAATGTTTCATTTCCTACTCCCAATTATTTCCTCCCAATATAGTGATTTGTCATTTTGATTTACTTACTCATTTACTGCTTTCTCCGACACTCAAAATCTCAAAAAGTTCTCTAGGAATGTTTCTAATTTTCTTGTTCCAAACCAGTGCCTACCAAAACCCAGAAATACCTTTGACCCCTCACTTGATGGATATACCTTGTTACTTGCTGATGTTTCTCTGGAGTCCCTACCTTGTGACCTTGTCAGATAGGGGCTACAAATCTTTTCTGTCTCTCTAAAATTAATTGTTGGTCAATATGTCAAGTAGGTTTTGTGTACATTTGGTCAAGTCATACAGGAGACAAATATATATAGATACAAAAATTGCAAATTTGTATACATATACAAATACAATCATTCTTATGTATAAATACATGGGAATATATTTTGTAAATGCTTCTTTTTATATCAGACTAACATTTTGCATGCCTAACATAATAAAAAAGAAAACTATGAAGAAATTGAGTAGATAGAAACTTTGCTTGGTAACCGTAATGTTTATATGAGACCAGCACCTATGCTTTTCTTTCTAGATCATGTGATGCTTCTGCAGTGGTTCTAAAAATATTATGACTAGTGGTTTTAAATAGTTTTCTGAAGAAAAGTACACTATGTGATTTTAATTTGGTGATAAAGACTGAATTTTAATGTTATTTATTGAGGCAGTTTTCAAAATTTTTTGACCAGGGCCCACAAAAAAATATTAGAATTTATTAACATATATACTGACACTGACAAGCACATATGTGTAAATCTCTCTCTCTCTCTCTCTATATATATATATATGTGTGTGTGTGTGTGTATGTGTATGTTATAAAACAAACCTTTTATTTTTTATTTATTTTTTTAAAGATTTATTTATTTATATAAGCACTGGGTACAGTCAGAAGTGTGGGAGGGTGAGAGAATTTACCAGAGCCAGAGCAGGGAACAGAACAGGCAGACTGACGTAGTACACTGCTGAGGGGAGTAGCGGGTGGTAGGAGAGGTCTGCGTGCCATGTGGGACCCTCACCCTGCGGCTGGGGATTGAACCGGCGCTGCAGAGGCTGCGGGCAAGCTTTGCAGCTCAGCGTTCAACCACTGTACCACCAGGGGAGGCCCAAAACAAACCTTTTATTAAGTGATTCTTAATTTGTTATGTGTAGTGCCTGCTAATATATTTTCTTATTATTTATTCTACTATGTACCATTAAAAATAACTGATAATATGTCATTAGATTTATTTATTGCCTGATTAATGGGTCATACCCTTCCATTTGAAAAACAGTGATCTTTTGTGTTTCCTTGGAAATTGTGAATACATTTCTATATTATGTCCTTTATTCTGGATTTTCTGAACTTGCTTTCATTGCAGCAAAATGTTCTGAATTTCTGTTAAAGTTACCACATTTTATGAGTGAAGATCATAAATATTTTCACCATCATTTTTAAAAAATTTTACTTATGCATACAAGAGCTGGGTTGTAGGTGGGGTTGAGAGAATTCACCAGAAACAGAATAGGGAGCAGAACAGACAGATTGACTGAAAATACACTAACGAAGGAAGCAGCAAGACAGAAGAGATCTGCTGCACCATGTGAGTTAGCTCCCTGGCTAGGGATCAAACTCTTGCTGTAGACGCTGTGGATAGCTTCATAGTGCTGAGACTTAACCCCTGGAACCACTAGCGAGGCCCCTGTACCATCATTTTGAATCAAAAGAGTTTGTAACTATCTCCCTTTTACACAACTAGATTGCAAATCCAAATAAACTGTTTAAAATGAGTGTCACAAATTTTCTTTTCATTCATACTTTTCTGTTCCCTGAATAAGTGAGCATTATTGCAGCACACTTACAAACTTGAAATATTCTTCAGCAAATTACAAAAGAATACATTTCAAATTTCAGTTATGTAAACAAAGTTATTATACAATTTATTTCAGCTTGTATACATTTCATATAGTTTCCATGAGTCATGAGTCCATGAGTTTTTTTTTCCTTTGTTTACTGGTCCATTCCTCTATGTCAATAAAAACAAATGTTGCCTCTCATTTTTGTTTATAGTAAAATTTGCCTTCTTCCTGAATGAAAGCAGTGTTTCCTCTTTATTAGATTAAATCATTTACAAAGGGGATGCTTAATCATAAAATACTTATTATAAAAAATATTTGAAACAGTTTTTTATGATGCATTCATTATTGGTGAAACATGACTATGCATACTTAATCCAAATTCAGCCTGTTTATAACATTAACCCTTAATATTTGGAGTACACATCATTCCTTTGTAAATTGTTTCTATTTCCTCTGCCTGTAAGTTATCCAACATTGTTCACTCTATTATAAAAATCAGTCAGAGTTCTCTCTAAGCTAACCTTTCTCAGTGGGCCATTATTGATGACATAACCTTATCTTCTACCTCAGTGATGAATTCCACAGGTCACCGGCAGATGATGACTTTCAAAATACAGAAAGTGATGAGGAGATTATGGGGATCTGTGTCACTTGAGTTACTCTAAAAACTTGAAAGGTGTCATGAATCTTATTGTTGGGTCAGTAAATCAAGATTTGGCTTTTAATATCTCGGTCCCTCTTGTATTGCAGTTTATTGTAAAGTTTTCTTTAGCAATATTGTGGATTTTTTCCAAGTCAAATGTGAAAGAGAATTATATTTAGACAATTAAGATGCAGAATTTTTTTTTAAGATTTGTTTATTTATACAAGCACTGGGGTTCAGGCCAGAGGTGTGGGAAGGTGAGAGAATCCACCAGAGACAGAGCAGGGAGCAGAACAAGCAGACGGACTGAAATACACTGCTGAGGGGAACCGCAGGCGAGACAGGAGATATCTGCTGCGCCATGTGGGCATCTCCTGGCAGGCAGGGAATTGAACTGGTGGTGCGGAGGCCGTGGACAGCCTCACAGCACTGCGCTCAATGCGCTGCACCACTAGGGAGGCCCAAGATGCAGAATTTTTTAAATGAGTGTATGCTGAGATTTAGAGCAAATATAATGTGTGATATCCTTTTCTGCCCTTCCTTAGGTATGGGGTCCAATTAATGACATGTTTTGATCAGTAACATGTTTAGAGATGGGCACCATGTCAAGGAAGCCTCTTCTGTTATTATTACATGCTCCTCCAGTCTTCATAAAGTAAAGTTCAGGAAAAGCAGGACCAACAGTAAACTAAATAAAAGGCCCTAAACAAGTTCATAAATAAGAATTATAGTATTAGATATTTATCTTAGAATTCCCTTCAGCACACTCATTACACAAAATTTACAAATGACCTGGGAGTCATCATACAGCCATTTGGTATTAAGTATGTTTCCTAAAAATTTATGAAAAAAATAAAATCATTTGTTAAATACTTTGAAAAATTTCAAGGTTCATGAACTTTATTTGCAACCTGCAGTATATTTGTGAGGTCATTATTGTTACTATTTAGTGAAATTTATTTTACTAACATAATTTACAGGTAGAAAATAAAGTGCAAACTAGGATATTATCTTGAAGCATCTTAGATATTGAAAGGTTCTGACTCATTAAAATCTGCACCACAGTTTATTCACATAGCTATATCCTATAAACAATTCATTTTTATTTATTTTATTTCACTTTTCCCCCATATATGACGTCTTGTTTTCTCTCATGTCAAGCCTTTGTGTAGATCTAATCAGATTTCATCCTTTTCTGGACTATCACTTTATCTGAAAAATGTTCATCTAGTTTTCCTAATCACCTCTACTTTTGTTTGACCTTCATCTGTAACTTTTATAGCAGAGAAGTCACAGACTGAGTTCAGCCAGAATTGTAGACATGAGGTAAGGTGATGGCTATAATATGCAATGAATACCAGTGATAGTATAATTTCAGGTTCTTAGCAAAAGTTTTTACAAGGGAAAGCAAAAATTGGAGGAATTGAAATTAAGGCTCATTATACCTTGGAAATGTATAAACTACACAGCTAAGTCAGTTCAGTGCTAACAAACATAGAAGCTGTTAGCTTTATGTCTATATGGGTTCATTAAATTGATTAGATACTCTTTGACTGTTAGTTAATATGTGAAATTTATTTATTTTTTAAGATTTATTTATTTGTTTATACAAGAACTGGGGTACAGGCCAGATGTGCAGGAGAGTGAGAGGATTCACCAGAGACAGAGCGGGGGAACAGAACAGGCAGCCTGATGAAATACACTGCTGAGGGGAGCAGTGGGCAAGTCAGGAGAGGTCTGCTGTGCCATGTGGGATTCTCGCCAGCTGGCCCAGATCGAGCCTGCGCTGCAGAGGCTGTGGACAGTGTGGCGTTCAACCACCTGTGCCTCCAGGGAGGCCCAATATGTGAAATTTAAATAGCCTCAAAACTAGAGTAATTTTTTTGTGTTTTTAAAAATATGGCTATGTAATCAATTCTTGCTAATGAACGCTCATGCCGAGGTGACTTCTATTTATGCATCGAGTATGTTCCATATTTAATACGATCCTTTTGTTTTTGATATGTACTTTGGATCTAGTTTGTTGGAATCTGTCAATTTTCTTTTTTAAATGATTTCTTTTAAGATTTATTATTTATTCATGCACACAAGAACTGGGGTACAGGCCAGATGTGCGGGGGCGGGGTGAGAGGAATCTCCAGAGACAGAGCAGGGAGCAGAACAGGCAGACTGACTGAAATACACTGCTGAGGGGAGCAGCAGGCGAGGCAGGAGAGGTCTGCTGTGCTGTGTGGGAATCTCCCTGGCCAGCAGGGATCAATCCCATGCTTCAGAGGCTGCAGAGAGCTTCACAGCGCTGCGCTCAACTGCCTGCGCAACCAGGGAGGCCCTAAAATGATTTTTGAAAAGATGTAAGGAAATCATTACTCTTCTGTAATACACCATATTTCTAATTTTTAAAATCATCCTATGCTAACCTATGTTGGGAAGTATTTCTCCTACGTTTGTTGTATTTAGCAGTTGTTTTTTTTTTTTTATATTATTTATACAAGAACCAGGGTACAGGCCAGATGCATGGGAGGGTGAGAGGATTCACCAGAGACAGAGTGGGGAATAGAACAGGCAGACTGATGAAATACATTGCTGAGGGGAGCAGTGGGCAAGACAGGAGAGATCAGCTGCGCCATGTGAGTTTCTCCCCGGCTGGCCGGGATTGAACCCGCACTGCAGAGGCTGCGGACAGCTTCACAATGCAGCCCTCAACTGCCTGTGCCACCAGGTGGTTATAAAATATTTCTTTTTGTAATTAATTTCAACATGTGAGTTTAATTTATTTATTTTTCCCACCATTATCCTTTATACCCCTTTGAAACTTCCACACCTTAGAAGAATTACTTCATTTTTTAGTGTCCACTAGTCTTTACAAGTATTTTGTTTTGTTGAATCATCTGCTATGTATGTGACCAATATTATGTGCTTCATATACATAATTCCCTTGAATACCCTCTGTGTTCCTGCAAATAGCAATATTTCATCTTTCCTGGTGGCTGAATAGTATTCCATAGTGTGGCTATATCACATCTTCTTGATCCAGTTCCCTGTTGGTGGACATTTAAGTTGTTTCCGTGTTCCAGCTCATGTAAAATAATACTGCAATAAGCATTGTAGAGCATATAATTTTTTTTATTTTATATGTTTTTTACATCATTTTTCATTTTTGCACAATGTATGCATTTTCATCTTGGTTATAGTCCCCATACAATTCCTCGCCCCCCCTTATTTTGACCCTAATCCCACCCACCCCCACCCCCAGTGTGTCTTCTGGTTCATAGTTGCTTGTTGATTTTGATTTTTACTTTATTATAATTAGCCTCTTTCCAGCCCCTTATTTAGGTTTTCTAAATTCCTGCTATGAGTGAGACCATCCGGTATTTTTCTTTTTCTTTCTGGCATATTTCACTGAACATGATCCTTTCTAGCTCCATTCATGTTGCTGCAAATGGCATAAGTTTATCTTTTTTGATTGCTGAGTAATATTCCATTGTGTATATGTACAAAAATATGGAATGTTTCACAAATTTGCATATCATCCTTGTGCAGGGGCCATGCTAATCTTCTCTGTATCTTTCCAGTTTTAGTATATGTGCTGCTGAAGCGAGCATGCATATAATTTTTGAGTTGATGGTGTCAGGCTCTTCAGATAAGTGTTCAGGAGTAGGCTTGCTGGGTCATAAGGCATTTCCATTTTTAGTCATTTAAGGTAATCCACATGACTTTCCAAAATGGCTGCACCAATTTACATCTACTGTGTAATAGGGTTTATTAAGGTTCCTCTTGCTGCCATTCCTCTCCAGCCCTTGTTGCTAAGGGATCTTTCAAATATGTGCCATTTTCAGGGGTCTGAGTTAATACAATCTTGTGATTTTGATCTGCATCTCCCTTACTGAAAGTGATGATCAACAATTTTCTATGTAGCTCTTGGTCTTATGGATATCCTGTTTGGGCAGTTGTCTGTTTAGGTCTGCTGCCCCTTTATTAATTGGATTTTTTCATTATTAATTTGGGTAAGTTTTTTGTATACATTAGTATTTGTCCATCCCTGTAGGATGTCTTTTCCATCTACTTATATTTTCTTTCACTCTGTATGAACTATGTCATTTATATAATCCCAGTTGTTTATTTTTGCTTTTATTTCCCTTGTCCTAGGGGTCAAGTCTCCAAAAACTTCTTGATGATTAATGTCATGAAACATATTGCCCAAGTTTTCTTCTTTATGTTTTATTTTTGCAGGTTTTAAATCTTAGTCTATAATTCATTTGTTTTTGTACAGTGAGATAGTGATTGATACAACTTCATTCTTTTACCTGTGGCTACCCAGTTTTCCTAGCACCATTTCTTAAAGAAACACTTCTTTCTCCATTGTTTGGTTGGCTCCTTTACTATGAACTAAAAATTTATATGTGTATGTGTATTTATTTCTGAGCTTTTGATTCATCTTCATTGATCCATGTGTCTATTTTTTATTCTGTACTATACTATTTTAATTACTATTCCTTTTTAGTATAGCTTAAATCATATAATATGATACATGCATTTCTCTCCTTTCCCCCTCAGGGAAAGGAACTTTTGCTGTTTGAGGCCTTTTATGATTACATATAAATTTTAATATTCTTGTTCAATTTCTTTGAAGAATGCCCTCGGCATTTTAATGGAGATTATATTAAATTTATATATAAATTTTGGTAGAATATTCATTTAAATAATATCGATTCTTTCCATACATGAACATAGAATGCCTTTTCAATCTCCTTATGTCATGATCTGTATCTGTTAATATGTATGACAGTTCTCATTATATAAGTCCTTTACCATCTCAGGTTAATTCCTGGTTCTTCGAATCTTTTTGTTGTGATATGAATGCAATTCTTAATTTCTTTTCCTTCTTGTTCACTGTTTATGTATAAAAAAATGGAACAGATTTTTGTATATTGATTTTGTAACCTGCCACTTTGTAATACTCATTTATTGATTCTAATAGAATCATTTGATTTTTCCTTATACAGCATTATATCATGTATGATTTAATAATTGTTTCCTTTTAAAATTTTCTCAGGCTGTTTCCATATAGTAAATAGTGCTGTAATAAGTATAAGAGTGCACGTTTCCTTTTGAATTTCTGGATAGATGCCTAAGACTGGAATTACTGGGTCAAATGGCTGAACCACGTTTAGTGTTTTGAGACATATCCATAGTGCTTTCTTTTTTTTTTTTTTTTAATAGAGGCATGTTTTATTTATTTATTTATTTGTTTTGTTTGTTTTGTTTATACAAGCACTGGGTACAGTCAGAAGCACGGGAGGGTGAGAGAATTCACCAGAGCCAGAGCGGGGAGCAGAGCAGGCAGAAGGACCGAAGTACACTGCTGAGGGGAGCAGCGGGCGGCAGGAGAGGTCTGCACGCCATGTGGGACCCTCCTCTGGTGGCCGGGGAGCAGCCAGAGATTGAACCGGCACTGCAGAGGCCGCGGGCAGCTTCGCAACCCAGTGCTCAACCGCTGCGCCACCGGGGAGGCCCGTATCCATAGTGCTTTCAATAAGGGCTGGACTCTAATATTACCTCCATTAAAAATCAATTAATTAATTAATTAATAGAAAAAGAAATGATTTTTTCTTAAAATGAGGTAACATTGCTTAACATTGCTGTTTGTATTTTAGAAGTATAGAATCCCCATCTCCAGGTGTTGTTACCATAGTGCCCCCCCCCCACCAAAGCATACATAGTCCACCACCATAGATCATTGTTTCAATTCCTCTTTTCTAACCTGGATTCCTATTTTCTCCTGTTGTTGGTGTTTTATTGCTTGAGTTGAGTTAAAACCTCATTAAATTAAACAGAAGTGGGGAGTGTGGACATCCTTGTCTTTTTCCTGAAGTTAAAGGAAAAGCATTGAGTTTTTCACCATTAAGTAATATATTGGCTATAGGTTTGAAATATATAAACTTTATTATGTTGAGGCAGGTTCCTTCTTTTTCCACCTTGTATACAAGTTTTGAAATTAATGGATGCTAATCTTATCAATGCTTTCTCTGCAACTATTGATATTAAAATGATTTTTACCTTTTCTTTTGTTGATGTAATGTATTACATTGATTGATTTACTTATAGTAAATCAATTTTACATTCCTGAGGAAAATCCCACTTAATCATGATGTGTAATTTTTGTGATGTGTTGTATATTGATCTTTTGTATGGTCTTCTTGATTTATATTTCATTTATTTTCTTTCTTAGTTTTATTATTTCCTTAGACTAATTTTAGGTTTTGTTTGTTCCTTTTTTGCAAGTTGCTTTATGTGTAATATTAAGTTGTATTTTTTTGGAGTTTTCCTCCTTAAAGTGCTCCTGCATTGCCATTATCTTCCTTCTTAACACTGCTTTTGTTGCAGTCTATAAATTCTGATAGTTTTTAATTCTTATTTTCACTAATGTCTAGATTTTTTTTATTTCTTTCAATTTCCTCTTTAAACCAGTACTAAGAAACATAATGTTTAGTCTCCACATGTTTGTTTCTTGACTTTTTTCAAAGATAGTTTATTTCTAGCTTTATGGCATTATTGTCAGAAAGAGTACTTTGTAAAATTTCAACCTTCATGGTTTTATTGATAATTTAACTTGTGTCCCAACATATGATCTATACTTGTGCACTTTGATACATATGTAGTATATTTTTGCATGGATTTTTCTGTAGATGTCTATTAAACCTTGTTTCTTATTTAAGAGTGTTTACATATCTATTCTCTGATTTGTTACATTTCCACAGTTTTAAGTGGAGTATTTAAAAACTCCTAGTATTTTGCCATGTCACAGGCTTATCCTTGAAAGTACTTTACTTTCACTTGAGGTAATCCTCCTGCCTCAGAGCAGCCCCCCATCCTGCAGTGATTCAACTTCACAATACCATCAGTAAAGTATCTAGCACCGAACAACCAAAAGGTTTTTCTTCAGCAACTCCAAGGTGGGTCAGGAAAGGGTCGATGAGGAAGAGGCAGGAAGAACCTGGTCCTTGAATCACCTTTTCCTTCAGGAACACCAAGGATAAGTGTTTGGAGGGAGCAGCTACATCTGAAATACAAGTAGGAGTGTGTGGGCTAGTATCTTAGCAAATAGCAGAGACAGATGCATCATTAAGGGAAGGAAAGACTTAAGAAACAGCAAATGAGGAACAGTGCCAGTTCACAAGGAGGGATACCTGCCCTTCCCTTACCAGCACCAATGCTTCCATGGTCTGCCCCAAAGAATGGGATACTTCTCAGCAAGAGCATGACCTGTTTGACTCTTCAATGAAAGGCATCCAGGTAGCCAGTAACTCATCTTGGCAGTGGGAAGTGCTACTAGCTTGTCCCTTGTGCTGTACAGATTATCTGCCCCAACCCTTGGGAAATTGAAAGATTGCCCTCTCCTTCCCCATATGCTAACTTCAGCCTGTATGTAGAGTATATATATATATATATATATATATATATATATATATAAAAAACAAACAAACAACAAAACTGCAATTGTCCACAGGGAGTTCAGTTGGCCAGTGGGTTTTTTGTGCTGCTTCGGGGAGTCAGTGGAGGCATAGGTATGGATCTGGTGTGATTTTGGGTATTTGCTTCACTCCACAGCAGGAGAGTGCAGAACTATTGGGCACATCACACATAATATTTTTGGCAGGGTACTTCTAGACCATGGACCTCCAAGGGTCTGGATACACAGCAGTGGCTCACCCTCAGCTGCCTCTGACCCATGCCTAGAGTTCATAGAAAGAAACTGAACAGTCACGGTAAACTTAGTCTGCCTAGCAGGTTTTTGTTTCTGCCATGAGGAGTCAAAAGAAGCACAGGCATGGGGCTGGTAAGATCTCTGGCACCTGCTTCTCTGCATTGCCACAGAGGGAGTTTACAGGTCCTCCAGGAATATTGATTAGAGCATTATCTGTAAGGGCAACTGGACAGGCTTGAAAAAAACTGAGAAGTCATTCACTGTTCACTTGTTAATTGTGAATTCAACCTATCTACATTTAGGGCAATTATTGATATGTGAGTGCTTATTGCCATTTTATTAATTTCAATTTTTCCCCTAAAATCTTCCTTTTGTTTTGTGTAAGTTGCATTTCTATTGTATTATGAGTTCTTTTGATATTTGCTTGAAGGTTCTACTGAGATTAATATAGATGATGGGTTATTTTTTGTAGCCTATTGCAGTTTGGTTTCAAACCCATTCTTATAGGCCACATATTTGTTCTACATCTTTTTTGTATGTTTTATAATTTAAGTTTCTGTTACCTCTATATTTGTTTTGTTGTTGCTTCATAATAACCAATTTCCTATTTCTTACATATTCAGCTTTATGTAGATACATTCTTTTGATTTTTGTTTTCAGTGAAGTTATTTGCCTTTCTTCCTGTTTTAAATCATAGTTTTGCAGGCTAACATATTATAGCATGGAAAACTTTTTCTTTCACTATTTAAATATCTGCTGCCATTTCCTTCTTACTGCAAAATTTTCTCTAAGGAGCCTACATGTGTTTTTATATGTATTCCCTTATAGTTTACTTTCCTTTCTCTTGGTGTTTTTATATTTAGTCTTTGTCATTGGCCTTCAGTTCATTTATAATGTGTCTTCAAGTACTTTGGTCTGGTGTTAATTTGTTTAGAACTCTTTGGAAATGTTAGATCTGGATATCTGTTTCATCTCACAGATTGAGGTGGCTTTCAGCAATTATTTCTTTTTCTTTTTTTTTTTTAAGGGAGATAAATTCTTTTTTTTTAAGATTTATTTTTATTTATTTATACAAGCACTAGGTACAGTCAGAAGCACGGGAGGGTGAGAGAATTCACCAGAGCCAGAGCGGGGAGCAGAGCAGGCAGAAGGACCGAAGTACACTGCTGAGGGGAGCAGCGGGCGGCAGGAGAGGTCTGCGCGCCATGTGGGACCCTCCTCTGGTGGCCGGGGAGCAGCCGGGGATCGAACCGGCGCTGCAGAGGCTGTGGGCAGCTTCACAACCCAGCACTCAACCGCTGCGCCACTGGGGAGGCCCCAGCAATTATTTCTTATCCTTGCAAGTACTTTACTTTTTCTTGAAGTAATCCTGTATGACTTTTATTGAGATAACTTTGGTTTACAACACTATGTATGATTTAGAGTTACAGGTTCACACCTCTTCAGATTTATTTTACTATTCCTTTCTCTTCCTGTTCTCCTTCATCGACCCCCATGATAAGGATGTTATTTCTCTTTATCCTGAGGAATTCTTAAACTGTATTCATTCTTTTTTACATTCTTTCTTCTGTTTGTTGTTCTATTTGTATTTTTTCTACTGTAATTTCAACCTCACATTACTTCCATTTGTCTAATATGGAGATCATGTAGTAGATTTTTAATTCAGCTATACTAGTATTTTAAATTCATTATTTCTAGTGGTGAGATTTTCATATTATCTCAGACTTTATTGTGTTCCTGTTTTTGTACATGTGTTGTTTTTCCTTATCAACAAGCATGGTTATAACTGCTACCTTAAAATGTTCCTTAGCATGGCACTTAGCAGTTATTCTGGATTGAGACTTCTCTTGGGGTTTTTATTGCTTCAGCACTTGTGATATATTCTTCTATCCATTTATTTTTAATTTTATGGGTTGTAATATGAAATTTCCTTTTCTTATCTTACTTAATAAATTGTTTTTATATACTTCCTACAGAAGCTGGAAGTAATCCTAGGATTTTTACCCAGAGTCTTTAGATTTTTATTGTTTCATAGACTGCTGCCTTTGCATTTTTGTTTCAGATGCCCAGGGTGCTGGTGACAGTAAGGAGTAATAGGCAAGAGGGAACTGCAGCACTGAGGCACTGAAAGGTCACCTCCAGTGAACATAATGGAGATTCAGAGTATTCCACTCCCCCTAAGCCAACTCCATGGCCAAAATGTCTCCTATAGTTCATTATTAGATTACTTCTAGGCTGTGCTTGAGCAATGGAAGTAGCACTGGGTTTGGACTATAGTTGAGACAGGGCCACAAGCTGGGGATTGTTCTCTCTGCTTTTCCTGTATGGGGCCTTATCCAGGAGAACTTGCTTTTGTTATTATGGTCCAGGTACTTCATCCTCCGGTTAGTGAGAGTATTCAGTTGTTGTCTTGGTTTTGGACCTGTGTGCTCAGGCAGGTGTTTCACATTTGACAGCACTGAGCTGCAAATAAAAGTCTCTTCTATGAGGAGTCACAGGTTTTCCGATCTAGGTGCCCCTGCCATTTCAGTCTCCAACTGTTTTGGTATGGGAGCCTCAGGCTGAACCAGTAATCTATAATCTGCATTCTTACTTCTAAAGATATCTAGTGGTGCACTGTCCTGCTCACCAACTCTGTGTACCCCTTTCTCCAATGTAGTGCCTGATTTTTAAAGTCCGTAATGTAGGTATGTGCCCTTGAATTAACAGCAGAGGGGCTCAGGATAGCAGTCACTCCGGCCTCTCATGGGTTGTACAGCTCCAGTATTACACATTTTAATTAAAGTTTTTCCTACCCTTTTCTGCCACGCCTATTGTTGCTCCTGAGGTAGCTGATAGTCATCTCTTTATCTTTCAGGAGTTTTGACTTTGCTTTTCTGTAATTTGATTGTGACTATGTGGATGAGGCAAGCTGAAGTCATCTGACTTTGACCATTTACTACTGATTCAAACCAAGCTCCTTCATATCTATATTTCTCGATCTGTATAATGCTACAAGTTATATTTTTTTCAGAATTCCATAAGCATGAATAATGACACTACTTTGCAGGAGACACTCAATAAATTATGTAATAGCTGTTTTGTTATCATTGATGTTGTTAATTAAAGCCCTCTATATAGTTCCTATGTACCTATTAAATATTAGTAGAAAGTGAAATAAAACAAATGTATTAAAAATGATGGAGAATACTCATTGTCAGTCAGCTATGAATTGTTGACTATCAAGCAATGGCTAATCCTTTCCTTAGAAAAGAAAATAATATCTTCCATCACTTTAAAATATGCTTACTGTGGAAAATTCATAACACATGAGAAAATTTCTGTAGTATATGTGCCTGATCCTTAGAGAATGAATTCCTTTTCACCTTTGTGAAAAGATGGTAAAGCATTTTGGATGACTGAAGTGAGAGCGAGCCAGCAGGGAAAAAAGAAAGTCAGCTATGAAAATCAGACTAATTAATTAGTAGAGGATCAGAAGAAGCTGTGGTAGTTTTATTTACAGTAAAAATTTTGCACAATTATTGGCCTCTAAATAATCCAATATAATTTGAGAGACTATGTTTTCCAAGACCATGGCTTCTATAAATCAAATACCAATTGTTAGCAGTGGAAAACTATTGTGATAACCTTTAATTTTCCCTAAAACTTTGAGATTCTTGCATTAAATAGCATTGGTTATTTATATATGTGTGTATGCTATATCTCCCCTTAACTATATGTTTATTTACAATAAAATAGTGTAGAAAGACATATTATAGTTTTGGAATTCAGTGAAATCTGGATAAGAAATTCTGTTTAGGTTCTGTTACTCAAAATGTGATCCGTAGACCAACAACATGGAAAGTTGTTAAAAATACATACTCTCAGAGTCTACCTCACAACTACTAAAGTAGGTCATTTGTTTTAGTAAAATTATGAGTAATTCAATACATATTAAAGTTTGAGAGACATTGGGTGTCTAATCACCTCCAATTTTAGACAAAATGATTTCTGACTTTGTAGGTCCCTATGCCTACAAATTATAAATACTTGGAGAATTAGCACTCCAAATCCAAATGCTCAAAATGATAGGGATGACTGCAGTCAGCCAGTACATTAAGAAATAAACTTAAATAAAAAGAGAACTAGCTTCATATAGATATGTGTGAAAAGGAAATGACAAGGGATTCTAAATATATGAAGAGCTTCTCAGAAGAAGGGGAATAGAAATTATTTCATGTAAATTGCAGAGAGAATTGTTAGATCATTGAACAGAATTAACAGGAAAATATTTTTTGTTGAGAGATAATAAAACTGTGCATATCTACAATATTTTATCTCCTTCCACAACAAGTTACCCAGTGATCTGTCAGGAGCACTGTTGAAAGAGCATTGCAGGTAAAAGGTTTAAAGGGGAAGACTTCAGAGGAATGACCTCAAAGATGACTTTCAGAGCTAAAATTCTAGGATTTGTCCACTGAGGTACTTGAAAAATCTGTGGATAATTGGCTATATGTAACAAGTGAAAAGAGAACTGTTTGAATGAACATAAGTAGTGGTTAGGTTTAGCAACTAATAAGAATAATCAACTGCACTGCCTGTGCAGATTTAAGAGGCAAATTACATGTTTAACAAAACCAATGAACAGAGGTGCTCTTAGCTATTTTGTGAGAACTTGAAAATTCACTCTTTAAACCCTTTGCTCACTGATTTGCTGGGCAGCTCTCATTTTGTAGAGAGGAAAGTAGGCTAAACTTCTCCCCCTGGGCATAATGATAGTTGATATTTGTACATGAAAGAGAGGTAGTGAGAAAGAATTAGGAGAGGTTAAGATATCTTATGTGAGCTGCAACTTGACTGACTTTTGAAACTATATTTTTGATTATCTTTGAAATAACATTTGATTCAATTGCTGCAACACAGTAACATCAGCAAACAAATAACTTATTATTATTTTTTTTTTTTTTAGTATTTAAACATACACGACTTTCTTAAACTAAATTGGGACTTCTAGGTCTGTATATCTTCAAAAAAGTGTAACTAAGTATAGTTTCCTAAACTAAAAATAAAAGTTAGTTCAAAATTCATTTAGAAGAGAAACAAAACTGTAAAAGTTCTCGTAATTCAATATGCTTGTAAAGTAGGCTTAATACTGAATCACAAGGTGAACATCATTTTCATGATGTAGTGTGCTGTTAGTGATGGATCCTGCCGGGCCGTGGGCTAGGGGAATACTCCATTGTGGAATATTTCCACCATCCCAAAAATTCCTTATGCTGTTTTCTGATCTTCAACACCTGCATACTCCCTAGAAACCATGCTGCTGAATTAATCATACTTCAATTGTCATAGAAAAATTGTTTCAGTTCCTGATTTTCAATATCAATGACTTGTTTTGGATTTTCTTGGGTCTGAAAGATTAATCCAGTTTTCATATTCACTTTTATCAAGAGTTTGTTCCTTTCATTGACAAATAGTATTTCAGGATTAATTAGTTGTGATAATGATCAGTTAACTTGTATATTTTTGCTCCTATAAATAAAACTGCTA
The DNA here is from genome assembly GCF_014898055.3 of Talpa occidentalis. NCBI lineage: Eukaryota > Metazoa > Chordata > Mammalia > Eulipotyphla > Talpidae > Talpa > Talpa occidentalis. The sequence continues at coordinate 22,027,297 of NW_023604295.1, forward strand.
TGACTTTCTAGTTTTTCTTGTGTAGGTAGGTATGGAATTCTTACTCTTATGGTAAATGTGAAATTATAAAAAAACCCAATTGTTTTTTATAATAGTTGAACATTTCTGTATCCCCATAAGCAAAGTATGAGATTCCATTTGCTCTTCATCTTTGCCAATATTTGGTGTTTTCAAATCAAGACTTTATTGTGTATTACTATGACTAGTGATGTTGAACTTCTTTTTGTATGCTAATTGGCCATTTGTGTGCCTCCTGTAGTAGTGGCCTTTTCTAATATTGGTCTTTTTTTTTAATCTATGTTTAGTTGAATTTTTAGTATATTATATATAAATACTTTATCAGATCATGACAAATTCCCAGTATTTTGGCATGCTATTATACATTTTAAATCACAAATGTGTAAGATTATTTTTATTCATCAATTAAGATGTTTATATGATTTTGATTTCTAATTGATGAATTATATTGAATAATTTTTTTAAAGATTTATTTATTTATGCATACAAGAGCTGGGTACAGGCCAGAGGTGTGGGGTGTGGGGTATGTGAGAGAATTCACTAGAGAGAGAGTGGGGGACAGAACAGGCAGACTGACTGAAATACACTGCTGAGGGGAGGAGCCGGTGAGACAGGAGAGGTCTGCTGGGCCATGTGGGTAGCTCCCTGGCCAGGTATAGAACTTGTGCTGCAGTGGCTGTGAATAGCTTCATAGTACTGAGACCTAACCCTTTGTGCCACCAGGGAGGCCCGCTTTTCCACTTTTTTATTTTTAGCTATTCATGTATTTATAATTGAAATGTGTCTCTCATACACAGCATATAATTTATCCCACCTTTTTTAAAATCACATTTTATAGTGTGGTCTTTTAATTACCTAGTTAACTTACATTTAACATAATTATTTATAAGATGTGTTAAGCCACTTTGTTTTCTGTTTAGTCTATCTAATATTATTTTTATTTTGTCTCTGCTTTTCTTATTCTTTGAATTAATTATATTTCAGCATTTCATTTTATATCTTCTATTAACTTTTTGCTAAGCCTCTTTGTTTAGTGATTTAGAAATTACAATATGATTAATTAACTCATTAATGTCTACCTTATGTAGTGTTTATTCCGTATAACTTCATTTTCCAATTGCCTTGTGTTTTATTTTTTTTCCTATTATCTATTTCTATATTATCTCTGATACTTTATCATTTTGCTTTAGTCAATGGTCTCAAACAAATTTCTGATGAAAAGTCTTTTATAGTTACCCCACATATGTACAGTATTTCCTGTAGATCCAGATTTCCATCTGGCATCAGTCCATCCTACCGAGCTTTCTTTAGACTTTTTTTTTGTGTAATTCCTGTTTGCTAACACCAACTTCTTTCAACTTTTTGAAACTAAAAGTGTCTACTTAGATTTTATTTTGGAAAAAAAATTTGGTGAGGTACGGAATGTTGAGTTAACACATTTTCCTTTTATCCTTTTCCAGCATTTTAAAGATGTAGTTCTAGTTTCTTCTTTTCTGTATTGTTTCTGATAGAACATAAGCTGTAATATGTAATAATTACTTTCCTGACTGAAGTGTGTTATCACTGCTCTTTCCTGTCTCTTTCCTATTAAACATGGGTTTAAATCATTTTAGCTACTATATCCTTAGCTGTGATTTTCAGTGTGTTATCCTGTTGTGGTTTGTTGACCCTCTCCTCCTGCATTCTGAGTACTTACATGCTAAGATAGTAAATACCCCAAGGTGACTAGCAAACTCTCTCTCTCTTTTTAATATTTTGCTTATCTGCTTCAGTTTGGATAATACTTACTGACCTGTCTTCAAATTTATGAATTCTTCTGTAAGATCTATTCTCCTTTCAATTCTTCTAATGGATAATTTCTTTTTTGTAGAATTTTTATGTTTCTATTTTTCCTTTGAAATTCTCCATATCTTCATTCACTATTTCCATTTCCCCCTGTATTTTAAAAAATCTAAAAATATTTTAATACCTGGGCCATCTAAGTATGCTTCAATTGACTGAAGCTATTCTTAGATTTTCGTTGTATGTTTCACATTTTTTTTGTTTTATGCCTATTATTTCATATAATAGACAATACACAGATTTAGAAATCAATATCACAACCACATAAACAACCAGGTAGTTTATCCTGAAAAAGTCACAAAAGACTTTGAAAGTGAAGACAGCGCTTCCTTGGACAGAAATTCTCTTATGGTTTCCCTGCTTAAGCAGGACTTATGAGCCTTCTTAGAGAGCAACCACCCCTAAGCTGAAGGATAGAAAAGTTGCATGAAGCCTCTGTCAAGTAAAGATAGATATAGTTGCAGTGTCTGAAATCTATGCCCAGAAGAAAGTTCTTGTTAGTTCTGGGTGCTGTAGATAATTCTTATTATTTTAAAGATTTATTTTTATTTATTTATTTATTTATGCATACAAGAACTGGGGTTTAGGCCTAAGGGGTGTGTGTGTGGGGAGTTGAGAGAGTTCATCAGAGACAGAATGGATCTACTGAAATACACTGTTGAGGGGAGCAATGGGCGAGACAGGAGAGGTCTGCTGTGCCATGTGTGGATTAGCAACCTGGCCCGGGATCTAACTCATGCTGCAATGGCTGCTGATAGCTTGATAGTGCTGAGATTTAACCCCTTGCTTCACCAGGGAGGCCTTCCTATAGATGATTATTTTTTAAAAAATTTGTTTATTTTTTTAAAGATTTATTTAGTTATCGATGCAAATATTGTGAAAGGTATAGATATTAAATTACCTGATAAAAATTAAGACAAGATTTGCTACAAATGACAATATATATTAATTTTTTAAAATTAAAGTTATATAAATGTATATTTTTTGTCATTTGTCTTATTTATTTATTTATTTATAGAATTGCATATTTAAACTATCTTTATGGATTTTTAATTAACCTGGAGTCATTTTACCATTTCTAATTTTTGTCTTACTACCTGAAGGTAAGCACAACTAACTAAATTTCCTGAAAGTTTTACAAACCACTGGCTCACTTATTTAAGTGGTGTGGCAAAGGATTGAAGATATTGGGCCATGGACAATCAACATAGTTGAGCATTTTATAAAATGGGGAATAGTGAAAACATTTCAAACAGCAAACATGTGAGCCAAAAAATCAAGGAAAGCCATTGAGAAGTATACTCAATGTATGACAGACAGTGCAATTTTTCCAGATACTGGTATGTGGAGGGGTGGAGCCAAAGATAATCCTAGATAAGTAGGCAAGAATTTATGTGCATATGTGTGTTTCTGGGCAGTAGAGATACTGTAAGTGGGGTTAATTCCACCACTAAGGACAATAAAACTTAAATTTTTATAGAACTTTGCAGTTACATTGCACATTTATATATGTCAACCTATGTGATCTTCCCATCAGTTGTTCTCATTCTTAATCTCCTTTGCTGATTACTTCATCTATACATTCTAATAGTGACAGTCAGTGATCAGTTCTCAGTTCCCAATTGTGTATTTACACTCAATCTATTTCATCCAAACTCGTGACTGAAAATAGCACCCATGTGCCATCGCTTTTCAAAGTTACATTATTATTCCAGGAATTTCTTCTGAATTCCAGATTTGTATACAATAGCACAAATCAGTATTGCTTACTGGACATCCCTACTGAGATAGCTAATAAACTTTCACTCTCTTATCTTAAATATTTTATCTGTCATAAAACTAGCACCTTTGAAACTAAAGTTGAAAAGGACTCCACTATTTCAATCAGCTAGGCTGATAGGATGACATGTAGGGGTACAGATACCTGCTTCCAATCTGGGTTATCTGGAGACATGAGCTGGTCACAGCACAAGCCATCAAACATTGTATAATGAGAACATAGTGGACATGCTCAGAGTGAATTATAGTTGGATGAAAATTCACAAACAACGTAGAATATTAGTAATTAACGTGCACTTGCTAGTTGAAAAAATCAACTGGACCTTCTCAAGTTGTCTCACCCTCACCTGTAAAGCCATTGCATGAGAAACTCAGGGTAAATAAATAAACGTTTAGTAAAAATTAAGGGAAGTTAAGTATTGGTATGTCTGCATTAATGATTTCAGTTTATTTATTTTAAAAAAAGATTTATTTATTTATGTATACAAGCACTGGGTACAGTCAGAAGCGTGGGAGGGTGAGGGAATTCACCAGAGCCAGAGCGGGGAACAGAACAGGCAGACTGAGAAATACGTTGCTGAGGGGAGCAGCGGGCGGCAGGAGAGGTCTGTGCGTCATGTAGGACCCTTGCTGGCAGCCGGGAATCGAACCAGTGCTGCAGAGGCTGCGGGCAGCTTCGCAGCCCAGTGCTCAACTGCTGCGCCACCGGAGGAGGTCCAATGATTTCAGTTTATGTTACATGTAGAAACATTTGTTTATCTCAAATAATAAAGTTAAATTTATTGTTGGAAGATACAAAACCCCAACTTTGTGTAGTTAGGACCTCCTATCTTTGCCACCTAATTCTCTCCAGTCTTTATCTGTATGCTCCAATCTTGTGTCTGTATGCTCTCAAACACATTGACATTTTACAGCCATCTTTGCAAATGGGATAATGTTATATGCACGGTCACACACCTTGTCATCGTTGGGTCATTTCCCTTTCTCAGACCCTGTCATATTCAGGAAATATTTTTGGCGCTGCCTTCAAATTATCTAAGAATCCCACCTTTTCCTCACACTCCATTTCTGTCATCCCAGGTAGAGCTATCAGTGTCTCCCATATCGATTTGTTGCAGTGGTCTCCTCACTGACCTTCCTGTTTCCACCCCTGCCTCTCTTCATCCATTTTCAACACAGAAGCAGCCTCAATTTTTATAAAATAAAACCTACTTTACTATTCTTAGGCTCAATATCCTGCATGGGGTTCCCATTTCCTCTGGAATAATGCCAGAATACCTACAGTGGCTAACAAGACCATATTTAATCTGGCTGACTGTCCAGTCTCATCTCTTGTCTCTTTCCTCTTTCTAGCCATACAGACCTTGGCCCTGCTCCATGAACAATGCATGCACATGAGGTAGTCCTTACTTTGTCTGCCTAGACCATTTTTCTCCTCAGAAGTTTTTTTTTTTTTTTATTTAATCATGTCTCACACCCATTATAGGCACAGATTTACAGATATATGTTAAATGTGCCCATGTTTTTCACTGTGCTTTTTATAGACCCAAGTAAAAGGAAAACATAAGGCGATGGGCTTAATAGTGAAAAATGTAGATGTCTAGTTATCCTTCTTGTTTAGGTAGAAAGACATTTAAGTAGACCGATGCTGACTCTACTGAGAAATGAATGTTTAAGGATATTGTGCTTAGACATAAATCGTGTAAAACACGACAAATCCTCATCATTATTTCCAGTGTCTTCTCCATTCAGGGTCTTGAAAGATTGCACTTCCATTGCCTCCTGAAGTTTGAATGTCACCATACAACTTACTGTGGCCATATGGGAAGTAGTTGAGAGAAATGCTATTTACTCATTTAAGACTGGTGTGCAGTTCTCTATATTCTGTTCCACTTTGTGAATGCTTAACTCATGATGAGATGATAGTATCACAAAGTGGTTCAACTCCCATTACCTGAACTCCTTAGTGACTATGAGGTCAGAAATCAGTCTTAATTATAAACAGTGATTTTTAAAGTTGTTATTATAGCCTAGCCTAACCTAGATTGAACAATATATTATTGTTTCAGTTCTTTCCTTGTGTTTTACCAAACTTATCCTCATAAACAGGTCATAAAACTAACAAATTCATGATAAAAATCATTTTCTGGGTACTGGGAATATAGTCTCATTTGAAGTCACAGACTAGGAGAAGTTGGGGTCAAGTTTTGGGCAGAGGGAATTGTGTGTCAGCATCCTACCAAAAGAATACCTGCCCCAGGATAGTGTGGGTCAGAGACACAAGTAGTGCAAGGAGGCAATGTTGGAGGGCGTGTCAGCTCTGTTCCAACCAAAGTAAGGTTGGAAAGGGGGAATTGGCCCGTTAAAACTCAGTCCTGTGAGAATGAGGACATGGTCAGGTGGTCAGGTAAAGAATATAACAGGTGAGGAATAGTCCAGGTCCCACAGTTAACTGAATTGAGTTAGACAGAAATGTGAATGAAAGACCTGCTTTTTCAGTGGGGCAGCATGAACTCTCCAAATGGAGATTGCCTGAAAGTAATTGGGATTTAGCAGTGAGCAACAAAATCATATTTCCTAAACTGTACTAAATGCTAGGACCTGGGCTGCTGAATTCTCACTCATTCATATTTGCTGCTGCTAGGAAAAGTGTGGCTGCCCACTTCTTGCACATATGATAGGGTAGGTAGTAAAAGATGATGGAAGAAACTTAAGCATTTTCCCCAGAGAATCAGGTTTACTAGTTGCATGGGGAAATAGAGGGAAGTTGTAAGTTACCTGTCACCACAGAGAAAGAAGGAACAGTTCCAGAAACATGATTTTGAGATATAGCTATTCAAATTCTTGGTTGTATATACTGCCACATGAAGATACTACCACCAATGTACCTTGTTGTTTTATTTTATTTCAATTTACTTTAAGTTTTTAAATTTCTTTTGCATAGAACTGGGGTGTAGGCCAGAGGTGGGGGGTGGGAGGATTCATCAGAGACAGAGTGGGGATCTACTGAGATACACTGAGATACACTGCTGAGGGGAGCAGCGGGTGAGATAGGAGAGGTCTGCTGCACGATGTGGGTTAGCTGCCTGGCTGGGATAATACTGAGACTTAACCCATAGGCCACCAGGGAGGCCCCACCAAGGTACTTTGACAAAAAGGAATGTTATGACAGTCCTCAAAATTTAAAAATCAGCAGTATCAATTAGAGTGAAGATGAAGCAGATGTTCCAATGCAGATTTTATTATGACTATAGATGTATGTATTCAAAAACATTTCCTTTGAAATGAAAGTAAATAATACCAATTAAAGCTGTTTTAGGCATATTAGAATGCAGTAAATTGAAATGACTTTTTCCATTCATTGCAAATAGAAATTTAATCCCTCACTATGTTAATCCACTTCAAACTCAAAGCAAACAGAATCATTTGTAGAGAAAGGAGAGAGCCTGAGAGTAGTAGGATTTTGTAAAGAATGGCCTATAAGAAGGGAGGTATAATGGAGCGATACAACACTAATAAAGGCAGTGAGAGTGGCTGATGTTTGGCAGCTATTACACAATAGTACTTTACTATTTAAATTAGTCTAAAGGGAGCTTAAAAATACCCATCAGCAGATCTGGTAAGTGGGTTAACTGATCCACAAATTTGATGCATTCTGATTTCATTGGGAAATTGCTTAGATTGAAGCTATAGATCCTAAATTCTCTCTGCTTTTAAGCTTTAGACATTGTTTTTGACCTTCTCTAGCCTCAATTTCAATGTCATTCAGACAAATTGGTTAATTATATAGGTTAGTAGGTCACCAAAACATGCATAGTTGAATATGTTAAATGTTAAGGCAAATCAAGACTAAATTATTTTGGAATGAAAGAATGCTTGCAGCATTGGATTCTTCAGTGAGATCCATTAGTAAAGCTCTCTGAAATGTTTAAATCTGGAAAAGGAATTTGCTTTCTAAGATATTATCACCCTCTATCCCATGTTACATCTCATTAACTCTTTCTTGTCTTCTACACTTAGAATTTCTCAAGTACATTTCTCCAACTTCCATTTTACTGTCATTCTACAAATGATTTGACATTTCCTTGTCTGTATGCTGTTGATATCTCTGATTCAGGAGATATCACATTGCTCATACTTCTTTATTTATTTGTGGGGCTCCTTCTCTAAACTGCAAATCCTTTAAATAAAGATGGACTATATCTTAGACATCTTTTTACCTCTAGGACTTGGCAGATTGTTTGGTGCATAGTATGTCTTCACCTGTTTGTTGCATAAAAGAATGAACAAATGATACTTAAGAATTAACATTTTTCTGTATTTTGAAAACTTAAATAGATTTATCCTCCAAGTGAAATGCATAATGAATTATTCGGATAACAAATGGTGTCATGACACTAATATAGAAAAAAGGATTGCAAATGGGTTTCATTCTGTGCTCTGAGGAATCTTAAGGAAATCCATTTAACCCCCTTGTCCTTACCTAGTTCAAATGAGGCTACTTCCATGGAAGGTATAACATATTGTCCCACATTCATGTCTTTTGTAAGAAATTACTGAGAACAAAACATTCATTCACTCTTGCATTCCTTCTTAAGCAATTTTTTATTTGACACTTGTGAATAAAGGTAGGTAAGACTCCTTCAAAGAACAATTAATGAAAGTAAAAGTTTGATAAGAGATATGGAAGAAAGAATAAGATTACTTCCTTGTTTGGGAGTGAGTGCAATAAGGTGTGGAGTGGGTGGTAGAGGATGGTACCAGCGGACCTCTCCTGACGTGGCCGCTGGTCCCCTCAGCAGTGTATTTTGGTCATCTGACTGTTCTACTCCCCGCTTTGTCTCTGATGAATCCTCTTACCCTCCCTCGCCTGTGGCCTATACCCCAGTTCGTGTATAAAAATAAATCTTTAAAAAAAAAAAAAAAGAATTAAGAGCCATGGGCCTCCCTGGTGGCGCAGGGGGTTAAGACACAACCTATGAAGCTATCTGCAGCCACCACAGCATAAGTTTGATCCCCAGCCAGGGAGTTACCCACATAGTGCAGCAGACCTCTCCTGTCTCACCTGCTGCTCCCCTCAGCAGTGTATTTCAGTCGATCTGCCTGTTCTGTTCCCCACTCTGTCTGGTGAATCCTTTCACCCCTCATACCTCTGGCTTGTACCCCAGTTCTTGTATGCATAAATAAGTAAATCTTTAAAAAAAAAAGAATTAAGAGACATGATGACACTAACTGGGTAAGCTTCATGGCCAAATCACTTGATTTCTGAAGGTTTTATTTCCTTAACTGTGAAATGGTCCTTATCTTTCAAATGGTCCTCTATGTTGCCCTCCTGGGAGTTTCTGCCTGGGGAAATGGAGTGCATGATGTACAGAGGTTTGGTCCCCTGCCTTCTCTCCTTTTGCTAGATCAGATGTGTTTTTACCTGAAATACTTGCTAGCATTGTGTGTGTTCAAAATTTAGCTCAACCATAAATATTTTGAAAACCAAGGATCTGCTGCATCTTAGGAATCAGACATTTATTATGGGCATTGAAGATTTAAGGCCTTTATTAATCTTTAGTGACTGGTGATTGGTCTTTATTACCTGTGCTGAGAGAAATTTTAAAATGGAAAGTCAAAGAAAAATGTTCTCTTTCAGAACAGACTTATATAAAGTTTCTTTCACCCACCATGTGCTTTTAAATGTTGTATTTGCCTTTATGACATTTCATCCAAAATGAAGATGCAACTTTCACATGAACGTTACATTATATTTTCAGGGAATTATTATCTGTATTCCCTTGGTAAAGGAAAGATAATATTACAAATCTGTTTCTTAGATATTATAAAGATGCATATTTGAATTTTTGAATCTTGTTATATGGATCATAGATATAGTATTTAATAAATAAGCTGTTTGTTGGATTAACATTTTTTTAAAAAAGCATACTATGAGACTATCTATCGTAGGTCTTTTTATTGCCCATGCTAATTCAGAAAAAATGGAAATGTATATTATTAGAAAGAACTCAGAATGGAATTCCACATTCTGATTTCTACACTTGATAAATGCCTATACGGTCTTAAGGAAGTTACTTTTCCCTCTTAGTTTCTTTAATTATAAAAAAAGAAAACCACATTATTTTCTTTGCTATCTCAAAATATTATTTTTAAGTAAAATTAGAAATGTCAAAATGGTTAATTATCTATAATTTATAAATGATTGATATTTTTTAAAAGATAATGTTACCTATGTTGAGAAGTGTCTCTATGGTTTGGTTTTGTCTGACCCTTTTTTTGACATCACACTTTTTCAGCCCAATTGCCTCTACCTAAAAGTGAGATATAAATCTCTGTAATGGATAGTTTACTCCACAGTTTTTACAATGTATCAGAATGAGTGTTATTAAAGAAAAAATTAATATTAGTGAAGATATACTTGACTGGACAGTGATGGTAAGCCTATAGTCCGGGATACTTTCTTGAGTTATTTATTCAGTCTATGAGCATATATTATGTAAGAATGTTTTTACATGCTAAATAAACTCTTTAGTGACACCTATTAATAAAGCTGTATGAATTCTTCAAATTCAGGAAACAAATTTACTTTCTTAAACTATCCATTTCTGCCCCTATAGAATCTCATTAGTGCCTACTCGTTATCCATACTCAGCCTTTTTTTTTTTTTTTTTTTTTGTGGGACCCTCACCGGAGGCGGGAGAATGAACCAGTGAACTGGTGCTGCAGAGGCTGCGGACAGCCTCACAGCCCAGCGCTCAACCGCTGTGCCACCAGGGGAGGCCCAATACTTAGCCTTTCTTAAGTACTTTCCCTTTCTCCTTACATAATCCCAAAAAATGATTGAACACTTCCTTGTCTTTGTGCTACTGATCATCACTGTTGTTCATAGTATGTTCCTTACAAAGCTCTTACAAGTTTAGGTGTTTTGGTTGTTGTTGGTAGTGATGGTAGAACATTTTCAAAATAACCTATTCTATTATTAATACTGATCATTCCCAATAGAAAAAATTTAAATATGTGTTAGTTTAAAAGATCTTCCTCTACCCTTGATGAACAGAGGAAATCTGAAGAGTGGAGCAAATAGGCAATTCTGTTTTTCCACAAATATTGTGGCCATTCCCATGTTGTAGACGAGAAAAGAGAAACTCAGAGGGGGTAAAGTGTCATTAGCAAGCGATAACCTCAGAATTGAACCTGGTTTCTACCTTAAAGCAAATCCTGTGCACATTTGCTTTATGCTAGTAGGGACCAGTTTCAGAAACCCTTGTTCAGTGAATCTAAATATACCCTCTGGGTCAGTGTTCTGTACTCTGGCTACACATAAGAATATCTGTGAGTGGGCCTCCCCGGTGGCGCAGTGGTTGAGCGCTGGGTTGCGAAGCTGCCCGCGGCCTCTGTAGCGCCGGTTCGATCCCCGGCTGCTCCCCGGCCACCAGAGGAGGGTCCCACATGGCGCACAGACCTCTCCTGCCGCCCGCTGCTCCCCTCAGCAGTGTACTTCGGTCCTTCTGCCTGCTCTGCTCCCCGCTCTGGCTCTGGTGAATTCTCTCACCCTCCCGCGCTTCTGACTGTACCCAGTGCATGTATAAACAAAACAAACAAACAAACAAACAAACAAATAAATAAATAAATAAAAAACATGCCTCTATAAAAAAAAAAAAATAAAAAAAAAAAAAAGAATATCTGTGAGTGTTTAACAGCGGTTGATGACCTAACCCCATTTCCAGGGATTATGATTTAATATTTTTGTGGGAAATAAACTCAGCACTGATGGGCATTTTTAATCTCCTCTTCCCCCATCATGGGCAACCATGGTCTGAACTGCCACTTCTGGTAATAGCAGAGAAGTGACTTAACCAGAGCTTTTTTTTTTTTTTTTAACATTTATTTATTTATACAAGAACTAGGGTATAGGCCAGAGGCGTGGGAGGGTGAGAGAATTCACCAGAGATAGAGTGGGGAACAGAACAGGCAGACGGACCAAAGACACTGCTGAGGGGAGCAGCGGGCGAGACAGGAGAGGTCTACCGCGCCATGTGGGTTTCTCCCTGGCAGGCTGGGGATCGAACCTGCACTGCAGAGGCTGTGGACAGCTTCACAGTGCTGCGCTCAACCCACTGTGCCACTGGGGAGGCCCTAACCAGAACTTTTTATAAAATGATTAGTTTGGATAAAGAATCATGTTACTAGGTCCTTTGTGATCTTAAGGTGAATCAGCTTTCAGAGTCCACCGATCACGCTTCCTCTTGCATCTGGCTACATTTTTTGTTTTGGTTCTGTCATTGGTTTCTAGCGAGGGCCCTTTTCCAGATATTCATGGAAATCTATACTTTTGCTAACACCCCGGAGTCTGAGTTGGGCAATCTAGGTGTTTTTTCTCATCTGACTGATCTTTTAAGAAGGATTTTGCTAATGGTTCCCTAGTTGAATATTTAGCAATGCTGTCATCTTGGAGCCCCTCTCTTGAGTACATAGTTCAGCTTCTCCAAGGGGTAACATCACCCTGTCTCACTACAGAGGGCACTCCCACCTTCTTTTGTGCTTCTAGACTGTCAGCAGCATTAACGCATGTGAGGTGACTGAAGCTAACCTTATTACTGGTACAAGTCCTGCTTCTTGAAGTGCTTGGGACCTCCTTTCACTCAGATGACCCTTCCATTTCTGGGGGGACATCCCAAAAGATTACATTTATATCATAGTTATATATGCGAGTGTATTAACTCCTGATTACTGAGTCGATACCCATTGTCTTCATTTCTGAGTTCACCACTCTTTACAGGGAGCATGAAATATAAGAAGCTTGTGTTTGAATTCAAATGCAATCTTTGTTTGGTCTGTTGTCAATAGCAGACAGTCATTTAGTATTATTGGGTTTAGGTTTTCTGATCTGTAAAAATTGGAAAAATTGTTTGTGCCCTTCAAAGTTGAAAGGCACACACACACAAGTAAAAGAACTGAGCAAAATTTTGGTACAGAGGATGTAGTCAACAAATGAGAGCTGATATAGTTTTTGTTGTTATAACTACTAAGTCTGCATGCCCTCATGACCACTGAGAGAGCAAATGAGTAGGGTTAATAGGCATATGAGATGAGAATATGTATCTCATTTTGTATATTATGTATATTTATTATGAGTATATTAATTACATTGATGTAATTAAATATATTTTATATAATATATAATTGTTCATTTTATATAAAGTGTTACATGTATATTAATGACAAGAAATATAGAAGGGAAAGAGGATGAGAGAGGGAGGCAGGCAGGCTACCCTGAGGTTTTATTCTCTTTTCTGTATTATTGTTGTTATTATTTTACTTTGCTATATTTGATTTCTGATTTACTTCTTTATGTAATGGGGAGAAAAGTTACAGGGCAATTTTCTAATTTTGTCAGGATTAGTCATCAAAAAAATGAAAGAACACTGTCATCATAAATGTTCATTTGAAATGTATGCTGCCAAAATTAAGATCAATGAGCTGTATTTTGAATGATTTATTTTAAATTTAGTTTAATTTTGAGCATTTTTTAAAATTATTCATAACCCAAATTTCTTCATAATTCAATTGAAATACTATCAATAAGATATGCCTTTTGATAAAAATAAGATTGACTAAATAGATATATTTGCATTTTATCAGTCAGTAAACCAAAAATAAGGAGACCTTGATTTTCATATTGCAATAGAGGACACAGAGAGAAACTAGATGTCAAAATTGATTAAATTGAAATAAAACTCAATTTAGAATTTAATATGTAAATAGTGTATATCAAGCTCCTTATTAATAAGTAATTGGAGAACTTATCACTGCAAAGCATGATACCACAAATGTTGATGGTTTTAAATAATCTACCTATTTAAAAGTCGATAATCTAAGACAGGTTTCTACTAAAAGTGTCTCATTTATACCCGCCATTAGAATAAATTGCTTAATGCAGAGACCTGGTTACAAAAACAATTCCTTTAGAAGTTTTAATCCTCATAAAAGGGGAAAGAGAACGTCAAACAACTTTTATTGGATGCTACAGTAGAATGACTTTGAATGATTGTTTAATTTTCAAAGGATCTACCCAACTCTACTTACATTTAGTCCATACTGCACAGTGTTGCTCAGAAGAAATGTATAAGTGCTTTTTATAAAAAAGCTTTTAATGAAGTCAAGATAAACAATTCAAACCACATTTTTGATCTACTACCATGGTAACTCTAGTAAAATATGATTATTCTGATATGGCATAAATTTAACAAGCACATGTGAACATGGACTTTAGAATGTCAGTTAATATTAAGAACAGTAAGTCTCAATTTCAGGAACCCTGTTTAAAACCAGGACAGTTAACAGTTTTCATGGCACTATCCTTGGTGACTGAAATATAATAGCTATAAGTACTAAGAACATATCTTCAAATATTTTATTATCCTATTAGGTAACTGATTTGGATCTGGAATCTTAAAACTAATTTAAATCACCTTCAGGCTTTCTTACCATTTCCCTTATTCTTTTTTTTTTTTTTTTTCCGAGGTGAATACCATTCTCTTTTGAGAAATTGTAAGCTGGAGTTTAATAGTTTTGTTTTTCTCTTGGTCATTTGTTCATATAACATAGTTGGCCCTAAGCAATGTCATTCTTATCCTCTCTTTGGTTATCTTCTTTTCTTGAAAGTCTCAGAGAAAATTCTTTTCTATTATTGGAGGCATTTTTCACAAACATCAGACAATTCAGTATCATTAGGTAATTATACTCTTCTTCTGTATTAGTTTTGTTGTTGTTTCTCTTCTGACATTTCTTTTTAAATAAACTTTGCAAGCACAAAATCGTCAGAAAATTGACTCTACCATAATACAACTTTTTTGATTATTCTTAATCTAGATTTTTACAGTAATATTAGAATCATCTGTAGAATAATAAATGACTTTTTCTTTTTAATTCGTTTTTTACAGTCTAAAGCTTCACTATCCAATATCATAGTTACTAGTCCTATGTGGATATTGAACTCCTCAAATGGAATTATTCCAAATTGAGATGTACTCTAGATACCTAGATATCCAATACACACATAAGATTTTGAACTGTGTGTGGAAAATTAAAAATATCTCATTAATATTTTATGACAGTGATTATATGCTGAAATGGTAATATTTACATAGTTAAATGAAATATATTAAATTTAATTTCACATCATAATTCTTTTTTTAAAGAGTATAGTAGAAAATTTTAAATTGCCCTTATCGTGCACTTTATGTTTCTATTGGGTACTATTGACTATTTCTTAGATTACTATTAATATTCTTAACTAAGTGCATTAGTTTACTTATTCTGTAACATAAAATCAGTGGCTTAAAACAGTACATAATTAGTAACTTGCAGTTCAGGAGTTAGAAGTAGTAAGTGGTTTAGCAAAGGTTGTCTTTTTTTTCTGGATGCTCTTACAATTCATTATCTTGCTTTGTCCAACTTCTACAGGTCACCTGCAATCGTGGGTACATGGCCCTTTCCTCCCTCTTCTTTTTTTTTTTTAATTAAAGATTTATTTATTTATTTATACAAGCACTGGGTACAGTCAGAGGTGCAGGAGGGTGAGAGAATTAACCAGAGCCAGAGGGGAGAGTAGAACAGGCAGAGTGATGAAGTACACTGCTGAGGGGAGCAGCGGGCGGCAGGAGAGGTCTGCGCGCCATGCGGGACTCTCGCCTGGGGACCGGGGATCGAACCGGCGCTGCAGAGGCTGAGGGCAGCTTCGCAACCCAGCGCTCAACCACTGAGCCACCGGGGAGGCCCTCCTCCCTCTTGTCAGCCTTTACCACTCTTTCTGTTTATCTGATCTTTATTTCTGTTAGCTTATCTCTTACTCTGAATCTGATCATTCTACCTCTCTCTTATAAGGACTCTTATGATTACATTGGGCCCTTCTGAGTATTTGTAGTTTAAAAGCCTCTGTGAATTCTCTTCTGTTCTATCAGGTAACATTCAGATTCTAGGCATTGGAAACTGGACCTCTTTGGAAAGACAATATGCTTCCTATGTTAAGTATATTTAATGTTGTACATTTTTCATTTGTTAATTATATTTTTAAAAAAATTAGTTGTGGTCAAGTACTTTAAGAACAATGAAACTTTAATATTCAACAACTATGCTTTAAAAACAACAAGTCCAATGCGGTGTGTTACAATGGCTTCTCAATAGCTGAGACACTGACCTAGTGTGATTTTCTTTAAGTCAGCAATTTGCCTTCTTGCTTTTCTTTTTTTCCATTTAGCAAAAGGAGATGTTTAGTCTCTATATAAGGAATATAAATCTAGAAATCTTTGGGCCAAATTTCAAGTAAGTGTGTTTTAATGATTAGTTTGACTCCAGCTGAAACTAATTTCAGGGATGTGTCCTATGTCTGTTGTTAAACTTGTGAATGATGAGAATGTGAAATATGAATTAGTTTAATGTAACCAACAGTAATAGATAATGTTTTAATTAACACTATTTACACTGGTAGTGTGTGACTTACAATAAAATTTGCCTTGAACTTTTTTGAGATTACCTTTTTTTGTGTGATTTACTTTCAAAATATCATTATTTTCCTTTATTCCCCTTTTGTCTCCTAGTACAGTTTAGAAAAGAAGAGTCAAGGTTTAATATTTTATAACAGAACACCATTTATTAGCATGTTTATTTTTAGAGACGCTTGGGAAGTTTTATAGAAAAAGCTACAGAGCTTAGACTGAAGGTCATGATTTGAGCCTAAGGCTCATCAACTTTTTATGTATTAAATGTAATATGGTTTCATCATTCTATTTAATTAAATCATTCTACTATTTATTTCAGATCATCAGAAAAAGGTTTATTCACATGCAACCCAAAACCAAGTTTCAAAATCAAATATGAGTCATTTTTTAAAAAATCATTCTTTCAAAACATTTGTGATAATCCCCAGCCTGATATAAATAAAAGTAAGACTCAGATTCATGTGTTCATAAATCTTGAAAGAGTGAGGGAGACAGAAAGAAGGAGAAAAAGATAGAGAAAAAGAAAGAGAAGTGTTTATTTCTTTCAGAGATGACATTTAAATTAAAAGTCTTTATTTAATCTTTTGGAAAAGGCAGGAGATGGTCATTAAATTATTAATTAATAGTGAAAATCCAAGCTTGAGTTTACTTCTAATATTGTGTTTAGTATAATTTGTGTTTAGTATATTCCTGTTCAGAGTGTTAAGAGCATCCAATCTGTGGCTGAAGTCAATGAGATGACAAAGCTATTAGACTGTAACTAAACATTTCCTTTTCCAGCTTGAGCTATAGAACATTAATTTTCATGTGGCTTTTCCATAATTAGGTCAATTTTTACACTATTTTGTAATTGTCGAAACACAGTCAACTGATACTGTACAATAAACCATAATTGATGATGTTCAATAGTTTGGTTTTCTGGTTGCATTTTTAGTACTAAAGGAATAAAGGAATACTGTTCAATCTTTCAGTTACATAAATTTCAATTATATAGAACTCAAAATTCAAAATTACATCAAATATTTAAAATGTACTAAACTATTAGCTAAAATCTCTGAAGTTGAAAATTTACATATTTTAAAAAATGAGTAATTATAGCAATTAAATGTAAGTTACATGTACACATGTTGATGAATATATGGAACTTCTTCAGAAAGAAACAAAACAGATTTTTAATTATTAGCATAATGACACCAATATTGGAAGTTTTTAGCAGTTGTATATGATTTAAATTTCCTTTGAAAAAATTTGGATTTACTTCTAACTCAAGCCTCTGAGCTTTACAGATATATTTCAGTATTTCAAACCAACTTTGATGAAGAAGATCCCTTTCTTTTTTTGACAGTATCATCCTGGACTTGATCATTGTTTCCTTGGTTTCCATTATCAATTTGCAAACCATGGCACATAAAGATGCATCTGATAAATTTAGCATTCATGCAGGTGTATCCTCCCAGTACATACCCCAAATGTTCAGTATCAGTCAAGTGTTTCAAGTAGCCTTTTCTAATTAAGCAGGATTGTGTGAGCACATTCTTCCCAGCAGAAAGAATCTCATCAGAAACAGGCACCTCAGTAGTTAGGTATTGTTATGTTGCAACACTTTTTTATTTTTATATTTTTCATAATTCCCAATTGCCATTCATTGAGATTCAAGTCTTGAGTACTTAAAATGAGGTTATACCAGGGGAGTTCTGAAGATGGTAGAGGAATAATTTATTCCCAGGACTTGCTTTAAAAAATCTGTTGTATCTGCTATTTATTTTTTTCAGATAAAGAACAACAAACTTTCATAACATCCTAAAATGTTTACTCCAAGGCAGATCTTAGTTGATTTGATCTAGTCATAAAAGATGGGCTTTTATATCAGCTATTAAAAAAAAAAACACAACTCATTTTATAATGACTTGTATTTAATGCAGCAATTTAAATAGGTATCCATCGATTTTTTTGGTTGAACCATGTTATTTCTTTACAGGATCCATTTAGTATCTATCTTTTTAAAATTTCTTTATAGAAACCAAAATAAGATGTGTAATCCTACCATGTTACTTAGTACAATTTTAATTTTATGACATAATCAAATTAGAATCTATATATTCCACTTGGCACTCTAGTTAGCCAATCCTGTGTGGCCTTTCATATCTCATTATTTTTTTTTAGCCATACTAATGTTTCACTTCTCTCCTCTATTATTTTATTTTTTTTTTTGAAGAGAGATTCATAAGTCCATCCAAAATAGAGAATAAATTGATTTTCTTCACATGCCACACATCCATTCACTAATAATCTGTACTATGAGGGTTACAAAGATTATGTAGGTCCCTGTCCTCTGTGTAAAGTAAATCACCAGTAAGAGAAATTATTTGCATTGCATGTTTTATTCTCACCCCCCTACTACTGTCCTTTTCTCGATTACTGTAAACCTTCGTTGATTACTGTAAACCCATCAAACCAGTTAGTACTTACACCTACTGAAAATGAACTTTTCAATTCTCTATACATATGTAATTCTTCAATATGGATGCTAAAATATTTATTCAAAGTAACCACTGATCATTTACAGTTGTCAAGTTAATTATCAATAGTGGATTAATGGTTTATAGTGATTGTTTTTATTAAAGTCAGCTATCCTATGATATACTTCATGCTGTGCAAAAGGTATTCAGTAGGAGATTGCTGAAAGAATAGGTCAACTTCACCAAATCTTAGCATATCTGTTTGTTTCCTTTTGTCTGTACTATTATTGAAGGAAATTAAATAGTCCTCACACAGCTCCTTTGTTTATTGTCTAAGAATGCAGTTCTGAATGACTTAAAATCGGTTGTTGATGATTTGTCTTGGTGTCATTCCTGAGTTCAGCGAGCTGAATGATATTAATTACTATTTTAGATGATTTTACTTTCAAGATTGGGTTCTTAATAACTTATTTTTCTATATTTGCTGTCTTGTGCTTTTAATGAATTATGAAAAACACTAAAATGGTGAGATTTCTAATTTACATATTTCATACCAACAATGCCTCCTTATTTGAGCTCACTTGTGTACTAAATATTCTGGAAGAATTTTCTCTTGTGTTGTAGTTTGACTTAGGCTACTTTGGTGGTTTTCATTTAACTGGAGAGAACTGAACATGATCAATTGGTTGCCAATTTCGCAGTTTTAGAGGCCTTATCTCTCAAAGGAAAATACAAAAAAGCCATTTTAAGGTTACCTATTTTTCCCAACCACACTTTTATCATTTTGTTTTCTAGTTAGAATTTTTTTTTTAAAGATTTATTTATTTATACAAGCACTGGGTACAGTCAGAAGCGCGGGAGGGTGAGAGAATTCACCAGAGCCAGAGCAGGGAGCAGAGCAGGCAGAAGGACCGAAGTACACTGCTGAGGGGAGCAGCGGGTGGCAGGAGAGGTCTGCGCGCCAGACCTCTTCCTCCAGGACCCTCCTCCGGTGGCCGGCCGGGGAGCAGCCAGGGATCGAACCGGCATTGCAGACGCTTGGGGCAACTTAGCAACCCAGCGCTCAACTGCTGCGCCACCGGGGAGGCCCTAGTTAGAAATTTTTATATCTGCTATAGAAATAGATAAATATCTCTTTATTTTTACTTCTTAGAAATAAAATCTACTACAGATATATTTTTTAAAATCTCTGTATAGAAAATTCATTATGCAATTTTGAACTCCCATACTTTTTTTTTCACTTCTACCATATACTTATTCTAGCTAGAAAATTTTCTAATATTCTGAGGGATCACAGAAATAATCTAGTCTAAATATTTATTTTTAGTGACATATTCCAGGTAAACAACTTATATGTAATAATATAAACACCTGTGTACTTAATATACAGGTTAAGAAATAAGGCATTGAAGATTTGGTTGCCCTGTGATGCCTTCCTAATTCCACTAACTTCAGGCTTTCTGCACAGAAGTAACATCTTTCCTATATTCCATGTTTCTCAACATCATATATATGCTCAAGATAATAAATATAATTATTTTATAAGACATTACACTTTTATATAAATAAGATTAACCCAGAAGCAACTTTCTGCTATCTGCTTTTGTTGTTGCTGCTTCACATTGCATTTTTGAGATGCATCCATACTAACTCAAACATCTATAGTACATTCATTTTTCATTGTACTTCATGTAATATTGTGTTATGCGAATATTCTTTAAATTACTTGTCCATTTATTTATCCAAATATTTAGATTATCTTTTCCTTTTTTTTCCTCTTTCAAGTAATTCTGCGATGGATAATTTATGCACATGTATATGGAAATATACAATAGTGAAGAGACGAAATTTCAGGATATGAAAATATTCACGTTGCTAAACTGCTCTGAAGTTTTTTTTGCTATTATATACTCTCAATAACTTTTCCACATCATGATCAATATTTTACATTACTGGATTTATAAATGTTTGCCAATTTCATAGCTGTGAAACTGTATCTCTTTATTAAACTTGCATTTCTCTAATTACTTGAGAAAATAAGTACCTTTTCCTGATGTTTATTGGACATTGAGGATCCTCTTCCGTCACTTGACTGCACATCTTGTCTCATTTCTCTCCTCTCGTATTTTTGTCTTTAAGATTTAGAAGAAATCTGTATATATTTTGATGCCAATCCTTCTTTTGATCATATACATGGCAAATAACTTCACTCAGTCTCTGCCTTTATAATGTATGTAACCTCTTCATTTTAATATCAAATATAAAAATTTTCCTTCATGGCATGAATTCATTCTTTATATATTAATGTTTGATAAATACTTCTCTCCCCATCTGCCCAAAGTCATAAAGCTATCTCCCTCTATAATTTTTTATTTTCTCAGTAGTTTTAGGAATTTTTTCTAACCCTAAAAACACATTTAGGTGTGAAGTTGAGAGCTAGTATTATAATTTTTTAATATGCCCTATATATTGTCTGCATTATTAATCAAGTTTCCATAAATGGAGATATGCATTTCTGAACTTTCTATTTAATGATTTGATTTCTATACTTGAACCAAAGCTGTATTACCTCGGCTACTGTCATTTTATACTGAGCCTTAATAGTTAATATAGAAATTCCCTATACCGTGCTTGTCAAAATTGTATTGACAAATTTTGATCTTTTGCAAAAACGTTTTAAAGTAAATATTACAAGTTCTATGAAACACCATGTAGTGTATTTTTAATAATGATTACATTTTTATATTAATTTACAATATGGAATTTCATTCGGGAAGTTCTATCTTTGTTAATTTATTTGAATTTACTTTTTAATTGCAAAAGATCAATTAACCTTGGGCCAAAAAGTGACTGTTTAACATCAAATAGCCAATTAATGGTAAAACCAGTGTTAGAAGGAAGGTCTCTTGACTTTGTGTCAGCTCATACTCTAAAAAGACTTAATTATGTAGTCAGTTATGAGAAAGAATATACTGCCCCCACCAGTATGAAAGTGAATCCAATTTACAAAGTTTCCTCACAACCTTGATAACTTAAGTGTAGTCAGAGGGTTTGTAAGAAATATACAACCTCAACACTTCCATGATCCTATGGAGTCAGTATCCTCATTTTAAAAAGATCCCTGGGTTACTCAGTTAAATTTCTGAATTATTGTTGCCTAAGCAGAGTCCTGAAACTGACTGCTTTGCATGATTTTCTCTAAAACATGTCAAAGTTCTAGTTGCGATCTTTAGGTCATTTAATTGAAAATGTTTCTGATAAGCAGCATTGAGATCTACAAAGTGAGCCTTAGGTCTTGCTCTTTGAACCTCAGGCTTACAGTCACTATCATCTTCTTTATTCAGTGCACATAAAATGTCTGAAATGAGAAAAGTTTTAAAAATATATATCCAGAATCATATACCTTTTATGGAAACAACATGTTAAGGGTTTTTCAAAAAGCAGCATATCTCAGAAAGGCTGCAGCTTCTTTTAATATCTATAGTTATTTAAGAAACAAATACATTTGCTTTGAAATCACTGGCTGCCCCAAATTGGCATTTCAGCTCCAAAATGTCATTGGAAAAAATTCTGTAGAAATATACTCTTGAAAACTGGGGAGACGGAAGCACAGTTAGAGTCGTCTTTAAAGAAAGACAAAGAAGGGAGATCAGACGATTTTTTTCAAATAGTCTTATGCTATTCATGTTAATCTCTATTCAGTCTTCTTGTTTAACTACTATAGCAGCCAGTTATCTACAGGGGACAAGGTGGGGGTGGTGGTGAGAGGGGATTTAAAAAAAAAAAAAAAAGTGAGCTCCCTGCAATATCACTTCAAGCCACTAGGGGTATCTTTGTACCATTTTTCATCCTGCACCGATTTGGAGTAGAAACCTATATTAGGGGAAAACCAGGGTCCTCGGCATTTTTTTGCGAGCAGTGCACCCAGAATCCAAAAAGATTAAAGAAAGAAAGAAAGAAACCACAGTTCTTACGGTCACCCGAATAGAGCTACGAAATCGCCCTACTGGACATCAGCACCAGGGATTCATTTTTGAGGTCAATTTCCAATCGAGATAAATCTATTGGATTAGTAGGATTATCTGATTGCAGCTGAAAGAAGTAACGTTGTTTGATCATTTTGTATTTCTTGCCTGATGGTCGGATTTACATGGAGGTGGCTTTGGGTCTCAAGGATTCTGGATCGTGCTTGCATCTGGAGAGAAAAAAGGATCAATCGACACGTTTTGGAAGTATCCGTGGGTGAATAAAAAAAAAAAAAGAAGGGGGAGCAAAGCTGGGGTTGCGGTTGCTTAAAGAAGAAAAAAAAAAAATAAAGGAAGCATCTTGAATTCTGAAACAAGAATTACCGGGTGCTCGAGATTGCAAAAAAAAAGCTTCCAGAAACTGGTAAATACTTTGACCAATTCAGCTTGAATTTGACGGCGAAGTGTTGTAGAAACTGTCTCCTTGAATTATTGGAAGGGTACTAGGGGAAGATGTGGGGGCTCCACTGTGGATTTATCTTCCTAAGGGTAAGTTCCCGGGTCTGCTGGGAGGGGGCTGCCTGGGTTACGCGTGCCCCTGTGCGGAAGGTGCTGCGGACGCGGTGCCTGTGAAATGGGCTGAGAAGGGGGATGTAAAACCACCTAGCGCATCTCCGGGTGGATCGCTAGGGAACTACCTAGGGTCGAGCTTTAAAACCACATATTGTGGGGTCGGTGGGGAAGCCCCGCAACCCCTACGCTCTCAGCTTTGCATTGAATCTCTCTCAGTTGGATTCTTTTTGCATTCAGAGCTCTCTTCCTAGTGGTACTTTGAGAGGAGCCAGCGGATGCCTTTGAAAACCTGCATGTGGTCTGAGAAAAGCCCAAATAGAAATTGCTGCTGTCTGCGCCTTGGTTTCGGTAGCTCTCTGGGCTGTAAGGGGAATTTTGCAGGGTGAACTGGCCGTTTTCATATTGCATTCTCCCTCCCTCTCTTTCTGCCTTCTCTTGCCTGCCTCCCCCATCTCTCAGCCAAACACGAAAGGGTTACAGGGTCGCTGCACCGGATAGAGACAGAAGTGGGTGACTGGCCACACATGTTGCCTTGTAATTCACTTGCACGGCTTTGCATAATACTGTCCGAGGTAACTTTCTTCAAGTTGGACGAGACCCAAGAAGGCTTTGCAGCCCTTTTGCCCAGGGCCCAGGCTGGCAAGTGCGCCAGGCTGCATTTCTGATGCATCTACCCTGGCTGCCTCGCCACTTACTAGGTTTTCTTTCCGAGCGGTGCGCGAGTACCCATTTTCTTGCAGTTGAATTCGGGGATTTTTTTTTAATTTGCCCTTTTTATTGTTTTATTCTGCAGTTCTTAAGAAAGCACATTTTTATTTGAAGGAGTAAAATTGATTTCAGTGAATATAATTAAAATTAATGTCTCAAATGAGTGAATATTAATTGAGTTAGGAAGCTAAAAGTTGCTTTGGAATCCAGAAAAACATTTTCTGAACCAATTTTAGAGGCTGTATAGGTTCAGAAGAATTATGTAGGAAGAAATGATTTATTTAAAGGAAGTCTACAGATGCACATAGATATGTTACATAGGTTAGGGAAACCCTCACCCCCCCACACACACTTACACCTTAACCACCTCAGCATCGTGATTAAATTGACTTTTTCTGCTTAAGACCTGCCCATTAAATTTTAAAACTCCAGATAGTGAAACAAAATACAGTAAAATGTAGATAGATATTCGTTGAAATATGAAATAGTGTATTTTGGACATTTTAATCTTAAAAAAAGATTTTTTTAGAGGTTTCTGTTTGCAGATTATAGAATGTATGTATGTGTCTTGAGGACTTAGCATTGAAGGTTCTCCATTATGTGTGAACTCATTGAAAGGCAACTCTTCAATATCATGTGAAGCACTCATTGTCCCAGTACTTGTTTCAGGAATTCCATTTATAGCAAACATTCTAGTATTAAAAGAAGATTCTCCCCAAACTTTCTTCCTGGATTTCTGTGCATGTATGTGTTTCTTAAATCTAAATTCTGAAACAAGCATAATGCTACTCCTTTTTCTTTTTTATCATGAAATAACAAAATATATAACTTTTGTATCCCAAGAAATCTACCATTGAAAAGTTAGGTATTTCCTATTCTGCAGAATAGGAAAGCTTATCTAAAGCTTATCGAAAGATGATAGAATATTTCACAAAAGTTCGAATGTGATGTGAGAGGCTTGGTTTGCCTTTTTAAAAATAGCTTTAAGTCACATGGTTCATGTGCAGAATGAACTAGAAGAATGGATATTCTGTGTATTACATTCTAACTACTGATTTGCCACATAATCCATTAATATTAAATATTTTTTTCCCAAAGTTTAAATTAATAAGGTCAGACAGCAAGCAAATGACACATTAAATAATAGTAAATAAGTAATAAAGGGGAATGGGGAGTAGGCTGGAATTTCTCTTTTCCAGTTAGTAGAGAATAATATGTTAATATAAAAGTAGATGGAGTATATGAAACACGAAAAAGGAGGGCCTGTTAAAAGTTAATTTGCATATTTCACAGCCAGGGAAAACAGGGTTCTTGGCATGTGCCCTAGTGCTAAGGCAGAAGACTCAGTTGAATGTGCCTTTATAGTGGCTGAACAGTATTTTTCTCTGTCAAGAATAATCAATAATTTCTACTTCCTCATTCCATTCTCTTTTGACAGTAAAAGTAAAAAGGGAAATCGGGCCTACTTTGGTTCTTACAAGCCGTTCCTACACAAAACTTTGATAAACTTTGTAGGTAGTAGATCCACTTTAGAAGCTAACAATGGAAGTAGAAATCTATCACCCACAAAAGAAAATTAATACTGTACACAGTAAATGGAGAGTAACGATTGAAAACTCTCAGAATTCACTTAGAAATTAATTATATTTTGACCTATCTTATCCAGTACATATTTTTGTCATGATTATTAAAAAAATCATGATGACCTTGATTAACTATCCAGTTTTGCTTCAGAATAAACACAAAATATAATATGGAGCAAAAAGATGGAGGTCCTCAATTGAGAACCTAATTAGCCCTGAAAATGGCAAACATAGCTCCTAATGAAAGTGACAAGAAATGGCATTGGATTTCCTAAAGTTTACCACTATGGGGAGACTGATGTTGCAGTCTCCTGAGCTCTCTGTCAGCTGCACCTGTGCTCAAAAACCTCCCATGTGTTCTAAGGGGCCTAACATTATGGAGAGCGCACATATTTATTGAAGCTTCCTCCCATGATTTTGAGACAATTAAATACTGTTTTATGTCATTCTACATTAGCCAGTGTTTTAAAAGGAAATTCCTACTCCTAATTGAAAACAAATTGAAAAGGGCAATACTTTTTTTTAATAACTCATTGAAATTTAACACATGGCATCTCAAATGAAAATCTTCCATCACTTTTACTTTACTGAGAACTGCCAAGAAAACCTTTGTTAATTTTAAATTTCAATTTTTAATATCTGAAATTTTCAAAGGCCAGAAAATTGAAATAATGAATGGTCATGAATGAAACGATGTTGCTTTTAAAAACATTTTTCAAAAGGTAATTGAAAGCATTTTGAGGGAGCTAACCTCTTAATTTTGTGGGATAGCAACCTTCTCAACTGTTTCCAAGAAGGTTCCTTAACAGTAGTAGGTTGAATTATTTTTGCTTTGTTATTAATGAAATCACATTGGCAGTGTTGAATATTGCCATCTTGCTATGAGGCTATGAATTATCTCTGCCTTCAGACCCCTCCTGCCAAGCACACGCAGCCAAAGTACACACCCATTTGGTAACAAATCTTGTGAAAGAGAAAGACTGTCAACTCTCAGCTTAACTGAAGTCAGAGAAAACTAGTAAATCACTCCAGGCATTTGGAATTATTAGACATTAAACTTTTGGGGGATTTTTATATGAATTCTTTTTATAACAGTCAATATAATCTCTTCTGTGCCTATTTCCGTTGTATGTAAGAGAAATTCTAGTCAATGGCAAACGCTTTACTGCTGCCATTACTGCAGACTTTATAGATCAGAGATGTGTCAGCATGTTAGCTTTAGCAGTAATGCC
The DNA here is from genome assembly GCF_014898055.3 of Talpa occidentalis. Lineage (NCBI taxonomy): Eukaryota > Metazoa > Chordata > Mammalia > Eulipotyphla > Talpidae > Talpa > Talpa occidentalis. The sequence continues at coordinate 22,053,959 of NW_023604295.1, forward strand.
TCTTTTGTGTGAAACCTTATGGGCCTTGCAGGCACTCTCTCATCCTGACACTCATAAAACGTTCAAGTTCCCATATTTATTATTTAATTTTCCTCCTATATATAGCAACAGAGCACTTCAATATATGAATGTGTAGCCCAAAAATGACAGGCAAGCGTGAATAGGACTAATGAGTTTTAATAATACACATATTAGGGACTGCTAAAGGAAGTTTAATTAAGAAAATCAAGTTGAGCATGAAATTCATTTTGGAACAAATGCAAGTTAAGTTACTGCTACAGATGTAAAGTCAACCACAGTGATACATCACAGGAGATAAAGTTCCAAACTGAGACTAGAGTTTAATGTAGTTGACATCTTAGAGCCTGCCTTCAAGTTGGTGAACTCGGATCTGACTTATAAAATAAGAGTATAGTTTTTCACTTTTCTCTGGTTTCTGTAGCAATTTTAGTTTACTATGTTAACAATATATCTAATCACTTTCTGTACAAAATACTAGTTCCACTGAGATAGGCCACACAGTAACCTTTTCTTTTTCTGTAGTCTACATTCCTAATACCACATAGGCCTACAGTTAGAACTACCTGATAAAGCCCATGCTATCCCTTTGGGTATGCTTCAGTATGAGAACTGCTTATTAGCACTTTACTTGCACCTATAATTCTGTTTAACTTGTGGTACAATTTAGAAAATAATTAGATATACTTATTTGTTTCCTTGCTTATTTGCTTGATAGTGGCAGTGTGGGAGGGCAGAAGTTGGGGAGGAGATAGAATATTAGGAAACTATTTCCTCAGAATGTAGTTTTCTTACATTTTGTCTGTATTTAAATAACTCCTACATCATTTATTTGTTAACAGTCACTTTTTTTTTCCTTCTTTGACACACCCAATGTCTTCAGAATGTTGAGTCTTCAGAATCAAAAAAGGTTAATTATGACATTTCAATGTGAATTGAAAATTCTTGTTGCCTTTTAAAAAGTGCATGTGGTGAATACTTTCATATTGTCATGTGGAATGCTTACTATGCTTGAAAATTCAACAAGGCCAATTGAATGAATATTCACTTGATGAAAACTAATAGGGGTTACTACTAGTGTAAGTTTTCCTCATAGACAACCATCCTATTATGATAAGGAAAACAGTGATTTCTATATTTAACATTGATCAACAGTTATCCTAATTTTCTTACCTTAAAACAATACTTGGGCTACTTAATAGTTAACCATAACATTAAAGGAATAAAGGCTCATTTCAGTAACCATTGTTTCAAGTCAGTGCATCTACCATTTTTAATTTAAACCTTTATTACTTAACTGTTCCAAAACTTTATACTCAAGTGACTGTGTTATCTACCTTTTCTCTTATGGGTAAACAAAAATAGTCACCTGTTTTATTACCTCTGTAACTGTGCCAAGTGTTCTAACATATATGTTACTATAAGATTGGTGCCAAAGATTGGTTTCTATTATTTAGATTTGTGTGGTCTCTTTAATAATGACATCTGAGGAGTTATTGGATATGTAAAAGTAAAACATTTTACATGCTAAAATAATATTGTAGTAATAGTCTATACAAACTTAATGGTGGCAGGGATTTTTTGTCTAACTCTTTTTTTGTGTGTGTGTCAGCACCTATAACTATGCCTAAAACATTACTGGTGACCAAAAAATATTCTTTAAGTGAATAAAGGGACCTGGGTTCTAGCATGAATGTTAACAGCTAAATATGTTAACTCTTTCTTAGTACTTGGTTTGTTCATTTTTGCTTTTTACTTTTCTCTAAGGTACAAGACAGTTTTTGTTTGAATTGATAGGTAATTTGGGTTATGTACAAAATTCTAAAAGTAGAAAGGAATATATTTAAAAGGATGGAATTTTGATTAAAAACAAATAATAATTTCATTTTATTAGTGATTTTTAATACTGTTATATACTTCATTTTGATAAATTATTTTACCAAGACTTACATCTATAATAGGTTTATTTCTGGTTATAATTTACAACCCATACTTGAGAATAATTTTCTGTAATGAATAAAATGTGCTATCTCAAACTTCTGGAAGCACTAAAAGTAATTTCAAACACTTAGCCCATGGACACTAAGACCTAAATACCATGAAGTTGGGGCTTTTGGTCATTAACAGTTTTCATTTTTTAATTCTGTATAGTGCCATGTTCCTCATCTTTCAGTTTTATTTGAAAAATGAATTCATTTAACAATTTATATTCCATGTATATTAAATTCTTATTAATATCTATTCTTTCATATTCTGTTACACAAATGATCCATGAATTGTTTTGAATTTTTCTATTGGCACTAACAGAACTGTAGTATGGAAAGGAAATAAAAGATGTTGATATCTGGAGAATACAGTAAGTATAATAATCTTTCCTCCTTGGGCCACTTGGACTATCAGCCAGGTCAAGAGTGACAGGAAGCCATTATTGATGAATGGTGCCTTACTTGAATGGAGTAATAGTGCATTTCAGTTCCTGGTAGACAGTTACTCCTTGAACAATAGTTACTATAGTATTTGCCAATCCCAGCAGAAGCTGGGAATGAATGGGCACAAAGGTTTAACTACCCCCTCTCTGCTAATCATCCTCCAAGAGGTCAAGATTGACATACTCTGGAACAGGGCCATATTGAGCAACTTAGCACTGCCCCTGCCAAAGCTGTAGCTATTCTCTGGAAACAGGGATTTTTTTTAAAGAAAACTTTAATTAAGCAGTGTACCAGAAATGGCAGTTCTGCACTCTTCCAAAGCATAGCAACTCACTAGAAACAAAAATAAGCTTAAATAGTAAATTAAGATTGTAACACTACTGTTATATTGTCCTGTTTTTTTTTTTTTTTTCTACAAAGTTACTAGCACACATAATTAAGTTGTTTCTAGAAGCAATGACTTGTGACCCAAGGTGGTCCTTTTCAGACAAAAGCATCAATTTAATATCAGGGGAAGTAATCAGCTCTGCCTGCTGTCTCTCTTGTACTCTTAGGTGATTATTCATTTTCTTCTGAGGATTCAGAGGATCACCATTTGGTTTTAAAAATGTGTCCTGCAGTATCTTACATATACATTAAAACTGTTACTCATGCTTTTTCTTTCTTTCTTTTAATGTCTTATAGATTTCTGCCCCTCTTTTACCTTTCATCTTCACTTTCATTTGGAAGTCAGGACTCCTAAGCAGACTTTAGACTTAGCAATTGTTGTTTGGAGTGTCTGAGACTTGATTCAGAGTAAACAGAAAGTAACACTTATTTTATTTTGTCAAATCCTGAATGATTGGTTTCAGCCCCCCACACACAACCAAAACAAACAAGGATTGCCAATATTTAGCCATGCTAGACATTTTCAGCTGCAGAATGCACAAGGAAATACTATCACCTTGATCTCTTCTTCCTTTTGTTTTATGAAAATTTGCTATCACATCTTAGAATTCTGTTTTTTTGCAACACAAAAATGGAATTAACCACTAATCTATCCATATATCATCATTCATGTATATCCCACTTGGTGAGAAATTTTCATTGTACTTTAATTTCTTTCCACCTCTTTCTGTTTTACTCCCTCTTGCAGTAGCTCTTATTAATAGAATGCCCTCATAGAGTTCAGTCCATCAGTTATTGATCAAAGATGGAGCAATAAAATCTGTGGCTAGGGCCTCCCCGGTGGCGCAGCGGTTGAGCGCTGGGTTGCGAAGCTGCGCGCGGCCTCTGCGGCGCCGGTTCGATCCCCGGCTGCTCCCCGGCCACCAGAGGAGGGTCCCACATGGCGTGCAGACCTCTCCTGCCGCCCGCTGCTCCCCTCAGCAGTGTACTTCGGTCCTTCTGCCTGCTCTGCTCCCCGCTCTGGCTCTGGTGAATTCTCTCGCCCTCCCGCACTTCTGACTGTACCCAGTGCATGTATAAACAAAACAAACAAACAAGCCAGCAAACAAATAAATAAAGCATGCCTCTATAAAAAAAAAAAAAAAATAAAAAAAAAAAAAAAAAAAATAAAAAAAAAAAAATCTGTGGCTAAGATAAAAAATAAAATAATTAATGAATAGGTTATTTATTCAACAAATTGTTTGGAATGGTTATTAAAAATCAACAATTCAAAAGTCATAGCCTGTATTCTTGAAGAGTAAGACTAATCTATGCCATTTTTGTGATTGTAATTCTCATCATACTTGGGAGAAGAGGTCATTCCTAAAATGACTTAGGCATTCTTCACTTATATCCCATACAATGTCATGTCCCACTCCTCTCTCAAGCTGATGGCTTTGTTATTAGAAAGCTCTGGGCCTCACAATATTTGGGTCTTCCTTTGCCTCTGTCTTATGTCCTCTGTCTCCTGGTCTTCACCTGCCAACTCTTATTCATCCTTCAGAACACATGTGAAAGATCACTTCTTCAGAAAGATCATGTGTTTCATTCTAGTCTGATAAAATGTCCTCTCAGAATATCCTGCATGATCCACCTCAGCAAAACCTTTATGAACAGTTACCTCTTGATTGATTTACAAAAATGATGTCTTCCCCATTGAACTGTAGACTCCTTGAGAATCAATGACTGTTATGTTCATATTGGATTTTCTAATGCCTATTCCTACATTCTTTTTTTTAAACATTTTTTTCATTTTTTTTAAGATTTATTTATTTATCTATTTATTTGTTTGTTTATTTATACAAGCACTGGGTACAATCAGAAGCTCGGGAGGGTGAGAGAAACCACCAGAGCCAGAGCGGGGAGCAGATCAGGCAGAAGGACCGAAGTACACTGCTGAGGGGAGCAGCGGGCGGCAGGAGAGGTCTGCGCGCCCTGTGGGACCCTCCTCTGGTGGCCGGGGAGCAGCTGGGGATAGAACCAGTGCTGCAGAGGCTGCGGGCAGCTTCGCAACCCAGCGCTCAACCGCTGTGCCACTGGGGAGGCCCCCTATTCCTACATTATTGCTACAGTAAGAATAGAGAAAAGTTGAGTATACAAAACTGTGACAAAATACACTACAAAATCACTTATAAGAAAGGTAACAAGTATTTTGAGAGTTGAGAGAGGGAGATGTTTGTGTCCATCTGGACAAAAACTGATGAACAGTATATTTTCCAGGGAGGAAGAGCTTGGTGAGCAAATTGAGCCAAGATCACTCTTCCCAGTGCCTTCCCAGCTTCCTTCTGAGAGTATTGTTTTTTTCACAAAGATAGTTTACAGCCAGGTATAACTTCTGCATAATTTTTTCCTTCCTATTTAAAAAAAATACATATTTTGTTTAAAAATGTTTTTCCTTGCTATTTAAAAGAAAATATTTTGTGTGTAGCCTCAATTCTATAGTCATATTTCTGGAGTCTGTTTTGGTTTAGTTTTATCTGTTCCTTTGTTTGTTTCTTTATATTTCACATGTAAGTGAAATCATCTGGTGATTGTCTTTATCTGAATGATTTTGCTTTGCATAATTTCCTCCAGTTCCATACATGTTGTTGCAAATGGAAAGATTGTATCATTTTTTATAGCTGAGTAATATTCAGTTGTGTGTATGAATATGTATATATATGCATGTGTACATGTATACATATATATGTATATATATATATATATACATAGCACATCTTTATTCATTCATCTGTTGGGCACTTAGGTTGTTTTGAGAACTTGGTTATTTTAAATAGTGCTGCAGTGAATATAGGAGTGCTGTATATATCCATTTGAAATAGTGTTACTGAATTTTTTTTGGTAGATAGCTGGATGTGGAATTGCTGGATTATATGGAAGACCTACTTTTAATATTTTCAAAAGTCCTCATACTGTTTTCCATAGGCACTGGAATAGTCTTCATTCCTACCAACATTGTATGAGAGTACCTTTTACCCCACACACTTGCCAGTATTTTCTGTTTCTAATGTTTCTGATATGGGCCATTCTCACATGTATGAAGTGATATCTCATTGTGGTCTTGATTTGCACTTTCCTCATGATAAGTAATGTTAAACACTTTTTTGTGTGCCTGTTGACCATCGGTATGTGTTTTAGCGAGGAGTCTCTATATCTAGCTTTTCCGCCCATTTTTAATTGGATTTTTTGTTGAATTATGAGCTCTTTTTAGATTTTGGAAATTAGCTCTTTTTTGGATCTACAATGTGCAAATATTTTTTTCTCAGCTGCTTATTGGTGTTTTAGTGGTGGATGTGGTGTGGTAACATACCCTGGGGAGGTTTTAACATATATTCCTAAATCCTATATAGTCTTGTAAACCAACATCGCCTCAATAAAATATTATACAACTTAAAGTAATAAATAAAACATAATGTTTTGTTCACAAAATTTTTCTTATTATTGTCAAAGTTTAGTTTGTCTTTTTCACTTATATTTTTTGTCCTTTGTTTTCTTACATCACTGGAGAGTTACATTTAAAGTGAAAGTTGCCTCAAGGAGAAAGAGAACTGTATAATGTTGTATAGAGGAAGGGAGACCACAATAAAACTATGGGAAACTATTGTGGCCTTTCTTCCCCTAAGAAGAAAGCTCTGGACAAAATTGAGTCAGAGTTTATCTTTAAATTCTATTAATTCTTCTTTTGTTTGTCCTTTCATTTGGTTGAACTGTGTTCCTGTTTTATTAAAAAATGTTATAATGACTGTATTTTCAATTTTTAATTTAATTATCTGTTACAAGGAGATAACACTGATGTTTACCTCATGCTATCTATAGACAAGTAAAATGAGATGGTAAAATTACCTCACTATTTTGCCCCAGTCAATGCTCAGTTGGTACTACCCATTAATTAATTTACTGGGCCTCCCCTGGTGGCGCAGTGGTTGAGTGCTGGGCTGCGAAGCTGCCCAAAGCCTCTGTAGTGCCGGTTTGATCCCCAGCTGCCCAGGAGGGTCCCACATGGCACGCAGACCTCTCCTGCCACGCCCGCTGCTCCCCTCAGCAGTGTACTTCAGTCAGTCCGCCTGTTTTGTTCCCTGCTCTGGCTCTGGTGAATTCTCTCACCCACTCACGCTTCTGACTGTACCAAGTGCTTATATAAATAAATAAATCTTTAAAAAAAAACATTAATTAAGTTACTAATTAATGATGGTATGGTGGAACATACTTGTTACCACATAAGTTCTCAATAGTTACATGTTAATATGGCCACAATATGGGCCATGACATATTGTGAATTTCTATATGATCAAGGTCTTGAGCTTTCCATCTCACAGAAGACCCTTTGTAATCCTTGATTCTAATTCTCTCTTTTTCTCCTTGTACCTTTCTGGTATTGCTTATCTTTCTATTCTTTCTATGGATATTTAGTTAATGTATTCAGTACTAGAAATATCATTTCATACAATCATTGCTTCTTGAAATTCTACTAATCTTCCTCTGCTTATCATGAGTCCCAATTTCTATCATTTACTCTCTGCTCCAGGTTATTCGAATGTTCCCAGGAAAAAGTCTCAATATTATACTGGCTTGAGCTCCTCTAAATTATGCCTATTGATTAACCCCAGTAGATGACCTGTAGATTTTTTTAGTTCCCATTTTTTGAAATGTTCTGTGTGTTTCACTTTCTTCAGATTCTCACACTTAGCATATGACATTTTTGAATTAGTCTCAATGGGGAGCAAAGCAAAATGTCATATATCATATAGTCTCAGGGCATTTTTTTTTTTTTTTGAGTTAGCCATTCTTGGGTTTGTTTCTTGGATTTGCTTTTTTCTTCTTAGTTGCCTTAAGAAATTAATGAACCACCTAAATGTCCATTTTCCTCATTCCAAATAAAAGCTCTTAGCTTATAAGTTTGTTGTGAAGACTAAATGACATGAAACATGGAAAGGTCTTTGGACAGGACTTGGCAAGTAGTTGTCAGTATAATGTTAGTTGTATTGATATTTGATGACATTTTCATATAAATGTGAATATTTTCAGTTATAATTTAAACTGAGCATGAAAATTCTATTGCTTCTGGCTTCATTCCCACCAATTCAACTGTGAAGATATTGGTTCCCACACCTTTGTGATCATGTAATCCTTTTTTTTGTTAACAAAACTATACGAAGTATGAAATATTTACATATGCTCCTGCATAAATGTATCATCAGTTTGCAGCAAGACATATACACAAATAGACATTTAAAGATAAGAAATGTAAATATCAGCAATGTTAAATATCTTATAAAGCTTGATACTTTCATCATTCATTAATATTTCAAAACAGACATTCTTAGTGTGCAGTTCATAACTAATGAAATAGATAGAAATCTGTTTTTCAGGCTATTTTCTTGATGTTTTCAAGTATTTTTATCTGACTTGTTATTATATATGATTAGATAACCAGTGCTTTTACTCCTGTAATGTAGTTGATTTCTCCTCATGTCTTATTCTCATGATTGTATTATTAATATTTTTTTAAAAATCTATTATCTTTTGGGGAAATTTAATGTAGTAGTCCATCTTAAGGTGGTTACCTTAATTACAATATAATGAAAAAATGAATAAACCTACTTTTCCAGTGGTGTAATCCCTAATACATCATTATACATTGAAAAGGGATAACGAGAACAATAAAATGCCACTGCTGGCAAAGTATGGTATTTTAGATCTATCTACTTTTCCAAGAATATCTCAAGTGCAAAGTATATCACAGCACCATGTGAGGATACTGTTATTAATCACATATTCATGTGAGCAAAGTTTGGTTTATTTCTGTTGTTGCTTCATGTAAACAACTGCAGTACATGGAAGCTCAAAGGTTTACTTCCCTTTTCTTGTTTGGTCATCTTGTGATCAGGTATAAACTCACTACTCTGGAGATCCCTTGTCCACGGTACTGCCATTTTAATTTTCTTGTGAATAAACTTAATAATACTCTCCCCTGCTAGGAATATTTAATGGCTTTTCATCATGTAGTGAATAAAATCCAAACTCTTTAGCCTTTTAATGAAGGGCTTGCTTGATTTGCCTTTAATCTGCCTTTTCAGTCTCATCCAATTCTCAGCCTCATTTCTCTGTGTTCTAGCCAAACTAAACTGTGCCCTGTGCAAATGTGGCTGTTTCTTTCCTTTTGATCATAGATCAGGTTTCTCCGTGAAAAAATGAAAAGACTAAAATGGAGGTTTGCCTGCAGGAAATTTATCAGGACATATCATTGGGATCAACATCTGTGAGGGAGAAAGGACATCATAAGCAACTCCCCCTTCTGCTCCTTCCCATAGGGAACACTGGTGTTAGGAGGTTCCCTCAGTTCCTCTGCATTGGGGCAAGACAACCAGGTATTTCTACACTAAGGTGTGCCAGTCATTAGAATGTGAGTCATCGTCCCTCAACCCACATAATCCTCTCCCTGAGATTGAGCACCACAGTTTACATTAGTATTCTCTCTACTGTTTCTTAAATATGCCTTCCGCCTGGATCTGTTCTGTGACCATCAGTGTTGGTCTACCTCTTATTATTTGAGCTCCCTGATTCATGAACTCTTCCTTAATCTACTAAGTAGAGGTTGATCTCTCTCTTCTTCAAGGTCTACTAACATTTTGTGTGATTGAGTTCATTTGTTTGTTGATCACATTCTTACGTACTTACAATGTGAATTAATTACACATTAATTCCTCTAAGTTTATACTTATTGGGCAGTTTTATTATAGGCAAATACAGTAAAATTATTCACTAAATTCTTTAAAATTCACTAAAGTTTATTTGTAACCCCAAAGTCAATACTTAGCACTTTTCATAGTCATTACAGACATGAGCAAAACAGCAAAAAAATTTTAACTTATGAGCACTTTTCTAGTTGAGGTTGAACAAGGTACTATGCTTCTTTCCTGTGTTAGCTCTCATGTAGAGATGAACAAAGGATGCAGATAGTAGGAGTGCAGTGACCTGCATGCTTTAGGACCAGTGGGAGGGGGTTTGAATGTCAACTCTGGCCACTCTTAATGGTCTGGCCTCAGAGCAGTCACTTTAACACTTTGAACCATATTTTCTCTTTTGTAAAAGAAAGAAAATGGAAGCTACTAGGATGAATTGTTTTTGGGATTCAGATTATAAATATTTGAACTATGTATCTATATGCATATATAGAATACATATGTGTATGCAAACATATATACACATATATGTATGTATTTTCTTAGGAGCTATGGATCCATATTCCTTAATTTAGTGTTTTGCCACAAAAGGTAAAAAAACCACAGTCAATTGTATAGCACTGGCCAAGCATGGAGCATGGTAAGCATGTAGTCCATTCAAATAAGATGAGATTTATCCATGTCTACACTATATAAAGGATTTTCACATAGGTTTTTATAATGGATATAGATATATTTAAAACAACAGCAAAACCAACACAAAATCCTTGTTCTTGAATACGAAATTCAGTAGGGGAGAGTTGTTTTCAATAATAACACAAATGAATACAAACAATAGGAACAAATAGAGAATAAAAGGATAAAACTAAAAAAGAGACACTTAAAAGGCTATGTAAAGTTAGAAGTCAGAGATTTCTTGCTGGGTTCTCCCCTTTCATTGGATCATTGTTGAACACATGTCATGCTCCATCCTGCATCAGAGTCATTTTTTGTGTGTGACTTACTCCACTATAATACTGCACTTATCTTTAGATTATCATAACAGTTAGTACAATAGCTTATACATTGTAAATACTAGTAATTGTTTGTTGAGGAAAATGAGAATGGATTAATATGGCCACCCACTGTGATTATCTAATATTCTAGACTGCTCTCTCTACTCTCTCTATTATTTTTGCTTTGATTTGGTTCCTCAGGATCAAACTAGTTGATGAAACAACTATTTTGATGAATTCATACAATGAGGCAATATATTACCATTTCTAATGCATTTTTAAATATTATTTATTTTTAAATTTTATTCCTGTTGGTGAGATTAACATGCTTTAACCCAAAAGGAAGAGTAATAGAGGAATTTATTTTTTTATTATTTTTTAAAGATTTATTTATTTATGCACTCAAGAGCTGGGTACAGGCCAGAGGTGTGGGGATGAGAGGATTCACCAGAGGCAGAATGGAGAACAGAACAGGCAGATCGACTGAAACACTGCTAAGGGGAACAGCGGGCGAGTCAGGAGAGGTCTGCTGCGCCATGCAGTAGCTCCCTGGCTGGGGATTGAAGTCATGCTGCAGAAGCTGTGAATAGCTTCATAGGAGGCCCTAATGGAGGAATTTGTAAGGTAGTATTTCTACTAACCTAACTGCAAGTCAGAGGAAACTAATCTTGTGTGGATTAACAGGTTAATGTACTTGCCTAGTATGCTGAGCAAGGCTTTCCTGACCTCATTGTTTTAATATGTTTATTATAAAATATCTCAAACATACAGAAAATACTGAGAATTCTATTAACAAGGGGGAGGGAGTTTGTATTTGTGTATGTGTCTGTATGTCTATGAGTATATTATCTAATAGTGTCAAATCTTAGAATTTGTAAAATTTGCTGCAGTTAATTAATTGCTGGTCTTTTAAGGACTTGCTACATTTTTCCATCTTAATGTTAATTAACTAATTAATAGTGTCAATTAATTAATTGCTAGAACTAATTTGATAGCCTTCTTTCCTTACCCAGGGATGATATTCTATTACTACATACTTATTCATCTGTAGTAATATATAGTATTACTTTATATATTTAAATTTTATTTAACTAGTATTTTACTATACCTAATCTGCAACTTGCTTTGTTCAGAAATCTAGGTTGATTTACTTGGGTTTAGAACCTTTATTTTCACTGAAGAGTAAAATTCCAACCTGTAAACGTATCATAATTCATTTGTCAATATCTGTTAATCATCATAGGACATCATATAGTTAGGAGTGTTTTGCTATGTATTACTATTTTAACATAATCTCTTGAAAATGTATGTGAATAACCTGTCATTGCATTCAACGTACAGTAAAAAAGTTAAAAACAACAACAAAATAATATCTAAACCTCCAATAATATCAGGATATACCATTTAAATCTTTTGCTTCTATAAAATTGAGTATTTACCTAGAATCTATCTTCTGAAGGAACATAAAATACTTACAATTCAATTTTAAATGTACTAGGATCAATTTTTTAAAAAAGTGTTAATTGTGAATTGAGAGACTGTATCATGTGCAATTATCAAGAGGACAGCCTTTAAATCAGATGCCAATGGGTTCTTGGGTCTAGTATTGATTAGCTGAGAGACCTTGGCCAAGGTATTTAACCTCTTTAAGTCTCAGTTCCTCATGAACAAAAAAAAAAATCTAACTGTTGAACTCATTTTATACGATTGTTGTAAAAGAGATGTAAATGCTTAAAAGGTAAGGGTTTGGCTCAATGAATAGGAAAAAAATGAATAAGAAAGCACCAATGAAAAAAATCTACCAAAAAGTTGAGTGTGTATACTCAAATTTTTATATATATATATATATATATATATATGCATACATATATGCACACATGTGTGTGTATAATTGCATGAAATTTCAATAACTTTAACATAAAATATTTTACTTTGTACTTGGATTGCATCTTCTTCTTCCTATTATTATTATTATTATTATTTTTATTATTATTAGAGTGAGTATTCTCAGAAGTCTTTAGGGTACTATCTATTGATTTCCAAACAGGTAAACCCATATAAAATGAGATATTTTTATAATCTCAAAAACTAAACATTATTAGAATTGAAATTTTACCATGACATGCAGTGATCCACCATAATTAAAGTAGCATATTAGTGTGAAACAGGAACCCTTGTAATTTTTAACACAGTTAAGAATTTGTGAATACAAGTGGAGTGCTAATTTGTTAATAACCGAACAAGTACTTTTTATTATTAATGTGATACCAAGTATGTACAGAAGAACTTTTGGAAATTGCTGTATCAAAATAATTATTTTTAACATCTAAAGGGAACTAAGAAAGTCTCAATCATGCTGTGGCCACCGTGGTCCAGCCAAGAATAAGCATAATAAACTCTTGACAGAAATGTGTTTGTGTAGTTGAATCTTCAATATGTTGGAGTTTGGGGACAGGAATAAGAGGGTCTAAGCCTGTCTTTTGTATGTTAATGTGCTTTCACAGTAGAGGTATGAGAATTAACTCAACTGAAGTATTCTTGAAGAAAGACATTTATCTCCTATTGCCTTCTGTGATGGATTGCTCAGATTTAAAGGAACACCAGGCCTGAACCAAATCTCCTGCTGCCCTACATAGTTTTTACAATCTTCTATTCAATAACACAGTCAGAGCAGCCTCACTTCCAGACCAGCACTTATTCAGGAATCTCCCATAATATGACAGGATAGAACCATCTGTAATACAAATCAACACTATTATTTTCAAAGTAAGCACTTTAAAAGGTTGCTTGAACAAGGAAAGACAAACTTGCCTAGTTGTATGCTATTTTGCAGTTAACATAGGATTATACTGTGAATTGCACTGCACTGAATATTAAATTTTATTCTGATGCATTTTAAGTTGAACTGGGTAAACAGTGCTAGATGTTTGATTAATGTTAATATGCAAGATGCCATGATTAGGTATGATTGTTCTTTTAAACTGCCTTCCTCTTTTTTTTTTTTACTCTGATCTTAACAGATAGTGAGAACAGAATTTGTAATTGAAGAATATATTGACATTGACTCAGAAATTAATTTTCACATTGCAAATTTACAGATATTTAAAATAATGCAGCTAGACGGTAAAGGCAACTTTTGTCTGCAAAATGATGCCAAATACTGCCTCCTTTTAAAATTGTGTATCAAGTTATTTTGTCTTTTAAATTCTTGAACCTTAATTTAAGGTGAATAACCTCTATAGTCTATGATTTTACACAAGCTTTTGAAAAACAGCAAGGAAGCTAACCTTAGAAGGCAGTTACACTTAATCATGATCATCGTAGAACTAGTGCTAATTTTCTTGTTCTAACATTAGCTATTATTTTTTTCTTACATATATATAGCATGGAATTGGGGACCAGGTTTTTGTTTGCTTGTTTTTAAAAAATATATATAATCATTCATATAGAGTGCATGTTCCATTAATCTCCTATCAATATTTTTTAAAAAGGCCTTCTGCTATTGAATTCTAACTATGAATATATTTGGTGATTAATTCTGTGGTCCCTTGAAGTGATTAAAGAAGTCTATCAATAGAGGAGAAATTTTACACATAACCAGTATTTAAAAACACAATGACATGCTCCTGTAAATGTGTATTTTGACAAGGCCTGCTTCCACTAAAATGCGTATAAAGTCAGCAGGAAAGTTTTTCAATAATCTAATAATCAGTTATTTCACTTGTCACCTCACATCAAACCATAATTTTCCTACGCCAGTATATAACTTATCAGACTGTAGCCACTATTAATGTATTTCTGTAGCTTGTAAAACATCTAGTTATCACTTTGTCCATTTTAACTTATTCCTATTAATGATTTATTTTCATTTCCTCTAGGCTATAGACCTGCAGCTAACTGGATTTGATTCATAAGAGAGAAATCTACAGTCAATGGCCACTCTCACCACGTTCCTGCTATGGAAAACAGAATGGTCAATAGGATATGATCTGATAAATAATGATGATTGAAGATACTACTTCAATACATGTGAAATCAATGGGAGTTACTGGCTGCATGAAGAACTTTCTCAGCTTTTCTCTACAAGTTCATCTTTAAGAAATCGGAGGCATATTCTACCATTTTACATTCTTAAGTGGATACAAATACTTTTGCCTCATTGTAAACAGACAACTAGACAACTAATGTGGGACCATGGCACTGCCCAGATGCATGTGGCCAAGTTATGTTTGGAGAGCAGTGATGGCATGCTTGGTACATGGGGGACTGGGTGCCTCCTTGACTCTCTGTGTATTGGGATGTTTGCTTCAAGCTGCCCATGTGCTCTCACAAAAATTGGATGATGCAGACCCATTGGTGATGACCAACTTTGGCAAGATAAGAGGGATTAAGAAGGAACTGAATAATGAAATTTTGGGACCTGTTATTCAATTTCTTGGGGTTCCATATGCAGCCCCACCAACAGGGGAACATCGTTTTCAGCCTCCAGAACCACCATCTCCCTGGTCAGATATTAGAAATGCCACGCAGTTTGCTCCGGTGTGTCCCCAGAATATCATTGATGGCAGATTGCCAGAAGTCATGCTTCCTGTGTGGTTTACTAACAACTTGGATGTGGTTTCATCATATGTACAAGACCAGAGTGAAGACTGCCTGTATTTAAACATATATGTCCCAACTGAGGATGGTGAGTTTACTGCAGGAGAAACAGGGAGATATATTTTTCTATTCTGTTCTAACAATATTAATTCATGTATACTGGTAGCATGCATGGCTTTTCCTGTTGGCATGTAGACATATTTTACATGCGTGCATGACTCTTCTTTTGTTAATGTGTGTTGGTGTATCTGCTCTTATTTTTTCCTGTGCCTACTCATTTTCTTTCCTCCACAGCACGTATACTTAGGTAGAAATGGGTTCTTAATTTCCATTTCCTACCGAATGACTTCTGAGAAGATGCATCAACATTTCTCCATTGCATGTGCAGACTCAAGGAATTGGGGACCTTTCGCACTCAGTAAATGCAGGAGCATATTAAGTTAGATAGTGGTGTTGCATGTTCCGGCGGTCTGTGATGGAGCGCCATGTTATTTTCTAGTCTTCTATTCATTTTTCAGTAAAAAGAATATCCAAGGAATGTGCCAGAAAACCCGGCAAGAAAATATGTAGAAAAGGAGGTATGTATAAAAGTGGAAATAAAAAATGGGGGAAAAACTTGCAGAGGAAGAACAAGATAATCTCCCTAAGGATGATTTGCTGTTGCTGGGAAGTTGAATGGTTAGGTGATTTTTGGAATTTAACGAAGCTGGTCAAGGAATAGAAAGATGGTTAAGGAGTGCTTTAACTGAGTAGATAACATTGACAAAGCTCATTGGTGTTGTCTTATTTTCTGGTGCTGGTAGCATTTACAAGAGTTGAATCTGTGCTTTTGTGTTTGTGTTGAGAGGAAAATATACTTAGACTGTTGTGTTGCCTGTGAGAAACCCAAATGATGCTGCCTTATCATTACTCAACTATTATTTCCAAATTTTTTTTTCTGCAGATGGAGATTTCTGCTCCTTTTAAAACTGATCAGTATAGTCACAAACCTAGTTTTTTTAACTTCTTCTGAATACTTTATGAACTTTTTATCCTAAGGATAAACTTGCCATACCTATTGGGTAAATAACATTATTAAGTGATGGTATGTTTCCCAATCATTTCATTTTCAGTTATTTTTCCGGAAGAGAATGAGATTTTGCAGATTTTTATGCTAAATATTTACAGTCTTAAAAGTGCTTTAACAGTTTTATATTTATGTTAAACAATTTAAAACATAGAGAAGAACATGATTCAGAAGCTACAATTAAATCAACCTTCAAATCATCCTCTAACCAGATTGAGCAAATGTAGACACTGACAGCTGTGAGCTTGCATCTGAATGTAGCTTGTCCACACTCCATTTTATGTAACATCCAGTAAATCACTCATAGGAGAGTGTGATTTTCTATGGCAGTAAATCATCTAAGTGTTATTTTGACCTTTTTCAAAACTTTGTAGAATTTCCAATCTTCATACAGAAGTCATTAATATTCTAGCACTACACATTCTGTCTCTCTATGCACTTCTTAGTCTCCTGACCGGACCATGTCAGATTCCGTTTTATTTAAGCATTTTTTATTTAAGCATAAGTTTTTTTAAGCATTTTTTACATCGTTGTGGGGTGGGAGTATATAAACTATTCTGTTTTACTAGGGTTACAGTATATAGACAAGGCACTTTATAACAAAATTCTGAACTGCAGATAAGAAGTGTTTGCATTAAATTGAGTGTTGTTATATTTTTGTTTTTATTTCTTTTGTCATCTTGGTAGAATGGGATATAACCTTTATTTTTTTATTGATGTTATGATTTGGTTTAAAAACATAAGTAAGAAGGTCAATGTGGAGGTAACAAGAGTGGTTGAAGTAACTAAGTAGTCTCTTGTTGTTTTTCTCCAAATGAGAATAACTGCAGTAATTTACATGCCTTCAACTAATGTACAATACTGCAGTGGTTATTATTATGCAGCTTATCAAGCATGTGTAATTAGCTAAGTGACTTTCACCTCCTTTAACAAAGATGTTGATTCACAAAGTCATAAATAAACATGCTATTGAAGAATGCATAAATATAATACATAAAAATATGTACAATCAAAGAAATGAGAAGGACACCAAAAGTTACGCTCGTAGAGAAAGTGACCTTTCTTCTCATATAACTTCAGAGGGAAATGGACATATTACAAATTTATTTTTCATTGTTCTTTGGATTGTTGGTTCCGTCTGCTTTATGAGAGTGTTGGCATAGAGTTATGTAGGTTGTGCTATTTACTTTGGCAAACTTTGCTCCAATTTATAGTTAGCCCGAGGACAACATCTATAGATATCTACTTCAGTCTTTTTAATTTACAGTCCAAATCTACTGTGTTTTAACATTAAGCATTTTAAAAAATTATCTTATTTTGGTATTTAATATACCCTATGACTATTAAATACATTCTGTTCATTTAATTGTTATTTGCTTAGTTCCCAAAGTCTAAACATTAAAGAATTTATATATAAAGAATTTATATATATAAATTTACATTTATATATATATAAAATATATAATTTAAATATAATTTTGTGTAAATTGTTTTTAAACATAAACAAAACTGAAGTTTAGGCCATGACTTTTAAGCATAGCAATAGATTTTGTTTTTCAAAGTTTTTTTTTTTCCTTCTATCATCAAGAGTTTATTCTGGTCATTTCAAGAAATCATATTATCCTGATTCTAGAAAATATTAGCAATTTCTCATCCATGCATATGCCAATATATATTACATATGGACTAGGGTCTTCATTGGAATTCCAGAAATTTATGTGGATAAATGATGTTTCAGAAAGTACAGGATTGTGTTGCATTTTATCTAGATGTTAATTCTGCATTGTTAGTATTTAACTTTTTTTCTCTTTTTCTTGGCATCTCTAGGCCAAATATAATGTGCACACTATATTACTTCAAAACTACTTCCTAATTGCCTATTATAAGTCTTGCCCTCTTCAAGGGGCTCAGTAATGAATGAAATAAAGAATTCTCTTTACATCGAGCTTACATTCAAATAAGTTTACAAAGAACAGAGCATTTTCTGCACATTAGTCTATATAAAAGGAAGAAAATATTCTCCTGCAAAAGCTACCTCCCCATAATTTTTAAATAAAACATTTATAAAATCTTTCTGTGCTATTGAGAGAAGCATTTTTTTATCAATTGGCTGTCTCTCATTTAAAATAGTTCCCAGTTGCATTTTTTAATCTATCTTTTGATATTTCCCATGGTAGTTTTAGCTGTATGTTAATTACTCTCTAGATAGTTCTTTAGGGTTTTATCCTTGCAAAATTGAAAGAGCGAAAGCTTAAAATGAGATGACTGTCAACACTTGACCAAATAAGCAGATAAAATGTGATAGAAACTAGAATTTTGATGTGGAGAATAGACATAATTCATCACAAAAACTTTTGGAAAATAGTGTGTTGCTATTCTTGGTGCTGAGAGTTAAATATTCTGACCCAGTTTCTGCAACTAGTAAGTGAGAGTCAGATTTCACCTTAGTTCTTGCTTATATTAGACACTTTTCCATGTTATGAAATTATCTCTAGTAGATGATTTCTGTAGCATAGCCTGTAATCTCCCTACTGTCTTTCCTGCATTTCTGCTTTCTTTATTTTGGGTATTCAAATATATTGTGATTTCTTTATTTTTTTGTATCAGTTGACTATCTTCTAGAGAGATTTAATGTTCACCTTAATTGAATTGGTTTAAGTTGATATTTGCAACTAAATTTTTGTGAAATATGCTTAGTACATATTCCAATTAATACTTTTAAATAATACACATGTTTTCATATTGTCCAGACCAAGATCCCAACATATTCCTCCCTGATTGAATCAGGTCTGTCTTTAATTTTCTTAAAGTTTCCTTTGTTTGTCTAGGTTACTCTCTTGTGAGATACACCAACAAAGAGTAGATCAAATATTAGGTCAAATATTAAGCAATAAACATGAGAAGGAAAAACAGGGGCTCAGAGAATCCACAAAAAAATTCACTGCTTCATGGATACGCTAGAGTTGTTTTGCTTTGTATTTTTTCCAGCATGTTAACTATTATTTGCATAGCTCTTCTGAGATGAATACAGAATTAATTTTTCATTTCTGTGTTGGTGAAAAATTGTTAACTTGGTATTTCATTTGCCCCAATTTTTATTGTACAGAAAATTAGAATCTTTATAGATGACTCTGATACAATTCTTAATTCTCCTTGAACATTTTGTTCCTTATTGTATATACTCTGTTTAAATGTCCTCACCTGAGATACTGTTGAATTCATTCCAGAATCTTTCCCACATATTTATGTTTTATTTGGTGTTTTGTTTAAGATAGAGACTGATTTTCCCCCTCATTAAATATGTATAGCAACAACTCGTATCACTGTCAACATGTTTAAGATTTTATTTATTTATTTATTTTAAAAGACTTATTTATTTATTTATACAAGCATTGGGTACAGTCAGAAGCACAGGAGAGTGAGAGAATTCACCAGAGCCAGAGCGGGGAGCAGAACAGGCAGAAGGACCAAAATACACTGCTGAGGGTGGCAGGAGAGGTCTGCATGCCATGTGGGACCCTCGCCCTGTGGCCAGGGGTCAAACGGGTGCTGCAGAGCAGCTTGGCAACCCAGCGCTCAACTGCTGCGCCACCAGGGAGGCCCATGTTTAAGATTTTAAAACAGGATTATATTGCATAATGCTTTTCTTTCTGCATTTCTAGCTGTTTATTCATCTAAAAATATTTTTTGAGTCCTTACTCTATGCTCATTACTGTTCTAGTCCCTCAAGAAACATCAGTAAAAAACAAAATATCCTTGTCTTCCTGGAGATTACAACCTAGTGTATAGAGGTAAATTGTAGACAATAAACACAAAAATAGCTAAATTTAAACATAGCTAAAAATAGATATATAAGAAATAAACAGAGTGTAAGGTTTCAAGAGTGCTGGTGTAGAAGGGAAAGGTTTTTTTTTGTTGTTGTTTGTTTGTTTTTTCAGTTTCTTATAAAAGAGACCAATGTTTATTTTCTTATAAAAGAGACAGAGCTTTACTTTGCTATTTGTGTTCCAAATCTTTTTTACATCTCACAAAATACAGTCTAATTCTAGGAAAATACACATTTTTAAACTGTTCAGGGAAAGTTATTTTAAATAAGATAGTGTAGTCCTCATTCAAAAAATGACCTGAAGGAGTAGAAGTAGATATCTTATCCGGGGAAAGAGCAAAATAAAGGCACAAAATGAAGTTGTAAATCTGTCTTGTGTATTAAAGAATATATCATAGTTGGAAAGGAGAGAAAGAGGCAACACTGAGATTCAAAATAATCTGCCTTGATAATAAAAAGATAATTCAAATGATATATTAAAAATAGGCTTTAGGAGAGTACAAAGTAACCTGGATAGTAAATAAGAGACTACTGGAGTTCTGACAAAGTCTGAGGATGTTCCAGGCTCAGGACAGGCTAGTAACAATAGAAGTGATATATTTTCAGTTTGAGATGACATTTCTAGATAAATTTGTTGTGAGGTATGAAAGAAAATGAGAGAACTGAGAAGACACTTAGATTTTTGGTCTGATGGTCTAAAAGAATACATTTGCCATGCCTCAATATAGAAAAAATGAATTAGAGTGGTTTAGGAAGAGACACAGTGGAGAAATGGTGTTTAGTTTCAGACATGCTAAATTTGAGGTGATTCTTAGATACTTGAGTGTAGATATCAAGAAACCAGCTCGAAGTTTAGGAGAGAGGTCTAGGGAGACATATAAATTTGGACATCATTTTAATACAGAAGTTAAAGAATTAAAGTTAAAGAGTTAAAGTAATGAGATGGAGTGAGAATGAAAGGAAAAGAATGAAAATAAAGTAAAGGAAAAGATACCAAAGGCTAATCCATGGGGAGATTCCACCATTAAGAGGTCTAGGAGAAAAGATGGACAGACAATAGAGACTAAGAAAGTGTTACATGTGATTTGGGAAGTAAACCAAGATTTCTTTTTTTCTTTTTTTTTCTTAGTCTTGGTAGCTAAATAAAGAAAATGCATCAAATTAGACACTGTTCAGCTCTGCCAAATGAAATTTTGTGAGGTGGTATCAGCAACACACTGGAGTGAATCTAAGAGAGAGTGGAAAAAGACTTGGAGTTACTGGGTACAAATAACTATTTTAAGGAGTTTTGCTGTAAAGGGCAGAAGAAGGAAAAATGGAATGTAAAGACAATAGCAGTGATTTTTGTTGCTTTAGGTTAAGATCAGAGAAATAGAAGTATCTTTATATAGTAGAAAGGTAACAATGAAAAATGTTGGAGAAAGATGTTGGATTGCTAGTATTATATTGTTATGGAAAAGTGAGATCTAGCACACAGTTGAAGATTTTGAATTAAATAAAGGAGAATGCAGATAATTTAAAACAACCTGTAGCTGGGCAGACTATGTTGAGTACATGGGTAGAAAAGTAATGGGGGGATCTATATTTATATGACTTTATTTGATGTGCAATGCTAAGGGAAGTGAAGATAGAATTAACATTGATGAGTTCTTAATATGTACTAAATAAACTTTTGCTATATTAATTTATTTAACATTTCAATAGTTCTGTGAGTTTTTATTCCTATTTTACAAATGTAGAAATGGAGGTTCAAAGGGGTTAAGAATCTTCCCAAAGATACATAATTTGTTGATGACCAGCTTTATTTCTTTTGAAGTGACTATTTTAGAACAGAGGAAATAAAACAAAAAAATATACCAGCAACAACAATCCTGTTTATATGGGATCTCAGATGAAATAGAAAATGAAATTGGTGGCAATGTGCTTGTGAAAAATCACTACATAGTTGAATCATCACAACATCTGGTTCATTTGGTCTTTCAAGATGAATGGGAGACCCAGACTGAACTGCAGATTTGGTTTCAATTTTGAATTTGTAGCCTTGGACAGATGTGGGGAAGTCTACTCAAAGCTCAACAGTTTAAGTTGAAACTCTGAAATGAAGTAAATCTAAAGAATTGTAAAGCTTTAAAAGAACAACATCAATTGTTCCATTGTTTACTGAC
The DNA here is from genome assembly GCF_014898055.3 of Talpa occidentalis. Classification (NCBI taxonomy): domain Eukaryota; kingdom Metazoa; phylum Chordata; class Mammalia; order Eulipotyphla; family Talpidae; genus Talpa; species Talpa occidentalis. The sequence goes on from NW_023604295.1 coordinate 22,076,166, forward strand.
AGGCAGATAGAGTCTCCTGAAACTGATGATTAAAAGACCATTATAGTTGTCCAACTCAATTTTTCCAGAGAATAAATACTTTTTTTCTTATAGAAACTGGAGTTGAAGTTGAAAACTTAATGCCACTAGCAATAAGAGTTATGCCCCAAAATAAATCCTTTGTAGAAACAGCTTTCCTTTTACTCTCCAATGTAATAATGTATTTTCTTTATGTATTGTTTTCCCATTTGGGATATTCTACTAATTTAATGAATACTATGTGTTCTTTGTTTTTATTCACTTCTATATTAGTTAATGTTACAGATCATCATTTTACTTCTATTATTTGTCCTATATATATTCTTCTCCTTCCCTCCATTGTGTTTGCACTAAAGTAATTTAAGGCACAAACTTCAGAAATCACACCAGTATATAAATTTGCTATTAACAATCACATAAACATTCTGAATTTAATAACCATAAATTTGAGGCTCCATGTGGAAATATAATTTCTCATCATAAATTTTCACGTATTCCTTCACATAGCACTTTATGTAATACGTCCTATATTAATTTTCTAGGACTGCCATAACAAATTGCTGGAAACTGTGTGACTTAAAGTAACAGAGATTTGTTCTTCACAATTCTGGTGCTCAGAATTCCAAAATCATGATGTTAACAGGATTGGCTCCCTCTGCAGGTTCTGAAAGGCTATGTCTTTGCCTCTATCCTGGTTCCTGGTTGCTGCTCATGGTCCTTGGCTTTCCTTGAGTCACTGCCTATTATCTGTAATGTTAACTAATCTAGAAGTAAATTAAAACAAAGAATACAGAGTATTTATTAAGTTAGTAAATTGAGCATCACTCCATGCTCTACCTTTGTTGTGATATAGCTTTCATCCTTGTGTTTACCAAGGTCTCTGTGTCTTCTCATGACCTTCTTGTAAGGATACTAGTCATTGAATTTATGATTGACCTTAGACCATTATGATAACATTTTAATTATATACATTTGAAAAACGCCCATTTCCAAATAAAGGTCATTCCAAATAAAGCTCAACTCTTTGTGAGGATTGTCTTAACAAGGTATCACAGGCTGCATATTTTAAATAGCATACAATGTTTGTCTTAGAGTTGGGGAGGTTAGAAATCTCAAATCAAGTGATCTTCTCCCTGTGTGTGTCTCTCTCTCTCTCTTTTTTTTAAGATTTATTTATTTATCCATACAAGAACTGTAGTACAGGCCAGAGTTGTGGGGGGTGAGAGGATTTACCAGAAACAGAGTGGGGAATAGAACAGGAAGATTGATTGAAATACACTGCTGTGGGGAGCAGTGGGCAAGACAGAGGAGAGGTCTGCTGCGCCGTGTGGGTAGCTCCCTGGCTGGTGATTGAGCTCTTGCTGCAGTAGCTGCGGCTAGCTTCATAAGTTGCGTCTTAACCCCTTGTGCCACCAGGGAGGCCCTCCCTGTGTCTCTTTGCAAAGCGTTACCTCTATGTGTATATCTGTATGCAAGTTACTGCCTTCTTATTAGAACACCCATCACATTGGATTAGGGTCCACCCTAATAAACCTCATCTTAACTAATTATATGTGTAGAGACCCTGTTTTTCAATGAGTTCACGTTCTGAGATACTCAGGGTTAAGACCTCAGCATAGGAATTTGGGATAACACAATTTAATCCAAATGTCACATTTTGAGGTCCTGATTCCTGAGGTCTATGAAGTGCATTTCTGCTTTCTTCAAGCTGAATCCCCATGAAAATCTCAACATTGGTACAAAATCATTGCTTAGTGGGGTTAAATTACTTACCCAAAGTCACATGACTGATAGGTGGAAATATGGGGCACCCTTTCAAACAAAACTGAAAATTTCATGTGAGATCCCTCCAAGAGAAGTGGATTCTCTCTGCTCTCCTAAGATGTTTCTTCAAATTGTTTTTTAAGTATGTTTCTGTCAAGATTGGGTCCTATGCATTACTTTAGATACTTTTACATATGCAAGTGTTGACTCTGTGTAGACAAAAATGCTTCAGATTTTTTTTTTAAATTTCCCTAAATTTTAAACATCTTATCCAGATGTCTTGTTTCTTTTTTTTTTTTTTTTTAAAGATTTATTTATTTATTTATACTAGCAGTGAGTACAGTCAGAAGTGCGGGAGGGTGAGAGAATTCACCAGAGCCAGAGCGGGGAGCAGAACAGGCAGGAGGACCAAAGTACACTGCTGAGGGGAGCAGCGGGCGGCAGGAGAGGTCTGCGCGCCATGTGGGACCCTCCTCCGGTGGCCGGGGAGCAGCCGGGGATCGAACCGGCGCTGCAGAGGCTGCGGGCAGCTTCGCAACCCAGCGCTCAACCGCTGCGCCATCGGGGAGGCCTCAGATGTCTTGTTAAATGAAAACATGGTTACAGTTAAAATTCTGCCAATTAAAAAATTTAATATCATTGGTTTTCAATGCTACATTTTTTATATTTAGGCAACTGGACAAAGTTCTTTTTTAAAGTAATTTTTAATCTAAGACCTGTTCCTTTGTTTACTGCAATTCTGTTCATTTGTTATCCATGTAATAATAGGATTAGAGCAATTTAATTATAGCCCATAATTTTCATTACAGCATGTGAAATTTGAAAAAAAATTAGTTTTAAACAATGGCACAAGGAATTTTAATAAAAAAGATCTGGAGTCACTGCAGTCATAATTACAATTTTCAAAAACAGAAAATTTGACCAATCAACAATACTCTCAAATTTCTGTTCCTTCTTTCAAGATTGAAGAAAAACTTCTATCTCCCCTTCATCCCTTTTTTTAAGGCAAAGACTTCTGGAGTAGATATGATGGAAAAAATTGACCTAATGTCTCCTAGTCTTGTGAGGATGATACAGAAACACCTTATCTCTCTCTATTCTCTTTCTCTGGAAAAAAAACAAAAACAAAAAAAAGTTTCCTCCAAAAGCTTCAGGACTTCTCTTCTAGAATCTTCCTTCCAAGTTCCTTGAAGTGGAAGTGGAAGGGGGATGAGAGGAGGGTGAGGTGTGAGCAGTACAGGTGTGAAACCAGGAAAAATGTCACCAGGCCAAGTAGAAAAGAAACGTGTGTAATTAGTGCTTTTCCCAGGAGAGAAAGAGGGAGTCCTGGAAAGAATTATTAAGAACATGTGTGCTTCTACTCTTTAAATCCTGGGCCCCTTGGGAATAGACATGTCACCTCGGGAGATCTCTGGAAAGAGGAATGCCTCTAGCTAGTACTGACTCTCCATTTCTGCCAGGTGCCATTACCAGCTTTCTTTGCTTATCATCTTTCCAGGTAGTCAGTAGGCCAGGCCTCCATTTGCAGCTCTAAGCTTTCATCAGAAAGACTTGAAATGTCTCTAGCACAGTAATTTCAAGTAAGGTCGGTCCTGAGGATTCTGAACTAAGGCACTGGTGTTTTTGACTAATACAGCAGTGTTTTTCTTTCTTTTTTTCCTTCTTCATGTATTTTTCTTTTGATGTTGATGTTCTTTTCTGTTCCTCTGTTCCTCTCTCTCTCTCTCTCTCTCTCTCTCTCTCTCTCTCTCTCTCTCTCTGTTTCTCCCCCTCTCTGTATCTCTCTCTGTTCTCTCTCTCTCTGTTTCTCTCTCTCTCTCTCTCTGTTCCTCTCTGTCTCTGTCTCTGTCTCTGCCTCTGTCTCTGTCTCTGTCTCTGTCTCTCTCTCATTTGGAGCTTGCTCTGGGTAAAGCCTTATCCAGCACTAGTACAGGCTCAGACAACAGGGCATTTTCTTTGTCCTCAGGGAACTTACATTGCAGTGATAGCCTGAATGTCAGTAACAAGAAACAGGACATTTTTGTTGGTGGCCATGTCACTATTACCAAGTAAATATAAGCCTGATTTGTATTTAAGTCTCCAAACAAAATGAGAGAATGACTGTTTCTGTGGGAAGGAAAAAGGTAATGATGCTGTTATTTGGCACTGTTTTCCCTATAATGAAACATTTAATTAAATCTTTAAATGTGTATGGAACACAAACTATGCGCATCAGAATAAAACACATCAGGCATGACCAAAACTGTAATTATATGAGCCCTGGTGCCTGGGCCCACCTTAGTTGCTCTGCCAAGAAGCAATGGTTTCAAACTTTCTACCCATCTGTTGAAAAGAGAGAGAGAGAGAGAGAGAGAGAGAGAGAGAGAGAGAGAGAGAGAGAGAGAGAGAGAGAGAAGAAAAGCTATGCTGTACCTATACAAATTTCTGTCAAGTTTGGGAATGCTTCCACTAGTGAATCAACAGCTGCTGAGTTACGGGGCTACAGGCTGTTTCTTCCACAGATAAAATTAACAGCTGCCTCTCTGGAGTTCTTTCACACTTTGAGTTTACTTTGTGCCCCTGTGGTAGTCCCCAGAGATACAGAGACTACAGGTCATTAAAGAGCTCCCTCAAAAAAGCTCACTATCTTGTGGGGGTGGCAGATAGAGAAAAAGAAAATAATAATGTTAGTGCCCTGAGGGAGGAAGCAAGGGGCATTGTGGAAACACAGGAGATGTGTCTATGGTTTAGAGATGCTTTGTGATAGAAGGTTACCCCTGTGTGAACTCAGGAATGGATATTGTAATTCCTTGACAACTTTAAAAGCTAGTGTGGTCTGTGGGGCCATTTGATTGAGTAACTTCAGATTAAAATATGTTAACTGCTATTTAAAATAAATACTTCTTTGCTTGTTCTGTGTGTTTGTGTGTGTGTGTGTGTGTTTGTCTCACTGTGTGTGTATATTGGCGCACACAGACATCTGCATGTGTCTTCCTCTTATGCCCAGATTACTTATATACTGTTCCTGATCTTAGACTTTAGAAACACTACTGCACTCCACTTCTGAGGTGACGAATCGGATCTGTCATAGGTTTGAGATATGGTAACTTAATTATATAATTTCAGATTGATAGAGTTAAAGATTTTTATTTTATGTTCTGAATACCTGAGAGTGCTAAAGCAGCTTCCAGGTGAGTGTGGTGTTTGCTGATTGTGAAACTCTAGTCGATGTTCTGGGTGCCAACCCTCTCTTTTCATGGGCCTGCATCATCGCTTACTCTGATGTGCTGGACTCTGGGACATTTTCCTTCCACTTCAGTGCACCCCTCCCTCCTTATCTGCTTCCCTCACCTAAACCAGAGTTTCCATCACGGATCTTCCTGTTGCCTTTGCTGCTCCTATACTCCACTTTACACACAACAGTCAGTGTGATCTTAGAGTCTGAAATCAGGTGAGATCACCTTTTTATTAATTCCATCAATGATCTCCTGCTGCTTTTAGAATAAATTCAGGACTCACAACCGTGGTTTACATGCTCCTACGTGATGACTCTTTCCCACTTCTGTATCTCCTTCCACATATTTTCCTCTTGTTCCTCACATTCTAGCTTTGCAGATCTCCTTTCGGTTATAAGAGTGGCTACTCTATCTCTCTCAAGACCTTTACATTTGCTGTTCGTTTGACATTGAATATATAATGTCTGTCTCTTTCCAATCTCAGTTATATTTCAAGTCTTAGCAAAATGCCATCTTGTCAAAGCAGCCTTTGTTAAGCACTGTTTTAATATAACCTTACCTCACCCTCTTCTTCCAGTTACTTTTTTTATTATTTAATTTTATTTTTTAATTGAAGTAACTTTGCATTTTAACATTATATAAATTTCAGGCATGTATCACTGAGAATCAACATGTGCATCTACTACATTAACATCTTTTACATCCCCTTGGTTATTTCCTTCTTTACATTTTTATCTCTATATGAAATTATCTTGTTCATTTATGTGCTTATGTGTTTACTCTCTGTCTGTCCCCAAAGAACATTTCTTCACTGCTGTATCCCCAGTACTCACAAGGGATTCAATAAATATTCCCTGAAAACATAAACAGCGTTAAGAAACAATGTACTTTGTTGAAGAAAGCCTTCATCTCCTAGCATCTGCATTTTTTTTTTTTGAGTAATACTACACCTGCTATCATTCCTCACCAGACACAGCAAGTAAGAATATATTATATTCCTCTCTGCTCTGCAGAAACTATTTGTTTATGGCTCCCCAAATGAAGAAAATTTTAAAACCAACATCAGAGTCCTTAACTAAGAAATAGCAGTGTTCAGTGGCTCAGTGGCTGACAGATATAACCTGGACTCTGTTGCTGGGGCCCTCGGGGCCGAGTGGCTGCCAAGGCGCTTGGCTCTCTGCCTGTGCACGTTACTGCCAGCCTTATTGCCTCTGCTCTGAATTTATATTTTAATACAGGACGCCAACAACACATTTGTGTAATAGGAGCACAGAGAATGATTTTCCTTTTCCAGGCCAGAAGGTTCATTTTCCCTTCCCACCTTCTAATTTAATTTCCTTTTCCTCTTACCTAACTCTGCCTTCCCTCCCATGACAAATATATCTTTGCTTGTAATTATTTTATTTCCTTTGTCCTTGATCTACCATCTAACTCGGTGATATGAATTCTTGTCACTGTTTTTGCTAAGGCATTTCATTTAGGGTTACTAGAGATGTAGAACATAAGTACTAGATGATCTGAGGAGAGTCCTAATTGGATTTGCTTAAGAGATTTTTCTACATAGCATTCTCAATAGATTTTTCTACATAACTCCTTCAGTGGCCTGTTCTGGCGATCTCCTTCCTTACAATTTAGCTTTTACTTGGCTCATATCACCATTGACATGTACATACATCCTGAGAATTACTTGCTCTTTTCTTCTTGTATTAGATATTACTAACTACCAGCTTTCACGGGAAAAGCCAGAAATCACCTTATATAGTGGGGCAACCAAAGAGCGAGACCTTATTATATGTATAGCACTATATAAGAGTTTTTGGAAAATGTTTGGTGCGCAATAGATGATTGATAAATGAAGGCATATTTGGAGTATGACAGATAATGAGCAGTTTAGGTTACAGAGATAAATGAAGAGGCCAGTTCATTTTTATGTCAATGTTGGAAACAGGATTCTGGACAGCCTGGAATGAAGACACATAGTAAGAGGTTACAGATCTACAATCCCTCAATCAGTTTTGATAGACTAATCTGGCAGTAAGTTAGACTAAATCTGTGTCTCAGAATATATTGCAGAGCCAAGGGAATAAAAGGTGTTGCATTCCTTGCAGGACTGGCTTCATGGGCAGGCAGTCTGTACAATCAAACTGATCCTTGTGTTCGGAACAACTCCACAATTAAATGCTTTACTATCACCATCTTGAACTTCTTCACAATTTTTAGACAAATTTTTCACTTTCTCAATTGGTACTGAACCCCACAAATTATGCAGCCAGTCCTTCTTCCTGGCTTTGCTGGCATTGTCCCCCTGTTGCATACCCATAGATGCTCATATAATGCTGAGAGATAGTACAATAGAAACCCTCTGTATATTTTGGAAAATTTGATTAAAAGTCTCAAATGAAAACACTGAACATCTGTGTTTGTATCCTTATAGTTCCCTGCACATCTAAGGGGAACAATGAGCAAGAGGCATGTTGTTACTTGGGGGAAAAGAAAAGGACTGTTTTTACTCTATTCCTATTTTTATGCATTTGTTCATTCTGTGATCAAACCATTATTAAGAGTTCAATATGCTAGCAACTGTGCTAGACACAGAGGATAAAAAAAGCTAGACATTGTATGTACCCAGAAGGAACAATCAAAATAGAGGTAATACAAATAGTTACTACAATAGGTACCACTGGTACAGTCCTTTTCATTGACCAGGCATTGTTTTAAGTGTTATATATGCTAAATTAATTCTCACAAAAGCCCTATCAAACTGTTACTATTAGTATCTGTTTTTTTTTTTTTTTACTTGTGAGAAATGTGAAGCACAGATAGGTTATATAAACTGTACAAGGATGCCCATCTAGAAAAAGAGGGAGCCAGGACTTGAAGCCAAACAGTTTTACTTTGACTGTGCCCTTAGCCTGCAAGAGTATCAAGTGTTAGAGGTGCTGGAGGAGTAAATAAAGACTGTGCGTGGTAGAATGCTGTCAAGAGAAGGGAACCATCACTCCTGTCTTGGATGGGAGCTGGTAAATGGTTTCAGTGTAAAAAACATGTTTGAAATGGGCACTGACATAGGAGGAAAGGTCCCATCTACCATGGAAGAGGATTTATGAAGAGGGATGGATGGGTGGAGAGCATGGCCAGGTGTAGACGACACCATGTCATCAGACTGTGTGCCAGACAGGAGCCTGAAGTCTGGGGTGCCTACCAGGTCTCTGTGTCTGAGGAGCGTGCTGGTTTTTTTAGTTTATAACAAGTCATTAAAATTTTTACTCAAAGATAAACACTTTAGAGTAGTCTCTCTAATAGTACATTGTTCAGTGAAGGATAAATAACTGGAGATTAGTAGCAGATCATAGCTATTCTGTGTCAGTGATCACACTGAACAAATTTTAATCTCCTACATGACGTTAAATGTAAGGCAAGTGTGTGTGTGTGTGTTATCCATATATTATTTGCAAGAGCCTATCACATATATGTACATATAATTTCAGTAACTCATCTTTTAAAAATAGAATTTGAGAAAGAGACAAAAATGTTAGGACAAGAGAGAAATTGTGAAAATAAGAAAGAGGAAAGAGTCATAACTCTGTAACCTACCCTTGGTTGGGGTAAGCTTGAAAATGAAAAGAATGACATGCATAGACAGCAAATCACAAGCTGTCAACTGGAAAGAAGGCAAAATCATTTAGTTAAATGTAAATTTCTAAAAGAACAGACATGTGCATAATTTATGTAGATTTGTATTAATGAGTAGACAAATGAACAAATTTTTCAGGACACTTATAACTCGGAAAATACATGTTGATCTTATTAAACACATATCTGTTGTTTGTTGTTGCTGAGGCAATGTTGGTTTACATAGATGTTTGTATTTTGTGAATATAGAGTACTCCTATCCTCTTCAAGTATTATTGACATAGTGAATACACCACCAAAGTGCCCATCATCCACCATATTAATCCTTACTCTCTTGTCAACATGTATTTTTTTGGGCATCTACTTTGCACCACACTTCATACTAGGTAGTGAATACAAATTTAGACTGTACAAATTGGTAGTAAACACAAATATACCTTCACATGTTGAACTCAGATACTTAAAATCTAGTATGAAGGCAAATTCTAAAAAAATCAAAGACATATACTGCAAGATCAGAGAGGTCATTAGGATATGAAATGTTGTAACTTTTTATAACAATGCAAGAGCTGATCAATTTCGGTGTGAATCAGAAAAGTAGGTAATACCTTGGGTCAGCCCTGAAGGATTAGTAGGTTTCTAACAGAAAGAGATGGTAGAATCTTTGTTCATCAGAAGGATAGTTAAAACAATGTGTGAAAATTGGGGACAGTAATATCCAGTTACTTGGATCTGGAGAAAATATTTAATTGTGATGAAATATTGGTTACACTAAAATATTTGATAGCCTATAAGTCCAAGATAACTGGCTATACTGTCAGCTAGTATTTATTAATGATTTTGGTTAAAGGGATTTTTTTTTTTTTTTAAATAGAGGCATGTTTTATTTATTTATTTATTTGTTTGTTTGTTTGTTTTGTTTATACATGCACTGGGTACAGTCAGAAGCGCGGGAGGGTGAGAGAATTCACCAGAGCCAGAGCGGGGAGCAGAGCAGGCAGAAGGACCGAAGTACACTGCTGAGGGGAGCAGCGGGCGGCAGGAGAGGTCTGCGCACCATGTGGGACCCTCCTCCGGTGGCTGGGGAGCAGCCGGGGATCGAACCGGCGCTGCAGAGGCTGCGGGCAGCTTCGCAACCCAGCGCTCAACCGCTGCGCCACCGGGGAGGCCCAGTTAAAGGGATTTTGATATCAAGAAGTGTATTTTCAGAAAAGAGCACTGAATAAGAAAGGTAAAGAATGAATTAAATTACAGGAAAGGAGACTAGATTGGAAATTATGACCTTATAGTTCTTATGAAAAGTGGTTGACAGTGAAAATAAAAGCATGATGAATTTCAGCGACATTTCAAAGGAGAAATTAGCAGAATTGAAAATTGACATGTGACAGTGAACGGTGAGCCAGGAGGCACTAGCAAGGTTGACAGCAGCTTGGAGACTGTATGGCCCAGAGAAAGGTGATGTTATTACTAAATTGTATTTCCAGATCTACTCCAGGAATAGATGAGCCTGTGAGATTTTTAGCAAAGTTGATCACAAGAATGAGTTTGCCATTCTTTTCTTTATTATTATCAATATGAAGGTATAAGAAAAGCTATTTTTGCTTTTAGTGTGTGCAAATAATGTATTAACCTCATCAATGCAAAGAAATGCTCTGAAAAATCCAATATTCATTTAGTATTAAAGAGGGAGAAGCAGATGATATATCTTCTGCAATAACATTTCTCTATTAATATCATTTCTGAGCCATGTATAGCTCTAGATTTCCAAAAGAGAAATGAATAGGATACATAATACTTGTCTCAGAGAAAGGCCACCAACTGCCATAGACTTTGTGAAGACTGTGTGAGTATAATTCGCTTTGACAAGCCAAGATTGAGCAATGTATGTAAGACTAACTGCACCAACTCCACCTGTTTCTCCAGCTATTTAACTGTTCATATCAAGTGCTGTGCTTATTTGAATGGAAGTGGAATGGACCCAAAGAACTTGAAAGCAGCAAAGCTGCATATCTTGCTGTGAGAAGTACAAATGGGACTGGTAAGATTTTTCCCTGAGACTCATCTATATAATACCTAGATCATTAAAACCATATAAGCCTCAGAGAAAGATTGAGAAGACAGAATGTGGGACATGAAGTAGAAAATTATCTCAAGCCATGGCAGAAACATCTGGTGATATCAGAACATGATAGAATGTCCAAATTGCTTTTTGATGTTGACCTGTTTAAAAGAGAAGTGAACCTGCCCTGTGGTGGGGGATGGGGAGGAAGAGGAGGATGTTTCAGAGTCATTTTGAGATTTTAGGAAAATGAAAGTTCACATTTGTCAAGTAATCATGGTGATCATTTTTTGTAATATGATTCAAATAGAAAAATGTCATATTTGGAGGGACTTTATAAAAAAAAAAAAGAGAACAGTTACCAACCCAATTAGCAAACATAGTCAATTGCCATATTTCCTGCCCATAACAGATGCAGCTTTAGAGGAGCTGCATGTCTCCTTCCAGATCATTGAACAAATTACTTCTTCAGTGCACTAATTATACTGAAAGAGTTAAAAGATTTTCTAAATGCATTCGATGCCCAAGAGATTATTGGGTCCCAGGGAAACTCAACTGAGTGAAGAACCCGGCTATGACTTTCTGAAAACACAAATGCCAGAATCCTGTCCAATCACTAATTTATAGCAACCTATGGTATTTATTCCTGTAATGCTTACCATGTCCATGTTGGTAACCTGCCTTTAACATCTTCTCTATATAAAACTAAGGGGAGATTAATGTTCATGGAGATTAAATCATTCTTGCATATTTTCTCCTTAAAAACCCTTAGAAAGGAAAGTCAACAATCTTGATTAGACGTTGTCAGCAGGGGTGCCTATTGCGTGTCCTCAAAGAACTCAAGTCTGATGAGAAAGGAAGTTAGGACAGGTACATATATAATGGAAATGTAAGGGTGTGATAATATTGATGAAAGAAGAAAAAGAAGAGCTTTGGGGTACTTAAAAATAAGGTAGAATGATAAGCATGAGTGTGTTTTTGGATGAATTTGGAGTAGATAACCTGAAAATGGTAGGATTTAAGATGTCTTTGAATAATGCAGACTTGTGCCACATAGATATGGGAAGAGAATGTGTGCCAAGAACAGAGAGTAGGTAGCGTGAGCAAAGGTGTTAAGATGGGAAAGAACAATATTTATGGCTGTCTGGTGGCTGGAGTTGGACTGGGGAAATGAATACTGGGAAGGAAAGGTTGATAGGAACTTTTGTGAAGGACTTAAATACTAGAGTAAGGATTTTGCATTTAATTTGTTAGGCAAAGGGGAGCCACCAGATGTTTGTACATAAGAGAGTGATGTGATTAGAACTGTTTTGGAAAGATTAATTTGGCAGTTGTCTTTGGTTAGAATGATGTTCCAGGAAGCTGAGGCTTGGAAAAATAGTTACTATGATTTAAGTTTTCATCTGGCAAGTTGATAGTAATTTTAAAATCTTATAAATGTTTTAATTTTTCCGAAGTTCCATGGATACTGATATTCAGAGACACCAAGTAATTATCAATAAAGATAATTCCTTTATTCCTTTATTCCTTAATTCCTTTATTCCTTTATTCCTTTATTCTTTCATAGAATGAAAGGAATGCATGAACAAGTACATCCGGTTGGAAGTTATTCTCTGAGAAAGGGGTTGGTCACTCTGGCTTCCCGCCAGCAGCTGCAGAAAGAACTCTGGGTTCATGGATTCTTATTGTGGTTCTCTCACTGGTTGCTGTGTGACTGAGTAAATTAGTTACCTCTTTATGTGGATTTGGGTCATCTACAGTCATCTCCAGATTCACGTTTTCATATCTTTTATAGGAACAAAGAACATTGCAATGGATGAAAAGGTCAATATCTATTTGCATTTTCTGCCTACTTCACTGATTCACCAAGAATTCTAGTGAGGAGAAGTTGAAGACTTCATGCATGGATTTAGTGTAGCATGGGCTTATTTCATTTGTTGCAACAGTTTAAATGCCATCTTTAATGTTTTCTTGCCATGTTACTGTTACTGTTTTCCCATTTCCAAGAAGCTAAACTTTTGAAGATGTCTGCTCCTATGTCCTACATTCAATTAAGGGTATATTAGCAATGTGTTTCTTTTTCATGTTTATGAAAAGTTATAATACCAATTTAAATAAATTATCTATGGTATATATTAGTATATCTTAGTTTTTTCTGCCAGGGAATAATTTAAATGAGCTAACTGTGCTATGGAGTACTTTCAAACAAGAGTGTAAAATAGCTACCATCTGTAGTAAGAATAAACAGAAGCTATTTCAATTAACTGTAAATTAATTAAAGTAATTATAATAGAATGTATTAGGTAATCATTGGCAGTATTTCCAAGACAAATTATAGTTTGTATGTTATATGATTTTTCTTATCTAGGAAGATGATATGGTTTATAATTCTTAAATTTTATTCACTCTTTATATTTTTGGGGGGCTTCCACATAGATTTATGAAAGATTTGTGAGGATAGCATGATTAATATGTATTCTAGTGACAATACTTTTAAACTCAACAGCAATTGTTAGAGACTTCATCTATGTCAGTATGGTCAGCCAGATATAGAGAATGGGTGATTCAAATATTCTTAACTCCACTTACTTGCCATTTCCCTAATTCCAATTAGAAAGTCATCCACTGTTTCTAGATATCTTCTATTATATTTAAATAAAATTGGCAGGCAGAATTTGAGTCATCAGACACTCTTAAAAGTGTCTCCCATTTTCTTTAATTTTGTAGAAGACTGGACAAACTAGAATGGTAAAGAATTAGGATAAAGAAATTAGTATATGAATTAAAAAAAAATCTTTCCTTGATTTAAATTTTGGAGAGCCTTCCTGGTGGCCTAAGGGTTAAGTCTCAACACTATCATGGCTAGGGTCTGAGTTTGATTCCTGTCCAGGGAGCTAGCCCATATGGTACAGCAGACCTCTTCTGTCTTACCCGCTGCTCCCCTTAGTACTGTATTGCAGTAGAACAGATAAATATTGGAGGTAAAGAACAGATAAATACAGATAAAGAACAGATAAATTTTGGAGATAAACTAATGAACCCTTTTCTGGGATATGGACAAGTATTTTGTGAGGTGGACACTGGAAAGATTATGTTTTCCTGCCCCTACCCCCACAGACACATATACCACCATGATCAATACCTTGTACTTTTGCAGTAGAATAAAGAAATTTGGATTTACTTGTTGGTATTAGTACATTTGGTTAAATGGAGACAGATGTACATTTACTCATGCTTCTGAATCTTCTCTCAAGTAATATTTCTAAGGGTGTGTGTATGGTTGAGAAATTCCTAGTCAGAAAGACATCATTTAAGAGCAAATCATGAGCTGTTTATTAAATATCTGCTATGAAGTAATTGTGGATTTTTTAGTTATTATTTATTATTTTAGTTATTTATTTAGAATTTTAGTTATTGATGAAATAGTAAGAGAAATTGTTAACTTGTAAAATAATAAGGTAATTAAGTAGTATTCATTCAACTTACCCAACCAATTCTCCTGGATCTACTTAGAAAATTTTTGACTTCATAACATCGTAAATGATGTTTTTAAGGAGTCTACATACAAAATGGTTGAATTTTAACACAGTTACTAGTTTGGATAGCTCACAACAAAATTGAGATAAATTTACTGTTAGGACTTTTGACTTTATTATGATATAAAGAATGATATAAGCATCTAAAATTTAATATGATTTTTTCTTGTAGCTATCTAAGATAGATAGCTAGCTAGATAGATTCGGTGATTGCTTTATATTAGCATCTATATCACAATACATTCATTGTATAAAGTCCTCTCTTTGTTTATAGGCCATAGATCAGTGCTATCCATCAGGACATTTTACAGTCATAGAAATGTTCTATATCTACTCTGACTGATATGGTAGTCACTTGTGACATGAGGCTATTAAGCACTCAGGACATGGACAATATGACTGAGAAATTTTTGATTCTATTTAAAATTTATTATAAATTAAAATTTAAGTAGCTAAGATGAAATGCTACTATTTAGGTTAGTACAGTTAAAATATGAAAATTATTATCACCAGAAGACAGCTAAAAATCATCTAGTATTTCCAAACACGAGTAAAGACCTAGTCTCTGTATTTTGATAATTTTCAAAGTTTGAAAATAATAACTCAAAATTGTTAAAGGAAAAGAGATTATTTAAATAGAATATATCAGGCATTATTATTTTTAATTTCAGGCCCTTTTTGGTATAGGATACCATGAAATTTAATTTAACCATACCCTGGCAGGTTTTTTAGCTAAAACTTTACAATCAGTATTTCAAATTTTAAGTAAAAAAAAAAAAACGTACTTAGAATAGTTAATTATATCAAGGACTGTCTTATATAGAGTATTCTTCCTAATATTTTCTTTCAGGAATGTATGTCGTTAAGAACTTTATTTTTGTTTCTTTCTAGAACTAATGTCTACCATATTTTTTTCCAAGTATAAATAGCAGTGTCGACTATATATCCCTAGCTATTCTAGAATTGGTCCCTGAAAATGAGCTAATGTTTCGGAAATACTTTTATTAGTTGTTTTTTTGACTCTAAGTTTACAAACTTGTCACATTGTTTTTGGAGATTTCAAATTGACCATTATAACTGTTGAATTTTCAAATTATTTCCTAAGACTGTGCTTATGATTCATAGTATCTACTTCATTTTCAAAAACTAGCTCCTGCCAAATATGGCTAAACTATCCCAGTGGGGGAGAAAGGTAGATTTCCCTTGGGATCTCTTGAAATTCACTGACTGGGTACCAAAACATTTTAATAATAGTGACTCATGAGTAATGATGTCATCAAAAATGGTCTTCTTTTTTGCTCTTTTTTCTTTTCTCTGATCTGCCATGTTTTTAAATTGAGCACATCATATGGAAACATTTGCAATTTGTAATTTTCTAGTATATTATCCCGGGAGCCAAAATAGTAGTTATTACTTGTATATATCATCTTATTTAGTGTTGGGATTATTGTTTTCTTGTTTATAATAAATAAGTTCATTCCACCTTAACTATAAAATCTCTTAAGGCTATTTTTTTAACTCATAATTTCTAAATAGCAACTTAAGGTTTTCGTAGGAAAATGCATATCACTGATTTTGCATCCCTTTTTTCCTTTAAAAGACTCATGTTTTCAATTATTTAATGAATGTATGTTTTATCTGGGGGAGATTGTTCAGCTAAATAAATCACCTCTGAAAATCTGGTGCATTGCTTTAAATCTTCAGCTTGTGAGGCTTTTGTTGACATTGTACCTGATTCGAGTACTTGACGACTGAGCTGCCTCTTATATCGCTGTATCTTTCTCTTTTATATGAATAAAATGCTTCTTTTCCTGTCGTATAGTATATTGCTCTCACTTTCTATCATTTGCATAGCTAGGAATTTAGGGAGTGAAGAACAAAAGTTCTTGCTGACTTGGGCCTGGCCTCCCTATGTAAGCAAACTTTCTGGAGTAAAACTATTAATATCAGTAGTTTGGCTGAAAGGATTTGAATTCCTCACCTCAGGGGTTTCCTTTCTTGGTAATATGTTTTGTGGTAGGGACTGTTTTCAGTTCTTTTTCATAGACATGAGAATGTCTTTTGGCATAAACGTTAGGGTGAGCTTACTAAGATGGAAGGAGAAAGCACAAATCCTCTCTCTTTTATTCTTTCATTATTACTGACATGTTATATCTGAAATTTATTTGAAATTGCCTTAGGTTTTGCCTTTTAACAATAGTGAGCACCCAGACTCTGCTAAGCCAAACAATTACCTTTGTTATTGGTTAGGTACAGAGAAGTCTATGTAAATAAGCACATAAAGGAAGGAATCAGTCCACAGTACAAATGCAATTTTTAAAGATATATTCAGTCAACATGTAGAACATTATATAGTTATTGTCTAATAAAACTGGAAAAAGCCTTAGATATACTTTATGCCTTACTTTTTAGGAAAGTAACATATTTGGGGGCTGATAAATTTTTTAAATTTTGTCCTAAGGCAAAGGGTTAGAGGGACCCCAATGTACAGTGTGTAGTTGGTGGGTCACTGGTACTTTGGTGGTGGTTGTGGTGTAGTATCAATACATTTGATGAAGTGTATGAACTCCTAAATTATATGTAGTTTTGTAAATCACATTACCACTATATATATAGTAAGCATTGTATATGCATATATGTATATATTACACTTGATTATGTTTTAAGAATTTCAATGTAGCATTTTAGTTATTTATTCAATGAGGTCAAAGTACTTTGTGGTTTTATTGAAACACTATGTGGTTGTTATATAAATATTACTCTACACAATTTTAGGTTGCCTATAATCTTTTCTTTTTCTTTATTCAGTTTAATGACAGGGTGAGAGATATACCTGAGTTGTTGACTGTCTAGTTGCCTTTTTTTAATAAGTCTTCTAAATAGGAGGACCTAATTATTTCTTCATGAATGGACCCTATTACCAGACTGAGGTTGATCCAGTGTTAATTAAGTTAGCAAACAACATCTCTATGTCCCTAAAAATTAGAATAGCAAAATGATCAATAGACAATCACTTTTTTAATTAAATACTTATCAAATTAAAAAGAAATATTCTTTATTCAGAGACTGAGAGTTCATTATCATTAAAAAGTTAAAATAAAAATTTAGATTTAAGAAGACCCATGCAATAACAGGTTAAAATGTTATTTGTTACTTAACAATCCTTACATAAAGGACTTTTAGCATGTTGTATATCAAGTTTCTATTAGACACCTCCCTTTGAATCATCTATGCATAACTAATCCCCTTGTCTCCAGCTCCTTCACATCATGTTTACTATTGCTGATTTAAACATCTGTACCTTCATTTCCTAAAAAAAACGTCTTGAATGTTTTAAATCATCGACAAGATCAATCTCTATTTCAGACTTTATTAGACTTGTATAATTATACTTGAGAAAAAATTCAAAGTTCAATAAATTCTTTATCTAATCTTTATAGAAAAGTTTAAAAACATAAGCCAGAAAATCCAGGAGAGCTTGAAAAATCTGAAGGTTAAAGACAGCAAGAGTTATTTGAGAAGGATTTTCTTTTCGAGAGACAAAGGAAAAAAAATATGCCTTTAGAATAAACTGTGTTTCTTGGTTAGTTATGAGATATGCCTGAGAATGTGAATAACAGAAGAGCCATTCAAAGGTAATCAGAAAGCTAAGTCATTTGGGGAGGTACCACCAAGTCTACACAGAGGTGAAGAAGAATATTTTCAGGGAAGCGCTTAAATGGCTGACATTCTTTCCAAAGTATGGAGAAGAATTTCAAGGTATCTACAGCTAAGTTTCCCCCTTTTAGTATCATGACAGTGAGCAGTAGTCCTTTATTAAGTAATAAATAGAAGGTTTTAGAATCTTTACTTATTTATACTCTTATCTGATTTTATTAACTTGGGAGTAAGTCTGCTATTTTTTGAGAAGATAGAAACCAAGTCCATTTCAAAATAAAGTTGGGGTATTATAACCTCAAATTTATAAAAATAAAAAGGAAGAAATTAAGGCTGAAAATATATGCATTCTGTAGTTTCTGCATTTCTCAAATATATTCAGTTCAGGTACATCCTATGGCCTTTTATAATTAGCTTCTCCCCTCTTTGTTTTTTTTTTTTTACAGTAATCTATTAATATTTTATAGTTCTACACCATTCTTTCTTCTTCTTGAGAAGAAAGTCCCATGTTGTATGGCGTCTGAATTTCTCCCAAGGGGGGGGGCTGCTTTAGAAGCATTCATCTATTTAATATTGTCATCATTTAGAATTTCTTCTCTTTCACTGAGAGAAGCTCTTATTAGGCATCACTGCATCACTCACTGTTTTGGTGTTTTTTTTTTTTTTTTTTTTTTTTTTGACAGTTCCTTTCCTAGATGTTTACTTAATGTAGAACAATATTCTTCTAACTCACATTGCTTAAATTTTTAAAAAAGATTTATTTATTTATGCATACAAGAACTGGGGTATAGGCCAGAGGTGTCGGGGTAAGAGGATTCACCAGAGACACAGTGGGGAACAGAACAGGCAGATTGACTGAAATACACTGCTGAAGGGAGCAGTTGGCAAACCAGGAGAGGTCTGCTGTGCCATGTGGTTATCTCCCTGGCCAAGGGTCGAACTCATGCTGCAGTGGCTGCAGATAGCTTCATAGGTTGTGTCTTAAACTCTTGTGCCGACAGAGAGGACTTGCATTGTTTAAGTTTTATTTCAAGTAGTATAAATCTGTTCACTTTGCTACCCCATTTGGCACTGGATACAAATACAGAATTATTGGAATTGGAGAGGGTTTTCTGGGGAGAGAAGAGACTTGAGAGGCATATTAAGGAAGCAGAAGAGTGAAGAGATGCGATTCAATGGAATTTAGTTCAGCTGGGGAGCTTAAGAGAAAATTCAAGATGAGAGCCAGTGGTAAGTTACCTTCTGAGGACATGATGGTGTGCTATGATGATTGGCATTCTTACTGGTCTTTCTGATTGATAACTGTAGGTACTTTTAGATTTAGGTGGTTGGAGAGAGATAATTCCATTCTGAAAATGGTTAGTTTAAGTCAAATATGGGTCAAATCTTTATTATTAGCTTCATAGGTTGCATCTTTATCCCTGTGCCACCAGGGAGGCCCTGCATTGCTTAAATTTTATTTCAAGTAGTATAAATCTGTTCACTTTTGTAGGATAAGGTAAAAAGTATCAGGCTTTTCTGCCCTCCCGCCATTAGGATAGATGATGGAACCCTGTGGTCCTGAATGCATGCCTGATGGCAGGCACCTGGAATAGGGTGTGGGCATATGTAGATGGGATTCACCTGGGCTAAGACTGGGCTTTTAAGGGCAGTGTCACGAGGACACCAGCGAAAGCAGAGAAGTAGAAGCAGAAGCAGAACTGCTAGAGAAGTAGAGAGAACGCAAGAGAAGGCCGAAGAACCCAGATAGAGTAAAGACTTGCTGGCAGGCCTCCCAGCCTGCCCCCCAGCACCCCTGCCTGCCATGTACCTGGTAAATCCCAATAAAAGCCTGCAAATGCCACTGAGGACTCTCCAGGACTCCTTCTTTACCTGGTCTGCTGGATTAGAAAACCTGTTCAGTGCCCATTCCTGCCCCTACAACTTTGCTACCGCAGTTAATGTTGGATACAAATACAGAGTTATTGGAATTGAAGAGGGGCATTCTGGGGAGAGGTGAGACTTGAGAGGCATATTAAGGAAGTAGAAGAGTGAAGAGATGCGATTCAATGGAATTTAGTTCAGCTGGGGAGCTTAAGAGAAAATTCAAGATGAGAGCCAATGGTAAGTTACCTTCTAAGGACGTGATGGTGTGCTGTGATGATGATTGGCATTCTTACTGGCCTTTCTGATTGATAACTGTGTAGGTAGTTTTAGATTTAGATGGTTGGAAAGAGATATGTACATTCTGAAATTTTTTTTTTGTCAAATGTCTAGTAAATGGCCACTGAGTAAAGAATACTTTGATACTTTGATAAGTGGGAAGGTGAATGATTCTCACATGTAAAAAAAGAGGAAATTTCTTATTTTGAGATTGTTTATGAAGCTATTTGTCCACATTTTCTAAGTATAGATTTTTTTAAAAGTCTTGAGAGTGCAACTTTACCACTTTTTTATTAATTTGAGCACTTAACTTCCTTTTTTTTACTGCTGAACAGCCAAAGCAACAAGAGGCTTTTTGCTTGACACAGGTATCTGTGTGTGATAAGTATTTGTGTGGGTGTGTGTGGGGGAGGGCAGTAAGTATTCATGTGCATTTATACAAATGTGTAAGCAAGGAAAAGAGTATACTAGGAGCTAGAATTTCACTCAGTATTTGTACTTTAAAAAGATTTTTGTTACAGTTTTTGAAATATATTTTCATTTGACAGTGAAGTAAACATGGATATTTCTAGTTATCTATAACCATGGCTATAAGAGTAAATCCAGTCTAACCAGCAAAAAAATCTCTGGAATGACAATTATTTACTTGACATTATTTTCCAAAATGCTTTCAGAATAAGTGAAATTGGGGTTTCACATCATATATTTCCAGTTATTATTTTTCTTTCATTATTTACAAAAATTAAGTTGTGATCCCCAAACCTTAAAAATTGTGTTTAATGATTTAAAATTTCAAGATTGAGTTTAAAATGCTCTTTACTTCATAATTTAATGTTTTTCTTTTTTCTTAAGCTTCCAGAACTTGATCTGGGAGCAGAGTTTTTACAGTTGGGTTATAAATTCTTGGAAAATGGAGTTTACAATAGAAACGTTGCCATAACTTTAAATCTACCAGGGCGAGGCATCAGCTTTCAATCTTCCCAATGTGCTGACAGCATAGAAGTTTGTTTTCTGATGCATCTGCAACGTCTATCTTGAGCATCCGGATTGTGGCAAATGAAGTGTCTTCCTCCTAGAGTAAAAAAACAAAAACAAAAACAAAACAATTTGCTGAAGGCTGCATCAGTGGAATTAGGTTTTCTGTGCTTACCATTGGGTGAGTCTTGAATTTTGCTAGATATTTTGGTTACAACATGGGGCTCCCCAAATGGTGGCAGTGCAAACATTTGTTTGGCTCCGTTTTTCACCAAGTGTCTAGGAAATGTAGTGATATAATTTCTAGGAAAAAGGTGAAGAATTTAATTTTGCTTCCCTTTAAGTAATTTTGGTGCATCTTAGTCACATAGAAAATGCCTGAAGTTACTCTGAGTTTATAGTTTCTGAAGGGATGCGTGTGTTGACGGCTTATATGTACACACTCAAAGTATGTCCATGCACTAGTGCCACAGAAAACAAGAAAATCTGCCTTGGTTTACATTTACCTGTCATTTTATGGTTTACATTTACCTGTCATTACCTGTCATTACATCCTTGAATATCAACTAGATGGTCAAATACTTGTATCCCCTGAAAAATCCAAGGAGGCAGGATTTTCTTCCATTTGACTAGGTTTGCGCTTTCCAGTTTTTTTCTGTTGAGATTAACAGCCAAGGAAAAATGTACTGGACATATTGTGAATTTACTAGATATGTAGGATTTTCAATAGCTACAGAGGGGTTACCATGAGGGTGATTTTTGTAGTTGTTTTCTAAAGCAAAAACAATATGGGATTACTTTAGTAAAGCTCCAAGAATGATATGTGTCTACTTGCTTCAAGAATTGCTTTTTGTGGTCAAGAGTCTATAGTTTGCTCTCAAAATATTTTTGACTTTTGATACCATGAAATATTTGTGATATAAAAGAAATTGGTGAGAGCTAAAATCTGAGGAATGAGAACAGATGGAAGATTATAGAAAGCCTTGTGGAGTACTATAAAGTTCTATAGCTTTTTACTATGTTTTAGACAAGGAGTCTTTGAAGGATTCTGAGCCAAAGATTGACATTAACTGCCTTTTGTTGGTGCTTTTCAATCTGTTCTTAATATTACAGCCAGAGCTGACATATTTGGAACATGACTGATTACTTCACCAGCCTTCCATAACCACTTAAAAACCCTCTGTGGTGTTCATTTGCTTTTTATATAATGTTGTCCTTGATTTGGCCTCTACCAACTATTTTGGCTTTATTAGATTCTACACTACCCCTTGCTTTTTTGGGCTATAGGCATTCCATCCTTTTAGCATTTTTAATGTATCCCTCACTCGGACAGTTTCTTATTACATGTCCTTGGAAACAAGAAGCTGTCTTTTCTATTATTATGTGACAAGATAGGTATTTAAAATTAATCTGTTAGGAAATGGGAGATTTTATATGTTTCTGAAAAGAGGAATTTTGTAGCCCAGAAGCTCATGCATGGAAGGAACTTTGGCAGTATCTAATTCAAACATTTAGATGGCACTCAAAAATGGCCACACAGATTCTGTATTGACACCTCCAGTGACAGGCAGAGGAATTGTCACCTATGAAAGAAGATGAGTCCATTTAGCAATTAGAAACAGCTTCGCTGGAAGGGATCATGCTCAGCGAAATAAGCCAAAAAGAAAAAGAAAAATACCGGATGGTCTCACTCATAGCAGGAATCTAGAAAACTTAAATAAGGGACCAGGAAAATGAATAACTATAAGAAAGTGAAAATCAAAATCAACAAAAAACTATGAACCAGAGACACTTTTTGGGGGGTGGGGGGTGGGAGGAGAGGGATTGGGGTCAGAATGGGGGGGTTGCAATTGTATGGGGAATATAAAAATAAAATTTATTATAAAAAAAAGAAAAAAAAAGAAACAGCTTCTCTAGAAAAAGGTTTCTGAAGTCTATCAAATGAAGAAAAAATTAGACTTTTAAAGCCAAAACTAAAAAGAAACTGCTTGATTCTCTTTCTCTCTCAATTCTCATTCAGCAGTACAGCATTTATGGAAAAATATAATATATTGGGTTGGATTTGTTTTCTCATCACCCTTTCTGATCCCCCAGAGCTTGTTAAACCTCTTACATATAACACACTTACTTAGCTTATATGCCCATCAACACTGCTGGACCTGGTTGTATTGTCCATTTTAATAGCATTCTGAGATAGTATGAGAGAAGAGAACTTGTCTAAGCAATTTTCAACTAGAATAAAGGCAATATACTCAAGACTGCACTTGCCAATAAAGTTAACATTGCCTAAATCCATTAATTAAAGACATTATGGACTTAAAAATTTTTAATTACTAAAGAAATATATACTCTTTCTTTTTTTTTTTTTTAAACAGTATTGTACTGAATGAAACAGTAAGTGAAAATCCCCACTGATTCCTTCAGTCACTTCATAATTTGAGAGCATATATGAAATATATGCTTAAAAATTAAATATAGGGCCTCCCCGGTGGCGCAGTGATTGAGCGCTGGGCTGCGAAGCTGCCCACAGCCTCTGCAGTGCTGGTTCGATCCCTGGCCACCAGCGAGGGTCCCACATGGTGTGCAGACCTTTCCTGCGGCGCCGCTCCCCTCAGCAGTGTATTTCATCAGTCTGCCTGTTCTGTATCCTGCTCTGGCTCTGGTGAATTCTCTCACCCTCCGGCGCTTCTGACTGTACCCAGTGCTTATATAAATAAATAAATCTTAAAAAAAAAAGGATTCCTTTTTTAAAAAAATTAAATATAATACCCATTATAACCCACATGAAATTAATGTATAAAAAATAAGATCTCCCCATTCCCCAATTCACCTTATAGATTTGATCATTATGAATCAATAGTTTTTGGTATTTACATAGATAATATTCCTCATGTAATATGTTTTTATGTATATTTCTGTATCATAAGAATAAGTATGTCATTTTACCATTTTATAAAATGGGGTGACAATTCAGTAATTTGTTTTAATTAATGATAAATGACAGACCTCCTCCCACATCTTTAATGCATACCCTTTCTTCATTGATTTTTAATAAATGAAATGGGAGTAATGGACCATGATTCATCTAAACCTTTACATCTTGACAATATATTTTAAAATGCATCATATGTATAATTTTACTTAGCACATTTATAATAAAGCTCATTATTGTGAATGAGAACTATGCTTCAGAATATTGTTCTGTCATCAGTGAGTAGGAAGAGTTGAACATAGGAACAAAGGTGCAGGATAAAAGCAGTAACACACTTTTTTCTCCAGGTGATGTCCCTGAGATGGAAGGACAGACCAGAAAGGGGCAGAGGAAAGACTATAGTGAACAATAAGGAAGCACAGTCGCTGAAGGAGCCCTTGAGATGACAGAACAATTAAATTAACATGGATAAGACAGGAAGAGATTACTTTATTACAATGCAGTAATGTTACCACTGTCACACATAGATAACTTAATTTTAGATCTCTTCTAAAATATAATACACTTGGAAATAATAAGGTTGTCAAGAGTAGAACTCTGCTCTACTTTTTAGAGTCCATGGGTACACATTTTGCCTAAAAACCAATAATAGCTATATACTGTCTTAAATAATAGTGAAATATCTACAGGCTATATTGGAGTTTCCCACATGCCATTTGTTTGTTATAAACACTCCATTCACTCCTACAACCCTCTTGGGACAGGCATTGTCACTCCTATTTTATTAATGTGACTCAAAAATGGTAAGTAATTTAAGTATATAGGAAGTTTTAAAATCTAGTTTTATTCCTTTTGCAGATAAAGACAAACTCCCATTTGCTATGTTAATTCTCAATAATCTCTAACAAATTGAAGTGAAGCATAGTGGTAATACTAGTCCTTTCTCTACTTTTGAGTTACTATTATTCCACTGTTTTGTTTTGAATTGAAAGTTTGGGATTTATTTTTCTCTGTGTTAGAAGGGAAAACAATCCCAACTATCTATGGTTTCTTATCTGTATTTCATTAATAGAAATACATAATATTTCTCTAAAGAAAGAAAAATATTTCTGAAGATACTTTTCTAAAAATGAACACTCACCAGACCATTTGAAGAACCTAAAATTCAAATTTCCTTTCTTTGTTTGGCTCCTTTTTATACTCAGGAATAAATTTCCTTTATTAACTTATTTTTTTTCATTTTCATTAATTAGAAGACATTTTATATCAATGAAAACTTGAAATATCATCCCTTCTTCATCAAAATTATTAGAGACTGGGTCTATGAGGACTTAAATTAATTGAATAAAACAATTTTGAAAGGAGTAAGTTTTGTGTTCAGTTAAATGAGATCCACATTTCTATTAAATTCTTTTACTATTGACTCTATTAATAAATAGATTTGGAAAAAGATAGTGATCAAGATCATTAGGATGCTCCTGAGATGCAGTTTCAAGTGGGGGTTGGGGGAGGTGTGTGGTTTTATTAGTTATTAGTTATTAGTTAGACATCAACAGTATCAATGTTTTGCCCATAGTTTTAAAATTATTTTAATTTGGTATTTGGTTAATTAACTACCTTAGATTCTGTATTTTTACTTAAAAATAGGAAAATAATTTGACAATAGTATTTGTTAAATTATTATTGTTAGAATGAATTATTTGGTAGATGGGGAGAATAGCAATCTTTAAATTTTATGATTCACCTTATTTCACCAGCGCATTGTATAGATTAAAAAACTGAGGTTCTGAAGTTGAGTCTTCGAAGGTCACATTTTGTCAGTGACATTTTTCTCTTTCCTCCTCGCCTCCTTTTGTTTTAAACTTTGTTTTATTTTAGTAACCAGAACATCCTTCAATTCTCATCTTTATTGTTTTTTTCTTAATTCTTAATACTGTGTATTTTTTTGTTACAACTAAAGTTTTCTAAGCCAAGATAAGTGATAATTTTTGCTGTGGAATTCATAAACATGATTATTATAAACCTTTCATTCATTCTTGACACTAGGTGCAAATTTGCTCTATGGGAATTTAATGAACTCATATTTCACTTAGATTTATACAATACTGGGCCATTGATGCATATAATGGAAAAGATTATAGTAACAAAATAAAAAATCTAAAATATGGAATTAGGATAAAATAATGTAGTGAAAAGAGAGCAATAGAAGACATTTTGGTTTCTTTTTGAAGGTATTGTGCTTATTTAGCGTAAAAATTAAGTGAACTATCAGTTGTCAACTTTATGATTTAAAGTACAAATAAGATAGGTTCTGGGAACATTTTTTGTGTGTCCTTATTTTGCCTCACATTGAATGAGATAATCCATGATAGATTCATAAAATAATCTTATGATAGATTTATCAGGAAAATGTTGCCTTGGTTAAAAAGCACACATTGGATGATAAGGAACACTCTTAAGAAAAGGACATGGCTGTGCAGGGACTCATATGTATCCAAAATCTGAACTTAAAGGGCTATAAGGCTACTTAGCATATGATACATGGAGTGACTAGGTAACTATATCTAGAAAATATCTTTGGATAGGAACAATATAAAATATTGAAAATAACTTTAGTTTTCACCTTGTTCTGTTATTGTAATACGTGAAGTCGTGATCAGAATATTTCAAAGTTTGCCCCTGAGTATCATTCAAACTGAATAACCCACACTTGATGTGAATCATATAGAACATTATTTTATATCTATTCTTTCTCATTCATATGCTTGTTATATGTTTTTGTTTGGGTTACTATAAAATGGTGAAAATAATATCAAAAAAGCAGTCAAATAATATGTTTAATTAAGGTTCCTAATATGATTAAACTTTGATTTGTATGACCCAGATTGATTTCATAGGCATTGTTTGATAGGATATGAAATACTGTGATGTTATGTTTGCAGAGACAGACAATTACTCTTGGAAGTTGAGACCAGGGAAGTTTCTCTGATGATTGAAAATATAGAATTGATGCTTGAAAATATAGAAAGATACTGGTTAGCTCTACTATTATTAACAGCCATGAAAATGGTTTCTTTGTGTCAACATCATCAGTCTAGCACATAAGATGTTAATGTGAATGTTGCATGAGCTTCTCTGTGTCAGGATTGTGAATTTTTTTTCCCAAAGATTTATTTTATTTATTTATACATTAAAAACTGAGGTCCAGGCCAGAGGTGTGGGCGGTGAGAGGATTCACCAGAGACAGAGTGGGGAGTAGAACAGGCAGATGTACTGAAATGCACTGCCAAGGGGCGCTGCAGGAAGACAGGAGAGGTCTGCTGCGCCATGTGGTTTAGCTCCTTGGCTGGGGATCAAACTCATGCCTTTGTGACTGGCTACAGCTTAGTAGTGCTAACCACTGCGCCACCAGGGAGACCCCAATTTTGCTCTCTGGACCCAGATAAAACTCATCAGACATGTTGTGAAAAACTGTGAAATGTTGGTGGTTAACCACTCATTGAAGTTGAAGATACATACTGTTACGTGTATTGGTAGGTTTTAGTGGAGATGTTTGCCTCCTTTCATCCCCCCAGAGTTCTAAAACTTGAAACATGATTTTTTTTCACCTAAGATAAGATTATGGTTTTATGCCACTTCATATCTGTCAGTACAGTTCATTTAAAAAAAAAAGTTGAATATGTGGGCAGTACATTTGTTAGAATATTTCTTTTATGTAGCCATAAGGGTGACAAATTTTGGCTATGCCTATGTTTTGATGTTTCAGGCTGAGAAAGTGTAATTGTAGCTATGAAATGAAATGGGTGTAAAATGAGTTTGTTGGTTCAATCAACTTCAATAGACACGTGTTGATTTTATCCTTTAATAGGGAAAGGTTAAACAGAAATCATACTAAAATTAAAAGGACAGTAGTTGCAGGTTTGTAAGCAACTTTTAAAGAAACATGCATATCTGTACTCATATATATATACTGAAAATTTTGAAATGGAATTTGAGATCATAGTCTTAGAAATATTTTATGTTTATTTTTTACTATTATCCCCTAAGCCTGTGATGCTAGGATTTCTTGATTCATCTGATATTTTTATTCTTCATTTGTAAAATGAAGATGGCCTATTGCAAAAGGATTCATGAGCAATTACATGAGACTCTCTGAAAAAAATTAATGGTAAATTCTCTTGCATATTATGGATTATTTTATTAGAGATGGAATCTCTATGAAAGGAGTCCTCTTTATGGAAATATCAATTAAAAAAAATGATTTATAGTATTGTGGTTATATGATAATTTCTCCTTTAAGCACTTTGTGAGAAGTAACCTGAATAACTTTGGAGGGGAGAATTATTTTTATCTTATTAATTTTCATGTGTTAACTATAGGCATTAATTGTATTATGGGTTGATAGAATTTAAGTTTGTAGTATAGGAAGACATTATAGCACACTTAAAGAACTGTTGGATGAATTGAGAATATTAAATATTAAATAATATCAAAAGTCAATGAAGTGAGAATTAAGGGAAAGTTCAAAGTAGCTCCAACTTTTTTGACACCCATAATTTTAAGTTCTAGACTACGCATATGTACTGTTACCAAATGTGAATCATTGACATAAAATATGAATTATGGGATTTATTTTTTAATAAAGAAGGGAGAGGTGCTTATATAAGTATATAGAAAAATAATTACAATTTAAGCACAAGTAATTATCATGCCTTACTGTTATTTCTAGCTTGTTTTATGTGCTAAACAGAAATGCAGATGAGAACAAAAGTGCTGGTAGGACAGGGGACATAGTATTTTTGAACTTGAATCTTTAATAGACTTTTCACCCATTTAGAATTTTGTTTAACTGTTTCTTTTCTAACTCTAAACATGAATGGGGCAGTATTAAGAATAAATTATCTAAACAATAAACAATTTACCCAGTTAGCATGCTCTTTCTAGCTCACGTAGGTCTATATCCCAGGGAAATGCTACCAAGCAACAATCTTTCTCATACTTATCCAATGGAGTGACACAGTTATTTAATAAGATCTTGTAATTCTGGAAGTTTAACTTTTTGAGTCATGAATGGAGAGCAGGGTATAGAATTTGGACTGGCACCGCCAACATAGCAGGTAGGCAAACAAATTGTTGAGAGATCTCTGAGGACTGGTTGAACTAAGCAAGGTCTCAGCTGCTGGGTGGCCCTTCATCCCTCTTGTCTTATGAAAACTGATGTGGGCACCAAATCAATCATGCATGAGTGATGCAGACAGCTTCTATAAGAGTCATTCGACATGTGTGATTGCCATACTGAAAATGAGGAGTAAACATGGAGATGTAGCTATTAGACAAGTTTTAAGATAATCAGAGCAAACCTCAAAGATTCTTTGACACAAGACTGAGTTTACTGAGCAACTAAACTAGGAGTTCTGACAGTCCCCTGGAGAAGGGCCAAGACTGCTGCCATAATTTGGGTGTGGATGAGTGCAGAGTTGGAAGCCCAGGCTTTGTTTAGGGATTAAGTCTGTCCTCAGATAACCAAGCACACTTTTATAATGCTCACTATGTAGCTGTCTGCCTGCCTTCTTCCTTCTTGTTTATATTATCTTCTTAACTTCATTTCCTTCTGTTCCTCTATTCTAGTTCCTCCTCTTCCTTCTTACCCCCTCTTCCTTTCTTCTATCCCCTTGTTTCCTCTGTCCTTTTTCTGTCCTTACATTTCTCCTTCCATGTTTGACTTTTAGAAGTGTTTTAAACTCTAATGTTCTAATTCACTCTGTAAAATAAGGCATTTTTTTAATCACCTATCTGCATGATGCTTTAATGTGTCATCTTTCAAGGATAACAAGATGCATAATATGCTGCATAATGTACCAAGTTTTTACATATAGAGGATGAATTGTGAATTATTTCCAAAATTACTTCTCAGTAAAATTATTCAGTGAAACAATGTAGTGATCGATAGCCTCTAAAATCAGTCCATGCTAAATTTACCTAGTTATCCCTAACACAGATTTTATAATTTCAACATATTTGGTATATTTAATATATTTTAATCAAGTTGCTTCATATTCTAACATTTTATTTTTCATGACACTGACAGTTTTCACTGGCCTACTCCAAGTTTTATTAATAAAAACTACCATTGACTATTTTTTTTATCATAGATCAGTTTAAGCATTTTTGGCAAGAATGCTACCTAGCTGATGTTGTTTGCTTCTATCTGAAGAAAAGTTACTAGATAATCTTATTATTGATATTGTTACATGCTTGAAGACTTGATTAAGAATTAACACATGTCTTATCACTGAGATACTAGCATGGCATTAACTCAGCTCAGAAGTAGGTAAAATGGGACCTGTGATCCAAATCCAATCATTTTCCGTTTTTGTAGATAATGCTTTATCAGAACATCTATGCTCAAGTGTTTATAGTTTACCTATTGCTGTTTTCATACTACAGTAGCAGAGACCATATGACCTGCAAAACCTAAAATATGTACTATTTGAATCTTCACAGAAAAAAAAAAGTTTCATCCTCTGATTTAGATGTTTTCAGTAAATTTTTCGGAATACATTTTTTGAATGTTTTGAGGTTACTTCTTTTATGGCCAAAATGCAGTAAAAGAACAGATGTACTTCCTGCTTTACCCAAAAACCCAAGCCAAATAAGACAAAGTTTATGAAACAGGTTTTAAGACAATGAAAATGAAGGAGCACAATCCCTGAAAGACAGAAAACAAAGTGAGTCTTACAATTGTGTCAGCTTATTGTCTTGAGATAGTTTTGAACAATCACATCAAAGAAAAAGAAATCTGGATTGAATGCAATTGACAGCCAAAGTTAGATGGGGTTCAAGAGGTCAAGGTGTCAATAGAGTACCAAGGTAAGAGAATTGTACACAGAGATCATGGGAGGCCTCCTGCAAACATTTTGCACAATGATTAGAGTAAACATGAGGTAACTATCAGAGGCCAGGAGAAAATGATCTAAAAATACTGAAGTGAATAACATATAATTAACTAGAATCAATGAATGTTCCTCTGTGCCAGACTGCAAAATTAACAATTCATAAGAGACAGGGTAGAATTCTTAGGAAGTTCTTGCCTCAGTAGTGGGAAATAACTTGCTTTAAATGAAACACAGTTCTGCTCCTATTTAACACTTCTTAAAGTGATACCCAAAAGTCGAGCTGTTTCCAAGTAAATTAACAAAGTCTTAAAACAAAACTTAAGAATATTTATAGGACTACAAACATTTCTATTACCCAAAAAGTTTAAATTCAAAATGTTAAATGCAATTAAAGGTTATCAGGCATGCAAAGAAGGAAACCCTGATCCTTAATGAAGAAAGTAAGTTAATTCATCCTAACTAGAAGTAGAAAAGATGTTAGAATTAGCAAAGACATTATAAAATAATTATATTTATATTCTAAATTTTAAATTTTAATAGAAACATGGAAGATATATAAAGCCAATATCTAATTTCTAAACAGGAAAATTACATTATATAAGATGAAGAAGACATTGGTGAGATAAAGACAGATTATCACTGCAAATGAAAAGTCATTAACTTGAAGACAGAGGAATAGAAAGTATTTAGAATTTAGAAAAACAAGTGTAATATCAGTGATCTATAGGACAACTTCAGGAGGCTTTAATATGCGTAGAATTGGAATCTCTAAGGTAGTGATGGGAGAAAGGGTTACAGCAAACATATTTGAAGAAATAACTGTTGAAAAATTTTCAAACATGATCAAAATTATAAACATACATATCCAAGAAGGTAAATGATCCCTAATTACAAAAAAACATACAAAATTGATACCAAGTATATTATAAATTGCTCACAATCACTGGTAATAGGAAAATAAACATCTGAAAAGTGAAAGATAATTGAAATACAGAAGAAAAAAGATAGTTATGATAGCAGGATTTTCATCAGAAATAAAGTGTGAAGACATAGCGTGAAGAACTTTGAAGTACTTTTCAAAAACTGGTATCAAAGAATTCTCTGTACCTGACAATATACATTTCCAAAACTATACTGAAAATAATGGCAACTTGGGCCTCCCTGGTGGTGCAGGGGTTAAAGACACAGAGCTATCAAGCTATCACCAGCCACCGCAGCATAAGTTCAATCCCCTGCCAGCCAGGGTCCTAACCCACATGGCACAGTAGACCTCTGCTTTCTTGCCTGCTGCTCCCCTCAGCAGTATATTTCAGTCAATCTGCCTGTTCTGCACCCCACTGTCTCTGGTGGATCTTCTCCACCCCCACACCTCTGGCCTATACCCCGGATCTTATATGCATAAATAAAAAAACTTAAAAAAAAAGAAAATAATGGCAACTTAAAGAAAGAATCATAAATAGTAGAAACTGTGAGAAAGGATAAGGGAAATCCTTGAATTAGAGGAAATATAATACCAGATGGAAGCATAGGTCTGCACAAAGAATGAAAAACATGGAAATAGTTACCATGTGTGTAGATTTGTTAAGTGTTTTTTGATTATTTAAATCTATTGAAAAGATACTTGAATATTTAAGCAAAACACTTGAAAGATCTGTGTTTTATGTATATATATTTATATATATTTATACACACATACACAAGTGTTTGTATAAATAAATATTAATATATCAGTACAATAGCGTAAAGTTCAGGAGGGAAGAAATCAAAATAAGCTCTTAAAAGAATCTTATTGTTCATTTAAATTTGTATATTACTCAAAAGTAGACTACAATCAGTAAGGATGTATGCTTTAAATCTTCAATCAGTAAATAAAATTATAAAACGAAGAGTTATATCTACCAGTCCAACCAAAACTATAAGACAGAATTATAAAATTATTCACTTAATTCCAAGGTAGAAAAAGAGGAAAAAGGGAACATAAAACATATGAAGCAAGTTGAAAATACTTAATAAGATATAGTCAAACCTGATCATGTCTATAATAATATTAAAGTTAAATGGTATAAACATCTCCAGGTAAAATGCAGCAAATGTCAGATTGGATAAAAAAGCAAAGTTCAATTTTTTTTTAAGATTTTATTTATGCATATAAGAGCTGGGGTACAGGCCAGAGATGTGGGGGGCAGCGAGTGACAGGATTCACCAGCGACAGAGTAGGGAACAGAATAGGCAGAATGACCGAAATACACTGCTGAGTGGAGAAGCGGGCAAGACTGGAGAGGTCTGCTGTGCCATGTGGGTTGCTCCCTGGACAGCCGGGGATTGAACTCATGCTGCAGAGGCTGCAGATTGCTTCCTAGTGCGGTGCTTTATCCCCTTGTGCCACCAGGGAGGCCCAAAAGTTCAAATATTTTTTGCTGACTAAAATAACATGCTTTAATAAAGCACAAATTGAATGTAAAAGAATGGGAAAAGGTAGAGCATGGTAAATTAATCAAAATAATGTTACAATGACTATGTTTTATCAGTTATTTCAACTACGTTCATTCCAGAATGAAATTATTACTTGGGTTATATAAAAAGTTCATTTTCAAAATTAAATAGGCATTAATTCATCAAGAATATAGCAAACCTAAATGTGTATGTCCTTAATAATAGTTCTTCACAATACATAAAAATCAAAACCTGTTTAAACTGCACAGAAAAATAGATGTATTCAAAATTTTAGTTGGAAATTGCAACAAATCATATGCAAATTGAAGCAGAAATGAGCTATACGCTTATACCTATGAGAATGACTTACATCAGAAAGACTAGTAAAATCAAGTGTTGGCTGGGATGTGTAAGAAAGGAATCTGAACACACTGTGGGAATGTAAATTAGAGTATTGATTTTAGAAAACAGTGTAGAGCTTCCACAATAAAACTAAAAATAGAACTATTTTATCTTGCTGTCTATTAGAAAAATAAGAAATTGTTCACTCAAAGAGATGTATGCACTACAGTGCTTATTCAGTTACTAAGCTATGGAAACAACTTAAGTATCCATTAATAAGTGATTGAAGAGGATATAATTCACAATGATATATAGTTCATCTGTAAAAATATTAAATTATTCTATTTGCAGTAAAATGGAAAGTTTACATTCTTTTACCTGATTATTATTATTATTTTTTTCTGGTAGTTTCCTGGCTATTCATACATGTTTATTTTCTCCTACATATGTTAGCAGCAACTTATTTAATTCAAGAAAATTAAAACAACATTTTAGTAGATATATCTTCAGTTTACATATTGATAGCTGCTATTTCTTTGCCACTCTTCCTTGGAGACATGTAGTCTAATTTCCCTTTTCTAGAATCGGGCCATACACTTGCTTGTGTAACAGAATATATAACAGAAGTGACATTCTCGCACTTAGAGTCTAGGTCCAACAAAGCCTCACAGATACTTTCAAGATCTCTTGTGGCTTCTCGGGATCCACATACCATTATGTAAGGAAGTCCATGGCAGGACGATCCTGGCTAATAACCTTGGTTGTATCAGCAGCCACTGCCAACTCACTCACCAACAATAAAACAGTGAATCTTTCTAGCAGTGGCTTCTTCAGATCAGATGAGTTACTCCCGCTGAATAGTGATGGTCATTTTCCAGTGAGCCTTACTCAAATTGCAGACATTTTTATTTTATTTTATCTATTTGTTTGTTTGTTTGTTTGTTTATTTATTTATTTGTTTGTTTGTTTGTTTATGCAAGCACTGGGTACAGTCAAAAGCTCGGGAGGGTGAGAGAATTCACCAGAGTGGGGAACAGAGCAGGCAGACTGATGAAATACACTGCTGAGGGGAGCAGCAGGCACAGGAGGAGAGGTCTGCACGCCATGTGAGACCCTCGCCGGTGGCTGGGGATCCAACTGGCGCTGCAGAGGCTGAGGGCAGCTTTGCAACCCAGCGCTCAACCACTGCACCACCAGGGGAGGCCCTGCTTACTTTTTATAAAAGCAAGTAATTTATACAGATTATTGCTGTTTAAAGCCACTGATATTTGGGGTAATTTATTATATAGTAAAAGGTTGCCAGTGCAATTATCTTAGAATTAAAACTAGATAGATAATTTTTGAAATCCCCAACTTGCTCAAAGGAGCCATTATAAACACTTTATAATTTTACTTTCCTGGGCCTCCCTGATGGCTCAGGGGTTAAAGAAACTGCACTATTACCAGCCAGTGCAGCACAAGTTCAATCTCTGACCTTCAAGGGAGCTACCCACATGGCGCAGCAGACCTCTCCTGTCTTGCCCGCTGCTCCCCTCAGCAGTGTATTTCAGTAGATCTGCCTGTTCTGCTCCCCACTCTCTCTAGTGGGTCCTCTCAACCTCCGTACCTCTGGCTTATACAACCCAGTTCTTATAGGCATAAATAAATCTTTAAAAAGAATAATTTTTCTTTCCTACCTTTTTTATTAAAAATAGAATGCTGGGAGGAAGGTAGTATAATCTATTTTAATAAAGATTTTGCTTTAAACACATCAACATATGCCAGCAGTGTCCATAAAATATTGATCCTGAATAATAAATTATGAGGTTTGTCTTAATAGGATCAATATTTTCTACCAATTAAATGAAATATGTTTCTATTATTCTGTCTACTTCACATAAATACTAAAGGCATTTGAAGACATGTGTGTGTATACACGCACATCTAGTTCAGGTACTTGTATAACAAAATGAAAGGAGAAACAAAGAAGTAGTGATCAAATTATTATATTTTTTCTTATTTCTGAGATTAAGCCTTTTATATTTTTAAAATTTCTCAAATTTAATGCCTCTTGTAATTGATGTATATGTTCGGTTTATTGTTTACTTCCCCCCAAAGCTTTTAAATCAAAGGAATACTTCACAGTTGAGAAATCTGTGTGCATCAGAAGAATTTTCCATTTATTTTCAAACTGAAATCAATTTATATAGGAAGAGATGTCTAATATCTGCTAAGAAATTTTTCAAACATTTTGTGTGAATAGCAAATACAAATGGACATATATACCAATTTGCATAGGAGATGAAAAATGAATCACAGCAATATTTTTATTTGTTAGGATAAAGCCTTTATAGTCATACATATATATATATGTATATATTTAAGTGTGTGTGTGTGTGTGTGTGTGTGTGTACACAGCATGCATTCCGTAGAGCATGTGGTGCTGATGAATGTTGAAACCAGACATTTTGGGTTCAGAGCCCAGCTCTTCCACGGTAGCTATGTAGCTTCGGGGAATTTTGCCTACTTGTAGTTGGTACTGAAGATTAAATGAACTAATATTTGTGAACCACATGGGAAAGTACCTAGATATAGTAAACATTATGGAAGTGTTTGTTATATTAAACACAACTAAAAGTCAAGAAGAGGGGGCAAAAGCTAAGTATTGAGGGGGGGAATGAAAAATAGAACTGACAAAATTGTAACAGGGTTTATTTAAGCAGCTGTTGTTCATTGATATTAACTCCTTTTCTATATATATATAGCATCTCTGTAGCAAGTATGAAGTAGGTGCTTTGGGAAAAGTTTTCAAGTCTTAAAAAGTTCCAAGGTCTAAATATATATGAACCTTTTTTGTATTGCAGCAAGTTGTTCTGTTATGTACACATTTTAGTACAGATGGCTATTTTGAGAGTGTAAGCAAAACTGGTTATAACAAATGAATTTTGTATTCCCAAGATTTGTTTTTCTCTCAGTATGTTATCATTTTGAGCTACATTTTTGGAAGCATATATGACAGGTGTACTTACCAACTGTGCCTGAAAGAATTATGTTTTGAAAAAAACTACCACTGCAAATCTCTAGTTCCCTGTCCTTTCTTCATGTTGAAATTATTCCTGCATGAATTTGTTTACTTCATGTTTCTCAGGTGTATTTATTTATAATTTATACCAAGACTACTTCCCAAATGATTTTAAGATAGCTTTTTAAAATTCATGTATAATAAGACAATTAAAATAAAAATAGCTCAAAATCTGTGAGTGTCTGAGAGGGTGAGGTTCTCAGTGGAAAAGTACATATAACTAAAATCTAAGTGATTTATCTTAAATTTAGTTTGAACTTCCTGTTATACAAGATAATAAAGAATACTGATTAAAATAGGAAATATTCCAACTTAATTGGAGCTGATAACTCTTTTTCTAGTTCCAAACTCTGAAGTTCATTTATTGCAGTGTTTGTATCTATTCAGGAAAAATACCCTCTATAGAGCTTTTACAAAAACTGCAGAGATGTTCTTCATATCCCAACCCACCCTTGAAATAGTAAAGCATGTACCTTGCCCATGTCATTCAGTGAAAGTGTTAGTTGGTTTTGAGTTATTTTGTTTAATTGATGAGACTTGGGTAATGTGTTCCAGATATATTGCCTTCTGTATTAAAGAGTGGTCTCCCACCACTAGTATTAGAATCACCAGACTATTTGTTAAAATACATATTCCTGTATTTTACCTAAAATTTTCTCAGTCAGATTCTGTGGGATCAAGTTATTTTAATCAGGCTCCTTAAGAGATTGTATGAACACCAATGATGGCATGTTACTTTCTTAGAAAAGTAGACTTACGGGAAGAGGTCAAAAGACAATATATAAATGCAAGAAATTTTAAGTTTGACAACTTTTGGTATGCAAGGTTTTACAACAAATATTTGATTAATTTACCTCAGATTCTTTGTCATCTAAAAAAAATAGAGGGTTGATACTCATTTTTTTTAATGAATTTTTTTTAAGTCTTTTTTTTTTTTCAAAGATTTATTTGTTTATTTATACAAGCATTGGGTACAGTCAGAAGCGCGGGAGGGTGAGAGAATTCACCAGAGTCAGAGCGGGGAGCAGAGCAGGCAGAAGGACCGAAGTACACTGCTGAGGGGAGCGGCGGGAGGCAGGAGAGGTCTGCGCGCCATATGGAAATATGATTTAGTTATCTAACTCTAATAAGAAATTAATACAGCATTTGAGCTTTGGGATCGCCTGGTATGTTTGACTCCTGAATGCTTATTGAATATGGTGTCTCAAGAACCTTAAATTCTGGGAATGAGGGAATCTGGGGATCCTTCTGCTTCTTAAGTAGACACTTGAACAATCCTGCTGTTTTGGGATGTGGACTCACGCCCATCTTAGGACATTTGGAGTTCTATACTGAAAATTAAGTTGTTTTTGGCCTTTTCTTTTGCCAGCTTAGAAATAACTTTCTTTTTTTGTTTCTAGTTTCAAATCTGAAAGTGTGATACCACCATTTTTCTTCCTTGTAGTCAGGATTGCTTTGGCTATTTAGGGTCTTTTGCAGTTCCAAAAGAATGTCAGTACTTGTTCTATTTCATTGAAGAATGCCATTGAATGTAACTTTGATAGAGTGTGCATTGAATCTATGTATTGCTTTGGGTGAGATGGTCATTTTTGATAATGTTGATTCTTACATTCCATGAGAAAAGAATCAAATTTCTTAGCTAAGAACTTTAATTCTCTGTTTATTATTTATTTTTGTATTCTAGCTTCCAAAATAGTAAAATTGTCTTTTCTTTCTTCTTTTGTTCTTGTGAGATGTTGACTTGCATAAGCTCTATGCTGTAATTTTAAGGGGCACTAGGGAATAATAAGGATTACTAATAAAGGGTTTTGATTTGACTTCATTCTTCTAATATATAAATGCATTCTTTTTAAAAAATAATTAGTTGGAAACTTGATTCACACTCATATTTTAGAATGTTATTAAAATGTGCATATATTTTAGCTTCAGCTGAAAATAATATATATATATATATATATATATATATATATATATATATTCAGAATTAGCCCATGCTTTCCAGAGTTTCAGATCCAGTTATTTCATTGTCATTAAAAATAAATAAATATGTGGATAGATAGAAAAATAACTAAATCTATAAATAAGCAAATGAATAAATATATCAAGGCCTACTGAAAAAGTGAGTCATGAATAATGGATGTTAATTTTGAAAAGTGCTGTATGGTAATCCTTGTTGCAATGCTCTTCCCAAAAGTTTCCAATTATTTTATATTTTTTCTCATAAAGCCAATACTTGTGACTTAGATGTATGCATGAATCCACTGCAGGAGTGATAAAATTAAGTTTGAACGTGCATGGAAGCTTTCACCTAAATTCAGTATAGGCACTGAAAGTAATTATATTTTATCACTCTACCAATAAAATATAGATAATTAAGGAAAGAAGTGGTATAAATTATAAATTTAATTTAAAATTACTTAACATACACGGTAAAGATATGTATATATATATAAACATGTAACATATAATACATGTAGCATAATATATATGCATGCATATATAATACATGTATTATATATTATTATATACATGGAATATATATATTAATGTGTGCTGTGGCTGTATAGCTTTATAACAGACATCTAGTATACCATGCCATGTGACTCTTAGCAATTAGAAGGATCTTGAGTCTTTGAAGACACAGATCCCATTGCTTCTTATTTTGTTTAGGTCTGTTGCTACCAGATGTGTGATTAGGGAGCTATAATAACCTAAATTACTTTTTCATTGACTTTCTATTGGGTATAATTCCATTAATTACAGAAAAAAGAAGTAGCTTGGGACAGACAACTTCTGATGAAAAATAATAGAAGCAATATAGGATAGTGACC
Source organism: Talpa occidentalis (assembly GCF_014898055.3). Lineage (NCBI taxonomy): Eukaryota > Metazoa > Chordata > Mammalia > Eulipotyphla > Talpidae > Talpa > Talpa occidentalis. The sequence continues at coordinate 22,115,660 of NW_023604295.1, forward strand.
TACAAGAATGGTAATCTGAATTATTTTACATGCTACCGCAATTCTACTTCTAATTGCTAATGCATCTTAACTACTCTAATTTTAATCCAGAGATAGCTTATAACTCTCCTGTCCTATCAGATTACTTCCAACTTGTCTACTCTCACTTGTGCGTGCTCTTACAGAATTGTCAGAAAATAATCAGGGAAAAGAAGATATCAAAGATTTCCTGCTACTTTGTTCACAGGGTCATTTCATAAGTCAGGAAGACATGGTGCTGTTTTCAGGGCTATTCAACAGTGGTCTCTAATGGTGCACTGAACCATAGTAATTGTGTGTGGTTTACAATTTACCTTGTATTCTATTATTATAGTATTACATCTCTATGATTATACACACGGATAAGATGGCGGTCCATCCTCAAAACTTTCATTAAACTAGCCTATAAAATCAGAAAGTTATTCAAATAGAATAATGCCCCAGTAGCCTTATTTGACACTTATTGTGAAAGCAGACAATTGTTGCAGTCGTTTCTCCAGTGGAGAAAGGTAACACCAGGAGTTTGAAGCCTAGGATTGTTTCATTAGGCAGGTGAGTCCTTTAACTTCTATTGCCTCTATTTTTGTATTTTAACCACAGAATCTTGGCTTGCTGTTAGTGTCCTTGTGAGCAATGGCTAATGCAAGTGATAAAATATCCAATGAAAAAATCCAGTTATATAGAAGTAATTTAAAGTTCAGAAGGATACCAGATTAAGAGATATGTGTTCTCATATTTAATGGTGATATATAAGTTATTTAAGTGGATTTAAAAAAGACATTTGTATTATAATTTTTTTCAAATAAGCAAGTGGCTTATTTTTTCAAATAAACAAGGAGTCTATTTGCTGACTCCTCTTTTTGCCAAAATGTCAGCTCTGTGTGAGAACTGACATGAAACCGTAACCATCTACTTGGTATATACAAGGGTATGTCAGAAATATTAACCATGTGGGAGTCATTTAAAAAGCATGTAAGTGTGACCAGAATCATTTAACACTTAGAACCTTCCAGAGCAGCAGTTTGAAAAATAGCCTTGGACCACAGTGTCTCCTTTGCAAGCTCACACATTGGGTTTATTCTGTGAAGTGGACATTGTGATGCCTCGATCCCTGATTCATGCATTTTACATCATTGCTAACACTGAATCTGGATGTGTGTATGGTTGTTGCATATTTGTGACTTTCTGGGCTCCTCTTAGTGCCCCTTTTTGGAGGTTGCCTTTTCTTTACTGCCATCATTTGCCTGCTTATATTGTATGTGTGTGGAGTTACATATGTGTGGTTATATATTTTGTTAAAATTCCTTATTATATTACCCCAACCCAATATTGATCTTGCAGGCAATGTGTGCAATGCGATGCCTGAAGATTATTATATGTTTTGTTCTGAATTTTCTTATTTGTATTCAATTGATGCATAAGCAGGTTTCTTCTCCTGTATTCTTTTTTATTTAAGTAGGTCTCCTGTCCTAAGTATATTGCAAGAGAGAATGTGGTCTATGTTTTAGTAAAACAAGTAGTTATTCTTGCCGTTCTGTAGACACCTCTGTGACACAGAGACAGAGAGGCAGGTGAGTTATGTTCCACTGTGTCAGCCCTAAACTAAATGGAGCTTTATCTTTTCCACACAGTGAAAGCATCTAGAAGGAATGCAAAGGAGTTTCCATTGTACAATGAATCACTCAGTAAAGTCAATTGGCATTCATGGAACAGTTGTTTCAGATATCACATTTATTGGGACAAAAGCTGGTTATCAAAGAAAGGCAGAATACCACACTAGCTTAATCATACCATTATTTTCATTCCAAGTGAAAAACATATTTGAAATCCCATTAAAGAATTTTGATGGACTCATGCATTGAAATTCATGTTCCCCAACTTTCCCATGTTATATTATAAATTTCTAAACATTTGCATTATTATAACCTACAGAAAGTTTTCAAAACTATTAAATTGCCTAGGTTATTGAGGATTAAGCAATTATAGTAGATTAATGTGAGGATGCCATTTGAGTGATCACCTCTGAACACAATGCTTCATATATTTATTCAGCTTTGCAACCCAGAAATAAAACCAAACAATTATATGTGACCAAATCTGCTTTTAGGTATTATTTTTACCTAAGACACAGTTAAAATGCTTAAACCTTACTCATAGTTTAAAACGAGGAACCAGGACCAGAATACATCATATCATTTACTATAAATTCCTCATGATGCTCTTTTTGTATCTGAGTCTTCCCCAATCCATTCTATTCACATTACACTTGGAGGTACCATTATGTGTTGAAAGAAGTTTGGCTTGATTCCACACTCCATCATTTATTCTTTGTGTGTTCTCAAGTTAATGATATTCTCTGGCCTTGAGTTTCCTCAGATATAAACCATTAAAGTGTAAAAGTGCTTATAAAATATTATTTTAAGAGACCAGAACCTAAGTATATGCAATTAGTGTACAGTTATCAGTCCATTGACAATGAACATGCCTTTCTTAGATCTGCCAGTGGAGATGGAGAAAAGTGAAATAATTAAAGAAATATTCAGGTAAACAGGATGAGGGAACAAAAAATAGAGTAGTAAGTTGGAAAATGTTATAGTGTCTCTAGGATTTGAAGGGAAGAAATTTGGTTGATGACTATATTGTTGTAATATTTAGTATTTATTAAAGTCTTGCCACTATGTGTCTTAATAAAATATTTCAGAAGGGGAATTGATATCAGGGAAAATAAGTACCTTTCCAGACAGTCCATGTAGGTTAAATGGGAGCATCTGGATTTGACTCTAATTATCTGACTTCAAAGTCCAACTACCCATCATTAGGTACCACAGCAAACTATGTGGTAAGAATATATGACTTTTATACCACATGGTAGTAATGAGGGTATTGAGCACTAATAACCTAAAAGCAATTACTTTTAGGTTACTAAGTTTATCTTCTACTATTGGAAAAACACATTTTTTTTTTTGATAAGCTATTTGGCATATGTGTTTCTAGAACTATTTCAGACATAAGTCTTTGTTGTGATTAGAGAAATCAGAGCAAAAAGCTTTGTGTGCAATAGCATTTGGGGTCCTGGTTAATCAGAGGAGAGCAGCTTTTTTACTAAGTTCTGTGGGTTGATTGCTGAAAGCAATTGGTTTGTCACAACTCAAATGACAAGACTCAAGCTCGAGTTTGTACATAGTAAATTCCCTAATCATTTCACTCTTTATTGTATGGTTTAAAATTCTGTTTCCTCTCCCCTAAGGGATAAGCAAGCTATTTTCACTTAGCCCTACTTCTAAATGAACTCTTTCAACTCCTATGCATTCATGTCAGAAAACATGGGATCTTATAAAGAAAAGTATGAAAGGACTGTCCAACTCCAAAATCAGTCCTTACAGGATCTTAAATGTTATGCATTAGAAGAAATGATGAACTAAGATGCAAAGATATGCTTTTAGACATGCTTTTGCGGCATTAAAAAAAATTAATCTTGACTAAGTCATTTTATCTAAGTTTCCAAACATATGAAATTAGGAGGTTGTATAAGAGATGGTAATTTTCACATGTAATTTCCCAAGACCTCCTCACCTACCTATGTTTAATTTCATAAAATATATTAATGTATGGCAATATGTTAATATACAATGTTACATGACTATGACAATTATAATCTCAAAAAGTAAATAAAATTATTAGAAATTTATTTGCAAATTAAGGTTGATTCAGAACTTACCCATGTGATCTATATTTCTTTCCAAATAGTTATATTATTTCCTATCCTGACTTTTTTCTTATAAAATATTAGATTTCTAGTTCTACATGGGAAATTGGAATTTTTTTTAACCACTAGCATACAATCTCATTAATTTCTTTTTAAGTTGTCTAATATCTATATCAAACGGTGACATTTGTTAATTTCTGGAAAATTTTTTGATTGACACAAAAAAGGGGATGCTACTGGTATTTAATAGGTAGAGGTAAAAGATGCTGTTTTATATCCAAAAATGCAAAGTAAAACCATGTAGGTTCAATGAAGAATTATCTTCTCAACTGTCAACAGTGCCAAGGTTGAGATATCCTAAGCTTAAGTATATATGTTGGCGAAAGCATAAATTTGCAAGGGAGGCTTATTTTTGTAGCAAACATTATAAGGAACATTGAAGGGAAAAAACATAAATAAATCATTTAATCAAACCTCAAAAGATTAAGTGATAGTTATAAATACCACAGTTTCTGTGGAAATATTCAAAGGACTATTTGAAGAAAAATGAACTCAAATATAAGAATATTCATGCGATAGAGAGCCATGAGTTCATATTCTGATTTTATCATTTGTTAATTACATGACCTTGGACAACTTTTTTCTCTTTTTAAGCCTCAATTCTTTCATCTGAAAAGGTGTTTAATTATATCTACCTTGCATAGCTGAAAGACTTACAATAGAGCAATAAGTGCTTATAACAAAGAGCTATTTAAAACTGACACATGACAAGAATTATGTTAATGATGATTTTAGTGAGTAGTATGGTTTTATTAAATGATTTACTTCAAAAATTCTATGAATCAAATTTTTGCACAATTTTTATTTACTTATTAAGGTTTTATAGTGTAAAAGAAATACTGAGATATATTTGTTGCATAATGAAACTGGAGGAGAAAATAGGGCACAAACAATTTTTCAAAAAGTTTTACCCATTTAAAAAATATATGGAAAATAATTATATATGCTGTAAAAAAAGAAAGTACTTGCATACATAGAAACTGGTGCCAAAATAATAAATAGCATAGAGAAGATACTGTAAAGAACTGTGCTGAACAAGAAAAGTTCCTAAAGATATTAAAACCACCCACAAATGAATCAGGAATAAAGCTGTTGAAAGATGAACTAGAAATGTATTGGTAGTTGAGCTGGGAACCATTTCAACATGTTCCATTTCTGAACATTGACCATTTTATGTGCTAATATGTCCTGTAAATGTCCATTTCTGTAGAAAATCATCATGTGTGGAACAGTAACTCCATGGATACATGAAAGCCAAACTCCTTGCAAATAAGCAGTTTAAATTCTGTAAATCAGTGCTATTCTTTTCCAATATGAGCAGTCTTTTTCCCAAAGGAATCCTGCCTGATGAGTAGGAGTGCATTGTTTGAAAGAACTGAAGAAGTACTTTTTAGGTGTTTTTCCCCTTTACTAAACTGTTGGGAAGATGAAGGAGTATTCAGCATGAGGTATGCTGTCATTATATTTATTCTGGGTCTTTTCAGCACTGTAATTTATTTCTGTGCCCAAACAATATAAATTGTTAAAAAATGTACTTCTCCACAAAATAAAACAATTGGACTAGATCCCTACTGAATTATGCACATAAGTTAGCTAAGAGAAAGGCATTTTCTAAATAATAAAAATCACATCTTTTTGAAAAAAACAAAATGCTTAAAATCTTTATCATTTCATTTGCAAAGGCTACTCTCCTAATTGGACCTGAAATGAACATTTAAGAATAATTTCAGTGATTCCCTGAAATCTCACCACAGCTTTAACTTAGAGCAGATTATATTCCCCATCCCTTGTCATTTTTTAAGATGATGTTCCGTATGGAAATGAACAGCATCTGTTTTTTAGAAATACAAAATCACTTCACTTAGCATGTAGATTCTTCTCGAATAAGTATGGCCAGATCACCTCTTTATGAAAAAGAAATGGAAACAAGTTCTCTCAAGCCTCCACAGGTATTTGAATGGAATCCTCAGAGCCACCATGCAGGATAAGTAGAATTTTTATGTGAGTGATTCATGAGGATTCTAGTCATAGAAAGGCTAACCTTGTTCAACTAGTGAGTAGATGATCTTAGTTTGAATCCAAATGTGAAGGTCATCAGGGTTTCATCTCTTCCCTCTAAATCAACGCTGCTTGCATTATTTATTATTGATTTATATGTGTTTCTATTTAAACTCTCTCCAAACTGCTTTAAATTTCCACTGCTAGATGAGCTCCTCAATGTCAGGAGTCATAATGTGCACATCTTTGTGATAATAAAATATTCAGTATTAATGACAGGCATATGGTTAGTCCTTCTTTAAAATATTTGTTGAATAGATTAAGTAGATTTGCGAAGTGCATCTCCCTCCACTTGCCAAACATAGGTAGTAGAATGGCATACCTGTCAAAGCACTTAGATATTCTGAAGATCAATGTTATATAAATGCATGGTTATATTCCTAACGAAGTGACAAGGTTTACATAATTGACACCAAAGACTTCAACATATTTGAATAGTTTATAATGTCTCTCTGCTTGAATCACCCTTCAAAAAAAAAAAAAAACACTGTAGAAATAATATTTTAGAATGACATGAGAAAAATAAAAAAATATATATGTATTTCTATTTTTATATTAGATAACATAGATTTACAACATTATATGATTCAGTAGTATAGGATCACACCCTTCAGGTGTATGTTACCGCATCATGCCCACCAAGACAACTAATTTCCTCTACCACAATCCATTGTGTGCCCTCCCACTTTGCTTCCTCCTTCCTACCCCAATATATAGCCTAGTTCTGCAGTCAGAGTTCTAGGATATGTTATTGGTTTGGTTTTATCTGACTTTTTTTTCTTCCTCTATATGCCACAATTAAGTGACACCATCTGATAATCATTTTGCTCCTTTTGACTTAGCATAAAACTCTGTAGTTTCATCCATGTTGCAAAAGTCAAAAATTTATATTTTTTTGTAGCTGAGTAGTTTTCCAATATGTATGTATACCACATGTTCCTAATCAACTTATCTGTTTTGGGGCACTTAGGTTGTTTCCATAGATCAGCTATTATAAAGAGTAGTGCAGTAACCATATGAGTGAATTATTCATATTAGTGTTTTAACATTCTTTGGGTAGACACCTAGGAGTGGAATTGCTGGATCATATGGTAGATTATTTTTCATATTTTTATTGGGGCTAGAAAAGTCTACATTCCCATCAAAACTGTAGAGATTGAACTCTTTGGGTAAATTTTCCCATAACATGAAGTTTGCTATAATTTCACCTTTTTTTAGTTGTAATTGGTATTATTTTCTACCCCCATGATATTATAGTGGAGTGCTACACAGACACTTGGTTGATATGCCTGACTTCTTTCTGTAAATACCTGGAAGGTAGAGACTGGCTTTATCTTTATATCTCTACAGGTGATTAACAGGTGAATTCATACTTTAGGATATGATCATATCATTGGGGGTTCAAAATGTTACATACTGGAAACCCTAATCCCAAGTTTTCTCTGTCTCTTTTTTTTTGCTTGAAAAATTTATTTTAGTGGTATGTTATGGGGTAATGTTTTATATTACTTTATTTTAACTAATGAACTACCTTTTTTGCATCTTTATTATTTTCTCAGTATAGTATTTCTCCCCTAAGGTGTGGTCATCCTAGCTCTCTCACAGCCAAAGTACCCATTGTCCTCTACCATTTCTCCTAAATGTCTCAAATCTGAGTTTCTGGTAAATAATAACATTGGAGTAGTGATATTAAACCCTTGTTGACAGTAATAATCAGTGGGAATAGATAAGCTTAAGCCTACAGATTGTCTTTTTAAAAATCACAGGGTACAAGTGATGCAATTCTGAACCGAGCCATAAACTTTCACCCATTCCCCCCCAAATGTGTGACATTTTAAATGAATTATATTCAGTAAGAGTTAAAGCTGCACTATGATGAGAGTTGAAAGCATGCTTGATGTATTGATGTTAAAACAATTTATTGTTTTTGAAGGAAATTGTTTTAAGCACAATACAGTTTCACTTTAATCAGAGGGTGTCAGAGTTTAAGGATCTTTCTCCTGTACAGAGATATGATTAACAGATCAATCATTCCCTAACAGGGACTCTCCTGATGCTGCTGTCTTTCTTTGAAAATGGTCCCAGTTCTTTTTGGATGTGTCATAGATTCATTATTATCCTGAGGGTGAACACTCAGCACTAGTGAAAAAAATTTTTTTAAAGTCTACATTTGCATGAATACTAACCAAAATGATAATTAAGATGAACAGTTTTATTTATTTATAATATTAATATTTTTTTTAACTTTTTTTTTTTTTAATAGAGGCATGATTTATTTATTTGTTTGCTGGTTTGTTTGTTTGTTTTGTTTATACATGCACTGGGTACAGTCAGAAGCGCGGGAGGGTGAGAGAATTCACCAGAGCCAGAGCGGGGAGCAGAGCAGGCAGAAGGACCGAAGTACACTGCTGAGGGGAGCAGCGGGTGGCAGGAGAGGTCTGCGCGCCATGTGGGACCCTCCTCCGGTGGCCGGGGAACAGCTGGGGATCGAACCGGCGCTGCAGAGGCCGCGGGCAGCTTCGCAACCCAGCGCTCAACCGCTGCGCCACCGGGGAGGCCCAATATTAATATTTTTATGGTTTCATTATCAATATATTTTGAATTCTAAAATCTTTTTTTTTTAATTTCACTATAAGAATTACTGAAAATAGATCTAAGCTCTGATTTCAAGACCACTCAGAAGCAGAGGAAGAGGATGAGGGTGAGAAAGACTGTGGACACTATGGTGGTCAGAAAACTGCGCTGACCGTACATGAGGGTAGAAATCCTATATTGTAAAAAAATAAACAAAGATGTTTAAAATAAATAAATAAAAAGAATTACTGACAGTACATATTAACAAAGACAACACTCATTATCCTAATGTTAAAAACAAATGTTATCTTTCTGTTATATGTTGTTCATAATCAATCCTTTTGCGCATATTTAGAATTTGAAACTTTTGGACTTCAAATACAAAATTTAAACAACACACACACTTATAATTAGATTATACTTCAGATGTATTTGATTCTGCTTTTTCATATGACAATTGGATTGTAAATATCTCCATGTCAATCAATATAAAGGAATATGTTAATTTTCATGGCTTAATTTTCTTTATCTGTGAGGCTATAACATTTATTATTGGTTGGAAATTTTTCTGATTTTAATATTTTAAACAATGTCTCAGTGGAATACACCACACACACACACAGAGACACAGATATTCAACCATGCACATTCACATATATGACTCTTGTACTTCTTTGATTATTTCTTTGGGATAAATTACCACAAGTAAAATTGTAGTACTAATAGTTACGCACAGTTCCTTTTTTAACATTTTTAAAAATTACTAATTTTACAGAAAACATGTTAAAATATAGAGATTTCTTCAACACGTCTCACCTAACTGCCTTTAATGTTAACATGGAGTATAACCACAGTACACTATCAAAACCAGAAAATCACATGGGTATATTACTATTATCAAAGTGAGCCATTAATTGAATTTCACCAGTTTTATCTGAAATAGCTTTTCTGCATCAAGATCTTATATGGGTTCTCACATTGAAATTAGTTATTCTACTTTAGTCTCCTTCAATCTGTGACACTTTCAATCTTGCTTTGTATTTCTTTATTTTGGCATTTTTGAGGAATATCGGTTGTTTTGTAGAATGGTCCTCAATTTATTTTTGTGTAATATTTTCTGTGGTTTGAATGGACTTGTACTTTTTTTGGCAAGTGAAACAAATAATATTATTCCCTCCACAGTGCATACCAATGAGGGTTTTGCGATACCAATGTGCCTTATCACCACCTACGTTTTCCTCCTTGAACATGTGGATACCATGGTGTCTGCTGAGTTTAGCCACTGTATTGTTGCTCTATTACATTTTGTAATTCCTAAGTATCTTGGAGGATTTCTGGAGCAAATATGATTTTCTCATATTTTTGCTCACTTATTTTGGCATTAATGAGTGAATTTTGTTTGCTACTATCATTACCATGTCTCTTGCCGATTTTGTTTTCTATTTTCTTTTTATTGATGCTATGCCTTTAAAAGTACTTGTTTTTTGCTTTTTATTATGGAATATTTCAAAAATTTAAATATTTGGTGAACAACAACACATACCTATTCACTTCCAACCTGATTTAATAGGTTATATCAAAAAAGATTATCAATCTACTTATTGTCATTCTATTATGGTACATTAAATATAGAACTCTTATTTTCATACTTTGTTTTCATATTTCTTTAGAAACGAAATGTAACTGATACAATTTCCTTTCTCATATCCTTTTACTCTCCTTCCCTGTCTGGGAAATATTTATCACTTATATACATAAACTACATACTATGCATATATGTTCAATCATATATTCTATAAAATATTATGCATTCTAAATTTGTATCTAAACTACATCATACATTAAAAATACATAAACTATCTCTCCTTACGTTTTACCTGTTAACATAAACATTGTGTCTTTTAGGTCTATCAGTGTTTTTACCTATAGGTTCATTCCATTTCATTTTAACTGCTGGATAATATTCAATATTAACTGCTGGATAATATTCAAGATAATATACTTAACATTCAACATTTATTCAGCAACTTTATTAAGCAGCTATAATGGAGACATAAAATGCTCCATTCTTTGGCTTTAGAGTGTCAACTTTAAAGAGATTTATGTTTTACTGCAAATATTGTACCATGTTATACATTACCCACTTCAGACATAATACATCACTGAAACTGTACCTATTTACCAACCTTTCCCTAATCCCTCCAACCTCAGCCACTGACAATCACTTTTCCACCCTCTATTTCTATGCTTTTAAGTGACATCTTGCATTTTTTTCTCTCTGTGTCTGGCTTAATTCAGTTGGCATGTTTTTTTCAGGTTTATCCATATGGTTACAAATGGCAAGATTTCCCTCTTTATTCATGGCTGAATAATATTCCGTTGTGTTTGTGTGTGGATATAGATATCCCATGTCGTCTTTAGCCATTCAGTTTGCCTGCTGATATGCACTTAGGTTGTTTCTATATCTTAGTTGTTGTGAATAATGCTGCAGTGAACATTGGAGCACAGCTCTGTCAGTGTCCTGTTTTCATTTCTTCTGTATACAGAGCCAGAAATAGGGTTGATGAAACATAAGGTAATTTTTTTTTGAGGAATCTCCATACTGTTTTTCATAGTGACTGTACCAATTTACTTCCCAAAATGTATGGATTCTTAATTTAAGTCAGGACAGGGTGTTGGCAATTTGAAGAATGACTTAAAGGCAAATAAGAGACAGTAAGACTTCTTTGGAATGGGTTACATTTGTGGAGTATGTAGAGGACAACTTGATACAGTCTTTCTATGTACTGTTTGCAGTCCTTTCTTAGGGATGCTTTAACAAAGTTCATAAATGGGGTGACTTAGAACAACAAAAATATGGTTTTTACATAGTTGTGGAATTTTGAAGTCTGAAATAGAGGTTACAATAAGACCATGTTCCACTTGAAGATATTAAGAAAGTATCTAGCTTCTGGTAATTCTTTAGTTTGAGGTAGCATCACTCCAGTATTCTTATGGTGCTGTCCCTGTGTGAATGTCTTTCTGTCCTCATGGTTTCCATTTTATAAGTCTTATCGTCTTAGGGGCCCATGCTACTTCAATATGACTTTTAATTAATTAATTGCATCTACAATCAACCTATTTCTAATTAAGATCATGTTCTTGGAGGAGGTAGGACTTCAACATAGGAATTTAGGAGAACACAATTCAGTCAATAACATTGCTCTTTCTTACTTCAGGATTAGATGGTGCTTTCTAGGTGCTCTCCAGCATTGTGGTAATCATTACAATGTGTGAATCCCTAATGAATTTTCAGTTATGATTTAAAATTTGTCACAGAACCAGCTGCCTCTTATCATGGATATTACTAAAAATCAAAGCTCACCATCCAAATATTGGGCAAGTATGGGATGGTGTCTTTACTTTTCATTTATTTGTTCATTAATTCTCAGATCACGTGGTTTAAGATTAAGTAATACAGGTTTTAAGAAAACAAAACACAACATTTTGTTTCCAAAATTATTGAAAATATAAAATTATATGCATTTCTTGAATTTATCATATTTAAAGAAGTGCTAGTTTATTATGATAGTATGATCATGAATTTTTTACAAAGTTGTTTTTTACACTGACTTTTCCTATAAATAAGGAGAAAGCAGATAAATTCAAAACATCAGCTGATTTATTAAAACTGACATCTTTGACTCGTCAATCTTAATTTCATTGCAATTTGAAAACTATCATCATTATTCTGAGCATATAGAAGAGCTTAGCAAATAATGCATTGATGTGATGATTAATACCACATCAAATGTGACATGGAAAGCACGTAGAACACTGCATTTTTACTGCATATATCCCATTTTTATTTTAACCATTGGCCCATTTATTGACACTGGGAGATGCCATTTTAACCTTAGTCTCATTTTTACTTAGAATATGAATGAAAAAGTGATGTGCATTCTTATGCAGGCAATATATATACCATGGCAGTTTCTCTGTTTCTGGAAAAATATTTTTGGACTCAAAATTGTAGTGCTTTCAAGTGTGGTGAGATGCAAAATAGAAGGTTGCCATTTGTTAATTATGTGTTATTAATAGAATTTTCAGGAATATTGTAACTCACTCAATTTAAAGATAAAAAATGGACCAAGTATATGAAGTTATTTTGTGAACAAAATGCCATTACTGGAGGTGTACTTATTTTATATTGAACTAATAAATACTTCAGAAGGTCTTTTGCAAATTTATCAAAATGTCATCTTCAGGTACTGGGTTGGAAAATTAGTAACTGCTGGAGTGTGTGACTATTGAAAGGTGTCACTGTGTGCAGAGGCCTATCAGATTTTAGCTCCTGGTATAGAGCAAAGATGTTAATCATTAGTGTTGAGATTTAAAATGTCAGAAGTTCTTAGTGTAAAAATAAAGGCTAATAGTTAAGCATGTATTTTATGGTAAATCCCAATGTACAAACAAACAAACACAGTATTCCAAATTACTCAATGACTATTGGAGTACTTTAATAAAGTATTCAAATAAATTATAATAGCTAAGAATAACATCAATAGCAAATATCTTTGTAGTGTACAATGGCAGATTCCTTAATTTTATTCTCATAAGATACTTACCTGCACTTTGAATGACCTATAGATTGTGTAAGGGATGGTGTATTGTTGCTATCCACCCTGCAACTGTATCCTTCATTCCTAAATACATCTGTGACCATCAATATGTTTGGTCAACTATAATTTTGCTTCCATGGCAAATTCCTTAGCAAGAAGAAGTAGCATAAGACCTCTAATGAAGTGATCTGATTGGATCGTTTTTGCCTCAACGTGGCTAACCACATTGGAAGGTGAAGACCTAGATATGAAATAACTCCTTCTGTTACTATACTTGTGCCAATATTTCAGCTCACACTTTACATTTGGAACTTTATTCCATTTCCCAACACTTTCACTTATACTTTTCATATACTTGTCTTCATGAATGTAGATGAGATAGGTAGGAAATCCCACTTGACAGCTGAGAAAACTGAGTCCCTGGTATTTCTAGTGTCTTACCCAAAAGCTAATACTTGAAAGTCCTGCAACTTGAATTTGGGTATTCTAGAGATTGTTGCTTTACTAAAAAATATTGTAGGTAAAAAGATACTTTATTTTTTTAAAGATTTATTTTTATTTATTTATACAAGCACTGGGTACAGTCAGAAGTGCGGGAGGGTGAGAGAATTCACCAGAGCCAGAGCCGGGAGCAGAGCAGGCAGAAGTACCGAAGTACACTGCTGAGGGAGCAGCGGGAGGCAGGAGAGGTCTGCGCGCCATGTGGGACCCTCCTCCGGTGGCCAGGGAGCAGCTGGGGATCGAACCGGAGCTGCAGAGGCTGCGTGCAGCTTCGCAACTCAGTGCTCAACTGCTGTGCCACTGGGGAGGCCCTAAAAAGATATTTCGAATTCAGAATAAGGACTGAGAGCTGAGCAGAGTTCACACCAAAAAAGGATAGTTTATTTGTAGTCATGAAGCTGCTCTTTAAAGTTTTAGCACAGTAATATTTGGGAGGATTTATATGCTACCTTCTTCCACAGAGAATACAGGAGTTTTACAGATATTATTAATCTGTCCTTGTTGGATAGTAAATGGTGGCTATCATAGTGGATGAAGACTGACCCACATGCTTGAGTGATGTGCATTGGATTATTGTTTAAATCAGGGTCTGTTCTGACACCAGATGAAGTAGAAATCCTTAGATACATGATTAAATCCTGACCGAATTCTCAGTGGCTTTGGGCAAGTTATTAAATCTCTGAGAGCTTCTGTCTCTCATCAGTACAATTGGATTCAGGAAATACCTCTTGGGTAGAGTTGACCTAAGGATTAAATGAGAGAGTACATGTAAATTATGTAACAGAGGCCTGGCACATTCAAGAAAACACAATTCTCCTATCCCCACTAGCACAGGCACACATGGGAGGAGGTATATGGTATCTTCTTCCAAAGATAATTATTATTTTAGCTTAAGTTACTTTATTTAAGCTCAGTTAGTATTTACCTTATTACCATATTTATTGTATTTTTTAGTTTTATCCTTAAGTTCAAGTACTTGTTTTAGTATATCTCTTTTAATGGTATTGTTTTATAACACTTGCTGTAAAATAGAGATCAATGTCAATTGATGGCAACACAAATGATTATGTATTACTCATCACTTGCAAAACATTTTAGAAGGAGACAGACCCTTTGGGGCTTACTGTAGGTTTTGCTGGTTTATGTCTTGCCAATAAACAATTGATCTGTCAGTGAAATGGAACTTGAAATGATTAAGTTACATTTTTAAGAACTGTGGCGGAATGACAAAGGAGCTGGTTTGTGACAGATAAATGCTCAGTTATTTTTAGGATTAAATAGGAATTTTAAGAAATTGTATGAGTAATTCAAATATTTGTTTTATCAAATTTAATATTTCAGGAATAATACAGAATAATTGCATGTGATCAAAATGGCATTTTTGATGCTATAAAATGTACCTCTGTGCAAGCTAAGATGAAAAAGGACATAATCACCAGTAAAATGAAGAAAATTTCCAAATACAATGGTGATTTTAGATAGAGCATAATTCATGTTGAGTCATTCTTTTGGCAAAAATTTGTCATCTCTATTAATTCCTGATGCAACCCTTAGTACGTATTGATGTGATCACGTCAACCAAATAGGGGGAAAGAATGTTTCCCAATATGCTATTTTAAAGCTTTTGTGCATTTTTTCTGAAAGCAAAATTGAGGTGTACATTAAGAGATGAGGCATTTAAACATGGCTTTTTTTGAGTTACTTATCTGACCTGTCAGAGTGGCATACCTACTGAGCATAATTTTTTTTTTAATATTTATTTATTTAATGAGCACTGAGGTACAGGCCAGAGGCACAGGAGGGTGAGAGAGTCCACCAGAGAAGAGTGGGGAGCAGAACAGGCAGAAGGACTGAAATACTCTGCTGAAGGGAGCAGCGGGCGAGACAGGAGTGGTCTGCCACATCATGTGGGAATCTCCCTGACTGGCTGGGAATGATCCGGCGCCATGGAGGCTGTGGACAGCTTCACAGTGTAGAGCTCAACCCGCTGCGCCAACGGGGAGGCCCTGACCATAATTTTTTTTTTTTTAAAGATTATTTATTTATACAAGCACTGGGTACAGTCAGAAGCGCAGGAGGGTGAGAGAATTCGCCAGAGGCAGAGCAGGGAGCAGAGCAGGCAGAAGGACCGAAGTACACTGCAGAGGGGAGCAGAGGGCGGCAGGAGAGGTCTGCATGCCATGTGGGACCCTCCTCCAGTGGCCGGGGAACAGCCAGGGATCGAACCAGCGCTGTAGAGGCTACGGGCATCTTCACAACCCAGTGCTCAACTGCTGCACCACGGGGGAGGCCCACCTGACCATAATTTTTACAACGATATTAAAATACAATTTTATTTCAGAAAACAGAAATATCGTGCACTGTCCCAAATATCTTACCTACATTATTGCATTGTGTCTTAGAATAACACTGTAAGCTCAATGGCATTATTTTGTTTAATACATGGGGAAGCTGGGAATAAGAATAAGTATCTTTTTTATGTCACACAATTTGTTAGGTATCTGATGCAATTCCTATCTGACCACAACATCTATATTATTTATTTTAATCATATGCTATTATATCCAATGATTATTGGTGTCTAGAAATATGTTTAAAGGTCATGATTTTTTGTTAGGTTTTCCGGTGTAATAAGAGACATATGAAAAGTGTACAAAAGTTAAAAAAAAAAGTTCTTCTGGCAAATTTCTATAAAAGAAGAAAAGGGCCTCCCCTGGTGGTGCAGCGGTTGAGCGCTGGGCTGCGAAGCTGCCTGCAGCCCAGCCGACGGCGAGGGTCCCACATGGCGCACAGACCTCCCTTGCCGTGCCCGCTGCTCCCCTCAGCAGTGTACTTTGTCAGTCTGCCTGTTCTGTTCCCCTCTCTGGCTCTGGTGAATTCTCTCACCCTCCCTCGCGTCTGACTGTACCCACTGCTTGTATAAATTAAAAAAAAAAAGTTAAAAAAAAAAGGAAAATATGAGAATAGTCACAGTAGAATGGCCTTGTCTGAAATGTATTTATTTCACAAATGACTTACCAGTAATTGTATCAAGCATATTTTTGAGCCCTTTATGTGTAACTAATGTCCCGCATACTATCCCAATTTTACAGTTGAGGAAAGTGAGACATAAGGAGTTAAAATGACTTAGGCAAGGTGATAAGGTCATAAACAGAAAAACTAAGATTTGAGCCAATGTGTGGGAGACTTCAAAGTCTATGCATACCCTTAATCACTGTGTAATGTCTTTGACCGAAGAGGAAACCCTATAGGAAAAAAAAAATATATGTGATAAAAATTTTAAAGTCATTATTAAAAGTATGTAAAAGAAATATCTTTTCAGAAATAAAAGACTGACTCTCTGTATCTGTAATAAAAAGAAAAAACTGTTACTGTTGGTAAGAGCAGTGTTGAAGCTCAGGATAGCTTATTGAAGATTGGCATAGCTTTTTAAATTTCTAGTGTAAAGAGCTATGCTAAAATTATTTTTTTCTCCAATTTGAGGAAGTAAGACATAGTGAAAAAATTTAGAGATTCACATTTGGGGTAAAACATAGGCTCATAAATTTGAAGAAAATCATTTAGATGACACCATATTTCTCTGGTCCCCGAGAATTTATAATGGGAGTAATAGAGATTTGAAATTTTTATTGGTGCAAAAGACTGTTTTATCCCATTTTTGTTTGATGAGGTTATCAGACTAACTGCATTTCTTTTTCACTCATATTATATCAACCAGCATGATAACATTATTTTTTCCTGTGCTGATCAATTTTGACTGGTAGCTATAAGCCTTTAATTTATAAAATACATTGATCATTAATGTTTTTTATTAGTCTTTAAGACCATGAAGCTATAGATTTAGAATAAAGAAAGAGAGAAATAAAAGGTACAAAATCATTGGTGATTATTTGATATTTATTTCACTGATAATCTATGTGGCTCTTTCTTAATGAAGTATTTTTAAGTTACTGTGGATGTATCATAGAATATCATTTTGGTCTTCACGGTAGTTGATTTTCAAAATGTCAGTATTCCAGATTCATTTGAGTGCACATACACTTCTCAATTGTCCAGCTAACTCAATCTCTAGAACTGGTCATTTTAATGCATCTAGGAACTTTTGGTAGCAGATATACACTGTGATACTTATTAGAACAAATAAAAAAGACCTCTAAGAAGACTTTACACAGCACTCATCTGAAAGTCAGACTATAGGTTAAATAAGGGGAATAGTTGTGAGCAGAGAACCTATCACTGTATATTAACTTTATTTTTTTTTAGATTCTTGGTGGCTGTTGCTGATTAGTCATCATGTATCACCATTTAGGAGCCAACCTAGGCTTTTTGTTTGTTTGTTTTTATCTTGTAAGTATCTACTTTAATGTTCAAAAACACATTTAGGTTAATATATACATGAAAAAAGGTTAAATAATTTTGTCAAAGTTACAAACCTTGGCATTGAATCCAAGCTTGCTTGATACAAGCTTATGATCCTTTCTATTATGCCACTTCTAAATGCAGTGTACTAATAGATGAAACACAGCTAGCATAGCATAGCACTTCAGCTATAAAAAGGAATGAATGATAGATATACTCAACAACTTGGGTGAAACTCAAGAGAATAATATTGAGAAGGAATATAAGCTAAATCCCCAATGATTACACACTGTGTGATTCTATGTATCATTCTTGAAATGATGAAATTATAGAATAGGAACAGATTCATGGTTTCTAGGGGTGGATGTGGTTTTACAAAGGCAACACAAGGGATCTTTGAGATGATAAAATTGTTCTGTATCTTAACTTTGGGGATGGATAAATGAACCTGCATATATGAAAAATCATAAAATTAACTGTATACACACTAATACCACCCAGTATACACAGGTGTGTGCACACACACAGATACACACATACATGCAGAGAGAGAGAGACACAGAGAGAGACAGAGAGAAGAAAAATCAGGGCAATCTGAGTAAGGTTAGTAAATTGTTTAATGCTTATAGCATGGTTATGATACCTTACTATACTTTTGCAGAAAGTCACCATTGGTGCAAACTGGGTAGAGTAAATGAGAGTTCTCTTCAATATTAATTTTAATTGCATGCAAATCTACAATTATCCAAAAGGGAAAAGTTTAATTAAAGAAAGGCAACCTGAAAAGCAAGACTTCCAGTAAAGTTGGGGGCCTTCTGGTACTGCCTGCTTTCAAAATATTATATTCAGAGAATTGGCAAATTGCAATGTCTGAACAGACTAGCACTGGTAGATTAAGAGGACTGAAGGTTAACAAGGTTCGGGTGGAAACTACAACAAACAACAAGAGCTACATTGGGGCAGGAGGCCTTTTATATTCCAAATCAGTGCAAATCCCATGTAAAAAAAAAAATTAGCCAGTTCACCCACAGGCCTTGCTAGAGGCCCTGGCAGGTTATTCAGCTCCCAATAATTACTAAAATGTAGTGACTACACATTCTGTATTCTCTAGATAATATGAACTGTTTGTGGACTTTATTCCCTGCTGAAACTAATATGCTAAATTGCTAACTGATTTTATGTGTATGCCTTTGATGTACTTTTTATATAAATGCAAAAAGTTTAAATATATTTAATTCAAATAAGATTTTTATTGTGAACATGTAGTCACTATATACTGAAAATATGATGTAAATGTTTAATCATCTTAAGAATTCTTGAACTTCCTCTGCATATCTCAGCACACTCCATATTAAGAAATTTTCATACTTTTATTTATTTGTTTCATGTTATTTCTTACTGGGCATTGAACTCTAAGATTGTGAATTTTTCATATGATGTGTTTCTTCTTCCTTTAACTCTTGGTCCCAATGCCTAGCATAATACTGTGCAAACAGTGATTATTGATTAATGTCTTTTGAAGTACTTTAAAGTGAATGCTGGGGAGGAACTGTTTGGTTATTGGTATAGTATGTATAACTTTACAGAATAGTATGTATAACTTTACAGAATATATTACATTGCAATGGATAGAATGAGAAATAAAGGAAAATAATATTTCTTTAACCACCAGACAAATGCTTTGTTGAGGGAGTAGGACAGATGTACAGATATTGAGGCAGCTAAGAAATTAAAGACATGTATCTGTATCATCTGGTCCAGAAGGGTTACCGGAGACTAAGACTCAAACCAAGGGATACAAAATGAAGACAATTCTGTGCCATGCTGTCTTCAGCCAGACTTGAAGGTAGTGGCATTGTACATCTGCTTGGAGCTGGGTCCTGGACTCTTTTTATGTCATCCTGAAAGTCCAGAAACATTGGCAAAAATTATTTTTTCCTTCATGTGACTCTTTATATATTTATTTTGTTTCCTATAACTGCATGATTTTCATTTACTTTAATTCATAAATTTATCTTTTAAAGTCTTTGAATTGCCTATACATTATTGAGAAGAGTAGTTGATCTTGACTTACTTAGCAACAATTTATTCTTTTTAAACCAGGGCAGTTTCTTCACAGATGTACAGAAATTTTGTTGCTCAGAAATCACCATGTAGGGCCTCCCCTGGTGGCGCAGTGGTTGAGCACTGGGCTGTGAAGCTGCCTGCAGCCTCTGCAGCACCGGTTCGATCCCTGGCTGCTCCCTGGCCACCAGAGGGAGGGTCCCATATGGCGCGCAGACCTCTCCTGCCGCCCGCTGCTCCCCTCAGCAGTGTACTTCGGTCCTTCTGCCTGCTCTGCTCCCCGCTCTGGCTCTGCTGAATTCTCTCGCCCTCCCGCGCTTCTGACTGTACCCAGTGCTTGTATAAATAATTAATTAATTAATTAATTAAAAAAAATCACCATGTAGATTTGATAGCTATTTGATCAAGACAAGAAACTTACGCATTCTTAACATGTATTCTTAAAGATTTTTTTTTCTCATATAGCTACCTACACAGAGCTACCTATACAGAGATGTAGTTGTAAAAAAACTTAGATCCATGGGAAAAATGAATGGCCATAGGTGGACAATCTCACTATCAACCTGATATTGCTTGCTAACTACCCACACAAAATCTTCCTAATCACCCTCCCTTTATTGTGTATAGTGTCTATATTTGTTAGGTACAGAAATCAAACCTTTGAAACGTCAATTCCTGATGTTTCCAGTCAAGTATGGAAAACGCATAAATATAATAGAATGGAATTAAATTAGATGGCTTAATTCCAGGCTCCTATTCACTTTGTGATACCAAATGACTATTTTCAGACTAAAAAAGAAGATAAAAGACCTAGTATAATATTTAATTTTCATTTATCTCCAGTTTCTGGTTCAATGTGTTTTATTTATGTCTAGTTCTTTGAGTGGCATTGTATATGTGTAATATCCTCAGTTTGTTTCTTATCTTGCTATATGTGGAAGCAATTACGATATCAGCTGTTGAAATAATTTCTAAATTGAAATACAATAGATCTAGTCAACCTGAGTGCCCCCTGGGCCTTTATATGAGAAGAGTAATAATTCATCCTCATAGGATCTTTGATATAGTCATTCAGCAAGCATATACTAAATGTCTTATCAGGACTACATATAGGACATGTTCTATACACCAAGGAAACTAAGATTAATATGACTTATTTCCAGCTTTTAAGAAACTCACAGACTAGTAAATGGTATATGTATGAAATAATAACTACACTGAGTAATTATCAATAGAGCTAAAAGTTGAGGCTGTTGGTTGTACAAAGGAGAAATCTTATTTTGCATATTTATCATGAAGTCTTAGGTAAACTAGATCATGCTTCAAAAACAAGGTGAGCTTTTACCTATGAATTGAAGGAATAGTAGGAGTTATCAGGAGGCCAAGAACAGGGATTGATTTTCAAAGATCTATGTTATGGAGATCTGTGTTATTGATTATAAAGATCTATGTTATGGAGATTACAGGAATAGGACATGTTTTCTTTTTTTGTTTGTTTTTGTTTTTACTTTATTTCATATATGTTTTACATCATTCTTCATTTTTGTACAATGTGTTTTATCATTTTGGGTATAGTTCCTGTGAAATTCCCACCACCAGTTCACCTGTGTACCATCACCATAGTCCCTTCTGCTCTTCCAACCCCTGTTTTGATCCTACTCCCTTCTCCCCCACCCCCAACCCCCAGCAGAATATCTCTGGTTTATAGTAGCTTGTTGATTTTGATTTTTACTCTATTATAATTAATTTTCCCCCTGATCCCTTATTTGAATCCTCTATATTCCTCCTATAAGTGAAACCATCCTGTATTTTTCTTTTTCTTTCTTGCTTGATCCCTTCCAGCTCCATCTATGTTGCTGCAAAAGACATGAGTTTATCTTTTTTGATTGCTGAGTAATAGGACATGTTTTCTGATAGAAATTCTTTGGAAAATTCATGCTGAGGGAACAATTATGAGTGGGAGGCACTAGGGGATGTTTTATAAAAGAACAACTATTGGACTAATACTTAGAAGTTGTATAGGATTTTGACTGAAAGAAGTTCAGAGAGAAATATCCTGGAATAGCAAATCTTTTCAGGCTTCAGTGAAAATAAGATGAGAATGGAAAGATTTTTTATAGGGAAATGAAACTTCAGAAGTTTTTTTTAATGTAGGTATTCCAGGAATTTTACTTATGTGTTGTTTATTGATATTTACAATAATTTTTGTAAAAGTGCCTTTGTATTATTTTTTTAATATTTTATATAATTCTTACATCATTTTTCATCTTTGCACAATGTATGCATTTTCCTTTTGGTTATATTCCCCATACAATTGGAACCCCCTTCCCCTTATTTTGACTCTAGTTTCATTTTAAGGATGATCAAGCATATGTTTTCAGTATAAGTCACCACTATCATAATTCTAGGAAATCCTAAAGTAAATAAAATGTTAAAAGGTAATAATGTAATATTTGGGTTAATTTGAAGTATTATTGTCACTTTCTAGAATAATGTTCATGTTATGAATGTGACACTTTTTTAAAATTATTAAAAATTAAGTTTATCTTCACTTCTAACTTTGAATGTTAAATGACAAAATGGATCAGGTTCATGATCCTCTGTTTGCTCAATTAAACCATCTTAGAACAATATTCCATCACACATTTGAAATGTATTGATGGAAAGTAATTGAAGAAGGGGAAGTTGGTTCACAATCTGTTCTAGGGGATATGTTTGGAAACTGAAGTAACTTTGTGGATTGAATAATATGTGTACTATATGCACACACATATGTATGTATTTTCCCCTGTAAAATTTTATATATGTGTATATATATGTGTGTATATATAAAATCTTATAGGTAAACAGTTCTAAGATTCATGATAGTTTATACGGTTGTATGAGTATGTATGAGTTACATAATAAAAGGTCAAAAATATGGATCAAGAGCTGAAACAAATATACTTTTTTGTGGCTCCAGTTTAAGCAAAGTGATGCCTGGGAGTTGGAATTTGAGACACAGAAATCTGGGTCATATTTTCTTATTGCTTTAGGTTTCATTAAAAATAATAATAACTAGAACAATATATCTAAAAGACAGCTGATTTTCTCTTGTAAGTAGAATTTCTCAAGAAATCATGTTTACCAGTAGGGGTCTTAGCTATATATTTTTATATAAATACATGATGAAAGAATTGACTGTTGACTTTGTATATGTTTAGACTACTCTCTCATCAAAATACATGTACCACTTTCTATCCTGTGAGATGAGATAGAGGTGGTTTTATATGCTGAGTACTATTTTTTTTAACATGATAAGGAAATAAAAACATGAAATGTTTGTTCCAAACTAAGGAAACACAATGACTTTATGGTCAGTGTTTGGATATGAAATAGGCATAGAAGATGATTGATGTTTTGATGGATAATAATTGACTCTTAGCTGTTCCCATTCTTCCAAAGGCAAGGATGAATTTGCACTGACACTTCCTCACTGTCATTTTAAATAATATATTTCAGTGGCTCAAGCTGTTATCAGTAATTGTAAGTAGGTATTTTTATGACAGGCAGTCCTCTGGAGGCTGCATGATGAATCTGTCCTTGGCCTCTCTAACCCTCACTGGCTGATGTACTTGAGGTTTGCATCTCTGTACTCCTTACCTCTCAGGGTGAGACCTGTGCAGTCCTTATGGAATTGTTTTTATGGAGAACTTCCTGAGTAAGAAGTATTTGAATGCTCTGATTAAACACTTGTGCTTTGGATTCAGACTGCCAGTAATGATGCACTAGATGTATGATTGAGGCAAGTTATTCAAGCTCTCTGCACCAGATTCTTACAGTGAGAATGGGAATATTCTCAGGGCCATTGTCAAGTTGAATGAGCAACCATGCAGTGCCATCATTGCAGTACTAATAAGTACTCAGCGAATGTTCAATATTGTACTTACTATGATTGAAGTTTCACTTAACTACCACAACCTCCTTATTTCTAAAAATATTGCAAAGGATTTTGAGATTTATGAAATGAGAATTGGCAGATTATGTAGATCCCATTTAATGGGAGAGTAGCCTGAGATTTCTTACACCCAAATTGAAACTGACTCTTAGATTTACTAGTGTTTGTTTGTGGGCAATTTATTTCAACTCTCTTTGATCTGTTTTTAATTTTTTTCAACTTTTTTTTTAAGATTTATTTATTTATATAAGCACTGGGTACAGTCAGAAGCGTGGGAGGTTGAGAGAATTCACCAGAGCCAGAGTGGGGAGCAGAACAGGCAGATTGACGAAGTACACTGCTGAGGGGAGCAGCGGGCGGCAGGAGAGGTCTTTCGCGCCATGTGGGACCCTCGCCTGGTGGCCAGGGATTAAACCGGCACTGTAGAGGCTGTGGGCAGCTTCCCAACCCAGTGCTCAACCACTGCGCTACTGGGGAGGCCCTGTTTTTAATTTTTAAAATGGTGGTAATAATAGGAATACCCAGCACAAAGGGTTTTTAAAGAAACAAATGTGAGAGTGGATATGTATCACTTAAAATAGTGGCTAACAGTGAATTTAACAAGTGATGTTGTTATTATTGTTATTTGAAAAAAAAATTTGAATTCCTTTATGAAGTCATGTCTTCCCCCATACTAACAATAGTTATTACTATTTATGCTATGATTTTCCATCTCTAAGAACTCAAGTCCTTTAAATTGTTGCCTCAGGTGTCAATGAATTATATACAAGAAAGTCATAGGTATTGAAACCTGAGGTTCATATCAAATTTAGATATCTCTTTAGTTGAAAAAAATACATGAAAGCTATTGTAATATAAAGAGTTTGCTCTAGCATGAGATAATATTTAGAGATTTTTATTAAATTTTCATCCTGTGTAAGTTGCTGCTCTTGCAACTGTTGACAGAGATTAAAGCTGTGCTTTTCATTACAGGGCATTCTGTATACAGCATGAGTTTTTGTGGTTAGTTTTACAAAAATAAATTTAAATGTTGCTTCCTTCCATTTACTATTAATATGCAGCTGGCATGTATTTATAAATGATGTATAAGTAGCTATTTTTTCCTCCTTCAAAAATACAGAAATTTCATTTGATTTGCTCCGTTGAAATTTTCATCCTCTATGTTCTCAGTAGAGGAAACTTATCATTCCTGTATCTTTTGAGTTCTCCTTCCCTTCTAGCCATCCCCCTACTCCACATGACTTTAATGCTTCTTCGTGACCTGCATGTTTGGAAACACTACATTTAGTCAATGCTGGTATTATCTTTCTGGGAAATAGAGTTGAAATTTCTCCAGATTCCACTAAGCTTTGCTCAGCCTGTCACAATCAAAGATATGAAATTGACTCCAAATGGGGGGATCTCCCAGTGACAGCACAGTAACCATTGCTTAGAATTGTAAAAGCTAAAAAATTAGAGAAAACACTGGATTGATAACTTAGAGGTAAGAACTCAAAATATGAATCCCTTATCCTCTTTTTATGACCTCCATTTTCATAATAATAAAACATATTAATGATTTAATTTCAAGTTAATTGCATACTGGGAGAAAATCATTTGCATTACTGAACTCAAGGGTCCATTCATACAATTAAAACAAAAGTAATTTCTTACTTGGTTGATAGGATCAAATAAGATTTTGTATGCGAAAACATAGAATAGACTGGAAAATTGAGAAAAATGTGTCAGCTTTCAGGCTTTGAACTTTGAAAACGTTTTCAAATTCAATCATTTTGAGGCTAAAAAAGCATATAATCACAATTTTAAAATTGGAGAGACACACGCTACTAAGTATTTGTAGGGTTTGATTTTAATCCAGGCACAGCTGATTCCAAAGTTAGTGACTTATTTTTTATACCATATATGCAGATATAAGATATTACTGCTATTTAATTATATATATAGCAATAATATAACTTTATTCAGTGTATTAAAATTCAAACTGCTAAAACAGAAAATAATTGGGAATGATCATGAACTTTTCAAGAGATTCTTTGCTTTTGA
Source organism: Talpa occidentalis (assembly GCF_014898055.3). Classification (NCBI taxonomy): domain Eukaryota; kingdom Metazoa; phylum Chordata; class Mammalia; order Eulipotyphla; family Talpidae; genus Talpa; species Talpa occidentalis. The sequence continues at coordinate 22,141,581 of NW_023604295.1, forward strand.
AGACATAAGACTATTTTTCCCCCAGTCCAATTAAGATGCAGTTTGATTTTTAAAGACTTCATTTATATATGAATTTCCAGGAAAATGTGTTCTGGCTACACTGATGTGCCCCTATAGTGCCTTTATATTTTGAGCTCAGGCAGTAAATGAAGCACATTTGACAAGGACAAATTTGAAGGTTAGAAGTCAGAATTTACAGTGTACTTTCCATGTCTTCTTGATAGTGTAAGTCTGACATGTATCTAGGTAATAAAATATAAAATAAGTTTATTAGTCTATTTGACTTTCAAGCCATTAGCTTTCCATGCATCTGGGCTTGGAAGAACTAAACCAAAAGAAAATATGCTTGTGATATCCAGAGCACTCAATTTTCAAAATGTGCTGAAGTAGTCCCATTAGCTCCTTGGGCTCATAATGATGTTCAATTTATCACATATTAAAAGTGACAGCCACTGAATGAAGTTATTGTTTGTGTCTTTATATGTTTTAGAATTGCATATTGCAAATTTATGTGATGTGTGTTATGGAAAATGTAATTGAAATTTGAAAGTTGAATGTAGTTTAACTATAGATTTATCTTGATTTAATATTTTAGTATTTTATTGGTAATATAGTACAGATCATAACTAAGGTATTGTAAAACTTAACCAAATGAACAATGGTATGTTATTACAAAAGTCTGTAAAGGTAAATAATCCTAGCTCCACATCTGATGATTCAGAAGTTATTGTTTTTAATAAAGTTTCTTTGCATTGTAGATAATATTTCATACTGATAGAATTTAATTTGTGTCACCATTTTAATTCTCTATGCCCCAGTATGGTGCCAGATGATTCTTACCATGATGTTAGTCCTCATTACACCATCGAAAGGTCTTTCTTTTTAATAATGGAAACTCATTTAATAATGTATGGTTTGTGTTACATAAAAGATAATTACAGGATACCAAGTAGTTATTCCAGTTGAAAATCCATTTAAAAAAGTTACTCCCAATATTACAATCGACACAAAATGAAGCTTATTGGTAGTTACTAATTATGAGACAAAAATCATTAAGAACCCTATGGACAGGAACATGTCTGAATCATTTCTTTATGTATGGTTAAGACATATTCCCAGGTTCTATGGGTTATATAGGTTGAACTTACTAATTAAGTGCTAAATGTGGTCTAAATGCATTAATAGTTGAAGTGTCCTGAACTCTATGGTAAAATTTTTCCTAAGATTCCTGCCCAAACAGTGTTGCTGAGTAATTTTAGAGGCCTTGAATTAATAGAAACAACTTTCGTCTTTCAACTTTGCATAGAATATGGGCTGCCAGCCAGGTATCAAATCTGAAAAAAATTATGTTATTAGGTTCTAATTACCAGACAGAGGCTGGAAGTCAATGATTCTTAAAGATAGGACAGGAAGATAACTAAGTCAGGTAAGAAACTTCTAACTTAAGGAAATTCAGTAAGTCAGTCTGTAAGAAACAATACTGAGTGATTCTGGGAACTCTGAAGCAGAGACAGGGGCTTTCTTTATATGCTTGTCTGAAAGGTAAGCATGGTGAAAGGGTTTAATGTGAGCATGGACAGATAAATTACTCTTTCTCTATCTCATACGACATCATACCATCAAAATCAAATTGAGCCCATGGACACAACAGTGAATTAAGAGGATGCAGTGGTACACACACACACATGCACACACACATATACATACACGCGCAATGGAATACTACTCAGCAATTAAAAAAAAGAAATGAACTCCTGCCACTGACAATAACGTGGATGGAAATGGAGGGGATTATGCTAAGTGAAATAAGTCAGGAGAAAGACAAATACCTGATGATTTCATTCAACTGTGGTATATAAAAGGGAAAGAAAGGAACTGACAAAACTGAACCAAAACAAATCCTATGACTGCAAAACTGAGATTGCTGGAGGGAAATTAAGCAGGGGCTGAGTACAGAATAGGGAGAGAGCCCAGTGGATTAGGGTGGGTGCTTTGAATTGAGGGTGGCGTGGTACCATACATCAGAGGAGGTGTGAACCTATTTCCCTAAGTCATATACAGTGTTGAAAACCAATGTTAGCTCAATAAAAGAAAAATAATTTTTTTTAAGATTTATTTATTTATGCATACAAGACCTTGGATACAGGCCAGAGATGCAGGGGCTGAGAGGATTCACCAGAGACAGTGGAGAGCAGAACAGGCAGATTGACTGAAATACACTGCTGAGGGGAGCAATGGGCGAGTCAGGAGAGGTTTGCTACACCATAGGGGTTGCTCCCTGGCTGGCCTGGGATCGAACTCCCGCTGCAGAGGCCTTGAATTGCCCCATAGTGTGGTGCTTAACCCCTTGTGCCACCAGGGAGGCCCCAAAAGAAAAAGAATTGAAAAAGATTAAATTAAAAAAAAATAAATATCTGAATGTAAAAAAAATTAAGTCAAATTAATATTTCCCTCACTTGGTTGAGATGGTCAGAATCTGAACTCATGAGGGGTGAGTATGGAGGAAGAGAGTGGACTCTGTTACGCTACAAGGGTAGATGGAGGAAGGGGTAAAAAGACATAGTGGACTCTTAACTGTCGCTGAACATGCTCCCTGTGAAAGTGGCTAAGGCCAGCAGTTTATTTCCAAATTTTAAAACATTTTATAAGGAAATACGTTGTGTTAAAACCTAGGCCAGAACTTGGTTTTCGGTCACAGTACAGAATTGATTTTTCATACTATAACACTGGAGTGATACTGAGGTAACTGTGAAGCTGAAGAAATTTTAGCTCACTCTTGAGCTGCTGAATTCAGTTACTCAGTATTATGCAATGACAAGGAGGCAAACATGAAGTACTTTACTAAAACAAACAAACAAAATAACCCCATCAGTTTGAATTAAAGTTCTTTTCTCTAATTTTCATTTTCAAAAAAGCATTTCAACTTTTTTCATTCTTGTTGTACTTGTCTTTATGTCAGAATTACTGAATCTTAATCATTTTTTAATTCAAACTGTGCTTCCTGCTGATTTCCTCAAGATAGTTAATCTTTTGTTTCAATACTATGTAAATTTCTGCCAATTTCTCGTGATAGACATGTTGTTGCTTAACCCTACATCTTCTATATATGAAGATGTGAAGATGAGGTCAATAACCCCACCAATATCCTGCATGTAAGTAGATACTAAGGACTTGATGATACTAAATTGTAATGGTGTTTGTGGTATAATGATTTCTATCCAGGTAGAGTGGTTATTATGGGTAGGAAAATGTAGCACCACAAGAGTAGGAATCTAGGCATCTTGGGTTTTGCTGTGGCTGAAAAGAAACTTCCAGTGGACTCCATAATGAGGTCATTTTGGATATAAGCCCAGATTTTGGACTTGACTATAAGTTTGTGAAACATGATGGTTTCCCTTGCAATAGTTTACATGATTAGGCCAAATAACTCATTTGTACAAAGTCTTTTGTAGTATTCCTTTAATCATTCCAAAATGAAGCTAATAGATTCTATTTTCTTTCTACACATGTGATTCGTAAAACTAAGGTAAGAATGATATATAATTTATTATTTAGCTGCACGGGTATGGCTTCATTAGAAGATCAAATGAAGTAGTTAAATGATATGTCTATATGAATTAATAAGATGGGAAGGTAACGATACAGATATATACAATTGTAATGTATTGAAGATTCAAATATGAGCAGCTCTGTTGTCAATCATCTGCGTTTCCTAAATAGTAATTGACTCTTGGTAATTCTCTGACAAATAAAATACAAACTTCTCTGAATTTATAAAATAGCAATATTTTGGAATAATTCATATCTATATTAAACTGTAACAAAAATAAAATGTTTATTGATAGGTAAAAACTGTTATGGATTTAAATAATACACATATTTTTCACGCACATTCAAACATTCATTAAATCATTTGGAAGTGTGTGAGGTGTAGGATGATTCTTTATAGGACTGTTCTTGAATGAAAAATAATTTGCAAGTAGTGCCCAACAATCAATGAGAATCTCCCAATGTAGGAAAATGAACAAAAATAACCACTGCGACTGGAGAACTGTTGCTCTGGACTAGCATAGCAGGATTGTAAGCCACCATTAAATTTCAGGAAATACTAATTCTCCCCAGAAAGTTCTCAAGTCACATGGAATGGTCGGGGATGTAATAATAAGACATACTGGTGTTCAAGATGCCTAATACTATGGGCTCCCTGCAGTTAGTACATAGAAATATTTGGGTTGTTGATATAGACCCTGCTGAGTGAAACACAATTGACACATGCCTTGATTTTCCAAAGCCCTTCTCTTCAAATATGCGGTGACACTGCATATTCTTCCTACTGGTCAATCCCATAACATACTGTATATTGAATATGCTTTGTAAATTGTAATCCAACTATGAATGTTAGCATTTCTGTTATGGAGATTTCTTTAAATGCTGCCACAAGAATTTGTTAATGGCTCTTGAGAAGGTAATGGATTCCTCTTAATTCATTTGCTCTCCTGGGGTAGTAAGTTTAAGTAAGCTTAGACAAAGTTAATGATTCATTAGGCTTTGAAATTTGGCCTCCAAAAACAATACTGTTTTTTTAGGACTTTGTATTCCTCTGGGTGCTGCATAGCTGGGCAGTAGGGAAGGACTAAAAGGTCATTACATTTTCCTTTTAATCTTAGCAATACACTGAAATCAAAGAATAAGCTATTTAGGGATTCCTTCAATTGTTTGAGTCATAAAAATTAAGCCATTTATTGAATACAACATGCACACCATACACCATTATATTAAAGATTTAATAGGTCAGTCTCATGCCCTAACTCTGATGTGTAGGAAAATTAATCTTGCTTTCTTTTACTGGCTAAATATTAGTAAACTGTCCCATGTGCTTTAAATAATCCTTATAGTTAGCATTCAGAATTAGTCCTCAAAATCTCATGGACAAATTACTAATTTCTAAACTAAATTTTCTTCCTGTCCTTTATCTCCCTTAAATGATGTCAGAGAGGAAATCATGTATGAGAGTGTGGTGCAAATTGACTTCTTCCATTTCAACATTCTCTCCTCAGTCTGTACTATCCACTGGAGCATACCAAAAATTTGTGACTGACATCTGCAGGTAGTACAATTTATGTCCTCCTCTGGGAGACCTTGAGCTCCTCTGACTGGTCACTTTGGTCATATTTGGCTCCAAGGAAGTCACACTCTAGTTTCTGCCATCATTCACTTCCAGACTCTGCGTGGGATTCCTTTGTCTTACCCTGGTGGATCATAGACCAGGCCTACTGGTTCTCAACTCAGTATCTTGGCCTTGTGAAGTTGTGCTTGCTATTTGGCAAAACCAAACCCATGAGCCTGTTTTTGTCTGAGCATTTCAGCTTCCAAAATTATGAGATTTAACTGTGTTATAGGATTAATATGGGGTACCCTGTGAGGTAGCTCCCTCCCAAAGTTGTAGAACTAGAATAACAGTGTTGCTTTCAGTTGGTACAAGTCTGAATCTGCTCTAAAGGTAAGTCCCACTTACTTAATGTTCCTCCCTATTTCTCAAACATTCGGCTGGAATGGCTTTTCTACTTTTCTTTCTTTCTCCCCAGTTTTCTCTAGGGCAGAAAGGAGACAGCAGGTTTTGGTACCACAGCATTTTTCAGTTGACCCTGCTTGTCACCTAACCTAAAAGAAGAGCCAAAGAAATTTTGACTCTTATTTCTTAAGATAATGGGCTGGTTTGCCAGGCTCAGGTGTGGTGCAGAGACATATTTAGAATATAAAAAAATGAATTTAATCTCTTTGACCCCATTTTCTTTCCATCTGTAACACATCCAAATCTTCCCTTTCCCCATTCAATTAGGTACCTTGGGTGAAATATAATCAAAATTTTGACTTCAAAACTATACACTAGAAAAACACTTGAATAATTTTTAAAAGATACAGTGATATGGTTGACATGATTCCTACACTCATGGAGTTCACATTTTATTTGTAGACAATGGGCACAGATAAACAAATGCAAATAATGTAAGTTGGAGTTAGTATGCAAAAGAAGTAAACAGAATGTTAAGGCACAGAATGTTCAAACCTCCTGCTTGAAGTAATTGGGTGGTTCTATTTTTCTGTTTCTATTTGAAGAAATTAAGAGGTAGAATTTTCCAAATACTAATCATTTAGCTAATGACAGATTCAGGAATGGAGCGGAAGTAAGATGGCAGAATCTTTGCTGAATGAACCCATTTTATAGGTAACTCTTAAAAAAATGGTGAGGCAACAGTTCTGGCACAAGTATATAAAATATTTACATGTGTAAAATATTAGGTTATAAAACACTCACCAGCAGTCTGCTCCAGATAATAACCTAGGCTTTCTCTATCCTCTTCATGACTTATATAACCTATACTTTCTCACATTTTTTTTTCTCATTTCCGGATGCCATCTCTTCTCACTTCTAGCCATTATAAGTTTTCACCCTTATCCTCCCACCAGCATAGACACATCTTTATGCATGAATTCAACTCTGATTACCCTATCTAGAAATAGGCTCCCAACTTTTGAAATTATTTCATGTGACATTTTTCATGTACTGCCTGAATTACTGTTCAGTTTCCTACTGTGTTGAAATCTTTTTGAGGCACAAAAACTACATTTTGCAAATGTATATTAGTACTTTGCTCAGTTTTCAGTAAATGTGTCGTGAATAAGTACATGAAGTATGTAATGAAAGCCCAGATTTTAGATTCCATAGATCCTTATAATCAATCTAATCTAGTAAGTGGACATAGTTTTTGCTTCTGTTTACAGCAACATTGACTGTAAGCAAGAATAAAAGCACACAGAAGCATAAACATAGATACATGACTAATTCTGTATATGAGGAAATAAGAGCTAACTATGGTCCATGGAAAGCTGAATGCAGAAAGATTTGAGTTTGAACCATTTTTGAAGTATTAGCTGAATAGTTTGTGTTGCCTTAGGGAAAGTGCTTTAGGAGAAACTAGAAATTATAGAAGTTGTAGAAGGGTGAACACAAGTTCTGTGTAGAGTACATTGAGTTGATATGCCTGACTGAAGTATTAACTGGAGGATCTAGGGGCGGGGGGTGGAAGCTTTGAAGCCTGTGATTAGGAGTCTTAATTATATTCAAGCGATAATTGGGAGCCATTGTTGGCTTCTAAGAAGGGGAATTTGAAATAACATTTAGGGAATACTCCTACTCCTGTCCTTTGCTCATGCTGTTTTCCCATCTGGAAGATTTCTTTTCCCTTCTTCCCACCACTCTTTGGCCCATTTTCCTTCAAGGATTAGTTCAGGTCTTTCTATCTTTGAAGATTTTGTGGTGATTCTAGTCAATTATGTCTCTGTTATCTCTCTCTGTCTCTCTCAATGTCTCTCTAGGTCTCTTTCCCAATGTCTATCTCTGTATCTATTCTCTCAATGTCTCTTTCTCAGTATCTCTTTCACCACCCTCTGCCTTATCAATTACATTCACTAAAACATTAGCACTCTTTTAATTATTTCTTAATTCCTAATTGACTCTTTGAAAGGACTTTCTTTTGTTTTTTGTTTTTTTTGAGATTGATGATCAAATAAGATTTATTCTAGGAATGCAGGGCTGGTTTAACACTGGAAATTTTAATAATAGATAGCATATTAGTAGTTAGAAGTGGATGTACACTTTTAAAATAGTTTTGAGATATAATTTATAATAAGTAGCATACATTTAAAACGAACCATGTGGTAAGTTTGACGTCTATATAGTCATGGAAATGGCAGCAAAATCAAGATAATGAACATTATCCATCATCCTAAAAAGTTTTCTCATCCTTCTTTATAATCCTCTCCTTTTCCTAATTGCTAGAACACACGGAATTGGAGAGAATTTATCACTAATTTTCCACAGTGGGCCAACCAATGGGAAACCTGACACAATAAATTACTGATACTGGCAACAGCACTGATGAATCTCAAAATAATTAAGTTGAGTGAAGTTAGACAAAATAAGACTACATACTGCAGGATTCCGCATGAAATTCTAGAAAATTAATCTGCAGTGACAGAAATCAGAGCAGGGAATCACATAAGAATGGGGACACAGAAAAAATTCTTTTGTTTCATATGGTCTTATTCAGCAGTCCAGGGTGTTTTGTGAATATCATACAGGAAATAAGATCTCTGCAGGCAGGGATTTAATGCTACACCGCTCTTAGATCAAGGTTCATAACTTTTTTAAATATATAACTTTTACTTAAAGTAGGACAATCTATGGTCCAAGTATCAACTTGAAGGTAAAGTTTACCAGATAGTAGAGACCTTAATTTCCTCTCTAAGGAAGAGTAAATTATGGAATCAGATATGATTCAGTAGTATTTTGACAGTGGTATTATCTAGTCTGATCATTTGCTTGATTTACCTTACTTCATTCTGAATATTGGCCTTCCTTAAAAACAAAACAAAATGAAGTAACAACAAAGAGTACTTACTTTTGGTGAAAAGTTTTTACTATTGAAGACTTTTACAAGAGTGTTGTTGACTTTTAAGTGGTAACTGAAATACAAGTTAAATTTTCATTTGGGAAACTACTTTAGTCATTTAAAAATCAATATTATCAAGCAGTTTTAATTTTGTGTAACAATTCAAAATTAACTTTATTGCTCTTAGGTATGCATGATGTCTTGCATACTGTGAATTTGAAGTATTAGAAATTAGTGGAAGATTTATTTTCCTGGTATCAATAATCAATAAATAAAATTCAATTTACTATATATTATGTCAAGATCTGGTGCAATTATGATTCCCTTATATTTGGTTACAAAGACAGGACACTCATTTGAAATCAACCTTTTTTTAAGCCCCCTAGTGTTAAGGAAGGGAATTGTTCTGATATTAACTTGGTAGACATTACAATACTTAGGTAGTCACTGCCTTTTCACATATAAAAGGAGTAAGCCTTTTACCTTGTTTGGCAGATATTGCTTCTCTGCACATAGAAGTCCAGTCTTGCTCAATTTTTTTAAAGGAAATGATATACTCACATTTGTAGCAAGAGGATTAACTGATAAATCTCTATAGAGCTCAAATACCAAGTGACTGCTGTATAATAATCAAGTGTCTTTGAAAATTAAAAATACTATATAAATGCAAAATATGACTTTTAAACTACATTTCTCTGCAATACAGAGGCAAGATTGTACTTATCAAATATCTGCAGTGGGTGTTGAAAATCCGTGGTCACATTCTGGTTTAACTTTTATATTTGAGTATTTTAGAAATGTGTTTGATAGGTGGGATTTGGAAGTGCACAGAAAGCTACAAAGCCTTGAAGGTAAAGATGTGCAGCTTAAATTTAATGTGGACTAAAATGATAATGCCATACACTTAAAAGCTGTTTTTTTGAAAAGATACTCAAAAATCTTTAACTCTATTACCAATAATCCTTAAATACATCTATGATGATATGATAGTGTTGGCAAAGTGAGTTTAAATGCATTGGAGAAAACACCGATGGAAATAAAGCAGGGTCACTTCCCCATTAACAGCTACTGTGCAGAGTCAGAAGCACATGCCTGATCTCACGAAGGGTCCATCACAAATATCTTCACCAGGGGGACAGTTCAATCAAATCAAATATCCTTGCTGTGCAAATTTGTGATCTTGAGAGATTTGCTACATAATATCCTCAAGAATACAGTGCAAGTGAGAGTAAGAACTGGACTTATAAGGAGGTGGATGGGGAATCTTTTCAGACCAATTTTATGTAAAAATAATAGAACTAGTGATTTTCACATCTTGAAACAGAATGAGATAAAATGCTAAGAATTACACTACTGAAGGCAGAAAATTGGATAACCAATGGACTATCTTTAAAGTCAGCCCTACTATATTAAAGGGTAGCAATATGTTTTGTCATTAAATTTAAAGAGAAATTTAAATAGTTTACCTGCCAACTATGGTAAACAAGTGTCATTTTTGCATTTCCTTCATAGGTAGATGAGTAGCATAAATAGATAACTTTTCACAGGAAAAAAAAAAAACAGAAAAATAAAGTAGCATGTGTGGAAATGAAAAGTAAATGTTTAACCCCAAAATATTAAAATCTAACTTCAAATTGGGATAGAAAACAAACTACAGGTTCAGATAGTAAGCTGTAAAATTTCAAGTTGAAACCTGTGATATATGTTAAAGTTTTCCATAAATATTAAGTCTGAAGTTACAATATTTAGTAAATTTTCTAAATAAGCTTAAAGCTTATTATAGCTCAAAATATATACCATAGGTATATGCTTAACACTTCAGACACTTCATTGAAAGATATTTAAAATATTGATATGCCATCAATTAATTAAATTAACAATTAAATGATCTATTCGTTCACATGATTAGCCTTTACTCCCTTGAATTTGGTAGCATGAATTGAAGTTTGTTTTTTGCCCCTCTGATACAGGCTATAGGACACAGTCATAAAGAATAACACTTGGGGGAGATGATGACACAGAAAATCATGAACAAAAAGACAACAGGAAAGTGTGGTTAGGAAAAATTTAAAAGCAATTAATTCAGTAAGAATATATTTTCTTATGTTCATTTTGGGTCTCTTGGATATCCAGAGCAAATGTATTCAGAAAGAGATAGAGGTACTGGATTAAAAAACAAGATAAAAATGATTAGAAAACTATTAATATGGGGATGTTAATTTAATCCATGCTACATAATGAAATTTGTAGAGATAGTATATGAGAACACACTTTAAGAACAACACATTGGCAATAATAGAAACATACAGGAAAAAGAAGAAAAACATTCTTGGAAAACATGAAGAGAGTTCAGGGAAAACTGATTTCCAAATATCAATAAAACGTGTTGTGAGATTAGCCAACCCTATCAGTGAGTTTGTGGCATACCCATTTATTGCTGGTGGTTGTACTTGTAAAGATCTGGGTATTTGTTTTTTATCTTTCCTAACTGTGCTGTGAGTATAATAAAATCTATTGTCAGTTACATTTATTCTTCTACATGTTTAAGTCATAAGGTAAATTTCTTTTTCATTCATTGTGGTCAGGATAGGACAAAATATAAGACAACCCACGGAACCATACACCGCATAATATGGAGGTACTAAACAATGATACTGAATGGTCCTGAAATGGTTTTGACACTTGGAGGGTTCAGGGGCAAGCAGGTACTGAAAATTTATGAGCAATAATGACAAAGTCCCATGTCATAACTCAGTGTGTTTTGTTTAAAGTTCACATCACTGAGAACGTGAAGTAAACTGAGATATAAATCTATCCAACAAGTCATATTTTGCTATCATAGTGTTTTGTGCTTATTATAAAAGAAGCCATATCACATGAGCTTATGTTTATCCATCGGAAGGTATGGTTGGATGAAACAAGCACTTGTGGATATTTTCTAGTATCCAGAGTATAAACCTGCCATTGTAGCACAGGAACCATTAAAAATCGAATCTTACCTGATAGAAACCAGCATTAGTTGTAAATAAAAATGTAAGATTATTAGGGTAGGATTATTAAGCATGTCTATCAGGAGCAATGTTCCTGATTAGAAGAGCATCACTTGGTACAATTTGGGGTTTCCTTTTACTGATTATGACACAACAGACATGCAACATTTGCAAGACCAACTGTTTCAAAGGATATTAACAAAAAATGAATTCAAACATGGAGCATAGAAATATATTGTATTACCAGTCCTCCATTGACAGCTAATGAAAATCTCCAGGCGTATCAGATTCTACTAATAAATTTTATATGTATATTTTGTTTGTTCTCACTTTTTAAATAATGGTATTTAGACTTTCAGCTTTGTTATTTGAGACTTTTATTGAGGGTTTGTAGTCAAGAACTTCTAATTCAGTTTTGTAACTTGACAATTATTAAAAAAAATCATGTATTTTATGGCTTTTATAATGTTGCCAATAAATAATGTATTTCAAGGTAAATTTCTTTCTCAGGATGAAAAGAGACTATCTTGAATATCTAGAAGCACTTGGGAAATATAGTTATTTAATTTTAAATATTCTACCAAATTGAACATTAGTCACATATATTTAGCTCCCAGGTTTAAAGGAGTTGTGTTCTAACATTCAGTTGAATAGCTTGGAAGTAAAAAAAAATAAATTTTATGTAGGAAGTTGTGGATAAATTTTTAGACTGACATGCAAAATTCTTCTCAAAAATAGTGTCACCCATGGGGATACATTCATACTTGGTCTTTTATTACTGTTTGTTTATTGGCCTGAATTACTTATAAAATTTAGTTGTAAAATTGGGTCTCATATTTGAATCTTATTCCTATTATTTTCAAATATGTTTGTGCTAGTATGGTGAAAGTAATTTTTTTTTCTAAATATGATAAATACTGGTCATCCATAGATTTTTCTTAAAACCAGAACTGTAGGAAGGTTGTCTTTGTCTGCAAGCATAATTCAACATTTTCTTTATCATTTCTTGCAGGAAAACCATAGGTAGTTACTGCCTATCTCACTCAGTTTGTCCACCTGTAAAAGGTCCCTTAGGATGGCTGTATTGAATGCCTGAATCTTAGGATAACTGTGAGCATTAGACAGGAAGTTTATAAAGTGCCTGGCACAGAGTCCAACAAATGTTAATATCTTTACTCTGTGCTTGCCATTCATTTGCAATTCTTTATTGTGCCTTTGAAGTCCCAACTAACAATGAAATATGGAAATCTGTTAGATTATACATTTCACAAAAAGAGTGGATGATAAAACAGTGACATGGTGTAGGAGCACTGTGAGAAATAACCTCAGTCAAAGATTTAAATGCTGACAACATTCCTTCTTGATCTTTTAGCTCTGACTATCTTTGTATCTGGATTCTAAGTCTCTCAAGGCAGAGTGGGAAAGTGGCGATGATAGCTCACAAGATTTTCTTAATCTAGGGCAAGGGCTTTGAGTTATCCTGTCGGTTCAGATGGCTTACCCACAGGTTATCCAATCATCTGTGGTCCCAAAATGGAGTAATTAATAAGGTGAAAATTAATAAGGCAACAGTGTGTGAGAAGGATTGAAATTGCTAAAAAGTAGGAGAGTGTTGGGTTAAAATAAAACCTACTCTACTACATGTCTTAAATTATTTCCTTCACTTTTCCTTTAAGAATAGGGCTCTGACAATCAAAAGAACACAAGTTAGAGTTATTTTCTTGTATCTTAAGAGTTTTATCCACATAGAAATATTGGCCTACATACACACAAAATTATGAATTCTGTAAATCAATTATACCTCTGTGATTACTTTATAATATTTATTCACCTACAAGGAGTTATGCAAGTATTATAGAAACACCTAAATAGAGTTGTATGTTCCATAGAACTATTTTGCCAGATAAGATTTGTTGTGAAGAAAAAAAGACATGCTTGCCTGAAAATGGGCAGTCCTCTGTAACTACAGAGTAAGGCAAAATATGTACCTGTCTGTAGAAACCAGTGCTACCTTCCTCATAATTTTAAAACTATAATCAGAAATAATGTTACCATATAACTTTTGCTTCCAGAAAATAAAATTTCCAGTTTTTTTTTTTTTTTTTTAAGATTCATTTTTATTTATTTATGCATTTAAGAACTGGGGTGTAGGCCAGGAAGTGGGAGGGTGAGAGAATTCACCAGAGACAGAGTGGGGAGCAGAACAGGCCGATCGACTGAATAATACTGCTGAGAGAAGCAGCGGGTAAAACGGAAAGTCTGCCACGCCCTATGTGGGCAAGCTCCTTGGCTGGGGATCAAGTGAGACCATCATAGTAATAGTGTGACAGTGCTGAGACTTTACCTCTACACCCCCAGGGAAGCCCCCCTTTCCAGTTTTTATGCTGTCTTCCAATTCACATATATTCCAGTTCACTACACACACATATATTTTACATTTAGTAAAATTTCATAAATATCCATAGAAACATGGCATTCTGTTAGAAGCAAAGGTTTGGGGGTATGTCAGAACAGTGTTCATTTTGGGATATGTCCATATTCCCATTGTATCTTCAAGCAAGTTATGTTACATTTGTAGGCCTTGGTATCTGTAGCTTTTAAAAAAGAAAACAGGCGTTATAGGTGTTTATTTCGTAATAACTTTTGTGATAATTAAATAATAAATGTAAAGTATTTAGTATGCAGTGTTTTGAAATAGATTAGTGATGAAAGATGTGAGTGCAATTTAATTAGTGGTTATTTTGTCTTTTGTATCTTATTGTATGAAATCTTTAAGTATCAATAGAGAAACAAACCTGCAAATGTCTGTTTGTTAGAGAGGCAGGGAAGGAGAGAAAGATTTCAATCCAGTTTTCATGCCCTTTCTCTTATAGTTCGGACCCTCACTAAGATTAGAGGGTAAATTACTCACCTGTTAGTGTTATATTAATTTCATCAGATTATTGGACCATTTTATAAATGTGTGCTCCAGTGCATTGAATGGTAGGCAATAGTCTAAGGGCATTAAGATAAGACTTAAATGTGAGGGGAAAAAAAATTTCTCTGTGGTTCATTTTCAAGATAGCTGAAAACTATCCACTTTTACTTGTTTTTGCTTATCAGGTCTATAACTCCTTATGAGAACTAATGCTCTGTTGCAGAAGACTGCTGATATGTGAAACTTTGCAGCCTATTCTGCAATTGTTAGTCACTCAATAACTGCTACTTGATGCTAATAATGGTGATTTTTTCCCCCAAGAAATGAAAGTCCAGGAAAGAAAGACATTGTATTGAAATATTGAATAATCAAATGGAAAATGTATTTTCCTTACACAAGTGAAGACAAAATTCAGGGCTCAGGTGTTCTTTCAAACACCTATTTTTTCACTGATAAGAAACAAGAGATTCCCAAACCATTCTATTACCTATTGATACTGGTCACTTAATGGAGTTTTGTGCTTTCTAATGGAGAAACAACCATATTCCATATTGATGTGTAAGACTTTACCTGCTGATGGCAAAACGATTTAAAATGGTACTTGCTTTTCAAAATCAAATGGCCACTATATTTATTCAGTTATTAATATATACCTTGTTCTGTACCATACCCTGTGCAGCATACAAATAAATATAACCTCCAAGAGCAATATTTTTTCCTAGATAATTTTTTTTTATATGATAGAAAAAATATCTGAAATTCTGACTCTGGTGTCCATACATAAGGCAAATTTTCCCCAATGAATAAATGAGTAGTTTCAAAAAGACTTCACTTCCTCTCTCAGTATTATTTGCCACTTTAGGGTTAGGAGTTAGAATAGTATCAGTGATGAAATGGGAAGAAATGTTGAACATAGTGCAGTTAGAAAAGAGTGGAATACTAAAAACAAAAACCTAGACCCCTTAATCTCCTTATTCATGGCAAAATAAGTTCTTTGATTACTAATCTCTTTTGCCATCTGCATAAAATATTATTAATTCATTGCAATATCCAATCTTAGGAACATCTATTTATTCATTGCTCAATTGTGAAAAATGAGAAAATTGAGGCAAATGCCTCCTTAAGACAGTTCTAAATAACAATTTTAGGGCCTCCCCAGTGGCGCAGTGGTTGAGCACTGGGCTGGGAAGCTGCCCGCAGCCTCTGCAGCGCTGGTTCAATCCCCGGCCTCAGGCGAGGGTCCCAAATGGCGACAGACCTCTCCTGTTGCGCCTGCTGCTCGCCTCAGCTGTGTACTTTCAGTCTGCCTGTTCTGCTCCCTGCTTTGGCTCTGGTAGATTCTCTCACCCTCCTGCACTTCTGACTGTACCCAGTGCTTGCATAAATAGATAAATAAATCTTAAAAAAAAACAATTTTAGATGAATGATTGCACAATGATGACAAATACGCTTTGACTGCAATTGTAGAGTTACCTCAACTGTCCTATAAACTTACCTAATAAACAATATGAGTTATTATAGCACTTGTCATAGTGCTTCTTATAATCAATTGAAGTGGATAATCTGTGTCATCCCAACTTCTGTATTTGGATTGACAACGTTGGATAATTTGTAACTGCATTACCTATAATGTTAGTTTTTATTTTTTCTTTCATGTGCATCTTTCTAGCATTCATTCATATAGTTGTATTCAAAACAGTACTAAAATGATCTGAGTACTAAAATAGCTTTCCCTCCCAAAGCAGGACATGACCTCAAAATTACGGGACACCTCATTTAAATGTTGTGCATTATACAACTGTAAATACATAGGTACTTTCAGTAGTTCGATTATTTTATTATGTATTCTGTTTTTAATATCTTTTTATTTCCTTAAATATGAATGTCTTTATTTCCTTAAATATGAAACATTTTTCTTTACATTTCACAGAGAAAGATTTAAAAGGTAGGTAACACTTCCCTCTTAATTTTATTCTGTGTTTTAGCTACCTTATCTATTTTTCCATTTCAAAGTCCAAATTTCATCATGATTTACCAAGCATGAATATAAGATAAAAGAATCCAAACTAAATGTCACCAATACAGTTTAAAGACACATATGCATAAAATGTGGGGCAAATACAAATGTAGCTGACCATTGTTAAATACTTTAGCCTACTCCTGTCAAGCTCTTTTGTCTGGGTTTGCTTTGACCTAAATTTCCAACCTGATATTCTTATTCAAATGTGTCATGGGGGCAGCCAAATGGCCTGATTTTCCATGGCAAAAGCAGAAACTGTTTGGCTTTCTCATGGATTACTTGAAATATTTTGCTCTTACATGAACATAAATGCAAACTTCCAAACTCAGTGAATTAAATAATGGAATTGGAGGTTTACTTTCAGAGATCCGAGTCCTTGTCCTCTGTGCTGGGTCACCATGTAGCCTCTATAGTCTTGACTTCTTGGTTTTTACCCTTGAAAGTGGGATTTTTAATAAGGTAAGATTATTTTCTGTCTTAAAGTTTTGGGGAAAGAATAATGGAGAAAGTTATATAGGAGTAGCAGCAGGTAATTTTTGGAGGAGTGGTTGATAGAGACTCTAAATTGTCTCACAAATAATGAATTCTCCCCCACTAGTAGGGAGGATATTGCCCACCATTGGGAGGTTAAAGGAAGATAAGAAAAAGAAAAAGAATAAAGAACTTTGCTGGTCACAGAGGTACTATTTAGTGCACTGGAGCATTATTTATTAAGTGGACCTTTGTGGCTAAAAAGAGCTAATTCACCTACCAAACTGAGCAAATTTACATTCTTTTCATCCGAAGGATGAGATTCTGCATAGCTAGTTATTCATCTTTTGGGAAATAACTGTGTAAAATATGGGCAATGGAGTAAATCAGCAAAATGAAATGTATTCCCCAAATGCCCAAAATCACAGACTCCTGGGAAATATACTAAAATATTATTGTTAATTGTATATCTACAAAAATCCTTGTAAATGCACTCATGCTAATCACTACTGCTTCTGCAGTTTTCTTACTTTTTCTAATATTCCGTTTCTTGGAAAATGCAAGATAATTTTAAAAGCAATCAGAAAAGCCAGGTTAGTTCATTTTAATTAAATCTTAGAGAAAGCTGCTTTATTTTAGGTGTTAACCTTTGTAAATTTCTCCAGGTGAGAAAAGATACCCAAACTTCCCTATTTCTGTGAAGTCTTTTGTACTCTACAGGTAGAAACAAATAAATTCTACTATTATTAAGACTGTAGGAAGAAAGCAGAACAGTAGCAGTTTATGTTTTCTTAATGAGTTTCTTATGTTGAATGCAGAACTTCTGTCATATTTTTACGGAGTTTTCATAGCATCTATACGTAATGGAAAGCCTATTTTCTCCTCTCTGATGATCATCTTTAAACAGAAACCCGCATTTGCATTTTTGGTGCCTATCTATTACCTGAATCTAACCTAGTCTCCAAAGATTACTGTCATATTTATTTTTTGCTTGTGAAAGCTTTTTCTATAAAAGCTTTAACTAATATATGGCTGGGCAAGCCAATTATCGAAAAGCTGGAGCACAGTGCTAATGTGTATATTTGGTAGGGGCTAATCTTAAAATCTAGACCTCATAGAGGTGCTGGAAAATCCCATTACAATTTATTTTAAAGATTTATTTATTTATACAAGAACCCGGGTATAGGTCAGATGTGCTGGAGGGTGAGAGGATTCACCAGAGACAGAGCAGGGAGCAAAACAGGCAGACTAATGGAAACATACTGTTGAGGGGAGCAGCAGGTGAGACAGAAGAGGTCTGCCCCGCTATATGGGCATCTCCACAGCTGGCTGGGATTGAACTGACACTGCAGAGGCTGAGGACAGCTTTACAGCACTGTATTCAACCGCCTGTGCCACCAGGGAGGCCTATTTATTTATTTGTTTGTTTGTTTGTTTGTTTATTTATTCTGTGCCTCAGAATTAATTATAGGACCATGGCTGGGTCCCAGTTTTTGGCACCAATCAAAATGACAGCTTTGGTTGCTGGGCCAATTTCTTTTTCTTTTTTTAAAATTTTTATTTTTATTATATTTTACACATTTTTTACATCATTTTTCAGTTTTGCACAATGTATGCATTTTCATCTTGGTTATAGTCCCCATACAATTCCCACCCCCTCTTGTTTTGTTCCTGTTCCCTCCTCCCCACTTCTTCTTCTTCCCCCCACCCAGTGTGTCTCTGGTTTATAGTTGTTTGTTGATTTTGATTTTTACTTTATTATAATTAGGTATTTTACTGGTCCCTTATTTAGGTTTTCTAAATTCCTGCTATGAGTGAGACCATCCGTTATTTTTCTTTTTCTTTCTGGCTTATTTTGCTGAGCAGGATCCCTTCTAGCTCCATCCATGTTGCTGCAAATTACATGAGCTTATCTTATTTTTATTGCTGAGTAATGTTCCATTGTGTATATTTACCACATCTTCTTGATCCAGTCATCTATTTTTGGGCATATGGGTTGTTTCCATAGCTTAGCTATTGTAAATAGTGCTACAATAAGCATAGGGGTGCAAGTGTCCTTTTGAACTAATGTTTCTGTGTCCTTTGGGTAAATACCTAGGAGTGGAATTGCTGGATCATATGGAAGTTCCATCTTTAGCAGGTTGAGGAATCTCCACGCAGCTCTCCATAGTCGGTGGACCAGTTTGCACTCCCACCAGCAGTGCAGGAGAGTTCCTTTTTCTCTACATCCTCGCCAATATTTGTTGTTGCTAGTTTTTTTAATATGTGCCATTCTCACTGGTGTAAGATGGTATCTCATGGTAGTTTTTATTTGCATTTCTCTGATTACAAGTGATGTTGAACATGTTTTCATATGCCTGTTGGCCATTTGCATTTCCTCTTTGGAGAATTTTCTTTTAGGTATCTTCTGCCCATTTTTTGAATGGATTATTTACTTTGTATTTGTTGAGTCTCATCAGCACTTTGTAGATTTTTGTGATCAGTCCTTTACCATTAGTGTTGTGTGCAAAAATTTTCTCCCAGTTGGTGGGGTTTCTCTTTGTTTTGGCTACTGTCTCTTTTGCAATTCAGAAGCTCTATAATTTGATGTAGTCCCAGCTGTTTATCTTTGCCTTCACTATCACTGCTTTGGGTGATGTGTCTTTAAAGATGTTACTGAGGTGTATGTCATGCAGTGTTTCACCTATATTTCCTTCTATATATTTTAAGGTTTCAGGTCTTATGTCTAGTTCTTTACTCCATTTTGAGTTGGTTTTTGTGCATGGCATGAGGTAGTAGTCAAGCTTCATTCTTTTGCATGTAGTGACCCAGTTTTCCCGGCACCATTTATTGAACAAACTTTCTTTGCTCCATTGCATAGTCTTTGCTCCTTTGTCAAAGATTAGTTGACCGTAAGTCTGTGGGTTTATTTCTGGATTTTCTATTCGATTCCATTGGTCTGTGTGTCTGTTCTGGTTCCAATACCATGCAGTTTTGATTATTATGGCTTTGTAGTATGGCTTGAAGTCTGGGAGTGCAATACCTCCATTCCTTTTTTTTTTCTTTTTTTTTTTTTTTTTTCAGGAGAGCTTTGGCTATTTGGGGTTTTTGGTGGCTCCATATGAATTTCATCAATATTTGTTCTATTTCCTTAAAGAATATCATTGAAATTTTTGTTGGAATGGCATCAAATCTGTAAATTGCTTTTAGTAGGATGGCCATTTTGATAATGTTAATTCTTCCAACCCATGAGCAGGGGATGTCTTTCCATTTCTCTGTGTCTTCTTCTATTTCTTTTAATGGTGTATTATAGTTTTCTTTGTATAGGTCGTTTACCTCTTTTGTTAGGTTTATTCCCAAGTATTTGATATTTTTTGTATCAATAATAAAAGGGATTGTTTTCTTGATTTCTTCTTCAGATTTATTGTTTGTGTATAGGAAGGCTACTGATTTTTGTGTGTTGATTTTGTATCCTGCTACTTTACTAAATGATTGATTAGTTTAATTAGTTTTTTTGTGGAGTTATTGGGTTCTCTATGTATATTATCATATCATCTGTGAATAGTGATAGTTTAACTTCTTCCTTCCCTATTTTAATTCCTTGTATGTCTTTCTCTTGTCTTACTGCTCTGTCTAGGACTTCCAGTATTGTATTGTATAGCAATGGTGAGAGTGGACATCCTTGTCTTGTTCCAGATCTTAATGGAAATGCTTTTAACTTTTCACCATTGAGAATGATATTGGCTATGCGCTTGTCATATATGGCTTTTATGATGTTGAGGTGTGTTCCTTGTATCCTGAGAATTTCAAGGGCCTTTATCATAAATGGGTGTTGTGCTTTGTCAAATGTTTTCTCAGCATCTATTGATATTATATGGTTTTTATATTTTTTTTGTTGATGTGTTGAATTACATTGATTGATTTTCGGATGTTAAACCATCCTTGTGTCCCTGGAATAAATCCTACTTGGTCATGCAATAAACCCTACTTGGCCTGTAGTTTTCTTTTTTCTTTTCTTTTTTTTTTTTAAGATTTTATTTATTTATACAAAAACCAGGGTACAGGCCAGATGTGCGGGAGGGTAAGAGGACTCACCAGAGACAGAGCGGGGAACAGAATAGGCAGACTGATGAAATACACTGCTGAGGGAAGCAGTGGGCACGACGGGAGAGGTCTGCTGCGCCATGTGGGCCCCTTGCTGGCTGGCTGGGATCAAACTGACACTGCAGAGACTGTGGACAGCTTCACAGCGTGGCACTCAACTACCTGCGCCACCAGGGGATGCCCACCTGTAATTTTCTTTTTCTATGTTGTCCTTGTTTGGTTTTGGTATTAGTGTCATGTCAGCTTCATAGAACATGTTTGGTATTATCCCTTCCTTCTCAATTTTTTGAAAGAGTTTAGAAGGATAGATACTAGTTTGTTTCTAAATGTTTAGTAGAATTCATTTGTAAATCCATCTGGTCCTGGGCTTTTGTTTTGGGGGAGGGTTTTGATTTCACTGCTTGTAATTGGTCTGTTTAGATGTTCTATTTCTTCTTTATCTAGCTTTGAGTGATTGTAAAGTTGTTGGAATTGGTCCATCTCCTCTAGATTGTTGAACTTGTTTGCATATAACTGTTCCTAGTAGTTTCTGATTATTTTGATTTCTGCTGTGTCTGTTGTGATTTCTTCTCTTTCATTTGTAATCCTATTTATTTGTGCTTTCTCCCATTTTTCCTTTGTGAACCTGGCTAGGGGTTTGTCTATTTTATTTATTTTTTCAAAGAAACAACTTTTGGTTTCATTCATCTTTTGGATTTTTTTTAGTTTCTATTTCATTTATTTCTGCTTTTATTATTTCCTTTCTTCTACTGGTTTTAGGGTTTTTTTGTTGTTATTTTTCTAGTTCTTGAAATGTGAGATTAGGTTGTTTCTTTGAGTTCTTTCTTATTTCTTGATGTGAGCCTGTATTGCTATATATTTTCCTCTTATTACTGCTTTTGCTGCATCCCATACATTTAGGAAATTGGTGTCCTCCTTGTCACTCAACTCAGAGTATTTTTTAATTTCTTCTTTGATATCCTCAATTAGTCCAGTGGTCTTCCAGTAGTGTGGGTTTCAGTCTCCATGAAGTAGGAGGGTTCTTTACCTTCTTTTTATGGTTTATCTCTAGTTTGATGGCCTTCATGGTCAGAGAAGATGATTGGTATGATTTCAATCTTGGTGTATCTGTTGATGTTTGTCTTTTGCCCCAGTATGTGATCGATCCTGGAGAATGATCCTTGTGTGCTTCAGAAAAATGTGTACTCAGATTTTTGGGGGTTTAGTGTTCTATAGATGTCTGTTAAGCCCATGAGGTCTAGATCCTTATTTAGAGCTTTAGTGGCCTTTTTTTTTTCTCGTTCATCTATCCATTGTTGATAGCAGTATATTGAAGTTTCCTACTATGTATGTATTTTCTCTGATGTCTGTTTTCAGAGATGATAATATTTGTCTGATATATTTTGGTGTTCCTTCATTTGGTGAGTATATGTTAATGAGTGTTATGTCTTCTTGATGTATTGTCCCCTTGATCATAATGTAGTGACCATCTGGGTCTCTTTTAACCTTTTTGAGTTTGAAATCTGTTTTATCTGATATAAATATAGCTGTTCTTGCCTTCTTTTTTGGTCCATTTGCTTGTAGGGTTGTTTTCCATCCTTTTACTTTCAGTCTATTTTTATCTTTTGTAGCTAAATTTGTTTCCTGGAGACAGCAAAAAGTGGGTTTTGTTTCTTAATCCAGTTTGCAACTCTTTGTCTTTCTATTGAAGTGTTTAGTCCGTTTACATTTAGAGTTAATATTGATATGTTAGCATCTGTGTTTGCCATTTTGTTTGTCTTTTCTCTGGTTTTATTTATTTTATTTTATTTTTTGTCTTGTTTCGTTCTTATTCATCCCTCTGTTGGTTCTGGCATTAGGACTTCTTGTAGTATTTTTTGGAGTGGGAGTTTAGTCATAATGAAGTTTTGGAGTTTCTGTTTGTCTGGGAAAGTCCTTATTCTTTCTTCATAGAGGAAGGAAAGCTTTGTGGGATAGAGTATTCATGGTTGGCATTTGTTGTCTTGGAGTTTGTTGACTATGTCCTTCCATTTTGTCCTTGCCCATGGTGTTTCTTCAGAGAAGTCTGATGTCAGTCTGATTGGTTATCCTTTGTATGTTATCTGTTTCTTCTCTCTTGTCAGCTTCATTATTTTTTCCTTGTCTTGGATTCTTGGAAGCTTTATTTTTATGTATCTTGCTGTGTTTTTCCTTTCATGAAAGGAAAGGAATGTATGTATCTTGCTGTGTTTTTCCTTTTCCCATGAAAGTGTGGCACTCCTCTTGGTTCTTGTATGTCTATTTTCAGCTCCTTTTTCATGTTTGGGAAGTTCTTTTCAATTATTTCCTTGAATATTTTCTCTGTTCCTATGTCTCTTGCCTCTCCATCTGGGATTCCTATAACTCTTATATTTCCTTTCCTTGTGGAGTCAGATAGTTCCCAAAGTCTTTCTTCATTCTTTTTTCCTTCGTACGTCTCTTTCCTTTTCTGTTTGGTTCTTTTTATTTCTGTGTCTTCGAGAGTGCTTATTTGTTCTTCCATTTCCTCTATTCTGTTATCACTGCTTTTCCCAGCATTCTTTAGCTCTTCTGTTAATCCTTTGATCTCCTACATTTCCTTCATTTCCCTCTTTAGGGACTCAATTTCGTTCTTCTGATCATTGATTATTTTTCCCATATAATTTTTGGCTTCTTTCAGTTTTTCAATCACGGAGATTTTAAATTTTCTATCAGGAAGACTCGCAAGTTCCCCTAAGTGACTGGTGTTGCAGTCTGGTGTTTGATTGTCTTTTTGTTGTGTGTCTTTTCCCAGGGAATTTGCTTGGCTGCTTGTAATTTTTCTTCTCCCTGCTGCTTGTTTTCTAATTTGTCCTGTGCGTTGGGACACTATGTCACTGGTACTGGCTGGCATCTCTTTTGTGTGCTCTTTCTGGGATTTTGGGAACTGGTGGTCCAATCGAGTCCAATATTGTTATGCTAAAAGTCCAGTAGGGCAGTGGTATTATGGATATGTTAATGATTGCTGTCCCTGAAAATCTCCTCCTTCTGTATTTGTTTAATTCCAGAGGTGGGTCTTGAGGTTACACAGACTGCCCTGGCAGTGCTGGATCACCCGCTGGGCTCCAACTAGTTGCCAGATGGAGCCTGGATTGTGGGGGTCTTCAGCTCATCTCTGACTGTGGGGACAACCCTTTCTCAGTTCCACACAACAGCTTTGGTGAGATCCGGAGGCATGCAGAATTTCCTGTCTAAATATGGCGCATCTGCCCAGCACTTCCCTGTGCCTTGGGTCTGCCCTGGTGGTGGCTGGATCCCCTCTCCCCATTACAATTTATCTAAAGTTTTTCTGGAGCATATAGTTAGAATCATGGGCCACCAAAATGTTCACATTTTAATCCCTAAAATCTGTCATTATCTTATCTTGCCTGACAAAAGAGACTTTGCAGCTGTGATTAACTATCTGTAGGTGAAGAGATTATGCTGGATTATCTAGTAGACTGTATTTAGAAGGGTTCCTGTAAGAGGGAGGCAGGACAGTTAGTGCAGAGTCTGAACAGGAGATGTGACATTAGAAGCTGAAGGCAGAGTGATGCAGCCTTGTGCCAAAGAAGAAAGATAACCTCAAAGTTAGAAAGGACAGGAACTTGACTCCCCTGAGAGCCTCCAGAAAAAAATGCAATGTATCTGACACCTCAATTTAGCCCCATGAAACTGATTCAGATTTCTGACCTCCAGATCTAGAAGATAATACATTTCTGGCATTTTTAAGCCACTAAAATTTGTGGTCATTTGTTAGCAGGAAGCTAATATACATTTGTTAATCTGTCTCTGAATACAGAATTCTGAGGTTTAAATTTGAGCAGTGATTCAGACACAAATGTGATCCACACATTCAGAGGTACATTCAGAACAGAACAAAGGTACTGTTCGTAAGGAGTAGGAGTGAAAGCTGATGATGTGAGGGTGAAGGGGTAGATTGGGCAGGGGTGACTTCAGAATAAGAATTTATATTTATGTACGCCCTATGAAGTTCCAGACAAGGCAAACAGTCAAGTCCAAATTACCATGTCCCCCATTAGCTGTGTGTGTGTGGGTGGAGTAGAGGAGAGGTGGGGGGAAGACAGGGAGGGGATAAACAAGTATAATTGCAATAAGATACTTACAAGGAGCCAGGTTCTGCAAAGAAATCTTTAATCACAGCACAATAGGAATTGGCCTGTAAATCTATATGGTATTTAAATAAAATCATGACTGAGAAAGGATTTAGTTTCATAAATAAACTATTATATGTTTTTGAGCTGTATATTTATGTTCTGAAAGGATTGAATAATTGTCTTTTACTTTGGTGAAGAATGCATACAAGTGTTTTTTCAATGTCTTTGGAAACATATTTGTCTATATTTTAGAAACCCAGGTTTGCTGATGACAGTTCACTGCAATGCCATCAGTTTCTATGGAGACACTAACTATTGTGCAGTTAGGTGGGGGAAAGACTCCTCCGCTTCCCTGTGGCTTTAAAACTGTTTTAACTTATTTTCTTATTTCACACATTCAGAAATAAAATTAAAATGGTTGTCTTTCCAAGTAATATTAGTTGAATGCCAATAGGATTCTTTATTATTTCCCAAACACTATAAACATTTATAAATTAAGTACAGTTCAACAGAAAATGACATAGTCCCTGCCTATCCCACTCTAATGGCAAAGACAGTTTCCTATGTGCGATATATAAATCTGAATTTTTTGGCATTATGCTATGTAAGTTTTTTTTTAAATGACTTATACATTAAACACTACCAATAATTTCAACTTTGCTCTTTTGCACAGCTGTGGTGTGTAGATAACTTCCATTTATATTAACTGAAGTTACATTTGCATGCTAGTAGGAAAGTACCCTTTATAGAACCAAATTAGTGCAAAGCCATCTGAATGAACAAATCTTTTCTACTTAGAAGAGGCATGGAAATTCTGTTTAGTAAAGAATTTCTACATTAGTGAATGTTTCCTGAATTCTGATGGGTCCATTTTGCCTTCATTTGCATCATTAAGTAAATTTAAAAAAAAAATGTGATAAATAACAGATAGGAGTCATGTCTAAACTTCACTTTTACCCTGTTTTTTTTTTTTTTTTTGAATGATATGACCTTTTCATTCATTTTTATTTCTCCTTAAAGTAGGATTCTTGGTCTTCCTAAGGTTCTTTATTCTAAGTACTATGAAATGCTGAATTATATGCATTTCAATAAATATTATAGTTGGCAAAAGTTCAAAACCATTTCTAAAAATAGTTTCAAGAAAATGAAAAAAATCACTCCTGAATTCATATATTCAAGTGTATTTTAATATCAAAGATCAATGTGAAGTGTTAACAGTGAATTCACGGAGATGGTGTCATACTTTGCAGTCTAAGTAGCACAAGGTCTTTCAACATAATTAGCACAGAATATTGAACCCTGCCAGAAATATGGGATTCGTCATTAAATTTAGGGGCTTCTTTATCTCTCTGTGTCTAATCATGTGTGCAGAAGACTAATTGTTAATGGCATGGTCTTTATTGCTCATAGCTTTCTTTTATTTTAAATGGAATGGCCTGCTTTGTGAGAAATAATTAGGTTTTATAGGCCTACCTGCATAGAGCCTTTTGTTGAATGTCTTATGGTTTTGCCAATTCAGATCCTGAGAGCAATTAGAGGCTGTGGTGGAACTATTTCTTAAATCACACACATATTGTATTATTGCTTGCCTTTTATTTTTACCTGTCATCGCAGATGCAGGAGCTTCAGTTACTTTCGAGTACATGGAACAATTATTTCCGATGCAGAAACTTGCTTAAGGAGACATAAGCTAGGAGGAATAACCATCTGGCTCAGTCCTGATATCTGATATTGTCCCTCAAGTAATTATGTTCTCAATTGCAAAAGAACAAGTCTTTAACCGTTTTCTAAATCGACATGGTAGTTTCATTGTTCACAATGATGGTCAGAGTTAACCGAACTGAAGTCTTTTAGTATGCCTGGATTTGCTTGAACAAAATAACTTGTTGCCATAGGACACATCTTAAAAGTGACCATAATAATTTTAACAGTCAATATGTTGTTTCTGAATTCAATTTATATGAATAATCAGAGATTCTTCTTATGAGAGCTAAAATATTGCAGCTTTTGGGCCTTCCCGGTGGTGCAGCGGATTGAGCACAGCGCTGTGAAGCTGTCTGCAGCCCCTGCAGTGCGGGTTCTATTCTCGGCCGGTCAGGGAGATTCCCACATGGTGCAACAGACTTTTCCTGTCGTGCCCGCTGCTCCCCTCAGCAGTGTATTTCGGCCCTTCTGCCTGTTCTGCTCCCTGTTCTCTCTGGTGAATCCTCTCACCTTCCCATGCTTCTGTCCTATACCCCCAGCTCTTGAATAAAAATAAATAAATCTTTAAAAAAAAGTAAAAAATAAAATAAAATATTTCAGTTTTTAATATGCTTTTGAGAGAAATTGTGTTATTAGGAAGATTTGTTGAATTATTTTGATCACTTTGCTTATTTACCTTCCCCATAACACAGGAAATTGATAATTTAATGGTGATGAAAATCATTGCCATTTTTATATAAGAATGTCCTTACCAACTGAATGTTTCTTTAGAGCTATTTCTCTGATAATGATGATAGGTTGGTATTCACTTTTCCAAAACTCTTTCTGTAAGTGGCAGTAAACTCTGTGTATACTGTTTACTTAAACTTAACAGTGTTTTTTCCTCCCTGTATCTTCAACATGTTTGTCAGTTAAAATTTGCTCAGGTCATTGTACTGCTACCAGGTAATCAGTAACAGTCAATCTTGACTACTTTGTTTAGTGGAAAATCACTTTGTAGACTTTTTACCATTCCATTTAACAAGCTATCTTCACTCAAATCTATACTGGCAGGCACTATCAACCCCATAAAGACACCAACAACCTTAAACATATGCCTGTACAAATCAACATTATTTTTCAACTAATATCCTTTGAAAACATTTTTTAACTGACACAATGGAAGCTAGATGAATTTGTGACCTAGATCTAGTACCAAACCTGAAGCTAAGTTTGAAAAATGTCATTTGAAGTTGCAGAATCCACAATGAAATGTCTTGTGGGGAGTAAGAGGGGTCTGTCATTTTTGATATGAAGAAATAGGTCATTGTGAAAATGTTTTCATATCAAACAGCATTACTATGTTTCTTTCCTATTTTTTTTAAGTCTTTCCCTGGATAAAAGGAAATAAATAACAGGAAAATGCCTGAAATTTGTGTTTTTATATACAGTGAATTATATTAATAATGTATATTATAGAACTATATAACAAAATCATTTATTATAATTTTTAAAAAAATATTACAAATACTAAAAATGTATCACAACACTTTATAATTTAAAGGCATAGGATCATACCCTTCTGGTGTATATAACCTATGCCCAACTCAAGGGCACCATAATCCTCCACCAGAGTCCACTATTGCCCTTCCCCCTGGTAGCCTCAATTCAACAGATTTCTAGGGTTTTGTTGTTAGTTTGGTTCAATCTGACCTTTTATTTTGTTTCTCTATAATCCATGTATTAGTGAAATTATCCTATATTTGTCTTTCTCTTCTGACTGATTTTGCTCAACATTACTAACTCCATTTCCATCCATATTGTCAC
This sequence comes from Talpa occidentalis, assembly GCF_014898055.3. NCBI lineage: Eukaryota > Metazoa > Chordata > Mammalia > Eulipotyphla > Talpidae > Talpa > Talpa occidentalis. The sequence goes on from NW_023604295.1 coordinate 22,170,137, forward strand.
AAATGGCAAGTTAATCTCTTTTTTATACATGAGTAGTATTCCACAGTGTATTTATACTACATCTTTCTAATCTACTCATGGCAGATTCCATTTTGGATAATGGATTTCAGTAATTTAAAAATGAGTATTTTACTTTGCAGTATACCTGAGATTTTTGCAATCCTAAGGAAGGTTTATATAAGAAATCAACTAATTAAAATATTGTTGAGGGGTTATTTCATTTTTGTTAAGGAGATTAATAAAATGGGAAAAGTCAAGAATAAATTTTGCAGGTAGAAAGTTATATTTGAGTTAATTTTTACTTTTTTGTCATAAAGTCAAATGGAATTGTTTTGTCACAGAGAAACTGTAGCCTATTTTTTTTTTTCCTTGTTTGTGAGAGTACTTTCTCATGAGAACATGATCATTCACATCTGTTCATGTTGTTTGGACATGATGGCTACAAAAATTCTTTGTAGTCGAGAGGCCTTATGAAAACTAGCTGTAGTAGTGCTGTTTGTGGTTTCCAGAAGATCCAACATAATGAACAAAAATTTTCTAAATATGATAGGGACTATTTTAATTTACCCCTGATGCAAAGTAGAGTTGGGAGAGAATTATGTGTTATGCCTTGTAACAACATAGCATAATTAAGCTTAAAACAATTAAACTAGAAATAATTTGCATACTTCTTAGAAGCACTGCTATTATCACATAGAATCTGAAAGCTCCTCTTAGTCCTATTTTCTGATATAAATATTGTTATGCTTTGGGATAGAATTTTTGCACTTTTTATGCACATGCAAATATATTTTATCTTCTTAAATGCAGGCATATTGTATTTATTATTCCCTTTAACAGGGGAAACAGGAAAAATCATTTTCTCTCTTATTTTAGTATAATGAGTATTTGTTAACAACAGATCTATTGCTTTTTAAGAGCTAGATGTGTTTTAATTTATTTAAACTACTCTATATGGTTAAGATTTGAAATGTTTTCAAAATTTCTCCATTATTATCACTATCATAAAAAATGTTCTAATTCATATAGCTTTCAGTACTTGTTTAATTATCTCCTTAGTAAAAGTTCCTGGAAGTAGATTTGTGGCTCACAGATATTCAGATGGCTAAAACTATTTTACATAATTGTACAAAAGGGTTAGAGTTTCCACATCCCTCATTATATTCTTCTTAACAATTTTGTGTTGTTAGTCTTATCCAGTTAAAATGTAACTGATTTGTTTTCATTTAGTTATTTTCATTATAATTTCTTTATTAAGGTAACAATGATTTACAACACTGTATATGATTCAAAAATATAGGATCATACCTCTTTGGGTATATGCTATCACACTATAACCATCACCGAGGTACCCATGGTCTTCCATCGTAGTCCACCTGTGCCTTCTCCCTACTTTCATCTCCACCTTCCCCCTCCCTCACTTATGGGCTCAGTTTTAAAATCAGATCTTTAGCATTTGTTGTTGTCTGACTTTTTGTTTTCTTTCTTTATATTTCATATATGAGTGGTTTTTGTCTTTCTCATTTGGCTTGTTTGCTTAGCATAATCCCTTTCAGGTCCATCCATGTTGTCACAAATGGCAAGAGTTCATATATTTTTGTAGTGAATACCATACCTGTGTGTGTGTGTGTGTCTATGTGTGTCTGTGTGTGTAGCACATCATCTTCATTCATTCATCTGTCCTTGGGCACTTAGATTGTTTTCATAATTTGCTTTTATAAAAAGTGATACAGTGAACATAAGAAAACATATATTCCTTCAAAATTAGTGTTTTTCAATCTTTTGGTAGATACCCTAGAGTGAAATTCTGGATTATATGGTAGATATGTTTTTAATATTTTGAGAATCCTCCATACTCTTTTCCAGAGGGACTGGACCAGTATATTCCTCCCAACAGTGTACAAAGCTTCCTTTTCTCTACATCCTTGCCAACATTTATTTATGGCTTCTTTGATATGGGACAGTCTCTTGAATGTATCTCATTGTAGGTTTGATTTACATTTCCTTGATGATAAGTGCTGCTGAGCATTTTTTTCATTGGCCATCTGTATGTCTTTGAAGAAGTATCTGTTTAGGTCTTCTGCCCACTTTTGTGATTGGATTTTTGTTTTATTATTGTTGAGTGTCAAGTTCTTTGTAGAGCTTGGATATTAGTGCACTGTTAGTTTTATGTTGTGCAAATATTTTCTCCCATTCAGTGTATTGTCTTTTTGTTTTAGTGAAGTTTCACTGTACAGAAACGTTTTAGTTTGACTTAGCCCCATTTGATTACTTTTGTTTTTATTTTTCTTGCTTTAGAAGTCCCCAAATATACCACAGAGGTCAATGTCATGGAGTGTTTTGCCTATGTTTCCTTTCACATATTTTTTGGTTCCAGGTATATCTAACATGGAAGTCTTTAATCTATTTTTGAGTTAACTTTTTTATATAGTGTGAGATAGTGCTCTAGTTTCATTCTTTGCCTGTGTCTGCCTAGTTTTTCCAAGACCATTTCTTGAATAGATTTTCCTTTCACCAATGTGTAATGTTCTGCTTTTTGTTACTAGAAGGTTGCTTATCTTTTCAGCCATCAGATTTAGTAAATGTTGCTGATATTACACCTGCAGATATCTACCTACAGATGTAGAACATATAGAGACATAGTTAAACTTACAGAAATAGATATAAACATAAAGACATATATAGGCATAGGCAAAAACACACACAAATATGCACACACACACAGACATTTTTTTCCATTGCAATTCTTTGCTATGCTGTTTCATCTACGTGCACACTTCGATTTCTCCCTCTTTACCTTGACTCATTCTGAGGTCTGAGCTTATATTTCACTATCCCTATTGAAAAATCACTGGTTTCTGATTGCTCCTGTTAAAATCCTATCTTCCTCCTTAGAATATCTACAATGCCTTGTACTTCTGTGGCACATGTATCCTATTCTGTTTAATTTGAATGAAGTATATGTCAACTTCAGTGTAAGTGGTAAGCTCCCAGTTTGCAGAAAATATGTCTGAACCGACATTTTGTCCTCTAGATACCTTATGATTTTGTAGTAATTATGGATTTTGAGAAGGAACAGGTCAGTTTTTTGTATTTATGAATTTCCATTGTCTGATACATATGGTATGATATGGTTTGATTTTTGGAAAGTGTCGTGTTCTGGAAAAGAACATGGGATTTGGAGTCAAGAGAATTTGTCACTTACTTGCTATGTAATATTGGTGATGTTCATCTTCTATGAACCTGTTTAATTCATCTGTGAAATGACAGTAACAACAATATACTTCAAAAAACAACAATGAAGAATAAACAAGATAATAGTTTAGGTGCTATGTATATTTTTCTATAAGCATAAAAATAATCATACAGGTAAGATATATGACTTTTTAAGGTGGTTGACAGCAAATGAAAAAACTGAGTCCCTCTTTTCCAATGTGTACCTAATGATGTGAATCCTAAGTACATGAATGGAGAACAAAGTTCCAGATGTAAATGTTATGACCATATGTATCCATCAGAAATTGTTTAGTAAAAACAGAAAGAAAAATGAACACACAAATAGGGTTATATTCCTTCCCGTATGAAAGAATAGTTAAATTAATGGTTAAATCTAATTAAGAAACTGAAAAATTACAGCATACCTACTGCCAATAATAAACCCAATGGACTGTGAGATAGGGATATGGTATCACTAAAAAAGAGTCACCATTGTAGAATATTAAGATGATTTTGCTACCTATACTTAGATATAAAACAGCCCTTGCAATTACATTTTGTAATTTGTTATTGGTTCAACAATTAACGACTTTTACTGTAATAAATGGATCATCACAGGTGACAAAGCACAGTTTTAATTAACAGTGACAGGTAAAGCTCCTTACAGTCAGACTGAATTTATATTAGCAATTGCATAAGAACATGAGGTAAAGAGCAGCAATCATACATAATTCTGACCCTAACTTTTTATGTGGCATGGACACACATTTAAATATCATAAAATATGCTAGCAAGCTGTTAAATATGTTTTTCTCTCTACTTTGATAAATATACATAATGATCTAGAATCCTCAGTTTGATTTTATACATTTCCAACTCTTGGATTTCTACCTCAGACCTTGGCTGATCCAGAGCCTTACACTTGACTCAGTGTTCACCTCTAATGAATACTACATCTTAGCCCCTGAATACCAATTTTCAGGCCAATAAAGCTGTGTCTTGGCCAAGCTTTTAGTGTAGGGATAAATATATACCAGTAGCATATTATTTTGGAGAATGGACCATAAAAGAGACCTGAACAGACCCTGGATTAGACTCAGGCCCATGAGAACAAGACATGTCAGGGTTAGGTACTTAGAATATGTATGTGTCCATACATACTTTGGACAGTTGGACACGTCCATTGGCTTTGCAGACTATAGTCCCCTGAGGAGTGCAGGATACAGGGGGCCATAGTGAAGCCTTGTAAACTTCAGGGCTCAGAGGCTTACCTCATCTGGGTCTAGGGTTGATAATGATCATATGGAATTTAAATTTACTTCAGAGATGTCAATTTGATAATGGAACAAATATCTCAATGATAATAAGTCTAATACAAGAAATTTAAATTATGTACACTTTAGAAGCCTAAAGCTTAGTATTTAATCCAGTGCTTTATTTGGTACATTTATTTTGTTTTATAAACAAGGTTCTTAATAATGTGATTTCTTTTGTGTTGTGTTATTATTTCTTTTCTTAACATGGTCATAGGGTATATAATTATTGAAGAATCTTATTTCCATTGGTTAGAGGCACAAAGCACACCAAATAATTTAGACATAGCTAAAACTACAGCTATAGGTATATGCACCACTTAGGAGAGTTTTGCTCTTTGTCTAACAGAATTAATAGCTAATCCTGTACACTGATTACCACTATTTATCTAGAAAAGCATAAAACATATGAACCAAATTGTTGGTAGTCTCTTTGAGGGTGGAGTCTGTATTTTTAAAACTTTGTCGGTGTTCTCAATACCTTCATAATATTTTTAAAACTAAGGCCATATGTTTGACTTTAAAGATATAGATAACCTAATCCACTGTCTATAAAGAATTAAAATATCTGGTCATCTAACGTTAGTTTTGTTTTCATGCCATACCAAATTGATGATGGATATATTTTTTAATGAAGTTTAACATTTGGTAGACACAATTATTTATGGATTTTTCAAACATTTAGTGAATAAATATAAAATTAATCTGATATTATGATAAAATTTAAAGGACTATACCAAAAGATACAGTGGAAAAATTAGCTTTACGTAAAATATAAAAGGAGGCAGAAGTACTTAGTTTGCCCTTCTTGATTTCTTTGATACTCTGTAGGTTCTGGAATCTCACTACTGACAGCAAAGACCCTATTTCATCAAATACTCTATTATTAGCTGTGTTCCTACTCACCTTAAAATGTTCTCTGCATAGATTTCCCAGAATTCATGTATTTCTTTGTTATGTAATCATTTAGCACATTCTAATTTGTCAATGTTTAAATATCTAAATAGTAAATTTAGATAGTTTTTAATTATTTCCAGTTGTTACATAGTAAAAGTAAGTCGTCTGCTTAAAAGTAATTTTTACTTTTAAGTAAAAATTTTTACTTTTACTTTTAATTTTTTGAAACTAGATTTATGAATATTCTCTAAGTCTTTGCCTTTAATGGCCATTGGATATGCCACAGGGTACAAGTGAAATCTTAATAATTAAATTTTTAATTGCATCTGTTTTTTGTTTTTTTTCTTTTTGGTTAACTGAGAAACTCTTAGCAGTTAGGCCCTTTTAACCAAAGACATTTTGTAATTAATACATACTTTTGAAGGTATCTAAATCAGGCTCAGTAAAACTCAAATGCATAGCAAAAACAGGTCAAATACCATGAGAGAGTAAATTGGATAGTCCACAAGAAAATAGGATCTTGTGCTTCCCTTATAGTCATTCCAGTTATCACTATTTTAAAGTATTAAACCATTGAAGCTAAACTTTCTTTTGGGCAAGATGTGAGTAACTGGATATGCATTTGAGACTCAAAGACTCACATCCTCATTTATTCTACATATTTATTATTCGATATTTACATATATGGAAACAAAAGTCCATATAGATTGCCATATTCTAAATTAGATAAACAGGAAAAACAGATTCTCAGGAAGAATAATAGTATTGATTTTATGATCGGTGTGCAGTTTGTTGGGCTCATTCTGGACATTTTTTTGGATTTAAGTGACTCAGGATAGTATTTCATGAATATTCCAATTTAGGTTTTTCCAGTAAGAAAACCAACAGTGGGCTTATTAATTTGTTTCTGGTGACAGTAGGAGAAAAATTAGTGTGTAAGCTGCTTTCTGAGCCAGGAATGCAAAGAGCAAACTCCCAAATTACAAGGAACATAAAGAAATGAAGTCACCTAAAGAACGAAAAGCTGTTAAAGCTGCCACTTACTGCATGTCTTTGTTTACTTTTCGAATACATGAAGGCAGAAAGTATCATCATTTTTATATTTCCAAGTACAGGTCAACCAAAGGGTTAAAAATATGGATGCTAAAGGGATCTGTCTTTATGGCCAGGGGTAGAGAACTCTCCATAATTTTTTTGAAGATTTATTTAATTATGCATACAAGAGCTGGGGTACAGGCCAGAGGTGTGGGGGGGGGTGAGAGAATTCACTAGAGACAGAGTGGGGAACAGAACAGGCAGACTGACTGAAATACACTGCTGAGGGGAGCGGTGGGCGAGTCAGGAGAGGTCTGTTGTGCCACGTGGGTAGCTTCCTGGCCAGGGATCGAACTCATGCTGCAGTGGCTGCAGATAGCTTCATAGATTGTGCCTAAACCCCTTGCACCACCAGGGAGGCCCTCTCCATCATTTTTATGTTACCTATTCATAGGGGTATCCACTCACTATTGTGACTACTTGTGCTTCTTGTGACTACTTGTGTAGCAATTGGTCTACAAAAGTAAGGTTGAGTCACCCTGAATCCGCAGTCTAGCTACCCAAGGAGGTAAGGTTAGAGCTGGCAATATAACTGGCAACCAGACTATCTGGATAATCTCCAATTTATTGGGCAATAGACCTTTACATTTTCCCGCAGTCAAGAGGGTACTTGTTCCAAGTTTAGGGTGGTGCTGAGACCAAGGCGGATCACTAAAATGGGTCATTACATGAACAAGAGAAAATTGTGAAGGTGCAGAGCTATACAGGTCATTTTACTTTAAAATCTGACATTTATTAAAAACCACAGTGTGTTTTTTGTCTCTTCCTTTCAGGCTGCTTTAAAAGTGAACTGGGTACAGATCACAAAGTACATATTTCTATGACTGCATTTAAAAATTATTGGCAGTGTAATATATGTAGCTACTGTGTTGAGTGATTTTTGTTTGGTTGTTTTTTGTTAGTTCACTTAATTCATATAGGGAGGTATTCAATGCACTGGATTTGCAGATGAGGGAACTGACATATAGAGAAGGTAAGATGCTTTCTTAAAAGCACATAGCTAGTAGGTAGTAGAAAGGGGATTCAAACCATTTTATTTCAAAGTCTAAGTTCTTTATTAATTATGGTTTAACTCATTTAAAATTATTCGCCACTGAGATTATCTAGATGTTTAGCACAGTTTAAGATTTGGGCTCTAGGCGTGGCTGCCTGGGCTCAGATCCTGTTTCTACCACCTATACCTTATAATTGCATGACCTCAAACAGTTATTTTACCTTTTGGAGCTTAGATTTCTTACTGTAAGGGTAATAATGTAATTTAATTCCTAGGTGTCTCATTAATATTAAATGAGTTAATACATGGAAAGTGCTTAGTCTAAATGGTGTGCAGTCACAGTGAATGCTCCATAAATAGTAGTCATTATTTTATCATTATCATTGTTATTATAAATTATTAAATACCACAAATCCTTCCAGTAAGGACTAAACAGTAGCCTTATAAATAAACGAATGAGTGTATTTTTTTTAACAAGAGATATTAAAATTAGATTTTTAACAACGAAAAATATACTGCATGTTAAATAGAATTTCAAAACAGCCTGATAAGGGTGGAGAAAAATATAAAATAGCAAGAAGAAATGATGAGAGAGAAAGACATATCTAGAGGAGAGACATGAACAACCTGTATAGCAGCAGGTTGGATACAGTGATAAATTTAAAAGACAAAGAGGCAAAACATATTCCAAGAAACTGTTCATGAAATAATACTATTAGCTTATGATTTCAAATGAACCATTACTTTATCCAACCTGCATTTGCATAATTCAAGGAAGACATCAAAATCTATTCTTTTTGTATTTACTCTGACTTAGGCTGAATTGGAACTTTCCAAAAAATAACTGTCACCGTATCACCTGGAACTGTGATCATGTGGAATCAGAATAAGGAAGAAAAGAACAAAATGAAAATAACAAAATGAAAATTCATTGTTTTAGTTTAAAGGTTATAGAAATGTGACTTTATACAGTTTCCATTGTCTTTAAAATACATTTTTTTTCCAGGACGCAAATTGTAGTGGATGAGTAGACCAGCAAGGGAAGGGGAAGTGTGATACACTTGTCAGCTTAATGTTTCAAGGTTGGTGCTCAGGCCACTGATAATTACCCTCCTTTTTTGGTGAAAAATTATAAATAATGTCCATTTTAAATAATAAATCCTGTGGTGTGTGCCCAGGTTGCCTGACCTTGACTCCCAATTTTACCACTTCCTGTATGTCTAACTTTGCATAATTATTTGACCTCTCTGCGTTCTTTCTCTTTAAAATTGGATTAATGATACTACTGGGCTTTGTAGGAATAAATTGGCCTATTACATGCAGTGTTCAGAATAGTATCTTACAACTGTATCTACTCAGTAGATATTAACTCTTAGCAATAGCTTTTATGTTCCTAATTATATAGTTTAGCTTACCTTGCATAAAACAAGTTCATATGTACCCATTAGAAATTATAAAAATGCTTAAGTTGCACTTTGATTTATATATGGCCCTATTTCTACAGATACTTCTTTTTTTTAAAAAAATATTCATGCATAAAAGAACTAGGGTACAGGCCAGATGTGTGGGAGGGTGAGAGGATCCACTAGAGACAGAGCGGGGAACAGAACAGGCAGGCAGACTGATGAAATACACTGTTGAGGGGAGCAGTGGGTGAGACAGGAGAGGTCTGCTGCTCCATGTGAGTATCTCCATTGTGAGTATCAAGCTGGGCTTGAACCCATGCAGATATTTCTTATGTTTTCCCTTTTCGTACTATGTTGGTCAAGATACAAAGATAAATGATGAAGGAACAACCGAACTGGTAAGGAAAAGAGAAATGAATGTGTGCAGAGAGTAATGGAAATATATTTGAAACTCTATAATATAAAATAGAGTTTTTTGAGGATATCAACTTGTTAAGATTCAAATTATGCCATTAAATTGGTTATAATTGTTGCTTATTACAATATCATTTGAAAACACTTGTATTTTTCATGTTTTAGTGTCAGCTCAACTTAGAATGTCTTAGAAATAGCAATACAAGTGTTGACAACTCAGTGGGTATAAACTCGCATTCACTTATGTATAAAATATTTGTTAAGTAATTAAAACATTGTTTGAAAACTGAACTTGGGTCAGATGATTAGTGTTCAAAATTCATTTCCATCATGGATAGCTACAATCCTGCTTAATCCTGACATTTCTTGATTTCCTCATTTGAAACAGCCTTAATTACAATAGCCAAGCTAAGTGACCAGGGAACACATACACAGACACACACACCACATAGTTTAATACTATTCGGCTACAAAAAAGAGACCAACTCTTTCCTTTTGCCACAACATGGATGGGACTGGAGGGGATAATGTTAAGTGGTATTAGTTAAAAGGGAGGAAGATAGAGAAATAATAGATGATTTCACTTTTATGTGAAATATAGAGAAACAAAAGGTCAGACAAAGCCAAAACCAAGAACCTACCCTTAACACCTGACTGCAAAGCTGAGGCAACTAGAAGGGGAAGGGACAGGGTGGGAATAGGGGGAGGGATGAACCCAAAGGAGCATAGTGTAGAGGATTATTGGGTCTGGTCATAGGCATGATGTAAAAACATAAAATTGTAGGGGTTTGAACCGATAGTTCAAAATTGAACCTATAGTTCACACCCCTAAAATAGTTTAGGAACCTATTGGTTCCTAAAACCAATATAATTATGTAAAAAACAACTTTGTATCAGTAAATATAATGTAAAAATAATGAAATAATAAAGTTCTAAAATATAATAAATAGGCTCTTACAATACAATATAGCAATAGTTCTGAAGCAAATAGATGTCTAGTTTGCTGCTGAAGAAAAGAGTAATGAGAACCCATTCATTTTAGATAATGAAAGATGCCTTTCTGGACAAAGTGAGCTATGAACTGGATGTTGAAAAATATAAGATTTAACCAGAGGAAAGAGTAGAGAAAAGTACCAAAACCCGAAGAAGTGCATGCTTCTAGCATTCTCAGGAGAAAATTCAAGTACTTACTGCTGCTGAGGGAGAAAAAAAAGAATGTTGGCTCAGGCTGAAGGAAGTGGAGCAATTGCTAGAAGAAAAAAGTGAGCAGGGATAAGATGGTTAGGGTTTGATTCTGAGTGATAAGGAGGTGAGATTGTCAGTAATCACTTAAAATTTCAACTTAGAATATTACTCTTTTATTCTTTTGGTACAACAGAGACAGCAGATGGAAGGAATGCAAAGTTTCTGACAAAGCAGCTGCTTTTGAGGCACTTTCTGAAATCTGTAAGGAGGTTGTAGTAACCCCCAAAAAAGGCATGTCAGTGAGGAGAAAGAGTAGATGGATCGTATTCAAGTGGAGTCAAGAGTTCTGATTGTTTCCTCGCTCTTTAGATTGGACTATGGTACTTAAATGATTATTTTATACTTATTTTCAATTTACTTCCTGAGTCTGTATCTGGACACGTCTTTTGCAAAATAAGGATTATAATACTGATGTTTGATGTCATTCATATAAGCGTCATTCATAACCAGTTCCTCAGCTATCATATAGAATATTTCTTTTACAAAATTATTAAGTCCATTGCTCCAGTATCCAGAGAATAATCATCAAAATAAATGCACCACCTCTTCTTTACTTGTTCTGTAAGTGATAAATAATTCACTTAGTTGAATTCTCCTTGCTTATTAAATAGTTCTAACATTTGAAGATCTTGTTTTGCACTATTAATATAAAGACTAATACTGAGCAGAAAGTTCCAAAATGAGTTATTTCTTTGTGTTTCAGGAGAAAGGTTTTGTTTCCTTTTTGTTGCAAGCAAACTTGACTTCAGATTTCTTTCCATTTTCTGTTGATTGAGCAGTCTATAGAAGTTCTATTTATGCTTCCTGATAATTTATCGCTGAGAAGGATTAAATTGCTTAAGTAACGACCATTAATTCCAATAGAAAGTTTGTTAGTCAAGAATAAGTAAGCTATTCACATTCTGCTATGATTGATAGTTGAAATCAAAAAAGTAAAACTCCTTGTCTTGTTCACTGTCTTTTGTGTCAAGGCATCAGGAAAAATAGGTTTTCAGACTGATTTTTTAAATGTATTGCTTTATGTAGATTCAGTTTATTTTTTTCACCTCCTGTTGAACAACAACAACAAATTTAAATAGAAACCTGCATTTTAAACATGTGGAGAACTTTTAAAATGCCTAATAAATATGTTTATAATAGCCAAAGATTTTCATAAAACAATTCTACAATTAATATAAAAGATCTTTGAGTTATTTTGCAAAATAAAATGAAGAAGTCTCTAGCTTTATTGGTTTCCTGTCAAAATTGGCTATATAAAAGAGCTGCTCGAGACAATAAATTTACAATATTAGAATAATTTTTATAGACTTTAATTTCTGAATTTAACAAATTCTCATTTTCTGGAAAGATGAGTCACAGATTTTGCAAACATTTTACCTAAATACATTTGTGCTTGTCAATAAATAGTTTTTTATTTATGTATAATAGATATCATATATACATAATGTTTGCATTTCAATTTAAAGCACCATATATAATCTGTAAGAAAGTGACTCCATTTAAACTCCAGTATCTCTCTCACAGCTAAGTGCTATTAATATATCGAAAACTAGAGGCACCAGGGTCATTGCCTCCAGACAGCCTCGGCATCGCACCCCTTTGGAGCTCATCAGAGCCCATTCAGGTTTATCCCAAGGGGTCACTTGATGCACTGCCTATTATTACTTCTTCCTGGGCACTGAGCACACAGCTTAGGCAAGACACCCAACTCCTGCTGGCTTGAGAAAAGTATTATTTTAATGATGATTATAATGAGCTGTAATGTTGCTGGGAGCCAAAAGTATCCTTAAGTCCAAGAGAGAATGCTGCAATCAGGGTGAAGTATAATGTAGCTTAGATTATTATTTGATAAAGTTGGTCTTTTAATTAGGATTTTCCCCTTCTTCCATACTCATTTATTGCCTACTGTTCCAAGGTGAATAATTACCATGTATCTTTATGAAGATATCATAGCAACTTAAATACACTGAAAGTAAGGGGCTGCCTCAGACCGTTTACCCTGACACATTAATCAATGAAACTGCGCCTTTGATCCCAGCACCTGAATTCATTTCTAGTATTTGATTTCACCTCCAGCAACCATTACAAGGTACTTTTTATTAAGTGACTGCAGCTTAGCAGATGGTTTTTAACCGCCTCTAAGCTCTTTCTTGCACTGCTTTGTCAAGAGAGTTCATTAAAAAAAAATCTAATAAAAAAAATCCTTTATCTAGACAATTTGGTATGATGATGCCATAGCAATCTCTTAGCTAGTGGGTTTTGAGAGTGAACTTTGGTCTTTAAAAAATTTGATGTAATCTTCTCTGAAGTGATTATGTTTATCTTATGTCAGACTTTAATGTGACTGGAAATTTTACCAAAGAAAAGAATATAGTGCTGTATTTTTTTTTTTTTAATTTTAAACTGTTTAGACATCTGAAGGGAACAGCAATGAATGGATAGTTGCTCATTTTTGTTTTTTACAAGAATGTTATAGTGCCCAGACGATACTGGGGAGTGCATGAGAGGGAGGAAACTAGCGGTCTTGGTCCCAGTTTGCTATGTAGCTTCCTAATTGTTTAGGCTGTAATTCGTAGTAACTAGCTCATTTTGCACAGCTAAACAGTATGCACAGCATATGTTCAAAACTAAAAAAAAATGTTTCTCAGAATAATATCCTTCAGACACATAATAGACTCTATTCCCTAATCTGTGCTTAAAAAATATATATATAGGGCCTCCCCTGTGGCGCAGCGATTGAACACTGGGTTGCGAAGCTGCCCGCAGCCTCTGCAGAGCCGGTTCGATCCCTGGCTGCTCCCTGGCCACTGGAGGAGGGTCCTGCATGGCGCGCAGACCTCTCCTGTTGCCCGCTGCTCCCCTCAGCAGTGTACTTCGGTCCTTCTGCCTGCTCTGCTCCCCGCTCTGGCTCTGGTGAATTCTCTCACCCTCCCGCACTTCTGACTGTACCCAGTGCTTGTATAAATAAACAAATAAACAAATAAATAAATCTAAATATATATATATATATATATATATATATATATATAAGTCATAGCCTCCCTGGTGGTGCAAGGGGTTAAGCACAGCACTATGAAGCTATTCTTGGCCTTTGCAGCACAAGTTGGATCCCCAGCCGGCCAGGGAGCTCCCCACATGGTGCAGCAGACCTCTCCTGTCTCACCCGCTGCTCCCTCAGCAGTGTATTTCAGTCAGTCTGCCTGTTCTGCTCCCTGCTCTGTCTGGTGAATCCTCTCACCCCCCCATGCCCCTCTGGCCTGTACTCAGTTCTTGCATGCATAAATAAACAAAACTTAAAAAAAAAATGCTGGTCATAAATGACTGAATCAATTCCACAGTCCATAAAAGGGTCTCAACTTATACAACACCACCGTAGGACCTCCACAAGTTACACAACTTGGGAGAAGAGGGGGTACAATGAAATTCTAAAAGTTCCACTCAACTGCAAAAAATCTATGACTAACTATAAAATGTATGCAGATATGATCCTCATGTGTCAGACTCAAATATCCTGAATAGGCCAGTGATGCGTCATCACCTGTGTGATCCCATACAGTGTGTGGCTCCAGCTGATGCAAATTGTTTCTAAAACTGGTGGTGAGTGGTGAGAGTTTTTGTAAAGAACAATTTTTGATAATCATTGAAAATGCCTGTAAAAATACCTGAAACTTTCCTGTTATTGTACAATAATGTGATAGTTGAGCTGACTGTGAGAAACTTTTCTTAAGCCATAAAAATAAAATAATTTCTCATATTGCTGAGCCATAGTTGAAGGTAACTTAATGTAATATGATCCACTTGTCATAACTGTGTCACTTTTTCTCTGCCCCCAGAGTAGATCAGACTGGCATGGAAAACTCTTGAGGACAAGACCATTCATGTCTTTCAGTTCCTATTAACATTTTTTCCCAAAGCAAGGCGCTATTCCAGATCCAGTCCCATGGCACTCATTAGATACTTGTTGACTCTATGAATATAAATGGATGGATGGATGAATGAATAGTTTATTTTAGTAAGACTTGTTCTGGGTAACTTGGAAATAGTATAATTTTCTTTTTTTGTCCACTTTTTCTTTCTTTTAGTCTTTCTTGGACTTCATTCTCATAAATCTATATATTTTGATCTCTTATTTGGCTTAAACTTCTTTCTGTGAGGGCCTTCCTGCCTGCTCAAGCACCTGACCCTCTTTTCACATTTTCCTCACAAAAATGACCTGGTTAGCATCTTACTCTTTAGACTATTTAGTTACATGTCATCTAATGACTATTATCTGGTTACTCAGACCATTTAGTTAAAAGCTAACTAATTTATGTTAAAGAATGAAGAAATCTCATTAATGGTTTTTAGTGTAACTGCTTCCAGAGAATTTATACCTCAACCAAAGGCATTTGGGGAGAGCATCATGTTGTATAGTTGAAGTAGGAGCACTATTAGAAAGAGATGGAAAAGATAAATAAGAATATTTTGTCATTTTCCCATAAATAACTTAGGATAGTTGCTGCTTGAACTTTCCTCAGAAAATACTGAGAATATACTGAGGACAGAGGTTAATATGGAATCCTGAAATATCAAAGTGTTCATAGATATAGAGAGATTTTTCTTTTCAATTATCTAGGGTAGCATTTTCTGTGCTTATGGTTTTTTTGGATGTTTCCAAAAAGTCAAATGTCTGCATCATATTGTAAACCTATTAGAGTTTTGAATATAGTCACAAGGAATATTTATTTCTTAATAAGATCTCTCAAATGAGCCCATCCTTACTAAATTGAAAAGGCACTTTTAAAATATTTTTCATATTGAAAATAACTGGACTTATTTGTTTGAATATAAGCTTAAATGTCCCTTTATCCACTTGGTCCATAGGTCATTTATTTTTCTTCTTGGGTTATAAATGGTTGCTCAATCATGTGATAAAATAGCAAAGTTTGGGCAGTTGCAATATAAAGGAAGTTCTAAATACTTTCCAAACCTTATTCAAAGTCATAACATGCAGAGCCACTTTGAAAATACTGAAGGTTTTCTTTGGAAACAGAAGACATGTTAGGTGAGAGACTGGGAGTAGATGATCTTTTATTATGTCAGCTCTTGGTTAAAAACTTTTTTTTTTCACTAAATCACACATTATTAGGAAGTTAATTCTACTAAGGAGAAAACACAGTAAAGATAGGTTTTAGTTGTATTTCTATGCAAGTACATTTTGTGTATTCCTTTATATTTTCCATTTGAGTCTCTCTAACAATAGCTACAGAGTTAAATTTATTATTTAAACAAATATTATTCACTGCCTACAAGATAAGAAGCATAGATCTATGATTTGTTCTCATGGAGTGTTTGAAAATTCTGAGGAGATAATTTTGAAGTTAATGTTTAATGATATCTGAGTATAGTTGTAACTAAGAGAAATATGTGAGATCAAGACCAGGACACCTTATTTAGCTTTTGAGGTTTGGGAAGACTGTCTTGAGGAATGATATTTCATCCCAGTCTTGAGGAATGAACAGGAGAGAGTCAGGTGGAGTGTTTTTTAGACGCTGAAATAGCATGCATGAGATGTCTGTCCTTTCATGCTTAAATGATTCATTTTGGACATTCATATGCAGCACAACATATATTTTCTAATTAAACTCTTTATTTTTAATTATTTCCAGATTTCTTGGTTCTAGCCACCACATTCTAAGACAAAACACAAAAATATTTATAATAATATCCACAAAAATAATGACAATCATGTGTTCAGGCTGCTTTCTCTGTGACAAAACTCAAAAACTCAATGGGTTTTAACGCAAAACATTTCATAAATTTTATATTATCATTTATAGATATTATTGCAGAAAGCCTAAAGATAGAAGAGAATTTTGAGAGCAAAAAAATATGCTTGTTGCTGTTAGAAAAACTATAAAATAATTTGTTATCATTTATGTAATATGATAGTCAATTAAATATTGCTTGCTCTCACTCTCCATTGCCATTTAATCATTTTAATGTATTGGAAAAGTGGCTCCAGTTTGGCAAGAATAAATTACCATCCTTGCATTGGTCCTAAGTAGGAAACTACTATAACTTGATGGACGTCATGACTATATGCTGGGCAAAAGGGCTCTGATGAACCTCATATGGATATTTAATAGTAAAAGTTTAGACTCTTTTGTTTGCTATAAAATTGAAAATATCCAAGAATGGAGAAACCTCTTAGACAATAACACCTTTGAGGAATTAGTAAAATAATAGCATTGTTGTAAAATTGCTCCCGAGTTATTGTCTACAGACTGGGTTGGTAGTCCTGGTTCTTTGAAATATACTCTGTGAAAATCTTTACGGTGAATAAACTTTTCTTTCTTGATCTTTATAAATGGTCTCAGACTTGCACTCACATATTAAACCTTGAGAGACAGTAAAAAGGGGAGGTTCTTTGTGCAGGCACCGTAGCCGCATCAATCCAGTATCTGTCATACACACTATCTGTGTTACCTTGTCAGATTACCTAACCTCTCTGCTCTCACTTTCTTCATCATACAGTAAGAATGACAGTATTACCACTATCACTAAGAATGGTGAATAAGTTGAAGAGAATAAATTAAAGAAATAATAAAATATAAGGTATGTACAAAAATTAATTTGAGAAGGGCTATAATATTTTAAATAGCGTAAATAGTAAGGAAAAATCTCCTAATAAGATAACATTTGAATAGAGACCTGAAACAAGTGAGTGAGTGAGTTCTGCAAATCATGTGGCTTGGAGACTGGGAGCATACAGGTAAAAGAAAGAGCAGAGGCAAAGTCTTACTTATCATGAGTGTTCATAGCATATTCAGAGAATGAAAAAAAGCTATTCTGGGTACAGCTGATTGAGTAAAGAGGTGAATTTTCAGATATTAGTTCAGAAAGATTAGTAAGGTAAGAAAATGTAATGGCCTTGTAGAACATTATAAATATTGACTTTTACCATAAAATTGAAGACTCTTTTGGAGTGTTAGCTTCACCATTATTCCATGTATTACTAGGACAAAAAAAAACTTCCATGTAAACAGTGACACAATTCTTTCTAATTAAATATAAAACAATTCATTTAGTCCTATTTAGGCAAAGATTCTTTATATAAATGCTGGTCTGTCACGGGGTCTTTTTGCATAATTTCTCTTTTCAGTGTTGAGTGATAGTGGAAGCTAGATAGAGGACACTGAGGTCAAAATGCGTGGTCTAACAGTGCCTGTAATTCAGCTGAAGTGACACATCATGAGTAGCTATGACCAAGCTCATTCATGCACAATGACCAATGTATCACAACTGCCACCTATTGACAGTAAATGTCCAACAGCTTATGACTTTGTTTATAATAAATATATATTACAATCAGCTAAATATGCATTGTAAGTCAGAGGAGGGTGTTAAGAGAAAAGACAATGATTTACTTCAAGACTCACTCTTACTCTTACGAAGCCATTAGACAGAGATGAACAAAATTGATGCATAGAGTCACCAGCAAGTTTATTTTAATAGCACAGATTCAGATAGATGGTACTGGTTTGACTCAAAGTGATAATTTAGTTGTGGTATCCTATGGTCTGATTCTGATATGTATTTGAAAGTAGAACTGACAAAATTGCTGATCTTTGGTTGAGGGATATGAGAACAATCAGAATAAGTCCTAAGCTCTGGCTTGCTGTGGGAAAGAATGGGCATGGGTTGGGGTCCAGAATGAGGGTCAGGAGTCAGATTTTGAATATCACACATTGGAATTGCTTATTAAGCATTCAAGTGGAAAAATAAAGGCAGTTAGAAAATGAATGCGATCTCACAGTGGAGGTAGAGTCTAGAGTTACAAAATTGACCTCCATGTTAACATAGATGCTGTTTAATGCTACAAAACAGGAGGGCATCACCTAGGGCAGTATTTTTGGCCACTGTCCACATACAAAATAATATTTTATACCACAAGCACACACAACTTACACACTGGATTGTTTGATCTATCTTTATCTTACTATATCTGATACATTTTGTTTTTCTTCTCTGCTTTTCTGGTTTTGTTCAAAACCCAAAAGTTACTGTATAGTTCTCAGATTGAAATGCCAGGTCCTAGATTGAGGATGAGGATAGATACAAGTTCCAAGGACTCTGCCTTGGAGCCATCCTAAAGTTGGAAGTCTAATTGTGTAAATATGCAAGGATTTTCAACAATGCTTACCTCAAAAACTATGTGCTAAAAAAATCTTAAACTTTATTGTTTGTAATCTCCCTCCCTGAAATATTCCTGGATTTTTTTTAATATCAGTTTCAGAGTAAAAGGGCTCAAGCTCTCATATATAGAAAAAGAAGTAGGTGTTCTATTAGTTTTCTACGATGCATAACTAATCACCACAAATTTAGTAACGTAAAACAACAGGTATTTATTTTGTCAGTCTTGGTGACTCAGAAGTCTGGGTACAATTTATCTGAGTTTTCTCCTTCCCAACTAGGATATAATCCAGGTGTTAGCATCAGATGCTCCTCCCAGGAAAGATTCAGTTTGAAGCTGCTCAGGTTCTGGGCAGCTTGCATCTCCTTACAGGTGTGGAACTTGGCTCCCCACTTACTTGATGACAGGGGTACCACTTGCAGTTACCTAGGTATCACCTCCTGTTACTTTCCATGTGATCCTTTCCATAGACAGTTCACAGCATGTACTTTTACTTCTTCGAGGACAGCCAGAATATTTCTTAAGCTCTAATATGCTAGTATGGAATAGTATATAGCTTGTGATCATAAGAATGACAGCTCCATCACCTTTACCATATGGTGTAACTCAGTGAAGAGAGTAAAACCCTTTTGGTTATCCTCTGTTGGTCAGAAGCAAGTCATTTACTATACTCACATTCAAGGGTAGGTTATATAGTTATTATTAATAATTGATAATTATTGGTAGGTTTGATTTATTCCAGGGTAACATTAAGCTATGTCTTCCTGCCTTTTCCTTCCTACTCACCATTGTTTGTAAATGTGGAAAAGAGGGAAATTGTGTTCTTCAACTATATTATAAAATAGTGAAAACAAGGAGAAAACAAACCACAAGTTTTATTCTTATCACTTTCATTTTTATCATGTGAATTTGGCAAGGTAATTAAAATGTCAGAAACCTCAGTTTTTCCATCCTTAAAATGGTTATAACAGTGTCTTTCCAACACCTATTCACACAGGACAGTCATAAATAGGACAGGAAATAATTCATGTAAATTGAATTTTGAGCTATAAAGTGCTGACAATATATAAAGCTGTAAGGTGATAATATTCATTATTATGATGATTATTTTGTGGTTCTTTGAGCTTTCATTGGCTCTCTGAGAGGATATATCAGTGTAATGAATGACTTTTTTGCCATTTGCATTGCCCTGAGCTTGTCCATAGCAGACTCTCAAATATTTATTGAATAAATAGTGTGTTTTTCTCCAGTTGTTTTATAACTAGTTTTGTTTATCTTGGGAGTCATAGATAGTTTTACCTTATAATGTAGACTTGATTTTTAAAACAAGCCACAAGTGTTGCACAGTTTGTACTAAAGGACTACTTTATTGCTTTTTTTATTACCTGAAAAATGCAACAAAAGTCTAAAATTAATAATAGTCAGTAACAGGGAATAGAGATAATAAAAGTTATATTCCTTGCCTCAGAAGCAGATTTCTTTCCATATATGTGTGTGTGCGCGTGTGTATATATATTTCTGTAACTTGTCTTATAAGCATATATATATATATATATATATATATATATATATATATATATATATATATATATGAAATGAAAAAACTTTCTGGTGGTTTATCAGGGGAGCAAAAACAAGAGAGAGAGAAAGAAAAACTTTTTAAGTTGAGAGAACAGAATTGGGGATTTGCTTGATTTGGATTTTCTTAACTCTCAGTAGACCCATATCTATATATCTGTATTTGAGCAGAAAAAGCAACTATGAACCATCAGGGTAAAGCAGATTTATAAGAACACAGCAAATCCAGGAACCATAAGTATTTCCTGGGACCATGACAGCTGGCCTAAGTGGCAAATTTAAATGATGCTTCCCAGAAATATTATATACACAGCTAATTTCTCAGGAGAAAATCATATATTTGTTTTCAGACCAGTATCTATTTTGCAATTAAAAAAAAAAACAAAAAACTTTCATTAAGCAATCTTCCAATGCTACTCATTTAAAATAATACGGCCTTACCAATATCTTTCTTTTGTGACTGTTAGCAATTTATCAAGTGCTAGAATTTTATGCCCTTTTAGCATCTTAATTGATCTAGAAGTATTGCTTTTTAACGTTTGTTGTATATTTCCAAATGAATATTTTCCTCCATGTGAAATTCATTTGGCGAAACTAATTTCTAACCATTCCACCTTGCTCTTGCCAGCCCACTTTCATTATCTCCACAAAAGTAATAACCGCCCTGGTACACACTGGATTGGTTCTCAGTCCACAACAAATATGTGACTATCCTCTTTATCCTTCATTCAAGGAAGACATTCTTGTACATTTACAAGTTCATTTTACCTTGGATGCTTTGGTGGTGGGAGAGCTAAGGTGACCACACCTGAAGGGAGAAATCTTATCTGTAAAATATTTACAAATATGTAAAATAAGAGTACCTTGTTTAAAATTATATAAAAATTAAAAAAACAAAAATAAAATTTAGAAAATAAATATTTTGTGTGTATGTATAAAATATGTATATATTATATATGTATGCTTATATTTTATACACACACACACACATACACAGAGAGAATCTAAATGCTACAATGATTGAAAAGAACTTTACCCCCACACTCTCAAAAAGAAGATTTCTTGCTGGTCATGTGTTTATTCTTCTTGGGTCTTCTGTGGGTTTCTAAACATTTGAGAGTTATAACTTCACTTTGTTTCTACCTCTCATAATTCTCCAGAGTCTGGTATCTAAAGACTCTTATTCTTTTATAATCTTAACTTTTTTTTTTTTTTACCCAGAGCCATAAGTTGTGTGGGTGGTTTAAAATACACACTTTCTCATAAACTTGAAGTCTCAGTGAAGGAATATGTAAAATATTTAAACTTTTCTAATGATTTTTCTTACTTTATCATATTGCCTTTGAAAGAATGCTGATCTCCACGTTGGAGACTTTGCTGTTTATAGAATATGTACATTGACAAGTGAACTTTTTTTCATATGAAGTAGAAATATCACCAACATTGACTAGACAGCTTTAAAATATATCCTTTATAGTCAGTGCTATATTAAAGATGAATGCATTTCTAAATATTCAGATATCCCACATCATGCATATATAGATTATTGGACTCATATGGTTGCTTATATAATCTGATCATATAAAAAATTATTCATTGCCAATTTTAATATTATAAGTGTTTCAAAAGTCTCTCATTTGCATGTCTCTTTAATTATTTCATTTATGGACTTAATGTTTATGATTGGAACTGAGAGGAAGATACTTCTCATTTTGTCCCTTTTTGCTAATTGTGTTTAGTGTTGGAAAATACATTGATTCAAAATCTAGTCAAAACTTACTTATTAAACTTACTACTGGCCATATACTATTTATATATATAGAAAATATAAATTATACAGAAGTTTAAAAATTGCATATATGCTTATATATTTATGCATAAAAGAGTATTAAGGGAAGACTAGGAAGTAAGGGAAACAAACAAATGTGAAAAATAGGCAAGACAAATATGTTGAATTTGTATATATTCAATTGTATCTCAGTTATATCTCAAGTATTCTATTGTAAAAACAAAAGAAGACCCAGTATCTCCAAATATTATCATTTCAAGAAGTAATCAGTATAAAAAGTATTAATGAGAGTTTGCCTTCATTTCTTTTTGTACTAAGAATGAAAATTCAATGGGTATTCGATACTCATAATACATCTCAATTTGGACTAACCACATTTCAGATGTGTGTGCAATTGCTTCCTGTGTCTAGGATCACTCATTAGACAATGCTTTTCTAACTCCTTGGGTTTTCCCTTGCCTACTCAATTTGCAATGGGAACATTGTTAGTTCATATTTTTTCCCTCGTATTCTGTAAATGGGGAAAATGGGAGGGACAAATATGTTTAATTTTAATTATATTCAATTGCATATCAAGTGTTCCAATGTAAAAACAAAATAACTTATTAAAATAAATGTTTTATATATATATTACTTTGGGTACCAGGAATAAATGCTAGAAATCTCTAATATATTTTCTTTGAAAAGAATTGCACAAATGGCATTTCCTCAGTTTAGCAATTTAAAGAAAAAGCAAAGTTACAAATTTGGAAAGACTGCAAAGGAGCCATGGTATGTGCTTGTGAGATCCTTGGCTAGAACCGAGGGGTTGTTCTTTCTCTGGGAGCAGCTCCGCACAGTAATTTTGCCATGTAACTGTTCACTGTTTTCATTCCAATATCTACCACATTAAATCTCAGATGATGATTTCTCTACTTCTCTGTCAGAATTCAGTACTATTTTATGCATAATTCAGATTGTGTTATTACTAGACAGCTTTAAAAGGAAATAGATTTCTTTGCAATTCTTAGTTTCATTTTATTCGTAGGTGCTGATGAGTTTTGTACATTTGTTAATTAGTTATGACATGAAACTTAATGGTGAAATCTGGAGAATGAAGAGAAATAGAATTACCTTATAATTTTGTTACTAATATTTTATAAAATCATTTAAATATAGACTGGACTATGTTCAATTATTTTATTTTATTTTTGCTTTGGAGATGCACAAATGTTATGAAAAATGTATGGGCTCAATAGTAGTTCCAATTCTATTGTGAGTTTCTTCATTGTGAAATGGAAGCCAAACCATCTCCACTGCAGAACTCTTTGTAGTATTAAATTAAAAATATATATCTGATATATAACATTGTGTGAATATTACAGCAGGCTCTTAGTAAAGGTTAGCTATCCTTTACCCATTACCAAATTATGACTTATTTTTCTGTTAAAAGCAATCAAGTTCTTTCTTCAGTCTGAAAAACAACACATGAAATATTTTTTTGTTCTGAAGAGAACTGATAAAGGGAAAAATAAACTTGGTTTTTAAAAAATAATATGTCAGAAACAAAATCCTGCTCCTATAATTTATGTAGGCGTATAAATGTTTAAGTAAAAAAGTACAAAATAACATGTATTTAGGTTCTTCAATCATGACTGATTACTTGAAGTAGTCAAAAATCAAAAATGAAAAAAAATGTAAATGAACATACTGTTCTTTGCCAACAGATAAAAATCACAAAGGGATTGATAAAAACCATAAAAGAATTACATTACAGGTTTCTAGTTTGCTGCAATATATATTTATCAAGGGATATACAGACCAGATTATTGTTTACCTTTATTCTTATGTACAAGTCCAATTTATCAGTGGTTAGGACACTATTTTAAACTAGTTAAGATAAAATATCATCTGTCATTTAAATTGCTTAAACCCTTTTCACTAGGACCTTAAATGCCCCAGTAGGACATCTTAACATAACTAGATGTTTTCCATCTTTTAATTACTATGACTAATTTTTTACAGCTCAGCTACAAACCCTTGAAAATAATGAATATGGTGACACAATCTTAATTATAATGGTGCAAATAGCACCACTCTAATACAGTGTGAGGCTCACATTGAAAAGGAATTTCCCCAGAATTGAAGCTCCTCTGATTGCTTTCCACATCACGTTTTAAACAAACACTGGTGCTTTAGCCATTACTTGGTTGCCTAGGTTACACAGTTAATGTAGCCCTAAGATGCTGCTACCAGTTAGGCTTTGAGACCATGCCTGGAAGTGCTGCACATAGCTATTTTTTAATAAATTAAAAAAATTTAGCATAAACATTTGGAAGGGGGTACATTCTGATAAATGAAATAGCCACTCGTATTTTTGAGCAATTGCAATAATAGTTATTTTTAATTCAACTTGGTTTTCTGTGAGAGTGACTCAAAGTGACTGTTTTTTAAAAAAGTGCAAAATTGATTCAGTGACCTAATTCTAAGTCACATTCTCCAAGAATATATATATACCCATGTAGATCTATACCTCTCTGTCTATAGATATTTACATGGATAACTATAGATAGACAGATACAGATATGTATTTGTTGTTATTGAAGTACTGGAACATTTAACTAGCTAAATCACAGGGATTCAAATCTATAAACTTCTTCATTAGATAGTGTCTTCAGATTTTTCATTTTTCAGTGTCTTTTACTGTTAGATAGTTATTTAGTTGATGTGGTAAACCATATCACATTTAATTTTGTTAAGATTTTGAAAGGTGTATATATTATGAAGGTGTTAATAATCTTATTAAAAGCATTAATACGATGGAATCTGTAACCTAGTAATTGATGGGAGTATGGAGGCTGACACTCCATAAGTAGAAACAAATTTCAATGTTTTGTGTATAAATTATATCTTCAACATTAACAAGTCCTCCTTCAATTCATACAATAGTACATTTTTAATGTTTCACTAAAAGTTGGTTTGGGTCTAAATGTGAGATGGAACTAAGATACCAGTTTTAAATCTTAGCACAACTTTAGGTTATCTGATTTCAAAAGCCAGCATTTGTCTTGCCTTCTTCTTATGAAAAATTAAATTGTCTTCTTGGCTGATTTGAATGCAAATCAAATGGAATTGTTGATTGAGTGGGCAGCTCCAGCTCTGTACCAGCAGGTGGTGCTTGAGTTATAAGTGCTTGTAGAATAGAGATTTAAAAAAAAAAAAATCTTGCAAAACCTTCAGGAATGGTTGCTTTTTACTTTCATGTATTATTTCATTTTATTTTATTTATTGATATATATTTCACATCATTTCTCATTTTTTTTTTACAATGTTTGCTTTCTTTTCTCAGATGTAGTCCCAGTTTACCACCAGTTCACCCGTCCACCATCACCATAGTCAACCACTATTTTCATGTATTCTTTATGCATCATTGTATTTGAGAGGGGAAATATTTAAGGCTTCTGAATTGCCACTGAAATTGATAGGTTTAACTCCTATTCTCTCCCTTCTTTTCTCATATCAGTGTTTTCTGTTCTACTGTGGTTTTCAGTAGATTTTCTTTGAGGATGAAATCTCTTCTCCAAAGCAGAGCACCTAGGTGGTGGGAGTGGTGATACCTGGTTGCTACTGTCAGGTGTACAGAGATGTACTGTCAGGTGTCAGCCATGTGGCCACCTATGTGCCACTCTCTCACCTGGGGGATTAAACGAGGATCCCAACTGCACTTGAAATATTACTGTACATTTGGGGGTCAACTTCTTAAGTTCATTCTTCTGTGTCTGCTCTGTCATTTTCCCTGTGGTTGTTAGCATGCAGAGTTCTTCATTATGACTTCACTTCCATAAGTCCTTAAAATGCACATGGCCTGTAAATGTAGTAAAGTTATGATTCGGGCATTTGTCACAGTAGTAGGAGTGGTGTTTATGTGTTAAATACCCTGGAAAAGAGCTGCCCATTTTGCAATACTCAACAAGAAATCACTGCATTTCAAAAGATTGTTTTCAAGTTAGATGTAATAACTAGTGAGTGATTTTAGAGTCTAAATACCAAGAACACGATGCTGATGACTACCTGGCATCATTTCTTTCCATAAGCATTTAAGGTATATTTTATTGTTACATTTTACTTATTAAATATTAAATCTAAAGAAGTTGTAGATATCATTATTCCTAAAGAAATGGTCATAGAGGAGTTTATTATTTTTTTTTACTTTAGATGTTCATTTTATTGTTTGCCCTTATTAAGGAATATTTTGTTTGTTGTATTGATAATTTTAAGGTCCTAGAATCAAATTTATTTGAACCACTGGTTTTCTGGTGTTTTAGTTTTGTATGTAACTGTGTTACATTCATAAAGTAATAGGTGTGCTGGTACTGTATCTATCCATTGTGAATTAGATAGCAATTAAATTATAACTTATTTTAATAAAGTCTGAATAAATCACCTTTTCACCTAAACAAACACCCTTATTGCTCTAATAGTAATTTTCTCTGCCTGTATTAATATATTTGACCAATTATTATAATTGTTTGTCTTCCTAAACTCTGATTCAATCAGATCAATTGGTATCAACAATGACAGAGGAAAGTGAATAAAATAAGGAGTCTTTCTTTAGACTATATACAGACTTTCTTCTCTGTGAGTAACATAGCATCATAACTTTTCCAGCACATATTTTTTTCTTTTCCCTTTAACAATTGAATTTGCAACAGTAATTGTCAGTTATTAAACAGATGATATGAATAGGGCTCTGCTTGTTCTCTGATGAAGGGAATGAATGAACTTTAGTTTGCCCATGTGAGCACCATTGGTTTGCATATCATATTGATATTCCAGTTTCCAGGTTCTTGTGGTTATGAATGGACATAGACTCAAAGTGTGTGACAATATATTCAAACTCTTACTGCTATTTAAAAATAATAACAGAGGGCCTCCCCGGTGGCGCAGCGGTTGAGCGCTGAGTTGCGAAGCTGCCCGCGGCCTCTGTGGCGCCGGTTCGATCCCCGGCTGCTCCCCGGCCACCAGAGGAGGGTCCCACATGGCGCGCAGACCTCTCCTGCCGCCCGCTGCTCCCCTCAGCAGTGTACTTCGGTCCTTCTGCCTGCTCTGCTCCCGGCTCTGGCTCTGGTGAATTCTCTCACCCTCCCGCACTTCTGACTGTACCCAGTGCATGTATAAACAAAACAAACAAATAAATAAATAAAAAAAAAAACAAAAAAAAAAATAAAAAAAAAAAAATAATAACAGAAATCTAAAGTTTAAATCTTGGGCCCAGGGAGAATGTTTTGTTGGTTTTTTATACTGAGAGCTTAATTTCATGTCCTCCCTATGGATCTTGCACATCAGAGGTAGTGACACATTTTTCTTTCCTGGTTCATCTTAGCCACTTGAATTTATTGCAGAACTAGAGACAAAGAATATAAAATACTAATGAAGCAATTTTATCTCATGTCCAAGGGTGCTGCAAATCAAAGGGTTAAGAAAAAGACCCCTCTTAGTAGTTCATAAGAAAGACTAAAATTTGTTACTAGTTCATGAATTGACTTTTCATTCTTCTGCAGCTTAGAAAACTTGTTGGCAGTTGGCTGATTCCTTGCACGCTGGGCCAACTCTTCTGTCTCAAATCTGCATAGAGATAAGTTTTGAGAGGAGCAGAGTCCCTTTGGGGATGAAATTTGCTTTTGCTATTTTTGTTATTCCTCTCTGACAGGAGGCTGTATAATAATTTTCTGCTCTAGGGTCTTGAAATAACATTAAAGATTGACAATTCAGTTAAGCTTGTCACTCTGAGGGCCAAAGTTGACTCATAATGCAAAGGGATTGGTGACGTCCACATGATTTTTTTAAAATACCTTTTACATATAAATATTATTTTTCCAATTACAGGTGGCATTTCAAAATGCTTTCCTGTGTTATGTGTCATTCACATACCTTATAAAAAAACATATTTTATCTTTGTATATCCGTAATCTCCCTTGGGGTGATTTTGGTCTTTGGAGTAGCTTTTACTAACTTCTTTCTCAGATAGAGAACAGGTTGATGGAAGCTCAGAAAAGTTGGAAGATCTTTTTCTGGGAGACTAAAGGCATAGACTGAAGGAAGTAGCAGCGTTGGAATAGAGATAAGATTACAGGATTATGGGGATAGAGTAATAATTAACTCAGTCTGATTCAGTTTTAAGCTTTATATTGGCTGCTTACTGTAATATATGAAAACGAGAATGTCTTCTACCTTCCGTCGATTCTTCTTGCCCTGTTTCTTTCATGCCCTTTCATTCATGGAGGTGAAATTGCTCATGCAAAGCTATTCAAATGACATAACTAACCTTGTAAAAAGCATTAGATTAATTATGTGCATTTGGTATGTAATACACTGGGTAGTACAATGGTCAGAGGATACACAGCTATAGATAGGCATGTGGAACCAGGGTCAAAGGAATAGAGGACAAATGCAAACACAGAAAAGGATAAAACAGTTATAAGATGTGATTTCTGATTGCTCCCTTTAGTTTCTATTTCTGAACAACAACAACAAAATATTGTCACTTCTCTTTAGAGTCTTCTCCTTTTTAGGAGAGTGGCATAGGAAATTAGGGAGGATCAAAGATGAGAAAGGAGCCATCAGAGTTAAAAAGCATGTGTTTTCATTGGGAGATTGTACCTATGAAATATTTAAGGATATTAGTTAATCATTTATTAAGCTATAGAATAACTGTACAATCATAACTTAATTCACCTACAACATAATTATATGTTCATGGAAATACACCTGCATATGTTCCTTGTACAGGTATCCTAGTATTGACTAGAAATGATCATTGTTGATAAACAAACATTATAAACATTTGTATAATACTCCTATTTAAAAATAATATCAGTGAAGATAGTTAATTTAAATGCTGGTCTTGAAATTTTATTGTCTAGGAGTAAATCAGAGATCCTATCCATGATTTCATCTTACCAATTCTAATATGACTATACATTTATGAAAATAAATCACCTGGCATTTTTATAGTTTTGATAGAGATATGTTAAATCTGCAGATCAAGTTTCAGATTGTGGCTATTTTAACAATATTAATTAACATAAACACAGGTTGACTTTCCTTTTTTTTTAATTTCTTTAATGTTTTATAGATTTCAGTCAAAGTTTTGCAATTGTTTGGTTCAACTTATCTCTAAAAGTCTCCTAATCAATTTTATACGCTTATAAAAGGAATCACTAACTTTCAGATTATTCACTAGTAGTGTATAGAAATACAATTTATTTAATTTTTTTTAATTTTTTTTTGGTGGGACCCTTGCTGGTGGCCGGGGAACGAACCGGCACTGCAGAGGCTGCGGGCAGCCTCGCAGCCCAGCGCTCAACCACTGCACCACCAGGGGAGGCCCCAATTTATTTTTTTATATTGATCTTTGGACTGCAAAATTCCTGAACTCATTTATTAGTTCTCATTGTTTTTGAATTAATTCTTTAGGATTTCCTGTAGCAATAAATATCATCTGCAAATAGATGTAGTTTTACTTCTTTTCTAATATGGTGTCTCATTTGTAACATCTTGTCTAATCTCCATAGCAGAGACCTCCTATCCAACATTGACTAGAAACAACCAAAGCAGGCATCCTTGGCTTGTTCCTGATGTAATCGGGAAAACATTGAATATTTCACCTTTAAAGCAGTAATAATAGTTCTGTGCTTTTCAAAGATACCCTATATCAGAAAAAAAGACATTCATTTCATTTTCTAGTTTGTCAAATGCTTTATCATTAAGAGGTATAAAACATTTTAAATAATTCTTTTTCATATGTAGAAACAATTGTGTTCTTTTCATACTTTATTGATGTGTTATAGTACATTAACTAAGTGTAATCCCAGTTTCAAGTTCTTGAGATAACTTCTACTTGGTCATGGTGGACAATCCTTTTTATATGTTCCCATGTATCATCTTACTAGCACTTTATTTAGGAGTATCTTCTTTTACAATGCAAAGCATTTATAACAACCAGTTGAAAAACAGATGCAAATAGATGCATCGACTCTTGCCTTATTTTCAACATGTTTGAAATCAGCGGCAAGAAAGAGAAGATACAAATTTAAAGTAATTGATGTTTTTGGTACACTTGTGCATTAGTAGCATAGCCAAAGAAATACTTAAAATATCAAAATCATGTCAATCTTAACCATCAAAAGTTTTGAATATGAATCACGAAATTCCAAAGAGGTTTTTCTGGCATCATTGTGAAGTACACACACAAAAAAAATGTTTAGACTGAGTCATTCTAGATTTATTCACAATCCATCATCCATCTGTCCGTCTGTCCACCTGTCTGTCCACCTATCTGTCTATCTATCTATCTAATTTCAATTATCAATGTATCCTCCCTCATCTATTTATCTACCCATTTTCCCAAAAAATTAAAACATTGAGAAGTACATTTTTCTAGGAGCCCAGTAATTATTTCGTAGGCAATGCACAACCACTGAAATTTTCTGGTTAAGGATGTGCTCTAACAAATGTTGTGAAATCTGGTTAGGTAGAAAGCACATGTATCTATAAAGATTTTAACCCTCATGAAAGGCCACCTACTAAAGGTCTGGGCTCTGACAACAGCATAGTAGATCTTCTGGGAAACAAAGGGACACATTGTTTATCTTGTCAATGGAAGGGGTTTGCTTATATTAATTCAAGATTTAATAGCAAGCTAAACCATAGGGAGCTGCTGTCATGATGAAAAACGCCACTGGAGTCCTCCTGGAAAAGGTACTTCTGATGTAAAAGACCTCAGGGAGAGGTTTCTGGGGAATCCATAATTAAATGTCACATCATGGCAAGGGCAGAGTAGAAAAAATGACTGTACTTGGAAAATGGTAAAATATGAATGTCTGGTCAAAATATTTTTATACCTCATTAAAAAAGACTGACTCCCTTCCTAGACTCTGAATTTCCAATCAACTAACCTCAGTAAATACATAATTTGTTAACAAAAAAAGGTAGCAAATGCACTTCAGCATTGTTTTACAGGATAATGCTGGTGGAAATCCCTGAACACTGGATGAAATTCTTTCATTCTAGATTGATGGTCAGGAGAAAATTGAACAAAATGATGCAATAGTGATTTGCTCCCAAATTGGCAGTTTAAAATATATTGGGGATGAAATATTGTAGCTGCTTTTCTCTGTTCTCTGATTTAGTTTGTTTACTGAAGAAAAGAGAAAGAAAAACCTGCTTTGGCTTTTAGTGGTATAGACTGGTAAGAGAATATTGTGATTCAAAAACAGTTCATTCCTCCAGATGGGTCCAGTTCTATGTGAGGAACTCATAAAACATGAAGTAGGTAAATTAACAAAGTACTTCCCCTGAGGACAACACAGAAGCCAAACAATTGGAATTATGGGGCATCAACTTAACTAGGTAGTTGCAACAAAAAATTCAGTGAACTTCTACTATAGTGGTTTAATCATACAGCAGAGGTAGTTGAAAAAAATATGACTTCTCTGTTCTTTACCTCTGGCTTTTCCCTCTTTCTTCATCCCCTTAGATGAGGTTAGTTGTTGAATAATATTCTACTGCATTATTGACACAATAATTGTACATTGGGGATAGAACTGTATACAGAATGAAATGTTGATGAAATCAGCATCTTCCCACATATAACTATTGTCCTGACCACATCTTTACCCTATTCTCCTTTCCAACCTGTTTTCAAAAAAAAAAAAAAAAAAAAAAAAAAAACAAAACTGATTGGAAATAGA
Source organism: Talpa occidentalis (assembly GCF_014898055.3). Classification (NCBI taxonomy): domain Eukaryota; kingdom Metazoa; phylum Chordata; class Mammalia; order Eulipotyphla; family Talpidae; genus Talpa; species Talpa occidentalis. Next base: position 22,201,991 of record NW_023604295.1, read on the forward strand.
AAAAAAGGAGTTAAAGGCACAAAGTTGGAAAAATCTTAGAGATAGACGTAAAAAATAATCAGAAAACACTGGTTATTTAGTTGTTTAAATAGTGAAGAATATGGGAAACAAAAGTTATGATGCCAGGCAGTGACTTTTAGGATGAAAATGTCTTCTTCTCATAGCATGGGTTTGCTGAAGTACATCAAAGGGGGTCCGTGGGTTCCCACAATACCTTGCGTCTACTAAAATTTGTATAGAATGGTTATTGAGACATTTCTCTTGATGGAAATTTCTACTGTTGACCATGTAAAGACTCTTAATAAACTCCCATGACAGCAAAATATGGCAACAGTTGCATTCTACAGTCTAAATTTAATTTATTTTGATCATTAATATTTGATAACAGCTTTAATACTTAAATTCACACAAATACTAATGAGGAGTGGCAACATGTATAGAATCTTGAATCTCTTGTCCTCGAGTGCCATGTAAATTATGTTCTCTGTGAGAATGATTTCATAGTGACTAAGTACTCACAGCTCAAGGGACAAATACACCATTTATTCTATCATGTTATATTTCCTTTTTTGAATAGCAGCTACTTACTATTCATATTACTTCATGTTGCTGCTTTGCACTATCATATATATCATAACAAGTTTTCACATTCTTGCCTCCTTCACATAGAACTTGAGAAGACAAGGAACTTTTTTTATTTTAGAATAACCACTGCATTTTTTTTCAGCTTTGCAACAATATTGCCAACATTCTGGTTTTTGTATATTAGGGGAAAATCTTTAATCCTGGCTGGAACTACAGGGATGAAATAGCAAGCAGCAAACTACCGGCCTCTCATTGGTTAGTTAAGTGGGGAGGGGTGGGAATTGTTCAAGAATTGACTGACCCTCTAGGCAGATTCTCTGTCACTCCTTCAGGATTAGTTCCTATGCAATTTCTTTGACTGCCTGTAGGATCCAATTTTCAGAAATAAACACTCAGATTCCATATATTGAAGTTTAATGTTTAATATAGTAAAGCCCACTAGAGAAAGCAGTTGTCAATGATATTAGATTTCTGAATACTGAAACATCAGTTGCTGTTTTTTTTTTTTTTAAATTTAAAATAAACTCGCTAGGAATGCAGATCAATTCTGTACCATAAAGAGGCAGTAAGATAGTAAGGGTTGGTACATGATTTGGGGCCAAATGGATCAATGTTTATATCTGTGCTCCATCCGTTGTAGTTATGGGAACTATGACCATTGACTTCATTTTCAGATTTCCAGTGGAATGGAAATAATAGGACTCACCTTGAAGGGTTGTCATGAGAAATATATAGCACATCAGGAAAATGGATGCTTCACATTAAGTCTACAAAAAGCAGTTTTATTTACTTCTGTTTCTTCCTTTTCTTTTAGACAGAATATTTTTTCAGTCTCCAGACAGTAAGTTCAAAGGAAACAATCATAAGCAAAATCAGATGTACCTTTGCTCACAAAGAGCATATAATTGAGTGGGGAGGAAAATACAATAAAGAAACAATTACACAAATAGAGATACAATCTCACTGGAGCAGGTAAGGCAGAGAGATGCACAGGTAAGGTTAGGACATATTTTAGAACAATTGAGCCTGTCATGGAAGTCTGGGAAGACTTCTGTGAGAGAGTGACATATGATCTGAGATCTGAAAGATAAGTAGGAATTAACTAAGCACAGTGGGTCGTGAAAAGCCAACATCACCATCATCATCACCACTACAATTACTATTACAAAACATGAGTTAGGGGAAGTAAAATGTACCCTGATTTATATAAATTTTTCTGTGCATAACATCCTTGACCTTCCTTCTACTTTTCCCTATGTAGATCCTTGCCTTTGGTCTCTTGTGGAGGCCATTGATGAGCAGTGGCACTAAAGAGACTGTTACTCATCTGTTGCTTCTTCATTGCTCTGCTGGGATAAGGCTGATAGATCTCCATCCACTACTACACATGCCGTCCAGACAATTAAAAACCTCTCTATACTTCAGCAGAGTCACATCAATCACTCTCTGTCCACATCACCAACTCCAGATGTCTCCAGCATCGTTAATAGACCACCTGTCTTTCCTTTCACTCAGCTGAAACTGAGAGTTTTGGATTAATAGTGGATAGTCTAAGGGCTCTTTCCCAGCCAGGACAACTGAGTCCTGATTTTGTACAGGCTGTGGCAAATAAGCACAGAGGCACTTGTACTGTTCATCTACTATAAACTGTAGAATTTGCAGATTTGATTATTTCGCTCTTACCATGTTTTCTGTGCTCAGAAATGCCTTGTTTGTGACTAATGTCCTTATTATAGTTTGAAGGAAGAAGGGAAAAGGAACAGATGACAGCTTTCTGTGCACTGAAGGAACATTCTTTTCCCTTTTATCTCCATGTACACATCCAAATATGCGGCCAAATGTCATTTTTTAAAGTAGTAGATCCTATGAGATTCTACCTATTCCATACTAATTAAATTAATGCCTTAGTAGTTGGCTTATTTAAGTAACTAAATTGATGATTTTCTTTTCTACATAAGTATATCTAAAGTTTTTACAATGGAAATAATTATTTATGTTTATTTTATTTTTTATTTTTTTTTAAGATTGATTGATTGATTTATACAAGCACTGGGTACAGTCAGAAACACTAGAGGGTGAGAGAATTCACCAGAGCCAGAGCAGGGAACAGAACAGGCAGACTGATGAAATACACTGCTGAGGGGAGTAGTGGGCACGGCAGGAGAGGTCTGTTGCGCCATGTGGGACCCTCGCTGGCAACTGGGGATCGAACCGGTGCTGCAGAGGCTGTGGGCAGCTTTGCAGCCCAGCGTTCAACCGCTGTGCCACCAGGGGAAGCCCTGTTTATTTATTTTAGACAGACATAAATTCAAATAAAATTAGAACTTACTGAGTTGCATCAGTGATAAGAATGGGGAGCAAAATAACATGTATTATTTGAAAAATAAAAAGAAATTTATAGATCATCAAGCACATACCTATTGCTTATATTGAAATTATGTACCCTAGTTCACAAGGCAGATATTTATGGGAATCTCCAAGCATCAGGTTATATGTCAGTTTACAATGTGACATGGCTATTGGTGGCCTAGTTGTCTACTGTGAGGTAACAGCTACATCAGAAAAAAAAAAAATCAGGTTTCATTCTCTTTATTTACTTTTGACAAAATCTTATTTGAATCATGGACTGTTAGTGTAACGCTACTTCAGAGCAACTATAAATCAGACACATTCTTTTCATAGATGAGGAAACAGACTTAGAGTATTGTAGTCCTTATCCAAGGATGTGTAACTGATTTGCAAGCAGGGCACTGGAGTGAATCAAAATTAACCCTGTATTTGTTGAATGCCTTCTCTAAGGTAGGTATTGTACCAGACAGTCTGTTATGAAGATAATTATAAGAAATGCCCCCTAAAGATTAATATCTTCCTTTCTTGAATCCCAGCCAGGTTTATTTATAGCCATTAAATTTTATCTAATTAAGGCAACAGCATAAAAATCTTTCAATTCTGTTTTCTTATATGGTACATTGATGTTTATAAGGTATATGGGCAAGATCTTTTTTTTTAAAGATTTATTTATTTATATAAGAACCGGGGTACATGCCAGATGTGCAGGAGGGTGAGAGGATTCACCAGAGACAGAGTGGGAGCAGAACAGGCAGACTGACTGAAATACACTGCTGAGGGGAGCCGCAGGCGAGACATGAGAGGTCTGCTTTACCATGTGGGTTTCTCCCTGGCCAGTCGGGATCAAACCCACTCTGCAGAGGCTGTGGACAGCTTCACAGAGATCTTTTTTGTTTGTTTTTATAAATGCACTTTACTTTTTTTTTTTTGCAAATTCATTCCTTTGTGTGAAACCTATAATTTTTTTATTAATTTTTTTTTACATCATTGTTCATTTTTAAATAATATTTGCTTCCCCCCACCCCCTCAGGTGTAGTCCCCATAGAGTTTCCTTCACCAGTGCACCCGTGCACCATCACCTCAGTTCTTTCAATTCTAAACCTGGCCTTTCCTTTCCTAGCAATTCTGATTCACCTCCTAATATATTACCTTCCACTCTGAGCTCTTGCCTTACTACCTCACCCCACTTTAACTCCTATTAGAACATCTCTGAGTTCTTAACTCTATTCTAGACAGTTCTAATTCATTTTCAAGGCTGAGCTTAAATGTCCTTCAGAGAAATTTTTCCTGACTAACTATATACTATATATCAAATTCCATGTTATATGTTCTTATAAAACATTGAATAGGTCTTTTATAGTCATAGATATAATAATGTAACTACTCAAAAGTCTATATTTATCTCCCCATGTAAATAATCCCTATGAAAGAAGGATGATGTTTGTTTAATATTTCATCCATATCACATAGAACAGAGTCTGACACAACTATTATTTGGTAAATATCTCAATAAATGAATCTTGTACAATGATTGATAAGACTCCATCCCATTCTAATCATAAAGGTGTGTTTTCTCATAATCCCTTCTAAATACCTTAGGAGATATTTCTTCAAGCACTCATTCATTTATTGACAAATATTTACTTGTTACCTGATAATTAACACTGGATATCCTAAAACAAATGGTACACATTTTATAGCAAAGCGATTCATTGTTTATTTAGAAAATAGTCAGGATATATGCAGATATTGGTGGATAAAAAACAAAACATGTGTTTAAAAGCCTAAACACATACTGATAGTTGATATATTACTGATCGGAAAATCACTGCATTGTTTCATATTTGTTTAAAAATCAAGAAACATTCCACTTAGAAGTATCCAAGTATAGAAAATAAGTGCAGAAGATGGAAAATATTTTACCCCTTAGATTTGTTTTTGCTGATGGCTTTCCTGTTTTTACAACCTTTATATTTAGTCACATAGGGGAAACATAAGTTATAATGGAGGAGATAGCATCTACTATGTTCAAAACAATCTTTGACTCCTGGTGACAGCTTCTGGGAAGAAAATCCAACAGTGGTGTGGATCTCCCCCATACTTGCCCTCCAATATGTGAGAGAAAAAATTGGTTGGATTTTTCTTCTCTGAATAAGCACTGATTGTTTGCATGTTCATTTTTAAATGAGGGAAAAATGAAAAAAAGGATGAATGTGAGAAATTAGTTTTATAATGAACTGTGTCTACCTAATTTTATAACATTCACATGTCATGTAAAAAATCACTTTGAAATCAGTTTGATGATGACCTTAAACTTTTTACTTTTCATCTAGCATATTCAGCTATGAAGACATTTACCTTTCTGTAAATGTGACCAAAATATCACTTTGAAAACATATTTAAAAGAATTTGTAACACAACACTGAAATGTTGACATGAGATCTAAGAAGTAATTCTAATGATGACTCCAAATTCTTCCAAAAATGTTGTTAAAGACTTTCTAATAGATAAACTGCTCTAATTTACTAATAATAAAATTGTCCAGTGTTTAAATTACCTTTGATTGTTTGCCAAGTGTTTTTGTATTTTTCTCATTGAACTTTCACAATTGTTCTTTGAGTGATGTAAAATAAGATAATATCAGAATTTTATCTTTATTGAGTTGACAGAAATTAGTAAACATTGAAGTAGGGGCTCAAATCTTTACAGATGTCAAGTCTTATTCTATGGGTATAATAAATTAAAATCATGCCCATTAAATATATAAACAGAGGATCATTTCACAAGCTTAGTGTATAAACTTTTAAGAAATTGTGCATTCAGATTCTGCTATTGATAAGATGTCCCTTGATAACACCAGTCTCTAACCTGTCTTTTTGGAATAAAGGTTATAGACATGACATAAAAAAAAATATATATATATATATATATCTTAAAAAGCGTAAGTTTTATTTATATTGTTATATATGTGGTATACATCTATTGATGTGTATATATGCACACATTTATTATATATTTGCTATTTATGTCAAAATATAAAATATAAGTCATATATGTGCTGTTAAATTCATATTTTGCATATCTGTATATGCCAGTTTTTGGAAATACTTTAAAAGTTATATTCACTTTAAATTGTGACACTGACATTTTCTATTTTGCTGATAATATTTTGGTTTGCCTCCAATATTTAAATAATTAACATTTATTTAAGTTAAAATACTCTTAAAATAAATTTTTACTTGGATAGACACACATACATACATACATACATACATACATACTTGTAACATATTTCTATGATAATATATGTTGTTTAGAGGTGGGACTTAGTTTTTCCACCAAGATGAAAAGAAATGTGGTGATATAACTATCACTAACTGATAATGGAACAGAGTAGACTATAAATAAGTAAATGGAGATGTAGAAAAATACAGATTCATGCAAAATAGAAGTGGCATTGGAAAAGTGTCATAATTTTGGTTTATTTACATACTTCAATATTGTCTAGAGTGCTGTAGCTCATAGTACATTTACATTGTTGTTTGACAGAATGACATAGCTTCTGAAAAATGATGAGCTTTGCACTCAAACCTTTTCTTCACCTTCTTACTCATTATCTGCATGACTTTAAGATGCTTTTTCCCTTTTCATAAATAAGGATGATTAATCTTATGGAATGATGGGGGAGGTGAAATATTAAGTGCATATGTACACATGCAGGACAGTGTCATGATGCCCAGTTTAGTGTGTGGTCCACATCCAGTACTTAACTATATGAAAATACTCACTTGTCTTGTTTCAAAGCAAGGAAGAAACAAAAATTCATTAGAAATAACAAATAGGCCCCCCCCACTCAGTGGCACAGCGGTTGAGCGCTGGGCTGCGAAGCTGCCCACAGCCTCTGCAGCAACGGTTCAATCCCTGGCCACCTGGTGAGGGTCTCACATGGCGCACAGACCTCTCCTGCCACCCGCTGCTCCCCTCAGCAGTGTACTTTGTCAGTCTGCCTGTTCTGCTTTCTGCTCTGACTCTGGTGAACTCTCTCACCCTCTCGCACTTCTGACTGTACCCAGTGCTTGTATAAATAAATGAATAAATTTATAAAAAGAAATTATAAAAGAATAAAAACAATAATAAAAAAGAAATAACAAATAGAAGAATCTCATTACAGCATAAAATATTGATAGGAATTGAAAATACAAATTTTATAGCAATTCCTGAAAGACTGGTACGTCCATTTTATCTAAATTTACCTAGAAGTAAAGCTTGAGGTAGAAAATATTTGTCTGGGTGATTATTAAGAGTGTACTCATGCAAGGGACAGCCTGAGAGAGGTAGATGAGGTAAGAGATAAGGCTAATAAGCAATTTTAGCAGTACTGTTGCATTTCAGCATAATTCCTCAAGGATCTCTGGAGCAAAAGTAACCCTATAGGACAGGTCTCAACTTGAGGTTAGGGTATTATCTTTTATACACCATGTTTATCAATCATGGGGAGAGGGTTATACCATAGGTGCACTGTGTAATCTCCTGGGCTATGTGATCTTTTCCAAAGAAAGGAGAAAGCTGTGGCTATTAGCAGCCAAGAGTAACATCAACTGAGAAGAGTTCACTTGCCTAATGAAGGGGATGTGGACAAAGTCAGAACAGTGTCACAGCAGTATCTCATTATATTAAATTTGTATCACATATTCCAGCCAAAGGAATAGATATACGGGGTAAAGTCTGGGAGAGTTCCAAAAGAGTAATTCCCATTATCCTCCCAGATGAGTTGCCTACTAGCATTTGATGTATGACAATATGGAAAGAACATTGCACCCACTAAGCTCACCTGAGCCTTTGATCGTCATGCTTTTATTGAAGCTTAGTAATGTGGACATTGCTGATTTATTTCCAACAGAATTGAACTGAATCTCTAGTCCCCCACTTCTCTCTGAAGTTATGTAGATATGTGTGTCTCAAAACGACATAATGGTTATTCTAGTATGGCCAACTGCTTACCCTAAGTTGCATTTTTGCTATAACCTATCAGGGGGTCCTCCATGAGTTATCTACATAAGAAAAAATTGATGAGTATGGGAAGGGGTTTGTTATAAAAACAAATAAACCAATCAAAAAATTGGCAGAAGAGGCAAACAGTGTTTCTCCAAGACATACAGATGACCAACACACACATGAAAGTTTTCATCATCACTTATCATCAACCAAAACCACAATAATATCTCAACTCATGACTTTGAGAATGGTCCATATTCAAAAGACCAGGAGCAGCATGTGCTGGTGAGGGTGTGAAGAAAAAGGAACCTTCATACACTGTTGGCTTTTATGTAGCCTGGTCTACCCTTATGGAAAATAGTTTGGGGGGTTCTCAAAATATTAAAAATAAATCTACCATACAATCTAGTAATTCTACTCTTAGTAATCTTCCCAAGAATGCTAAAACAATTCAAAAGGATATATACTTTCCTATGTTGATTATAGTGTTATTTACAATAGCCAAGTTATGGAAACAAACTCATCATCCAACATCAGATGAGAGAATTAAGAAATGTGATACACACACACACACACACTGAGATACACACACACAATGGAATGCTACTATAAAAAAATGAAATCTTGCCATTTGTTGAATGGATGGAAGTATGTTGTATTATTCTGAGTGAAATAAGTCAGAAGGAGAAATATAAATATCAGGTTTTTTTCATTCATATGTGGAATATAAGGAAACAAAGTAAAGGAATAGAAAATACTAAATCAAAACATAACTTAGAAATTTGAAGGCAAAACTGAGCCCTTTTCACAAAGACCTGGGGAGGGGTGAGAGGAGGAGGGGTTGAGGAAGGGGCCCAGTGAAATTTGGTGTTTTGATGTTGGGCATGATGTGCTAATATGCATCTGAAGAAGGGTGAACTTATATTCCTAACCTCAATAAAAATCAATCAATTTTAATAAATAAAGCACTACTATTGCTCAGAAAATTCCAAGGTATTATAGGTGTCAAAGATCTTCTCTCTCTTTAGGTGAGGTCATGCCCCTTACTATAAATATGCATTAATTTTATTCTTTAAAGCAGCTTGCATCTCATTATGATAAATGCATTGCTCAGTGATATACTGGATCTGAATTCTCAAGTGGACTTTGAGTTAGTCTATTATAAATTCTCCTGGAGACTTAGATCTTCTTAAGTAAATGTTATTCTTTATGAATGTGTTACATTCATAAAAAACCTAGAGGTGTTACAAAGAATGAGTCAAAAAAAAAAAAAACCTCCAAATTTTCTATAAAGGAGAGCAGGTAGCAATGCAGTTGGAGAGTGGGAGATTTGTGTCTAAGTAATATTTGAAAGCAACATTTGGAGATCAAAGCAATTGTTTAAGCAAGATCACTTATTTATTGGGGCAAAAAAAAAAAAAAAAACAAAACAAAAAACTGGATGGCTGTAAAGAGACTGAGAGATTATAAAGTGACAACTCCATGGTGCTGCTTTTGGGTTTTAAGACTTGAGAATCCCAGTTACTGTGATCCTTTGTTTGCAAAACATAAGAAGTCATCTTATGCATATATTGTGATCAAATTTTTGTAAATGAAAAAAAAAGTAAATCTGCTTAAATGTATGCTTTTGTGTTGTTTGTATAAGTGGGGCATTCTCTTTGTGCTTCATGTCATCATATGCGGGTAAATATCATTAGAATGCTTGAATATCTCTCCAGCTCTCTCTCAGGCTATGGTATATGGATTAAATAATTCCTCTGTCTGCATTCTCTGTGTTGACATCTACTCGGATCCGTGGTCATCTTTTCCTGGTATTACTCTTGGGCATGCTGTCTTTACTTTTTCCCCCCACTTTTATTCACCTATATTCTTTTTCTTTGATTTTCTTTTCTCTAAGAAACAAAATTGTTGTAGCAGACAGAAAAAAACACTTTAGGCAGAGTATGTTTTATTTTATGCCCAATTTCTTCTAGTTAATCAAAGACTAAAAAATAAAAATGAAAATATAAGAAAAAGAACCCTGTAATCGAGTTAAATATATAGCTTGTCTTTGAAAAATGTCTGTTTACTTGCCTTGTTAAAAAAAATCTAAACATCTTTTTGCTATCATTTAGAAAGCAAACTTGGCATGAATTCACAATGCAAAATAAGATGATTTATGACCTGCTAGATTTACAGTCATTTTTCTTTATTTTCATATAGTTTAGTTCAAAGACTATTGAACAGATTTTAAGTGCTCTGTCAGCCTTGGGTCGATCAATTTATCTTTAGGCCTCGGTTTCCTCATCTGTAAAATGAGAAGATTGTTCTAGCTGAATGATCTATAAGAATTCCTTCTAGGGGCCTCTCTGGAGGTGCAGGAGGTTAAGATGCAGCACTATGAAGCTATGCAGCGCTATGAAGCCACTGCAGCATGAGTTCGATTCCTGGCCAGGGAGGTGACCCACATGGTGCAGCAGACCTCTCCTGTCTGCCCACTGCTCCCTCAGCAGTGTATTCCAGTAGATCTGCCTGTTCCATTCCTTACACTGTCTCTGGTGAATCTTCTCACCCCCCCACACTTCTGGCCTGTACCTTAGTTCTTGTATGCATAAATAAATAAATCTTAAAAGAAAATTCCTTTTAATTTTAATGTTATATATATTTTTTATTTTGGTTTACATGACTTAATAATTTGGCATGCTAAAACCTTAATGAATGAAGACAAATAACTTGGATGTCATTAATCAAACCATAACTTATGATTTAATTGAATAGAAAGACCTCACTATCATGAAAACTCATTTCCAGCTTTAAACAATATCAATGATCTTTATTCCATGTATAATAAAGCAGTACCTGTAGTCCAAAAATTAAGTGACAGTAATATATACATTTTAAACATTTCTCTTCCAATAGATTATTATAACCTATGAACATTTTTGTCACTGTGTTAATGATTAGTACATAGTAACTAAAAGCAGAATGAAGTATGTTTACAATATCTGATTTTCTGGTAGTAACTAGCTTTGTAACAGTATAACTGTATTTGTAAAATATCTTATAAACTGTATTGTCTGGACAGTAGATATATACATTGGCAAATACTGTATACATTTTGTTTATTCATGTTCAGTGCCCAAACTCAGTGAAACTTGAGAAAGTTTGTTCAGTCTCCTGCTTTATGGTTTTCCTTTAGTCAGAAATTTGTCCAGCTGGAACTCTGGAGACCTAGATTAATTTGAGGCTGTCATCGTCAAAGGCTTCTTCCAGAAGGTGGAAGCTTATCTGCCCTGATTTAGTCTATGCTGAAGCAAATTTCCTTATCCCTTGACCTTCTTCACATAAGTGCATCTATTCTCTCCTTTCACCCCTTGTAGCCTTGTTCATTACTTTGGATTTTGTCCAAAGCCTATTTCATCTTGTTCAGACTTTATGACATTATTTTGCTCCATATTTAATGAAATTTTATTGGTACACCAACACTTTTCTCATGCCATAATCCCTATTCTTCCCTCTTCCTCTGTCTGTTTTCAACTTAGGTAATAAAGTTCTGTTAACATGGTGTCACTGGACTGTTTATCCTCTGCAAGTTGGGGGACACCAAACTAAGTCGTAAGACTCATTTCCCTGACATGCTTAGTGTTGTTATATTTTTTACTTAACAAAACTAAGTATTAGCTTACAGATTGAATTGAATTTGCCAATTTTCTGAGAACTAGATCACAGTGTGGTATGAGTAGTAGTGGATATGTACGAACGTTATTTTGTATCTATTGAGGATTCAAAATGTATTTCTTTTTTTTTAAGATTCATTTTATTTATTTATGCATACAAGACTGGGGGATAGGCCAGAGGTGTTGGGGGGGGTGAGATTCACCAGAGACAGAGTGAGGAGCAGAACAGGTGGCTCTACTGAAATACACTGCTGAGGGGAGCAGCAGGCAAGACAGGAGAGTCTGCTGCACCATGTGTGTCAGCTCCCTGGCTGGGGATTGAACTGGAGCTGCAGTGGCTGCTATTAGCTTCACAGAGCTGAGACTTAACTCCTTGTGCCACCAAGGAGGCCCTCCAAATGCATTTCTGAGTCTCAGAGGAATCATTATGCACACTAATTATTGTTGTATACTACAGAAGTAGTGGTTAGTAGATGTTTCTTTGATAGAAGGGCAGATAAATCAACTTCCCTGTAGTTAATTCTTTAAATGGTGCATAATCCTTTTATGCAAATGTTGGTCTTCCCACAGTTTATATTGAGGTCTAAACTCTAACAGAGTTATGATGTGTGGAACAAAATTCAAAGCCAAAAAAGTTCTTTGTAATGTACTTGACCCTGAGATCATTAGAATATTTCTGTGTAATTCAACTGCCTGGAGAAAGAACAGTGCTTTGGAAGAGCTGCTTTAACTATGGCAGTTGGGGCAAAAATCACATTAAGCATAATAATTCCAGAAGAACATGTTTTAAAAAACAATTGAAAGTTGTTCAACCATGTGACAAATGTGTTCCTTGAAATTCTGGATACCAGCTACAGAAGTTAGCTTCAAATTTCAATTCCTGAATAACGAAAGTAGGGGCATACCTGTTCTAGGACTATACTGACTATAATAATAAAGTGCAAAGAACAGATCATTTGCTTTTCTAATGAGGAAATAACTGACATGATACAATTTTAAGTGGCCTAAATATTTTGCCTTTCCACTTGTTGCTTGCCAAGTAGGATCATTACAAATATGGTATGTTTATTGATTGATTATCTAGCAATATTGTAGAAACATCATGGCCATAATTTATTGATTTATGCTAGCATTTATTAATTTTCTAGTTCTTAAATTTAGCTTTACCTCCTTCATGCTTTTTTTTTTTTGTATGTGAACATTCGTAGTATCATAGTAGCTTTACTTATAGTAGCTAAAAACTGGAAACCATTCAAATGTCCAACAACTCATGAATTGATAAACAAATGTTTGTGTGTGTGTGTGTGTTTGTATATATATAAAATAACATTCAGCAACTTAAAAATAGAATAAAGTACAGATATATGCAATAATATAGATAAGCCTCAAAAGTAATATTCCAGACACAAAAGAATATATATGCTATTTAATTACATTTTACGAAGTTAAAGTGTTATAGAAGTGCTAGCAAATAACAAACATATAGATGTAAAGGGATCACACTGCAATTTTATAAATGCAAAAAACATAACCTCAGTGACAATCGGTAAGGTTTGGTTAAGTCAATTAGGAGACCTCTCTCCTTGGAATATAATGTACTGTCAGACAACATAAGCTAGATCCATATATACTGACATACGGAGACCTATCCAAGAAAACCTATGTGTCAAGCAACGAAAGGATTAAGAAATTATTAAAGAAAAAGTGTATAGGGTAGTGACTTCTAGTGGTTTGTCAGTATCCTTTCTTTATTCCATTTAGTCCCTGAATTCTGGCCTCCTTCCACTCTTGCCCATTTTAAATGGACAGCTAATGATTACCTTGGCTGGGAGTATTTAAGAATCCAATAGGGCAGTATAGCCTTAGCCTCCATTTAAGCTAACAGCCAAAGCCTCTTTTTTTTAGCCAAGCTTGACAGGCTAAATTCTGGCCAGTGATTGGAATGTGAGAAAAAATGACATGTGTAACTAAATGGTCACATTCTTCAAGAGAAAATTGTTCATGTCCCTTGTTCACTTCCTGAGGCTGGACCTCAGAAATAGTATATCAATGCAGAATCCTGCTAAGGAATAATACTTCACAGTACAGAGGCACTTACCCACCCTGTCTCATCCTCCAACCCCTTCTAGAAAGAGAAAGAAACTTTTTTCTTCTTTGAGCTACAATAGTTCGGGAGTCTCTGTTTCAGGTGCTAATTCTAAATCCTAAGTAATGGAGTACATTTACAGCATTATACTACTACTAATGAGAATAGACACTCAGACATTTAGCACCAAGCATTGTTCTATGTAAAAAATTCATTTAATCCTCCTGACAACCCTATGAGAGGATTTCCTTAATTGTCCCTATTTTATAGCTGAGGAAACTGAAGCACAAGGAGGCAAAGTAACTTACCCAAGGTCTTCCAAGGAGAGTGGCAGAGTTGTGACATGCACCCCACAGTCTGACTTCATAGTCTGTATCCCTAATACAGATCCTAAATGGCCTCTAGGGTGTGGAGAGAGAAGGAAGAACTTTTCTTTTTTACATTATATGCTTGGAATTTTTTTTTTTTGTTGCTGTTGTTGTAACAGTTGGAGTTGCGCAGAGCAGGCCTCTCCAAGATGTGCCGCTTTGACATGTGGATTATTTTGAGCCAAGGTCATTTGAGACCCTGCAGACCCTAGAGAAACTTTTACCATTCCCTTAACTACCTAGAAGAATGAAAATTAGGGGTATTTTTCCAGGTTTTGGATTATCTCCAGAGATAACCATTCTATTGTAGAAACCTATCTATGTATTAGGGCAAACATATAATTAACAGTATCTGATCCATTCCTTATGTGATTCTCCCTCCTCTGTTCTTGAAACCCTAGATCTCTATCCCATTCCTAACTTTGGAGATACACCCTTATTCCTCCCACTGAAAAGGAAATTGTCGACTCTGTTTAGATTCTCTAACATATAGTATCCACTTTTCAGTCTAATTCTCTACTCAGCAACACAAAGAGCAGAAAAGTTGGTATTATAATAGCACAGTAGTAAAAGAAGGATTTGATGCTAAGAAAAGCAGTAAAGGATGGAAAATGTCCTGCAGATAGGCCAAAGGGTCAGTTGTTGCTGTTTTGTCCAAACAACCGGTTGAACACAATTCTTATTTTCTATCATTGTTTTGCCATAGAATATCTTCAGTGTAACCCTAGAAAAGAATAAACCCAAACATCTCTGTTACCACTCCTCTCTTGAGAGAGCCTCTGCTCACCATCTCTCTACACATTTATAAGTTCCTGGAAGATTAGTCCTTGCCTTTCATAAACCTTCATGAGTTTCATAACAAACCCCTGGGGTATGTGTTCTGAGCCAAAACATCATACTATATTTGGATGGAAATTGCTACTTGTTTTAGTTTCAAATCTTCTAGTTAGCACTGAGGACATAAGGTCCATTCAGTTACTGGGACCACACCATTCCCCTCTATGTTTTATTTCTTAGTTTTGCAACCAACATGGTACATCCATGGACATTCTTATATATAGTAGTGGTGCTACTCTCTGGGAGTGGAAACACAAGTGTATAACCCATACCAGTTTCAATTTGAACATTTATTTTAATATCACTTTCTGAAAAGTTTGTAGGAGTTAGCATTGCTTTGAGCAATGTATGAAAGTTCCTAATTACATGGGGGTGGGGTGAATATTTAAGCATTAGGCTGCACACTTTTGACCATATGGCATCTGCTAGGGAACTTAGTCCTGTCTCAAGATTACTTTCATTTGCATTTATCTGGGAGGCTCATCATACTTCCATATGCCTGGGAGGCTCATCATACTTCCATATATGTATTGGTCATTTTGATTTGCTTTGTAAATTGTCTATTCTTAATCTTTGGCTATTTTTCTCCTGAAATATCAGTGTTTTTCTACCAAGTTTTAAAAGCTTTCAGCAGACTTATTGTAAATACCCATTTTATTGTTTGCATTGCAAATATTTATTTCCCAACATATTGTTTAAGATATGTTTTCCTATATAAAAATTTGAAATGTTTATATAGTAAATATGTTGATCTTTTGTTTGTGAGCATCTAGGCTTTCTGTCTTGTTTTTAATGAACTCTCAAGTATCTAGGTTGTATGTATAATCTCCTAAATTGTCTTCTAAGATTTTTACTGTTTTATAATTGCATCTTTAATCAACAGAAATTGGGTGAGACAGGGATCCAATGTATTTTCTCCTAATAGATTGTCAGTTGTAATATCCATTTAGTAAATTAGACCATCCTTTTCAAATGAATTGAAATACCTCCTTAGTGATCCATTATATTCCACAATATACTGTGATCTATTTCTGAGCCATGTGTGCATCTCTTCTAGTGGCTTTAAAATTTTAAACTCATATAAAACTTTTCTCCAAATAGTTGGAAGTTTTGCATTCTTGCTCTGGGATCATGTTACATTTTATTTTTACTTCTCTCTAGGCAACTACTTCTTCCCACTTCAAATTACAATTGCTTATATGCATGTTTTTTCTTTCATTGTATAACCTTTGAAAAGAAAATCCATTTTTTAATTTATTTTTACACACTCCACAGTTTTCTGAAAACTTTAGAAACTTCTGACTTATTAAGTGAATATTCTAGTAAATAAACACAAATTGTGGAACCTGCACTAGTATCATATAAATTTGGAAACCTAAAGTTATGGTGATTCTAATCAAGATGTAGCAGATTTTTTTCTTGTTTAACTTTAAAAGTTCTTGCCATGGTGAAAGTGCTAAACCAAGAAATTTTATTTATGCGATCTCTTGTGTTTTATTATTTGGTACATGAATCCAAACTAACCATTAATGCATAGTTGACTGAACTATGTGAATGTTTAGTAGGTAGTTCAGTTTAATTTATTTTTATTTAGTATCATTCTGTTTATAAAAGGCACAAATGATGTAGATGACTTCATAGATCTGTAAGATGCAGGACTCTTTGATAATATTAAACCAAACCAGACAACAGCATATAGAAGGTAGTATATAGGCATTTTTTTTTCCTTAATCACTGCTTTTGAGATGCCAACTTTGTCCTAATACAATGGTGACTCACAATCACAACAGCTAAACTTTCCACTCATTAATGTGTTGGCAATACACAAATCATGACATTTCAAGGCAGCAAAGTAGACCAATTAACAGATGTTTACCTGGAGCTAACTAAAATCATACAGCTTTAACTCTGGACCTAGAATAATTTGTAGCAGAATTGTTTGTGGTAGCCTCTGGGTAAAATAAAATAGGAAATTCTGCTTCGCTACCAGCCATTTTGTGCAGTACATTGAGAAATGTTGAAAGCTGACTCAGTCTTGTCCTTTCTGCCAGAATGCTTTCTCTCTTTATATTCAGAATATTAACTAGATATGAAACCAGTGTGCATTTTTTAATACTTAAATTAGCATGTAATAACAAAACTGAGGTGCTATCCTTGTGTTAAAAAAACAAACAAAAACCAAATTTGATTTTCTGTAGGGTACTCAAAGCCCATATGACCTTTCTTTTTCTTTTATGTTGACAAAAGAAAGAAGGTATCTCCCTAGAGGTTAACATGGTTCTAAACCAGAGGAAATGTGGGTCAAGTAAGCTGAATTTAGTAGCATTGACAGATAAACAGGTAAGATGTGTGGGAGCCAGTGTCAGTAATCAAGTTTGCAAAAAATTACTGTTGTACTGGGGAAAAACTTGAAGGGTTCTGACAAGGCAGGTTGATTGGCAAGATTGATACAATATTGCACCCTATTGAATATTAATGGTTTGTTCATTTTGAGCAACTACTTTTGAGATTTCTTATAAGGTAGATAAAACGTATTTCTTTTTTTTAATTTTATTTTTATATTCCCCATACAATTGAAGCCTCCTTATTTTAACCCCAGTCCCACCTTTCCCCACCCTTTCCCCATAGTGTGTCTCTGATTCATAGTTGTTTGTTGATTTTGATTTTTTCTTCCTTATAGTTATTCTTTTTCCTGGTCCCTTATTTAGGTTTTCTAGATTCCTGCTATGAGTGATCCCATCTGGTATTTTTCTTTTTCTTTCTGGCTTATTTCGCTGAGCATGATCCCTTTCAGCTCCATCCATGTTGCTGCAAATTGCATGTGTTTATCGTTTTTGATTGCTGAGTAGTATTCCATTGTGTATATGTACCACATCTTCTTGATCCAGTCATCTATTTTTGGGCATTTGGGTTGTTTCCAAAGCTTAGCTATTGTAAATAGTGCTGCTATAAACATAGGGGTGCAGGTGCTCTTTGGAATTAATGTTTCTGTGTCCTTTTGATAAATATCTAGGAGTGGAATTCCTGGATCATATGAGAGCTCTATCTTTAGTGGGTCAAGGAATCTCCACACAGCTCTCCATAGTGGTTGGACCAGTTTGCAGTCCCACCAGCAGTGCAGGAGAGTTCCATTTTTTCCACACCCACGCCAACATTTGTTGTTGCTGGTTTTTTTAATATGTGCCATTCTCACTGGTGTAAGATGGTATCTCATTGTAGTTTTGATTTGCATTTCCCTGATTGCAAGTGACGTTGAACATTTTTTCATATGCTGGTGGCCATTTGCATTTCTTTGGAGAAGTTTCTTTTTAGCTCTTCTGCCCATTTTTTGACTGGATTATTTTCTTTATTTTTGTTGAGTCTCATCAGCTCTTTGTAGATTTTTGTCATCAGTCCTTTATCATTAGTGTTAAAATGTGCAAAATTTTTCTCCCAGTTGGTGGGGTTTCTCTTTGTTTTGGTTATTGTCTCTCTTGCTGTTCAGAAGCTCTTTAATTTGATGTAATCCCAGCTGTTAGATAAAAAGTATTTCTAAGGGGCCTCTGTGGTGGTGCAGGGGTTAAAGACAGCATTATCAAGCTATCAGCAGCCACTGTGGCATGAGTTAGATCCCCTGTCAAGGAGGTGATCCACATGGCGCAGCAGACCTTTCCTATCTCTCCTGCTGCTCCCCTCAGTCATGTATTTGGGTTATTCTGCCTGTTCTGTTCCCCACTCTGTCTCTGGTGAATCCTCAAACCCTCCATACCTCTGGCCTGTACCCTAGTTCTTTTATGCATAAATAAATCTTTAAAAAAAAGTCTAAGATCAAGGAGCCTTCCATTATGTTTGAATAGACTTATTCTTTAATTACCTTCATTTTCTACTGAAATAGTTCTTCTATCCTAAAAACTCTATATTAGTTAAGTGAGCAAATAAAGTCACCATTATACACTTTGACTGCACTTTTTGTCACTGTTATTATTTTTCTGACATAAAGATTTCAACAGATTGATAAGGGTGATTTTTTTCACCACCCTGATGTGGTAACACATCAATAACAGAGGCCAAGGTAATAAACATGAACCAACCAAGAATCACTAGGCTAATGTCAAAGTTTTTGATTAAATTCTGGGAATAGGCTAACAGAGACATCCAGTCCTCAGAATTAAAAGCAAAGAAATACTCCAAGAAGCAGTTGGAGGGTTTGAGGAGATTAAGAAGCAACAATATTATGAACTACTAGTACTTTTGGTACTGTTCAGCAATATTGAACATTATTCTGATTCAATTCTGATTATTTTTTCTGTTTCTCCAGGACAAGATAGTTAATGGTAGTTTGGCTGGTCCTGAGCTTAGAGGAAAGAGACAGAAAAGTGACTCTTACTAGAGGGGAAATAGCAAAAGGACAATATTGAAGTAGGCTCAGGGAATCATATTTTCTGATAAGCAAGCAAGCTGGGTCTAACTTGCCTTCCCTGATAATGAAGCACAATTTCTTTTTTTAATAAGAAGAAAACCATTTTACTATAAAAGTAAGTTGCTAAACATGAGCTCTAACATAAAAATAATGATATAAACCAATATTTGTATCTTTCAAAAATGATAGCACGTAAAAAGATGTGAAAAACAAAGAATTTGAGTGATTAAAATCTAAATGAGATAAATATAATACAGCTATATAAAATATGCAAATGATGTGATCTTTTTCTACACTTACTATGCCTTAATGGTAGGGGAAATAATGTACTTCCATTTGATACTAAAAAGAAACTGTTTTATTATGTTTACTACACAATGAGTCTGCCTAAGGCATTCTGTAGTTATGTTATACATTATTAACTGTTATAAACCATTACTCTGAATAGTACCCAAGTGGCTTGAAATTTAATGTATCTCTTTAAGTGCTTAACTCAATACAAGAAAGTAACTTATTGAAAATTGACTTGTTATTCATTGACTCTGATTTTGACAAGATTTGGACAGTTTGGGGTAAATTTGGAGCATGTCAGTAAACATTTTAGGAAGAAGAAGGGAAAGGGTTAAACTCCTTGAACAGAAAATCAAAACATTGATTTTATGCTACTCTAGGCTATACATTCAATAATACTTCAGAATTCACCAACAGTAAGAGAAGATGTCTCTGGCATAGCGGACACACACACACACACACACACACACCCCACCCCACCCCACCCCACCCCACCCCACCCACACACACACTACATTTAACACTTTTATAGGCAAAGGGCACGTGGTTTTCTCCAATCTGCTGCCTTTTCCCTGCTACAGCTGCTAATAAGTAATTGGTCAGAGAATCTGATAAGATAGCTTCCTTCTTTTTCTTCCCTCAATCTGTTAAATGTATTTGATTTGAAATGTGTCTATATCTCAAATACTGCAAGGACAGAACTAGTTAAATGTTGGTTATTTAATGAACGTAATCACAATAAACGATGTAAGCTAAGCCCCTCCCTTGCCTTTTGTTCTGTCACTCATATTCATATATAAACATTCTCTTGCTTGAATTTGTTTCATCATTCAAAAGATATTTATTTACTATGTGCCAGCTATATGCAAGAGATTAGAGGAAAAAAGGCATATGTCCAGGTCCTTTTGAAAAATGAGAAGTTTAAAGTTTATTTCTTGTATTACAAATATGATTTTGGATTCATAGAACACTTACGACATATTTAGCTTATTTTATTTCTCATTCATTGTGAACCTGTCTTTCATATTCATAGATCTGTGAAGCAATTTTTAAAAATTCTATGGGGTTTCTTATTTAATTTGCATACATAGTATAGCTAACAGAGTTTGAGATTAGCTAACAAGGACCAGGACTGTCCTATGCCTCAACTCTGTTTTTAATCTTTTTCCTGGTGGCCTCTACTGCCTTGTATCTTAGACATATAAGAACAAAGCTATATATGAGTGAGAGAAAAAGTGAAGAGGGAATATAAAAAATTGAAGGAAAAGAGAGGGAAAGGAGAAAAAAAGTTCAGTTCATGAAATGTAAAGACATTCAGTGGGGAAATGGCATCAATTATGTTAAAGAGAGGGGCAAACATGCTATCACTATTTCCATTGTATTCAGGCATTTACAATGTCCAAAAATAAAAAAAAAAAGTCTGAGAGATTAAATTTAAGGGATTATAAACAGTACCTACCCACTTTCTGTTTTTAAATCTTCTTTGAGATATGAACATTCTTTGACATTGCTTATAAAAGTTTTGTATCCTTGCAGATGAGTTTATAAAAGATAACACAATAAGCAGCAACAAACAACAACAAACCCTCCACAGTATAGTTCATTAGAGAGAGGTCTTCAAAATGGGCTAAAAGTGGGATATCCTGGTGATCAAGAAAACTAACATAATCTTAAATTATATTATGGAAGTACAATTTGCAGAAAAGAGGTGATAATTACTCTCTATCTGATCAGACCTACCCTAGGTTTTACATTCACCACACAGGGATACAGACAGACCATACTCTGATTGGAGGATGTAACTAAGAAACTGACTAGCTGCCTCCTGTGGTATCTGGGTGTTGATTAAGCAGAGGGGGCAGAAGGGTTCATTTCCCTTTTCTGATGGGTTGCCTTGTGAAAGAGCTATGTTTGATCTTTTGGCCCCAGTGGTTTAACAAGAAGACAGTAAACAGTGTATTATAGATCACTTTCAGAAAATGCTCTCATAGATGTCATTAATAGATTCAATTGTGCCAAATTCACGTGAGTCACAATGAGCATAATCTGAATAACCACTTAGTAAGAATGTTGTTGAAAGGATTTAGTCATTGGTGAAGTAGTTGAATGAAAATATTTGTGTTTTGTTCTATTCTAAAGCATACTTTGTTGATTAGGATTAAAAACCAAATATATAGAGTTCTCTGCCTATCAGCAGGTATTCTAATACCACTTTATAGGAATAAATAATTTTATTTCAATAAACCTATCAGTTATTTGTATTGATTTTAGAACACTACATAATGCCACTTTGAAGATGGATAAGTGAGTAAATGTGTCAGAAATTGAACATGTGGGTCTGTGTGCCCAGATACATTTGTATAGGAGAGGCTGTTTATTCGGGGGTAGACTTCCTTCTGGTACGTGAATATTTGAAAAGAAAAAAAAAGAGGTCTGGAGTAGTAGAGAGACTCTAATTTTGTAAAGAAATATATGCAGAACCATGTGTTGTCAGATGTCAAACAATGTGAAGCGAAACTTCCATTGTTTTGATAATGGCTGTAAATTGACCAGATAGGCAAGAGATGTTTCTGGATTATCAGCTAAGCAGATTGAGAGAAGCAAGTTATACCCTTTCTGGAGAAAGGGTAAAACGACATACAAAAATGTTAAGAGAAAATTTACTAATATGACCAGAAGAAGAGAAAGGGCCTGGGATTCTTTGTTTTCCTGTTTTAAACTAGGAATCTTTCCCTCTCTAAAACTTCTGCACTCTCTAGGAATGAAGAATCAGCAAGCTTCTTTATAGGAATGGCACCCTTTCCTATAAAATTTTATGTGTTCTTTTCAAACTATATATTTCATCAGTCCTGTCTATAAGTTTGTCCACTTTCCTTCAATTCCTGGGGATTTTGAATGACTAGTGATACTTAAGCTCGTATTATGTAGTAAAAACTCCAAGCAAAAAGTTGTTTTGCACACTTTAATATCTGCTTTAATGAGAAAGGAAAAGTGGAATGATTTCTATTTCCTCATAGCACTTCTTATTCCAGTACACACTTAATTGATTAGAGAATCTCTTCCATAATCCCTTAAATCCTGCTGAGGGAGATCATGCTCAGGATTTAAGTGGCAACTATGTAACACTTGATGGAGGAGAAAATCCTATGTATTTTAAGTCACTACATACATATTAATATGTATTATATATTAAATTATATCATGATGTTACATACATTATATGCATACACATTATATGTAAACATACGTACAGACACCAAAAGTTTCTTCATTATGTTTTGTTTTTCTTTCTCTTTCCTCATATTTTTTCTTTCTCCTGATTTTTCTTCCATCCTCCTCCTGCTTTTATTAGAAGTGGCAGTATTATAATTTTACTAATAGCAGTAGCAATAATAGGATCACCTACTTATAAAATAATGACTATATGTCAGGTGTGTGCTTATTATTTTACATACATTATGTATAAACCTAAAAATAGCATTACATTGTTATTATTTCTCCATCTTACTGGGGTAAAAACAGGAAAAAGAGATTAGTCACACAGTACCATATGTCCTCTGAATTGAATTATTCTGGGAATCAGAGTAGTATTGAATCTAAAAATTCACAATTTGTTAAATTAGGAGAATTGGTTTCAATTCATATTGAAAGGAAAGAAGAGAGACTAGTTTTCAGTATGCAAATAATAAATATTTGCCACTTGTGTAATTTAAGAATAAGTTATAAGCACTGCAGTTTACTTTATGACTAATCGTCATTGTATTAAATAACTCGTTGTTGATTAGAACATTATTATTGGAACTCCCTGGTTAAGTCTCAATGCTATCACCAGTATGGACTGAGTTTGATCCCCAGCCTGGAAGCGAACCCACATATGGTGCAGCAGACATCTCCTGTCTCACAGGCTTCTCCTCTTGCAGTATATTTCAATAAATCTGCCTGTTCTGCTTCCCACTCTGTCTCTGGTGAATCCTCTCAGCCCCAACACCTCTGTCCTGCATCCCAGTTCTTTTACTAAATAAATAATAGAGCATAATTATTATAAAAATTTTATTTGGATAAATAATGATTTTAAAATATTGACAAATTTAACATCTTCATTGGTACGTCCTTTTCTTGATTAATAATGATAAAATAGTAATTGCCCTTTACATGGAGGAGGTTTTAAAATTTCAACTATAAGTCACAATTTAAGTTAAATGTGTAATAATAATTGAAAATAAATTAATAATCTGGAAAAAACAAAATAAGGGATTGGCATGTTTTCCTTCAATAGTGAATGTTTGCCTTCTAGTAGACCTGAACCAGAAATGTGAAATTAGTACTTAAAGCAATACTGTAACCCAAAAGTGATTTATATCTTTTTTCCTAGTTTACATTTTGAATTATAGGTTATATTTTGAATTATTGTTTCTTCCAATAAGCACATACATAGTGCATGTTTGGTATTTAACATACATTGATGAATAAGTGAGGTAGGCAAACATAAACTGATAGTTGGCATGTGTTTATTAAATATTTTATTGGACACAGGGATGATGGTAAAAATCTTACAGGCTTTCAAAAACAAAGGTATTTAAAAGGGGCACAGGAATTATTACCCAAAATAAATGAAACATAATGGTACTAGAGAGTTATTCAGTTTCAGATGCCATCCATTCAGTTTTCTCCATAAAAATTTATTATTCAGTTTAACTTAACTAATTCACTAAATTTTTTGAGTTGTTTTACTTGTGTAAGTGTATAAATTATTTACTACATAAGAAGGGACCCAGAGTAAGCAATGGTGACCCATTCAATTTGGAGGAGTAGTAATAAACCACACATTAATTGATATTTTAATTTGCTATGTTTTAAAGTTTCATAATTTTTTAAATTAAATCATAGTTTCAAGATTGAAAACTGATCTAGACATATCATTTGTCAAAGTTCAGCAAATAAAAGAACCTTCATTTTGAAATAATTGCTTCCATTATAATTTCACTTTGTCTTTGAATAATAAAATTTGTGTAAATTGGATTGTAATTTAAAATATTTAAAATTTCATTTCATTTAAATTTTTCAGTTTATTTCAACATTACCTACATACAGTAATTACTCAAAAGCAAATTTTTAGCATTGACTTCTATTTTTTTCCTAGCTGAAGTTCTCTCTTAAATTCATACTCATTCATGAAATTATTACTAAGTGTATCTGAGTTAGAAATTGTAATGCAGTTGATACACACAGAAACATATATAATAAAATGATTTACATAAATAAAATTTTATATATACAGTAAAATGAGTTGATTTTCCAATACCATAGTTTCTCCAAAGAAAAATAACATTAGACTTAATGTTCAGGGAACAATACTTCACTGGGTCTTCAAAGAATGTGTGATTCTTACTTTATGAGTCCAGAGTCACCCAGTGAAGCTTGTCTTCTCTAATTAAGGATGGGTATGCTTATTAGTTATTTAAAATGGTTCAACAGAAGGTGAGAGAAAAATTATATAGATAATCCTTGCACTGTCATTTATTATTGAATAAATATCTCCTTCTCCCAATCCCAATATTAATCCTGTGCAGATTTGCTTTTTAGGATTTTAAGATTTTCAATTCAAGCTTACCCCTTTCAAAATGTTCAAACTCTTAGAATGGTCACTGTTCATTGGCTTACATCTTGTGTATTGCTTCTCCCAAATATTTCCTCTAGATCACCATTTCACTATATAATAGCTTCCTAGGGCCATGTATTAAAAATATTCTACCAAACTGCATTTGTTTTAATTTATTTTTTGTCTTTTGCTTACGAAACACAAATAATATCCAATGAGAAATACTAAAGTGTTGTTTCATTTAATGGCAAAACAAAAACCAAAATTAACATTTTAATTGACCTCAATAGGTCTCCATTACTTTGAAAATCCTCTGGACCCAGAAATTAGGAGGCATAGTTTTGGAGGCATGAATAGCAAGCTTTTTTCCCCCTTTGATCAATCTTTCCTACAGCTGCCAGAATGGCATATTTACTATAAAATCCACTGCCCCAAATCCTTCAGTGGTATACTGTCTCTTCCAGAAGAAAATCAAAGCTCATTAACATGGCTAATAAGATCTTCATGGCCTATGCTCTTAGCATTGCTTGAGACAGTATATGTTCATCTGACTCAACTATTTGGCCAATACATCCACACTTCAACATCTGACTTCTCCCCACTCCTAACTCGACATTCAACTGAGGAAAATTTCTAAAAATTTTCTAATAAGAATATATTTTTCAATACTTAAGTAAAATGTTTATAAGTAGCTGCATTTTTGCATAAAATAAAAAATAGATTTGCTGATTTATATGTATTATATTTATAGACATGCTGTATTTAATGTCTATTTTCATATATTTAATATATATACACACATAAATTGCATGACTACATACAGTTCATTCTACAGGCAAAGAGAGGTGGAAGAAGAGATGACTAAGGTTGAGGTCTAGTAATAAACAAACATAGAAGTAAGGATGATTCATGTTAGAGTATGTCCTCCCACCAATAATACAGCCAACATATGTCAAAAATCTCAGAATAACTCAGGAGAATGATAACGACTAGGACTGTTTTCATATATCCCACAGAGAGATAGCAACCTCTTTTGAACTTTTTAATGTGTACTCTCTTGCCATTATCTGTGTGTGTATTAATACATGTTATACATTGCAGCTCACTGCCTTTGTAGGCTCTTAGCTCTTTGAGTGGTGCGTATATTTCTTAAGATTCTTGTATTTTTGGCTAACCACCAGTGTCTGACACAATTTAATAGAAGGAAGTATTGGAAGTGCACTCAAGATGGTGAGAGAGACACAGATTAGAAAGTAGAAGAGAGTAAATGTGAGTTCATCTGTATCATTTGTTCATATGTCAGTGACTGAACAGTGGACTCTTATTGACTATGATTTGAGCTACCTAAAGAAGAATTCAGAGTTAGCTGGCTTCTGCTACACATTTCATTCACCTCACTTACCAATGGATATATTATCAATAAGGTGATGTTTTCTCCAAAGTACACTGGGAAAATACTCAGCAACCGTAGTTTATATTTTTCTCATACCAAAATCAATATTTTTTCAAAGTCAAAGGCAATTAATGGAAGTCTGTAGTTCCAGAGATGCAGCATAATTATTTTCTCTCCTGGAGTTCTAGAAAATGGCATATCCTAACAGGATTCTCAAGCTGGTAGGATCATTAAGAAACCTAAAGCAACTCTTTGTTTTACAAACGAAGAAATATTTGCTCTTTTATTCATCAGGCATACCATGGTTGAATGTGCCAGGAAAATGCTTGGTGCTGAGACAAAAGTGAGTTAGCATGCCCCTCTTCAGAGAATCACAGTCTAGTTAGAAATAATTACATATAATTAGGAAATTGCAAAAGTAAGACATCTACAGAATTTGGGACCAAATGGTGATTTGATTTGCCCAAAGTTGCATGTATTCATAATTGGAGATTTATCTGAAGTATAGACTATCTGTGAATCTTCCTAAATTCTGTTCTTTGGTTTTGCTAAAAGTAAGCTTTTTAAAAGTTTTTAAATGATGTGTAAATATTTTAATTAGCTCATCATTAACCCCCTGACATTTTGTTTTTCTTTTGGTAGCATATTAAATCACGATTTAATGAAATATATCTAAAATTCTAGTTTGGTGTTATTTCTCATAGACTCAATCTTTTCAGAGAAAGTATACTATAATGATAAAAGGAATAGGTTTTGAATTGAGAAACACTTGAATCACAGTTCCAGTCCATCACTTATAAGAAAAACAACTTCAGACAAATTAGCTACCCTTTCTAAGTCTGTTTCCTCATCTGTGGTTTAGGAATGACATTGTTCCACCTGTATAAGGCTTTTAATATGATTAAATAAGATACTTCATGTGATGCAATGAATATTTAATAAACACTCAAAATATGAAAAAAAAAACTTTTTTTTTTTGATAATTTTGCTATGAAGGGCTTTGCTACCATTGTGTGGCTTGTGTATCAGAAAACATATTGCCAAATAACATAGCACTTTACAACTGAACTTGGAGTTTATTCAGTTGGAAAGTAAAAATCCTCTGCTCATCATTTGTTCCAGTTGTTTCTTCAACTTGCTGTGTTCTTTTTCCTGCCTTTCACCTCTCAAATTGTCTGATTTTTCAAGTTTCATCTCAATGCATTTCCACAAAAGCCTACATGGAGACTTCAAAGATAAATTTAATGCCCCTTTCGCTCCCTTTCTATAACAATTTGCACTTATTAGTTTTAGATTGCTTATTTTAGTCATCTCAATTTTAAAATTTTCTGTCTTCCCATAATACTAGAAGATCTGTGAGCATATGGAGAAAGGTTAGCTCAGTTCCTGTGCATAGTAGGTTCTTAAAAAAATTTGTTAAACCAAACTGGATAGAAAATCTACATTATCTTTGTGACTCATCTTAATTTTGCAGTCATTTATCATACATTAGAAAAAAACCTATAAACTGAAATGCAGATGTGATGATTAGGGTATTTGAGCACATCGAGGAATATCATAATTCTAGAAAACTGTAGAGGAAGTAATTTTCTTGACTATAGAGCAATGATAAATTCCCACATTTTTAATTGACAGGAGTGAAAGAAACACTGCTTGAATGAATAAGTCCTCAAAGGAGAATTGAAAACTTGAATTGTCTGTGACACTTAGATATTAAAAATAGCTAGCAAACAAAAAATTGGAGTTTCATTCATTCATCCCCTCAATTTTTCAAATATTTAGTGAGCCTGTAACAGGAATCTAGAATTTGAATTATTGCGATCTTACCCTCCAATAACTCAATAGTGTTAAAATATGGAACTACATTAGACTTGTTGGTTAGTATATTTTCACCTGATTTTAATTTAAAAAGTAAAATTTTATGTTTATGAAACAGTACTTTTGTGCATTTTGCATAAGTGGAATCCTTTAAGGAAGATGATAGGGAAACAAAATATTGTAATTCTTATTTGCAATGCATGTGTGTTTATATATGCATTTTCAAAATAGCTGTTCATTCTAGTTAACTGTTAGCCTTTATTCAGTCTTGCATTTAACCAAAAACAGACAAATGTAAGCTTTTTAAAATTCCATAATTCTGTTTGATAAATGCAGTGATGATTACTATTGAAAGGGAATAAAATTCACAGTATTGTTTTATTAGTTACATAAATATATTTTAAAATTATCGAAGGAAGAAGTAAAATGATTTAATTGATTATTGACTCTTTTCCATTTTCCTGTATGTTTGTGTAAAAGATTTGACTAATTTTTCTGACTTTACATAGTATATGATAGTTTATTTGGAAAACAATCATTATTATAATGAAGTGTAAGTCAAATTTGTTCACATTTTCTCATAATGAGTAATGAAATTTTTAGAAGCCTCTCAGTTTAAAAAGCGAATACGATAAAAAGCAATAACATAAAATTATAATCATTGCACTTCTCAAAACTACAAGTGTCAAATTTTCTTAAATATTGAAATTTATTTCTAACACTTAATTGCAATCTGAACTGTATGACCTCTTTCTTTCATTTTATGTTAGTTTTCCAAAGTTATAAGAACAAAGAAATTATGATTATATTGTGGTTGTAACACTCAAACTTCAAAGATAAAATGAGGATCACACGTAGCCTGTATCCAATCTCCTTGTTATTCCCAGACACAACTTCTGTGCACAGTATATTTGCCATTATTTCTTCTACATTTATGTCATACACATGGACATTGAAATAATATTTTGCATTTGTTATATGTACAGATTTTATATACATCATCCTGCACCTTTGTTTTTGGCTGTCTTCGTCTTCTCCACTCTCAAGTAAGTTAATATATATTTTTTTTAAGTTGAATTAACATAGGTTTACAACACTGGGTATAATTTACAGGTATAGCATGACACTCTTCAGATGTATGTTACCACATGACACCAAGTGAGAGGACACCCATAGTCCTCCCTCATAGCCCATTGGGTCCTCTCCCCACTTTGCTGTCCTTCCTTTCAGTCTGGTAACCTCAGTCCTATAGTCAGATTTTTGGGTTGGTTATTGTGTTGATTTTATCAGACCCTTTCTTTTGTTTCTCTCTATTCCACATATAAGTGACTCCAACCAATATTTGTCTTTCTCCTTTAGGTTTATTTTGCTTAACATAATCCCTTTTAGTTCTATCCATGCTGTCACAAATGACAGGAGTTTATCTTTTTATAGGGGTATAGTGTTCTTTTTTTAAAAGTTTTCCTTTTAGGGCCTCCCCGGTGGCGCAGCGGTTGAGCGCTGGGTTGCGAGGCTGCCCGCGGCCTCTGCGGTGCCGGTTCGATCCCCGGCTGCTCCCCGGCCACCGGAGGAGGGTCCCACATGGTGTGCAGACCTCTCCTGCTGCCCGCTGCTCCCCTCAGCAGTGTCCTTCGGTCCTTCTGCCTGCTCTGCTCCCTGCTCTGGCTCTGGTGAATTCTCTCACCCTCCCGCGCTTCTGACTGTACCCAGTGCATGTATAAACAAACAAACAAATAAATAAATAAAAAACATGCCTCTATTTAAAAAAAAAAAAAAAGTTTTCCTTTTAAAAAAAAAAGATTTATTTATTTATTTGTTTATTTATATAACCACTGGGTACAGTCAGAAGTGTGGGAGGGTGTGAGAATTCACCAGAGCCAGAGCAGGGGGCAGAAGGACAGACTGACAAAATACACTGCTGAGGGGAGCAGCGGGTGGCAGGAGAGGTCTGTGCACCATGTGGGATCCTCACCCAGTGGCAGGGGATTGAACCGGTGCTGCAGAGGCTGTAGGCAGCTTCGGAACCCAGTGCTCAACCACTGCACCACCAGGGAGGCTCAATAGGGGTATAGTGTTCTATTGTGTATATATACCACATTTTCCTAATTCATTCCTTTGTCTTTTGGGCATTTAGGTTCTTTCCATTATTAGGCTATTGTAAATATTGCTGCAGTGGACACAGGAGTGCATATATCCCTTCAAATTAGAGTTTGTGCATTCTTTTGGTATATACCTAGGAGTGGAATTACTGGGTTGATCTGTTTTTAATATTTTGTGGAGCTTCCGTGCTGTTTTCCACTGGGACTTTACTAGTCCACATTCACATCACCAGTGTGTGAGGGTTACATTTTCACCACATTCTGACCAACACCTGTTGTCTGGTCTTTTTGATATGGGCCATTGTCACTGGAGCGAGGCAGTATCTCATTGTGGTTTTGATTTGCCTTTCAATAAAGATGTGATGTACATTTTTTCATTTGCCTACTAGTCACCTGTATGTCATCTTTGGAGAAGTGTTTGGAGAAGTCCTCTGCCCATTTTTTTCTTGATTTCTTTGTTCTCTTTTTATTGAGTTGTATTAGTTCTTTGCAGATCTTGGATATAAGGCCCTTGCTGGATGTATGCTGTGCAAATATTTACTCCCATTCAATAAATTTTTTAGTTTGAAACTACACCACTATCTCAGACCATATAAAAAAAATAACTCAAAATGGGTATTTGGCTTGACTATAAGACCTGAAACTATATAACAAATAGAAGAAACATAAAACATTTCACAACATAGGATTCAGCAATGTCTTTGTGGGATTGTGTCCAACAGCAAGAGAAACAAAAGAGAATATATATAATTGGGACTACATCAAACTAAGTTAATATTATTATGTATAATGCATTTATTGTAAATTTTAGCCTATAATTTTACTTACTATTAGAATGAAGTTCCTTACATTATTTTCTAGCTGATCACTATTATTATACTTGAAAATTTTTGATTCTTACGTGTCAAATCTATTGAGCTCATTCTTACAGTTTGACATTGATTCTGTTAATTTATCTATATAGATATTCTTATTTTCTACAGATTTTGAAAATGTTGTTTTCTTAAACATAAATAGATTGGCACTTTTTTGTGGGGTATAGATTCCACTATCTTTGGTAGAGTTGATAATAGAGATAATGACTTAGTACATCGCAATCATAAGGTAACTTTCCCCCCTTTATTTGTGACTTTAAAGTTTCAGTTTACGGATAGTTTCCTATCCATTTGATGAAATCTCTGGTAGGTCACATTTAGATAATAAAATTAACTTGATACACACAGACCATTATAATATGAAAAAATTCCATTTTATTCAAAATTAAGTTCTCTTCTATTCCAAGTTACTCTTTTTATTTCTGTTTCTATGTGACTCTGATCCTCTTTGCTTGGTCACTAAATGTGTTCTCTTGTTATTTTGAGGCTGAATGATTCTTCCAACTGATGTTTCATCTCCCTCAGTCAATAGGTTGCAGTTCCGTTCACTTTTGCATTCTAGGGCATCACGTTAGCCTTTTGGAAGAATTGTCTTATTCTAGCATAAGATTGCTTGGATAACTGTTCTTTTCAAATGATGCCAGGTCAGAATCTACACTATGAATTCCATATCCTTTCTGGAAATATTCACCTTTAATCCTCTATTAGTGGAAGTGCAGTTACTGTCCCAATACACAATCTGCCCACTGTTCATAACCTAATTGAGCCTTTTCCTATGGGGCTTGAGGAGCTCAAGGCACACACACTGGGTTCTCCAAGTCACTCTTTGAAGCTTCTCATACTGATTTGGAAATGAGGCAAAGCAACATTTATCCTGTTCCATGAGTAGAAGAAGGAGCATGCTTCAACATACAGTTTCCTCCAAAGAAATTTTCCGCAAAACCCATTCTTCCACAAACCTTTTATTTCTGCATAGTCAGCACTAGGCTCAGAGTCACAAGCCAACTTTGCAACATTTTCATAGATCATTTTGGAATTGTTTTGTTCTTTACCTTCTCTAAGAAAGAAAATGTTCATATTGATATCTTCTTTGTAAAAATCCTGTGTCATTTTGGACTTTAGCTGTCAGTTTGCATTATTTTACCATTGAGTGTGATATTTGTTTTAAGTTTTGTGTAGATACCCTTAGTTAAAGAAAATATGTTGACTAAATAAATTAAATGCCTATTTGTGTTAGATACTCTTTTTGATACTGGAAATCGCATGGCAAAAAGAAAACTTCTCTTTCTCATACTGAAGTTGGAAGATGGGTCATAAATTTTAGAAATCAACACAAATGATTAGATATATAAATAAATGTAATGACTTCAGAAGTGGATAAATTCTATGAAGTAAATAAAACATTGTAATGTGACAGAGTAACTGTGCTTTGAAATTAGATGACTTGGAACAAAAGAATACTCCATGGAGATGACATTTAAGATGGATTATAAATGGAGTCAGTTATGTGGGGACAGAGAACATTCCAGACAGAGAAAGTATCACATGCAAAATCTTGAGCTAGGAATGTAATTGCATGTCTAAGAAACAAAAAGTATAGTGCAGCTAGAGACCAGCAAGGCAGGCAGAGAGAGTGCTAAATTTATTTAAATAGCAGAGCATATGGGTCATGGTACAGAGTAAAGACTTAATTAGAAAAATTTGGAGCATTGTAAGCAGAGAATGACTTAAAGGTGTAAACTGCTGTTGTCATACACCAACCATAATGTTTGATAAATCTATAAGGCTAGTTAAGAGAGCCAAAGCAAGAAATATTAGTGCGTCAGACTAAGTTTTAGTAATAGAGATGCAGAGAACTTATTAAAATGTGCATTAAGAAAGAGAAGGTCATTCTTCCACATAAGGGTCTTGTTTAGCCAACTGCCTGCCTATGGGTACTCCATAGTCTTTCTCTGAACTTTCAACTACCTCGTCATCCTATTTTTTCAAACAAACTTTTATAGAAAAATCCCTTGTAGATATAGTAATTATTTTTTTTCTGTTCTAACCCAAGAATAGGTTAGGAATGTATCTATAGTGTCCCAGAGCTGCTGCAGCTGTCACTTCCCAATAGTTGTGCTGTGAGTTCTCTGAACTCACTTTTACTACTGGTCTTCCCATGGTGCTGACCACTTTATAATTATAGATTTTTCTGAGGGCATTTAGAAGTGTTTTCTTTATGCAGTTTTCTCTTTATGACATTCCTTCCTGTTTCTGAGTTATATTGTAATCTTGGCATCTTACTCATTTTTTCTTGTAATTTTCAGATATTTGGGGAGTGGCATAGATTCTAGCTTTTGTACATCAAATGTCTTGATTGAAAAAACTGCTTGAATACAACCCCACAAAACACACACACACACACACACAATATGCACAATATGGCTTATCGTATATAGATTTAACACAGAGTGCTTTTAATCATTACTGTAAGTTTTAAACTGATTCAAAGCTTTTCTCTACATTTTAATGTAATAGCTACTATTTTTTAAATGTTTCAGACTTGATAGAGTTGAGAATTCTTTGATTAATGAAAATATTGTTTATACTTTTATCAGTGAATCAAAATAATGCAATCTGAATAAAATTTTTACTTCTTCAATTTCCATTCTTTTAAATCAAACAACAAATTAAGAATGTAGTATACTTGCATTTTTGAGTATTTATATAAAACAATAGATTTACTACATGTAAATTCAATTTAAAAATTAAAAATAAAATTGCAACAACTTAAAATCTTTAAAATAGAATTCATTATTATATATTCAGAATATATAATTTAGATTATTTCATGACTTTGCAGTCTTCATTAGTCTAAATAGTGAATTTTAAGATACATACGTATCTTCTTGTGTGAGGATTAAACTTTTAGAATAGATGGGCATGTTCATGGTGATATGGCCATAGATTGAGCATTAATCTTTTAATGACAATGTGATGCCCTCCCTTAAGACTTCAGTCTTTGGAGTGAAACAGAAAAGAATTAGATTCCTAGCCCTCCTGTTCTGTGATCCTAGGAAACATACTAATATCCCTGGTATTTATTTTTCATTTTATAAAGTTGAGATCATGCTTTCTCTATGGGGTTGTAGAAATATGCAATATACTTATTTAAAGCTTCCTTCACAATGCCTAATTAACTTCTCAATTAACATTTGTTACAACATTCTTCTTATAGATTCCATGTTATATTTCCATGTTAACACCACCATTAGTTGTGTTATATCTGAGAAGCAAATTAATGTTTCTGAGAGTGTAGAATTTGGGATTAGTGAAATATAGCACTGGACACTGAAGTACATTAAAAAAAAAAGAATTTTTTAAATACAAAGTGTGAAATGAAGTAGACTGACACCTTTTGTTATTATGAAGTAGGATTACACAGCACAAAGACTGAAGGAGGACAATCATTATGGAATAAATGTTTGAAACATTATAAACATTAATATGAAAACATTAATATCTTTTTTTTCAAACTACATGCTGGTTTGATAATGTTCATGCAACTTTCCCAAGTATCTACTGTATGTTTGGACAAACTTAATGCATTTGTAATTGATGATGAGAACAATTTCATCAGAAAAAGCAATGAGTTATAATTTACTTTTGTTGTTGTACATACCTAAGAAGCATTAATCAAATTCACTTTTTAATTGTGGTATTAAAATTTATCCTGGTTACCTGAAAGGTGATTCCTAATGTAGATAGAGTGTACAATTTTCTTTTACACTTTTCTTTTTCATAGCCTGTGATTTATATATACAGATAAGAATGTCTTGTTCATGTGAGTCTATATTCTTTTTCCATTTCTAGGACTATTTTATTTAGTTTGAAATAAAATTATAAATTGACCAAAATCAGCACCTTAGTATCCCTATCATTGCTGAAAAATTAAAAGAAAAAATGGGAAGGCTAGAGCCTTAGAAAATATGCATGCACTTTACTAAGCAATGATTGCAATGATTTTAGGAAACAAGTGAATTTTTTGTATGTACCAATGTTACCACTTTATTACAGATGGCTTTTGCTGGCAGAAGATAAGGGCAGAGGCAACCAATAAATTTACCATCTTCTTCTAAAGTAAACATATAAATAATATAACAAATTGCTCTTAAAAGTAAATTTTTGCCACCATTCTTTACTAATATATTTCATTTTGCTTATCTGAATCATGGTTGGTATACAAAGACAATATTTAACCTCCATATTTCTTGTAGAAAAACATAATGACTAGCTATGGAATGGATTTAATCTCTCAATTTTTTCCTTTCTTAACAAGGAAATTAATGCTCCAAAAATGGATGGTAAAAATCAATTTTAACTAGCAGTTGATGTTTTATCAATAAGCAACTTAAATCACATCATGTTTTTAAATATATAAGCAGCAACAGAATTTAAGATTACACATCACAAAAATAATATGTGTAATTAAATAATGTGATCAAAGAATGTGATGTAATTATTGTTTAATAACATAATTTTGAAAATTATATTTATAAAATAAAATTAAGTATAAAATTATGCAATTTGATCTGCTTTTCTGTTGTATCCCTGGTATATCAAACATTGATATGAGTGAGCTAATATTATATTTAGTTTTTTATTGAAATAACAAATATTTTAAATAATATTCCTAAATAAGAATTAATACCTGATGTTTTCTACATCAGTATTCTAAAGAAATATATTCTCAGATCAAAGAAACAGTAGGATTTCATTAAGCTAGAAAAATTATAGTTTATTTTTTTAATTGAACTACATATTAGTCAAAAATTCATTTTATTTTAACACTTTTTTTAATCTTTCTAGGAAACATACTTGATTTTTTTTGTCTTATTGAAGATAATATATTGAACACAGAGAGCATTTCTTGTTTTTTTTTTGTTTTTTCCCCTAATACTAGGTGTCTGAAAAATCTCAAGGTCAACATTGTGAATATCAATTACAATTATACCATACGATACCTGTAACTACATGAGTGGAAGAGTTTTAATCGAATATGTAGAAAACATCTAGGTTGTTAAGTGTTACTTTTTGATATAAGTGAGTTATTTTAATATTTGTTACTACCGCTTATGTAATTCACAGACTTTAACTGAGCTCTAAAATATGTCAAACTCTGAGCAATGACTTTCTATAAAGAAGAATTGGTATGGTCTCCATTTTTCTGATACTCAAAATCTTTTGAAAAAAAACAGACAATCATCAAACCAACTGAAAGTAGTATAACAGGAATGATTAATGTGATTTAACTAAATTTTATGGAGCATAAAATAAATCTGCATAATACAAAAAATGATAAAATTTAGCTGATTGCATTTCAGTTAAGTAGATCTTCAAGGAGTTATCAGCTGTAAATGTGACAGTATAGGTCCCATGTACCGGATAACAGATCTTAATGTTAAGTAGCAGAATATAATATAATGAAAAATGTTTTAATAGTTTCCCCTCATCAGCTACTAGTTTTGAAAGATTATGTAAAATGTTCATAAAATGACTATTTTACAATCTTTAACCATTTTGTAATTTCAGTTTTATGTTTTGCCAAAAAGTGCTTTACATTTACATACAAAGTCAGGGAATTAAAATGCATGAATAGAATTTCAAAGTTGCATTCATTAAAATTACACATTTTCTAAATAGTTGTCCATGGACTGTATCATTTGTTCTTTGAAAAACCCATATTTAGGGCCTCCCCTGGTAGCGCAGAGGTTGAGCGCTGGGCTGCAAAGCTGCCCTCAGCCTCTGCAGTGCCAGTTCGATCCCCAGCCACTGGCCAGGGTCCCACATGGTGCGCAGACCTCTCCTGCTGCGCCCACTGCTTCCCTCAGCAGGTCTGCCTGTTCTGTTCCCTGCTCTGGCTCTGGTGAATTCTCTTACCCTCCCGTGCTTCTGAATCTTAAAAAAAAAAAAAGAAAAAAACATTCAATGAGTGTCTTTAATTCACACTGCAGTGCCTCTAATATCCATACATAGTAATGTATGTTAAAGAATGTACTAATCTACAGTAGTTACTCCTGACACTTAGTTCATATATCTAATAATGAATTATACGTGTTTCTCGTTGCATGATAATAAACACATGCGAGTATGTATATGCATATGATCATTGGGATCATAGATGGGTCTTTCACTTACTTCCAAAATATGAATCTCAAATCCGACTCAATATTTTATCAGCTGAAAATTATTGATAAGCTAACTACAAATAACTGGAAAATTTTAATAATTCAGAGAATGTTTAATGAAATTCACATACTTTTAAGTTACCCATCTGCATCTTCAGTGTCATATGCACTGGAAATCAGAACTATGGTATGTACCTTGCTAATCTAACCAGAATGACATTCTGAGTGGCCATTTTATTGATGAGATAAAAATCCAGTACATTTATCTCTGTAGAATTTAAGCTCCCCACTAGCATTATAATTAATCGGAGAAATTAAATATTTATTCAAATATTCAAGAGAGATTCTGGCTCAAATAAAGGATATAGAGCAAGAAGTAATTTAAGAGAAGCAGATGCTTAAATGTGTACCTAGAATATTTACTTGGTTTGTCTCAGGCTTAATGGCAAGTTACAAATTCTGATTATATTATCTACCCTAAGAACACAAATACCCTAATTTGAAGGGAAACTGGCATTCCCTTGTTCCTTTCAGCTGTTATATACACAATGGAATACTTCTCAGAAATCAAAATATATAAAATCATGCCATTTGTGGCAACATTGATGGAACTGGAAGGATTATGCTAAGCAAAATAACTTTGAAGGAGAAACACAAATACCAGATGATGTCACTTACATGTAGAATAAAGAGAGTCTAGGTAAAGGGTCAGAAAAAGACAAACTCAAAAACTAGTCCTTGAAAGCTAACTTTAAAACTGAGACATTTAGAAAGGGAGGGAAAGAGGGAGTGACGAGTCCATAGGGGCTGTGGTGGCAGACTATAGGTACTTTGGTGGTCGGAGCAAATGGTAACAACAGAAGGGAGGGATTCTATACTTCCAAATAAGAACCATGTAAATCAACATTTCCTCAATTAAAAAAGAAAAACAAAACTGAAACACCAAAAAATTCTGACCATAAGTGATTAAAATAACATATGCTCATGATTTTTTAAAATACAAGCATTGATTAGATTGTAAATGAAAAAGCAAAAATATATGCAATCCCTCATATAACATACTATATTTACTCCTGAGAAAAAGGAATTTATAATAGCTTATTGCATTTTCTTTCAGGAAATATCTATGTATACCTAAATAGGTAGTTATTCATTTTTCTATGCAAATAGGATGATATTTCTCATATTGTACTGATATTTGCCTTTACCTATTGGTCACATATATGTGTCAAATACATTTTAATATCAAGATATATGGTTCTGTCAATCTGTGCAGCCAAATTATTGGCTGAATTGGTTCACTGATGTGGATAGATGTATTTTGATGGATTTTTTATATATTATGTTTTATTTTATTTCTTTTAAGATTTATTTACGCATACAAGAACCAGGGTACAGGCCAGAGGTGCGGGAAGGTGAGAGGATTCACCAGAGACAGAGTGGGGAGCAGAACAGGCAGATTGACTGAAAATCAATGCTGAAAGGAGCAGCAGGCGAGTCAGGAGAGTCTGCTGCGCCATGTGGGTTTCTCCCTGGCCGACCGGGGATCAAACTCATGCTGCAGAGGCTTCCGGATAACTTCATAGTGCTGTGCTTAAACCCTTTAGCCACCAGGGAGGCTCTTGATGGATATTTCACTTTCCATTTGATTTGTTGTTATCAAGTCCAATTGCTCATTTCTGTATCCGAGGATAGATTAGATTGTTTTCCATGAAAAATAATGTATCAAATATGGCCCAATAGAACAGCCACCATTAGTTAGTGATGTGACTTTTTTTTAAAAAAAAGATTTATGTATTTATACAAGAATCGGGGCACAGGCAGATGCATGGGAGGGTGAGAGGGTTCACCAGAGCCAGAGCGGGGAACAGAACAGGCAGAATGACGAAATACACTGCTGAGGGGAGCAGCGGGTGAGACAGGAGAGGTCTGGCGTGCCATGTGGATCCCTCGCCAGACAGCTTCACAGAGCTGAGCTCAACCGCCTGCGCCACCAGGGGAGGCCCATTGATATGACTTTGGAAAGGGAATGTTAGCTTCTAATGTTTTTGTGATTACATTTATTAAATGGATATATTTATAAAACAGAAAATCAGTCATTCACCAACAAGGTGGTTGAGTGTCCAGTAAAGCAATAAATGCTAAAGTACTTTGAAAAAGATGAAATCCTTATAAAATGCAAAATAGATTAGCATCCATGTTCTTGGTAGAGTTATAAACTGTTAGCTCAAATCTGAACAGTGTTACCTGTCTCAATAATGAAAAAAAGAGCTCATGATAATTATTTTTATTAGACTTTACTTGATCTGAAATTTGAGGGGAGTTTGAGATCCCACTAGGCAGCAGGCAAGACAGGGTATACGAATCCCCATGCAAGCCCCACAAAAGAAATCCTACAGTCAGGAAGCCATTCCAAGATTTTACTTATCTTCCTCTACTCTACATTGTGGATGTGACTGAATAAGGCAAATCAGACATAGAAACTAATTTGTTGCCAAAGGCAATTGGGAATAACAGGTGTCAGAAGCACTCAATAAGATGAAATGCATTTAACACCTAGCAACATTCTTGATAGACTCATAGGTACTAAAATTTTAATTGCCTGAAATAATGTAGATCAGCACATTAATTGGACTACAGCAGAGGCAAAGAAAATGGAATTAGAATTAAAAAATTCCAAACAAGATACTTTGTTTCACTACAAAACTATAAAAAATGTTATGAGAAAGATAATGAGTGTGTGTGTGTGTTTTGTGGGGTTGTAGTCAAGCAGTTTTTTTCAAAACCGCTTTTTTAAACTATGGGTTACAGAAATGTGATTTAGGAATTGAGGCTATTGAAGGGGAGAGGAGATTGGGGTGGGAGTATAGTGGGAAAGAGCCCAGTGGTCTTGGGCAAAGGATTATTATGGATTATTTGATGGTGTGGTGTAGTGAGTGATGTTCATCTGATGAGGTGTGAACTTATTCCCCTAAATCATACATGGTGTAGTAAACCATTGTTACCACAATAAAAATAATGATTTTTGTAAAATACAAAATATATCAAGTAACAGTACACTGAATTTAGAATGTTATCTTTTAACAAAAAAAAAAAGAGAGCGAGAAAGAACATAATTTCTATAATTGCTTGTGTCTATAACAAAAAATTCCTTAAATTTGCATAGAAATATGGAAAAAACACATACAAAACCAAAGAGTGGTTGTTGATTGGGTTGGGAATGACAGGAAGAAAAGGGAACAAAAGGTACATATATAGGAATAATTTATTTTTCTTTTCATATGGTATTTTTGAGGTAGTGTTGATTTACAACATTGTATGTGATTCAGAGGTTTATGACTTCAGATATATGTTGTCACACCACACCAAATACCAGTAACCCATCATCTTCCAAGTCCATTGGACCCCATCCCCATGGCTATTCAGTATACTTTGAATTTTATTTGTATTATTTTTCAAATGTATGAATTATCTATCAAAAAGATTGTATTAAATGAAAAAATCTTTAATTTTTTAAATTTATTTTTTGTTTAGATCTTTTACATCATTGTGTGTTCTCCATAAAATTCCCACCACCAATTCACCCATGACCCTTTACCATAGTCCCTTGTGCTCTTCTCTCCCCTGTTTTGATCCCTTTTCTTCATCCTGCCTCACAGACTGTCTCTAATTTATGGTTGTCTGATAGTTATTTTTAATTATTGTTATCAATTTTCCCCCTGATCCCTCATTTGGTTCTCCTGTAGTCCTCTTGTAAGTGAAACCATTCAATATTGTCATTTTTCCTTCTGGCCTGTTTCACTGAGCGTGATCCCTTCTAGCTCCATCCATTTTAAATCCATAGTGGATGCATAGGCTATAAAATTGAGGAGCATGTTTTTTGGTGTTGTTTTAATTTTTATTGAAGTACCACTGTTCTACATTGTTAGTATTTTAGATGTGTAGGATTGCCCCCTTCAGAGGTAGTCATTGCAGAGCATCCACCACCCAGGCAGCCATAGTTCCCAATCAGAGTCTGCAGTCCTCTCCCTCTAATCTGTTCTCATTCCCTCCCCTTCTCCTTCTGGCTGACAGTTCTATAGTCAGCTTTGTCTGTCCCTTTGGTTTCACTATATTCCACATGTAAGTGACAACACTGGGTATATGTCTTTCTCCTGGCTTACTGTGTGCCCTTATCATAATCCCTTCCAGCTCCATTGTTGCAAATGGCATGAGTTTTTATCGTTTTTGATCACTGAGCAGCATTTCTTTGTGTATATATCATAAATCACATCTTCTTGATCCACCCATCTGTTTTGTGGCACAGAGGTTGTTTCCATAGCTTGACTATTGTAAATAGCCCTGCGATAAACATAGGAGTGCAAGTTTCCTTTAGAATTTTTGTTTTTATATTCTTCTGGTAGATACTTAGGAGTTGAATTGATAGCAGATCTATTTTTAATCTTTTGAGAAACTGTCATCCTGTTTCCATGGGGGCTGCCCAGTCTAAATTCAGGGCATGGGCTTTTGTAGGACACTTGAAACTGTTGCCTGTAACAGATGCAGTCACTGAAATTCTCAGTCTCCTTGGTTTCTATGTCTTTGCCTTTTTCAGGTGAAGAGGTTGCAGTAGATTATCTCAAGTCCTTGATGTCATTTTAAGTTATATTTCAGTTGACCTAAGATTGTGCATAATTTAGATTTACTGTATTAATGCTAGGCCACTGAAAGCTTGGAAACATATGTCTAATATATATTTCATCCAAAAAGTTGTCATAATATTTCTTTGAAAAGGTCTATTTAATAATGTTCTTCTAGATTTATCTTTCAAAGGTAGGGACAGTGAATGAAATACTTTCTTTTAAATTTCTTAAATGTATATATAGCTGGCTTTAGTAGAGAAATTTTAGTTTTCAACAAAATTTTAGTCTAGAATAATGCCCTGGTAAAAATAATAGAATTGATGAAGCACCAACTATATGCTAAGTAATGCACTAGGAACTTTCCTTTTGTGATTTTCACACCAATCCTACAAACTGGTGGTTTTTTAATCCTCATTTTTGCCTGAAGGGCTGTTAGAGATGTTTA
Organism: Talpa occidentalis; assembly: GCF_014898055.3. Lineage (NCBI taxonomy): Eukaryota > Metazoa > Chordata > Mammalia > Eulipotyphla > Talpidae > Talpa > Talpa occidentalis. The sequence goes on from NW_023604295.1 coordinate 22,244,575, forward strand.
GATGTTAGAATATGTATTCAAGTGTAAAACCTGAGTGTCAACAGGCTATACTAGGAAAGGTAAGAACGATAATTATTAATGTTTCTCTATGGAATACGTTAGCTGCAGCCCTGTCTGGAGGTAATAAAGTCCCAGCTCATTTCCTTGAGTCTGTTCATTGATATTGTTGGTTTGAGTCTGTATCAACTGAAATTTTCTTGTCTGCCTCCCCTCCCACCAGCATGCTCAACCAGAAATGTATAAAAAAGAAGACACACTGAGACCTGATACACACACTTAGGGATGCCTACATTAATGGGAAGGACCAAGAAAGAAAGACACCTAAGCACACCATACCTAGAGCTGTAAATAGAGAAGAGAAAGTGAGAGAGACAGAGACAGAGAAACGCATGCTGTCAGAAACACAAAACCAGAGATGCCTGCTGGAGACATTGAGACAGTGAGATGAACAGAGAATAATACATAAAAATGGGAATAGAATGATGGAACAAAAGGTGGTGAAAGATATGCAAAAGAAAGGAAACAGAAACTCAAAAATGGACACAAAGAAATGTATGTAACAGATGAAAACAAACAACAGCATGGTCCTGCTCAGTGAGAGACTTGCAAGCCAGAGTGAAGCAGGCAAATAAACAACCAGACATAACTTGGCAGAGTCTCATACATTAAGAACCATTTACACACAAAAGAAAGTGAGTGACAGTAGTGACATGTAACTCCCAAAGTATGAAACATACACTTAGCTACCCAGAAACATTCACACATATTCACATAGAATGAAATACATAGACAGAAGCAGGTGTGACTTTACACACAAAGATAAGACTTACATAAACAGGAGGAAAGACAGAGATACCCGTAGTTTGAAGAGAAAAAGAATAAGACTTTAAGTCTTAATATAATAATAGTACAAAAGCTTGCCTGTTTCCCTGGCTCATGCACCAGACAAGGAGTCAAAAATTCCTCCTTTTCCAGGCTACAGATGGTGCCAGCACTATTGGATCCCTGTGCTACATTCTTATTGTATTTTTATACTTCTGTTTATTTCATTATGTTCTAGGGAGCAAATTTTCTCACTCTTGACATTTATCTCCCTTGGATATTTCTTGATAATTTTCAGATCTTACTTATATTACATTCCTTAATTTAACAAAAAATGTATTCTGAACTGCTTCAGGTTGAGTTCATTGCTGCCTCAAAATTATTTCTTCAGGCCAGCCTTAATTTTACTAGCCTGGATGACATTATATAAGATAGTAAGGTGGAGAATTCTGGTGATGGGTAAAATTCAAAGAATTGAAATTATTATCAGTATTAAATAAATTTTAAGAGAATATGGTGTGAAATATTTTGAGATTTTTTCTTTACTAGATTTTTAAATATGAAAATGACTAGAACAACTTACAATGTTCAGTGGCCTATGAATGTATGTGTTATATATATGCATGTATTATAAATATACTTATATTCATGGGTCTTTACATGTATGATATGTTTGTATATATGTATGTGCATATATATATTTAAAGTATTATAAAATCAAGCTGTATTTGGTAGTGGGCTCCTCTGCTTCTCTGGGGTATTTTCTTTTCAAAGTCAAGTTTGCAATTGGGATTAGCTTGCAATCACACATATTTGTCTAACTGATATGTGACAGAAATAAGTCTATACATTGTATATTTAAATTCATATGATAATGTATAGCTTTTCATTTAACTCACCAGTGATAGTTAAAATAGGAAAAAAGTAAAAATCCCCCCCCCCCAAAAGAAAAGTCTCTTAACTCCCATATTTTCCTTAAAGTCTGGCCCAAAACTTTCATTCATCATTAAGTTGTTGAATTTCAGACCAAGCTCTAACAGAGTGTAGGGAGAAAGGGAGGTAGAAATTGTCACTTTTATAACTTCCCAAGGTATTTTTTGGTATACTCATTTTGAAGAAGCACTGACTAGAGAACTAAATTTTATTGATTTTCTTACAGGGATTAATTATGAAAGACATGTTTAAATATATAGAGAGCAATGTGAAGAAAATATTCCAGCTATAAATTTTGTGCATTGAAATTGTCTAGAATCCTCAGTTTTTCAGATCTCTTTCTTCTTCTTGTAATGCTGAATCATTTTAGTGTTTCTATACTCCTGTTCTCTTACAAGTTTTCTCACTGTTCTTCCATTTAGCAAGATGTCCAGAATAATTAAGCAGTCTACAGGGACAAATTTCTGCTCCATTTCAAAAAAAGAATGTTGGCAGTCATGCATTTTCAGTGAAAAGTTATCTTTAGGTGAATCACAAAGGATACATGAGCCATATTTACATGCAATTAAAATATTAGATGCTATTTCCTAATATCTATCAAAAGAGGTGAGCTTTTATAATAAACACATACTCATCCATGTGTAAAAGAAAAACACATAAGAATGTTAATTTAGGGAACACATATTGGAGTGATCACCCCTTTATAAGAGGGATTTATTTATTCAAATAATTCACCAGAGGTTGCTCAACATTGCATCCTCTCTTAGTGTATTTAAAATTTACAAACATTGGGCCTCCCTGGTGGCGCAGCGGTTGAGCGCTGTGTTGCGAAGCTGCCAGCAGCTTCTGCAGAGCTGGTTCGATCCCCGGCTGCTCCCCTGCCACAGGAGGAGGGTCCCACATGGCACGCAGACCTCTCCTGCCACCTGCTGCTCCCCTCAGCAGTGTACTTCGGTCCTTCTGCCTGCTCTGCTCCCCGCTCTGGCTCTGGTGAATTCTCTCACCCTCCCACGCTTCTGACTGTACCCAGTGCTTGAATAAATAACAATTAAATAAATAAATAAATAAATAAATAAATCTTTAAAAAAAATAAATAAAATTTACAAACATTGATTCATGTGCAAATTTTTTAAAAACATCTCTTGCCTAAAGTGAATTGCATATTTTTTATTGCTTTAAATTATAATACAGCTGTTTCTAGCTTTCTATATTAAAATAAAAATTCAGTGACATTTGGGATATGGTACCCTATCTAAATGTGAAATATTTCACAAAAGATTTATTTCCAAATACTTGGAAAAACCTGTGCTTTCATTGTGAAGATACTGGAGACTAAATATTAAAAAGGATTTATATTTATATTGGCAAAGATCTTTTTCTTCAAAGAAAATTTGACTGCCAATAGCAAAATATTAGTATTAAATATGTTATCTTTGATAAATATTACTATTCTGGACTATGATACAAAAGTAACTAGATTCAGGGCATTTTAATAGTTTAAAAAGAAGAATAAAAATGCAGGGAGGGAGAAATCAATAAAGCATGGGAAGTCTTATCCCGTATTGATTCTTGTAATCCAGCAACCATTAAGTACTTGAAAGATAAGCCTCTTTAAGATGGTGTGTTTATATTTTGAAGATCAAATTCCTTAATTTTGCTCCTGGGTTCCCTAACAAATAATTCGTGGAGATTTTGGTATGTAAGCTTTCATTGGCTTGTTTCCTAGTAAAGATATTCTTTCCTCCTGTAGATATTGTAGTACCTAAAAGTACATTATGAATGGGGTCGCCCTCAAATAATCATTTCTTGAAGTGCAATAGATAGAAGTAAACATCTTTAAGTTATCACATATTAGGAAAACTGAACTAACACATCAAAGTTGGAAGTTAAAAGAATTAGCAAATGCATTTTAATTTTCAAAGAATTTGAAATTGTTATTATAGCCATAATATCATTCTTATCTTTTAGCCAAAATTTTTGGCATTTTAACTGGATAAGTAGTAGGAATGCTAGCTTGTCCCAAATCTGTCAATTTTCATTTTAATTAGTACTATTATAATGGAAATTAAAAAATTGCCATGGCATTTTGTTTTAAAATTTTCTGCCTTTTTTTTCTGATATTACAAACACAGACCTGATATTTTGCCTAAAAAAGTAAAAGTGCTTTTTTTAATCCTCATTTGTTGGTAATCAATTTCAAATCTATAATAACTAAAAATGAAGAGAGCTAAGGATTTATTAAATACTTTTGGAATATTAATTTTTAAAATACCCATTCTACAGTAATTGCTCTAATATGAATATCATTTTTCTGTTTCATTGTGTTTTAGTAGTAGCAAATCATAGTCTTTTAATAGTAATTTTCTATGTCTCTAAAATATGCTAGACACCATACTAAGAACTATAAATATACTACTGCCTCTAACCTCATAAACAACACAAGCCTCAGTTTACAATGGATAAATGAAGGGTCAGGGTTGTCAAGAAGCTTGCCAGAAGTCTGACAGCAGATAGGATGGTGGATCCCAGAAGCCATATTCAGAAATCTAATTCCAGAACCTACATTCATAACAGGCACAGAGGGAAGCAGGAGAAGATGAATGTAAAAAAAAGAAAGAAAAGTATAGATAGACTTCTTTCATGGTATAATACAAATACTCTTTTTTTTTTTTGACTATAGTTGCAGCTCTTTGTGCCATAGTCTGACCTTTGTATTTAATCCCCACTGTTTCCAGCTCACTTAATGCAAAGAATATACAATTTTCGATTAGATGTAAAAAGCCTTTTGTAATGTGTTCACAAAAACCTGCTTATTTGATCCACAACAGTCTCCCAAAGTGGCCTGAAACTTTTCTCATCCTTTTTATAGCGAAAGAAGCAAGGCTTAGAAATGTGAAGTGACTTGAACAATGTCGTCCAGATTATCAGCTATTTATTTATTTTTGTAGATTTATTTGTATTTATGCATACAAGAACTGGGGTATAGGCCAGAGGTGCAGAGGGTGAGAGGATTCACCAGAGACAGAATGGGGAGCAGATCTACTGAAATACACTGCTGAGGGGAGCAGCAGGTGAGACAGGAGAGGTCTGCTGCGCCATGTGGGCTAGCTCCCTGGCCAAGATTGAACTCATGCTGCAGTGGCTGGCATTAGCTTGATAGTGGTGAGACTTTAACCCCTGCATCACCAGGGAGACCCTATCACCTATATAAGTGAAGGGTGCTCATACTAGAATTTGGCCTTCTTTTTACTAATTTGGGCTCTTTCACCACAGAAATTGACAGCTGTCATGTTGAAATAAGTCCTCTCATTCTCCTGAGGCTTGTGGGTAGTGTGTGTGCAACTGCCTCCCTGATCTCTGGACTCTCATCTGCCTGAGGAATCCATGCCCCAGGTTCAAATTTGATATTCTGTGTTTGAATGGATAGGGTTTTCTGCTTCCAGACTGGATTTTTTACTTAAACTAATCCCATCCTGTTTACTCAAGGTCTCTATTCAGGACAAGACATCTATAACACTTGTCTTTCTGCAAAGCACATTCAATCACACAAGGCTTTAAAAAAAAAATGCAGTGTGCACAAACTTGCTTCTCTTTTCTCTTACCATAGAAATTTTATCCAGAACATCTTGTCTTCCACTTCTCCATTTCTTATTATTCATTGTATCAATACACCTAATGCCGTGGAATCAATTAGCAGTGAAATTACTCTGAGTGCTTAGGGAGTCTCAAATATATAAATACATATACAAAATATATAAATATATGAGATACTTGCACTTTAATTGTTATTCTATTGACTTCCTGGAAAGCAACTTTGTGACATTTTGTGATATCTCATGGGAGCGCAGAAAAGTCCTGACTAGTATAAATACATACATTCAGAACCATTTATACACAAAGCAAAATGAGTGACATATACCCAAAGTATGAAATATTCACTTAAGTACACAGAGGAATTCATACCTATTCACTACAGTGAACTACATAGAAACAGATGTGAATTCCAGAATACTGTAGATTTAGGTCCACAAACTGGATCTTACTTATTAGATAACATAGTTGACTAATTTGTCATTTTTCCAAATTCTAGAATTCCTTCCAACACACTCATAATGGGTTAATAATAGTCCTGGGATATGGAATGGCTGTGAGAAGTCATTGAAAGAGAGTACTTAACATTGTATGAGTTGTTTTTAAACAAATAAATTATTTCCAAACTATTAAATAAATATAATCCTGCCTACCTGATAACAATAGCTAAGCATTTGATTGACCATTTACAGTGTATCAGGTAAGCAGTTTTGGTGTGTAGGATACTTTAGTTCTTACCAAGATTCCGTAGATAGTTATGATTATTAATATCCTTATTTTATAAACATAGAAAGGTAGACATAAAGAAATTAAAATCACAGAGCTTATAAGTAACAGAGGCAGGATTTAAAAACAGGTAGTGTAATTTTAAAAACTGCACATTAATCACTATGCCATATTGCTTAGCCTAGCCTGATCATTATATATGGAACATATAATGAAAACTATATATATGCAGAAATACATTATGTGTTGGGCACAAAATAAATGTTCACTTGATAGCTCATGCAATAAAGCTCTTTCTGCCAGATTGTCATAGTCAAAATTTGCAACTGTATGTGACTTTTAACAAAGGAATTGCTCTTGGGTGCAAAAGTACTGCAACATAATCTTTCTGGAGGTCATTGGTTGAAAATGGTATTTATATATCACTACTGCTACATGTCTGCTTATAGAATTAATGAAATGTGCATACTATTTACTTCTGAGGAATACTTGCCTTGTACATAGTAAATTTGTCTCCATACTTTTCAAGGTGATTGTGAGATACCATAATTGTCTTTTTGTCAGTACATTTTGGTGATAAATTATTTGGGAAGAATGCCAAAATGTTACATTCTAAGTGGTTCTTAGAAGTAAACAATGGGTAACTGGGTCAAATATATAAATTCAGTGGAAACAGTTCTAAAATTTCTAAATTCCTTTTTCTTTAGAGCATATATTCTGGGAGGTATAAGGGTAAGTGTGTGAGGGTGTGCATAAAGGATTTGATTGGAGGCAAGGAATAGAAGAGAAGGAAAGTCAAAAATTTAACTGAACTTCTCAATAGGTAAACCCTTTATTAGGTATTTTAAATTAGTACTAAAACAATATTTTAGGGAGTAAGCACTGTGTTTTTAAGATTCTTTGGAGTTTCAAAAATATATACCCAGGGGCCTCCTTGGTGGCGCAGCGGTTGAGCGCTGGGTTACAAGGCTGCCCGCAGCCTCTGCAGCACCGGTTCGATCCCCGGCCACCAGAGAGGGTCCCCACATGGCGTGCAGCCCTCTCCTGCAGCGCCCGCTGCTCCCCTCAGCAGTGTATTTTGTCAGTCTGCCTGTTCTGCTCTCCGCTCTGGCTCTGGTGAATTCTCTCACCCTTCTGCGCTTCTGAACCCAGTGCTTGTATAAAAAAATAAATGAATAAATAAATAAATAAATAAATAAATAAATAAATAAATAAATAAATCTTTAAAAAAATATACCCAAGGTTACATAATTAACAGATGAAAGAGCCAATATTCAAACATATATGTGCATGAATGTTTCCAATGTCCATTACAACATAGTCAGTGCAGCCACAATATCAAGTAGGATTAATGTGTTTTTTAGGAAAATCATGTTAAAGTCACAGATTCTAGATTTAAAGATATATTTGCAACTAATCCAGAGGTTATTGTAAACATATAAATTGTTTAGTTAGAAAGTGTATCAGTCTATAACACAGCGGCTGGATTCTGAGAGTCTCCTTTTCTGCCAAGCATCAGATTTTATTTTTTTCATCCTGCTATACAATTAAGGGCACTTGGGATCAAACAAAGGATCAAACCATCTTCAACATTAGAGCAGGGGAACTGCACATGGTTTTGACAAACTATTGAAGGGTGGTTTATTTAAAACACATCTAGGTTTCCTTTGATACCCCACACCCAATTTTTCCTTTCCTCCTCTTTTCTTTAATTGCCATTAACTTATTGTGAGGGAGCTAACAGTATTGGGTGCTAAGAAACAGATCTGGAATTAGCTGTGCTTTTAACTAGTTTTGGGGTATGGGGAAAATCAATTAACTGTCCACTTTAAAAAAATTTCAAACTGTTAAATTTCCTTTTACAAGGCATTTCATTCACAACTACAGTTTGATAAGAACTTCATACACATATGCCCAAAAGTCTACATAAGATTCAGTCATTTTACTCATTACAATAATAAAGGGAATGAAAACACTATCATAATTCTTTTAAAGCAATAAAGATCTGATAGACTTAGGGAAACATGTTCTTATACAAGTATAACATGTCGGTGGTATCAAATTATCTTACAAAGAAGTCACCAGATGCCCAGGAATCAAGTATAATTTAATGACAGTGAATTTGATCTGATGTGTCTTCACTGGTTGCCTCCTATTTAGACTGAACTACTGAGAGGAACACAGACACTAGGCAGCTGAGGTTATTTCTAAAGAGGTTCCTAGCATTGTAAAAGTGAAGTGTGTTTTCAGCACACCAATGACTATTGTATCCTTACTATAAGGAAACAGTGCAGTCCTCAAAGCCATTGCTTTCTCATCACTGTCAGGTTTTCTAAAGGTGAGAATAACAACCTACCTGCTTACACTGCTCACTACTGCAGAGATTTCAGAAATGTCTCTCCCTTTCAACCTCCACTTTTGCTGTCTTGAGGAATGGTGAAAGAGATTTGACAGTCATTCAGGAGGGTCCCTTCCTGTTCGGTTGTCCTATGATCCTGAGCACATAATGGCTGAATTCACAAGTGTTTCATAGCATCTAGTATATGCTTAACACTTAAAGTATCAGGCAAGAGGAGGCACAGAATTTTATCCACAACAAACTCAGCTGGCATGGTAAGAGAGACCAGCCCAGGTGGAGTAGTATATGGAGCAGAAAAAAAAGTGAAACTGAACTTCACTGACACTAGAGGTGTTTGACCAGGAGGAGCAATGTGAGACAGAAACTGTGAAGATTTCTCTTCCGAGGAGCACACACTCACCACTAGACTAGCTTCTCTGGGACTTTTATTAAGGTGCTGTCCTTGGTTAGCTTATTTCCTGAGACCCACTCAGGAAAGAGGATATTAATAATTACAGGTTCAAACATTTAATGTCTGGGAATTATTTTCAGTCAAGTCTTGCTGAATAGTATAAGACAACCTCTAGTTCATATCCTGAAAATAGCAGTTTAGGCCAAAACACAGCCATACTTCTTTCTTTGAGTGTGAACACATTTTACACATTATTCTAGAGGAAATTTCCTATGATTATTCACTTTCTTGCCTCTGAGATGTGTGCTTATCATTTAGAACTTTAATATACTATAGGGGTAAAACAATCAAGGTGTGTGAGACGAGTTTTCTGTGCAACAGTGTTAAAACACAATTGAAAGGATATATTTTTGTTTTCTTCCTATACTCCCTTTCCTTGTTTTTGTGTGAGAACATTTACGTTCTCTTAGTAAATTCCAATTAAACAATGCTGTGTTATCAATTATAGTCATTATGCTATACAATAGATCCTTTAAGCTTAACAATTCTACAACTGAAAAGTTTTACCCTTTTGCCATCCTCTCTCTACTGTCCCCACACCCTCACCCCAGCCTCTGGCAGCATTTTTCTAAACCCTGTTACTTCCAGTTTTATTTAATTGTTTTTAAGATTCTATATATAAATGATACTACGCAGTACTGCATTTCTTTGTCTGACTTATTTCACTTAGCACAGTGTTCTTCGGTTCATCCATCACTCCTCAAATAAGAGGATTTCCTTAATTTTAAGAATGAATAACATTCCATTGAGTATATATTTTCTTTATTCATTAACTTGCCAACAGACCTTAGTTGTGTTCAGTGCCTTAGCTAATGTGAATAAAGCTGCAGTGAACACAGGAGTACACACAATTTTTTAAGATAATGATTTTATTTCCTTGGGAGATATACCAAGGAGTAGGATTGTTGGAACGCATATTTAAATTTTTAATTTCTTGAAGAAACTTCATATCCTTTTTCATAATGTCTGTACTAATTCACATCCCCGGCAGTGGAGGAATAGTGTTCCCTGTTCTCCACATCCTCACCAACAGTTGTTATCTCTTACTTTTTTGATATTGACACGGTGACAGGAGGTGATATTGTTACAGGGCAACCCCAATGTGAAATGAGTTGCCTGACTGTGGGTCTTTACCCACTTGCTTAAAAGGGATTTAGAATAAGACTTAATGGTATGAACACACAAAAAGGTTAATAAAGGGTTTATTTACCCCCATCCCCAAAACAGGAGGGGTGGGGAATGAGGAAAGGAATAATTCAGGGAGGAAAAAAAGAGAGAGATAAATTGGTGAATGTGTCCTACCAGTTCCTTTGAGCTGGGACCCAAATATCACTCTGAAAACTGGCATAAAACCAATTTCCTCTATCAATTCCTATACTTTTCTATGCTCAGATCTTTTATCTCCTTGGTTGAGTTTATTCTCAATCATTTTATTTTTCAGTAAATGAGATTGCTTTCTTAATTTCTTTTTATGATAGGTCATTGTTAAATAGAAATGAAATTTTTGTATGTTGATTTTTTATCCTGAAACTATTAATTTCAACAGTATTTTTTTGGTGGAGTCTTTATGATTTTCTATATATAACATCTATAATTCATGCAAACTGAAAATAGAGATGATTTCACTTCTTCCTCTCCAATCTGGGTACATTTTATTTCTTTTCCCTGTGTAACTGGCCTGGATAGAAATTCTTGCATTATGTTGAATAAAAGTGATGAGTAGATATTCTTGTCCTATTTCTGATCTTAAAGGAAAAACATTCAGCATGCCATCACTGAGCATAAAGTTAGATTTAGTCTTGTCATATTTGACCTTAATTGTATGGAAGTACATTATGTGTATACACAGTTTGTTGAGATGTTTTTAACATGAAAGTTTGCTGAATCTTGTCAAATGCTTTTTTTTTTCTGTTCTTATTGAGATGATCTCTCAATATTTATCTTTACTTTGTAAATGTCTATGTCACATTGATGATTTTTGGTTGTTGAACCATCCTTGCATCCCTGGAATAAATCCCATTTTAGCATGGTATATGATACATTTAATGTATTGCTATGTTTGGTTTGTTAATATTTTGTTGATGATTTTTGCATCTATGTCTATCATATATATTGATCTATAATTTTCTTAGTCTATTCCTCTGGCTTTGGTATTAGGGCAATTTGGGCCTCAAATAAATTTGGAAGTGTTCCCTCCTCTTCTGTTTTTTGAAAGAGTTTGAGAAGGATTGATATTAGAGCTTCTTTAAATGTTTTGTAGAATTTAGAAAAGATATACTTTGGAACTTAGTGAAACAAAGAGGTAAAATCTAACAAGAATAAGTAAGGTAGTATGGCTTAGTCTGGGAGCTTTTGTCTAAGATAATAAGGGATAAGGGAATATTAAAATCTTTGAAATAGTACTGGAACAATGAATATAGTACTTAATGAACATTAATCTGAGCTACATTAAAGTATTTTTAAATGAGTTGTTTCCATTTTAAATAAAAACATCTTATTCTTGCTCATGAGTTTCTAAAACATCAAATGTTAAACTATATTTAGTTTTCATCTGTCTTGTTATAGTTATTTTAAAACTCACAGTACAAGATTGCTGTATATTCTTTTGAGTTCCTATTCCCTTGAATTTCTTGAAGTTTTAGCTTTACAAGAAGTTAAATGTATTCTCCTTTTGACTCATGGTAATTTGTAATCATTGAATCTTTTCTCTTTGGATTTGCCATTATTATTATCTGCAGCTTCAAAACCTATCATATGCAAAATGACTTGGAAGAAAGTTTAGAATTTTGATGAGACCAGGAACCCCTTGTGGCTACTGAAGTAATTGAGGCATATGGTAATGGTGGCTACAGATTAGGCTAATAAACACTATTTAGAGAGAGGGGGCAGAACAAAATTTCTTTTGCAGAATTATCAGTATGTTAATTCTTAAGAAAATCAAGTTTAAATATATGTTTCATTGAAAATTAACTATTAAAATCAGTTGTACTAGAGTTTTAGATTTTACTTTTTGATATTCATTTTATTTGCATATAGGAGTGTAATATTTCATATACTTTAGTGTACAAATAGTAGATTATTCTTTATCATCTAACTTGTTAAAACTATACTCATCTGTTGAGAACATATGCAATCCTCTGTATAAAGTATTCTCAATCTAGTTCTTAGAAAACCTTTACCTGCTTTTCTCCTTAAGATTCAGATAGGGCAGAGTTTATCAGTGCACTTAAACCCTTTAAATGACATCCTATTGCTTTAAGGATCTAAACAAAAATTCCCAGCTCAGAAAAGCTGCAAGTTCCCACTGATGCCTGCTTAGCTCTCCATATTCACCTGCCACCATTCTCTGTTCTATTTCCTTGTGTGCCAGCCACATTGACCTCCAATTTCCCTCTCAGTTTAAGGATTTTCCATATGTTATTTTTTTTTTCTGGGCAGAATCCTCTTCTTACCCTACTTCTTTGTCTGCTTAACCCTGTCTTACCCTTAGTCCTCAGAGCAACTTGATTCAATGAGGACTTCCTAGGGTCACCTAGGTCTCCTTACAGACCTATTATAACAACAAAATGTTATTCATAACAGATTTTGCAAGTATATATTTATTTGTCTGATTGTTTTTAAATCTGTCTCCAAAAAATAATTTTGTGTGAGCCAGTATCTTATATTTTTTTGTTTGCCATGCATCCTGAGCACCTAGTGAAGTATATATTTGTTGAATGGCTAGATGATTGAAAACTGCAGTAATGCCAGGGAGACTGGACTAGTGATGCCATCCCAACCCACAAAGCGTGTTGAATCAGCTTTGGACATCTGGTGGCACTTGTATTCTCCAGGTGTATCATTGGAAAATGCATGGAAAGCCAGGGAGTGGTGAATGCATGCTCAAAAAAGTCCTGAAAGGATTATATGGCACACAGTCACATTGTTCCAGGTGAGAAGGGAACATTCTGACATTCTTCATGCTGTAAAAATAGTGCATCTGCATTTTTAAAGAATCATATGTAATGTTAAAAAATAACGAGCTTGTACAAATTTGGTGATGCTTAGATTAAGATTTAGCCTATTTTATTTACTTACGTTTTACCTGCCTCAAAATATTTTCCCCAGATCCTATCTCTTTTGTTCTAGACAGTATACTTTAGACTTCAAAGAGGTATAATCAAAGTAATTTTGTGGGGAGAAAAAACTTTTCTTATAAATACGTATGAGCTCTTCTCAATGTCCTGAACCTTAGACTTCTCTTTCCCTTTTCCTGAATTTAATACCAGATTCTCTATTTCCCAAAAGTAATGTTCTTTGTGATGTCTTTCCCAAAAGTAATATTCCCAAAAGTTGTTCTTTGTCTCTGAAAAATTGTCTGAGGAAATATATTTTGTTTTCATGTAGGTATTTTCTTCCAAAACAAAGTTAAACACAAAATGCATGCTACTTTCATAACCTTGGAAGTTGGTAACTTCCACAGTGTATATGTATACTGAACCACTAACCTGAACAGGCAGCTCATCCTGAATGTACACAAATATCATGGATGACAAAGTACTGTTATCAATGTTAGCACATGTGAATTCCTTTGAACATTATCAATTGTTTGAAAGTTGATTTCAACCATCTCATCACAGTCATCTTCGTTATACTTTAATTTTATTATAATACACATTTATTGCATTATTACTCAAAAGTATTGTCTTCTTAAATGAAAACTTTTCACAAATAAAAATTATCTTTCAGATATGGCTTGTGTTATGTCTGTTCTTATAATCAAAGTTTAAGAAGCATGGTAACTTTTAGTTAAATAAATTTCATAATATTAACTTAGCAAGTATTATTTCATTTCCTTCGCTTTTCACTCATTTCTGTATTCTCAAGAGATGATCATTGTACTTTTATAAAATCAACTGAATTTTAGTTTGTAAAATTCAATAGCTTTTCAATGACACCAAATGTTGTCATATTGAATTACTGAAAGTCATTGAATTTTAATATTTCTCAATTCAGAAAAAATGAAATATAATAGTATACTACTTTTTTATTTTAAATGTTTTGAATTCTGCAATTGTTATTTCATATGGAGCAGATGTAGATTTTTTCATATAGATACTAGTTTTATATATATTTAGTCTGCTCCAATTGCTCCATAATAGCAATGACAGCACCCTTAACTTCTTCCATTGTGTAAAAATGACCTGAGGTGTTCTTTAGTGGCACTTTCTCTCAAATACTGCTAGGTAAAGAGGGCAGGAAAAGAGAACAAGGTCATTAGCCAAGGCTTTCCATCTATCACATTGGGACTCACTGGGGCCTAGAGTTCTAAATAATCCTAAACATTTCAAAAGACTTGTTCTCCTAAGGATACATTTCTCATGGCCACCTTTCAAAGTCAGAAGCTAATAATACCCTCAACCTTCTTACCTTTTGCTGATATGTGTGACACAAAGTATGGATAATTTCTGCTGAATTGAGCCTGTAATGAAGGAATTTATAGTCAGTTATAATGTATTTGAGATCTAAAGTATATTAGCTCTTTATCAAAGGAAATGATAAAAAGCTACATTAATATGGGTGGATAGTAATTATTTCAGAGCACATAATTATTCTCCAGTTAACTGTAGGGAAATGCTGATATTTTTGTTCTTTTTATTTTTAAATAAAAGTTACTGTGGCCAGATTTGAAATGTGTCCTTCTTAAAGGCTGTCATGGGGAAATATGCTTATGTTAATGGCAAAGGTAGTGTTTTGGGATTCAAATTAGTTCAAAGTTCATGGTTAGGAGTACTTTTTACCTTCCTTAGTCCTGTTGTTTCACCACTGAATCTATTTATTGCCTATAGGAGATATAAAATATAGTAATTACTCTCACTTCCTTTCAAAATGACAGGAGGTCTACTTTCCTATTAACTCTAATGAGAGTTATGTGTGCATTCCTCAAGGAGGACAGACTCTGTAGAGTTTCAAGGTAGAATAAATCACTTCTACACTCGGTTTTAGAGGACTCATTTGCCTTATATTTTAGTGCTTTAAAGTATCCATTTAAACTGCTGTTATTGAAAATGCACTATTTGTAGTTTAAAAGAAGCATGAGCTGTGGCTGGAATGTTGTTAATGCCTGTTATTTCTGATGAGATATAAATGTTTTACTCGTTAGGGAAATCATGTTGATCAACTTTAAGGTATATGCAGTCTGTCAAATATGGTTGTCTAATTTTCCTAAGAAAATTAATGTCAATTGCCACTTATAATATTTCTATTTAAAAAATGTTTAACATCAGTGATATATGTCAATAGTAACACATTAGAATAAAGGAAAATGTGCCAGAATTGTTGCTATCCTAGAAAGAAGGGAGCTCAAGGCTATGAATATTTTCTTTCGAACCAGGGATTAAGGAATTTTAAGATCATATAGGAATCTGTTTCTGTGATTCTTTACTCTGTTGAGGTTTCCTAAGAGAAAGTAATGTTGAGTTTCTCAGTTTGCAACCCAGGATACTTATTCTCAGTGTTTTCAGACACACAAGATAATGGAAATCTGTTTTCTTGCATTTTATAATCAATTTTGTGAAAAATTATCATCAGTCCTAAGGGAACTTAAAAATATCAGATGTATAAACAAATTCTTGATTTTAAGAGAACCTAGCTATATTGCAATCACTAAAATACTGCTGAAACCCATATTGTGGGAACAAATTAATATCACCCAATAATAGGTTTTTGTCTAGTATTCAATAAATTAAATCATTTTGGGGAGCACTTGACTTCTTTTCTCAAATAAACATCACTGCATCTAATTATTAGCGTGAAGCAGTATCTGTGTTTCTAACTTTTCATATTTACTTCAGTAAAAAATGTTCTATGAAGTACATGTGATATAGCCATTAGCCCACATTAGCTAAGATGCATGCAGTTTCTGAGTAGGGGAGGTGATTAACTAAATAGCAAAAAACAGGTTTTTCACTTTGAAATGGGGTAAATTCTGAATACTAGGGATGACCTGCTCAATCAGTAAGTCCTCACCCTGGCTGCTGTAGAATGCAGGGCAGAGAGCGAACTAAAATTAAAGGGAGTGAGAAAAAGGGGAACTAAGAGAAAACAGGAGAAGTAAAGTTATTGTCCAATGTTGCCAGGTTGTCTGTCATACCAGCACATGATTTCAACTAAGCAGAGACCAGGGTGCAGTCAAAGAACCTGGACATGCCTGCCTGCTGTGCTTTAAAGTCATCATGAGACCTCCACTTTACCCCTAGGTCCTAGCAGTCTCCATTCAGGGAGACAGTGAGTTAAGTCCAGAAAATACCATGTTAGCTATGAACAGCACCCACTGGCTCAGAGGTTGCTCTTCACTGTACTGTCAGTGCCATCCATGGAAAAATTATCTTGCTCAATAACTGATGATTTCCACAACTTCTCACCTATGCAGATGTGGAGAGAAATAGCAACTGAGAACTACATCTTATGTGAAAACAAGTGGGAGGTCACTTAGTATCAAATATCTTAGTATCAAATATCAAATATCTTAGTATCAAATGTCATCTACATGCAAGAGCTAGCTAGCAATTCTTTTTTTTTTTTAATATCTTTTTTTATTAAATAATAAATTTTATTGTTATATTCCCCATACAATTGCAGCCCCCCCATTCTGACCCCAATCCCTCCCCTCCCGCCCCTGCCCCCTAAAAGTGTCTCTGATTCATAGTTTTTTGTTGATTTTGATTTTCACTTTCTTATAGTTATTCATTTTCCTGGTCCCTTATTTAAGTTTTCTAGATTCCTGCTATGAGTGAGACCATCCGATATTTTTCTTTTTCTTTTTGGCTTATTTCGCTGAGCATGATCCCTTCCAGCACCATCCATGTTGCTGCAAATTGCATGTGTTTATCTTTTTTGAATGCTGAGTAATATTCCATGGTATATATGTACCACATCTTCTTGATCCAGTCATCTATTTTTGGGCATTTGGGTTGTTTCCAAAGCTTAGCTATTGTAAACAGTGCTGCTATAAACATAGGGGTGCAGGTGTTCTTTGGAATTGATGTTTCTGTGTCCTTTGGGTAAATACCTAGGAGTGGAATTGCTGGATCATATGGAAGCTCTATGTTTAGTAGGTCCAGAAATCTCCACACAGCTTTCCACAGTAGTTGGACCAGTTTGCACTCCCACCAACAGTGCAGAAGAGTTCCTTTTTCTCCACACCCTCGCCAACATTTGTTGTTGCTTAGCTAGCAATTCTGTAGTGTGCCAAGTGTGTAAAACTACTGGCTTGGGGCTGTAAAACTTAAAGATTTCCCAAAGATGTAAACTGCCTTGTGTACTAGACATGAAAAGAAAAACTTCCATGTGAAAAAGTCCAAGAAAGACATTTTATAAATCCCTGACTAAAACAAGGAGAGCAACTAAATTTAATTGTAACAGGATCTCAAAATATTAGTGAATTGATAAATCATCAAAAACTTTTTGACCTCACATGTGTGATTTTTTAATATGCCAACAATTAACAAAATTAAGCAATCTAACTAAATTTGGAAAGTTAATTACTGTACACTAATTAACTAACACTACACTTAATCTTTGTTGTTATTTGGTAAATAAAACTATTGCTTTTATTTAGTGGTCTTGAAAAGAAAAATGCAAGAAAATATATTTGGTGAAATTTATTTACTGCTTTAACTAATTATAGAAAAATAAAAAAGCTTTAAAGTTTCAATTTCTAAGTCTAATGTTTTGCATAATGTTTAAACAATGGAAGCATTTCAAATATAGTTTCCATATAGATTTTTTTTTCAATTTATATTAAAAATATATTCTGCAGAAATGTGACTATGTTGTTGCATGAATATCAAATAATACTGAGGGTACTTTTGCATTTAAACAGGAACATATTAAAGAAATGTCAATTTCTGTGAACTTGCAATGAAGTACCAATTAACATGAACTATTGTTTTCATCTAGGTTTTCTCTTAATGGAATGATTGTTTGCTGGAATGACCATAAAAATATATCAGTAAATTTGTTGTATATAGCCTTCTGTTCTTGGAATGATCTTGAAACTACGATTTTATAATATAGATTGTCAAAGGATCCTTTCAATTACATCAATTTCTGCACTTCCAATCTTTTGATTTTTGCCAGTTGCTACTTATTTCAAGGTAGTATCTCTGAGGTGATGAAACATAATTGTAGTATATCTCATTTTTCCTTCTGTTATCTGGAATGGGGATTTTAGTTCCTTGAGAGTTATGATATTAGTTGCAATTTTGGATTACACACATAATGCATAGTAATCACTGAAATATTTTCTTAAAATGTTTAACAGTCTTTCCCTATGATGTATATTAGAATTAATGCCTGCTTCTTTACTACATAGATATTGTTGAAATCAACACATAACTTTCAGTCTTTTTTTCCCCCACCTTTTCTGTGACTGTTATTTCATGCATGACCAAATGCTCTTGCTTACTGCTATGTGACTGGCTGTCTTTTTACTTGACTGTCCTGTGTTTGTAATGATTGCTTTCTGCATGAGGATTATGAAATGTCATACAAATTAAATGGTTATGGAAATAAAAATAAAAGTGGGGCATCACTTACTCTTTTGTGTGCTGAATATATCAATAATGTGACACTTAAAATTACTTTCATATGACTTTTCACTTTCCCCTTTAGTGTTTACTTTTATTCTAGCAAATCAGTATTGTTAAGTATAATACAACATCTATTAAAAATTCATAGTGTTTAATACAATTATTGTTCTAAAACACGATCCCATTATAAATAACTATACTGGGCATGAAATTGCACTAGAGTGTAATTCCATTATATTCTTAAATTGATTATAAAATATAAGCACCAAGTCTGTAACTACTTCAGTAGCTAAGCACTGACTTCTATTGATGGTGCCTTTCTCTACTGAGTAATGAGATTATTTGTTCTTACATTTGTGCAAGTTGCAAATATCTTACAGCTAATTATTAGTCAAAGTACATGGGGAAATATTTGTGTAATGACAAGTAATTTTATAAAGTCACAGTTTTTAAAATGTATGCTAAAAAAGGTGTAAACCCAAATGCTGATGAACTTAAAAAAAATTATGAGGAAAAAGAAAAAAACACCCGAAGAATGTTTATATTTCAGTTTTCCCTGATGTTATTATATCGTCCCAAATTAAAGAATGAGTCTGGCCTACTTTCTTTATTGTTGTCACCAATTTAAATTAGAAAAGACACTGAATAAATTGAGTTCCTTCAGCTAATAAAATTGTTTACTTTTTTTGTACACTGTGGGTATTTAAAAAAAAAATCATTTCCTTGGTTTATGACTTGAGTTTCAAACCATAATGTATTTTTTATGCTGGATATATTCACAAACCAAATCTCCTATGAGATATTTTGGGGAAAGGTATTTTTTTCTTAAACAAAATAGATAATCAACTTTGACATAACCATTCCCCGCTCTTTTTGAAAATACCTTGAGAATTTTAGTATTTACATATATTTTTTTCCCCTCAGTCTTGTTTATTCTTGAATTGTCTTTTTTTTTCCCTCCATTTCTCCGTTCTCAATCCTAGGTCCCCTTACAAAGAAACAGACAGATGATTTAGGTGATAATGACGGTGCTGAAGATGAAGGTATTTTTTTTTCCACCAAATATATTTGCATGACAAGGACCTCAGTCACTTTTTCCACCCTTTTCTATTTTTTTACTTCTTGTCTTTTTTTGAAAAGTTGTTTTTAATTCCCGTTTTTGATGTGTTTTGTCTTCTTGCTTGTTGTACATATAAATATACATTTAAAAAATTTTTAAATGAATGTTAAGTTTTACATTTTGATGCCAGCCATTAAAAATGTTTTAAAAAGAGGGGCATATTTTTGTTTTCTTGAACTGACTTTTGATATGTTTCATCCCACGTTTTGACTAATATTTGTCCATATTCTTTGAACTAACAATCACCCCCCTGTAGTCTCTCTGTACCCATTTGCATGTATTCTAATCTGTAAAATGTAAATATTTTACCCAATATTAAAATGTGTTTATTTTTAGTTTGATATTTGTTTAAAAAGAGCCCCCACCCAATAAAATAAAGGACAAAAGCTGATAGAAAGTGTTTCTTAAGCAATATAATTTAGTTTCAGAAAATTTCTGGTGCTTAAATAGCACATAAATGAAATTGTTTAGATGATAAAGGCATTATACCTATTTAGATAACAATAGTAAACACTGTATAATCATTTAAGTATACTGAGCTCATTATGGTATTTTTGTTGCAATTGTTAGTTTTTTAAAACAAGATTAGATGAATATCCTTTAATTTCGAGGGCATATAAATTCTAGATTAACAGATGAAGATTTCTGGTTTTCAAGTATTGATGACTGTAAGTGATAAATGTTATGCTTCATAATATCAAAATTATTTTTCTCTTATCAACTTTTTATTACATGATCTTACATGTAATTATTCATTAGATAGATTTTAAATTTATCATTCCATTGTGTACCTTTACCTGGTGGTAACTGAATATCTATAAAAGACTCTTGATTCTTTCAGTTCATCTTGGTTCCAGTTAGTATTTTTTGTGAGCTTCCCCAGTTATAATTCTTATAGGTTTGACTAATATAATCCCGTGTTTCTAAGTAATCCCCACAACCTAGAAATTAAATCTCTTATAGATAGATATTAAGTAAAATAGTAAGAAAAGTTTTCCAAAATAAAATAATACATAAACAAGTAAGCAGAAGCTTTAGTTCCAGGAGTTACAACTATAAATGAATGAATTTTACTAAACAAATTAAATTGCTTTTATTGAGATATATTTAAGAAAATTATAGATGTGAAGCATTGACAATTTAAAATTACATGGTGTTAATATTTTTATAATATTTAAGAATTTTTTTGATTAAATCCAATTTATAACATTTGACTAAAAATTTGTTTACCATGAACCCCAGCAGTGAATTAAAGATAAAACATAAAGCTGTCATTAATATTTAATATAAACCATTATACTTACCCAAGTATTATTATTTTGAGTGCTAAATAACAAAAATTAATTTATAATATAAAAATGCATATATTTTTAAAACTTGGGAACCTCAAGTATTCAAACATTCAGAACATTTATTGATTGAGAACATGTGTTTTGTTTTAAGACTGGTTCACTTGCAGGCTTCGGCTTTACTGAATTCTCTAAAAAATCCTTAACTCCTAGATATTTGTTATCTGCATGTTAACTAAGCTTATTAGTGTGTGGCTTTGTAAACTCCAATTTTTCCCAAAGTACTCAGAAGGTTATTTTATACCATTTTCTTATTTAAAAAATATTTTGATTGCTAATTTAATGTGCTTCTTTTCCTTTTTTCTTTTGGTTAAACAGTGTCAAGTAAGATAATTACATGATCACAAAACATACTTCTCACCATCCATAGTGAGCTAAGCCCTGTAAATGTAAATACACTTTATAAATCTATTTTGAAGCATATTTATCTTTTTTAAATAGCCATTAACAGCACCTTACACCTGTTAAAATAACAGATAATATCTAGGTAAGCACTAAGTCAACCACAAGAGTTTTCAAATCAATAAATATTTTTAAATATGGAAAAAATTCTCTATGGAGAATATCAAAGCAGTCAGTTTAAATTCAGTCTATTCTGCTGTATTGTTTTGGATAAATATTCAGAATATATGAAGAAATAATTCAAATATTCCTGAGGGAAAAAACCTTTGTAGGAAAGTTTGAGCATCCTCTCTGTTCAATTCTTTTTTGTAATTATTTTATAGTTGTATAAAGAAAATCAAGGTCAATTTCACATTTGTTCCAAACCTGAATCAACATCACTGGAGAAAAAATCAGCAGATACAAACTACTTGATAAAGTCACCTTTCCTTCAGACAGATGTCTAATTATCTTGTCATTTCTATGAAATTCACCATCATTTGCTGATAACCTCAATCTTACCTGATTTCTAGTTCCCTGTCTCGTCTGTACTCAGAAAATACCTGAGACAAGACTGGATTGTGCCCCCACATACATACACTGAAACTAGTCCAGGTCTTCTCAGTGGAGCTTTATTCTTCACTTTTAATTCCCCTTTGCATCTTTAGCTTTATTTGTTTGTCATCTTTAGGACAAACATAATTATATCACTTCTCACTTTGTGTGTTATAATAACCAAAAAGAACTGCATAAAGTACAGGCCATTTCAATAGCTAAAAAACACTAATATGAAATGATAAAAATGGATTAAAGAACATTTTACATTTCTACCAGTTTTTTTTTTTTTTGAGAATTTGAGATATTTAAAAAAAAAATATTGTGTGATGAATACCCTAACATTAATATTCTAATATCAACTTAGTTTTATATCTTACAGAGAGCTTTCTAAAAAATTGCTCTTGTCGATTTTTGTATATTATTTAAGAAAAACTACCTTTGATTTTAAGTCCATTTTCACAACCACAAATTCAGACAACACCTCTATATTTCCTTGTTTGCTCTGAATGATAATTTCATAAATGAGTAGAGTTAGCAGATAATTCTACATTAACTGCTCTAGATACAGTGACAATTGCTACGCAGGCTTAAATTTTAGTTTATCAGAAAGATATAATAGATCTTAAAATTTAACATCAGAGCATCTACTCAGATTCCAAGTTTTGCATTGTTTTATTTTCAAAAACTTAAATAATTTGCCATAAAAAAATAAAAGAAAAATAATCATGAATACCTACTAACCACCCCATTCTTTTCAGATCCATATGCTCAGTGGACCTGTGCTAGTGTTTTAGTCTGTGAGAATGTTCTTTGGTCTTAATAAAGTCAGTGGCAGTTTGAGCAAAACCCAAAATCTTAGATGACATCTACTTTTTTTTTAACCAGGGAAAAATACTCGAAAAGGGCAACAAGGATGACTTGAGTCTAATAAGCTCATTAAACAAATAAGATACATCTACTGTCATTATATTAAAGACATCATTTAATTATTAAAATGATGGCATTAGCAGATAGTAGGCTATCTGATATATTGGGTTCACTTCTAATGATTCTCGTTCTTTTAAAAATCAAAGCAAATATACATATAAACTTTTTTTAATGTTAAATAGATCTTAGACTATGAAGAAAAGTATGGTCTAAGATAGGCCTCTTCGATAAACCACTATCAAAATAAAGTTTAAGAAGGACCACTCTAATAAAACAATACCAAAGAATTCCAATTGTTCTGTAATAAAAATACAGCATTCCTCCAAACTTTATTAGCAATAGTAAGGGTTGCTATGTGCAATAATTTTTACTATTTTGGTAATTAATGCTCCATATAATATTAACTTCAGGGTTACTTCAAGCAAAAATAATTATTTTCCAGTGTGCAGCATTAGAATTTAGTGCAACTTCCGGAAAAAGAATTAGTTCACATGATAAGTTTTTTAGGCAAGACTCAGATCTCTGAGGAATCTGAAAAAACAACTTAAATATTAGAATCATCCCAAATACTCAAAAATGCTTTCAAGTCTAATTTTCAAAGAAAAATAAAGAGATACCACTTAAAATATCTCCTGGAATCTATTGTCATATTTTTCAGTCCTTTCTGAAAATACCCACTTTGCTCTGTTATTAGATATAAAAATGTGGCAAGTCTTCTCAATGTGTGCCTGTATTGTTTTCCAGGTGAACAGAATGGCTCTACCCAGATTTCATTACTGTTCACAGTTGGTGCTTTGTAATTCTATGTAATTTTAATTAAAGAAGAATTCTGAAACAGCCTCCCTCTGTGCTACCTCCAAGCATACAATTAGCAGAGTACAGTGTCTGCTGTGAACAGTCAGTTAATGATTTCAGTTTAATAATTTATTATTGCTTCTTCTGTGCCAGCCATACTAGAAAAATAACCTAAAACTGTATGCAGCAAACAGGCATTTAAGGAGGATAGCTTAACAGTATCAAAAGGGTTGTTTTCTCTGCAAATCTAACATCTCCACAAGGCCTCAAATCTTTACAAATGAATGAATATCATTTTACCTCCCAAGGATATAATGAAAAAATAAGTTTAAATTTTCCCCCTAAATGTAGCGGTATCTAGAGGTTGGTTTTTAATGTCAGAGTATCCTCTCTTCACCACTTAAAAATTAAGAGACTTTTCTCATGTGCTTTGTTGTTGGGGGGAGTAAATTTAAACATTGGTATTAAGTCAAATTAAAAATATTTTTTTAAAAAATGCTCTAAATTCTGCAATGATCCATTTCCCTAACTTGAAAATCTTGGCAAAGAAGTTGAGTTATAATTCCTGATCCTAAAATAATTTTCTAATTAAGAAGTCATTTTATTAACAGGAAAAAATCAAGGCATTTATATTACCCTTCCTTTATAAAATAAATGTAAAGCAGCCTGTAAATAATCATTAACTTTTTAAAATGAATTTATATTCTATAAAGATGTAGGAGAGTCAATTTCAAAAAAATTTCAAAAGCAAGAAAACACTTTAGTTTTGAATGACCCTCAATAGTGACACAAAAGAATATTATATTGATGAAATTTTTCTTTCAATTGTGGGCATAAAAAACATGGGTTATTATATAATAGTAATATTTTTATTTATATATATAGCATGTAGAGTATTTTAATATAAGTTAAAACCATGTACAATATACAGTTTAGCCTCTTTTGAAATTATTATATCTTAATATCAATTAATATTGTCTTATGTTTTCCCTTACATGTTATTTCTAGATCTTTGTCAAAAATCACATAAGTATCTTAGAAAAGCAATTTT
Organism: Talpa occidentalis; assembly: GCF_014898055.3. Lineage (NCBI taxonomy): Eukaryota > Metazoa > Chordata > Mammalia > Eulipotyphla > Talpidae > Talpa > Talpa occidentalis. The sequence goes on from NW_023604295.1 coordinate 22,269,210, forward strand.
TTTCTGAAAAATCAGAACAAAGTAGAGCTAAGAATAGTACAATAGTTACATGCAGAGATGAAAAATATATTTTAGTCTCTCTTCTTCTTTCAAAAGGTATGATTAGGTGGAAAGAGCAGATGACCAGAAATTAAACGAAAACTATCATTTAAAAATGACAGTCTCGGGCCTCCCCGGTCACAAAGCGAATGAACACTGGGCTGCGAAGCTGCCTGCAGCCTCTGCAGTGCTGGTTTGATCCCCGTCCGCTGGGGGAGGGTCCCCCATGGTGCGCAAACTTCTCCTGCAGCACCCACTGCTCCCCTCAGCAGTATATTTCATCAGTCTGCCTGTTCTGCTCCCCGCTTTGGCTCTGGTGAATTCTCTCACCCTCCCACACTTCTGACTGTACCCAGTGCTTGTATAAATAAATAAATAAATCTTTAAAAATAAATAAATAAATAAAATAAAATGACAGTCCCCTAAATACATAAACAGCAGTACAAATGTATGATTTTACAGCCTAAACATTACTCTAATAGTAAGTAATGAAATTAAATTTCTTGCAACATACAACACAATGTCGTAATTACATTCACAAATTGGAACAAATAATATGATACATTTGATGTATATATGATACAAATCTTTACAGTAAAGAAAAAGAATATCTTATTCATAATAACAGTGATACAATTGTTTTTACTGTATGGTACATAAATTTCACGTGAAGTACATAACAATTTTTAAATAGTAGTTCTTGGAATGATTATCATTCTATTATTTTTTTTATTTCTACTGTCAGCAGTAATCAATAAAAAAGCACTAAAAATCAAATCTACTTTCAATTTGTCTAGGTTTTATAATGCAGTCTATAATTTTAGACAAAATTTTATATAGAAACCAATGGGTCTACTGCTTTTTTTTCCCATAATAACTTTTAATATGTTGCTTAAGAAACACTTTCACAAAAACAGCAAATTAAAGAACTCTGTTAAAATCATTCCTTTTTGCCCCTAAAGTGAAGTAAATTATTCTTTTATTCATTATGTGTTTTTTTGAGGGTAAGAACAATTGTCAACCATTTGTTTTTCAGATATTCGAGATAGTGGGGGTCCCAAACCAGTGATGGTGTATATCCATGGTGGTTCATATATGGAAGGAACTGGAAATTTATATGATGGAAGTGTCTTGGCAAGTTATGGCAATGTGATTGTCATCACAGTGAACTATCGACTTGGGGTACTTGGTAAGAAATTTATTTTTTCACCATTTATTCATAAAGTATATGACAGTTTTGATTTATTTATTTGGCTTAGCTTTGTTTAACCCATTATTCTGTGATTATTGACTTTGTTTGAACCAAAAGTTTTGGAATTTTCAGTGAGTGCTATCCCTGATCATAAATCACCTGGTGAAAGACAGGGGTAATTTTGAGATTTAAAAATAAAGAGGTAAAATTATTCGTATTGGTGAACATTGTTCTTCCTGGTTTGGTTTTATAGAACTAGGGGAGCCAATAATGGCAGGTTGTTTCTGAAGAATTAGTTGGTGAACAAGTTTTCTTTCTGCATTTCTTTTGAACAATGTTATAAATTAATCTAAGGTTTCCTCTGCACTTAGAAGCAAATTTATATTCTCTTTAAGAATATGTGTATGGACTGACTGGCTTTGGTGAATGATTTCTGAAGTAGGGAGATTTTTTTAATTAATTTGTCAATTTCTAGAAATATTTCATATAAAATATTTTGATTGAATGATTTGAATTGAAAAATATGTGTTGATTTCTTAAGTTACAAAGAGCTCAATTCAATAATGTATTCATATGCAAAACAAAATTAAATTGTTTTGAACTATAGATTCTTGTTTTGAATTATAGATAGATATTTTTTGCAAAATGACTTACCAAGTACTCTGAAACAAGAATACAGCTTTATGTTACAACTACTTTTACAGGAAAAACTTGCTCTTCTACTTGTATAGTATTATTATTTACAGTATCATCACAATTTGAGGAGTAAAATTACTGTATCATTTAATAAGATAGCTTTGTAGTATTTTAAATAAAAGTATTTGCTAAAGTTATAATTCATCACAAAAGATTTTACTTCTTTTAATCTTAATTATCTCATTGTTTTAAGTCATACTGTATACTTATATAGATTTAAATTATATGTTATTTTACACAATGAAGTATCTCACTTTTTCATTAATTACTCCACAATATTTTGAAAAAAGAATTCAATTTATATTGCTTCTATGATAATCACTAACAATATATATTTTAGCCACTGAGAGTTTATTTTCTTTCTTTTGTGCTAGTTATTATTCTAACTCCTTCTATGCAATCATAATGTTATTTTCATACTAATGTCAAAACATAACAAAGAGAATAATTTCGTCAGTCAAGTTTGTCTTGGATGAGGAGATAGTTTAGCAATGCAAAGGTGAAATCTTGATCATTTTCTGGATTGCTATTTTGAATTTGTAGTTGGTGGATGAGATGTATACACTGTCTCAATGAAGGTATAAAATATTTCTGTAACACTGTTCAAGGAATATTAGTAACCCCATAGTTTCTAATCATTCATTGCTTCAGATGTTGCTATAATTTTTAGTGGACAAGGGAGAGTGTCATGCCACCAATGAAAATTCTCTGTGTTGGAATTTGTGTAAAGAGATGTTCACATTAATCTCTTAATCTCTTTTAAATATTTCAGAGTGTTATTTATTTCTTGTGTAACATTTTAATGAAAGGATCTTAAATTTCTTTCATACATTTAATTTTAATTATAGCACTTTGCAAAGCAAGATTGTTTTTATTGACTACTATTCTCATTTTTTCTGAAGTTTTAGAGTTGAAAATCATGTGACCTGTGAACAGGTTGAAAAATTTTAATTTAATGCCACATAGTAATAACATAATTTTTTAGGACTTAAGCAACCATTTGTCATATGTACCAATTTCCCTTAAAAAATATTTTGGCTACATCTTACTCTGTTACTGGTTAGGTTCACATTGTAAAATTAACTGTTGTTGCTTTGATTTAAGTTCTGCTTATTCTGCTTGTATTTTACATATTGAGTGCTAATGATTCCATAGGAATCCTATGTTTATGTCCATATTCTATCTTTAAATGATAAATTCTAAGTGATTGGATTGTAGAACATATTAACCAACAACAACAAAAAAATGAAGAACTCAATTTCTTGCTTCTCATAATGACAAGCAGTGCTGTTGATGATGAATGATTTTGCTGTGTTTGTTTTGGTTCTATTGCAATCTAGGATTTAAACTTTAGTTGTCTCCTTTGTTCCTCTTGATGACACCATACAATTAGAGTCAGATTTAAGAATCAGTTGTCCTTTGTAGTCTTCCTTTCAACAGAATAAAGTCTAAAACTTTGTTAATGAAACTTTCTGCGATGTTAGTTCTAGAACAGATGAATTCTGGTTACTTTCTTTCTAAAACATGTGTTGGGACTTGTGAGAAGGTATTTAAATATATTTAATTCATGAAAGATAAATTCATATTAGCATACTTTGCCTGTGTAGTATACTATGAGTAAATCAACAGTTCATCTGGCAGAGAAATGCAATTTTAAAAAAAAAGAAGCATAAAACTTTTGTTGTTAATAATTTCCTTCATGGTGAAAAGGTAAGCCAAAATTCTTGGGTGTGAGATTCAGAAGTATTGCTGTTTAGATTGCTGTTAGGAGACTGTTGAAAATTAAATAGGAATTAAGATTTGATCCTACATCAGAAGACAATCCTGAGCTGTGTTTTGACTTGGATGTTTTGGTGTAAAGGAAATGAATTTCGGAGTGTAATATATAAGTTGGCTAATTCGAAGAAATATTGCTCTCAGATAACTGGCAGAAAATGTCAGGATATTTGAAATAGGCAATGTAATTAGTGTTGATTTGAATTTGCTGCCTCAAAGGAGAGATACTGTAAGTTTTTTGTTTGATTTAGCAATAAGTAAAAAAATGATGTTTCAGTCCTAAAATTCATATGTTGTCTTGCAGCCAAGTTTCCAGTTAAAAGTATTAAAAATGTTGAAAAATGTTTTCATTGCAAAGTGAAAGTAGCACAGAATAAAAAGTACCATTCATGATAGCATTACTCTGAAAAATTTAGGAGTAGCTCAGGTTAGTTCCTGTACCAAGATCTTTTTGTGGTTTCCTTAGGAATTGTACTATTACTATTATTGTACTGGAAATTCTATTGGTGGTGTAAAAACAAAAACAAAAACCTGCTAATAGTGTTGATAATAAAGGCAAGGGAATACAGGACTCTGCATACTAACTCCAAATTACTCGTTACACCTTAAAGCTCTTTGTCGCCCTATTAATTCATTCAGTCTTACACTTCTTCAGTGAATAGGGAGACAAATTTTTGCTGTGTTAGCCACACCTTTTGTTCCCAGCCAGTTTTAAGGTAAACTCTTCCCATATTTTCTTTGTCCTTTGTTATTAATCCAACTTTGCACAGTACCTTAAATTCTATTTCAAATAATTGTTAGAATTATACTTTTTTGTTGGGAAAATTATTTCTCCTTCATATCTCAAGGATAATTTGCCTGGTAGAGTAATTTTGATTGGTAATATCTTTTATTTCAAATAATGCTATTGTGATAATGTGTTTTAGATCATTATATCTGCTGTGGTGGTTATAAGTTTAAACTACAAAAGTGGAATTATTGTTTAAACTAGTATGTAATAATAAAATATATTGGAAACTTAGTAGGAAATGCTTTTATTATAAATCTTTAAAATGGAAAAATAATATTAAATGTTATCTTGTAAATAGGATAAATGTGTACGTATGGACAAGAATGGGAAGGGAATGTGAAATGAATTTATCATTATTTAGTAAGAGATATTTTACAACAAATATCTTTAAAAATATGAACTATCCAAATTATAATATATTGTCAGACTTCAAAAGTGCAATAGTACATTAATTTGGTGTTAAAATGTGTTTCAGCCTCATCTGTACATTTAGAATAAATTTATGTTGCTTTTAGAGAAGAAAGAAAATTTAGATCCTTTTGTGTGGATCTAATGTAGATAAATACATCATTTTTATATGATGTAAATTCAAAAGTTAAGTTTATCTTAATATGTATTTTTAGATGCAGTTATGCATTCCTAATTCTAGTACCATGTGATTTCAGAAAAAAATATCACTTTAAATGTTTCAAATGTACTGATATTTATGTAGAAGTTTTGTTAATTTGTGGAAGTATCTAAGTTAATATTTTTTATGGAAACAATGTCTACACAACCCACCCATAAAATAATAATGTATTAGCCCATCTACCTATATTTGTAGAATTACATTTAGATTATTTTGTAATCCCAGGCCCAGGCGGTGGGATTTAAAACAAGCTTTTGTTAATTTTACTACATATTACTTTTAATAACCAACTTTGTTTATCATTGTCCTATTAGAAATAATTAATGGGATTTGTTGATAATTGTGACTAGTTTGTCTATGGAATGTTAATCTATTATCAGACAAATGACAGTAGATCAGGTTAGTTCCTGCACCAAGATCCTTTTGTGGTTTCCTTAGGAATTGTACTATTACCATTATTGTATTGGAAATTCTATTGGTGGTGATAAAAAATCAAAAACCTGCTAATAGTGTTGATAATAAAGGCAAAGGAATACAGGACTCTGCATACTAACAAATTATTGGTTATCCCTTCAAGCTCTCCATAGCCCTAATAATTCAGTCTTATACTTCTTCAGTGTAACTTTGGTGTAATGTGCTATCTAATATATAATATTTATTATATACATCTATGAGTGATAAAAAATAAGAAAAATACTCAGTAAAAATAAAAATTCATATTCTATTTAATATTTTATAACAATATATGATTATCACTTTGTGTATACATTGTGATGTGATATGAAAAGAAAAATTGGAAGAACAGAATGAATGCATACTCTATCAGTTCAATCAATATGGAATTAGTAGTTAAAATAAGTTAGATTTTTTTAAATTTTTAAATTTTTTTAAAGATTTATTTTTTATTTATGCAATAGCTGGGGTATAGGCCAGAGGCACAGGAAGGTGAGAGGATTCACCAGAGACAGAGTGGGGAGCAGAACAGGCAGACAGAACGAAAGCACTGCTGAGGGGAGCAGCAGGCGAGAAAGGAGAGGTCTGCCGTGCCATGTGGGATTCTCCCTGTCTGGCTGGGAATTGAATCCACGCTGCAGAGGTTGCAGACAGCTTCATAGCTCTGTGCTCAACCCGCTGAGCCACCGTGGAGGCCTAGTTTTTTTAGTTTTTTGTTTTTTTTTTTAATGTCTTAGGTGCAGTAAAGTAGGGTTATCTGTTAATTTATCATTTTAGCCACTTATTTATTCAATATAAATTAAGCAATACTATGCATCAGGCATTCTTGCAGTTATTAAGGATATTGTGAAAAACAAAATATGTGTTCCCTGCTGTCCAGTAGATTACTAGCTATTAGGGAATATAGTGAATAAATGGCTAATGCACAAATAATGCCTTTTGAATATGCAATGATTTATTGCAACATTGGTTTTCTTTATAAGTATCTATATGATAAATTTTAGAGAAATGACAAGCGCAATGAGAGGTAAGAGAATCGATTCTAGACACTCAGAAAAATGTTACCTAGAGGAGATGACATTCAGGTTTCCATTTTTTATACTCTAGTGAGAAAGCTTTTTCAAAATTCCCATTGACCCAAGTTGTCAAATCCCTCGGTCACTTCCCTTCTTGCCATGTTTTCTCTCCCCATACCATGAGGCACATTTAGTCCTATGCATGTTGTTTGTGGCATCAACCCAGGATTTCCTCCTACTTCACTGTCTGCTACTCAGTTTCCTTTGCTGGTGCTTCCTCTGGTCCCCTAATCTCTAAATCGTGAAGTGTCATGAAACAGAATGTTTGGCTCTTTTCCCTTTTTCTACATTATCTCCTTAGGGAACGTCATGCTCAGCTCTGAAGTCCTCTCTATGGAAGTGACTTCCAGAATTTATCTTCAGGTTTTACTGTTCTTCAGAACTCCAAAGCCGATTATGTGCTTCTATCTACTGACATCACCAGATAGCTATCTGATGAATAACTCAAACTTAATGTTGATTTTCTCATGCCTATATATTTCCTGGTCTTCCACATCTAGTTTATAGAAATAACTGCAACAATCATAATAATAATAGCCACGTTCATGTCAAAAGCAGTGTTAAATAGTTTACATGGATTACATTGTTAAATTACCACATTAACCCTCTGTAAAGTTGCTCTTTCTCTACTTTTATAAATGCAGAAATAAATTGAGAAGCTAAAGAACTTAATAACAGTTATAAAATTGTTGGTAAGTGCAGGGACTAGGATTCTAACCCAAAGAGTCATCTTGTCACACAATACTACACATTGCGTAGTATGACATTGGAACTGCCATCACATGAGTGACCAAGGAAAAAAAAAAACTATAGATTTTTTTGCTGATTCTTATCTCTTTTATGCTCAATATCCAATTCATCTGCTTCTCTTACTGAATTGTTCCAACATACATCCTGAGCCTGTCTGTTTTCCATTTTCCCTTTTCTTAAATGAAGCCAAGTCTCCTTGAACTTATTATATTATTTTCCTCTTTCACTTTATTCATTACCTATAATTCATTCTCTACGCTGCAAAGTCAGATTATCTTTTTAAAACAGATTACACCAGTTAAGTTTTCTGCTTTACACCCTCCAGTGACTGCCCATTATTCACTTAGAATAAAATTCACACTTCTGTCCTGCCCTGTTTAGCAAAACTCTGCAAGAATAAGTACCTCATCTGTACCTTTATGTCTATATTTCCTAGTTTATCTCAAAATGATTTTCTTTCCTTCTTCATACACATACATACCAATCTCATTCTCATCTTATAGCTTTTATATTTATTCTTCATTGTCCCTAATGTTTGTGAGGCTATTCCCTTTTGCTCCAGTCTTGTCTAAATATCTCCTCAGAAAGATAATTCATGTTTATCCAGTCTAAAGGGCCACATGTCACAATTCTTCTCTTTTTAAAAATTCTCTGCATTACAGTGACCATACCAGTATTTTTCCTATTTCTAATGTTTTATTAGTGTCTAGCTCTGCAAAGCCTAAAATAACCCTTGTTACATATTATTTGCTCAGAAATTACTTGCTGAATGAACTTGAAATGGGTTTAAGAGTCAATAGGTGTTAGTCCTGTGTGGCCATAGAGGGGAGGAAGAGTCAGATTTGCACAAAAGCCTGGGCAAAAGCCAGAAGAAGAGAAGCTTGACAGGCTAAGGGGCCAAAGCAACCCAGCTTGAATGCTTTAAGGGGTGAGAAGTGCTAAGTAAGGTTGAAAACAGACAGAGAGCTGAACAACATCTCATGAAAGATTTAGGACTTTAAAATGAATGAGAAATGATGATAAGACATGATTAGATTTGCATTTTAAAAGTTGTTGAGTAGGCCTAGACCTTGATCAAAGTTGACATTCTGCTGTGGATACAAAAAAATATGGCTTGTGTTGCATTAAAATTAGATACTCAGTAAAGTCAATGAGAGAGAAAGATATTTTGTCCATAGATGATTGTGAGACCAACTGAGTGTTGGCTGACTCAGGCAAGTATGGAAAATTGCCTTTCATTCAAGGAGCAACACAGAGATTTTGCCCATTCCCCCTCCCTTTTTGAATAATGAAATGAATCAAGTCACATAATGGAGAAATCTTTGGAATCCTTTCTTTGAAAGAGTGTGAATCAGTGTGGTCAGTATTATTCCTGTGCTTGGACATTATAAAGGATATCATAAATTCCTATACTATGTTGCCTCCTTATTTGTCTTTCTGTTATTAATATGGCCCATTGGTATTCTTTGTTGTATTAAAAAAAAAAGGAGATATCAATATCTTTGTCAGTTCTTGGAAAAAGTTGGTAGTAGGTGATTTACAATTTTCTTGTGACTTAAGAGCAATGATTTGGATTAAGACCCCAGAATATAAAACTAAAATTTCCTCCATTCGTACTCGTGGTTTTCTTCAAGGGTCTGAATTGAACTATTATTTCCAAGTATGCAAAGAACTGAAGCTCACCAAACCATAAACAGAAAAATATTTAATTTAAATTTTAGGATACAAATCAGTCTTATCTCAGTCATTTGTTTTTCATTTATCAATTCCACACCAGTTGATAAGCACCTGTTGTAAGCTCCTGGTAACTGGTGGGTCGGGAGATCTGTGTTCACAGGTTGAAAAACACAACTCAGTCCTTCCTTCCTGGATGGCCTAGTAAGGAAAAAATAACATTAAACAAATAAAAATATTAGCATATATTTTGATACATTATATATCCAGAAGGAACAGGATGTTAAGAAAAAGAGTATTTATGAAAGTGAAATGTAGACTGAGAATGTCAGAAAGGGTTCTTTGTACTGCTCATGGTGGGTGAGCACCGTTGTGATTTTTTTTTTTAATTTATCATCATGTCATTTAAAACTTACTTATTGAAACTTAGATAAAATATTTTGAAATATTTTTAAAATATTTAAGATAATTAGAAGCAAATTATGCCATTTAAGCAAGCAACTGTGGTAAAATGCAAGGATACAAACAAACAGAACACCCACAATCAACCAGGCGAAGTTTTCTATCTGAATTAAACAAGAGAAATTGATTTATGAAATACCAATGTACAGGGAAAGGATCCCAGGACCTAGCTCTTTCATCTTGGACTTTTCAGAGACAATTGAAGTCTTTCTCCCTTGTCCTGGAAATGTAATAAATCAGTCACGTTACTGATTTTTTTTTAAAAAATGGATACAGGTCTCTTAACCCACCATCAATTTTTACCTTTTGATCAAACTATCAATGAAGCTTGGTTTATGTTTTTTAGTTTGATTTGCTTTCAAATGATCCTTTCCTCCCTCCGATGATTCCTCAACAAGAAACCAAGGCATGGGCCTCCCCTGGTGGTACAGCGGTTGAGCGCTGGGCTGCGAAGCTGCCCACAGCCTCTGCAGCGCCGGTTCGATCCCCGGCCACCAGCGAGGGTCCCACATGGCGCGGCAGACCTCTCCTGCCATGCCCGCTGCTTCCCTCAGCAGTGCATTCATCGGTCTGCCTGTTCTGTTCCCCGCTCTGGCTCTGGTGAATTCTCTCACCCTCCCGTGCTTCTGACTATACCCAGTGCTTGTATAAATAAATCTTAAAAAAAAAAAAAAAAGAAAAGAACCCAAGGCAGTACTCCACCATCTTCCTATGAACTAATGCCTGATCTTTATATCGCACCCATTTTCACAAATTTCCCTTAAAAATAGACTGCAATATTATCTTCCAAGACACCTTATATCTTTCATTTTCTCTTCTTAAAGTGTTTTCTTAACAATGTATTCCATAAGCATTTGCATACCCTTCTATTTTTAATAATCATTGTTATTTTAAATACCTTTATTTGTCTCCTTTCTGTTCCTACTGCTGCTGACTATTCTTGGTTACTAAGTATTCCAGCTGGCATCTAAACTTCTGGATTCAGGCTTAAATGGCATTGCAGTATAGACCACACCACATCCAGGAAAATTATCTTAAAGATACAACAGAGCAGCACTCTTAATGATTCTCATCAACTCTTAATGGTTCTCATCAACTCTGGAATCTAGTCCAGATTTTTCCTTACATTCCAGGTATGCTGAAATATGTTTATTTCTTATAAAACTGTATCTTCTACTCATTTCTGGAAAGTTCCTTCCATTCAAGTCAAAATAAACTCTTCACTGCCTTCCCAGGATAGTTTCCAACTACTTACTTGCCACATAAACTCTGGCATTCTACTTGTTATTATATGTATTAACAGCTTTATATAGTAGATGTCATGCCAAATAAACTAGAAAATCAAGACTGTATCTTATCTGGTTTTCCAAATTCCTGAAGATTGGCAGAGAGCTCTGCATACATAATTCCAAATCATCAATAAGCATGCAACACTGTGAATGTTTTAAGATACAGATAAAGACAGTGACTGGTGGTAAAGGACATGGATAGGAAAGAGTATTAGTGATGTGTTTGCACAGGCCTTATGTCTAGTCACACATAAATGAAATGAGATCATGTTAATGATAACACTTTTCCCACAATAGCAGTGGCAAGAAAAGCCTTGCATCCTTTGGAGAAATGCTTTGTGTACTGAAATTAGAATGCATGAAAACTGTAATTTATTTTAAATTGATAATTGATCTCTACATCTACCTTACATTTAGTAGTATTTGGTTTATTTTTCCCTGCTATAGCATATGGTAAATGAAATGATTGATGTTCATGAACATTAGATAAATATAGAAATAGTCCTGAAGCACCACTCTTTGAATTAAAATATGTACAACATGGTAGAAAGGATATCTACTGACTTCATATATGTAATGGGAAGTATAATCTGTAAGGTTTTCACACTCAGGTTGTTCTTTTGTAAAACCAATGGAAAATGAAAGTTTTATAATTTTTTTAACTCTGCCTTTTGATATTTCACCTATCTTAGATTGAATTGCAGGTGCTCAAATGTGGCCACATATAGAGGTTGGTGTAAGAGATTTAAACTGATATCGATTTTGCATCTACCTACCCATTTTCTCTAACAGTACAGTTAGTTCTGTAGATGTAATTATAGTTCTTAGAAAAATTTTCAGATCTGAGACAAGTTGTATTTCTCAGCTGATTTATATATTGATCAAGTCACCATTTAGGAAACATTTTTGAAAAGCTGAGGCAGATTCCTGAGCTGAGAAATATTTGGAAGAAATACTCATTTCTGTTTTGATAGTTGCTACTTTCTTGCGTTTGAACTTTGCAAAGCATCACCTTTCTAGAGAAGTCAGTCTGTTAGAGACTATAAGCATACTCAAATAGAAATGGTTATTTAAAAGGATTTTTTTTGTTATATAATCATAATTAACAGCATTTTTTTCTGAAAGAAAAGGCAATGACTTTGTGATTTATGCTGACTTTACTTTTTGTTTTTTTGACTATGAAAATAAGCTTTAAAAATTATATATCCTCCATATTACTCAAAATACTGTAGTTTAACATAAATAAAAAGATTGCTTTAGATTATGTTTTTCCTTGAAATATAGACCAATTTTCTGTCTGAAGTCATGAGAAATTGTTTTTCAGTATGCATACTTGACTCTTCAGTTTCAAAACAAATCTGTAATATTTACCAAAGTAGATATTATACTTTATAGTTCATATTCGTGTTTATATTTTAGAGAATTTGTTTATAGGAACCACCAGTAGACATTTATAAATTTCATAATTTCAGACTGCATTCAAATGAGTGCTATTCACATATTCCCTTCTTCACATATTATTTACATAATACTGATATTTTATGATGGTCATTAGCTACCCATGCAATAAACTTACACATTTTTACCCTCCCTTTTCTAGAAAGTATGTGCATATGTAGTAAATTGTGGTCGATATAAATAATGAATCAGAGAAAATAGAAAACCTGGAAAAGGCCAAAAAAAACCTCAAAACATTTCCATAGTTAATAATTTGGCTATTTCCAGGTATTAAGTTTTTCAAAAGAAGTTTCTCATTTGAGACTTCATCTTCAGGGACCATTATAAAAATAGAATACTATGGTGGAAAGCTTTTTAAAGGAAGCAACCAATCTCCTGTAATTTAAGCTTGTTTATGCACCATACTTTAGTATGCTGCATTTACCTGCTATCATTTACCACTTCAGTTACCTTTTCTCTACCTGTTGTTAGAATTCTAGAGGCAGAGCAAGTGGAGACAGAGGACACTGAAAATTAAGCAATGCACAGACATGGATTTGTATTTTGTCTATGTTCTATGGGTAAAGTTTCTAGTTGGATATTTGTTTTCCTGAGTCAGTAGGCTGGAATAAAAAAAAAAAAAAAAAGAGCTCTGTGCAGTCCAGTTCATTTGTTATCCTTTAGAGGAAAAGATAAATTACTTAGTTTTCTTTTGAAAAGTATTATGATGTAAGAAACAAAAAAACCTTGTTTTCTCTTTATTAATTTATAAGTGCCAATGTATGTAATATTTCCCTTCTTTCTTTTTTCTTTTATTTTGCTCTACACTTTATATAGAAGTTAAAAAAATATATTTTCTGAAATAAAATTAATGTTGATTACTATAATTCAATGTGATGTCACTTTACTCAACATTTCTGAGACTCAAGTGTACAGTATATGGCAGCAGAAATTCCAAGTCACATTAAACAACTTCATATATATATAATATATGTATGAAATGTCTTCATGTTATTTTAATGTGCATGTGTATGCAATTTACAGCTTAAAATTATCTGTCAATCTAATCTTTCCTATTCTCTTAAATGTTCCTTTTATTATGTTCCTAATGTACCACTTACTACTTATATAATGCAATCAACATCTGTAATAAAAATAAAAACAGTAAAATTAAATTTTAAGATTTTATTTCATTCAATTTAATATTTAAGCCTACCAAGTATTATTTCTAGATGGAATCAATATGAAAATATTAATGGGGCATTTTCACTTTCAAATATTGAAATAAGGTGCATATTTTGTATTTATGGAACAGCTCAATTCATTTCCTAAATTTCATCAGCTAAAATAAAATGTAATCCTACCAAAATATTGCAGTTGTATTTGATAGAAAATATCATTCGACACAAAATAAATTAAAATTAAATAAAATGAAACTTTCCTGTCATGTGAGCCATATCTTAGCTGCTTAATGCACACACCTAGTGGCTATTGTGCAGGACAGCATTACTCCAGGCTGTTGTTGCTTAACTTTTTTGACTAATACTACCTGTTTGGAGACATTTGTGCACACCCTCAATTCATGGAAGTATTTATAAAGAAGATAGATAGATAAATAGATGGATAGATAGATAGACCATGGTACAAATATTTTGTCTATGTTAAAAGAATAAATGAAAGAAAAAATTTTAAAGATCAAACATTTTTAGTAAGCTATTTTATCTTATTTCTTTTTTAACATATCTTTATTTTTAAAATCTCTATGCTTTTAAAAACTTCATTATTTTAAAAATATTTTATACTTTGTCTTCTAAAATGGAAAACTCTAAGATTGGCTTAGTGTTTAGTTTAAATGGTTGTTGGGGCTGGAAAAGATTCATGAAGACAACAAAGTACAGTGTAAGGAGTAGTCCCTTGTTCATCACAGTATATTTAATCCATGCAATAGCCTTGATCACTTTGAAGGCTAATCTTGTGATATACGATTACATTGTCATGGTGTCTACCTTGGAATGCAGTAGCTACAAGTTTTATAGTCAGAAAAAAATCATATTTGTCTTATTTTTGTGGCTTATTGATACTTGTGCATCTTCAGTCTGTGGTTTAGTTGCAAGAATCCTTTCAAGTCACTTATTCCCCACACATTAAAAATTGATAATATAAATGATAAGTCCACACAATTGGCCTCAGATAATCTGCTCTTTGATGAAATGGACAAGGGCATATGGCCTGCTAACCTGTACTTTATATGATGGGTATATGTGGCCCAAGCAATTTAATGACATATTTTGATAAAGTACATACAGTGATATGTACTCCCAAGAAAGAATTCAGTATCATTTTGTAAATTAGAAAACTTAGATTTCTTTTATTCTTTTTTGCAAGATAAATGTGAAGACTACTTATCTAAGTAAGAGTATTCCTTATCATCAGGGGTATGGTTTGGTGACATTGTGTACTGATCTTCTGGTTTGAGGATATTTCTCTTATTGGCCATTGGTAGCAGTTTCAACATAGTTAATATAAGTAGCTAGAAATATCTTTCATTGACTAACATTGAATATTATGACACTCTTAAAGCAGACCGGAAACTTATATGGGTTCTTGCAGCTTTGAGAGTATATAAAATCTTCATCTAACAATCTGCCAGCCTTAAAGTGGGCCCAAATAGCCTCTTAGACGTTTTCAAACTGTGCCCGAGAGAAGAGCACAGAAAACTGTCAGCTAAAGACAAAAGCAAGAGTAGAGGGATAAGATCTCTATTTAAAAAAAAAAAAATCCTCACTTTTATTCACTACATAAGAATTCAAGTTATGCTTTATCGTATTTTAGACTACAATATACTACTGAAAGGACTTAAGAAAGCTTTTTACCAATCAGTGCTTTTAAAAGATGTTTTAAAGTTTCGACAGCATGATTTTCATCTGTTTAAAAAAATAAAACTCCTACCATTTATTTTTAATTGGCATGATGATGATCAGTGATCTTTTTTAAAAATATTTTACCATTGGATAAACTTAAGAGTACAGCATTACATTTTCATATTTCAGCTTGATAATAGTTTTTATATCATTTGTTCAGACTTGTTATATTTGTAATAACAAATGTAGGTTAAATATATTTCTGTTCTATAAGATTTTTCTTTATGTTCTATTTTCCCCCAAAATTATAAGGGTTTTTATTGGTTAAAAATTAATATTTTTTTCCTAAAATTCAAGTTCTCCTAAGATCAAAAATTTCCTAGTCAAATTAGTTGAATGCTTATAGCTCTCCAATTTAATCAATATTTATCTGGCACTTGATGGACTCTTTTCAACTAAAGAGAAGATCTAAGGAGTGATCAAATTGAAATCGCCATATTCCTTAATTAGATCTTTTATGTCAAATATTTGGAATTTCTCAGGTTAGATGAGGATTCTTCCAGTAAAAGATATATTCTCTCTAGATGGCTAAAAGAGCTTAATCCTAAAGTGTGATACTGTTTTTTAAAATAGATCTCGTAGTAGAGAAAAATATGGTGAGTACATTAAGGCAAGATTTTGATGGAAACATTCAAGGTTACACCATTTCACTGAAAATGGCCATTGATCTCCTAGTTTTCTTATGTATATGTACCCAAGAAATGCAATTATGAAAAAAAAAAAACTGACAAATCATGCAATTTAAGTTCAGAGTACAAATATATATTGTTATTACCAAAAAAATGTGTCTGTGTTTCTGTATGTACGTAAGTGGGCTTTTTCTGTATGTGTAAAAAGAGGATATTTTGCTGTTAGAATAGGTTAAATTCTTCTGAGGAATAATAATCTCAGGATATTAGTGGACTAACTCGACAAAACCATTGTCTACTCAGATTCTTTTGAAGATACAGATAGCTCTTTTGATAAACTATCCTCTGTGTGACATTTCTGTAACTCACATTGGCTTGATTTAGATCTTGTCTCTGCCCTCTATATACCTTGTTTCCTGAGGCCAAGAAAGACTACAGAATTGCACATTTCTTTTTTGTGTCTCAGTTCATGATAACTGATGGAATTGGTCAGAACAAGTGATATGGCTCCACCTGACTGCAAGAAATCTGGTAAACATCTGAGAAGCAATATAATTTGTCATGAGTATTACTCTATTAGACACAATGCCTTAGTCATTAAAAGCACCAGTTAACTCTGTGTGTCTGATTTCTCAGAAATTCATTCTGAGGTTTTATCTAAGTATATTTTCCAGAAAAGTTCATTTGCAGTGTTTTGAAAATAAGAACTTCTGGTCAGGATATTAATAATGATTCAGCCATTTGAAAATAATTATTCCATAGTCAACTTATTCTAGGCTACATATTGGGGATATATAAACAAGACATAGCCTTTTTGTTCTCAAGAAACTTACCTGATCGGTTTTCAAAAAGGAGATATAAGGCCTCCCTGGTGGCCCAATGTGTTGAGCGCAGCACTGTGAAGCTGTCCACAGCCTCCGTGGCCTGGTTCGATTCCTGCCAGGCCAGGGAGCTACCCACATGGCACAGCAGGCCTTTCCTGTCTCGCCTGCTGCTCCCCTCACCAGTGTATTTCAGTCCTTTTGCCTTTTCTGCTCCCTGCTCTGTCTCTGGTGGACTCTCTCACCCTCCCATGCTTCTGACCTATACCCCAGTGCTTGCAAAAATAAATAAATCTTAAAAAAAGAGATATAAAAATATAAATTATACTGATAAATTAATTATGTAATTTACTCAATAGCATTTATCACCTAGGTTATAGGTCTTATAATGGCAACCAGGACAGAGTTCTAGTTTGTAGTGTTTGTGTACTAGATGGGGGGAAATGATATTACATCAGAATATAATATATTCTGTGAAGAATATAAGTTATTATGATTACTTTTAGGTTTTTATTGATGTAACATTGGTTTATACCTTGTTAGTATTTTGAAAGTATAGGACCTCTCCCTTCAGGTGTAGTCATCATAGCACACACACCACCAAAGCACAATTGTCTCCCATCATAGTCCATCGTGCTCTCCACCCACTCTGTCCTCTCCCTCTGCCTTTCCTCTCCTCCGCTGACTGTATGGTCAGCATTCAAGAGTTGGTTTTAATGTTTGTCTCTGCCTGACCCTTTATTTTATTTATTTATTTTCCACATATAAGTGACACCATCTGGTATTTACCTTTCTCCTTCTGGCTCATTTAAAACATTTATCATAATCTTCCAATTCCATCCATATAACCTCAGATAACATGAGTTTATCCTTTTTGATCACTGAGTAGTATTCCTCTGTATGTGCATACCATGTCTTCTTGATCTACTCATTTGTTTTGGGTACTTAGGTTGTTTTCATATGATGAAAAACTGGAGATGCTCAGAGATAAAGCTTAATAAAACGACTTTAGAATAAGTGGTCAGAGCAGATTGCCCTAAGATGGTATCATTCATACTGAGACCTGAGAAGCCAGTGAGCCAAGTTCTGGGAGACAGCATTCTAGGAGAAAGACCAGAAATGGCTACGTTTCATTTGTTAGTGGTCAGAATGCAGAAAATAAGCAGTGGTACTGAATCATAATATATTTGGAGTAGAGCAATAAGGGATAAATTTGGGGAGACAAAATGCAAACAGTGCAAGCAAAATTCAGGTTGTGTAGGGTCTGTAGACTAAGGTGAAGATTCTATTGAAGAAATGTAAATAACCATAGGCTATTTAGGAGAGGCAAAATGATTCTACTATCATAGAGCAGAGTGGGAGGTCAATGAACAAAACTGCTTAAGAGAGAAGGTGAATTAGCTGGATTTTAAAAAATTAATGTGAGTCACTGAAGTTCAACATGTGCATGGGATGTTAAGCTGAAAATTATTATTACAGCTAAAAAGAAGAGAAGAAAATAATCAAGCTATATGTGACCCTGTCAAAGATTTGTAGGAATGGTTAGCAAAGGGACAGTGCCTCAAGACTACCCCAAGTTTTTTTGTGGCCCCACAAAAATATCAAAGAAATGAAATTTTACATTTCCCTTGTTAATATCTTGCTCTCTTAAAGAAAATTAAAGGATGTCTTATACTTTTCCTAATCTTGAGTTTGTTAAAATTATTTTATGTCTGTGATTATAAATTCTTTATTATATGTTTAAATAATGGCATGGTTAGAGTTACTGTTACATCATGTACACATTTATTTAAACACTTTAAATTTTGACGCTGCAGATTTCTTTCTGTGTTATGAATTCAGTCATGATTTTCAGGTCAGAAACATTTTTGTAAGCCCTCTTAAAGTTTATGAGATTTTTAAAAATAGACCTAGAGTATACATCCAGAAACAGGGGTTCCTTTCGATGTGATAAACACAGATGATTCTTCTGTAGTAAGAGTCCTTCAACATTCATCCAACTAATATTCACTGAAAACCCTGCCATGCTCAATATCCTTCTAGTTACTGGCAACACAGTAACAAACAAAATAGACAAGAGTCTTTTCTCTGGTGTCTCATATTCTAGTGAGAAAAGAGTTTCAATAAACAACATAAATAAGCAAAATATAGATTATGTTGTGTAGTGATAGGTGGTGAGGAGCAAATACATTACAGAAAATAGGAAATTTGAAAATGAAAAGCAAATTTTGGTAGGGTAAGTAAAGAAGACTGTGATAAACTCCTACGGAGAAGCTATACCAATAGATATTTTGGGAGAAGGCTTTAGGCAAAAGCTAAAGAAATGACCTCGGAGTGGAATTCGTATTCAAGAAGTAGCCATTTGGTCTGCAGATGAGTCAAATAGGTCATAGAGAGTAGGAGGAGAGAACTGATCTAGAGTTGCTATTGAAAGGAACTGAGCTGTTTTTATTCTCTTTTTGCTTTTATTTGCTGAGTAACATGGAAGGTCATTGGAGAATTTGAGCAATAATGCCAAACATTTCACCTGAATTATTATGTTAGTGGTAGTCCTTTAGCTGAGACTTGATCGAGTCTTTTGGATGTTTTAAGAATAGACTGGATCTCAAGTGTGTAAGCAGGAAAACCAGATTAGAGGCTACTGTGATAAGCCAGGTAAAACAGAAAGGTAGCTTGAACCAGAGGGATAAGTTAAAAGTGATGAGAAGTGACTTTATTCTGGTTGCTTTGAGCGCAGAGGTGGCAGGATTTATAACATTGATGAAACAATTTCAGGATCATTCCAAGAAATCTTTTATCCTTAACCATGGCAAAAAGGACCTTCTAGATTCTGAGGAGGAAAAGATGGTGAGAGTAACAACTTTGATGGCAAGTTAGAATCCAAGTTCCTTTTATATTGAATTTGAAATGCCTATTCAGTATCAAAGTGGAGACTTTTGGTATGTAGAGTTTATAGGTGAGGTTCAGACTAAAGAGAAAAATTACTGGGTTTCCATAATAAAAATATTCATGAATTTCGGAGTTTGTATTCCTTGATAGGGTTTATCTGATTTATTTTAAGTCTCTTTCATTCAGATTTTCATTTATTCTTCTTGTATTCTAATAAATAACATTCAGCCTATATTATAAACAGTGGACCTTCAACATATTTTTTCTCAGGATTTTAAAAATCATTTATTATGTTTTCATTTTACCTACAGTAAATATGTGGCTCTTATAATATGAATCTCTTTTCTATGCCCTTTCCATCAAAACAGATTGACATTATCTGTTATTTAGAACACATAGTTACTTTGTTTTTAAAAATGTTATGATACCATGTAATCAGGAAATATTGATGGAATCAAATTCATATAACAAATAGAGTAACTATTTTTTTTCAAAAACCATAGTGTTACTTTTTCAATCTAAGAAAAAAAACAATTTTCTACAATGCAAAACAATCTATGCTTCTGTTACTCATCTATTTTTTTTTACTCATCTATTTTTGTATTGCATATTGAAATAATAATGATGAGCTGCCACACACATTTATTGGCTTTTGATGTTGATCAGTACAAGAACACTCCAGAGATAACTTGTAAATATTCAGAGATAGCTTGCAAATATTACCTTGCATTCCTAACCACTATCTTTATGGACTCCTTCAGGACTTGGAAGAAAACTGATGCAGAATAACATTAATGAAGACTATACTTAACCACCTGCCTTCACCCATAAGACTAAACCGAAAATTTCAGATTGATTTGATCAAGAGTTACAGTTCCTATCTTGGTCAGCCCCAAATTCCCTTTAAACATAACAATTTGTAACCCTCCCTCAACTATACAAGAAAAAAAAGTTTAGTATTTTATAACTTTCCACACACATCTGTTTTTCAAAGACACATCAGCCAGATTTCCTCAATATAAAATGAAAGAGGAGATGAAGTGAAAGTAACTTTTAAGGAAATAAGTGTTTCAAGAGCAAGTTTTGCATAAGGATCATCCTACAAGAAATAGTGAAATAGAGCCTTCCTCTCCCTGTGGAACTACTGTGAACATGCATCACAAAGGCAGCCACAGACACTGGTGTGCTGTTCTGGTGACTCAAACACCACTGGTGCATTGCCAGTGAGTGATGTCATTTTCTGAAAGACTGTAAAAGTCTTGATTCAAATGAGACAAAGTACAATGTTTGCACTTTGTTCAAAATGTTGTACCTGTTGGTTTTATCTGCCATGCAGAAAACAGCAATTTTTCATTTTGCATGATAATCTCATGCATTTCATGGCTCTCTAGACCACTTTATATCAGTTAAAATATACTCAAAAATTTTAACCTCCACATTTAAAACCTTTGATTAGAACTTTGGGAATTCATTATCAATTCTTGCTATTTGTCACAGCCATGCATCATTTAATGTGATGCAGTAGTGATACACACATAATCTAGATAGAAATATTTAGATTCCTTTTTTTCTGTTATCCTTATTCACTTTAGAGGTTGAATGACCAAGCCATCATTAATTATTCAATCATTAAATATAAATATTAGCTTAATTCAGTCATTTGTCATTGAATCATTAAATTTTAAGTATTAAATATTTTTCATGCAGCTTGTTCTATATTTTACCTAATTCATAAAAGAAAGTAATTTCTCCTGGAAATTGAAGTCCTAAAGTTTTTATGTTTCTTCCAACACATAGCCAATATTTTACTAATATTGGAAACTTTGCTTACATTGTGTATTCAATTATTGTTTCTTGCAAATTTTACTACATTATTTCACCTAATTTTCTTCTACATAATATAGTATTATCATTCTTACTATATGCTGTTCTTTACCTATGTTTGCTTGTATTTTTACACCTGCAAAACAAATCTCAGCATGAGATTATTGTTTGCTAGAAAGGTTTATATATAAATATTTAAAAAGAAAGACATGTATGAAATAACTCCCTTTAAAGAACAGAAACATTGTTCAAGATATAAATGCATAATATTAGTCATCAAAGCTATATATATATTATATAATTTTTCCTTTATGACCAAAACATTCTGGATATTCTGTCCTATCTTTTAGATTGGCTGTTTATCCATATGCTGATAACAAACTTACTCAATGTGGTTTAATTGTATATTTTGATGTGAATAAGCATGACTAGTCCCTATACCTTACTACTGTTTTTTTAAGAAAAATTTGAACTCTTTTTTTTTTAAGATTTATTTATTTATGCATTAAAGATCTAGGGTACATTTCAGAGCTGTGGGGGATGAGAGGATTCACCAGAGGCAGAGTGGGAAACAGAACAGGCAGACTGACTGAAATACACTGCTGAGGGGAGCAGTGGGCAAGTCAGGGGAGGTCTGCTGCACCATGTGGGCAGTCCCTGGCTGGAGATTGAACTCATGCTACAATGGTTGGGTCTTAACCCCTTGAGCCACCAGGTAGGCCTGAACTCTTTTTTCTACTTTCACTTTAGAACAAGCCAATCTACTTTTAATAGTCTATCACAGTTTTATTGTGATTGCATTAAATATTTACTTAATGAACAATTTTATGATTTTGAATTATTCCATCAAAAACAAGTGTAGCTTTCCAGTTATTCAAGTATAGCTTTTTTAGTTAAATGAATTTTCACATTTATAATTACCTAAATTTTTCTAAATTCTTACTGCTTACTAACCAACAACAGCAACGTAGATAATAATTACCACTTAGGGACTATTGTCTTTTCCAAACACTATGCCAGAAGTTTTGCACACTTTACCTTATTTAATTCTTTTTACCATATAGACAAATAAGTGAACAAACTGAAATACAGAAGTGAAGTAATTTGCATATGTTCACAGAATTAGTAGGAGACTATGCTAACTATCGAACCCAGGTCTATATATATTTAAAGTTCATGCTCTTGTTCACTATACTATAGTATACCTCCAATTATCACGCTCACTTAATCAAGAAGAAAAGAGTAAAGGAGGACCAAAAAAAAAAAAAAAAAAAGCTACTACTGTGCAAGGATTGTAGCAAAGGAGAAACCGCATGAACTTCACATGAGAAAGGTATATCTCAGCAGCAAAGCAGAATAAAGGTTTTCATTGTTCTATAGATTTTGAATTTATGTGGGCTGCTTAATTCTGACAGTGGGCACTCACCTAAATTTCTGCAAATAATTCCCTCTGTTATATCATAGGAGGAAACATTTCTTAATAATATATAGAGTGTTGCTCTATTATGTTTTTCTCTTTATACCATTGTAATGTATCTTGAAGCTGATAATGATTTTTGCACTTGACTCTGAATATTAGAAATACTTTATCAGAAAAACATTGAAAATATTGTCAGGACTTTCATACATGCTTATTGTTTTTTTATTGTATTGTACAAAATCTCTGATTTTATTTATTTAGTTAGTTAGCTATTTAGTTACTTATTTATTTTAAACAATGTTTGCTTCCCCCACCCCTCAGGTGTAGTCCCCATAGAATTACATTCCTTGAGGTACCGGTGCACCATCACCACATTCCCCTGTGCTCCTCCCTTCCTCCCTCTGATCCCTCTCCCTCCTCCTCCCCTGCAGGATGTCTCTGCAAAATCCCTGATTTTAAATGGTATGTACAGATAAGCAAAAATAAGAGAGGTTTCTCAGTAAAATATTTATTTTGCAATTCATAGTCAATATATTTTTTTCTTCCTAAAATACTTTTGAAGTGATAATTTAAATTTACAATGGAATTTAGGGTCCAGATGATTCTTTGAGAACAAATTTCATTGTTGATAACCTAAATCAAAGGATTATTCATTTTAATAGAAATGTAGTCTGTACTTAGTACATGGGATTATCATATAAATTGTATATGTCATATATTCAGTATTGCACAAACACAATCCTTCATCTGTGCTCTCATCTATCTCTAAGAAGATTTAAGATAATATTTGGCTATGATAAATACATAGAACTCAACATATTTGATATTGAATTAAAATTATGAGTCACAATCTAAGAATAATGGAAGTTTCCTTCTAGAGGGAAAGGAAAAATGGTCATCTGTCAAATCTTGAAAATGAGAAAGTTAGAACAGGAGAATAATTATAGTTCAATATACTTAGGAAAGACAAAAATATATTTACATATCACTTTTACTGAATTGTTTTATAGTTTTTACATATTTGATCCTCACAACATCTCTGTAAAATTGATGAGGAAAGTATTAAGAATTTCAGTTTGTGTGTGTGATGTCTGAGCCTCAGTGATCTCAGCCGGTTCCACTGTTGCATGCCAGAGCTGAAACTTACAACCCATATCCTCATTCCAGATAAAAACAATGTAACTTGAAAGTAGTTAAAATAAATCATAACATAAATCCATTCCCTTATTACTATAGCGGGTATGAAACACATTAGAATATTTTGCAGTGCAGCACCAGTTTTGATTCCTAATATATCAAATGTTAGTAATTATGACAATTCTACAATTATAAGAATTATAATATTATTACATATTTGTGTCTTAGAGTACTTTTCATACTATGAAGTTTATTATTTTGGGTTACCAACATATTTCTACAATTACTGTTTATATAATTATTAAAATTAATATAGTAATACTTATGATAAAATGGTTTATTGATTTATGAAGTTGGAGGTTTTTATAAGTTTACATTTAAAAAAAATGTGTAAATCCTGATAATATGTTCTCACCAATGGAATAAAACAAACTTGGGAAAAGAAATTATGATTTCATGAAATTGTCTTTAGCAACATCTTCAAGGCAATTTAAGTTTAATTGACCTTGTTAATTTCACACTTTATTATGGTATTATGATTTTTAAGGAATTTCCTAGACTTTTGAGATCCAGCTTTCATTTCCTCCATTACAGAAAAAGAAAAGTTTTCAGATATCTATCCCTGCATTAATTTTTTCTATATTCAGAAACTCTGGTACAATCCCATTAGTGGCATCAAAAGTTAGAAAAATACAGCATTTCATATAACTTCAAGTTAAAATGAGCATTTCTGGTTTGAATTTTTTCTAAGACTGTCAACAAAATGATAATGCACACATGGGGAAAGGGATCTTGAATATATAATTACTTGCTAAATTGATCTAAAGCCCCCATATTGATCTACTGGGTAAAATGATATTCATTTTTGAAAAACACTGTAATGTGTGTTATGAAAATCATCTAAAATATATTTTCATAATAAATGCTAATATCGTCTTTGGAACTTTTGAATTCCTTTTATATTTTTACACAATAGACTGAATAATTAAAATTGTATGTTGGTGTTGAATAAACAATTTTAATCTTTCTCCCCAAACTATACAATAAAATGATAAGAAATAGGAAATTAAGAGTACTCTAAATTCATTAAGTCAACCTCCTCACTGTCTCTTTACTATAGCTACTTTATTTTATAAAGGCAAAAGGAAGATTGTATAGTTCTTAATCCATATAAAATTAAGTGAACACAATCATATACTTCAAAGTAAGATTTTTACTGATTTAGAAAGTTTTATATTTAAATGTATTTTACCATAGAAATTATAAAATAAAGTAAAATTTATTCTAGGACAGTAGACATAGGGAATTTTATATACATTATGAGGTAATCTGAATTTTATTTTTTAAAAGATTTATTTATACATACAAGAACTGGGGTACAGACCAGAGGTGTGGGGGGGGGGTGAGAGGATTCACCAGAGACAGAGTAGGGAACAGAACAGGCAGACTGACGGAAGTGCACTGCTGAGGGGAGCAGTGGGTGAGACAGGAGAGGTTTGCTGCACCATGTGGGTAGCTCCCTGGCCAGGGATCAAACTCTTGCTGCAGTGACTGCAGATGGCTTCATAGGTTGCATCTTAACCCCTTGCACCACCAGGGGGCCCCTGAATTTTAAAATAATATATATGAAGTCTATTATTGTTTTTTTTTTTATTTTTAATTATTTTTTTTAATTATTTATTTATACAAGAACTGTGATGCAGGGTAGAGGCACAGGAGGGAGAGAAAATTCACCAGAGAGAGCAGGGAGCAGAACAGGCAGATGGACTGAAGACACTGCTGAGAGGAGCAGTGGGCAAAGTGGGAGAGGTCTCCCACACTATGTTGTTTTCTCCCTGGCTGGCTGGGAATTGAACCTGTGCTACAGAGGCTGCGGACAGCTTCACAGGGCAGCACTCAACCCACTGCACCACAGAGGAGGCCCTGAAGTTTATTATCTTAACAAAATCTTAGTGTATAATACAGTATTGTCAACTAAAGGGACTATGCTCCACCACAAGTATCTATATTATAGATACCAGTTAAGAAACAATGTCCCAGGGCCTCCCCGGTGGCCTGAGCCAGCGGTTGAGCGCTGGGTTGCGATGATGCCCGCGGCCTCTGCAGCGCTGGTTCTATCCCCAGCTGCTCCCCGGCCACTGGAGGAGGGTCCCACATGGCGCGCAGACCTCTCCTGCCGCCCGCTGCTCCCCTCAGCAGTGTACTTCGGTCCTTCTCCCTGCTCTGCTCCCCGCTCTGGCTCTGGTGAATTCTCTCACCCTCCCATGCTTCTGACTGTACCCAGTGCTTGTATAAATGAATGAATGAATGAATGAATGAATGAATGAATGAAAAAGAAACAATGTCCCAATTCCCCATTTCCACAGCCCCTTGTACCACCACCCTATTCTTTGCTTCTGTGATTTTAAATTATTTTTAAGTATTTTTTAAAGATTTATTTATTTATACATACAAG
This sequence comes from Talpa occidentalis, assembly GCF_014898055.3. Lineage (NCBI taxonomy): Eukaryota > Metazoa > Chordata > Mammalia > Eulipotyphla > Talpidae > Talpa > Talpa occidentalis. Next base: position 22,295,568 of record NW_023604295.1, read on the forward strand.
AACTGGGGCACAGGCCAACATTGTGAGGGGTGAGAGGATTCACCAGAGACAGAGGGGGCAACAGAATAGGCAGATCGACTGAAATACACTGCTGAGGGGTGCAGCAGGTGAGTCAGGAGAGGTCTGCTGCGCCATGTGGGTAGCTCCCTGGTCGGGATCAAACTGGTGCTGCAGTGGCTGTGGCAAGCTTCATAGGTTCCTTAACCCCTTGAGCCACCAGGGAGGCCCTATTTTAGGTATTTTATGTAAGTGGAAGTAAGTTATTTATCCTGTTACTGACTTGTTTCACTCAGCCTGTTCTCCTAATAATAGGATTTCTTTCCTTTTTTGAAAGCATAATATTGAATAATATTCCCTTTTATGTTTTTATATCACATTTTCTTTATCCATTGATTTGCAGATGGACTTTTCTGTTGTTTCCATCACTTTGCTATTGAGGATACTGCTGCAATGAAAACTTGTATTTTTGAAAGTTTATAATGGTGCACTTATAACTGCAAAAAAATTAAACTAGCTTTGATTTGACAGAATAAGAAAAAGTATTGTGCAGGTAAGTGATAGGGAGTTATGGCAGAATTGAATCTAGAACTATTTTTTTTATTTCCATCTCAGGGCTTATTTCATTACATAGTGACTGGTTAACCTGAGCATTTTGCTTGTTATAAACATTTGAAATTGCATACTTCTGAGGCAATTGGCCATTCTGAATAGGGAAAATGTGAAGATATACACAAACATCAAAAAAATCTGTTGAGTTTAACATAAAATTTACCAACAATTCCAGTCTCATAAAATAGTATGGCCCCAATATTTTGGATAATTTATGTTTATCATATTTTTTGACACAGTATAGGTTCATGAAATATTTTCTCTGCAACTTAACTTTTAGCCTTCGTAAAGTGGTGTGTTTAATTACTGATTTAGGTTAGCACATTTATCAAGTAAAATTTTGCTTTATTAATAGTGGATATTCTTTACATTTAAAATTATTAATTTACTGTAGTACATAACTTCTCCCAGTTCTCATTTTAAAGTTTTTATGCTGGAATGTGTATTTAATATGAAATGGACATTTGTCTGCTAACTCAATTCTGGAGTTTTAGTTGTGAATTCCTGTCTGCCTTTTACACAAAAGCTTTTCAAGAAATATTTGTTGAAAGAATGAATGAATGATTCACTGCTGCTTTTCTATGAAGTTTTTTTTTTTTTTTTTCAAAAAGCAGATAATGATGTTGGTAGAGTTTGAGAATATTTTCAAGAACTTCTGAATTGCTTAGAGAGAAGAAATTGGGGCTTATGATTGCTGAGGCAATGTATTCTGCACTCATAGAGTGAAATTGTCTCTATGTTTGGAATCCTTAGAGTATGCGAATAAAAATATGATGTGCAAGCAGTCTAGTTTGACTGATGCTTCACATGAAAAGTCTTGATATTGAACTATATTTTTTCTTCTGTATATATTCATCCAGTTCAAAATATTAGAGTGTGTGAATGATTTTTGATTCAGGAAACCATTTTATTAGTTTAATTTTACATTATCAAAAACCACATTTTGAAGGAAAATTCAGATCCTCCTCATATTCTTTCCTTAACAACTTGAATTTATTTTTTACACATTAAGACACAAACCAGTCAGTAACTTCACCTTTGATTAATGTGAATAGAAAAAAAAATCTATTAACCTTTTCTTAGTTCGTTAAACTTAAGTCATGTAAGACAACTGTCATTATCCTGTCAGTCATCTTGTTATTACTATTTTTAGTTTCACATAACTTAGAATATTTACATGTGTATAAATTAGTCATATTCTTAAGCAAATTATTTCCACCAAGTGGTGGACTAAGTCATGTTATCAGTAGATAGGACACTGAAGATCCTCTGAAAGGCTCTAAAAATTAGTGTGTATTTTTTTTTTAATTATGATCAGAACATATAAATGAGATATACCCTCATAACAGATGTTTAATACTATGCAGATTATATATAAATCAACCAAACACTGGTGATAATTAGGGTTAGAAAATTCAAATGGACTGACATAAATCTATGTATCATCATATAACTAATAGCTCCACTGTTTTCTTACATAATTGATAAAGTAACAGAGGCACAGAAAAATACAATTAACTTGAAATATTCATACTATAGTTAATGGTGTATTTGGACCCAAAGACAACCTTAGGCAGACATTCCAACATAACAACTGTGTTTTGCAGATTAGAGTATCAACAAGTCCACGAAACTCACAGGAACATTCATACATGAACTTGAACAGGGAAATTCATAAGTGACCATAAATAGTATATTTCATTGTATTTGACAAAGTCCCAATTTCAGCTATTTCAAATGAAATATTCAAAACTTTTTCCAAAGTTGCCCAAATGAACAAATAGATATACTTTATTTTTCAAAGATTTATTTATTTTGTACAAGAGCTGGGGTACAGGCCAGAGGTGTGGGGGGGTGAGAGGATTCACCGGAGACAGAGTGGGGAGCAGAACAGGCAGATGACCAAAATACACTGCTGAGGGCAGCAGCGGGTGCAACAGGAGAGGTCTGCCGCACCATGTGGGAATCTCCCTGGCCGGCCGGGAATCGAACTTGTGCTGCAGAGGCTGTGGACAGCTTCACAGCGCTGCACTCAACCTGCTGCACCACCGGGGAGGCCCAGATATATTTATTTAAGAGGGATAGAATAGTCTTACCAGGTGATCTATATTTGTGGTAGATGTATAAATTGGAAATAATGCTCTGCTTACAATTTTACAGCAATCATCTCTATGGATGTTTAGCATTCCTAGACCCAATTTCAGTGTGAGTGTGTGGTGGTTTCCCCACAACAAAAAGCGATTTTAAGACATCAGCAGGGTGTGCATAAATTCAACTCCATTTTTGCACTATCTACCCAGAGATAGCAACAATTCCATAGGTTAAGGACTCAACTTCCCACGATCATCATGTTCTTCAGATGCTGGTCACGAGCCTACTGTCACCTGCGCTTCTAATCAACAAGGTACAGATTAAGGTTTCCCAGAATTCCCTTCTCAGGTTTTATTTATTTGCTCAAAAAACTCATAGGAAAAACTCAGGAAACACTTTTACTTGCTAGATAACCAATTTGTTTCAAAGTATGTAATTCATGAACTGCTAGATGAAAAGGATACGTAGAAAAAGGTATTGGGAGATGCTGCAGAGCTTGCATGCCTTCAGTCAGCATATCTTTCTCTCAAAATATCCACAGTGTTCACCAATGCAGAAGCCTTCTGAAGGCCCCTCCTCTTGTGCTTTTTGGGAAGCTTCATTACATTGGCTTTGATTGACTAAATCATGTCCTTGGTAATTGAACTCTATCTCAAGTTCCTCTCCTCTCTTGGGAAGTCTGAGATCAGTCTGGAAGTCACAACCTTCTAATCACATGATTTGTTCCCTGGCAAACAGATCCCATTCTTAGGTGGTTCTCCAAAAGTGGCCTTATTGAAATAAGCCCCCTTTATCACTTACAACACTTAGCATATGCCAATGGTTTGGAGAACTGTGAGCCAGGAACAGTGAATGAAAAACAAATGCATGTATTTCCTATAAATCACAATATCACAATGGACTACTATGAAATTAATGCTTTTGACTGGGATGTATGGATAAATGTAAATTTGTAAAAATAATTTGGTAGAACTTTCAAATATTTTTAAGAACTTTAAAAATGCTTAAACTTTGAAAAAGCTCATACTGTAAAATTATATGTTTATACTTATAAGAATAGAATGACATAAAATTCAAGGGATTCTGGGAGAATAAGGTGAGGGCTAAGTTGAAGATATAAAGATATTAAAATTTGGATTAGGTTATATTTTATACTTAACATGTCAAAAAATAAAAAATACTGGAAATCTCTTGACAGTTCTTAAGACAAACATATAGGTTTGTCTTTGATTAAGAAAATAATGATAATAATGAGTAAGTAAATAACAGTGGGAAACTATGAGGAAAATACACAATACCTACAGAGAAAGGGAGCAGGTGGCACTAATAATGTGGTAGTGAGTTGCTCCCTGGTGGTCTAATGGTTAGGATTCAGCGCTCTCACTAATAATGTGGGAGTGGTTATCTGTTAAGAGTATGTATAGGCTACTTCATGAATAAATGAAGGAAAGATGAATCGAAAACTAAACTGTTTTTTGGTATGCCTTCAGCCAGTTTACAACTTTAATTTACCTGTAAAATAAAATTTTTTCCAGCATCATTGTCAATATTATTGTTGTTAACCCACTAAAAGAATTTAAATATGCAGAAATTTCACACTGTGGGCACAGACACTACTAGCTTTATAATGATAATTCCTCCAATTTCCCCCATCTTCTAACAATTCTAAAATTCCTCAAAATATTTGAAAAACTATCAAATTACCTTCTATCTATAATTATGTCTATATATCCCAAATCTAGTAGCAGTCAAAATGTAACAATTTCATGGTAGTCCATAAATTTGTTTAATATTATGTGTGAATCATTATTTCTAGTTTGGTCATTTTTCCTCAATATAGAAAATTTGGTAAACTATATTTGTGCATTAAGGCAGTTTTAGAAGATTTTTAAATACAACATGTAATGCCAGGAAGGCACAGAGCTGGTTCTCTATGATCCAAGCAGATGGGTAAAGGAGAGTCCTGGAGCCCTCAGTGGTTTTTTCAGGCTTTTATTGAGCTTTTACTTGTAGTGCAGCAGCCAGGTACACAGCAGGCAGGGTTGTGGGGGGCCTGGAGGCTGGCAGGATCTTCACTCTTTACTGATCCTGCCCGCAGCAGGATCTTCACTCTTTATTGAGCTCTCTGGTGTTCTCTCATGGCCTCTGCTTTTCTGCTAGTTTTCTTCCTGCTACTCTTCTCTCTATTCTCCTTCTGGTAGTTCCACTGCACTCCACAGTACTCCACTGTACTCCACACCATGCCATCCCACACTACACTGTCCTCTGCCACCCTGGCCTCATATGGCCAGTCTCTTGGCTCAGGTGCGCCCACCTGTGCATGCCCACATCCTAGTCCAGATGTCCGCCATCAGGCATGCATTTAATCGAATGATGGGAGGGCAAAAAACTTGATATTTTTTGCTTACCCTACACAGTATCTGAAATAGATGAAATTGGGATAATTGTATTGGTATTTACAAACTATGTGGGGCAAAATGAGCATCACGGGAAATAGTCATCTATATGTGTGTTGATTTAAGTTTATGAGATATGAAGTTGAGATGTCCAATATGCAACACCAAGCAGTTAACTATTATTCTGGAGAAAGCTGTTGGTTGGAGATGTAGATCTGTACCTGTAAAGGGCATAGCTGAAGGCTTGGGTGTAAATGAAATTGTTAGAGAGGGGCCTCCCTGGTGGTGTAGTGGGTTGAGCGCAGCACTGTGGAGCTGTCCGTGGCCTCTGAAGTGTGGGTTCAATTTCCAGCCAGCCAGGGAGATACCCACGTCATGAGGCAGACCTCTCCTGCTTCACCTGCTGCTACCCTCAGCAGTGTCTTTGGTCTTTCTGTTTGTTCTGCTCCCCGCTCTGTCTCTGGTGAATCCTCCTAAGCTCCCACTCCTCTGGCCTTTACCCCAATTCTTGTATAAATGAAAAATAAATCTTAAAAAAAAAGAAATTATTAAAGAGAGCAAAATATATCAAAGGTAGAAGCTTTGGAAAGGCCCAAAGATGTAAAAGGAATCACTCCAAGAAGATGGATCCATTTCATTAAGGAGAAACATGGAGTGAAGGAAAAGTAAAAAATGAAATGTAAAACACTAAAAAAATGAAATCCACTGATAGGGAGTGGTCTAGTGGTCTGTCCTTCAGGCAAACAATGGAAAATTGATGGTATTGAAGGTCATGGGTGACATTTAGGAACATAGCTTCTATAGAATGATAGGTCCAGAATGCAAATGGAAAATAATTAAGGTCAATAAATTTAGTGGGGCCGGGGAAAGGCAACACTTATAGATTGTTCTTTCTAGAAATTTGATTGTGAAGGAGAATAAAACAAAGCAAAGATATTTTGAGGGGAAAAACAGAGTGGAAGAAACACACTTTTTTATATACATAAATCGATGTATTTTGTGTGTGTTATTTATGTGTGGGCATATTTGGAGGGGTGATTCTGCAAATGTTTAAAGGAAATTTAAAAATAAAACACAAAAACAGTGGAGAAAAAGGGCTTAGTAAGATAATATATAATTGATGCAATAAGTTCCAGGAGGCACCAGGCAGTACCCAGGACTGACTAGTTTCTTCAAACTAGCAGAGCAAGGAAATCTTACTAGCTTAAACTGCTTTACATTTCTTTAATCTGCTTTTTTTAATTTCTTGATTTAGGTAATAAGTATTGTAAGGAAGGAATAATGAATGATTATGTTTCTATTGTTTCCTTATAAACATATCTTTATTATGGTAAGCATATAGGTATAGACTTATTTTGCATGATTATTCATCAACATTCTCAATGTACTGTCATTTACACGCTGAATAAAAAATAAATGACAGTTGTTGAAGTCAAAGAGTTCACAGTCTAGTAGTTTAGCATAATCAACAATTATGATGCAGAAAAGATTCTGACATCAGAATGAAGATGTTATCTGTGGAAATTATTTCGACTGGCAAAATCCCAGATGATATCTCTAGGGAGGAAAAAAGTTTTGGAAAAAGACCATTAGCTTAAGTGAAAGTATTTCTTAGTGATCTGAAAAGGCAGTTATTTCTATAAAATGGTGTCTCACTCTTAATTTTATTAGTTCCTTGCTTCCATCATCCCAGCATATATTATTTGAATGAATTCTAATGTATTAGAAAGAAATAATTTTTTTGATCAACTCTCATAATGTATAAAATGACTCTATACTTCAGTGGTCAATCCTTGCAGTTGTATTACATTATCAGTATATAATAGGTCATTGCTTGATTGGGCCATCAATATATGATGTATGTGTACTATGAAACATAAGACCAAATCCCATTTACTTTCTACTGTGTACATCTAATTTAAGAATTTACTATTTAAATAAAAATAAATAAAACAAAATACATCTTGTGGCATCATTATTTATTGAAAATGTCTATTATAGAAAAAAGTCTTTTGAAATATTTCTTTAGCATTCATCAATATTCACATTAGATAAATAGATAATAGATTAGATTGATAAATTATTAAGAAGCAACTTAATAGGAAATATTGATGTTAAAGCTTATAGAAACTTCAGAAGTTATGTAGTCTAATTGTGTAGTTTAACTCCTTTATAGGTGAACTATTGAGGTGAGATATTAGAGGAAGAACTAGGAGGACTTTGTTCTCCTTGCTCCTATTTTTTTCCACTTATATTTAGTTCTTAGTTTAAGGAAATAAGCTTTAGGGCCTCCCTGGTGGTGCAAGGAGTTAAACGCAGCACTGTGAAGCTATCTGCAGCCTCTGCTGCATGAGTTCGATCCCTGGCGCCAGGGGAGCTATGACATGGCACAGCAGACCTCTCTTGTCTTGCCCTCTGCTCCCCTCAGCAGTGTATTTTCAGTGCATTTAGACATCTGAAGGGAACAACAGTGAATGGATGTTCATTTTAGTTTTTTACAGGAATGGTATAGTACCAAGATAATACTGGGGAGTGCATGAGAGGGAGGAAACTAGAGGTCTTGGTCCCAGTTTGCTATGTAGATTCCTAATTGTTTTAGGCTATAATTCGTAGTAACTAGCACATTTTGCACGGCTAAACAGTATGCACAGCATATGTTCAAAACTGAAAAAAGTTTCTCAAAATAATATCCTTCAGACACATAATGGACTCTATTTCCTAATGTGTGCTTAAAAAAAAAAAGATATTAGTCATAGCCTCCCTGGTGGTGCAAGGGGTTAAGCACAGCACTGTGAAGCTATCCTTGGCCTTTGCAGCACAAGTTGGATCCCCGGCCGGCCAGGGAGCAACCCACATGGCGCAGCAGACCTCTCCTGTCTTACCTGCTGCTCCCTCAGCAGTATATTTCAGTCAGTCTGCCTGTTCTGTTCCCCACTCTGTCTCTGGTGAATTCTCTGGTGAATCCGTACCTCTAGCCTGTCCCACAGTTCTTGTATCCATAAATAAATAAATCTTTTTTTTTTTTTTTTCCTGTTTACACTATTTTTAATTTTACTTTTTTTCTTTTTAAAGATTTTTTTTTTTTTAAATATTAAATTTTATTTTTATATTCCCCCATACAATTGCAAACGCCCCATTCTGACCCCAATCCTTCCCCTCCCGCCCCCCACCCCCCAAAAAGTGTCTCTGGTTCATAGTTTTTTTGTTGATTTTGATTTTCACTTTCTTATATTCATTTTCCTGGTCCCTTATTTAAGTTTTCTAGATTCCTGCTATGAGTGAGACCATCCGGTATTTTTCTTTTTCTTTTTGGCTTATTTCGCTGAGCATGATCCCTTCCAGTGCCATCCATGTTGCTGCAAATTGCATGTGTTTATCTTTTTTGAATGCTGAGTAATATTCCATGGTATATATGTACCACATCTTCTTGATCCAGTCATCTATTTTTGGGCATTTGGGTTGTTTCCAAAGCTTAGCTATTGTAAACAGTGCTGCTATAAACATAGGAGTGCAGGTGCTCTTTGGAATTGATGTTTCTGTGTCCTTTGGGTAAATACCTAGGAGTGGAATTGCTGGATCATATGGAAGCTCTATGTTTAGTAGGTCCAGAAATCTCCACACAGCTCTCCATAGTGGTTGGACCAGTTCTTAAAAAAAATAAACTATAAATTTTATTTTAAGCTAAAATTTTTCTTGATGATATAATATTTGACACTATTTCCTAAAGCCATCTTTTCAGTCATCTACATAGCAGTCAGCTTTTGGAATGTAATTTTCTTGATGGACAAGATGTATGCTTTGCTTGTTTTTGTCCCAGGATGTAGTAAATAGTTTGAAAATAATATGACTGAATAAGCCATTTTCCCTACATTCCACATTTGAAATTGTCCATTTAAAGCACCATCTCATTTTTGCCTTGTGTAGTTTCATTGTAATATCCTCTGGCCTTCCAGATTATGGATGATACAAGTTTCAGTGCCTTTCTTTAAGGTAAACTGGCTCTGGTATTTCAGAGACATTTCTGAGGGGTATATTCCCAAGTAATTTAGAATGGAAGTTAAGGACAAAGAAGGGTATTACTTGGAGTTCCACAATCAGTGAAGTTGGAAAGAGGGTGGGGTGGACTCAAGTTTAGAAATACTCATTAAGATCCCATTAAAATTGCAAACTTTCTCCAGATAGTACAACTATATCCTTGACCTGAAAAGATTGGTAATTCTATCTCACTGTATGCCACAAATGTCTTAATTTCAGCCATAGAGTATCCTGTTAGGGAAAGACATAATATTTTATTTCATTGAAGAGGAAGTTCAGGCACAGGTAAGATTAAATAATTTGTTCAAGGGTGAAACAAAATAAGTGTGCTTACAGTACATTTACCAATCTGATACTTCGCCTTCCCCAGATTAGTACCACTGAGCCCATAATGATATTTTCCTTTGCCCTCTATATATAACTAAATTAAATGGAATCTTTTCCTTTAATAACCAAGTGAATAGCAGATAAACATTATCCTATGTCTGAATGAACCATGGCATCATTCCAATAAATATCTCCTTGAATAGGTGGGTAAATTGGGTAAAAGAGGTCAAAGCAAAGGATGCAATTAGACATTGAGTAGTGAACATAATATGCTATATGTAGAAATTGGTTTATAATTATGTACAACTGAATCCTAGATAGTATTATATGACCCAATGTTACTTCAAGAAAATGTTAAAAAAGAAATCTCCCTGATAGTGAAAAATTTTAAAAACTTTCTCTGGTTATTATTTTATCTTTTCTAAACTGTCCATGAATACAATAAAAAGAAATATTGCCACAATGTTAAATAATATTCCAATGTAGTTGCCTTAAAAAATATGGCATAGTTTCCTTTACATGCCTTCCTTTATCTGATTAAATGCTTAAATAACAACTTCTTGAAATTATGAACTTGCAAAAGACGTTAAATATGTTCTTGCTTTACAAAAAAATACTGCAATGAGACATTTGTTTAAAAGATATCTAGGGATTCCATTCCTTGATGACAACTCATAATAGCTTTGTTTTGTTCCCCCCTTTTTGACAGAAAAACTGTTTATACATTACTTAGATCTCTCAATGCAATTTTCTCACATCTTAAAAATGGTAAGATTTTTATATTACTTACCAAAATGCAAATTAATCATAAAGGGAAAACAGACATTTTGATCAAGTCCTCAATTCTTCAAATAAATTTTTTCAACATTGACTGCTACCTGGCATATTAGAAATGATAGCTTTAAAGATAATGGTTTATTCCAATGAGACATTATTTTTTAAAACTTTATTTAAGTCATTCACTGCTGAAAAATGTATTCATTACAAAATTGTATCATATGTACATAGAGTAAAAGATAAAACCTTATTATATTATGAAATTCATCCACTTTCCCTTTTTTCCTACCTCTGTCTCTCTTGACTGAAAGGGCACATTATTATAACAATTAGGTTAACTGTAATATAGCAATTCGTTATACCCGTTAATATTTGTTATTTCTGTTCAACCAATAAGGTAATAGAAGAAAAGCTGCTATTCAATTCTATTTGCTTGTAAAATTCAGTGAAATTTTATTTTTCTTTATTAAGATAACATTAGTTTGCACCTTAGTATTTGATTCAGGAATATGGGATCCTACCTCTTCAGAGAACTGCTGCCATACCACTCCCACCGCCATGACACCCATCATAAATAAATATCCCACCATAAATTTATTGTGCTACCTATTCCCTTTTTTCCCAACCTTCCTTTCCCCTCTGATAGCCTCAGATTTAGTCAGGTTTCTTGGGTTTATTTTGTTCTGGGGGTTTCTTAAATATTAAAAACAGATCTACTGGATGATCCTGCATTTCCACCCCTAGTTATCTACCTGAAAAATTCAAAAACACTAACTTGACAAGATATATTTGTGCCTTTTTGGGTTACAGCACTATTAAAGTACATGTCAGTCCACCAAACTCCCAATTCTACTGGCCTTCATAATGGTTTTCATATAAGTTTCAACATTTAGAAATTTTAAGTCACTTATTTCACAAGGTACAGTAATATGAGACTATATATTGCTTTTTTCTGCTGCAGATAATATCTTTTTAGATGTTAAATTATCTTACTCTTCATTGCTTTTAGCATTAAAAAATGTATAATGTCATTGTCCCTTAAGTGCTTAGAAAGTGAAATTTGAAATAAGCAATAGGAATTCTAGAATATCAGTTTGAATTTATTGGCATACAGATAATCACCTTCCAACTTGGAATGCTTTGTTAATTTTCTTAGCTAATTTTTCTTCTATTTTTTAATAGACATTTCATTTTAGCTTTATGTGAATTGTTTTACCTCCTGCTAGCTTTTAATGAGATGTGAACTATTTTATTTTCTAGCTGTTTTAAAATTAAATAGTATCTATGAACATTAAAAATTAGCTATAATTACCTGTAATAGATTTCTTTTTAAACAAAACTCATGAAGAATTGAAAAGCTGTTTTCTAGGCATAAAATGTGTGCTTGCTTTGGGAGTAATGTGAATGGAGAGTTGCATGTGAGAGGAGAAATCTGTTATGCAGCCCATATTTTTTAAAATGCATGAAAGATATAGGATATATTTAAGGATTTTATGTACAGCTAAACATCAGTTCTCCTTGGGCTATAGATTTTTTTTAAAATATTATATCTGCTGTGCAATTACTACCATATAATGGAATGGTTTTATTTTTGGCATTTGGGGAATTATTGTAGTTTTCCTTCAACTTGGTAAACATTGCTTTGTTTGAATTTTTCTTTATATGGCAGCATATAGATACGCGCTTAATTTTAATTCATATTGTTTAGTCAATTTTCTATGTCTCTACTGAAATTTATAGACAGTAAGGGACAAAATATTTGAGAAATTCCATTCCTAGTGGACTCGCCAAGAAAGCAGATGCCCACATATATCACTTAGTTGCCTGAAAAATTAACAAATTCATTAAGCAAAACAATAATCTGCAGAGTAAAAAATGGGTTCTTCATCTACATCTCTTTGAACAAATTACAAACAGAAATAGGGCTCAGATGTTACTAGAAGCCAGTTTGAAACTTCAAACAACTATTGAATTATTAATAAATTGGTATTAAATACTATTTTATTCATACAAAGTCTGTGGTAATGTTAAGTACTGCAGAATGTTAGTACTTTTTAAGATTACTAATTCAGCATCTTTTGGTATAAGTTCCAAGCTGTCTCCAAATACTGTGTATGTCATGATAATTACTTGTCCCTCATCAAGTATCAACGGTCAGTGGTGGGAATATGGGAAAAATTTGGAATTTATCCCTGTTGTGACTTTATCCTCTATTGTAGATTCGGGCAACTCATATAAACTATCCCAGATTCTCTCTTCTTACATGAAAATTTCAGACCAAATGACTTCTATATTCCTCTGTTGTGACACAGCTCTCATATTCTATGACTATAAAAACTTTCACTTAATAAAATAGAAGTGTTCTTTGATAAGTGTAAGTGACTCATGATTTGTTGATATCACCAAGTATATTGAAACTCAAGCCTGAGTCATTTATACTAAAATGAAATAAATTTATCTGAGCATAATGTTTTCTTCTGTACTAATGCATTTGCTTTAATTCCAAAAGCACATTTTTAATATAAGTCTAATATTGACTGTAGAAAACAATATAATAAAGGGTATGTAAAAGCCCTGTAATCCTACCACTCATTGTCAGTCACTAAAACCAGATTGATGGACAGCCTTCCCAATGTGAATCCTTTTATTAGTACTGAACATACTAAGGTAATATAAAATTTTACATGAATGTATTTTACAAATTTCTATCTGTATTAGTGTGTGTATATGTCTCTGTGTGTATATATGTACATGTATATGTATATATATATTTCATATGTTTCTCATTTAATGATACAATATGGTAATGACTATACTTGTTAATAATCAAATGTAATGACAAAACTCAAAATGATTCTAGTAGAATCTTAGGGCCAAATTCTCTTCCTTTTTAAGAATGACTGGCTTGTGATTTCCAGATTATGCTTAGATCTTCCATCCATATGATTAGAAATATGTTCACACTAAGCTTTATCCAGTTCTTCTTTTATGATTTTTCTTTTAATTATTTAATTATTGATTCTATCTGGAATTTAGCTTAAACAATGAGCTAGAGACACACATCCTAATTCAATACCAATTATTTCTACTCTTTGTTGAAACAAAAATTTTCCTCACTGATTTTAAATACTTTTGTGACCGGACATTAAACAGAGAAATTTTATATTTACTTGTCTGTTTTTATTTGTCCTTTAATCTTATATGTTGCTTATGATGTGATATTTTTATTTAGCTTTATAATATGGTATAATGTCTGGTGGATGACTCCACACACATCTGTGTTTCTTTTGTTCATCATTTTCCTAAATATTTTCACAAGTTTATTTTTTTCTGGCAATCTTAGATCACTTCATCAAGTCTAACCTCCTAAAATTTCTGACAGTATTATCATTAATTCTATATTGAATGTGCAAATTAATTTAATGAAGACAAACATAAATATTGACTTGAAGATAAACAATTTTACAGTGTCAAGTCATTCATTTTCAAGAATGAGTTCTCTCATTTTCAAAACTTTGATGTATCTTTCAATAAGCACATATATGTAGGTTGTATAAATTTGTTGTTACACTTATTCCTTGACTTTCAGACTTTTGTTACAGGCATATTTGAAATATTTTCAAATTTATTTTTCTCACATCATCTCTTATATATACTCTTTCTCCCTCTCTTCCCTCTTAACCTCAGAAACCTCACTTCATGTATTTATTATGTCCACTAGTGTGTGTATGTGTGTATTTATATATATATATTATTTATTGAATCATCTTTGCTATTTAAATTTTCAATATTTGCCTTTGTCACTCTGACCTGCTTTACTATCCACATAGTTCATTTGAACTCCATCCATTTTACTGTAAATGGCAACATTTGTCTTTTGTTATGACTGAACAGTGTTCCAGTGTGTGGATTACCACTTCGTAATTCAATCCTCTATTAATGGGCACTTAGGTTGTTTCTACATGCTAGCTAATGTAAATAATGCTGCACTAAACATTGTAAAGCATATAATGTTTTTTATTGATGCCTTCATATTCTTTAGATAGAAGCTCAAAAGTGAAATTGCTGGGTCACATGGTATTTCCATTTTTTTTAAGATTATCCAGTTCATATTCCAAAATAACTGTATCATGTTTCATTCTCACCAACAATGGAATTGAGTTTGTCTTTCTCTGCATCCTCTCTAGCCATTTTTGGGGTATCTTTAATGTGAATTGTCCTCACAAGTTTGAGATGATATCTCATTGGGGTTTTGACTTGCATTTCTTTTACTGAAAAAGATGATGAACATTTTATCATCTATCTATTGCCTTTTGGATATCCTTTTTGGTGAATTGTCTGTTCAGATCTGCTGCTCACTTATTAATTGAGTTGTTTATTTGTAATGGCTAAATTTTAGAATTTTTTTAATATATTTTATGTATTAACCTTTACAGATTATTTAATATGCTTATATTTCTTCCATTCAGTAGGCTGTCTTTTTTAAGCTACTTGTATTTTCTTTCACTGTTTAAAAGCTTTTTAATTTAAAGTCATTTGATTGTTTACTTTGGCTTTTATTTCCCTTGTAGTCTTGGTAGAGTCTCTAAAACATCTTTATCTCTGATGTCATGAAAGGCTACCCCAGTGTTCCCCTCTATATATTTCATTTTTGTAGGTCTTATAGCTAAGTCTTCAGTCAATTTAGAATTTATTTTTTGTACACAGAGCTAGTGATCCAATTTCTTTATTTTACATGTGGTTGTCCAATTATCCAAGCACCATTCATTAAAGAGACATTCTTTTACCCATTGTATGGTTTTGGCTCCTTTCTCATGAATTAAGTATTGTTAATTTGAGGCTATTTTTTAAATTATATTTTATAAGTGGTTTCTTTTCTGAAGTGATTCATAACCAGCTGCCTTATCAATGATCTTATACTTTCCAATAACTTAAAACTTTCTAATAATAAAAAGTTCTAATACTTTAAATTTTCTAAATAAACAGCCAAGATATTTTAAAATATTAATAATATTATTTGTGTGTTTTCATACTTATGTTAACCAAGAAAGGACCAAATCCAACACTGTTGTCTAATAATATTGTCCACTTCTTTAAAAATACCAGGTACTTGGAAGATTCTCAGGAAATATCTGTGAACGTAATAAAGATTTTTATCTCATGGTACTGACTTAAGAGGAAATATCTCTTTATTTTGCTTTATTTCAAAAATGCTTCAAGGGTTCTACCATCAGTACAGGTTGCTTAGAGTAAGATTCACGCTCTACTTGTGTTAAAATTATAAAGTATTGCTTAATTTTTTTATGCTATATGTCTTGTTAAAATAGATTTAAAATGTTGTCAGATACAATTTAATATCATTAGGTATTTTTTTTTTCATTTCAACTATTAATATGGTAAATTAGATTGTCCCAAGTCTATGTGATGCCTGAAGCTTGAAGGTCTCTCTTTAAGGAAGGAATACAAATTTACAAATACAAAATTGTATTAGAAAGTGAATAGTTATTTAGAGTGGAAAAAAATCTGACATTTAAAGATCCCATAGAAGTAAAATAAATTGAATCTATAGTTTCATCAAATGCATGAGTATATCTTGTGGTGAATTATAGAGAATTTCTAATATTTAAGAAATCTTGAACTTCTGAGATGATCCCTATTTGGTCATGTCATAATTTTCATTAATGTCCTATTTAATTCTACCTGCCATTAATATGTTGTGGATTTTTTTAAAGATTTATTTATGCGTACAAGAGCTGGGTTGTAGGCCAGAGGTGCTTGGGGTGAGAGGATTCACTAGAAACAGAGTGGGGAGCAGAACAGGCGGATCTACTGAAATACACTGCTGAGGGGAGCAGCGGGCAAAGCAGGAGAGGTCTGCTGTGCCATGTGGGTCAGCTCCCTGGCTGCCTGGATAAATGAACTCATGCTGAATTGAACTAGTGTGGCAGTGACTGGTGATAGCTTGATAGAGATGTCTTTAACACCTGCACCACCAGAGAGGCCCTGTTATGGATTTTGGCATCACAATTCATGTAGGATTGTTTTATAGCCTCTTATGTTTTCAAGAGCATTGGTGATGTTTTAAAATAGGTGATTTATTATGCAAAAACAAGTCTTTTTCATTTTCCTTTTTTAATAGTTTTTTTTTTTTTGTTCCAGTGGAGCTTAGTGTTCTTGTTTAAGCTACAAAACTCTTTTATAGTCTTGAAATTATGAATAACATCTTGACTATATCTATTAAGGGATGTTCATAAATAATATTTTAAAAAGTCATGTTTTATCTTTCTACCATGCTGATGGTGATAGAGCATAATGATAAATATGTTTCCAGAAAGTCTCAAATAATTTTATTGTGGTCTTCCAGTCTGCCTCTGTCATTTCTCTTTCAATATTATTGCTGATTGAAGATTCAGAAAAAAATGAAGCAGTTTTCTGTTCATTTATACTCATCTTTTTTTCATTTTTCATATTATTCTGTCTTTAATAGGCTACCATGATCATGAGTAACCTGCTTCATTTGCCAAGTCCTTAGACCTTAGTGTAAGTTGTCAGCATGGTGGTGCTACTGTTAGGGGGAAAAGGATGTCCTAAAGCTAATTCCATACAGGCTTTGTGGATTCCACCCCCACCCCAGGCCAAAGCCAAAGACACTGGGAACTCCAAATCCCATCACCACCAAAGGGAAGGTGGCTGGGACCTGAGGGTGGGGTTAAGCAGCCAGGTTGGTATAAAGCCAGACACGTGGGCTTTGGAGGGGTTCCCCCATTTTGGCTCTCCGCCAGCTCGCAGAGTCCGGCCAGCTCTGAGAGTGCCTTTGAGTTTCCAGGTCCGCGGATCAGGTAGGACGCATTAAAGACTTTATTTCCCTATTTTCTCCCTGAGTTGTACATTTTCCTTATTTCCTTTTCCCTTGTAAATAAACCTTTTATTAACCTTTTGTGTATGCCAGTAGTGGAGTATTAATAAGTCCATTTTTAAAGTGTGCTGGTGAGGACCAACAGCCAGGCAACCCGTTCAATATCGGGGCTGCCCTATAACACTACCACCAAGAAGACAGCAGCAAGTGATGTCTATAGCAGGTTAGTAGGGGGCAAATTACAGAGCAGATAAATATCAAACTTGAGTGCTCATGATGCTTGCATTTTTTGATGCTTATTGGTTTTAAAGAGGAGAATTGAATTTAATTATAAAATTCTTATAGTTTTAGCACATCTGAAAACTCAGGAAGCATAATATGAAATGACTTTTATACATTGTCAGGGACTTTTTAAATAATTGTTTTAATAACTTTTTCTACCAAATTCAGTTTTTTCAGAGGAAGTATTTTTATATTTAAAGCAATAGATCCAACATTATATCCATTATAAAATTAAGTATAACTAATAGATTATAATGTTCAAAAACCTGCAAATTGTATACATTCATTGTGCCATGATGGTAGCTGAATTTCACAAATAGATTATAATAGACTGGCACACCAATTATTTCTTGAATGTTTGCTGAGCACATTTTTACTGCCTTTGAATTTGTACTGGATCAGTATCTTTTGTAAAACTAATATAATTTTAAAAATTTGTATTACTTTAAAAAGGTAGACTGTGTTTAAGTTTTGTGTTTTCTGCAGTTTTTATCTGTGATTTAGAAAAATCATTATTTTAAGTCTAAATAATCAATCCAGTAGCATGATGGGAGCTCAGTAATAATGTCAGCAGTAATAATGCCAGTAATGTTTTTGAGATTTAGTTAAAATTAATGTGTATATTGTGCTTAAATTAAATATCTTATAAGCAATCTGCCATTTCAACATGTAAAAAGGAAAACAATATAAAATGCCAATGATAAGCTTTGCTTCCTTTTGGAATACCATTTTTTTTAAAGCATATATGAATGTAATGAAAACTATAAAGAGAGAGGGGTGGGCTATGTCAGTATGAAACTGTTCCTTCTGTGTTTGTGCAATATTTATTTATATCATAATCAGGACTACTTATTTAAAAGATAATGAACAATTCACTTAACTTTTAAGATCAATGGTTGAATGCCTTATTTTATTATCATATTGACAACCAAAGAAGGGAATTATTAACTAATTTAAAAATATGGAATTTTAGGGGATGGATTACCATAAAAGTTGATATCATTGGGGTAAACATTAAGGAGGAATTAAAAACTAAACTAGAACTGAAAGAACAGATAGCCTTAGAATAAAGGGAGACACAGTGAAAAAGCTTTATTAATTTGCCAGCATAGATTCAGCAAGATCAAGTTATAACATAGTTACACCCAGTGAATACAAGAGTCAAACAAAAGACTCAGATCTTCACAAGCCTGTTTTTCCCCACACTACAGGATGAAAAGTCAGACCAAAAGAGACTGCTTTGTTCAAATTCATGAAGAATAATTTTCAGTGAAGTGAAGGGTATGACCATTGGTCTTTTATATATTATTGTACCATGCCAAAAATTTCACTGTTATCAGAAAGGAATAAAATGGAAATGTCACATTTTCTCTTGGACACTTTTAACAGTGTTTGCCAAGACGTGTGTGAATTATGTGAATGTCATTACAATTAACAATGGATGATGGTGTTCACAAGAATGATGATATTAAGAACTTCTGCTTCACAACTTAGTTCTCTCTGTGTGATTACAGGTTACTGACTAAAGTTGGCTTTCTTAAAGATTTATTTTATTTATGCATACAAAAACTGGGGTCTATATCAGAATTGCAGGGGGTGAGAGGATTCATCAGAGACAGAGTAGGGAGCAAAACAGAAGGATCTACTGAAATACACTCCGGAAGGGAGCATCAGGCAAGATAGGAGTGGTCTGATGCACCCAGCTCCCTGCCTGGGGATTGAACTCATGCCTCAGTGGCTGGTGATAGCTTGATAGCTTGGTAACATGGGACTCTAACCCCTGCACCAGCAGGGAAGCCCTCCAAAGTTGACTTTTTAAAGGATAATTACATTGCAGTTATTATGAAAACATTTTCCGTACTTATATCGTTTCCTCTAATAGTGACATATTAACATATTAACATTCAAGTGTATAAATAAATAAATTAATTTATTTATACAAGCACTGGGTACAGTCAGAAGCATGGGAGGGTGAGAGAATTCACCAGAGCAGGGAACAGAGCAGGCAGACTGACAAAATACACTGCTGAGGGGAGCAGCGGGCGCAGCAGGAGAGGTCTGTGCACCATGTAGGACCCTTGCTGGTGGCCAGGGATCGAACTGGTGCTGCAGAGGCTGTGGGCAGCTTCTCAGCCCAGTGCTCAACTGCTGCACCACCAGGGGAGGCCCCTAAGTATATATGTTTAAATCAAAGAAAATCATAAGATAAAAATTTTCATGAGTATATTTCACACTTTTAGAACTAACTCAACCCTAAGTATTGTCTTATAAATGTCCATTTTGGTAAATTTGCTAAAGTCAACTAATAACAAATTATTCTTATATTTAACTTGAATAGATGTTGTTGAAAAATAGGTTTTATGCACTAAGCCCTGCATATTTGACACATTAATTTTAGATGCCTCTATGGCAACATAATGTATTCTTATAGCCTTCTGAAATATGCCACACATTGGAATCTTTCTTAAGAATCACGCACTAAGAGTTATCTCTTTCTCATAAACAAAGTAAAGGATGAGCAGGACTGTGCAAAGTGTCACCAATACCAGCACTTTCAACAAACTGTTATTATTCAACATACATGATTTAAATGTCAAGCAATACTGTACAAATCTTAACATGAATTTCCATATGATTTGAGTCTTGACAATTGCCCCCAGTAGATGCAAGACAAAAATCTCAACTCTCTAAGCAAATGTTTGAAACTGGCTATATACTTTATATCGTCATGGTGGCCAAACTGCAGATTGGTGGTCATACTCTATTATCCTTCCAAAAAAAAAAAAAAAAAACATTTGATTTCAGATTATCCCATCCTATTAGACATTTTGTGGAAAAAAGCATGGTATTGTTTAGAGTCTCCCTGATGTGTTATTCCCCTCCTTGAATCTTTATCATGCGGCCTTATTATGCCCCTTCCTTCCTTAAGCAAAAAACAAAGAGTTTCTGTTTTGGTTCTTGGCTGTGGCCAGTTGCAGGACATCAGAGCCTTCTACTTGGTGTACTGTGTCAAGTGTATAAACTCTTATCTTTGTGTGTATAGAATCTAAAGCTGCTTTTTGAATGTACAAATTTATTTTCTCCAGAAGAGTATTGTTGCAACTTGTTCAAACTGTTGCATAGCAGTAATAGTAGCGTTGTTGCCAAGGAATTAACATATTTGTAGCTCTTTTACTCTGCATTATCTACTGGGTTGGGCATTTTGCTCAGGCTATCTCATTTAATCTGGAAAAACTCCCATGGTTTATATGGCCTTAATCCTGTTTTGCAACTGAGTGTAGATGAACTTTAAAGTAGTTACACTCTGTAAGTCACATAGTCAAAATGGAAATACATTGAGTAAGGCAGATATTTCTCAAGTGAAAACTATTTGAAATAATTTGAAATCAAAATTTTGAAACTGGACATCCTTGGCTTGGTAAATAACTAATAAAACAACCTGAAAAAACACAGCAAAAATAATTCTTAGACTCTGAAAAAATATACTGGTTACCAGAGGGAATAAGTGGAGAGAGAGGAGGAGATACAGAGGGAAGGGATAGGACATCTGTGCTAAACTTTCGGTGGAGGGCAAATTAAGCATATTCATATTGGAGGTGTGAAGTCATGCTTCTCAAATTCTATCATTATGTCAATTAAAAAAATTTAGGGAAAAAACAAATCACAAACTTCATTTGTTTGAAACTTCCCCATTCCATAGCCAGTAGCTATTGTCTACCAAAAATAATATTATATATAGCAGGTGTGATAGCTTGTTCCAAGTTGGGAATCAATACCATCTCTGCAAAAACTAAGAGATCAGTGATTCTTCTTGGAGTCTGTTTGTCTAAATCCATATGCATGATGTCTCTTTCACAAAGTCTAAAGAAACTGAGATGTGTTTTGTACATAGAGATCCAGACAGTGGTTGAGACTAGAATGTGGCACAAAGACTGAAATATAATGTGAAACCCAGAAGTTGGTGGAGGCAATGTTATGACAGACTGTGAAGCTCAGTAAGGGATGATGGACTTTAAGGTTCAGGTCAGAGGGAAGTACACACTAATGGGGGGTGGCTTCACTTTTCTGTCACAAAAGAAACCAAACAGTGCACTAACTCCTGGAACCCTGGGTACCTGGAACTCCAAGAAAGGTTATTTTGCCATTTTCCAAGAGCATTAGTCAAAAACAAACAAACAAGCCAAAAACTGAGGCAATGTGGTTCCTTTTGTGGCTCATGTTCTTCCTTTGGATCACTTTGGAGCACAAGATGAATATCATGTAAATATTTAGAAACATATAGGACAAATGTCAAATGTCAAAGGCTTTGAAGTGGATTGGCCTTGAGGGAAGAGACTCTAGTCTAGCCTGAGAGCCAGGATCATTTGGGCACAAATTTTGCTGCTGATTTAAATTGAGTCCATTGCCTGCAGATGCCTGGAACATCAGGATTCACATGTTATTTGTGATGAAAATCACAAAAGACCAGACTACCTGATAAGTCCTATATAGTCTAAACATTTACCCAGCTTCATGATTTTTTATATCCCAAGTCAACTTTCAATTTTCCTTATGACTGTTCTGATTTTCTGCTTCTCCTCTCCAGCATACAAAGTGTACATGAAATAAATATTCTAAAATGGGCAGTAATATTATTGAAAATGCTATGAAAATCAATTTATAAGTACAAAAAAAGTTCTGTAGAAAATTGTGTTGCTGCTTTAGAAGGAGAAAAGTATGATAAAATTCTTAAAGACTGCAGCCTCCAAAATAGATTCCATTCATTGGACTGTAGGTTATCTTCAGGATGCTACTTTTTTCTTATTTTACTATCCAAGACCCCAGGTTCCTTTTATACCCTATCCCAAGCATATTATAGTAATTAAATCAACAATGACTAATAACTAATAGTAGAATATGAAAAAAAAATCTGTTTAAATCTTAGTATTGTCCCATCTTAAAATGCAAAAGTATACATTTATATGCATATATCCCTGTGTATGTATATCCATGTGTATATATGTATACCTCGCTATTTGAGTGAGCTAATTTGCAGTTATCTCTTTGCTATCATCTTCACATGCACAGTGGGCTTGGAAAGAGATTTCTAGGCTCTTCATGCTTCCATCTTGAATTCTCAAAGGACAATATTGTGCTGGATTTTAAAAAATGCATGAGTGAAGAAAAATGAACTCTGTCAGATTTCTCTGCTTTGAACTGAGTCATATATTTTCCCTTTATCCACACAGCAGACAAAACAGAAGGATAGAATGATTTGTCATTTTCTTTTCTGGGATGTTTAATTTCAGACACCTTTTTCAAGGACTGGAAAAGAGTTACCTTATGCTTTAAAATTATAATCTAACAATCAAGCCTATGTGAAGCCTGGAAAAAATGCTAAAACTTAATTTATTTGAGGGAGCACTGACATTTGGATAGGTTTCCAATTTCTAAACTCTTATTCATCACAGTGGTTGATTAAAATGGGTCACAGTTGCTATTATTGGCTATCCCATTGCAAATACACAACTTTCATATCAAAATGAGAAGGCATGGACAGCACCCAATTAATACATTATTTGATTTCTATTCAATTTGAATGTCAGCTTTAAACCTTAAAATACTGAATCCAAATGAAATTTTAATATGAGACTTTATTATCATTAGGACTAAATCGCTTGTGTAGTTCATATAAGTAGCTGCAGATTTTTCATTACAACAACATCCTTTCAAAATACCTAATCTAGGTCTGAAAATGTTCTTAAAATCATTTATTCATGTCTTCAAAACTACAGACACCACACAATTCATGTCAGTGCTTAATTGAAATCATGGATCATGTCTTTATTTGAAAATATATGTAGAACTTTTGTCTACGGTAAAACCTCCTCAGGTTTTGGAGTAAACCATAAAATAAATTAAGTGGGTTTGTCTTCTCATTAAAAATATGCATACTCGATATTGAATTTCAGTATCAACTTCATTTTGATGGTGTTGTGTCACTTTGCACAGAAATGAAAACTGAAATAGAAAAAGAAAAAGAAAAAAGAATCTTTCCCAGTTCAAGGGATTTGGTATTTTATTGAGTTTGGCAGTAAAATAATGATGTGTTTTGAATAAATTCTTAGTAACTGACACTAGAAAACTATAACATGCTCTCAAAGAGCTTGAAAAAGTGACTAACTTCCTATTTGTATTCTGAAAAGTTTGCATTTGGATCTATTTGATTTTTTTTTGTCTTCACACATATATAATCATGACTAGCAAAATTATTCTGATTTCTTGCTAATCTATTTCTTTGTGCCAATAGCAGGCTACATCCATTATATTGGGAGCAACCCCCATGAAGTTAGGAGTCTTAGAATACATTTTTAAGGGTGTTTATTTGCTTGCTAGGAAACTACACTGAGATTTTAAATGAATTAGGGATATAATAGAAAAAAGGACATTTGCTAATATTCTTTGAATTCATTGATATAGAAATAAAATCAGGTCACTGAAGTAGCTTTCCCCACATTAAGTTTGAATTTTCTTCTCTAGATGTGTTTTCTCAGCTACACATTTAGGGAGTTGTTCTGGTAATATATACGTTTGGTCTCTTATTTTCATATTTGAAGTTCTTGTTCAAGATGTTGTGTAGAGCACATGATTTCACATTGTCTACTTCATTCAGATTTTAAAATTTTTGGCATAAAGTTGTTCATAGTATTATCATATTTAAATCTCAGTTTTATCACTAGTTATATCACTCCTAATCTTTTTTATTACTTATTTTTAAAAATGTATTCTCTGTTATCTTCTTTATCAATCCTGTCAAAGGTTTGTTTATTTTATAAATCTTTCCAGGGGTCAACTTTTGGTATTACTGTTTTTCCTTTGTTTTTCTTATTATTAGTTATGCTTCTTGTTTTTTGTTTTTTGGTTTTTTTTTTACTTAGGGTTTGCTTTGCTATTTATTTGTATTACTTAAGGTTTACTTTTTTATTACTTAGGTAAGATATATTTTGTTATATTTTGTGATTTTTTATTAGAATCCTTAATTCATTAATTTTAGTTTTTCTCTTTTAAATAGTTAATAGTATTAAATATTTATTAATATTATAACATTGACACTTTGATGTATCCAAATATTTTCATAAGTATGTTTGATTGTTATTCCTTTCAATATATTTTGAATTTCCACTATAGTATCTTCTTTGACCCACTCATTATTTACTTTTTTTATTTCTAAACTCCTGAGAATTTTTCAAATTTTGTTGACTTTTCCAGTTACAGGTTATAGGATATAAATTATTTCATGTTTGTATCAATTTTATTTTGTGGCCCGTTGTTATAAAAATATTACCTACTTCAATATTCTGATGATTCAAAAATACTATCTAAAATTAATAAATCAATATATAAATATAATAGGAAGAGGGGCAGTAAGTGCCATCAACAGATTGGTTAAAATACATTTATAAAAGCAAATAAACTGCCCTTATTGTCAACATGATCAGGTTGACTCACTAAAGATTCCAAAAGGCAGGAGATATTCATATTTAAACCTCTAGTTTCTTTAATAAAGAGAACTGCCTTCTAAAGAGATGAAATTTAAATAATCTTAATTCATTATAGCCTTATTTTTAAAAGAAAAAATCTTCCATAATTTCTGTCTGCCCAGCTCTATATGAAATTTTTTTAAAGATTTATTTATTTATACAAGAACAGGGGTACAGGCCAGATGCGGGGGAGGGTGAGAGGATTCACCAGAGACAGAGCAGGGAACAGAACAGGCAGACAGGGCCTACCCGGTGGCGCAGCGGTTGAGCGCTGGGTTGTGAAGCTGCCCACGGCCTCTGCAGCACCGGTTCAATCCCGGGCTGCTCCCCGGCCACTGGAGGAAGGTCCCACATAGCGCGCAGACCTCTCCTGCCACCCACTGCTCCCCTCAGCAGTGTACTTCAGTCCCTCTGCCTGCTCTGCTCCCTGCTCTGGCTCTGGTGAATTCTCTCACCCTCCTGTGCTTCTGACTGTACCCAGTGCATGTATAAACAAAAAACAAACAAACAAATAAATAAATAAAATTAAAAAAAGTCTATAAAAAAAAAAAAAAGAACAGGCAGACAGATGAAATACACTGCTGAGGGGAGCAGCGGGTGCGACAGGAGACATCTACCATGACATGTGGGACCCTCCCCTGCCATCCAGGATTGAACCAGCATTGCAGAGGCTGCGGACAGCTTCACAGTGCTGTACTCAACTGCCTGAGCCACCAGGGGAGGCCCTCTATATGAAAATATTAAGGAGAGTTACCTGTTGACATGAACTTACTATTCACACCTCAGTTAGAGGGCACATGCATAGGTCAGATCTGGAGGACAGAGGCTTATAACCCATCACAGATACCCATGCCAGTTGCCTACACTAGTCAACAGAAACATGAATGGATAGCCCAAGAGTATTAAACATGTTCTTTAAGAGAGAAAATGTTTTTTAATACATATTTATACTTCCTTCTCTGTAGTTTAATCATATGTACAATTGATGCTATTAATACCATTTATCTGCTTTAGTAATTTTAATTAGAATATTGTAAGGCTCAAGATTTATTTTATTGTATCTGAAAATTTCAAGTGCATTCTTTAAAGTTTGACAGCAGAATAATAATAATATATACCATAAATTAGATGGTAGAAAAGGAATGAGACATTGAAGGAAAAGTATTTTCTCTTACTGTGTACAGTGAAGTCATTAAATGATGTATTTTCAAAAGTCAAGATAAATTGGTAAAAGTTTATAAATTTATGTTTTAAGATTTATTTATGCATACAAGAACTGGGGTATAGGCCAAGGTGTGGGGGGGTAAGAGGATTCACTAGAGACAGAGTGGAGAACAGAACAGGCAGACTGACTGAAGTACACTGCTGAGGGGAGCAGCAGGAGAGTCAGGAGAGGTCTGCTGTACCATGTGGGTAGCTCCTTGTCCGAGGATCGAACTCATGCTGCAGTGGCTGTGGATAGCTTCATAGGTTGCATCTTAACCCCTACTGCCACAAAGGAGGTCCTTATAAATTTTAAAATCCTTATAACAACCACTGGAAATAAAAAATTAGTGATAAAATAAATGACAGAATCTATAGTTGGGAGAAGCAGAATTGGGTAGAGATAATGCTTAGTCTCCTAAATTCCTTAATTTTCATATTGGGAAATTCATAGATAATGTTAGGAGTTATTAATTCTAGTAATAGGCATGCACATGTATGTCATCTAGTTATGTAGATACAAATCTAATAATTTAACTATATGGCTATAATAAATATTTAATTATAATAATTATAACATTTAAGAAAAAATGAAAATGATTGCCAGTAGAACAATAAAAATAGAAACTATTAGATAGTGGAGATGAGGGACTTTGTGTGTGTGTGTGTATGTGTGTGTGTGTTTCTGAACTTTCAGTTTTACTTTCCTCTATCTGGCTGAAAATATTTATCATGAACATGAGGTACAAATGTTTATTCAATATCCTATACTCAGGTAAAGAAATACTGCTCTTATAATTAGCTATATCTCAATATTCTTTTATGTAAAGAGGACTGCAATATATTTATAAATAAAATAATATAATATAATTGCTTGTATTACATATTCTTAGTATTTAAAATGATAAAGTTGCATAAATATTTATATTAATTCATGGAAAATAATACTGAAAGAAACAACATGCTAGTAACAGTGACTATTTGGGCAATGTTACATTTTGTATTCCATTGTATTGTTTATATAATATTTTTACTACAAAGCACTGATTATACAATAACATTTTAATAATTAAAATAATTGATATTCTAGATAGCTGATAGACTAACTTAATGTAATTTACTCTGAGCTCAGGTTTTCAATTCTAGGTGTAGAAATTCTCTGCGAATTTCTCACAGTTAAATTTGCTCGCAGGTCTACTCCCTGTAGCTTCCCAAGTTAATCCTTAAACCCATGATAGGAAGTCCCTAAATATTTCTGCAATGAACGAGTAGATGTAAGCAGTGAGCTGAATGAATAAAATAGGTGTAATAGGTATTCGATAGATGAAATGTCTTGTTTGTCTATATTAAGCAGTAAAAATTAATAGTTCCTGATAATTAAAAGTGAACATATTTCAGATAACAATGTGAGTGACAGCTGATGGAGAGGTTTATTTCTTCTAATTATTTCCCTAGCTGTAATTTTAGAAATGATCTATGTGTACATTCATTCCATTTTTTAAGCTTAAAGGCTATGAAAAATTTAACTCCAGATAGTTTGGGCTCAAGATTAAATACAGAACATTTTCATTTTTGCTTTTGTAGTTTTTCTCAGTGGCATATACCTGCCTCTCTTTGTGGTTCATATTTAATCCAGGTTTCTCCAAAATGGATAATACATTTCCTAAAGCTCTATATTATCTTTTATATCAACAAAGTAGTTGTAGAACTCTGCTCACTTTTAGGTTTCAGAATTCTAATAATCAGAGTTATGCTTTGCTTTTATTTTTAATTTTTTTAATTTTCTTTTTTTGTTTACTTTTTATTTTTTATTATTTTTATTGTAACATTTATCATTTTTTACATTTTTAGACAATATTTGCTTCCCCCACCCCCTCAGATTGAGTCCCCCTAGAATTTCCTTCCCCAAGTCACCCACGCACCATCACCACAGTCCCCGGTGCTCCTCCCTCCCTCCCTCTGATCCCTCTCCCTCCTCCTCCCCTGCAGTATGTCTCTTTTGTCTGTTTTTGCTTTGTTGTGTTTTGTGCTGTTATTATTTTTTTTACACTGATGTCTTATTTGGTTCCCCTATTTCCCTGCTATAAGTGAAACCATCGATATTTTTCTTTTTCCTTCTGGCTTATTTCACTGAGCATAATTCCTTTTTTAATTTATTTGTAAGTCCTATTGACATTAAAATCCAGTTGAGTACAAGAATATATAATGGCATTTACTTCTCAAATAATTTCATTCTGAGCATGCTGGAACTGTGTCAATATAGTCATTCTTACAATCTTTAATAGACAGTAAGCTTCAGTCATGACCAGAGTAGAGGATACATTCATGGACTAAGCTGATTGTTCTGACTGCAGATGAGTTTCCATTTCCCTTCAGGTTTGGACTGAAGATGAAAGTAAAATTTCAATATGTTATAGGTACTTCCCTACTCTGACTTAGCTTCATGCATATCAACAGTGGGCCTGGCAGGATTGGCACTCCCCAGAGTGAGGGTGACCATTACACAGACATCTAGAAGATGGGATGTGGAAGTCTTCATGTAGAGGAGAACTTGATCAGATATTATTGAATCTTCATCTTATATTAATGAAGGAAAGTGAGCAGTCTTTTGCAACATACATAGTTAAATCTCACCTTAAACTCAAAGTTCAGCCTGATATAGCTGCTTCTGATGGTAATGAGAGGAAAACTAGACAAGTAATGATCTGTCTCTAGCGGAAAAATTATGATCAGAAAGGAAAACTTAGCCATTTTGCTTTAGTACAAATAAAGTTGTCAAACTAATAATAAACTGTTGAATAGCTTGTTTAAATACAAGAATTTAGTAATAGTATCCATGAAATACATTCTCTAATTTCACAAGCATAATATGACAGGAAAAATAACCTTTTATCTCACTTTAGAAATGAGATATAAGTAACACATTATAGATTTATCCTAGTTCATAGATGTGACAGTTAATAGATGTACATATTGGTAATTGCTTAGTAGATTATCATTTACTGTCACTTTTTTAATTAGAATGTGATCTCCATTGTTTTTAATCTATTTACATCATGGATGACAAATTTCTTTGCCTTAAGCAAAATCTTTATTTATCATAAGGCAATTTTACCAAAACTGTTATCTGAAGGAGGAAACCATAATAGGAATCATATAACTTTTGAATTTTCAGACTACTTGGCATTTAGAAAAAAAATATTTTAATGTCTTTTAATATTTGCACATTAGCTTTTCCAAACATATCCATATGACTTGTTATCTTAAATATGCTATAATTTTACCATTCATTTTATAACCAAACCATGAAAAATTTGAGTAGACTTAGACTTTGTTCATGTATACAATTAAAACTTAAGGACACAGTATGACTATTTGTAGTCAGCTCTGAACATGGGAGTCACCTGTACGCTTTTAACACTGGCACTGACATCTTTTTAACCTTTAAAAGGGCTGTTAAAGCAAGCAGTTCTGCTGATAATAAGGGGTTATTTGCACAGGGATCTGGAATATAGGTTGTGAAAGAGGGAGGTGGAAAAAGAGAGTGAGTGTCTAATGTGCCTTTTGGGGAGGAAATGTCTCATGATTTTGACTGGCTATGTAATACCTTTCTATCACTTTTTGTTGTGAATGTAAAAAAATATATTAGATGATGCATGACTAATGAAACTTTGCTTAAATTATTTCTGATGGGACTGTCAATTTAATGGTAAAATTAGCTGGTACTGATTGCAGACTAAGATTGTTAGTTTAGTATGATATTTGTTAAAAATGAATGTCACTCCATATTAAATGACATCTTTAGCTTTATTTTCCATACTTAATATTTAAGTGTTAGTTGTGTTAGCAATTCCTCATATATATTTCACTTAGTCCACTAAAAGAAACTCCTCAATTTTGATGCTTACTTTCCCCCCTGTAATCTCCTAAAGTTTTAAAATTAAGGTGTGTTTTGTGATCACGTGTATATTACTGTTTCAGTGACTTTAAGGAAGATACATCCTCACCCGCAAAATGCTCCAGCCACAACTATGCCTATTTCTTAAGGATATATCATAATGACCAACATCATTAAACTGCTTTGTCCGAAGAATCATTCTAAGTGTTTTACATGTATATTAAATAGTTTTTCCCCCAGATAACATGCTTATGAAAGAAATACTGTTACATTTGCAAATTTAAGATGAAAAGCAGAGGCACAGAAACATGAAGAAACTTGATCAAGTTAACCCACCTGGGAAGTGGGAAAGGTAGCTTAACTCCAGAAATTTTGCCCTAAATCTTAAAAACAGAGTTTTGATTGCTTGAAATTCAGGTGGTCCTTGGAATATGGGGTTTTTAAACATTATTTATGTTTCAGGATGAATGATAGAAAGAAGAATTTGGTCATTCTAATTTTGACACTGGGTGAGAGATTTTTTTTTTATGAAGATTTATTTATTTATGCATACAAGAGCTGGGTACAGGCCAGAGATGTGAGGGGTGAAAGGATTCACCGGAGACAGAGTGGGGAACAGAACAGGCAGACTGAGTGAAATACGCTACTGAGGGGAGCAGGGGGCGAGTCAGGAGAGGTCTGCTATGCCATGTGGGTCTCTCACTTGCCGGCTGGGAATCGAACCCATGCTGCAGAGGCTTTGGATTGCTTCATAGTGCGGTGCTTAACCCCTTGTACCACCAGGGAAGCCCAGAGAGGTGGTTCTTGAGGGAAAAAAATCTGATGAAGATTGAGATGGTAGAGTCTTAGAAACATAAGCCACTTACTCCACAATTTTGATTAGAAAAATGTGTAGGAGCTATTTTGTAATGTTAACCTGGTGGAGTAGGAGCCTAAGAAGTAATGGGTGCAGGCTTACTCTTTAATTCTCTAGTTCTCATCATTAAGCCTGCACAGTTGAGTCTCCTGAAGAAAGCAGATATATTTACTTCTTTCTTGAGACTGACATCTTTTATCAGGGCAGTTTTGTAATTTCAGAGGATCTAGTTGCCAAAATTTGTTTGTGGAATGCAAGCAGGTAATAAGGCAAATGCATTTCTCTCAGAATTTCTGATGGTGGGATGCAAGCGTTGGAAAACAGTGAAGACAGTCATTAGATAAGGGTTATTTCTCTACATTATATAACTGAGAAATTAATGTATGCCTCTATGAATATAAATGAATGGATAACGAAATAGAAAATGAGGGAGGGGGAGAGAGAGAATGATTTTTTGCTGTGAAATTTTGTCGTCTGTTATCATCTGAATAAAAGTTTTTAGGAATTGAGTGCTTGACAATTGACATACATAGAA
Source organism: Talpa occidentalis (assembly GCF_014898055.3). Classification (NCBI taxonomy): domain Eukaryota; kingdom Metazoa; phylum Chordata; class Mammalia; order Eulipotyphla; family Talpidae; genus Talpa; species Talpa occidentalis. Next base: position 22,326,953 of record NW_023604295.1, read on the forward strand.
TTCATTCAATATTTATTCAATATCAAACTTGAAACCTCAGCAGCATCCAATTGATTTGTTTGTTTTAGACGAAAAGGAATCTTATGGAAGATTCTGTGCCTGTGTTAACACATAGCCAATGAGGATACCACTTTTTCAATAAGGCAATGTTTTCTGATTTAAGAATAGCCATTAGGTTGGCGGGAGAGATTTATAGAGTTGTGATATCAGTTATATAACACCCTTTGAGGAGAGTCATCTTCCTGTACTTAGACATAGAAAGGCTTGAACTATTCCAGAAAGATGAAAAACATTTCTAATGTCTCTCTTGGAAGAAAAGGATAAACATGGAGAAGAGCTAAAAGTTTGAAAATTACCATTTTCATAGCTATAAGTTTTGAATATTTATAGCTGTTTTAGGTGAAGTACTCTCTTCCAAGAATGTAGACTGTCTATAATACTAGCAAGAGGGGAACCACATTAAGGACTATTTGGTAATGAATCAAGGACTCTTAAAACTGATTGACATGGAATTGTCAAATAAATTTAAAAGGCAACTCCCTCCTGACCAAAATCTGAGAGAAAATATCAGATTCCAGCACAACACAGTCAGTTCTCTCTCCTCAAGTTAGATTCAACCTGTAACAAATGTATTTTCTACATTGAACCAGAAATTAGAGGCTATCTTGGCTTATAGCTTGATTTCAGATACCTAGTAAGCAGGCATATTAGATAACAGAAGTATGTATTTTTCTGTCTTTTTAAAAATATTTTAAATGGATAAGTTTATTAGGAAAAGGAAGAAGAAAAAGATAGTCACCTGCATAGTCACAGGTGGACAAAAGAGCTTTTTCTCTGCCTGTCTTAATTAAAGTTTTTTTGCCCAAGGTTACTCAAATTGCCAAATTGTGTCATTTTTAGGATGGTTTTGTCTTTTATCTATCTTTGATAGGAAAATTGATTTTATGATAATTTGTTTCATTAATAATCCTTTTTTCAAATATAAGTATTATGAATATATTTTTAAGACGTTAAACAAGGGCCTCCCTGGTGGCACAAGGGGTTAAGCACCACACTATGAAGCAATCCGCAGCCTCTGCAACATGAGTTCAATCCCCAGCCAGCCAGGGAGCAACCTACATGGCTCAACAGACCTCTCCTGTCTCACCCACTGTTCCCCTCACCAGTGTATTTTATTCAGTCTGCCTGTTCTGTTCCCCACTCTATCTCTGGTAAATCCTCTCACCCCCCGCATCTCTGGCCTGTACCCCAGCTCTTGTAGGCATAATTAAATAAATCTTTAAAAATAAAGAATTTAAGCAAACTGTACCCATTTTAAAAGAAACAAAACCTAGGTTTAATCTCTTATCATGATTTATTAGTAAATTAAAATGTTATATATAATATATATTTCATATTTTATATATATATATATATATATATATATATATATATATATGAGAGAGAAGTACCACTGGTTCATTTGTTCTCGGTATACAATAATAACAGTCTTGGAGAATCTGTTCAGGTATTTTATTGCCATTAAATTAAAAAAAATAATGTTATCTAAAAGTCTTAATTTCAACATGGAAATTGTCCAGATCTAGTAATCTTAGCATTTTTAAAAAAAAGATTTATTTATGCATGCATGCAAGAACTGAAGTACAGGCCAGAGGTATGGGGGTGAGAGGATTCACCAGAGACAGAGTGGGGAACAGAACAAGTGACTTGACTGAAATACAATGTGAGAAAAGAGAGGTCTGCTGTGCCATGTGGGTAGCTCCCTGGCCGGCCAGGAATCGAACTTGTGCTTCAGTGGCTGCGGACAGCTTGACAGTGCTGTGCTTAACCCCCTGCGCCAACGGGGAGGCCCAATCTTTGCATGTTAACATGAATTGTAAAGCTGTAACTTCCTATTATTTTTCAGTTACATTAATAAATGTGACCCATCTCACATTGATGTCACTCTATTCACATCAATGATTGATTAATGACTAGTAAAATACAATAATTGGAGAGTCTCAAACTCTCCAGTAGTTAAGGAATTCTATTGGCACCGTTATTATGTAAAGGGGGAAGGAAAGAAAATAACTATGAGAACCTATGGAAACTAGAAAGCCAAGATGTTGAGCAAAGGTATTAAAGGCAATTATTTTAATTGTTTTATCTATATGTGCTTGATCATCAACAACTATTTCTATACTGTCATAATTCAAAAGGCAAAATAATACTTTGTTTTAGTCACTAGACTTTCTATAAGGTTTATTTCTATTGTTATTTTCAAAGTATTGAATTTATTGAATACTGTAAATCATGAAGTGGATTTATATCTCTATGTATCACTTATTAGTAAATAAAAACATATGTATATTGTGTCCCTCCTTCTGAGGGCAAATCTTTGAGAGCAAATAGAATGTTTCTGGTTATGGTAAAAAGAGGAATTCACTGGAAATCATGTAGAGTTTGACTGTTTACGAATTTATGTAAAGAATGTTTAGAAGAGATATATGCATTCCTATATTTACACCTTTACAATATTCTATAAAAAGTATGGAAACAACCTGAGTACCCAAGACCCAAGAATGTGTACACAGTGGAATAATACCCAGTATAAAAAAGTGGTTGAAATTTTGCCATGTGTGACAGACAACATGGATGGGTGCTGGATAAGGGAATATACTGAGGAAATTAAATTAGATAAAGACAAATACTGGATGATTTCAGTCACATAAATATAAAAAACAAAACAAAGGAACAGGCTACACTTAAACCCCAGAAGTCTAACAGCAGAATTGAGACTCCTAGAGTGGGAGGGAAGAGGTTGGGGAGGAAAGCGGGCAGGGGACCCGATGAATTTAGTGGAGGATTATTGGAGTTTTGGTGGTGTGCATGGTATTGTTATAGGACAGGGAGAGGGGCAGCCCAAACCCCGCAAACCTGCCTATTTTAAATGGGTTCTGCCATTTGCCGCATTAACACAAAACATAGGAGACTTTAATGAAAAGGAACTTTAATAAAACTAGGAAACAATACAGGTAAGGCAAAGAATCTAGTTTCTAAATCAAGCACCCAAAGTTACCCATCCCCTCGTGGGTAAAAGTCCATCCATATGGGATTGGCCCAGAGCAAGGCCCCAAAGCCTGCCACAAGTCTAAAGCATCTTCCTGTGGGGACCCACAGAAAAGGGTCAGAAACAACCAGACAAGCCCGGAAGGAAAAGAGCAAAATCAACATCAAGATAAAAGCTGCCATTGTCACCTCCCCATGGGTCTCACCCACGTCTGTGTCACCCAGTCCACAACCCAAAGACAAGCGCAGTTTCTTCACGAGTCTCTAGGCTCCATGCGCCTCCTCCAGGTCTCCTGGCTCCATCCTGCTTCCTTCCTCAGTCTCTTCTCCAGCTTCTCCTTTTCCTGCTCAGCTCCACCCTCCCTTGGGTGGGGCAGGGAACCTCCCCCTTTCCTGGGGACCACCCTGTTACAGTATGATAACATATCTGAAGAGGTGTGACCTATACTTTTGTATCACATACAGTCTTGAAAAAGCCAAAATAACCTCAATAAAAAGTAATATAATTTAAAAAGAAAAAAGTTCAGAGCAGTGACTCTCAGACTTCATCAGGCTTATCAAGTGTTGGTAAAACTGTGGACTTACCAGGGCCTACTGCCAAAGACGCAGCTTCAAGAGGATAGTGGGACACAGCATTTGGATTTCAACATGAATCCTAGGTAATTGAAGCAGGTGCTTCCTTAATTGATCATATTTTCAGATACCATAGTCTTTTCTTTAGTTGAAATTAAACCCATAATATGTGCCTGAGTTGTTTGGAAAGTGGGAAGAAATAGGAGTAGGAAAGGGGCAAGTGAGGGAGAGAGACAGATCTTAGAAACATAGATTTTTCATAGAGTTAAAGATTCTGTATCAACTTAGATGTGATTTTTTTTGTCTTGAAAATTTTCTTACAAATATATTGAGGACATTTCAGACTTTTTTTTTAAGATTTATTTATTTATTTATACAAGCACTGGGTACAGTCAGAAGCGCAGGAGGGTGAGAGAATTCACCAGAGCCAGAGCGGGGAGCAGAGCAGGCAGAAGGACCGAAGTACACTGCTGAGGGGAGCAGCGGGCGGCAGGAGAGGTCTGCGCGCCATGTGGGACCCTCCTCCGGTGGCCGGGGAGCAGCCGGGGATCGAACTGGCACCGCAGAGGCCGCGGACAGCTTAGCAATTCAGTACTCAACCGCTGCGCCACCGGGGAGGCCCACATTTCAGACTTTTAAGAAATATAAAAATACACCACAAAATGTTAATTTTAATGGCAGAGGACATCTGGGTTTACCATTTTAATTAAATGTGCAAATAAACAGAATAGAATAAAATCCAACTTTTGTAGTTTAAATGGCTGGTCAAAATTGTTATTGAGATTGTTATCATATATAATTTGCTACTGAAATTGTTGTATTTAGAAAGAAATAAAAGTAATTATTTTCAATTAGTAATTGTTCATATTTGATAAAAATGAACTATTTTTTTCTCAACAGAAATGAATATGCTTTAAAATTAGATCTACACATTTAAAAACCCGTAAATATAATGGAAATATTAAGTAATCTTTAACTTTGCAAGATGATAATCGTTAGTATTGCATATATATACTAACTGTAGTTGTCTACAGAGAAGGTTATTTGGTTTTTTCCCCTGGATGCCAGAAACCTTTCATCTTTCATTGTAAGGGAAAATGAAAGTTCTCTTTAAATCTAGACCCAAAATCTATTCTAAAGAGAATATTCTATTTTATTAAAAAGGAAATTTATTAAAATAACAATCTGTTAGAAGCCACATTTGCTGATGGTCAGGAATCTTACCTGGCCACATCACTGGAAAGTCAGGTTACTTGACATGGGAAAATGAACCCTCCAATCTGCATAACGGAGAGCTCTTTCTATCCTTCAATCTTTGGGGGGGGTGTGTGTGTGTCTGTGTGTGTGTATGCATTTTATATTATATATAAAATCCAATGCACACAAGGTTCTAATTCATTGTGTCTTTGTTTTGTTGCTGTTTGCATCAGATGCTCAACAGAGGACAAATTACAATTTCAGTCTGTATCAAGAATTCTAGCAGGCACAAGCATTTGATTCAGATAAATTGAGCACACATTTGAAAGAAAGTCTTTTATTCTAGACATGGCTGATTTCATTGCTTGCTGTGATACTCAGCAATAGATCCAGAGGCTGGAGGAGAGGAAATGCTGACCAGTACAAATGTGTTTCAGTGTGTGAAACATGTTAGATTATCAGAAAGTCTGTTAAGAAACAGTCCTCCCAGGTTTTAATAGAGGTCTTTGCTTTTGGATTAATGAACAGTAGTAATTAATATACTTGTTACTATGTGCTCATTCAGACATGCTATAAAATTGCATAATTATATTTTGACATTGTTTTTATTTTATTTAAAATAAATTTTTTTGTATATCTCTTTCTGCTTTCCAAGCCCAAACCCCACAAACTTCATGAAATTAGAGACAGCTCAGAAACCCTAATGAAGTACATGTCATCTAGTTGGTGACTGTATTGGAAGGAATTAATGCTTGTTTAATTTGAAGTAGCTTGAGAAACTAGAAAGATCTAGAGGAAATAACTCTTGAAAACTGGTTTTAGATAACAAGATTAAGTGGTTTAATTTAGTTCAGAGTTTTGATAGTTACAGCAAAAATTAAAATGGTTTGTTTTGGCCCTATTTGATAAAGGAGCACCCAGGATGAGAGATACACCTTGTTCTAACCTTAAGAATGTATCAGGATGTAATATAGTTGAAAATACAAAGGGACAAAGCAGTGTTTTTTATATTAGCCCTCTATGAAAAGGGAGAGTGTAAAATGAAATGTTTACTCAATGAGGATTTTACACTGAGGAGCCACCAGAGGCAGAAAGAGCTTGTTGATCTTTGTTTCCCTAAGATTTAGCAAAATGCCTGCCACATAAGAGGATCTCAGTAAATATTGCTGGCATTGAAATATCTTAATCTCATTTGAAAACTAGTTGGCAATAGATCTCAGATTTGAGTTCCTTAAAAGGTCATATGACTCTTAAACATATATGTATGATCCCTGAAGTTCAAAATGCTGCAAAAGGTCCTTATCTGGACCAAAGTTTTGTGCCAAACATTGGCGGACTCGGCGAGCATAGCCTCCAAGAACCCAAAGACAGCCGATACAAACACAAAATGGAGTTTATTACAGATTCGAGTCCAGGCTCATAGCACCCACCGACACAGTGGCAGATAGTGAGAGAGCCCCGAACAAAGGAAGCAGGATTTTTTTTTATAGGGTTACAAGCAGGTTTAATAAATTAAATCATGCTGGCAGTTACTCATTGGCTACAAGGATGCATTCTTCAACTTTGCACGGCTATAATTCTAAGCTGATTGGTCCGGCCGAGATGCAGCTCCAATTATGGCAAGTTCGCCCTCATTGGTGACCACATGGCGAGGGTGGAGTGAGGGTCGAAACTGTCGAAACTATCTCTGGAATGCAGTCGTCATTCCCAGGACAGCAAAACTTAAAATTCTAAAATAGCAGTTACACACAAAATGACAAAGCAATGGCTAAGAATACTTATGCTTGGTTCCACACACAGTCCTCATAATATATCAGGACAAGATCCCATCTGAGTCAAACCAGTGTGTTATTGCTTTATTTCTTTTCATCTGGTAGAAGTAATGTCAGTTTGGAGAGGTGTTGGGTTCAGAGAGTGGGTGCTTGGGTTAACTCTGACAGAAGTTTCACCAGACCTCCCCTTTCAGTGGCACACAATGAGTTGCCCCAGGAGAGTTACCCCACGAGGCGCAGATGTTTAGTTATATCTATAACGGTAGGTTTATTATATTTTAAAAAAAAGAAAGGGAACAAAACAATGCTTGCACAGATATAAGTGGGCAGAAAGAGCTGCCCTTGAAAGGGACAGGTTTGTTAAGAGAGGCCTGTCTAGTCCCAGACAGGCTTGTCAGGAGCTGCCTCTGCTGCTTTGCAAAGGGAGAAGGTAGGCAAAGAGAAACACGTATGTAGTCACAGGAGGGCAGGAGAGCTGCGCTTTGCCAGTGCAGAAATTGCACTGACATAGTCTTCTCTTTGGGAGGGATTCATTCCTTTGTGGAATTGTTGGATAAATTACTTCTAGGTAGATTTGAAAGAACCAGTGATTTGCTAAAATGGTTCTCTATCTCCATATCCCCACCTCTGGTCCGCACCTCCAGATACCTTTTCTATCAGTCTGATACATGGTACATCAGATAGCACCTAAGGAGTTTTTGTTTTATAGCCCATTTGAGGATTTTATTAATCATTTCTGTCCCACCTCCAGTTTCTGGTCTTGTGATGCCTCTTTCCCAGATACTGTACTCTTAGCCTCCATTCCAGGAATGGTCTAGACAGAGACCATATACTTGCCTTGCTAATGTGTGAAATGCCCAGTCATTATTTTGATTCAAGTAGAAACTTTAGGACATTATTGTGATGGGGAGAAATATTAGGGTGAGGCCAAAGGTACAGGGGTGAAAAAATTCACCAGCGATATAGTGGAGACCAGAAAAGGGGGTTTTATTAAAATACACTGCTAAGAGGAGCAACAGGTGAGACAGAAGAGGTCTGCATATGAGAGGTATTTGGGGCTTCCTTTTATATCCTGTTTTCATGGGTTTTTTGTGAATGGGGAGTTAGTTTGGGCCAGTTAGAGTTGGAATGTCTGGTCTTGGACATTGACCTTTGACTCAGAATGTGTCCTGGTCCTGCTTCTGCATTCAGGGTCATAAAGATCATTCTTATGGCCTGGTTCCCATAGCAACCTTATCAATTCCCTTTATCTATTCAAGCCTCCCAAAGCTTCCTGCTGGGCTGGGGGTGGGAGCTTAGTTTTAACCTGATTTAATGATACCCTGACAGGGACTCCCTGGTGGCACAAGGGGTTGAGACACAACCTATGAAGCTATCCGCAGCCACTGCAGCATGAGTTTGATCCCGGGCCAGGGAGCTGCCTACATGGCGCAACAGACCTCTCCTGACTTGCCCGCTGCTCCCTTCAGCAGTGTGTTTTGGTCAGTCCCCCTCTCTCTGGTGAATCCTCTCAACCCCCCACACACACCTCTGGCCTGTACCCCAGGTCTTGTATGCAAAAATAAATAAATCTTTAAAAAAAAAATAAATCATACCCTGACATATATTTAGATTTTTTTTTAAATTTGGGTGATAGTCAAATATCATATGAAATATTTGATTATCCACAAGACCTTTTATTTTCATTGATGACAATTATTTGGAATTCATGAGAAGTAAATTACTGAGTGGTTCTGTTGGTTTATAATTCAAATAAATGAATGCTGGTTGGATGATCCCTCAAGAGGTGGTTGTCGCTGAATTAGTGCAGTTGCACAGTGAGACAGGAGAGTGTGATCAAGTTGGCAAGGACATTGGAAGTTGCCTCCCTCTTGTGGATTGAGAGCAGGTCTGTAGACAAGGGTGTCCCCTGTGCTACACTAAACAGGCAGGAGGACAACTTGATTTGATTGAATGACTGACTAGTTTAGTGTAAATTGAGGGAGTGGACAATTGAAGGGTCTCTAATGTGGCTCTAGTGTGGGCTGGTGCTAGTGATTGAACAAATGTGATTTAGATTGCACTGTAGTCTGAACTAAAAGAAAGCAAAAAATCTAGAATTACAAATGGCTTCTGTAATATCTCTGCCACCTTCCCTTTATCTCTGCAGGCAGACAGGGCCTCTGGGAAATGCCTAAATGACCATTTGGCAAAATAAATTTTTTTTTGTTTGTTTAAGGAAAATTTGTTTTTCTGCTAGCTTCACTATAGAAAAGTCTTTTGATCTGAGGGTGGGGGGGTGGTGTGTGTGTGTGTATGTGTGTGTGTGTGTCTGTCCGGCAGGAGCTTCTGCATACCTACTCCAAGTTTCTTTGTTCCCAGAGGCTAAGCAGAGGACCCACTGCCAGGGAGACTGTAGTATTTGGGATGAACCCAAGTGGCTTCAGGGCTATTGTAATGACAGCTTTTCTCTCCCTCTGAAGCCCTGCAGCTTCCTTCAAGGATTTAAATGTTTGGTATATCTTTAACTTCTCTAATGTAAAGTTTTGTAGTGAATTTTAAATGTTATAATCTTAATAATCTAGTTTATTTCTCTATACAAAGGGCTTTCATTTGACTATTGCATGGAACTTCCCCTCATCCTTTGACAGCTTTGCCATTTGTTCCTTACAAAAGGAGGTTGAGAGATTATAGAAAAAGTAAGTGAAAGAAGTGAGCCAGATCTTAGAGTTGATGATCTGACATCACCTACACATTATTCCTATGAAATATCCCCAAAAGCTGCCTAACACATTGCTGGAAATATCACAGAAGGTGCTTGGCTACTGCTGGAATGTGTTTTTTGTTTTTTTCTTTTGAAAGATTTATTTATTTATGCATACAATAATTGGGGTATGGCCAGAGTTGTAGGGGGTGAGAGAATTCACCTGAGACAGAGTAGGGAACAGAACAGGCAGACTGACTGAAATACACTGTTGAGGGGAGCAGCGGGCCAGACAGGAGAGGTCTGCTGCACCGTGTGGGTAGTTCACTGGGATCAAACTCATGCTGCAGAGGTTGCAGATAGCTTCATAGTGCTGTGCTTAATCCCTTGTGGCACCAGGGAGGCCCTGGAATATGTTTTTTGAAGGGTCATTGCCGTGGTCTGAATGATTGTGTCCCCTACCCCAAATTCATAGTTGAATCCCTAACTCTCAGAGTGACTATTTAGGAAGTGAGGTCTTTGGGAAATGATTGGGTTATGTGGGTGGAGCCCACATGAATGGGATCAGTGCTATTTAAAAATGGATTCCACAGAACTAATCCCCTATCCCCTTTTGCCATCTGGGGTCACAATGATGTCTGCAATGTGGAAGGTTATAGTCACCCAAGAATGCTGGCACCTTGACCTTGGATACAGCCTTCAGAACTTTGAGAAATAAATTTCTGTCATCTTATAATCTATCCAGTGCGATATTTTGTTATAGCAACCCCAAAGGACAAAATAGGAAATATAAAAATCTAGGAACCAAAAGCAATTGTTAGTTGTAGGTGTGAGTGATTTTCATCTCCCTCTTTCTTCTATCCAAACCTTACTTGCAGGTATGCTTGATGTCTTAATAGCTGCATTCAGCTCTGGAGTCTGCACTGTACGTTGAATTTCATATACCCTAGTCTATTCATTTAAAAAATGAGCATAATAAAAATAACTGTTCTGTCTTCTAAAAAGGTTTGTTTAAATTATCAGATATAATAATACATGCAAAAACCATTTATTGTAAGTTGTGAATTGCAATGCATATGTAAGACAATAATATGCTAGTAAAAATAAATCCTGAATACTGTGCTAGCTCATGGAAATTAATGTTGCAAGACTAAATTTATTTGAAACAATTTTACATAAAGAAAAGGTGTCACTATTTTTTAAATGAAAATCATTTTGATTTTAAATCCTTACTACAAAAATATTCCTAATATGGCCTACATTATTTATAGAGGTATGCTTTTAATAGACTTTATAATATTAAGATACAGTCATTAGATGTAAGGGAATTTCTTTTTCTAAAGTTCTAAGAAGAGTTCACCATTCCAATTGAACACTTTATTGAATCTAATGACAGACTTATTTTTATATGGTTATCAAGCAATCCCAGATAAGACTTTGTAAATGAGACTAACTATCCAGTAAGAACTTAAGAGATGCTTACAAAGAGTTTAGTGTAGGTCAGGCTGAGGTAGATAAGAGTTTTAAAAGCTTAATGCATGCCTTAAAAGCCTCTCAAAAAAAAATCTGTGAGAAAATTTAAAAACCAAAGATAGTGATTGATGAATGTGATAACATTCTAAGTATAGTAACAGTGATAAAGAGCTGCAAAATTAAATTGATTCCCCTGGAAGGCAGGAACATTAAGAAATGTCAAGTTGGTAGGGGTTCTTAGAGGAAACAAGATGTATAATTTTTGAACAGTAGTTTATGATGGCTTTGGAAATGTGTAATTTTGACAGCATGTTTGTGGTGGCTTTGCATCAGAACAGGATAAGTCACTTTTACAAAAAGCATTTTCCTCTTTATAACTCAACTATCAAATATTTATGTCTTACAGTTCAAAACATTTTTGAGGGCTTCATTTTATTTTTTTAAATTAGTGATAATTAATGCTAATTAATTAAGCTAATGTTCAAGGGTTTGTTTGCATGCATCAAATTGAAACAACTCCCTTCAGTTTAGAATAATCTATGAAGAGACTGAAATTTAATAATAACTGGAAATTTTTAGAGGGATGTTGTTGGTTTATATTGCTGTGGAAGAAATATGCAACATTGCTAAAAATAGTTTGACTTTAAAAGTCATTATAAGATTCCAGAACTGGGGCAAGAAAACATAAGATAAGCCTAAAGCATCTTGTGTTAGAAAATAAGAAGTGCTAAAAATACTGGGGCATATCCAAAAAGAATAGTATCTAACCTTAAAGAACTCCCAATGTTCGAAATTGGAACAACTTCAGAAACAAAATACATAGTATAAATAGATGAAATAAATTAACAACTAAATACATTTTTAGATTATATCCCCAAAGTAAAGTGAGTCTATTTGAATTTACATTGACATAAACACATAGGTGATTAAAATCATAAAGGGGTTGAAGTGACAACTCTTCAAACTGAAGAATTTCAGCACATAAATGCAGAAAGAATAAGGGAAAAGAGAAAATTAGCATTAGAATACCAAAGTAATAAATGCTCTAGTCAAGATGCACTGATGGATTCTAAAATTGGTGTGTAAAAGTTTAAACAGAAACAGGATATTTGCATAGTCTCAGTAAACCCCTCTCCAAATGTGTAATTAGCAAAGGAAAAATAACAACACTACAGTGGAGAATCCTAACAGACACTACATTAACCAAGTGATCCAAGTTACTGTCACTAGTAATACATACCCATGCACAGTAGCTGATATGATGCACTGAGGAGGGCACATCTCTTCTCTGGTATCTTGTGCTGTATGAAACACATAAGCTGAGTCTAAGAATGAGAAAACATTACACAGATCCAAGTCATGGGACAGTGGCGATAGAACTGACAAGTATGCTTTTAAAATGTTAAAATCATAAAAAGCAAGTGAAGCCTAAGGAACAGCCAGAGTCTGGAGGAGATTAAAGACGTGTGATGATTAAGTGTAATGCAGGGCTCTAGACTAGATCCTGCAACCCAAAAATTGTTAGCACAGGACTTGGAGAAACTTGGAATAAGTTAGGTACTTTTGTTAGTAGTCTGGCATCCAAGTTAATGTCTTGGTTTTTTTATAAATGGTCTATGGTTATGTAAGATGTTAACATAAGGGGAACCTGGGTGAAGGATATATGGGAACTGTACTATTTTTGCAACTCTTCTATTAAGTCTAAAATTATCTCAACATAAAAAGTTTAAAAAATAAATCTATTGTATTAAAACTTTCATAATTGTAAGGTAATGACTAACACTTATATAGTACTATGTGTCAGGCGCTGCTTTAAATACTTTACATATATTAACTCCTATAATGTTTACAGTTATTTTGCAGCAGCTATTAGCATCATCATTTTAAAAATAAGAAAACTGGGAAAAAATGATACATTTTTCCTAAGATCACACTTCTAATTAATGGCAGAGCTGGGATTCAACCCAGTGTTTTTACTGAGGAATACTTTTAAACAATATCAAGGTTGCAAAGAAATAGGAAAAGCGGGCTGTCACATTAAATTAATAATCTATACAAAAATACTATCTAAAAGTTTCCAGGAGAGGAGAATAATATATAAGAAATACACTTATCATAGGCTGTTATCTTTGCTTTAAACACCTTGGGAATTTTGTTCAGAATTTATAACACCTCTTTGAATATCCTGCATATTAGCAACTGTTTGTCTTTTGATAATGTGTTTGATCTTTAAAAATAATTTAGGGCAAGTAAGACACATAGATTGAAATAAAAAATAAGCGTGGTCATATAGTAATAACTTTTGCAGTCTTTTTTTTAATTGTGAAGTCTATTTTTAAATTTTAAAGGAAAAGATTTAAACATCTTTATTAAAATGCATGATGTATATACACTTGCAACCTAATTTTTCATTAAACATTATATCATGGCTATCTTTCCTTAATGGAAATACTTATCTGTCCCCATCTTTAATATGCAAAACATTTAATTGTATGAATATATTAGACTCCATATAATCAAGTATATTTATCTATATATTTGGTTTTTACCTTTAGAAATGATACTGTTATGAAGATCCTTGTATTCGCATTCTTGCATCAATTTTCATTCAGCTATTCTTTTTTTTTTTTTAAAGATTTATTTATTTATTTATTTATACAAGCACTGGGTACAGTCAGAAGTGCAGGAGGGTGAGAGAATTCACCAGAACCAGAGCGGGGAGCAGAGCAGGCAGAAGGACCGAAGTACACTGCCGAGGGGAGCAGCGGGCGGCAGGAGAGGTCTGCGCGCCATGCGGGACCCTCCTCCGGTGGCCGGGGAGCAGCCGGGGATCGAACCGGTGCTGCAGAGGCTGCGGGCAGCTTCGCAACCCAGCGCTCAACTGCTGTGCCACCAGGGAGGCCCTCATTTAGCTACTCTTTCATCCTTTTTTCCATTTATTCATTTAAATATATTTATTTTTAACTTCCATACGCTAGATACTTTTTTAGGTGCTAGAGATATAGAAGGTAACAAAGTCAGTTATTCCTTACCCTTGAGTGTCTCATGGTCCTTAAGATAAACTCCCAGAAGTGCAGTTGTTGAGTCAATATTAATATGCTTGTTTGCATACTTTGATCCACTTACCACATAGATGTTTAAAGAAACTGCCAATTGACCGTCCATCAGAAATGTATTACAGATTCCTGGTAAACTGATTCTTTGGTATTTACTCTCTCTGTTCTTTAAATTAGATCTTTTCTGTTGCTCTCTCTTCAAATTTACTGAGGTTTCTGTTATCTCTAATCTAACCCTACCTGATAAAATATTATCTTAGATATTATATTTTATATTCTAAAGGTTCATTTCAGCTGGGTAGTTTCTATTTTTCAGTAGACATACCCTATTACATCAACACTGAGCACAGTAACAATAACTATTTAAAATTCCCTATCTTGTCCCAACAGGAATCACTTTAGGATCAATCTGTTGTGTATGGATCATTTTTTTACTATTTTAGTTAATATAATTTATATTACATTGTAGGCAGAATAAATGATACATTGTAGTCCCTAGATTCTTTCATGGTCTTCCAAAGGTATATATATCTCCCCCTAGAATCTGCGGGAGATTGTTTTCCAGTGTCTTCAGCTAGTTTTTTGTTTATTTCAGAAAGTATATTGTCACCTTCTCTCCAAGAGGAGCCATTTGAGCATGATCACAAACATGTAAACTGACTCTTGGAAACATTTCTGTTTATTTTATAATAATTTGAGCAACAAAATATTATTCTACAGACAGAATTATTGGACATACATAGTTTCAATATTGTTTAAATTTCATTGTTCTGTAGCTATGTCTTAGAAGTAAGCATGTTATTTCTTTATAACTTTGAAACCTATTAATGTGTATAATAAGCCAAAGATTTTTTTTCTTATAAAATTAGAGCAACATTTAAAAAGTAGCAAATTCACATTGCCTTTGGAAGGCATTCTCTGTTTAGTAATTAACAGGATTTTTTTGTTGTTGTTGGAAAAGAACTATGAATAAATATTTTTTTAACTAAATCTAAGCCAGAAAAAGTAGATAGAAGCAATAAGCTGTAATTTATCACTTTGTTTCCCAGAACATAATTTTTAATCTCTAGGCATGCTCAAACCACTTGTCCTATTCTTAAAGATTTATCCTCATGTGCTATTTATAATGAGGTGCAGTAACATTATAGGTGGTTTCAGATTTTTTGGTAAATCCTATACTGTTCATAGTAATTTTCAAATAAGAAGAAATTTAAAACATTTTGTAATATCTACTCTACATTGTTAATAGTGGCTGATGGGCAGTACCAATTTAACTTAATTAATAAGGACCTATATACTTTGGAATGCATTGAAATTTTTATATCCAAACATATCTGTAGCACACAGAGGAAACAAAAAGGAAATTTTACATATATATATCAGGCCCTAGATTCTATTATTTTTATCGCATATGAATAAAATCAGAAAGTTCAGTTGAATCTGTCTAGCTTTTGAAAAGCCTTATATAAATGCAATTTAAAGTACTGTGCTAGATACAGTAGATGATTGAGAAATGAGAAGAGTAGCTTCAATTTTTTTTAATTTTTTAAAGTTTTTTTTTTTTAGATTTATTTATTTATGCATACAAGAGCTAGAATACAGGTCAAAGGTGTGGGGGGGTGAGATGATTCATCAGAGACAGAGTGGGGAACAGAAGAGGCAGACTGACTGAAGTACACTGCTGAGGGGAGCAGCGGGTGAGTGAGGAGAGGTCTGCTCTACCATATGGGTAGCTCCCTGGCCGGCCAGGGGATCAAACGTGCTGCAGTGGCTGTGGACAGTTTCATAGGTTGCGTCTTAACCCACTGTGCCACCAGGGAGGCCCAAAAAGAGTAGCTTTTAAACTAATTTATAGTCACTAACATATTATACTTCAAAGGCAAGGGAAACATTTTCAGTCATTGTAAAATAGATATGTTTAAAATAGTCGGTACATATATAGCTTAGATGTTATGTGTAAAAATTTGATATGTGCAATATGAAATATATGGTAACTATAGATCATTCATAAAAAGTTAAGTCATTAATAAGTGACTAAATAGCCAAATAAATATATTTTAATGTTATCATTATCAATTCATTATAAGTTCAGTTAAACACTGGCTATTTTTAAATTGCTGAATATCAAAACTTAGGAAATAGTGAACACAGAATAAAAAAAAAACTGCAGTGAAGAAAAACATTAAATATTGTTTGAGACATTATTTTCCACAAATATTAAAACAAATACAAATCTTTATTACCTAGGGCATTCCTAAATACTGAAATATATTAAGATATGAAGAGGATTGGACAAAGATATTAAGTGATAATTACCAAAAAGTGCAATTAATAAATGAATCTATAATAATATTTAACTCCTCATATTTAAAGAAATGCAAATTAAAATAACATTGAAGACCTATTTCCAATACCAAAATTAATAACCATTAAATAATAATACTATCATGCCATTAGTTGTATTTTGATTTGAGAGCTATTTTTACAAAATAATAGGGAATGTATATTCAAAAACTATATATAACATTATTTCCTTTGTTTCTAAAGTTTCTTTTGCAAATAATGTGTTAATAGGAAAAATTCTGAAATAAGAGGAATGATATACTCTAAGATTGTTTCTATTGATGTTATTAATAATGGAAATTGCTCCAAGCAAACTAAAGGCCTATCAATAGAGAAATATTTAGGCAAATTAAGTAAATCCACACAGACTCTTAAGTAGCCATTGCAGTAATAGTCACAGGACCCAATGAGGTCATGGTAATATGTTTATTGTATACTGCTAAATGAAATATCAACATATGAAATGTTAAAAACTGTATGGTTAGCGCTATATTTAAAAAAATGACTTTTATGAAAAGAAAATATAAGTAAATACTTCAAGATTATATGCATTATGAGACATCATGAGTAAGTTTTCTTATATTCTTTGAATTTTCTATTAATGTAACTTTTTATTTTTCAATTTTTTTTCCTTAGACTTGTTTGAGATTTTATTTTTTTTAATAGAGATAACATTGGTTTACAACACTGCAGATCATTCAGAGAAGAGGATCACCCCCTTCAGGTGTATGTCACCACACCACTCTCGCCTCCAAGGCACCCATGGTCCTCAACTACAGTTCACTGGGCCCCCATCCAGGCTTAACACCCCCAACCACCTTCTGGTTGTTTCAGTTCCTTTTAAATGCAAAAATAAATGTTAAGGTGTAAAGATTTAAAAAGGAAAAGGGTTGTGTCTTTGCTACTAGAAATACTCTAATATGTATTCATTCTATACTTTTAATTAATAGTTTTACAAATTTATCAATTACTGCTCTTCTCTTCTTATGAAGACAAAGACTACTCAAAAGGTGGCAAATGTAAACATAACTCTGGTTCTCAGGATTTCTATAACTCTTAATTACAAACTGAACACATAAACTATATAAAAGGCAACATATTTTAAAAGCAAATTATTTTAATAACATACCTTATCAATGAAATTTTAAATATGGAGTCACATCAAAATTAAAATAACTGACAAAAATCCTTATATAAACACCACCCTGGTGCTTTAACTCAGGAATTACTGAGGTAAAAATAGTCACCTGATTCCATAGAAAGTATAATATATATATGACCAAAAACCACTAAAACCAAATGCCTAACCAATAACACAGCATTATAATTCCCCATCATTCTTTAAAATAGGCTTAAATAGGCTAAAGAGTTCAAAATATAGGGGCGTTCAAAAAATGAATTTAAAAAAAATATGCTTTTTTCTGATTAGATCTGTTTTTCAGAACAAAATTCTCTACATTGAGATATTTGACTTCCAGCTCACAAATCAAAATTTGAAGTCAAAATTTACCATTGTTATTAATTTTTGAAGGCATGGCTTATTCATGTCTTCTTAGACAAAGTGCATTTATTTATAATCTTTAAACAGTGTTCATTTTGAAAAGCTTTTAGACAGTATTCAAGTGTAGAACACCTTTCTTATTCTTATGACTTGATCACATTAAGAAACAAATTGCGGGAACTCCAGTTCTGTTTCTTGAAACACAGTGACTGGAAATCTAAATAGTTCAGAATTAAGATCTCATATTTCTTTTTTCAGGTGTATTTTTTGTTTTTTTGTTTTTTACTTCTTCCACCATTGTCTGTAAACACATGATTGTAAAGACAAAATCTGGTCTAAAATTGAACTTACCATTTTTAGTGATCATGATAAAATAAATTTGGTAAATTTTGTTTGAAACTTGTATGTTTGATATTTAAAGCTGGAAGAAGTCTTAAAAACTGTCATCCAGGGGAGGGAATGGAGGGAAAAGGAAGGACTAGAGTCAAAATAAGGGGGGAGGTGCAATTTTATGGGGAATATAACCAAAATGAAAATGCATACATTGTGCAAAGATGAAAAAAGATGTAAGAATTATATAAAATAAAATATTTAAATAAAAAAAAAAAACTGTCATCCAGTTCCCACTCTCCACCTCACTAAAACTTTGAAACCCGTAAGTGACTGGCTGGAGGGGAACAGTTGGAACAGAGATAGATTCTGACAGTTTGGTGCCCCATAGTATATTATGTTGCTATTGAAAAAACCTTCAATTTTAATTTTCCATGGTTAGTTTTAAAACACAATAACATCAAAATAACCCAGTGAAATACATTTTTGGCTTTCTAAAATTACTCTGAAAGGGAACTTTCCAAGCTTTATTATTATTTCAATAAGTAGGTTTTAAAATTACCAATCTGGGGCCTCCCGGTGGCGCAGTGGTTGAGTGCTGGGTTGCGAAGCTGCCCGAAGCCTCTGCGGCGCTGGTTCCATCCTTGGCTGCTCCCCGGCCACCAGAGGAGGGTCCCACATGGCGCGCAGACCTCTCCTGCTGCCCGCTGCTCCCCTCAGCAGTGTATTCGGTCCTTCAGCCTGCTCTGCTCCCCGCTCTGGCTCTGGTGAATTCTCTCATCCTCCCGCACTTCTGACTGTACCCAGTGCTTGTATAAATAAATAAATAAATAAATCTTTTAGAAAGAAAAAAATAATAAAATTACCAATCTGCATTTGTAAATTTTTTGTTCAGAAGATTCTAAACAAAACTAAAATTTAAAAGAAAAAACTACCACCATCACAAAAGTCCTTTTCAAGTAAATAATTTGTAGACTTTAATTAGAATAGTCTAAGTGACTTTTAACTGATATTCTAACTGTATTTGGCATCCTTCACAATAATGTACTCCGTAATATCATGGAAATGCTTATTGCAAGTGACAGGGGAACATGTTGGTGTATATGATCTGCACATATGAGGCAGGGAATAAAAGCTTTGAAATCACAGCACCTTTTTTATGTAGTTCCCAGGAGTCTCAGTTATAAGCATCTCTCAGTCACTCTGCCCAGTAAAAATTGATTTAATAATAGATAGCCTAAAGTGAAATAAGATAAAGAAGTATTTCTAAAATATCATAAATAGCATTAAGCGTATCTTTCTATTTGCTCATTTTACTATATGCATTGGTTAAGTATGTAATCAATTTGTATTATATTTTATTAATATGAATTTTTGATTCCCCAGATGTTCTACCTAAAATAACTATTGAGGAAAGTTTATTATGAAGTTTGCTTTTCATTTATATTATATACCCACATATTTTTATTTTTAGGTGTTGAATGGGGAAATAAGATTTTCAGGACTATTTCTACTTAGTAATGTCTTAATTAAAGTCAAAGTTCAGAGGTCCTCATTTTGTTGGGCTCTTCGTCATTTATCAATTATAGATAGCTCATTATTTACAGGACATGTACAAAGACAAGATTGTCATAATTTAGTTGCTAATTAACTTCTTTGACTGGAAACTTTCTGTTGCTACAGTTGAAAAATATACTTTGACTCAGCAGTACACATTTTTTTGTTTGTATTCGCTATAAGCATGTAGAATGATTTTGAAACTAAAATTGAAGGCTTCTAATTTCACCCAAAATGACAGCTACATGTTTCTATAAATGTATGAACATTTGATATGAAACTGTTATTTCTCTGAAGTCATAATTGTTCAGTGTGAAAGTAGGCCATGGGAATGAATAATAATAATTTGCCTTTTTGAGATCATGGCAATAATAAGCATAATTTTCAAAGCTGTGTATGAGCCAAAGGAGCTTTGCCTGCAGCAGCATGACAAGATGGTTATTGCGGGGATGAGGACTGTGAGTTGCTGACATGTGGATTACCCATCTTTGCAGCCATCTTGCTTCTCTGCCCTTTATTTTTGCATAACTGTAGCCTCTAGCCAGCAACCTGCTTCTGCTATGCCAGAGTCTGTGACAAAGAGAGCAAAATAGAGGTCAGTGTAGGAATCTCAAGGGGTTAATACCTTTCATTATAAAGCTCAGTGGCATGACCATTAAGTTGTGACATGTAATTTTTAAAGCAATCTGTTCCTTTTAGAAGAATTCATTTCTCTGAGTTGTCAAGAAGTAAAAAGGTTTTTTTGTTGTTGTTAAGTGATGTTTTAAAATCCGTTGAATTTATGTTAAGGAAGGTAGCTAGGATGGTTGAGACTAAAAGACAGGGATACAGGAAAAGGAATAAAAGAACATAGAAACATAAGGTCTGGCAGCAACCATCATAGTTGCTTGGCTGCCAACAGCAGTAATAACTAGTTTTACTGGTTGAAAAAGCTATTTAATTCAGATGCATCCCATAAAATATATATCCTCCAAAGGAGAGAAAATGTATAGATTTATAGTCTAGAAAGAACCATTGTCAACTCCAATACTGACTACTCAAAAAAAAAAAAAAAAAAGACATTCAAATTCAAGCTCATAGACATAGGAAAGAATATGTCGAATGTGAAAGTCAGTAGAGATTTTGCCAAAAATAAAGGGTTTACTGAGTTCTTTTGGGTTCTGTAGCATTTTTTAGTGACTTTATAATAATTTTATTTACTCTTGTCTATAAAGAGTATAGTGTAGGAATATGCCATCAAAAGCCATTTTACTATGATTTTATATGTATTAATCTGGAATATGAGAGGAATATTCCCTTATAAAAGTGATTGTATTACCATTTACACAGGCTACTATCTTTCATGTATTCAGACCATAATATTGACCTGACCCTCATTTTGGGGACTGTCTCCTTTTCAGATACTGGTAAGAGATTTGTTCAGAACCACCCACTCATGCTTGTCTAGTTAGTTCTGGGTGATCAACAGGATGCATTTGTGATAAGACTTCCTGGATTGGGGGTGCAGCCTGATCCTTGAGTGCAGATATTATCCTTAATGAAAATCTAGCCAGCCTTTATAGATATTGTATTAGCATTATGCACAAGATGTTCAACTGCCTGACTCTTGAACTCTTTTCCCTGACCTCAGACTAATGCTTTCTGGAGATATGTGTGAAAGGTGGTCATTTATATATACCTGGGAAAATACAAGGAGATAGCATTGGAAGGAAATTGTTATTGCACTCTGATCTTGAAGGAAAATTGATTTATTATTATAAAATAACAAAGTACTCTTAAGGCTAAAACCTTTTTGCCCTACTTCGACCTGATGAAAGGTTTACTTCCAAGTTATAAACCCATCCAAAGTGTGGTCTCTAATGGAAAATCTGAGAGCTCCTTCAAAAATGGCAATAGAAGCCACTGCACTAATAAAAGACTTCATTAAAATATGGTCAGTATCTGTGTGCTATGGCAATTTTCAGCGACAAATTGGAAAAGAATTGGTTGTGCCCATAATGATAGTTCAATTAAATGATCTTGGGGAGGAAAATAGAAGGATATTAAATGTTGAATCTTTCATCATTGAGTATTTATTTTGTGAAGGGAATAATGTATGAACTGGAGAAGAGAATAGTGGAGATCAGCAGGCATGGCCTCTGTTCTGTGTATTTACTGCTAAGTTACTGTTTTCCAACTAAGGCATTTCTCCATCCATGTTCAGCTCTTTATTGAAATAGCATGATTGCAAGACCACTTGTTCCTACAACACAGGGATATCTGAAAGGTTGTCAGGTAATGCCTGTAAAGCACTATGGGCTCTTTGGACATAATAGTAATTTTATATATGGCTTATTCTTTGAACTCTTATTCAAGTGCAATCGACTAAATAATCAAATCTAGCAAATACGTACCCTGATCTCTGTTCCCAGCTTGCAGCTTTGTGGGTTGATAACAATATCTCTTTAGATTCTCTTTAACTTGATGTGGTATTTTGTTGGATTTTCAAGTTATATAAATAGTCAGAAAATAATGTAAGATATATATAAAGCAAAGGGTTTATAAATCCCTTCAGAATATTGCATTTCATCAAATTACAATCCTGAAATCATTTATCTTTTTCACGTGTGTTTTGCCCATTAGTAGATATATCCTTTCTCTATATGCCCAGCTAGACCTTTATCTTTTCTGCTAAAATTCCAACAGACAATTTTTCCTAGCTGAAGCATCCACAGACCTTGAACAATGGGGATGATTTACTTCTGGCCAACATCCAAAGCCATTTACCAACCTCTCTAGCACTATCCATAAACTTGCCAATATGGTGGGCATGAGTGCCCCCACCCCCACTGAGGGATCCTAGGGACTCTTTAGATCCAACATGCTCATATTTGGAAAGGTTGTGTCTTTCTAATATCCAGAGTCCAAATAAACTCTCCAGCTCTATCTTACACAAATCACAAAAATGCCCATGATGCAGAAGAGACAAAATTGTTCCTAACATACCACCTTACTCCTTGCAGTGAGTAATAAATAGTTGATGCATGAATATACAGGAAAGTGTACTAAATGGCAGAATATATATCCTACAGCCAAGGTCTGAGTAATTAGGTTTTTGGAAGCAGACTTCACAGGGAAATTATAGTGACCACGATTACTATTAAACACCTAAATGAAATGGTTTTGTTTATCATGGAAGCTTGATACTTGAGAGAAATCATCTACTTCTGTTTCATTCTTATTTCTGTATTTTAAGTATATTTCCATTTTTAAGACAATAAGAGTTTGGTACACATATTTAAATGTATTTTTTCAATTTTCTTATTTTTATGCATTTTCATGATAGTTCCCTTTTTCTGTTTAGGCCTATGAAAATGGATTACAGAAACTTCTCTTTTATATCTTCAATAGTCCCTTCCATATCTGTTTTCTTTTATATGTTTTTTTTTTTTTCAGATATGCTATATCCTTGTGGTTTGGTAAAATCATAGATATGAATAAAAATGTTATTTTTTCCTGTACATCTTTACTATGCACCATTTTCTGTTAACCTTCAGCATGTTAGGTAAACATTAGTAGTTTCAATTTACAGATGAGAAAACCGAGTAGCAAAAAAATGTATAACTTACTGCAGGCTAACAAGTGCCAGCACCATATTCAGAACCAGGAAAAGACAAAGAAAACAACAGTTAAGACTGAGTAATAAGCGATAACATGAAATAACATTTTTAGCAGTACAGATGGAACCCTTGCTGGGATTTCCAACTGCAAGGCACTTGTTTGCTTCCTTCACATCTCTATATCCCACGTGTGGTGCAGGAGACACTAGACAGGAAAACATGAGGAACAGGGGATGGTGACTGCAACGGATAGAAGGGTAGGGGAAGTGAGGCATGCCAAAGAGGTACTGCCATAGCCAAACAGTTAAATTTTAAGCTCAGAAGATATATTGTACTCAACAGCCATTGCAGTAGGTGGCGGTATTGTACTACCTTGAAGATTTGGGGAAGCTTTTTTTTTTTTTTTAAGTCTCTGAATTTAATCTTAGATACTGCTCTTTATCTCCTGGGCCCCTGCCACGTGTACACCTGCTGGTTACATTCATTTTTGACCCAGTTTGAGAATCAGATGGTAAACAGCTAACGCCTATTCACACCTCTCTGAGGAACCTGACCCAGAAATCCAAGAGCCCTTTGGTCCTCCACCTAGATCCCTGACAGCACTTCAAGTCCAGCATATCCTAAATGAGATATTTTTCCCAAGCTCTGATTATTCATGTCCCTTTTTTGACTTTTCTTCACAGTTACCCAAGCCAGTAAACTGGGAGTAGCTTTAATATATATATATATATATATATATATATATATATATATATATATATATCAAACATTGTTTTTTTTTTTTTTTTACAACGTTTGCTTTATTTTCTCAGGTGTAGCTTTGCAGAGGCAATGGCATTGCAGTTAAATGTAGTATTGTAGCCTATTGAGGTCAATTGCCAGTGTTTGAAATTCAGCTCTGTTGTTAAAAATGTGACTTTAGAAAACCTATTTTACTTGTATTAAGTCTCAGTTTTTTCATCAATAGAATGGATATAACAACCATATCTTTCCCTTAGTATTAACAATGTACATGTCACATGATATAATACAAACAAAATGCTCAACACAGTGGCAAGCATGCATTAAAACCTAGTAAAACTGATTACAGTGATACCATGATGATTAGTGGGGATTAGTGGGAATTTTCCCTCAACCAACCTTCACCTGAGAGGTCGCCAAATCCTACATATACTTTCAAATCTCTGCCTTATATCTACCACCTTGACTTAGGTCCTAATTATTTTTTGCATAATCATTATTTTATGAGCTTTTTTCTGTTTCCTTACTTTCTGCTCAACCCACTTCCATTTGTACTTCTTGCCACCTTAGAAGTTTAAATATGATTTTGTCCTCTTCTGTTTCAAATTCTGTACTAAATTTCCTATTTGTTGTAAACCTCAAATTCGCTGCTAAGTCATTGCAAGTCTTGAATGAAATGGACCCTGAATATTTATCTTCCAGCATCCTTGGCCTCTGGCCACTTACACTCTTAATGAAGGATATGAATGAGAAGGAGCTAAAGTCATTTTATCTCTTCATACCTTTACTTGTGCCCAGATTCTGTCAGAAATGTCCTACCAATTTCTCTAAATTTTATTTCTTTTATTTTTTTTTAAATATTTATTTATTTATTTATACAAGCACTGGGTACAGTCGGAAGCGCTGGAAGGTGAGAGAATTCACCAGAGCCAGAGTGGGGAGAAGAACAGGCAGACTGACGAAGTACACTGCTGAGGGGAGCAGCAGGTGGCAGGAGAGATCTGCGCGCCATGTGGGACCCTTGCCAGCTGCCGGAGATCGAACCGGCGCTGCAGAGGCTGCAGGCAGCTTCACAGCCCAGCGCTCAACTGCTGCGCCACCAGAGAGGCCCTCTCCAAATTTTAAACTCTAATTTTCTACTCAAAATTCCATAAAGCATCTCCACCTCTTCTTTCCTACCTTCTCATTCTCTCAAATAAGCAAGTCAGTTGGTTTGTCTTCTATGATGTGCTGGATTTCGCATAGACTTTCATTATAACATTATCACAAGTTATTGCAATATAAGCAATATTGCAACAACAATAATAATGTATTGTAGCATTATTACATAATACTATACTGATAATAACTGATTTACCTTTACTAGATGTCAGTACCTAGCAATCTACCTAACACAATCATGAGTAGAAGTCTTGAGGAACCATTCGCAGAACTGTATTCCCTGTAGGCTGTAATATAAAAATCTGTCTTTGATTTTCAGGTTGTTTATATAACTCAGTATTACAGTTGTCAGTAACAGTCTCAGTATTATAGTCTCAGTAGCTCAGTTCCTCAGTTAGCTGTGAGCTGAGGGCCATCCCCAGCTACCAGAAGCCCCCCAATTTCACACAGAATTACCTCTACCTATGCTTTCCTTTTGTATCTCTCTGAACACTGTCCTTTTAAGAATTAATGTGATTAGATCATGACCATCTGGTTATCACATCTGCAAAATTACTTTTTTCATGCATGGTAACATATTCACAGGTTCTTGGGACTAGGGCAGGTCATCTTTGGAGAGGATTATTCTGCCTACCATATGTAGAACCCAGTAATTGGTGTCAGGCTCATTGTTCAGAGAATCTCATATGTAATAGAGAGGAGGCTCTGTTAGAATTAAAAATGTACCTGTTTCTGGGAAATAGGTTATCTCTTTATGCCGAGGCTTCTGAAAACCCTGTTGTGAGGTATCCTAAAGACCTAGAGAAAGACTTGAATTTCTAGACATCATTCCGCATGTGTTAGTTTGATTTACAAAATATAGGCATCTGGATCCAAGATGATTAAGCTCTATTAGGAAATCCCTGCTATTATCTAAACTTTTTCATTCTCCTTTCTATCCCAACCTCTACTTGCAATTCCCATTCTTCCAAAGGACATTGACATCCATTGTCATTGGTGCTTCAGCTATCTCAATTCATTCTCCTTATATAGCATTACTTCTAGTAATGAGGTAGTGAGATTTATTATCTTCCTTCAAAGTCTGTTTTCTCATATTGCTATTGTCCTTTTTGACTCTTGCACATTTATCATTAAACAAACACCCTGTATAGTACCTAGATATTAGAATCAAATGTGAATATCAAAGATTGCATGAATTATTGAGTTACTAAGTATGATCTCAATCAGCAACAGACACGGCTCATTATGAGATTTCACTTTTATAATGTGCACCTTCAATCCAGTGACAATTTACATTTTGATCTCATTATGTCCAGATTAGTTATAAATAATGCCATACTGACACTCTTGGTTGAATATAAAAGAAGTAAAGTATTCTTGCTCTAACTACTGAAGGCAAGATAAACAGGAAATATCTAACAAGAGGAAAATCTTGTTCACTGAACTGAATAAGCTTTAGGGATTCAGATATACAAGGAAGCCATAGATTTCTTCTCTTTTTACCATGAACATCTACAACTCATGTTGCAAATCAATATTAATAGAATAGCATGGTGTTCTTACCCCCTTTAGATTACATGAGTCATTGCAATCAATCATATTTGCATTCTTAGAATCCATGGTGTACTGCAAAAAGTTCACACTGGAGCTAGGGAAAAGAATTTGAAAGCCACACAAAAAAGAAATGCATTCTGAGATTATACTTGAGTCTTCATAATTTGAGATAGAGAAACTCCACCTGCTGAAAGGTTACATCTTAAACATTAGCTTCCTTGACATTTATAAACCATAATTTCTCTGCTAAATTTTCTCCGCATTTGTATGTAGCAATTTAAATCTTGTCAAAAGATGTATGTCAGGTCTTTTATTTGTAAGTTACCCTGAAGATATGTGTTAAGTCTAATATTTTGTCATCTTTTAATAATTTAGAGAATGTTATTTTGTGTACTTTTTGTAATTATATTTCTTTGTATATTTTTCTTTTACATTTTGCTACAATAAACATAGAAAAGAATTTTTCTTTACAGTTTCTCTTTTAGTTTTACAGAGAAAATTTGCTATAATTTCATAGTACAGCCCAGGTAGTGATGTATTGAAGTTAGTTCACCCTGGCTTATAAGAGATGGTAACATGCCATGTATCTCTTCCCAATTTGCATTCAAATATTCCACATTGTTAGCTTAAAATGGGTCACAGTGGGAGTATCACACCATAGGAATTAACAAATGCTAAGAATCAGGTTTTTTCTCCCTAGAAAGCTGGTTTTTAGCATTAACCAGCATACCATTGGCCTTAGCATATCTGTCTATCTATCTATCTATCTTATCTATATCTATCTAATCAGTATATAGATATGTATATCTATATACTTTCTATAACAATAGAGTTAGCTGCTAGAGCTAGGATGTTAAATGGACTGGTTAATTTTTTTTTTTTATTGCCCTGTCCTGTTTGTCATTATTGTTGTTTGTTTGTGTTTTACAGTTCACTCGGGACTTACTAGTTCTGCAGTAAAACTGTCACTATGAACTGTGAATGCTTTTTTAGTAGCAAGGTTGTACACTCCTTTGAGGAGTCAGCAATCACAAATTGTCACTGTAACAAATGGCCTATCAGCCTCTGAATCAACACACTTTCATAGAGACCTAAGGACTTTAGGCAAACTTTAAAGAGAAAATAAAATGAAGCTGTGGGTCATCACATAAAACTTCTAAGAAAATATTGAAAATTATGGTAGTGATTAAAAAAAAAGTATGCTCACTAATGTAAGGAGCTAATTGTTTTCACAAACTAATAAAATGTTTTGAAAATATTAGGTGCTAAAGAAATTGAATTTAATGGAAGAATGATAGCATATATATTAGAAACCTAATATATAATATATGTATACAAATATGTGAAGTTTTCTGTAAGAGTCAGGTATATTTGACTATTTGAATCGTATAGAAAAATAATGTAAACATGACACCTTTTTATTCATTCTATTTTTCCTCCATTGCCCCCATTCTAGTCTTCTTCAAGCTGTGAGTTTTGGTTAGTTTAACAGAGGCAGAAAGTTTTAGAGGTTTAGGAGTACATAAACTTAAATAACTTAAAAGGCAGTCTCAAATAATGAAACTTTCTGAACTGATATAGAGTCATAATAGTGTCTGCATTAATGATTTTTGCCATTGAAATGAACAAATTAAAGATTTTGAATTTAACTGGTAGAAAACCTTCAAAGTGTCTGCGTTGGTGACTAAATTAGTAGACTGAATTTATAGACTAAATTTATCTGTTTTTAAATAATATTTTGAATAATGCAAAAATGTATTTCTTTGATGAAACTCTTCAGTTGGGATCACCAGTGAAGTTTGGCCGTTGTTTTACAACTTCCAATTAAATGAGACCAGATAGTTTAAATCGGAGTTTCACAAACTATGGCAAATAGGACAACTATGTCCAACTATTTGATTTATTCCATTCAGAACTAAAAATGGTTTAATACTTTTTTCAGTGATTGAGAAAAATCAGAAGAATACTTTGTGACAAGTGAAAATTTTGTGAAATTCAAATATTCATAGATAAAATTTTATTGGAACACAGTTTTGCCCATTCTTTTACATGTCCTTATGACTGCTTTCATGCAATAATGACAGAGTTAAGTAGTTGAGACAAAGCTGGTAAGGCCTGAAAAGTCTAAAATATTTACTAGATGTTCTTTATAGAAGTTTATTTAAGCACAGGCTAAGTTACACTTCTTTTTTACTTGATGTTTTAATTTCATTCCTTTGACTTGAATCAAATTAGTAAGATCAACAATTTTGCCAAAGACACCAAATAGCTACATAAGTTAATTATGAAACATGTAAACAAGGAAATAAAATGATGCATATGCAATCAACTGAGTTCATAACAAATTATGTGTTCAGATTTTCCTTTCCTCTTACTCATCTCAGCCAGAGACTCTTTAGCAGTGGGTGGATCTTTTGCTCCTCATGTTCCCTCCTCACCAAAACACAGAGGATAAAAGGACAAAGCTTTTTAAGTGTTAAAAAGAGGTCATTAGAGGTAATGCTCAAATTGAGAAAATTAAAAGGAGAATTAGTAATTTTTCTGTATTTTGTTTTTCTAAATGCTAAGAGCATTAATTCACAACATATATACTTTTGAAACATGCCCACATTTTATATAAACTCTGTTTTGGCATTACTTTACTTTTTAATACTGTGAATGTCAAATGATTATAGTTATCTGGACCTTCTCAGAGCTTGCTCAATATTTCCAGTACATTTGTTATAGTGTAGATGTAAATATACCCCAATGTCATTTGTTCTGTTTACATGCAAATGGAGGTAACCAGCCAGAGGAAAAGAAACAATTAACTCCAAATTAAAACTGGCCAAATACAGACAAAAATAGATTTGGGAAAATTATATATATCTTCCCATGAATACCTTTTTTCTAGTACCCTTATATTACTAAATGTGGTTTTGAAAAACTTTATCTCTGTTACTGTCTTATATAGATTTTCATAACTATGGAGGAAGGAGAAGTATCCAACTTCTAATTTTTAAGAGGCAAGATTTAGTTAGGATTATGCATGGAAATCCAAACCATTTCAAGGTTTTCCGAGTTTCAGGTGAAGACAGATATGCAAAGTACAGAGATTCAGATATAGAATTGACAGTGAGATTGGGCAACAATCAATCTGATTATGAAGGTAATCTTTATATATCAGTAAAATAATTCAAGCTTCATTGTCACTTGCTTAACATTTTATCCAGAGAGTGGAACATGTATAGAGTCTCCAAATTGCAACAGAAAAAGCTAGGGAATTATGAAGTGACTATTTCAAGGTCACAAAACCAACAACAAATATACCCACACTTAAGCTAAGTCTTGTGACTCCAAATTTATGAATTTTGCATTGTTTTTAAAGGAAAACAGTATAAAATTTAAGAAAAGCGCCTAGGAATGCTCTCAGGAGTTTTTGATCATACAATTTAAAAACATTCAATTGATGTCACTTAGCCAATTAAAATTTAGAATATAGTTTTATTTTCCTTTACCTTCCAGGAAGGTCTTCAACACTTTTTAACTTGGCATTGCAGTGAGAATACATTAGGAATTCACATGCGTGTGTTCTCTTTAGGATGTGTTTGTGTTTTATATGGCCCATCTTCGTATGGGAAGGAGGGCAGAAAAGCAGCGCAATTAATACAGAGACTTGTTCTGGAACTAATAACTATATAAAAAAAAAAGAAATAGAACATTTGGAAGCTAGTACAATTTTGTTGTTGTTTGTGTTAAAAAAGGGGATGTTTTCTTTCATTAGCTTAACATTCTTCTTTATTATTAGATTTAAATAATACAAAATTACAATTAAATCTGTTTGTAATTTCACTTTAGAGTTTATTCCATTGGATAGTCACCCCATAAAAGATATTTCTTACTTTCCTTATTCAACATTTGCAATTTCTATATTTAAAACTTAGGTAGAGATGATCTGTACCTCTATGATCCCAGATGAAATAATAAAAGATTCTATTTTTCCAAACTGATATATGAAGTAGTGCTGCCTCTCTTCATGTTACACGAAACATTTTGACTTGATCATTTTATTTAGAAACCTATTGGGAAATGATCTGAATTTACACAATTCCTTTTCTCTTAGTTTCTTTTTCAAGGTAGGCCCTAAACGGCTGTGGAATTTTATTGATTTACTTTGAGAATCACTGCATTGCCCTTCAAGAAATCTGAGCTGATTTGAAAGGACATATTGCAGTTGCTGTGTCAGAAATGGAGCCATTTGTCTCACAACATTACACAGTATATATTGAAACTTCAGATACATTTGCTTGTGTCTAATACAACTTTTACATTTAAGTCACTTTAATGACAGACTTGTATAAAAACTAATGATCAGGTCATTGGAGTAGATTTATTATACACTTGGCTTGGCATCCAAAACTTGGTTCTTTTCACAGATTATCCTTGACTGAATGTTATTTGATTATCCTAATCAATGCTTATACATTTTGAAAAAAAATCTTCCAGCTTCCATCTTTCTGCTGTATCCCATATGCCTAATTTCAATTAGTATGGATGCTTTTTTCTTTAACTTTCCAAATCCCTCAGTTTTTCTGTTCCTCTTGGAGAGAACCCATGAATCTGTCTATTTAGGGTGCTCAGCTTCTGTCTGTGGTGCTGTTCTCTCCACAGGGATGGATGCATGACTGACCCATGTTTTCAATTTTCTCCTTGGCTGATAAGGATTTTAGGATTGACATAGAAATCACTGACTATTGATTGGCAGTACAAATATGACATTTGAAGGGTTTATGTAAGGATAAAGAAAAACATTATCAAAAATTTACATGTCAATATGATTTCATAGGGTAACATTCCCTAATAGTTATTCTTTTAAAGACCATATTTTCCCAAGATGAAGTAATTTAGGAGTATGTTTACAAATGATCTTTCCATAACCATTGACTACTCAACCTTGTTTTGAAGCTGGCAAGCCACCAGCAACTATATTTTATTTTATTTTTTTGCTTATTTTATTGCAGTAATATTGCATTGTGACATTTTGTATTTGACATTTGATCATTGGTTCTCTCAACATACTACATAGCCTTTTTTTTTTAACCTCTGGCAGTGAGCACAGAGTAGATAGTGAGAAAGTTGTAATTATATTACATTGTAACTTTTATGTTTCTACTAAAACTTTTCTGTGAACATATAACTAAAGATCTAAAGGTGATAACAGGATTGTCCATTTAACAAATATATGATACGTGTCTACTGTGTGCCAAGAACTATTCTGGTATGGAAATAAAACACAAGTGAGCTCGGTATTTGTTTTAAAGCATTTTTGTAGGATAAGATATATAAACACAAATATAGTACCATGTGATTAATGCTATAATAAAAATTCTGTAAGCACCTTTGGGTTTGTCACATAGTTTGGTTTTAGTGGATCAGGGCATTCTGTGAAGAGTGAACTGCTTGTGTAAAGTTCTAGAAGAGTTTAACATAGAGCAGAAAATTGTGAAGTACACAGTGGCCACATCAAGGACACTGCATTTTCTTTTAAGGATTTATCCTGGGGACAAAGGAACACCTCTGACTGGCTTTTAGAATGGCTACAGTATTATCAGGTCAAATCTGTGACAACCCAGGAGACTGGTTATTAGATCTAAGGTGGAGAGATTCACATGGAGAGAAGAGGGCAGAAGACAGTTTGGAGAAAGACTTGACTACTGATTGAATTAAGAGTGTGAGGAAAACAGAGAAGTCAAGGTTAATCATGGCTGGAAGGATAATGAGGCTTTTATCTTAAGAATGCATGTACTTATGTTAAAAAAAAAAAAACTTTGCAAAATAAAATGACTTCATCTTTATGTGTTGGCTATTTAAAAAAATGTATTAAAATACATAAAATATAAGCATGTTTATTAAGATTATTCTTTTTTCTTTTTGTGAGTTCTTTTTTATTGTTTCAGTCACTAATGACAAAATCAGTGTTCTTGTTGCAATGATATTGTATTATTACATACATTTCAGGTGTTCATTGTTGAGATTCAATATTGTTTAGACTACTTTAAGGTCATCAGTAAAAGTTTAGATCTATCCTTTATCATACCCTAAACTATCCCTTTTCCCTTTTAATTATTTAACAACTAAATTCCCTTACAACTATTCCCTTACTAGAGAGGACGAATAACAATCACATATTGGCAAGAGCTAATTACAAAGTCACAATTATCTTTGGGTGAGGCCAGGCCTGCCTTGGGAGTAAGTTGTCCTGGAGGTGTAGAATATAAAGAAAAGGTAGGACATTGTACCTGCAGGTATATGCCTTCTGAAACAATAAAGCGATTACTGGAAGCTGGGACAGTTTGTCTTCTATTTGAAAGTCTCAAAAGAGAGTCCATGTCAGTCTCAACCAAATTCCTTGAAATACTGTCATATATTTCACCAAGCTATAAGGGGATCTTTTAATACATCCTTTCAAATCCTGATGTGCCCTCTAGAATTTGGCTTTAAAATACTTGTAGTCCTTTTCTCTCCAAGGCAGACTCAGAAGCTCTTTATTTTTCCCCCCTTTTTCAAGTAGCTACAAAGTTTACTTTTGAAGGAGAGATTTACTTTTCCACAAAAATTTGAAGGTCTTCTATATGACAGCACAATTTGAACTTTAAGAACTTTGTAATATATGTGACTTTAGGCTGTCAATTATATTTTATATTTTGAAAAGTCACACTATCTGAGGTTTTAAGTCTGCATATAAATTCTTATAGTTTCCTTTAGGCACCACAAGTTATTTCATTATTCTATGGCCTTTTTAAAATAAAAGTGATATAATGTAATAACCTCCCTTTCTCTCTTTTTTTTTGGTCTCTTTTTCTTTTCTTCCTCTTCCCTCTATCCATTTTCAGTCTAGCCAATATTTATTCTTGGGCTAATATATTGAAGGTATTGTGTCAATCCTAGAAACACTAAAATTATATGAGGGCATCCTGCTGCCAACTTGTTAGAATCTCATCCTCACTTCTTTATTTTCTTTTTTTAAAAGATTTACTTATTTATGCATACAAGAACTGGGGTATAGGCCAAAGGTATGGGGTGGGTGAAAGGATTCACCAGAGACAGAGTGGGGGACAAAACAGGCAGATATACTGAAATATACTGCTGAGGGTAGCAGTGGGTAAGTCAGGAGAGGTCTGCTGCGCCATGTGGGTAACTCCCTGGCTGGAGATCCAACTCGTGCTGCAGAGGCTGTGGATAGCTTCACAATGCTGTACTTAACCCCTTGCACCACCAGGGAGAGTCACTTCTTCATTTTCAATACTTTTGTTTTTTAAATGTATTTTCCTTATTTTTTTCTGACCTTTTTCTCGTAAATAGACTCTATTGTTATACACTTGTGAGTATATGTCATTTATTCATTCAGTTTTCAAGTAGGCAAGCACAAATATGAGTCAAGCAGGTCAACCAAATCGTTTCATCTTCATTGTGGAGGTAGGAGGAGGATGTACATGGTACTCCAGTTCATATCTTCTAAATCACTTCTGCTCTGGAATAGTAATGCCTTATATATGGACCAGCTCTTTCCATATAAAGATATGTTTGCATTTGTGACTGTGCTTGGTAGTCAACAAAGTGATAATGATCAGATTTGAGAGCAAAATAAAATGCCAACAAATGCAGAGCATTAGTGAGCTCTTCTCAGGTACGTGAAGGGTAAATTTACTAAACACAGTTAGACAAACCACAGCATGGACAGTGGGAGTGCCAAGCTACCCTGATTTTGCAGATTCCAGAAAGATGCCCATACTGCTGCTCCTTCCATCTTCTTGAGATGAGGACCCTGTAGGAACTTTGGATTAGGTTCCTTTCTAAGTCCTTGGGGTTTTTAAACCCTTGGCTTCCATTGACAATAAAGACAAGTTCTGGTTACCTATCAGATGCAAGTGATAGTTAACACTTTCAGAATCTTCCTATGTGCTTTCCCAATTTCTTTTTCCCAAGTAGATCTTCTCTACTTGGATGTAGAATAGAAAAGGGCCTCAAGCCTACTAAGGTCTATTCTTAATAAGTTCCAAATTCTATAACTTTCTTTTTTTTTTTTAAAGATTTATTTATTTATTTATACAAGCACTGGGTACAGTCAGAAGCACGGGAGGGCAAGAGAATTCACCAGAGCCAGAGTGGAGAGCAGAGCAGGCAGAAGGACCGACGTACACTGCTGAGGGGAGCAGTGGGTGGCAGGAGAGGTCTGCGCGCCATGTAGGACCTTCACCCGGTGGCCGGAGATCCAACTGCCACTGCAGATGCTGCGGGCAGCTTCGCAAGCCAGTGCTCAACTGCTGTGCCACCAGGGAGGCCCAAATTCTATAACTTTCTACTGATGAATGACACTGCAAATTTCCTGGTTATTTCTTTACTCTTATTTTGTACAGTTTACATTTGAAACTTAAGCCCAATTACTAAAATGACTCTAGTGCGAAGAAAGCCAAAGATTTCATATTAACTTCCAATTTGCACCGCCTGTCTAGAGCAATATGTTAAGAATTCCAAAGCTTTCATGCTGATTGAGTGAGAGAGAGTTCTGGTCAGTCAGAGATGTGTTCTATAAATAAGAGAGGGGAATAATGGTATGCATTCCTGATTTTTCCCATTCCTGGCCTAGCACTATCCTAAATCTTTGAGAGAGGATGATAGACCTCTGTGTATCTCTCCCTGGGGCATACATTGGCCTGTTGGATGCCGGCTGTGAGTTATATTACCAGATCTGCCAGTTAAGATGGATGTGATAAGAAATACATCACTCGGGGCATTTCAAGCAAGCACAGAAATATTTGGTAAAAATAACAGAAGATATGGATCCAGCAGCACTTTCTCTAGCAGATTTGCCTCTGTGATTACAAGGACATTTCAGGGTATAGCCTTTCCTTGAAGCAAAATGAATGTCACTGTCTTGGAAGGATTTGTCTTGGAGGATTTCACCTTTCAGCCTGTTCTGAGAACACTTGACCTAACAGGAAAAAAAAAAATTCTCACATCACTTTGTGGGTGGCTCTTGAAATTTAATCACAAGGAATATATCCCTGTGGTTACTAAGAAAATTAAGTTCTGCTATGTAAACAGAGGGTAGAATTAGAGAACTTTTGTGAAAAGGGACACTAGGATAATCAGTTCCAGTACTAATGTTTTCTAATTGAGATAACTGAGGCCATAACCAATTGGGACTATTTCAATTCTGAGGAGAAAGAAAATTAGTATCTATTCACTAGTTACCAGAAATTATTTTATAGATTAGAAAATTTGAAAATAGAATGTTTAAGTAAGATGTTTATGATCACACAGGTTAGTATATGAATTTGAATCCACCTTTGGCCCCTAAGCATATATGTTCTTTGTATGAGATTATATTGTTCGTTCTTTTATTATCATACCTACTATCCATTCTCTTCCCTATCCTGTTTACCTATTGTATATCTTACTCTACAGAAGTCTGATTTTTGCTACTTTGGACTTAGTAAACTAATTTATGATTTGAGTTAATAGAGGATAAAATTCAATGTATTATAATTATACCTACTTTGTGAATGTAGTTTTCTAGGGATATAAAAGATATGTCATCTCTATTCTGAACAATCCAGAAAATTGTTACACTGGGATCTATTTGGACAACCTATCATTTTTTATGAAAAATCATGTGATGAAATTATAACTACATTTTCTATTGTTCTCACCACAGAACCAAAACTGATTCTTTGGGATATTTCAAAGCTGCTTCTTCTGTAACACTACATCCCTTTATCATTTTTACCTTCCTCCTTTTATGATATATTGAGAATGTCCACCTTACTTTCAATCTCTTTGATTAATTAATCAAGGTCTTGATTAAAGATCTTGAAAGGTCCTTGAAAACTTCAAATACTAAGCAAATTGTAAACTACTTTCTCCTATAGCTTTTGGCATTTCCCCTGCTAGGAACAGTTAAAGGTTTTTCCTATCCTCTGAGCCTGGTCATCATTAAAATCTAAAGAAGAAGAATTTCTGGCATTATTATTGCCCCAGGTCAGACTCAGCAGGCAGTAAAGATTCAAAACCTCCAAAGCCTATAGCTCTGCTTCATTATGAGGAAATGCCACCACCAGCAATCCTCACATCACTTTCTGAAAGGATGTTTAAGTGTGCTAGTTTTTTCCCAGAAGCTCCTTGTTATATAGATAGAAATGTTATATCGGTTGATCCCCTCTGCCTGTGGGACACCATTTAAAATACCTGTTGCCCCGTCGAGTTGGTAAAGCACAGTCCATTCATGGTGTTTCCTGAGTCCACGATTCAACAGAGGATTTCTTTAGAGTGAAGGACACTCTCCTTCCCCGTGTCCCTACATTTCTGTTTTCAAGCTGAGCCATTTTCTCTTCTCTTAGTTCATATAAAAAGTTGGGAGTGACTGTGAAAGAAAAAGACTATCTTAGAGAAATTATAACTTGCATTTGCTTTTATTGCCTCTTTCACCTTTCAGCCTACTGAAGAGTTAAAAGGAGAAAACAGTGCATTCTATAGAAATATCGACACACACATACACATACACACACACATATATGTGTGTATGTGTGTGTCAGTTAAGGCTTAAAAATAAGAGAATAAAGGACTATTTTTATCTACTAAATTAGAAAAAATAGTTTTTAAATGCTGATACCTAGGTTAGCTTGTTGCAAGGAAAGCATCACCCTCAGCTAGTAGTTCTCAAATCAGGGCTGTGCTTAAGAATCATCTGGGAAGATTTTGCAATACACCAATGTTATCCCTTCATCCCCATCCAAACCCTGAATAATAGAGTCATAAGATGCTTTTTTAAAAGCAATTTATATAATATTTATAGAGCTACAGAAAGTTTTCATTTCCAAACCTCATATTGTCACTTGTAGTATTTCTTTCCTTACCCTAAAAAAAATAATTCTAAAAAGGAAAAGCTACAGGAAAAGAGTTCAGTTATTTATTATACATAAAATTTAAATATCCTAAATATTTAATGGACAATGATAATTTTTCTCCCCATCACTCCACACCACACCCTCCCATGTAATACCACTTGCCTGTGTTGCATTTAATATCCATCCAGTGCAGAGTTGGCTCTGGAACCACGCAAAATGCAGCCCACCAGTGGCAAATATCTGTGACTCTGGTAGAGCTGGCAGAGTCAGGGACAATTAGTGTTGATGTCATTCCAGAAATTACATAAAACAATAGACACTGTTTGTAGGCAGCCAGAAGAATACAGAGAAAAATGAAAATGATGTAGTTTGTTGAAATAGTGGGATTGTGCAATAATTATTTTCATTCATTTTGAATTCTGTTAACATAATTTTAATGCCTGTACAAACATTTTTTTATGGAAACTATTGGCAGGCAAAAGATATTTTTTAGTTTTACTAATTTATCTAAAGATTAAATTGTAATAACATCAACTGCTAGACACAAGTAGCTAAATCCAGTGCTGTAAGACTCACCATTTGTCTCAACTATCACAAAATATCTCTTCCTGCTAAGTGGGACAGGGAAATGGATCGCTCTTCCATTACTAGCACACTTTTGTATTAGGACATTGTCTCCCAAGATTAATATTACTCATTTTTAGGAAATGACTAGCATATGTGTTTTATGATATTAGCTGGTAATTAAGTCAGGAAGTCCTTATGGAAAGACTTTTCATAGCATGAATGATTTGATTGAGCAGAGTGGGGAGGCTCAGTTAAGAATATAGAAATACCACACCCTGGCATTTGGCCACTAGAAAAGAAAGGCAACACAAACCAATTTAACCCTAGGCTTGAGGCATTAACATGGCTCGAGATCTGTGGTCTTTTATTCCGTTCTGGATGGTTTTGTTGATAAATTGAGCCCAAGGGCAAATGCTTTGGATCATCTTTTATCATATAGCTTTCACAAACATAAGCGGTTTGTGCTTTAGGCCTTTCCCTGACAACATTTAGGCTTTATATATGGTATGCATATTTGCATGCAACTCCAGCACAGATGTATTATATTGAATTTAAGATTTTCAAATTAGTAAATTTTGATAATATGTAATGATCTTAGCTAATATGCATATTATATAAATAATTCTGTGCTAGCTTCGGGCAAAGAGAAACAACTATTTTGGTAATGATGTAGGATAAAGAATATAAGTGGTATTAGATTCCTGATTTTAAGTTTGGAGATTTTTAATTTCATTTTAACTTTGACAATTTTCCTATCTACTCCAGCTATTATTCATCATCTGTAAAATGGGTTTGATTACAATATCAAGGAGAGTTAAATGTTAAAGACTAAGAGAGAAAATATATGTGAAACATTTTGCAAACCGCAGAATGCAAGTTAAAAAATTTTATGTAGTTGCTAAATATCCATTAT
Organism: Talpa occidentalis; assembly: GCF_014898055.3. NCBI lineage: Eukaryota > Metazoa > Chordata > Mammalia > Eulipotyphla > Talpidae > Talpa > Talpa occidentalis. The sequence continues at coordinate 22,365,907 of NW_023604295.1, forward strand.
TCATTGTGTTTTCATGAACCTTGTCTGAAGTTACAATGTTTTATTGCATTTCATATATCAATATCTATGAAACTTATTAAATTTAGGTATAAAAGTTGAGTAAATATAAAACTCTTAAACTTACTGTACTTTTAGAAAGAAAATAGTTTGCTACAATATCCACACAGAATTCATTAAGGAAGTAATCCCCAACAATAAAAATATGTTAATTTTTTAAAAATAATTATTTAAACTATTATAAGCTCCAGTGCTTTTATAGCTAACGTATTTCCTCTAGCTTTGCTAAATCTAGTAGTTTATCTCAATTACTAAGTGACACTAATATGTAAGTATCTAAGAGGTGAAATAAATCCATATTAACCTTTCATAGAATGGTTTCTATAACAATGATCAAACTTCACAAGAATGCAAAAATACTCCTTAAATATGATAATCACTCAGAAACACTGACACATGTATCTAATGAGTCAAAAATATTAATTTCCTTTCACTCTCCCCCTCTCTATGTAAATGTTGGCAAGCCTGCCGAAAGGTTGAATCAGAGATTAGCTGAAAACTGTCAAGGAGAATATCAAAACGGTACCTTCTAGGGCATGTAGGCAAACCAAATACTTAGTGGAGACAGGCTAATTTATCATAGTGCAGTTGCGATGGCAACAAGAGTTCTTGGTGCCATGTGACCCAAAGCAGTTTCTGTTGACTGGCTCTAAGTGACTGTCAGTTCAGCAAAGGTTCCACTGTTTCCAGTGAAAGGGAAGAGAGAGCATTGATACTTGTTGAAAAGGCATAATAATAATAGTGTATCTCAAACCATGAAAGCATCCCTTTGTCTCCTTGATGTTTATTTTTATTCTGACTAAAGGGACCCCTCTAATTTTTGTTGCACAAAGGCCCCTTATTTATTCACAGATTAAATATGTGTTCCTCTGTTAACTAAAAAATTCCATCTCTGCCAATAGACTTATAAACAACAAGCATTTTTAAATTTTTGATGATATTTTACTTAGGAGGTGCTAAATTTTAAACTGCATTTTAATAGTATTTAATAAAATCACAAGAAATCTGATTTCATGAAATACAAGCTAATAACTAAATGTTCCTGCTATAATTTTCTTAAGTGTAAGAAACAGATCCTGACAATACTTCCTTATGATCTGCAAGAGCCCGAGAACCTCAAGGAAGGTAGACAATCAGCTTGACATAATTTTACTTCTTTCCTTCTCACTGTTATATTTATTGATGGGTCAATAACAAGAGCCATAGATATAGTCACACTCTTTGATTCAAAAATTCTACTCTCGGGATTTTATTTTGGGGAAATTCTAGTAAGGAAAGAGACTTATGTCAGAGGTGAGAAAGAATGAGATTCGGAGTCAAGTAGATATGAATTTCAAATCATGGTTCTGCCACTTGCTTGCTAAGTACCCTTGGGGAAGTAGTTTACCTCTGTGAACCTGAAGTTTTCTCATTTGTAAAGCAGGCCTGAGTATCTACCCTGAATGGTGAGTGGAAGCCTTATAAATCATATGTGTTAAATGTCTGCTTTATGCCCGTGTATCTGTCAGAGCCCTCCCAGTGATGTCCTTCTCAACAAGCAGCCTCTATAAAGCAAGAACTCAGAAATAATCTATATGACCCAAATTAGAATTGCAACCTAGTAAATTCTTTATTAGTAAATCAGATATCTCATCAGAATTCAATATGACATAATCATTTAAAATTTTAATTTTTAATAAATATGACTTTTGGAGGAATGTTCATGATATTATATGAAAACAAAATAATTACAGATTGCAGAAGTAGAATTATGATCTTATAAAACATTATATAAAATATACATGTTTGAAGAAAGTAACTTGCCAAATGAAAATAGTGTAAGTGGTATGGTTATAAGCAATGACTGTATTCATGAAGAACCTAATATATTCATTTAAAAAATATCATGGGACCTCCCTGGCAGTGCAAGGGGTTAAGACACAACCTGTGAAGCTAGCCACAGCCACTGCAGCACAAGTTTGATCCCGACCATGGAGCTACCCACATGGCACAGCAGACCTCTCCTGACTCTTCTGCTGCTCCCCTCAGCAGTGTATTTCAGTATATCTGCCTGTTCTGTTCCCCACTCTGCCTCTGGTGAATCCTCTCATGCCCCACACCTCCGGCCTATACATCAGTTCTAGTATGCATAAATAAATAAATCTTAGAAAAAAATCATGGCAGAAACAATCTGGAGATTGGCGTAGTGTAGGAGCACCAACCACAGCCTATAGCAACTAGAGTAGGTTCTTATATCCTCTTTCTTTCACTCAAAGTCCATGACAGGCACTAAAATGTGGTTTTGCTAACACTTTTGAACATTTTCTTTATGCCCCCAGAGCAGTGTTGCTTCAAGTGAGAAACAGAAAAGAATTTACAAGAAAGAATCCATGTGTGAAAGAATTCCAGTTTATGCACCAAGAAATAGAGTAAGTGGAAGAGTGAAAGCAATTTGCAAGGTTGATTAAAAGGTGTGGTTTGCATTTGGAATGCATTTTCTTTCAAATTTAGGATTCAGACCTTAGATACCCTAGCATATGGGAAGAGCAGCTGGAAGTCCATATTCTAGTGTTTTCTATAAGACTAAAAGTTTATTATAAGTTCGAAGTAGTGATCACAGGAACTAAGAGGCACATGATTTTCTAGCTGAGATGTTTTAAGTGGCAGTCGAATGGTTCATTGAGTGCCAGGTTCAGTGCTGACAGGCCAGAAAGGAGTGAAGAAGACAGATAAGAAGGCATTGACAGAGGCAGCTGGGTAAGTCTCACAGTGAATGCTGACAAGCTCTCCTCTCTCACATTCTACTTAAGCTGGCTAGTGTCCAGGTACTATTATCTGCTCTGGCAAGGACAGGTCACATTTTACTTCATGCAAAAAGTATGTCAAGCAGAAGAACTCAGTGATAGCTGAAGAAAAGTGCCTGATGCTTTATAATATAATTCTTCTTCTTAAAGATTTATTTATTTATGCATACAAGAGCTGGAGTGTAGGGCAGAGGTGTGGGGGGTGAGAGGATTCACCAAAAACAGAATAGAGGGCAGAACAGTCAGGTCTACTGAAATATACAGCTGAGGGGAGCAGCAGGCCAGACAGGAGAGGTCTGCTGCACCATGAGGGTCAGCTCCCTGGCCAGGGAATCACGCTTATGCTGCACTGGCTGCAGATAGCTTCATAGTGCTGAGACTTAACCCCTTGTGCCACCAGGGAAACCCTTTGTTATATAATTCTTGTCTAGACTGTTCTGCTTTAACCATAGTGGTTCTTAATTTACCTGAGGAGTCTTTGTTAAATTTCATTGTTGTTGCTTTAAAACTGAGGAGTGTATACTGGAAGAGATGAAAATGATAGACTGAATCTCTGTCCTGCTGGGCTTAATGTAAATTCTGTCTCATTCACTATTATGGTCCCCTCCCTAGACCAGAATCTCCTCACACTCCTAGGGACTCCATAGCTTGATAGCGCTGTGTCTTTAACCCCTGTACCACCAGGGAGGCCTTAAGTAAAGGTATTAAGATCTAGTCAAAAATGGTTGTCACTGGAATTCTCATTGACAAGTCATAGTGATCTTTTGGAGTTTGACGGTTCTATTCTTCTTTATAATGAATGGGTCATATATTTGGGTTGTGTTTCTGCCTCCTTAGTGGCTGAAAAGTCAACTCTCCTTGAGATTTCATCACTCTCTGGCGCATGGCCAAGTTCTCATGGTTACATTAGCCGTAGACTCCACTCACCCCCCCTTTTCAAATCCCTAAGGATTTTTTTTTTTAAATCTGAAGAAACCTCTGCTTTACTTCCACCTCTGTATTTCCTTTGCCTCTTCTTCAAAAGGTTTAAACTTTTGTAAAACAAAAGTTGACTTACAGAGACTTACAGGTTCTGTCTGACTTGTGGTGAGTCCTGTGCATTCCCAGAGGCATTGGAGCACAGAACCTATTGGATCAGGAAAGGCAAGAGAAGAAATTATAAGTGCAGAAAAAAATATCGATTCAAATTTGTCTATCATGTCTAGGGCAAAGTACAAAGTAAAGAAATGCGTGTTTGTGTGTGTGTGTGTTTATGTGAAAGTGAAGCAAAGACAGAGTCACAGAGACATTAGGAGAAAGAGATAGTAAAGTCAATCTGAGTCTGTGAGCTCAAGATCACCACTTTGAGTGGAATAACGATTTGAGATCCTTGATATGGGCCCTTCACACTAATGCTAGGTCAGCTTAGAGACCATTGTTTCATAAATCAATAACTGTTTCAAGTTTGTTTTTTTCTTTTTACTTTACTTCCAGTTACAAGAATTCGATATCTTGTGAGCAGATTTCATCAGATGATGTGCCTGTATTTGAATGTGGTGTTAGATTTTATTTTGAATGACATATAAATTGTGTTTTTTAATTATTGATAAAATTGTTAATAATATTAATTGTGACTTAAAAAAATCATTAACACCTTCAGTTTGACTTTGACCCTTTAGGTTAGCTGATTTTAAGCTAAGATCACAGATGTGAATTTGTTGGGGGCTGTCTAACCTGACTCCATTCCATTCTTATGGATTACATTTCTAACCCCAGGCTGCCAATGTCAAATACATTCTTCTGGTTTCAAAATTGTACAGATGTGTGAACAAATCAATGGAAAACGATTTCATATTGAAAAAACCTAAAATTTTAACACCAACATCTCATGAGTAACCAGTATCTTTGCATATGGAAGACAATTAATTAATTCATTTTTAAACATAGCTGTCTACATGGATGTCTGGATAAAAAAATTTACAATAAAAACATTGTTTACTCTTGATGGACCTGCAGGCAGGAAATTTATTGTCCTTGAATAAATCCAAATAAGCTTTTCAATATTTTCCAAGAGCATCCAAGAAGAAAAAACTAACTTTATACTCTGATAATGATTCTTTACCTTACAACTCGCCAGGCAACTTCTAGAGTTATTTTCACTGTTGGTAATACAACATATTGTAAGTGGTAAAGAAGGCCCATTTTGTTTCTTAAACCAGGCAGATATTGTTGTGAATTGTAGTAAATGTGTCAGAAATAGTAATGGGAAGCCGCAGTTCTATAGGCTAAGTCATGTAACTTGCCCCCTGTTGCTCCACTATTCAGAGCTTGACTAGTCCTTTATTTCTTTTCCAATGCTTGTAATACCTCCTTCTCTGTGTTTTTTTTTTTTTTTTATTTTCAATGTTAGTGTCGCTTTTCCCCAGATTAATATCCATATTCAAGTTCTATTACTAGCCTTATTTTTCTTGCTATTTTAAATTATAATATCATTTTTTTATTGAATACTCACCATAAATTGAGAGACTTCAGGAACAAGGAAATAATAAGTTCAAACTTAAGGAAGTTTATAGGAAGGCATGTAATTCAATAGTTTAATTCTAATATTTAATATCAGATAATTGAATACAAGCAAAAGTTCATAGAAAATGTTGTCATAATAATGAAAACAAAGTATTGTGTGAAAGACATTTGATATGGTGACCAGTTGATTACTGGGGACCTTTAAGACAGAAATTTCAATGGAATGGCTGCTCTATTGCTATTTTTAATTATTGTAAAGCTAAAGAAATGCATTTTTTTTTTGAGGATTGCCAAAATATTTGGAAAGTGGAAATGAGGTTATCTTTCAAAAGGGTTGAATTTACCAGATTGGAACATGGGCTAATTGTTCTAGTTTATTCATAGTGATTTCCTAGTATTGTGAGACTGAGTGTTCACTGGCTCATAGAGAATAACTCTAAAACTAGTATAATTTTTTAAAGATAAGAACAAATGAAATATTTTGTGTGGTTTACCATGATTGGACTAAGCTGTAAAATGAAGTCAAAAGTAGGACTTCAGACTCGTTTTGTGTCAGTTTGGGTGTTGGTTTTTTTTTTCCCCAACTTTAGACTATAATTGCAGAATAAGCTTATTTTCAGCATACTACCTAATTGAGAATGATTGAGAAAAAGGAAGGAGGTGTGTATATTGCTTAAAAAGTAGTTCTAGCAAGAAACTTTGAATAAATGCACTGCCAAGGGAATTTGAACAGCTACATAACAGAAACTGGGCCTAATTTAGAGTTTAAAGATCTGAATTACAGAATCTGATATTGCTTCCCTGTATGAAGAATAAATGTATGGATATTATCATAAAAGAAGATTCCAAAGAGACAATGATCTTTTGGGTTACTTTATGTTTTCTCTGGATGGCTATCATGGCTATCAGAGTTAGTTAGTCACACCTGGATTTAAATTGACTGCAATTTCAGTCCAACTTTGTCAGCGTTGGCTAACTCTGTGGTAAAAATGGGACACAATATGCATAAAATATAATATGTGATATGATTGACAGACATAAGAACAAGGCACAAAAGTCAGCATTCATTAAATATTAGTTTAAATTTGTTTCAATTTCTTAAATGGATATTGGTCCTTCACATGTGAAGAAAATAGCAACACCTACAGAATATCTGAATTCAAAAGAAGTTGTAAAACAAAAGAAGTTGCCTCTACAACTTTTCTAACCTCTACAATTTTCTAAGCTCTGAACTAAGATGGCCAGTCATGAGTCCTCTATTATAGGTGTTCAGACCAAATATAAGGCAGAAATTCTGGGGAAATTGGCCATCAACATGCACAGTGTCTGCAGTCTCCACCTTGTTTGAGAATTTTTTTTTATATTTGACAGTACAGTATATCATCTAAACTCAGAAAGGGGAAACTCCAGTATTGTACTCACAGAGCAACCTCTGTTACACAGTTTTTGGAAAAGGAGTTTGAGGGGAACCCTCAATGCAGTGTATATTTGATGAATGATATGGGCTCTTTAAATGAGTAAACATGGTTCAATTCCTTCTATTTCCTTCTGTTTTTCTTTCTGAACATCTGCAAAACTACAGTGTTAAAATCTGTCTTTATGGTGGTTTGCAGATTAAAACAAAAGTAAAAATGAAATGAAATAATATATGTAAATGCCAACCTCATTTGTCAGTTACATTGTTAAAATACTTATTAATATGAATTAACTATTAATTTTTACTTATATTCCAAATTGTGGGTTTTGTAATCTTTTTCACATTTTTGATGTGTTACAATATGAGATGATCTGTTTTTGTGGTATCATCACAATTTCCTGTAGCTTGCTGCAAATTTCCAAATGGAATATGGTACTAGTATTTTAAAAGGTAGTCTTTTCTAATTCTCATCTTCACTGATTATATAAATTTCCTATTGCTTCTATGGCAAATTTCTACAAATTTGGAAACATAAAATAACATAAATTTATTACCTTGGAGTGTTGGAGGTCAGAAGTCCTAAAATGAGTGTTTTGGCAGTGTTAATTCCTTTGGGGACTTTTTCTTATTTATTTATACAAGAGCTGGTGTACAGGCCAAAGGCATGGGGGGGTAAGAGGAGTCACCAGAGACAGAGCGGGAAACAGAACAGGCAGACGGACTGAAAGCACTGCTGAGGGGAGCAGTGGGCACGACAGGAGAGGTCTGCTGAGCCATGTGGGTATCTCCTTGGCTAGATGGGAATTGAACCCGTGCTGCAGAGGCTGCAGACAGCTTCACAGCACTGTGCGCAATCTGCTGTGCCACCGGGGAGACCCCTCCTTTGGGGACTTAAAGGGAGAATATGTCTTCTTGCCTTTTCCATCTTCCAGAGCTGCCTGCATTCCTGGCCTCGTGACTTCTTCCCTTACCAAAACTAGCAAGCAAGCATCCTCATATCTCATTACTATCTCTTAACTTTTGCTTTCATCATCAAATCTCTGATTTTAACTCTCCTTCTTTACCTATAAAGACTCCCGTGACTTTACTCAGTTTATCCAATCTGAAATAATTTCCTCATCTCAAAATTCATAATTTAATCACATCTACAAGAATCTCTTTGCCATAGAAAGTTATATATTGAAGAGTCTAAGGATTAGGGCTTGAACATCTTTGGGAAGTCATCAATTGCCTACCGCAGTGAATTTAAAGAACAAGTTATTTATCTTCTTAGAGCCATAAAGGATATATTAAAGGAGGGTTCAAGTTTAATATTGTTAATATTTAACTTTATAAATATGAAGCAAAGGCGATATAACAGAAGAAGCTTTTATTGAATTTTTGCTCTACAACAGAATCTGTACAAGGTATTTTACATAATTTCATAAAGTTATCTCAGCCACACCCATTTTGTTAAGTTGCTTTACCCTGTTCCACAGAAGATAATATAGGACTCCCAGAACAATGTATTCAAAGTTACTTGCCTAGTGCTAGAATCATCAATTTTTGACAGACCTAGACAATAGTAAAGATCACACCTTTAATTAGGTCATGCTCTGCCTAGATTGAATCTTAACCTTGAGAGTTTAAAGGATTCCTACAATACAAATAAAATCTTTAACAATTACTATAGTACTTTATATGACTTTTTTAAAAGATTTATTTATTTATGCATTCAAGAACTGGGGTACAGGCCAGAAGTGTGAGGGATGAGAGAGGAATTACCAGAGACAGTGTGGGGAATAGAACAGGCAGACTGAAGTACCTTGCTGAGGGGAGCAGCAGGCGACACAGGAGAGGTCTGCTACACCATGTAGGTAGCTCCCTGGCTGTCCAGGGATCGAACTTGTGCTGCAGAGGCTGCCAATTTCTTCATAGTGCTGTGCCTAACCCCTTGCGCCACCAGGGAGCTCCCTATATGAGTAATTGTAATACATTTTACCTGTGATATTTATTTTCTACAGAACTAAAAATGGAAACTATGCAAAGAGAAATTATTCTTTTACATATAGCTACAAAATACTTTTGCTAAAAGACTAATTTTTCCCTTATGCTACTTCTTTCAAAGAGTTATATAAATCTTAAATAATCAATAATAAAAATAAAATAAAAATATTTTTAATATGGGTGTTGAAGAGGTTTCTACTTTATTTAATCAAATAATGTTATTTGTTTTCAAATTTTAGTAGAGGGGTTTTAGACTACAGGCTAAACAAAGCAGGGGTGAGACATTAAGATAAAATGGGCAAACCACATATTTTATGAATCTGGACGTTTCAATTGATCTTCCCACCTGAAAAAAAAGACTGAAATACAAATATTTGCAGGCACTAAGGTGAAGTGGAAATAAAGTATGATCAGATTATTACTAATGTTTATCAAATGTTCTCCTCTGTCTTTGTAATAACCTAGTCTACTAATATTTCCCCCTCCAAAGAAAACAAAGGAATGATCTTATTGTTTGCATGATTAATTTCTAGAGCAAGTATGCTAGAATGATAGTGGAAAATACAAATGTAATTACTCTTGAGAATGTTCATATAATGAATAGTGTGATTAATTTAAGTAAGAGTTAAAACTCTAAACTTGGTTCCATTCAGATTTGGGATAAAACTTGTATTTTATCATTCAAGCAAACTGGGAGGCATGGCCTTTTAATATTGCTTAAACATATATAAACATATGAAGATGTACTTGGTTGAAGAAGCATCAAACCTGCTAACCCAGTAATTTGGCTATTTTCATTATTACTCGTCTTTAAACTTGTAAGAATGTGTATATGCCATTTCATTTTTATACTCCCTCCCAAACTCAAAATAGAAATGATAGTTTATCTCACTTCATTTGCCAATTATTAGCCCAAATGATAGGTTTTACACTGTGTTCCGTAAGTTGAGTTAGGAGCTCCCTGGTAAATGAAAAACGATTGTTGAAAAAGAAAATCCTAAGTGCTCCAGGTCTCCTAATCTCTATGAATTATAGTGTTTCTGTCCTTAGTTTGTCCTTAGTTTGTTTTACTGAAAAAGATAGACACAGATATGAGAGAGAGATAGAGAAATGGAAGAAGGGAATAATGTTTCAAAATCACTTTCAGTACCTTGTTCCTGCATGATTAATGTATAAACTTTTAAAATTAGAAGTTTATATAATAAAATCAAGTGTCATAATATAAAAGTGATTGGATTTCATTACATGTGTTTCAACTTCAAGAATGATTGTTAACTTATTTTTCAACTAAGATGCCTTCAGGTTTTGAGAATCTAAATGAGTTAAATATAAAACTTTTCTAAAGCAAGTTGGAATTCACATGGAGTTCATAGCAGTAAATTTCATTTCAATTTGATGCTTAATGTAAATACAGTGGAAAATGGTGCAATTGACTTTAGTAATCTGCTGTTTGGATTAAAGTGATATATTTTTTTCTGTGTTCAAATACAGTTGATACTAAGAATGTATTTGGAGACATTCAAAATGGTTTTCTTTCATCAGTCTAAAAGCTTAGTTTCTTTCATTTTGATTGTGATCAAATCTCATTTATTTCTCCCTAGGAAAATGAAAAATTTTCAGTAGCTCAAATTTAATTGAATTTCTAGTTTGAATATTCACTTCAGTTAAGAGATTATCAAGGTATTTTTTCAAGAAGTATATTATTATCTTTGAAGGAAGCAATTAAAGTACATATAAATTCTATGAGCTAATCCCAAATCAGATGGTAAATGATTGTCAAAGTGAGAAAGGAAACTGAAGACTGTTAGTAACTAGTACTATTTTCACTATGATATTCCCTCTATTTATAAAAATGACAATAAAAGTATCAGAAAATAGCATCATGAAGAATTAAATGTTGTTAAGCATTACTAGTTTTAGTCATTGGACTTATTTGAGTCACTTGATTCACTGTGGCAGACTCCTAGTGAATGACACTTGCCACTCATTTTCTATCCATTTTTCCTCTGTGTCCTGAAAGTACTATTCTAACAGCTGTAACAGGGATAAGTTCAGGATCGTAGTAACCAGGGCAACCCCACATACTTCCTAAGCCTTATCTAGTATCTTCATGGTGGTATTTCCCATTGATTATTTGCTAAACTTATGTATAACTCAGGGAACTGCCACACTTATCTAGACAAATACAACTAGAAATATTTAAGGAATAATACAAAAAAGTAAATATTTTTTAAAATTTGATCAAATTTTATTAATAGAATATACTTGGATTTTGAAAGGATAGGATCAGATTAAAAAATAGGCTGTTTATCAAGTATAACAGAGTATAACAGAAGCAAAAAAAAATGTTTTTTAGGCAATAAACCTCTGGTACAAAAGGAATTATTTAATCATTAGTTTGCATGGTACCTTGAAATGATTTAAGGTGCATTCATTAAAGATTTGGAGGAAATGTATCATGGAAAAGTGCAATGATTTTAGAATACTTTTTAGGAATGGGAACTCAATCTCAGTCAGGATTTGATGACTTATTATAAATGTTTGTTAAAGCTATTTGGAATAACTCAATAATGAATTGTTTCAATTCATGACATTGTCTTAAAAAAATCATTGAATTGATAACATGCTAATCAAATGTACTTTAAGTAACCAATTGCAGTAAACTTTTTGGGTGATTAAAAGCATACCTTGTTTATATAAGCTTAAATAAAAAAAAGGTTAATATGAGAAAAACTTTAAAATTGATTATTTGAAAAACTTTTAGATAATAAAATCAAGATAATAAAATCATTTAAAAGAAGCATTTTCTTAGGTTAACAATTTGGAAATAAGTCTTGCAACTATAAAATACATGAAGCCATGACTTTGGCTTCAGTGATATGTATGAGGACTTGACTCCAACAGCAAGGGAAACACTAAAGCAAATAAATTAGACTATATCAAACTAAAAAAGCTTCTGCACAGGGAAAGAAACAAACAACAACAAAAAAGACACACTACTGAGTGAGAGAACATATTTGACATCATAAAAAACGGCATAATATCCAGGATCTACACAGAACTCATATATTCAACAAAAAGAAAACAAATATCCACATTTTAAAAATGGGGTAAAACTAAATAGCCATTTTTCCAAAAAAAGACATACACATTGCCAACAGACATATGAAAAAAAAAAAATCATTAACTTTTCCTATCACAGAAATGCAAATCAAAACTACAGTGAGTACTACCTTATACCTGAGAGCATGGCCCATCTCTAAAAGATGCACATATAAAGTACATATGTGCATATGCACATAAAAGATGTACATAGAATTTATATGTACTTATACAACTGAAACAACAAAAGTTGATGAGGATTTGAAGAAAAGGGAACACAGTTGGTAGGAATGTAGGTTTATCAAGCTCTTACGGAAAATAGTGTGAAGCATTTTTAAAATTTTTTAAATTTTAAAAATAGATCTATGCTATGATCCAGAAATTCCACTCCTAGATATCTGTCCCAAAATACAAATATGAATGGATATATTCACTCATGTTCAGTACAGCACTGTTTACAATAGTCACATTATGGAAACAACCAAAGTGTCTAATGACACAGGACAGCATTGAGAAGATGTGGTATATATACACAATGGAATGCTACTCAGTTATTTAAGAAAATGGAACCTTGAGATTTGTTTAAACATGGATGAAACTGAAAGTGATTATGGTAAGTGAAATAAGTCACAAGGAGAAAGACAAATGATTTCATTCATGTGGAACATAGAAAAACAAAACAAAGGAACAGAAACCAAAACAAACCCTAGAAGGGTAGCTTCTGACAAAGCTAACAGAAAGGAAAGGTGGAAGAGGGGAATGTCGACTGGTTCAGGCCCTATGGAAAACAATATAGAGAATTCTCAAAATATTAAAATTTATATGCCACATGATCCAGTAATTCCATTTCTATGTATCTACCTGAAGAAAGCAAAAACACTAAATCACAGGGATGTTCTTCTGCATTCAATGCAGGATTATGTACAATAGCCAAGTTATGTAAATAACCTAAGTGACCAAAGACAGATGAGTAGATTAGCAAAATGTGGCATATACTCAATGGAATACTACTCAACTTGAAAAAAAAAACTCTTGCCATTTGTGAAATCATAGACAAACTGGAGAGGATTATGCTAAGCAAAATCTTTTTATGTGGAATATAGAGAAACAAAACAAAGGGTCATATAAAACTAAATCAATCATAAACACTAGAAAGCTAACTTTAGAATTGATACCTCCTTCTTTCTCCTTCCCCCTGTTTTTTTTTAATGTTGTGTATCTTTTCTAGAAAGTAATTTCATTGACAAATAGAATGATACGTTTACGGAATAGTTGACCCTGTACAGTCACAGCAAACAGAGTGCTTCCATTTAAGTACCATGAACAACTAACTGAACCTATTCATTTCTGTTTCCTCATCAGTAAAGTGGAAAGAATAATCATGCACACTACATAAGCCTTTTCTGAGATTTAAATAGGTTAATGTCTGATAAACTTCTGTTAAAATAACAGGCATAAAGTAAATATTAAATTATTGCCTGAGATCTGGAAAAAAGTCCATTCACAGCCTTGGTTGCTAGTGTCTATAAGAGAGGGCAGAGGACGGTAGTCGAGGATGGACTGAGTGTTGGATGGTAACCATGTTTTTCAAACCAAACTGGCAAACATCTGGAATGTCAGGATTTTCCAAACATCTAAGAGTAAGCATTTTTAAAAGTATCAATGTCACTGTGATTCCCAAATGGCCATACATATTCCACTGTAAGCTGGACTAACCTGAGAATGTGACTGCTATGAGATAATCTTTTCTGTTTTTTTCTTCTCCTTTTATAAGAGCACTTTATACAGAATAACATCTATACTAGCTTCCTAATGTTTTCTGATACCTGTGATTTAAATATCTTCCAAGATGAAACAATCTTGGGGAAATATTTTTAATGTTTTCTGAATGATGTATGATATAATATTCATCTCCCAGTTCCTGAAATCTTCTGTATATATGTAATAAGCAAATTAAAACAAAAGCCTTTAGAGCACTAAACAAAGGAAATTTAGAATATTGGTAGACTATATTGATGAAAAGAATGTCTAAGTAAAAATTCCTTTTACAAGTCAATTAATTTTAAATTCTTACTTTTCAACAAAATTGAAGGCAATATCAATTGAGTTGTCAACTGAGAGATCATTAACAGTAATTTTTATTATAGTTTACAGTGTGATTTCTGGCACATAATTTGGAAAGAATTCAAAGAAATGAATGACATTACAATAACAAAACTCCTATCCTCATTTTCTTATTATTGTGAATTAGTTTTCTCAGGACTAGCATATGTATAAATAAAAACTAACAATACGATTTATGTTGAATGCTATCTTTGTAAAGCAATGAAAATATTTAGTCATGATACAAGAACTAATTAGAGAAACAAAGGCCACTCATGTCATTGAAACATAGATTTCCAGTACATTTTTCAGTTTTATGTTTAAGTAATTATCACAACTTGTATTTGTTTAGGTGAAATATATATATATATATAAACAATAATTATACCAAAAAACCAACTGTCAGAAAAATATAATAACGATGATATTCTCAAAGAATATAGAATTTTTGTGTTTCCTTTTACATGTTTTTATGGCAGAAAAATCTGAAGACAATCAACAGTGGTCTTTCAAAGTAAAGATTTACTCCATTAAAGTATGATGCTTAAAGTTTCAAGCAGAAAATGAAACAATGTAAACTATTTTAACTCATTGATGTATTTTATTTTATATGATGGTTGTTATTAAGTTGATTTGACATTTAGAATAGATATATATAGAAGAGTCTAGAACAGTTTTTATACTGCCCATATTTATAACATATTGGGAATTACATATTTTCAAATGTTAAATTTATGAAGAAACATTTTAGATATTAAATACATGGAAGTGCATGATTTTTAAAAATTTTTTTTAGAAGTCATATGAGCAAACTTGCTTAAAAACTGGTGAGTGGTGAAATCTTTCAAGGAATGTTCCAAGATTCCATGGTTGTTCTGAAAATAAAATAGAATTTACTTTGTGTATTTAATAATTTTTATATGGAATCTTATCCAGAATTGCTATAGAAATATCTAGTGTCATCCTCTTTAAAATCTATTTTTAATTTCTTCTTCCTAATAAAAATTATCTTTGATATTTTTTCTAAAAACGAGAAGAGAAACAAGACCGCATACACATAAAACTGCACAAAAGGTCAGATGTCTGCCCCCACCCTTTTTTTGAGAGATAGAGGATAAGGAGAAAGCAAATCTAATAAAACACTGTTTAGAGCACTAGAAAATTCCTTTTTGTAGATGTTAATAATATAATCCAATTTAAGTACTTAATTAAAAAGTGACATTTTAGAAAGCTGTGCATGGATAATCAAAGTAAGCCACTGAGGTTCTTTGGGGGATGTTGGTATTTTGGTGAAAGTTTTGGACTAACAATATTTTGTAGAAATATCATGATTCTTTTTTAAAAATTCAAGTAAGAATTTCCTTACAAATCAGCCCAATATATTCTAGGATATGGACAAAAACTTCTGGGATAGTTGTTTCTTATTTCACAATTAAAAATAAATCTATTTGGACTAAGTGTGTGGTAGTAATCACCATTGGGGCCCAAATGTTTTCTTTTGCAGCTGACCTCAAGAGCTAGAAGAATTACAGTGTCATTTCTGAATACAGAACAAATGATAAAGAGCCTGCTTGCAGAGCAAATCCCATCTGTAGAATAGGGGAAGATCATATTAGATTTCCCCTCAAAACTGGATCTGTTAACAAATATTTTATAAATATATTCTTTAAAAGATTTATTTGAATCATTTCTATTTTCTCTACCAAAAAATGTATTTATTGATGCCTATAATTAAGTGGAAGGATTATACATCATGATCCAGTGAGATTTATACCAGGGACATAAAAATGGTTCACCATTGAAAATCAATCAATGTAATTCACCTCATCAACACAAAGAAAGATAAACATCATTGTTCATATCAACAGATGCCAAGAAAGCATTTGATAAAATTCAACATCCATTTATGACAAAAACCCTGCAAAACATTTTTATCTTTAAATAAAAAACACATAGATATAAAGCAATGAAAAATATATTTTCATATATATCAATCCCAATAAATCAGTACCCAAGATCTGGAACAGTACTTCAAAAAGTTATTTTTTTTTTCATAATAACATTGTTCTGATTTCTCCCATTCCAAATATGACAGATTTTCAAAAATTTTAAGTGTCATTCAGAACTTCTTTAACTGTCATTTATTCTTATTTTTAGTGCTGTCATTTTCATTAGACTCATAGTATACTAAAAACACAAAGATTTTACTATAATCTAATTTCAGTTTAAAAAAATTTGTAACGTAACTGTGCAATAAAATACTTTGGTCTAAAAATATTTGTAAGTATAATTTCACATTTTAATAGTGTGTTTTCCCTATTATGATAGAACAGGAAAAGAATGGTGTGATTTAAGAATACCATTTGTGCTCAGAAAAAGACAGTCTGGTTTCTACTAATCATAATTTAAGTATACTGTGAAACAAAAAAAGGTCTGTGTCTCCATCTCTAATTTTCCATAATAATACTGTTTTATTTCTTACTTTCCTTTCTAACCATAAAACTCAGAAAAACAATTTCTAATGTCCTGTAGAAAATAAAGTTCACCTGAGTCTGCTTTGCTGGGAACATTATAGTTTGATCCCAACCTTATTTTCTATTAAATTTTGAGACACTCAACTTCAAACAAACCTACCTGTTTTATACTTTCACAATCCTTTATTCACATGTTAACCTCTACATCCATCCAGTTTTTATCCACATTAAAACAATTCCCTTTATAGATTAGAACATAGTGAATTTTACTTTTTTGCGGTTTTTGTTATAGGCACTATCTCTACTAGTTATTACAAGTTGTTGCTTCTAGTGTTTTTTACATCCCATATGTTGCATGTGTCTACATGCTCCATGGCGGCAGGGAACTCATCTGTATTAGAAATTTTAAGAAACTGTATTAGGAGTTGCTTCCTGGCTGGTTGGGGGGATCAAACTCGTGCTGCAGAGGCTTCGGACAGCTTCATAGTTTGCATCTTAACCCCTTGCGCCACCAGGGAGGCCCTTGAACTTGTTGAATCTCAGTGATCTTATCTGTTAAAACAAAATAATCTTAATAATACCCAAGACACTTGTTGGATTAAATAAGATCTACACCAACCCAGGGCAGGGACTGTGCCACAATGAGACATAAAAGACACTTAAGATTAAATGAATTGATTTAAAATCAGAGATAGTCAAAAAAAAAATTGCCTTAATTTTCAACTTCATGTTTGTTTCTCTACTATCAATAAAGTGACATTTAAAGTGGCAGACATAGTTTATGTTTAGGAAGAATGAAGTTTAAAAAGAAAACCTCAATTACAAATCACATAAAATTCTATATTAAGATAATGTACTTTGTGATTTAATCAGGTTTTATATACCTAATCTAGAGGTTTTACGTCAACTTGTCAACTTAGACACATTCCATTTAATCCCAGTTTCATGCTCAAAAGTTACATGAAATTCTTTGTTTTCCCTGATTTGAAAAAAGCAAAGTACCCCTTGCATAATTCAATGGCTCACAATGGCTTCAGATGCAAGAAAATCTTGTAACAGTTGCAAGATGATAGTTATCTTCTTTTCATCAGAGGTTTACAATCTGAGCAACATATGGTTGGTGTCATTAATTGTGCCTTCTTGCATGTTCTTTCTTTCTTGCAAATTACCAACTAAATTGTATGTTCACCTTAAAGGAATTCAAAGTATATGGCAGGTTGTCAGATTTGCCCACACAGTATCAGGTATCAGACCACCCACTGAGAGTTTTAATTGGAGTTACCTTTTGCTGAATGAATAGGGATTATGTGACTTTTGATTCTGTAGTTATAATAGAATATTTTATAGTTGATCACTGTCATTTACAAAAGAGAAGAAATAAGGAGCAACTTCAAGTTTCCCAAATCCTTTCTGAGAGGAACAAATCTCTTCATTAAAGTGTATGTCTACCCAGTAAGCACTTTCACATTAATTCCTCCCTAGAACTTTCCAAGATGACACCTGGTGCCAGAAGAACTAGTAGATGTTACTCATGGTAAGAAAAGAATATCTTTCCCAGGGTCTCTATGTGATGCTTTTAGAAATGATAAATGTTTTAGCTAGGAATTTGCACCTACTGGGAGACTTACACTTTAATGTCATCTATTAAAAATGTAAATCGCCTATTATTCTGGACTGGGGTGATTATTCTAATTATTATTATTTATTATTTTCTAGCATCATATGTCTGCATTGGGTGACTCTGGAGGAAATATTCTAGTTAAAGGAGGAACTGTTATTTTCATATTTCTTAAGTGACATCTATTTGTATGGCTAACATTTTAGCAATAAAAAGCAAAATGTAAAACTGCAGCGTGCTGTGAAAGGAAGTCTACACATTGAATGAACACTGCAGGGACATACTCATAAATATTCATTAAACAGGGTTTCATTGAAAATGAAATTTAAGTACTTAAGGTAATGCAATACAAGTAGGTGAAAAGCTTTTCCACCTCAGCTAAGGAAACAGGATCAAATGAGATAATCTAAGAAGGGAGGATACAATTCAGAACATGTCTTTTGTACCCCAAGCTATGAATTAAGAAAATGCGGAGTTAATTCAATTATAACTTGTATCCTGTTACTTCCAATGCCTAATTTTTGCAATAAAAGGCACACAAGGTTTTTAAAACTTCCGATACTCAGCTTAATTTGAGTTGGTTTGAAGTTTAAGAACGTTCCTGTGGAAGAGGCAATGAAATACAGTGTCATGGCGGGCCTCCCCTGGTGGTGCAGCGGTTGAGCGCTGGGCTGCGAAGCTGCCCGCAGCCTCTGCAGCGCCAGTTCGATCCCCGGCCCCCGGCGAGGGTCCCACATGGTGCACAGACCTCTCCTGCCATGCCCACTGCTCCCCTCATCAGTGTATTTCATCCGTCTGACTGTTCTGTTCCCCGCTCTGGCTCTGGTGAATTTTCTCACCCTCCCGCGCTTCTGACTATTACCATTTTAATAAATAGATTTGTTCCTCTCAGAAAGGATTTGGGAAACTTGAAGTTGCTCTTTATTTCTTCTCTTTTGTAAATGACAGTGATCAATTATAAAATATTCCATTATCACTGCTAAAAAAAAAAAAGAAATATAGTGTCATGGATATAACATTGTTCTAATATTCAGGGTGACCCTTAAAATTGGTGTGGTCTCTAGTAAGTTACCAAGTTCTGATACTGCTTCTCGTTTATAAAGTGAAAATAAGACTACCTCTTTACTTACATAGTCTTGTGAAAGAGAGAATGGTGAATGCATATGTGTTTTATAAATGATAAAATGTCATTAACTATTCTTATAATTTCTTAGTATTCATTTTAGCATACTTGTGGAACCTAGGTTCAACATCAGTGATTGTTTAGTTCTTGCCTCCCTTTTCTTTTTTCATAATATATGCATTAATAAATAAATTTGGATAATAAATATTAAATGAGAACCTGTTTCAAACATTATATCCTAGCAACTCAAGATCAATCTATAAACAAAACAAAGATATCCACCTGCATCAAGCCTATGTTCTATTAGAGAACATTAATAAGAAACTAACAAAATAATGGCATAACAAATAGTTTGTTATTGGTGGAAGTACTTTGGAGGAAAATAAAATACAGAAATAGTGTGGCAGGGATGGAGAGGGGGTGGATACATATTTTAAAGTGGATTGAAGCTTTCAATCTGGAATATTCTAAGACATACTTTGAAGTTAGTGAGGAAACCAATCCCTTGGATATCTAGGAAAGAGTATCCAGGCCAAGAAAAAAACAAGCACAAATGATTTGTGGCAGAAGTATGTCCCTGGTGTCAAGGAGCATCAGAACTGCTCTGGGATTAGAGAGGAGTGGTTAAGAAAAGGAGTAGGTAGAAATAAGGTCAGAGAGTAGAAGGCTGGATATAATATGACATTTAGATCACTGAATTCTACCTTTTACTGTGTGTGAGAAGAAATTACTAGAAGGTTTTGATAGAACACGTGGTAAGATCTGACCTTATCTTAATGGTATCATTCTGGCTTCTGCATGGAGTTGTTTAACCAGCTAAGAGACTTTTGTATTAATCTACTGAGAGATGATGGTACTTTGAGGAAGAGTAGTAGTGAGCATAATGATAAGTGCTAATTTGAGTTGTCTTTGAAGTTAGTGCTAAAATAATTTGTTCATGGTTTGCATGAGAAATGTGAAGTGAGAAAAAAAGGGAGTCAGGGTGACTAAGTTTTGTTGCCTGAGCCAATAGAAAAATTGGTTTTATTATGTTAACTGATGGCAAATTGTATTTTGTATTGTTTTATTAGTGTGTTTGTGTCTGGGTGAGCATGGAGGCACTTAAGGTCAATATTAGATGTATTACTTGTTTGTATTTATCCAGTTATTTGTAATGAGTTTTCCTATTTCCAGTGTTATCAAGCAAAATGTCCTACTATTTCAAATTGATTTATGTTATTATGGCAATAGGTTAGTCCTTAGTTTTGTTTTATTTTTAAAATGTTGATCTAGAAGAAACAATCTAGGCTATAACTCCTAGTTTCATTTCTTTTTTATTATTTATTACTAAACTATAGATGTACAGGGAAAATATGATGGTATGTAATGATTAATTCCATTATTCTTGAGAGCAATGAGTTGTATTCAGTCAAATTGAACCCATCTTCAAGTAAGACATTTGTCTTATGAGAGCAAGGTAGGGGGGTGGGGAATGGAGTACGTATATTTAAAAAAGTGATGACTTATCTATAAATAAAATCTGGGAGAAGAGTAAAAAGAAAGAAATTAATTCCAATATTATTATTTGGACAATCTGTTGAGATAGTAGTGTCTCATGGATAGTAAAGTTTGAGTGTATAAACAGATTCTTTGGGATATCATTACAAGAGATGGTGGGGACTAAACTACTATACTGATGGAATCACTTAGTTTTTTTAATAATTCTGATTAGAGTGATGATTTCATCAAATTTCTTTTTTTTTAAGATTTATTTCTTTATGTATACAAGAGCTGGGATGTAGGCCAGAGGTGTTTAGGGTGAGAGGATTCAACAGAGACAGAGTGGGAAGCAGAACAGGTTGATCTACTGAAATACACTGCTGAGGGAAACAGCGGGCAAGACAGAAGAGGTCTGCTGTACCATGTGGGTTAGCTACCTGGCTAAGGATCAAACTCATTCTGCAGTGTCTGGTGATAGCTCGGCAACACAGAGACTTTAACCCCTGCACCACCAGGGAGGCACAATTTCATCAAATTTCTTACAGGCTAAAGTGAGTATCTTTAGCACTCTTGAAGGCTGGCTGGCTGGGTGACTGACTGAGGGCTTAGAGAACCACTGATGTGCAAGCATGATGAACCAGACATATATGACTCATCCTAGACATAGGCTGCCTCCAGTGGCTGCTCTTAGCTCATGTGTAAGTGTCTGAGTTTCTTCCAAAGTGCCTTTGAATATAATCCTGAAATCAAGGGAGGTTAACTTAACCATAAAGATGGCTAGTGTGAATGCTAGGGATGAGTGATATCAGAACAATGCTCAAAGATGCACATGAAATTCTCAACAACCAACACCTGAGGAGGACAGTCTACCAGGAAGCTCAGGAGACCATAAGAACAAGTAGGAGAGATACCAGTGCTGACTACAAAATCATATCTTGGTAGTCATTGAATGAATGAATGGAATAAATAGCAAAATGAAGAGGCAATAATCAATGATCAAAAAGATGAAAAGGTAAATAAATTAAACATCCCCAGGGGCTCTGAGATCATCCATTGCAATGATAGAATTTTGATTTGAAAGGACCACAAATTATCAAAGATTTTAGTTACTGATGTTACTACTGTGAGAGACTGGAAATCCAGTGAATGGCAGAAGAAAGGAACACACAATAGTGGTTAGGAAGCTACAATGTGCAGAGATGGGATATACTTCCCAACATGGAACTTGCAAGTAAGATAATATTAAGTCTAAGAATTAAGATAATATTAAGATGATTAATTAAGATAATTTAATTTAATAATTTAATTAAGATAATTAAGATAATATTAAATCTAAGACTATTTCACAATAAACCACATTTAAGATGAGACCAGAAGTTAAAAGGACCTATAGATTACGGGAGTTTGATGATTACCAAGGGAGATTCTAGACAGAGGGTATTGGAACGCAAGCAAAGAAAAGAGAAAGATAAATGGCTATTTTGGGTGATGAATAAAGATAGCAGGCTTTTGAGACAGTTTATTTAGCTTGCCACAAAATTACAAGTGATTCTAATTCACTGGTGCTTGGGGGGACCCCAAGCACTTTAGGAGGAGTCAGATTTGATCTAATTAGTTATTGCTCCTTCTGGCCCTTTCTATTTCCTCTTTCAGAAACATATGATGAGATAATAATGACTATCAGATAAACCAACTGAGCTTCCTTGTGATATTTTATTTACTTTCCCTTAATGTAGACATAAATCCCATTAGGCAGTGACTAGGTTATTTCTGTATTCTGAATAACATCAAGCAGACTCTCAGTGCACTCCATAAATGTTAATCTCATATATTTCACCAAATCTCAAAGGCTCAGTTGGTTTTGATAGATTTTCTTTTTCTTAAGATATTCGTCAGCTCACAGTCCTTTTTATAAGTATATATTATAATTGAGTAAGCATGTTTTACTAAGTAACTGTATAATAAACAAATATTTCATTCACTGAAGGAGAAACATTTAACACATGATGATGTACAGCACTATACTCAGTATTAGATGACATGCAGAAGACATCGGATTACTTCCCAAGTCTTTACAATATCATTAGAGAAAAAACATATGCAGAAGTAAAGCAATCATGCGTAAATGAACAATTTTAAATAACATCTAACAATTTTCTGGAATCATGGGGAAAGAAGTTGGGATGGTTTACATATGTTTAAGTTGCACATTCTAGTCCATTGTTTTATGAAGAAGTTATAAGAAAAAGTGAATTACCATGTGAATAGTAATGATTTGCATTTTAGTTAATAAGCAAATATTTTTTATAGATTACATACCGATCACAAGTTGCATTAATATTATGATTAATCTCTAATGGAGTTTTTTTAAATGAATGATAAAAATCACTTTGAATATATAGTTTTCATTAGGCTACTTCACATTATTGCCCTTTCCTCAGTGTAAGTCACATGTACACTTAACCCATTCCACTTTAAAATTGTACACTATATATTTTTAATTAATTAGTTTTCTTTTTATTTTTGCATAGTGCAGGGGGTGAGAGGATTCACCAGAGACAGGGTGGGGAGCAGAACATGGTGATTTACTGAAATATACTGCTGAGGGGAGCAGTGAGCAAGACAGGAGAGGTCTATTGTGCCATGTGGGTCACCTCCCTGGCAGAGATCGAACTCAGGCAGTAGCAGTGACAGTGCTAAGACCTAACCCCTAGGCCACCAGAAAGTCCCCTAAAATTGTACACTTTATCCTTATTTCTAGTAATTAAGATTTCCTGTTCTCTTTTAAATCCTGATAAATAACATTTTGTAAATAAATTATAATTTTCTTGTTTTTAATCAGTATTCTCAATCTATTTTCTCTGAAAACTTCTTGATGGATCAGACTTGATCACAAAATTAACCTTTTTATAAAGATTAATTCGTAGGATAGGTAGAGGTCATGGCCTTGTCACCATGCGTTGTTATTAAAATATATGTGTGTGTGTGTGTTGTGTATGTGTAAATCTCTTCTTCAAAGAGAAAAGATTACGCATCTCTTTAGAGAAAAGATTATGCATACCTGTAGTAAATTTTCCAGTGAAAGAGCCAGCATTAACTGAAGACTTTTTGTCAGTCCCTGTCCTTAGTATTTTATTTTCAGGATTTTATTGAGTGCTTATAGTAACCTTGTGAAGTAGTATTGTTATTTCCATTACAAGATGAAAAATAAATGAGGTTTAGTGATTATGAGGTCTGTCCTGACACCTCATTATTCACAAGCAATGCTGGTTGTCAGACCAGCCATTGCTATTAAATTCTGTGCCAAGCTAACTCCTTCAGTGAGATCTGGAGACTTTTCCTTTCTACTTATAGTACCTTAGTTGGTCCCCTCATCATTTTACATCAACTCCAAACTAGTCCTCTGTTACACAGTCTCATGATTTTGACATGTTAGCAAAGACACTTAGACTATCTGAAGCTTAAAGAGGTTAACAGACTTGCCTAAGGTCATACAACTAATACATAGATGGGATTTAGCTGCAACTTATTGCATGAGAGATACAATTATTAGTTAAAATCTTGGGAAACATATCAGTAGTAAAAGAATAAAACTTTTATACAGTCCAACATGAAAATATGGATTTTTGTAACTGCCCTAAAGGTCAATAGAAGCTAGTTTTATTAGAACCCAGGAGAAATGAAAAATCAAAAAATGCCACTCCTCCACAAATTTAGCCAGAGTCCAGAATTTTGAAGCTGAAAGAGACCCGCCCCGTTTGTGATGAGAGTATGGAGTCTACCTCAGTCTCTCTCTACTCTCTCTCTCTCTCTCTCTCTCTCTCTCTCTCTCACACACACACACACACACACACACACACTATTAAATTGATTCAGACCAAAAAAAAAAAAATCCATTAAAATAAGAAAATAGAGCCTCCCCTGGTGGCACAGTGGTTGAGAACTGGGTTGCGAAGCTGTCCACAGCCTCTGCAGCGCCGGTTCGATCCCCGGCCACCGGCAAGAGCCCCACATGGCGCAGCAGACCTCTCCTGCCGCCCGCTGCTCCCCTCAGCAGTGTACTTCGGTCCTTCTGCCTGCTCTGCTTTCTGCTCTGGCTCTGATGAATTCTCTCACCCTCCCACACTTCTGACTGTACCCAGTGCTTGTATAAATAAATAAATCTTTAAAAAAAAAAAAGACAGTAGGCATTTTTGCATACACTAGACTTTCTAATTTAAGGTTTATTTGTATGTGTGTGTGTGTGTTTGAGACTTTTTAAGCAATGTTTTATATAACTACTACTAGGAATGAAATATTTGTAAACTAAAGGCAAATATTGAACACCATGAGAAAAGGCGGTAATTAACACAAATTTTGAGACTCCAGAGAAATATGAATCCCCAAAGACAGTACAAAACCTTCAGCAAATGTTCTTCTTGAGCCAACTAAAAAATGGTTAAGCATATTGTAAAGTGTAGTATCTTGTAGAAAATACTGAATTAGTTATCTAAACTTCTCATAAATATAGATTAGATTGAGTAAAATGATTATTTACTTCATTAAAATCTTTGGATCTCTATGTTAATATTAACACAACAGACTATGGGTGGAGGACTTTGGGTGCCTTGAGCATGAGTGTGGTGTGGTAACCTACATCTGAAGAGGTGCAAACCTACACTCTGTAATAGATATAGTGTTGCTAACCAATGTTACCTCAATTAAAAAATATAACCCTTTAAAAGGAATGTTTTCTTCTTTTTTATGCTTTTTCCCCAAACATTTATTATTTTTACCTGCAATGGCACATGCATTTTTAATAGTACGATCATCTAAGACAAAGATCAGCAAGCTATAGTCCATAGGTCATATGTATCATGCTGCCTATTTTTGTACAACCCCCGAAGAATACCTTTTACACTTAAATGATAAAGAAAAGAAAATCAGAAGAAAATTATTTTCAGTTGTAAAAATTATATGAAATTCAAATTTTACTATCTGTACCTTGACAGTAGAAGTTTGTCAAAACTTGGTCTAAAACAATGACTTAGGTTTTTCAAAATTATATTCAACATGGAACATATCTTTCTCTCATTTCCCAAAACATGAACCTTTGACTTACTTTTTAATCAGTGTTCTCTCAGGACTATTCATTACATGAGTAAATTGGTCCATTTGGTCATCAAGATAATAAGCTATTTAGATACGAGAAATATTTTCTCCAGAGTAAAGCTTATAAACAGAAACTTCTGTTGTAGAGAAGATTCTAGAAATTTTGTTTTTAGAGAAAAAAGTTGCTTTTCCTCAGACTACATGTTATAACAGAAAGAATATTTATTTATACTTAAATTCCTGGATAGGATATTAACTCTATTTTAAACACTGAATGGGGATAATTATACTAGCTATGTCATAGGTTTGGTGTGAGTATAAATGTAAACATAAGTCAAATTTTGAGGATACTAGTCTAGCTTGTAAGGGTCAATGAATTGTAATCTTCCTTCTCTAAAATTAAACCTATAAAATTATTCCTATGTAACAGCTCCCACAAATTACCATCAGAGTGAGCGGTCAGATTTTGCATTGTTTTTATATGTTTCAAGCATTTATTCCTGGTTTGTAGTTTATAAATCCAGTCTCTACATCTGCTCTCTCCTTAAGGGCACCATTTTTCATCATAAGCACAGCCATATAGTTGTCTACCTCCTACACTTCCTCATAAGTACCATGCATTTCATGTTTATTGCAGTGTGTTTAATTTGCATTATTTTGGGTCTCACATCATGACTTCAGAAATTTCAGGTTAATAAACACTATAAAAATTATTTCCCCATTTATTCTAGCATTATAAGGGCAATTATATCTAAGCAGTGTGACACCATTGTGAATCTGTATGTATGACCAGGAATACATTGGCAGATGGCACCACAAGGACTTCATTATTGCAGCTTACTGTAGCATTTTCAGAAATTTTAAATTGAAATTCTCAGCTGAAAGGGTACCACAAGTTTAAAGAAAGGACCTTTAAAATGAAGTAACTTGCAAAAGCTTTCATGAATTAGTAAATTAATTCTATCTTTCTTTTAGACCTTCAAGGAATTTGCCTGCTTTGTTCTATCAAGATGGGTATAACATTCTTGCCTGGAAAGGGAGACTTGCCTAGCTCTGAGTTTCTAATACTGACACTCTTGCTCCTGCATTTTCTTTTGCATGTTAGGCAGCGAGCATGTTAACAAACTGGAGGACTTTGCAGTGGATAGTTTTATTGAATCTGTCTCAGATTGATGCATTTATTTACATTATCTAGAAACATAACAGAAAGTAAAATACTTTCCCTAATTAGAATAGTATTTCAAATCATATAAAATAAAACTCTTGAATACAGAATCACACGCATGTATAGAAATGTATTACGAGTTTCTGGATTAGCTTGTAACATAAAATTTCAAATTATGGAATAACTCTTGTTATTTCTTTCCCATCTGTTTCCTCTGATTCCATACTGTAGCTCCCACACCAGTTAATGAGCAACAGGCCATCATAATTATTATAAATAATATTTAGGAACATTGGCTCTAAGATAGGGTATGAGCTATTGGCTATGTGTGCATAATCTTCAACTAATAGACTTTATTACCTATATTAGCAGCACAAATGACATTTTTTTAAATTTTAAACTGAATCTCAGAATCCTGAATTCCTAAATAATTTACCCCCAATAAAATATGTGTGTTGAGATATGTACAAATGAAACAAAGATTGTGACTCAGAGGACAAAATCAATAGACTTCATGAACTTTAGCGGTGACTCAGTTGGGAGACATGATTTATCACTGTGTCCAGAAGTTCTCAATTATGATATTACAAACAAGAGGTATACCTTGTTCAGATCTTTAAACTGCAAGTGATTTATTACTAATGAGCATTAAACATCAGAAGTTTGTAAAGTGTTCAAATTAATTGGAATGCAAAAAAAGAGACAGTGTTGGTATTCATGGAAAAAACATGTAATCTGTGACTTACCGTATTGATGCCGTATCCCTTTAGAAGCAGTTGTTACAGATATACTGCTGATGGCTATTGTACACTAGATAAATGACTTTGCATCCTCTGTCATTTGTTGGTATTTCTGTAAAATAATGAGATACTGTCAAAATGTGGTTAACCCAAGATGGAGTTATAGAGACAAATGTTTTCTATCAAAAAATGTAAAGTTGCTGTAGTCAAATTTGTAAGAAGATACATGTTGTTGTTTACATTTTACAAGTTAATACTAGATTCTCTGTAAACATTTCAAATATAAGGTAATATTTGTAGATGTGACCCAATAAAATAATTGTTCTGATGTTAAAAATAATGCTTCTAGGGTTAATAATAGGTAAATAAAACACTTATAACACTTAAATATAAATCAGTTATCCAGTTATCAAATAGTAATTGAGCATTGTTCAGTTACCAAATACTGGACTACAAGGGTGAATAAGGAAAATGGGTTTGTCCTCAAGGAGCTCACTTACTATCATGGAAAACAAAGAAAAAATTTCATTGCTTTTTAAATATAGTCTAGTCGTCAGTAATGCTATTCATAAGCATTCCAGTTCTCCTTCCAAGTTTAGAGTAGAATGACACCCCCATTTTTTTTAGATTAGGTGTTACCATTTGAATTAAATAGTAAGCAGAGTGTTGCTCCACCGTAGAAAATGTCAGCCAGAGTTGATTCATCAAAAACTCCCCTTTCACTGTCATGTTGAGCACTGAAAAATGTGTTACCCAGACAACCTCAGTCTAAGTCACAAAGTCACCATAATGAACTGATCTTTGGGTGATCTGCACCAGATATGCACTGCAAGCAAGAAGTACTTTTTGTTGTGTTAAACCACTGAGACTTCGGAGGTCTTTGCCACTGCAGTGCAACCAACCCCATCTCAAGTGAGATTGTTGTTATGCACAAAGTGTCAAGAAGGCACAAAGAAGGAAGTTTTGGGAATACTGTTCCAGCTCGAAAGAAATAGGATCAAATGAGTAATCATTAGGTTTCTCCAGTGTTGTGGCCTGACAGGAGAGCTGAAAGGGACACTGTCCAGATTGGCAGAGGCTCTTACCCCTCCTTCTCTACTTACATGTCATTTTATCAACTCCCACAATCTGAGAAATAGGGTCACCTCAGGAGCTCAGCATCAGTGATTTTGCAGCAAATGTCTTTGGTTGCTTAGGGATAAGGATCTATAACCCACACAAGTGTCTTCCTTTCAACTGAATCAAGGATAAAATTTGCAGGTGAAGTCAGTGTTTCACAAATATAACTGGTGAATACAATGGTCCAAGTAATCTACTTTAAAAGTTGAACTTTTTAAGTGACCCAGAACACTAGGAAAATGCAAGCTAAATCATAAGGTTATAAGTTAAAAAACATAAATATTTTACCTTACCAGAACTGTAAGTCTTAATCCGAGAAAGGATAAATGTACATAGATTTTGTTGACTTTTAGAAATATAAAATAAATGGTGTATTGTCTAGCACATAAATATACGTAGAACCCACATTTTTATCTTTAATTTTTACAAAATATATCTATGATATTGTCATGTAAGTTACTTTTTTGTTCTTAATATGTCATTAAGAATATCTTTAAAATTCATATTTTCAGGCTTCTACAGGCTCTTAGTGAATATAGCTGGAAGAAGAACCCAGGAATATTTTTATCTAAAAAGCTATAAACATAATTCCTATGGTCAGTCATATTGGAAATTCTTCAGAGGGTGACCTGTAAGGACCCTTTAAGCTCCAAGAGTTCTTGATTCTAAGATATACCCACAAAAACTCTAAGATTGTGACATTGTCATCAGTTCTTCAAATAATCACCATCTATTTAATCTTGACATTTAATTTGGTTCTTGGGCCTTTTCCCAGCATCTTTTCTTTCTCTTGAAGTTACAGAAACATTGGTATAGGTTATACAAAAGACTTGTATAAATGAATTTTTAGTAGAATATTTTCTAGAAGCATGCCCCAAAATGTCAAATATGCTCATACTAGAAAAATTGCTATCCATGATGTACTTAAAATTTCAGCTGGAAATATTCATCTAACAGTTCTTGAGAGCAGGGCTCAACTGTGTTGGATTCAACTAGCAACATTGATTTTTCATGTTCTTCTCCCTACAGTTGAAAAGAATCAAGTTAAATCTGTAGGGAATGAAAACTAAACAGCCGTTAGCATGAAGGTCCATGTCCTGTTGCATTTATCTCGTAGGTTAAAATCATTCATTGATCGCTAATCACCTGTGGTTGTTTACACACAACAGGTTCCCTGGATAGCACAAAACCACAAGGAGGATTATACATACCACAGGAAGCAATCAATAGAAAAGGCTCATAATGATGTTCCTGAGAGGAAACTGAAAGATTTTCCCATTGTGACAGTGTGTATATGTGTGGTAGGATTGTCAAAACAGACATAAGGGTTTCCAGCTGGCAGAAAAATGTTTTTAACATTTGGCTTTCATATCCACTTTTCTTGTCTCACTTTAATGATATAAAAAAAATGGGGAAAAAAATCTGTTTACGAATATTTTAATAATTCTATTCTAGCTTTGCATTTTTACCCAAATAATTATGAAATGTGCCATTTGTTACCCTTAGAATATTATTGAATTGTTTTTTGTTTTGTTTTTTGCCTTGCTAATGCCTAAAGCATCCAAAATCTTTTTATCTAAAAAATGTTGGATATCATAGGGTTCTCAAAAGTGGTTCAGTGCATCTTCCATTCATAAATGATAGCTTGATCTTAAACATAAACCACTGTGAAACTTATGCATTAAGCACTGCCAGATGAACAGAAAGTAAAGCCACAAATGAATTAAAACCCACCTTCAACTATTTAATATCTAATATATCTTATAGACTCTGGCCTATAGTATGCGTTACACCTACTTCCCATTGGAGGAAAAATTAATTAAATTAATATGAGTTTGTTTTTTTTAGAGTTTTGTCCTGAACTTTCAGCATTTTTGTAAAATTACAGATTTGACATGCTCTTTCTGAAAAGCCTATCTGAACCTACTGAATTTCAAAACAGAGCCTTCTCTCCAAGTTCCAACAAGGATGAAGGAGATGCAACCATCTGAGAAAGTTGCACACAGAGTGGAGAATATCTCATCTGAAGACCCTTGAGGTCTTCTAGTAACTATAGTCTATTATTTCCTGATTTCATAAAGCAGACTTATAATTCTCCCCAGATGATATTTGATAGTGACATAATTTTCATAAACAGTTTAAGACAATTGAATCTCTCTGTGCACATGTCAACCAAGTGTCTTGAAATTAGCCAACTGCATATTACTATGCATTTATAATAACAAATTTTACCTTATACTATGTAATATGAATATAAATTACTGCAATGGTTACCATTTACCTTCACTTTTTCTGAAACTTCACAACTCATACCATTTTAATTATATCAAAATTTAAATTTGGAAATGTTATTCTTGGTGTAGTTTGGTAAAAGGAATTTTCAGGAACTTTCAGAGATTAATTATGTGGAAAAACAGTGTACCATCCTAATTGTGTAAATATGAGTAGACTCTGAGAGTGGATGTCAATATCTGCATGCCAGATAGTTTTGCATGCTGCTCCATTTATGTGAAGATCACAGTATGGAATCATAATTTGCTCCCCAAACAACCCAGGCCTTCCAGAACACTGCCTGAAATTAAATCTTCTCCTTGTGCATGGCTTATAAAAAATTGAATGGCAGTTCATTTTCACAACACATGACAAACATAAAAGAAATTATGAATTAATTTTAAACCCTGCTTAGCAGTCTTATCAAATTGATGGCACCCTTTGTCTCACTGAAGTCAGTGATATGCTTAATTAGAATCCAGGCATCTCTACATGTTTTTGAGTGACAGCTCAGATCATCCTCACGAACCTCCCCAACCCCCAGGTTTTAAAGCCTAAAACAAAACAATTGGCTTAAAAGGTTGACTGGATGTGACTTTCACTTCATGTACTACATTAAGCACATCAAATGTATTATGCTGGTTGTTCAAAAAAAAAAACAAAACAAAGACTTGAGGGCTTGTTTGGATGGATGAATGAATAGAGATAGATGAGAGAGAGAGAGAGAGATTTACATGCATGTATGCATCCTTATCGCAAACAGTTTTCCTTCAAGGGAAAATAAGATGGAGGTAGAACTAACTGTCTTTCTTTAGTCATCTTGGGATTATTCAGTAACTAATTATGTATTTGAGTAATTATTTAGACATTTCCTCTCCCGTTTTGGCATTTCACTGTTCATTAGCCACCATCTTCAGTTTCTAACTGACACCATGCCAGGAATACACACGCATCATCCATCCTAAAGCCATCCTACCTGTGAACAACAAACATGCAGAGAAATTGTAAGGCACTGACTCTGTTTCCAGTCAGATACTAACACTGACAGAGAGACCTGCCTCACTCTTGCACACTTCTGGAACTTTGATGCTCCTTTATACGCTACCAAGTATGTCTTCAATTTGAAGGATTGTCCCAGGATCTTTGCATGAAAAAAATAACATGGTTGGGAATATTGGGGGAAGTATATATCTCTATATATGTTTACAAACATATGTAAAATTATGTAATCATGAATTATATGATTATTCACAATCTATATTATATATATGAAAATATGTATTTAGTTAAATGAAGCAGCATTGATTTTATATTTTGTTTTTTGTTATATTGATTTTTACTTATTTTTTTTAATTTTCTTACATTGTTCATTTTCATACAATATTTGATATCATCCTTCAGGTGTATCTCCCATAAATCTCCCACCACGACATCACCCAGGTCTATAGTTTCTTTGCAGGTTTTGTCTTTTTTTTTAACCCTCTATTTGGTTTACCTATATTCCTCCTATAAGTGAAACCATTCTATATTTTTCTCTTTTCCTTCTGACTGATTTTACTGTGCATAATCCCTTACAGCTCCACCTATGTTGGTGTGAAGAGCATGAGTGTATCTTTTTTGATTGTGGAATAGTATTCCACTGTCTATATATACCACATTTTCTTCATCTTTTTATCTTCTTTGGGGCATTTAGGTTGTTTCCATATCTTAGCTATAAATAGTGCTACAGTGAACACAGGAGTGCAGGTTTCCTTTCCAAATAGTGGTTTTGTGCTCTTTGAGTAGATTCCTAGGAGAGGAATCACTGGGTCATATGGTAGATCCATTTGTAGTAATTTTGAGGAACCTGCACACAGCTTTCCATAGTGGTTGCACCGTTTGCATTCCACCAGCAGCACTGACTATGTATTTGCTAGCTTGTAATGACTGTTCCACTGTTTGAAAGCCAAAAAGTTCTAGTCTCTGAAGAGACGAGATCTATGGTCAGTAATGTTTAGAGTCACATCTGCTTAATTAGCATATAAAAGTTACCTCGGAAAGAGAAATCACCTCTAATGACTTTGATTTGAAGCAGGATTAAACAATGTAAACCCAAAGTGTATTATTACTCGATAGGAACCAGCTTCGTAGTTATTACAGCACAAGGGGGAGTTACCACAGGTTGATTCATGTAATTGTGATGTCATCCAGATATCACTGTGTTTCCAGCATATCTTTGTTTCAGGACAGCTTTGGCAATTACTGAAAGTGTGAAAAGAGCTTTATAGTTCAAGGTTTAGTTTCATGGTTTTCTTTTCAACTTGGAGGGAAAAACTGTTTTTATCCATTAAGAACAAAAAGCAATCAAAAGACATTTGAAACTTTGTAAGAACAGAGTTTTACTCATTTTCCCATTTTCTCACATTTTATAACAGTGTAGTAATAAATATGACAACCAAGAAAATGGGAATGATACATATCTCCATTAAATTTTCAAGTATTAAATTAAAGTGCAGTTTATTTACACTTAATTCTCTATTTGGACTGATAATTCAACATATTAGTACTGTTGAAAGTAATAAATGACTGGACTACTCTAAGATATATTTTTAAATTTAATTTAATTATATATATATATATATTTTTTTTACATCATTCTTTCACTTGTACAATGCTTGCTTTCTCCTTATGGGTATAGTCCCCACAAAATTCCCACCATCAATTCACCTATGCACCATCACCACAGTCCATTGTGGAAGAACACATTCCCTCTCGTTTTGATCCCTCTTCCTCCCTCTCCCCTGCAGTGTCCCTGATTAATAGTTTTCTGTTAATTTTGTTATTTAATTTATTATTTTTAGTTCCTTATTTAGTTCCCTTACATTCCTCCTATAAATTGAAACCATCCAATATTTTTCTTTTTCCTTCTGGCTATTTCACTAATCTTAATCCCTTCCAGCTCCATCCATGTTGCTGCAAATGGCATAAGTTTATCTTTTTTGATTGCTGTATAATATTCCATTGTGTATATATACCACATCTTCTTGATTCAGTTATCTATTTTTGGGCATTTGGATTGTTTCCATATTTTATGTATTGTAAACAGTGCTGCAATAAACACAGGGAAGCAGGTATCCTTTTGAGTTAATGTTTTTTGTGTCCTTTGGGTAGATTCCTAGGTGTGGACTTGCTGGGTCATATGGAAGCTCCATTTTTAGTAGTTTGAGGAACCTCCACACAGTTTTCCATAGTGGTTGGACCAATTTGCATTCCCACCAGCAGTATAGGAGAGTTCCTCTTTCTCCACATCCTTGCCAACATTTATTGAGTCCTGGTTTTTTTTTTTAATAATTTTTTTAAGATTTATTTATTTATTTATACAACCACTGGGGTACAGTCAGAAGCACGGGAGTGTGAGAGAATTCACCAGAGCCAGAGCAGAGAGCAGAACAGGCAGAAGGACCAAGTGCACTGCTGAGGGGAGCAGAGGGTGGCAGGAGAGGTCTGCACCATGTGGGACCCTTGCCCAGTGGGCGGGGATCGAACCGGTGCTGCAGAGGCTGTGGGCAGCATCGCAACCCAACGCTCAACCGCTGCACCACCGGGGAGGCCCTGAGTCCTGTTTTTTTAATATGTGCCATTCCTTCTGGTGTAAGGTGCTATCTCAATGTGGTTTTGATATGCATTTCTCTGATTATAAGGGATTTTAAACATTTTTTCATATACCCATTGGCCATCTGCATTTCCTCTTTAGAGAAGTATCTTTTTAGCTCTTCTACCCTTTTTTTTTACTGGATCATTTACTTTGTGTTTGTTGAGTTGTATTTTCCTGTGGGAGTACTTCCATATTAATTATTTTTTAAAGGAACCTTTTATTTTACCCAGTACGATCTCCACTGAATCTCATATTCTCTTTTTGGGTTTCAGAACCAGAAAATTCTTTAGGTTTCAGTACAATGACCATCACCTTCATCAGGAAGACAAGCCAGCTCAGGCAAATACCTAAGGCTAGAACTTACCTTCATTGAAAGGCCATTCGATCAATTACATTTGAGCCTTTTTTTCTTCCTTAGGTACTTGGCATGTCTGTCTTCCTTGAGATGGATAACATTTTGTGTCATCTTCTTTGTCAGGAAACTCTAAGAATTGAAAATGAACCAATGATTGACACTTTTGAAGGAATTCAACTTCTTAGGTTTGGCAGCTGTTTGTGCTTTTGTGTTTTACAGGCAAATTTTTTTCTCCTTCCATCTGGTTTTTCACATCTCCGACTATTATTGCCTATAAAAGTGAGAACAGCATTTAGGGAGCCCAACAAAGCTTCCCCAGTGTGAAGCTGTGACATTTTGTTATCCCAGAACCTCTTCAGAAAGCAACGTTGTATTTCTATTAACATTTAATGTTTTGCAGCTGCTAAAGAATTATTCACTAAGTAGTAAAACAGAGGGAAATCAATCTCTTCCTAAAATCGTTAGTAATAAATATGTTTGCTTATATTTTCCAAGAAAAGTGGCAAGAAATGCAGATAATGAGCAACTATTTGACATATAAAATGCACCAGCCAATATTAGACAAAGCAAGACACAATACAAAGAACTGACATAATTGATCATGTTTTATAATACAACCTCATGTTAAATGTCCAGTTAACATTTCTAAAAGCATTTGGTCCCTCTATAAGGAGAATCAAAGTAAATTCCTGGGAAGAAAACATTGTTCCTTCTTTGTCCAATATTCCTTGTATGATAATAGATGTTCATATTTTATTTTATGATCATTTCAACTTGATCCCAATTATAAATTGAATCATGAATGATCGAGGGAAGAAAAACACTTCAAAAAAGGACAAAGGCTGACAATTTCAGGACTTCTGTCAGAAATTTTCTTTACAAAAGTAACATGAAATTCATTGAAACCTTCGCGGGGGCAACTGCAGAGAGAAACTGAAAGGCGACCATCTTGTTTGGTACTAGAAGGGAGTCTGGGATGAACTATTATTACTTATTTATCCCACCTCTAAACCCAAGAAGTTTGTTATCAAGGGTGGAGTTTGACTGCCAAGGCCAGGAAGGAAGAGGGTTGTGCTTAGAGCTGGAAAGTGGAATGCTCCCATTCAGATCTCATTGACTTCCTATTATCAATTTAGATTCGATTGGAAAGTTGTGAAACTCGTATCTAAAGTGGTCTTGTGCCTTTCTTCATCATCCCCAGGCTATTTGACTAAATCATTTATCCTTTCCAGGGCTTTCTAGTCTGACAGTTTGATGCACTGTATTTTAACTATTTTGTATCATTGGCTCTTGGGCCTCCTGGGTTGTTAGCTTCTTGAAGAAAATGTGCATGCCAAATGTATGTTGGTTGTTCAGAGTTGGTATTCAGCAATCATTATTTGTATAAATGAATACGTAATAAAGAGAGGAGTTTTAACCAGAGCATTTTATTTGTTCTGTTTGGGAATTCTCTGGGTAATTTTATATTTGACAAACTTTGATGGAGAAAAGAAAATGAGAATGAGGCCACTTTCTGAATTATTTAGATCCTTAAGCTCCCTTTACCTGGACTTAAATGGAAATTTGATTGGATTGCTTTCATCCAATCTGAGCTTCATTTGACCTGATTTGAAAGTCAATAACACGATCTGATAGAAGGAATCTAATCTATGCCTCATTGCTTGATTTCAGGAGTTTTATAGAAATCCTAAAATAGATGGGTATTTTCGATTGCCTCTTGGCTCCCGTCAGAGGGGGTAGTGGGAAAAGGAACCAGAAATCGCTCCTTAGTGACATTGGTGGCATCTGCATAGCTATCAGTGTTTCCTCCTACACCTCTATCCTAACAAATCCATTTTTTTGATGTGGGTGTAAACCTAATTTCCCTATGCATAATGTTAGTGCCTCTGGAGTGTGCAGAGCTGGCTGGAATCTGCACTAAGTGGTTTGGGAATAAGGGCTTTCCTTGTCATTATTTGCACAGTCTGTAGTACTCAGCTGCCAACCCATGCCATATTATTTGTGTGATGCTTGGTGACAGTCTGTGTTGAGTTTTAGCTATGATTCTTGACATAATTTAATGAGCTGGAATGCCATTTTCCCTTGTAAGGAATATGCACATATTTTCAATGCCAGTGAAAAGTTGTTTATTTTACACATATATTACATTTCTGAATCTAGGATTTCAACTCTTAACACATATTAACATGATACATTTGGTATATAAAATGTACTCTTGTCCCACTTGCATTTACAAGAGGTTTAGTCTTCAGCATAATTGAGGGAGGAAAATGTACCCACTTGGTTGCACAATCCTGCTTCATGCCTGCTCTTCCTAATTAGTTTTTAACAAGCTGTCAATCTTCTACCCTCTGTGTTGCACTGAGGTAGACAATGATGAGCTACAGTCTCCCTGGGCAAATAGGCTGTGTTTCCTAAGGGAAGCATGTCCAGGCTGTCAGGGTGGGTCTTAGCAACACAACTTTGAGTCAAATAGAATATGATTTTTGTCTGGTGCCATAAGCCACTGCTCTACACATATTTATGTATGTGTCTGTGTCATCTGTCTGCTTCATCCCCCTTTCACATAATAGGAAAAAGTCCACTCAATGCTTTTCTTTTGGTTTAATTGGATGTTTTAAATAACATTGTTTTTTTCTAATAATAGAAGTAATATTAATTCCATCAGAAGAAATATAGTCAAAATTATTTTCAATAAACAGAAAAAAAACAAATAATTCCACCTTTTGGATAACTAATCTTTTAGCACATTTCTTTTGCAATTTGTAAGTATATATGTTTGGTTGTATGTGCTTGTGTTTGTGTGTGTGTATCTACATATAGATATTTGTAGTTTTATTCACAGGAAGAGAGTAGTTTCTTTTATATCATGCATTTCATTTAACAATAATTTAGAATAATTCCCACATCAGTAAGTATTGTTCACAGTATAGTTTTTTGGGTAAGTGTCTTTGTGCCATGCAATAATATACTTGACATATCCCCTATTAACAGACAGTTAGCTCATTTCTCAGTATTTGCTGTTCGTAAAATATCTTCATACATATCCTTGATCATATCTTTAGACAGAATCCTAGACAAGGAATTACAGAGTTAAAGGATGTATGCATGTTGAATCTTTTATGTCTATTACAAACAGCCTACAGCAAGGTTAACTAATACTATATTTCTGCTAATGGAGGACTTTCCCCCTCTAGTGGGCTCTTCTCAATTAAAGTCTCATTATCTTCAACCATTGCCAATTTTCCTGGTAAAATGTGGAATCTATTTAAAATAGTCTGCATAGATGAGGTTAAACGGTTATTATATTTATAGGGGTTCCTTCATTTATACAGAAAACTCAATTTTAGTAGCAGCTTTGCTTCATGTTTGGGAGAGGCATCTCTCAAATCAATGACTTGGGTATAAATCTTTCACCTAAATAATGTGAGTTAATTTATATAATGTGGACAATATTGGTAACTGTAACACAAATAAGTTAGTTTTAATATATTCCCACATATAACATTAGTAAGAGCAAAATAATATTATAAATATCTCTGTAGTACTTACTTTTTACTAATCACTATCCTTAGCACTATTTATGTATATTAACTTCTTTCTATATTATCAAAATATATATAAAGCTCAACACAATGCTTGGTAGATAGTAACTCTTCAATACTTATTAGCTGTCATTTTTTTTAATCAATGCTTTTCTCATAGCAGAGGACAGTCTAACATTATGGCTAAAAAGTAATTTTAACCAAACATCTTGAAATTATCCACAAATATTTTAAAATATCTGATACAGATGTTACATAATGTGAGTGACAATTTAAACTTTGTGTTTAGCTCAATGTGAAACAAATGTGTAAGAATAGTTGCTTAAAAATAGTGCAGAAAAATATTTTTGATATGATGTATATTATTGATACATCAAACTCCAATAGTCAGTTTTTATTCATTACTAGAATCGTAATATACAGAACAAATGAAGCAGAATCAAGCAGGCATTTAGTGTATTAGAACAGTGGAGGTATTCTTTTTGGATATTCACAAAAGCAATGACATTCATTTTGCTCAATTGTAGTATCTGCTGCAATAAATGTCAGGCAGCTGGAAGGTCAAACAGTTAATTATGTTCATTTGCTTCTCAATAGCCTGATTTTCCATGTCAAGTGGACATAATTTCATTTTAAAGTTAGCATCAATATATCTATAAATATATCTATATATATCTCTACTTATAGATAGATACATATATGTACCTAGTGAGACAGTGGGTGTGGAGGAAACAGAGAAATGTCACTTTAAGCACACATTGATATGCTCAATTTCAGCAAAACCTGTCTTCAAACCCTAGGTCTGCCACTTAGTGCTGGTTGACCCTGGAAATATTACTTAAATTCTATCAATCCCAATTTTGTCATTTATAAAGTAAGGATATTTACCTAATTGGTTAATATGGAAGTTAAATGAGTTAAAGAATGTAACCCAGTGTCTGGAACACAAGGCACAAAAATGAAACAAGATGTTATTTGTTGATTGTATAATTACTACGTGGACAATGCTAGATTATCCACGTTTTCTTGATGTGTCAAGATTTGATTTTGAGGTGTCTGCAGAATATAAATGTGGAAATGAACACAAGTAAAGTGATGTGTTTACCTAAAACTCAGAGTAAAGAGGTGTTTGAGAAATTGATTTGTTTAGTATAATGGTGAGTAAATGGAGAGAAATAAGTTTCAGGAGAAAAATGATCCCTGAAAAAAGTAAGAGGAAATAGCAATCAAGACATAAGAAGAGAGTGACTTCTACAGATAAGAAAAGGGACAGATGTCAGATTCACAGAAACAGGGAGGCAGGCAAAAGATGGGCGTGGACTACTATGAGTATTTATATATTGATCCTGAATGGTTCTGAGACTCCAGTAACTTTGTTTATGAATGCTAAGAATGAATGTTTTGCATCCTGATTCTTCCTAAAGTTTTATATTAAAGCAACTATCTGTCTAGAAGTTTTAGCTGATTGCAATAAACTCAAATTTAGTGGCAATCCAGAACCATCTCCGCCATAGTAAAAGGATTTGGGGTGATTTATAATAATTGTGATTTAAAGACATTTTTAGCAAAAGGAAGATAAAATTTGCTATTTTTTTAAAGTTATGATTTTATACCACAGAAAAGATATGCCCTGTAAGTACTCAGTTTTCCAACTGTAGTTATCTCATGTAAAAAAAAAAAAAAAAGGTTTATACTCATCATGAGAAACAGCTAAACAAATAGATAATCAGTATAAATTAGCATTTGGAAAAACAGCACCTAGAACATTCTCTCCAGAAATTCATTTCCCTTTATATAAGGATTACATGTTTTTAGATGCCTTTTATTATATTTGCAGATTCTCAAGGTTCTAAATATATTCTTATACTCTAAATATATTCTTAATGATATCATTTATTGGTATGCCAAAAATGAGGCTTTATTATGATGCAGTCTTTAGTCATTTTTTTTTCTCCTAGAAAAGTGATACATTTAAAAAATATAAAATTTTTCTTCCTACATGACTTGGGAATTTTGCAAGTTCAACTTCTGCTTATTTATGTGTTCAGAGAAATCCCCTTAATAGCCCATACTATGAATGAAAATTTATAGACTCAGAAGTAAAAGAGGCATCTGAATTGTGATTTTGAAACCTGTATTTACTACTTTTATTCTAAATATGATGAATTATTAAATAATCTTCACTTGGTAAAACCAAGCCCTAAAAAAAAATTCAGCTTAAAAAATACTAATATTTTAGTAAGTCAGAAAGTGAAGTGTGACATTATAATGCTAAAATGAAAATTACATACAACTAGAATTTATAAAAATGTATTATGGTATATATTTACCTGAGTGTTGCTAGATTTTAATGTGTCAGGAGTAAATCGTTACATCTTGCATTGCTGGATCAATTACCTTTGTGGCTTCTACTAAATTTTGTTTTCTGATTTTGAAGGATGTTTAACCATCTGCTCCTGGTGAGATCTTTGTTTATAAACCTGGAAAATGCTTTAATGGAATGCTTATTAAGAGTGTTAGCAATTGAAAGATACAAATAATTTTGTGACTACTGTGGTTTAAACAAGCATTGAAGCCATATGGCCACTTTATATTGAGGCTGGTATCCTTTTCTAAGAAAATTAAGGGAATTTAGTAAAAGTTACTGTTTACTTCATTACCTATAAAATGTTCCAAAGTATAGTTAATAGTCATTTAGTCTAAACTTATAATCTGTGTTGAACAAATGGAACATATTGGTAGACAGTTTAAAAATTTGTATCTGTGCATATAAGACTGCTCATTTCGCCAAGTTTGTTATGCCTCATTTATAAATATTAGGTAAGCATTTGCTGACATAAAAAATAATTACTAGGAACAAAAATATTTTTCATAGTTACAAAATAATCTGGAATTAGAATGCTTAGATGTATGCTACAAATTGAAACTTATTAAATATATATATGTCATATGCAAAAGAGTTTAAACAAATTTATACCAATATGCAAAATTATTCTTTAAAGATCCTAAGTAATTAAAAATAAAAATGTTATTTATATCATAGATATAAAAAGGAATGGTGTCTCCATTTAATTGGAAAATAAATATTAAGAAAAATTTCCTTAGAATATTTGGTGTATTTTTTATTTTATTAAAAACAGTCTAATGCATACATATATTAACTGATCAAATCAGGCTATGGCTAAAACTTTTACCTGACATATTTATCAGTTGTGGTTAGTATATTAATAATACTGAAGTCACAATACAGTTGATCTTATTTCTTCCCCTTCTTATTAGATGAAGCCTCCTTAAGAGAAGGTGTTATTCTTATCTTTGTGTTTCATAGCACACATTACAGCATTTTTGTAAATTTTAATGACGCCTTTAAATATTCACATAATTTCATGATTGTTTAATGATAAATCATTTCATGTAATTCTTTCACAGTATTCATGCACAATGCAGGAAAAGTACATGTGTCTGTGAATCAAAGTGTATTCTCGTCGATATCTAGCATCATTCCTGATATACCTGATATAATTCACTTTCTTTTTATAACAATGCCATTCTGGAAGGAGTTTGGGGAGGGAGAATAGGGGGACTCTAGGAAAAACACATCTTCTGTACGCCATCAGTCCATGTACTTTCTATGTACGCATAGAAACCTCCTTTCTAGAGGCCCGCAGATGGGCATGTGGCCCAGTCTGACTAACCAATCTATCCCTCCAACAATAGACATAGGTTTAGGGATGGGCACATGGTTCGAACAGAGTTAGTGGGACTCAAATCCAAACTTTGATCTGATTCTTTCCACTGAGTTACTGAGGTGGAAATGTAAGCCAGTAGCATCTGGCAGCCATATTGCCCATAAAAACAGAGATACTTCAAGACATTCTTTGATTCTTGAATCCTGTCTGGTTTTAAATTAACGCTTCCCTGGATCTTGCAGTTGTATCAGCTAATAAATGACACCTTTTGCTTAAATCTGTTTGAGTTGATTTATATCACTTGCAACTGAAAGATATCTGATAAATAAATTCTGCACTGCGGTCATTTCACAGAACTTGCAGATCTTTGCCAGTGAATGAGGTATCTAAGACACTACTATAAATGATGTAATGGAAACAATTTTTGAAACGTAAAATATTGTCATTGATGTAATATTCTACTTAATTAAAGAGAAGAATGAAAGAAATACATATACTTATTGCCGAATTTTGCTACACATTATCAACAAATTGTTCTTAAAACAAAAATCAAATCTGACCCACTGATAGTATCTGATTTATCTCCATCAGTGCATTCTAGAGCAAAACTCAGTGTTCAGTGAAGCATTCTTTACTAATCATCTACATCAGTAGTTACCGTTCACATCTTTCTAAAATGTAAATCTTGAGATAAATAAATGTAAAAAGTTTTTATTGTTTTTATCATTGTCGTTGAAGTGCATGGAAATGTAACTATTGTCATTGGGAAAACTTCAATTAAAATTTCAGGAAATTTGCTTTACAAGATTAAATACATGTTTAACTTTTTAAGTAAACTCTTAGATTAAAATGTAATCACCATTTCACTACATGTGCTAGCTATTCCAAATGTCACTTTTTGATGTTTCGTCTGCTGTGTCCTAACTTCTTCATGTATATTTTTTGAATATAAGTACAATCTACTTCTAAAGCAATGAAAGAAATAATTGATGATTATTTAGGATTTATTCTCCATATGTTGACTAGAGTTCAGATGCATGGGCAAACTAAAGACAAAGTTGATTTTTCTGAATTCTTTTAAATAATTATCATAATTTTATTTAGATTACCTTTTATAACCACTTACATACAAATACCGAAATCATTTAGCTTTCTCATATATATG
Source organism: Talpa occidentalis (assembly GCF_014898055.3). Taxonomy (NCBI): domain Eukaryota; kingdom Metazoa; phylum Chordata; class Mammalia; order Eulipotyphla; family Talpidae; genus Talpa; species Talpa occidentalis. Next base: position 22,409,325 of record NW_023604295.1, read on the forward strand.
ACTTATCCACTGAATCTGGAAATAAGATTGAGTATTTACAGAATACATGAAAACTCTTTGATACCAACAAACCATAGAGAAGGGATTGACAAACTTTTTCAAAAGAGGATCATATAGTCAATGTTTTAGGCTTTTGGGGTCATATGATTTTGGCTACAACTCTTTGACTCTACCATTGCAGCTCAAAAGCACTCAAAGGTAGCACATTAAAAATGAGTATGATTATGTTTCAATAAAATTTTCTTCATAGACACTGAAATTTTATTTTCATATGATTAAAACACAGGTCATGAATTGTTTCAATCATTTAAAATACAAAAAAATTCTTAATTTATAGGCCATAGAAAACTAGGCAATAGGCTAAATTTTGACTGCGGGCCTTAACTTAGGTTGCTGATCTCTATCCTATAACATTAGTATTAACCCTTATCAAAAAGGTGAGAATAATAAAGAACTATGTGTGACATTCAACAGACTTTCCCAAATGTACTTCAAGGGGCTATATATATATTTTTTTTTTTTACATAAAAGATGAAGAGGTTATTAAAATACTGGGGAAAATCTATTAAAAAAAACAACATCTAATTGGTTTTATATAAAGAGTTCATAACAGGGCCTCCCCTGGTGGCGCAGTGGTTGAGTGCTGGGCTGCGAAGCTGCCCGCAGCCTCTGCAACACGGATTCAATCCCCAGCCACCGGCTAGGGTCCCACATGGCTCGCAGACCTCTCCTGCTGTGCCTGCTGCTCCCCTCAGCAGTGTATTTCGTCAGTCTTCCTGTTCTGTTCCCCACTCTGGCTCTGGTGAATTCTCTCACCCTCCCACGCTTCTGACTGTACCCAGTGATTGTATAAATAAATATATTTTTTTTAAAGTTTATGACAAATACACTGTTAAAAGAATGTTATGCATACATATGATGTCAGTTTCACGTAGTACCAGCTTCCTTGCCAATCACATAATGCTATAGATAGGTGTGACAGCATGCCTTGGCATAATCACAGCTTGACTGATAGGTTGGAATATGGAATATAAACAGGAAGCTGGATAATAATTTTTGACTTAGACTTTAGGTAAAAATAGTTGTAGAATAATATCACTAACAGATGAATGTACTAAGCATTATCCCAAAATTGTTTTCTCTATAACTGTCAGCATATGATCTAATGATGAGAGAAAGAACCTTGGAAATGATGAGTTAAATAGTTCATTTTGAATATATTTCTGACATATATCAGTACTATCAATATTATTAGAGACCATTCAGAATACTCCAGAATAAGTATAGCTTATCACATGAATGATTAAATTATAGCCTGATGTCAATTATTAGCAAGAATACAATGAATGTTGTATTTTTACTAATGAAGTGAATTCTTCTATTTTAAGAATGATTTATTTATGCATACAAGAGCTGGGGTGTAAGCCAGAGGTGAAGGGTGAAGAGGATTCATTAGAGTCAGAATAGGGAGCAGAATTGAGCCCCCTGTTGAGGGGCTCAGCAGGTGAGTCAAGAGAGGTCTGCTACGCCATGTGGCTGTGGATAGCTTCAGAGTGCTGAGACTTAACCCCTTGAGCCACCTGGGAGGCCCTGGAATCTCTTTTAATATAAAACATAGAAAAATCTTTTCTAGAGCTAACAGTGATCTTAAATTATATTAAAATAAAAATTTTTTCAATAAATTCATCAAATTTGATGGTGGAATTTTTTATATTGTTACAATGTTACCTAATCTATAGATCTTATTCAGATTTTATCAATTTTTCAAGATATATATTTTAATTTAATTAAAAATATATTATCTAGGACCTCTCTGGTGGCGCAGCAGTTGAGCGTTGGGTTGTGAAGCTGTCTGCAGCCTCTGCAGTGCCAGTTTGATCCCCGGGCGCCGGCGAGGGTCCCACATGGCTCGCAGACCTCTCCTGCTGCCCGCTGCTCCCCTCAGCAGTGTATTTCGTCAGTCTGCCTGTTCTGTTCCCCGCTCTGGCTCTGGTGAATTCTCTCACCCTCCCACGCTTCTGACTGTACCCAGTGCTTGTATAAACAAACAAATAATCTTTAAAAAAATAATAAAAATGTATTATCTAATTTGATATGCAAGAGTGTTTGAACATTATGAGGCATAATATTAAAATGATCATCTGTCAGCCAATCATTTTACCTAAGATCTATAAGAGGAATTGACAAAACATTTCAAATCAGATCCACTATCTGTTTTGGTAAAAAGAATTTACTCATCCTTGGTAAATTCCCTTGATGAGGTAGAGTTTAAATGTTTCATTTCAACATGTGGTTTTGCCAAGCCCTTCATTTTAGAACAAGGCAACTAAGCAGAGAGATACAGAGAGACGTATACAAGGTTATACATCAAATTAGTGGCAAATCAAGACAAGAATCCAGTTTTCTCTCTTAAAATAGTCTACAATCAAAAGAAGCAGGGGAAAGCATGTTTGTGAACTGAAGAAAGAAAACATTTTAAATTGACAAAGTTCTTTCACTTTCTGTCCTCTACTAAGCTAGTTGCACATTATTAATGTAATTTAAAAATAAATGTTATTTGTGGTTACTGTTATCCTAAAAAAAGTCCTATACATTCTCAAATAAATAGCATTTTATGAAACATTAATTCCTACATTTGATCCTGAATGTAATGTGAATGTTTCTGACATACTAAATACAATTACAGAATTGTATTCAGTTGTATTTGTTGTGTTACAAGAAAACATGATATTGTTCATGATTGAAACTTGTTCTTTTTTTTAAAGATTTATTTATTTATTTATACAAGCACTGGGCACAGTCAGAAGCATGGGAGGGTGAGAGAATTCACCAGAGACAGAGCAGGGAACAGAACAGGCAGACTGAAGAAATACACTGCTGAGGGGAGCAGCAGGCGCTGCAGGAGAGGTCTGCGCGCCATGTGGGACACTCGCTGGCAGCTGAGGAGGCTGCGGCAGCTTCACAGCCCAGTGCTCAACCGCTGTGCCACTGGGGAGGCCCTGAAACTTCTTCTTGATAGATAATATTAAATATAAACTCATGAAATATAAGGAAGATTAAATCCTCTATAGTATAGCATTTGCACAGATTTATAAAGATTTGCACAAAGATAGGAAAAGTTATTTTCCTCACTGACCTGAGCAGAAGGAGAATTTTCTTTTCTTCATTGATTTTTTCACTTGTGGTAACATTGATTTACAACACTGTCCATGATTCAGAGTCATAGTATCACACCTCTTCAGATGTGAGTCACTGCATGACATACACTAATAGTTTTAAACTACTTTGGTTTTAAATGTTTTGTGAACTTTTCTAGTTTCTTTCATAATCATTTACATTCCAAGTCTTATTTTTTTAATTAGTCAATTTTTATTAACTATATCTAATAAATTATTTTTAACCTAAAATTTGAATATTAGATAATCTAGATATGTGCATTATATTCTCCAGTATTTTTCTCATATTCTGAGGCTCCTTTCTCGTGATAAACAGTGTTTTGGGTTTTCTTTCTTATCACAGCATTACATAAGACAGAAATTTCTTTATTTGATTGCCTTTGTAAAATGACTTTCACTGATTTTTTCTGCTTCATATTTCATTATTTTGTGACTACAAATGTGTCGTCCTGCTTTTCTTCTTTCACTTACTTTATTAAATTGATCTGTCTATATATTTTTAATTTTTCTTACTCAGTAAAAGCATTTGCAGAAAAAACAATAATTTCTGATAGTTGTAAACAAAGGAAAAACATATGGCAGAATTAAGGACTCAGGGTACAGCAGACATGTGGAAGGGTGCCCAGTATGCAAATGAAGGGAAGGTTATACTCCATGCTGAACTAAGGACCTGGGATTCAGGTTTCTTATGATTCTTCCTCTCCTTTGATTACAATCAACTGAGAGTAACTTCACATCAGCCACCCCAAGTCAGAGGTGCTTCATCAACTACTTCTGCTTTAAGCCATAATAAGGTCTATGCCTGCTGCCTACTCTGTTATCTTGAGCCTCAAAATTTACCCCCAGCTTTTCAGTCACCAGTGGAAGTCTTAATCCTCATCCTATGCTTTCTCCCGCCTGCCTCTTAACTTTCTGCTGCTCTCTGAGTAGAAAATGACAGGGAGCCAAATAAAACAGTCAACTGGTTTAAAAAACCTTGAACCATTGTACTCAGGTCATACAGAGCTTTTATTGGAAAAGAATTTTTAAAGGTGAAGTTGCAGTGCTGGACTGTGAAAATCAAACACAGGGCACTGGATTTATAGTTTGGAATGCAAATACAATGTATCTCAATTGAACATTGACAGGAGTTCTTCTCGTCAAGCAGTTGATATGTTATGCTTAGTTTGGATGTTAAGTGAGTTTTAATTTAAGTCTTCGGAGGTCATTTGGACGAGTCAAATATGAGGTTTTTGGTCAAATGCCATTTTAACTGGAAGCCCAAGGAAGAGAGTAATTCACCCTGACTTTTATAATATAATGTGTTAAGTCAAACATCTCTTTGATATTGAACTTTCTCTTTGTGCATGTTGTGCTTGGTAGAGACTCAACCATAAACTGTTACATTTTCATCAAAGTTTTCATAATGTGTGTTGAATTTATCCTTTTTAACTAAACGAACTTGAACATAATTTTGAATTTTAAAACAAATGTTAGGTTAGTTCAAATATTTCTTAGACAGTTTTTTTTAAATTTCGAATGGGAAAGTTAGTGCTAAAGGTTAATATTCTGAAAGGATAAATAAATTACTATGCAATAAACTAGGAAACTTTCTATTAATACAAAGACATGTGTTAGATCCATTAACTAACGAATTCATTCTTAGATTTGACTCGGTAACAACAAATTTATCCTTCTGTTACAGAATACCCTAAGGGTGCTTTCTAATTAAAATTTTGAAAACTGATGCTCAGTATGCCATATCTTTCTGCAATTATAAATTAAGCCGGAATCTCATATTTTGAGTTAGTCTATAATCTTTTATTTCAATGCTATGTAGAGTTGAAAGTACTAATTTAATTAATCAGATTAAGTCCAACCATAAACTATTATTACTATAGCATATAATTACTACTATATTAATAGTAGTTATGGTCAAGTTGCAATTTATGGAACCTCATAACTGACTAGTAAGGAAAGTAATAATTCCAGTGATAATAATATTCTGTATATTTCATTCATTTTATATATATGCAAGATCTTATTTGACTCATGTCACAATTAAGTTATTTCAATTCTATACTCAAACTGAATGAGGTGAAGGAAGATGATTGATTTAGGGCAGAATGGGAAGCACATAATTAGTTAAAAGGGCAGTTCAGAAAGGGGGTTCTTTAAAGAACTTTTGTTGCTTTGGAGATAAAGGTGTGCTGAAAGTATATATACATTTAGTGCATGGTGTCCGCGTGCCATGTGTTACTAGAATTAGTGATAAGCAGACTTTATAAGTTATGATACTTGCTTGTTCTGCAAAATCAACTAGATAATTTGATAAATTTTAAAATAAGGTTGAATAGGATATTATATAAAAATAGCATCACTGGATGTATAAGTTTCCTTTTGAATTGCAGCTTTTGAATTTTGAGGGTAGATACCTAGGAGTGAAATTAATGCAGATCCATGTTTAATGTTTTGAGACATCTCCATACTGCTTTCCATAAGGGCTGGACCAGTCTGCATTCCCACCAGTAGTGTAGGAGGGTTCTGTTTTCTCCACCTCCTCACCAGCACTTGTTGCTTCTGGTCTTCCAATATGGGCCAGTCTCACAGGTGTGAGATGGTGTCTCATTGTGGTCTTGTTTTGCATTTCTGTTATGAACATTTTTTTTTCATGTGCCTGTTTGCATTCTGACTGTCTTCTTTGGAGAAGTGTCTGTTTTGTTCTTCTGCCCATTTTTTGATTGGGTTATTTGTTTTGTCTTTGTAGAGTTTTATGAGTTCCTTGTATATCTTTGATATCAGTCCTTTGTAAGATGTATGATGTGCAAATATTTTCTCTCATTCAGTTAAGTGTGATTTGTTTTAGTTATGATTGCTTTCACTGTGCAAAAGCATTTTAGTTTGATATAGTCCCAGTTGTTTATGTTCTCTTTTGCTTTACTTGCTGTTTGGGGATGAATCCCTAAAGATATCACTAAAGTTTATGTCATAAAATGTTTGCTTATGTTTTCTTCTACTTTATGGTTTCAGGTTTTACATCCAAGTCTTTTGAATTGATTTTTGCTTATAGTGCAAGATTGGGGTCTAGTTTCATTCTTTTACATGCAGCTGTCTGGTTTTCCCGACACTACTTACTGATGAGGTTATCCTTGTTCCAGTGTATGTCCTTGGCTCCACTGTCACATATTAATTGACCATATAGGTATGGGTTTATTTATGGGCTTTCAATTCTTGCTCTGTGTGTCTGTTTTGTTCCAGCACCAGGGTGTTTTAATTATTATGAATTTTTAATATAATTTGAGGTCTGGAAGTGTGATACCTCCTTTCTCTTTACTTTATTGCCAGGATCTATTTTGCTGTTGGGGGATTTTGTGGCTCCATGTGAATTTCAGTAGTATTTCCTCTAGTTCTTTGAAAAATACCATTGATTTGAAAGGAATCTTGCATTCCCTTGTTTATTGTGGTGCTATTTGCTATAGTGAAATTATGTAAACAACCCAAGTACCATAAAACACATTAGTGGATCAAGAAGATGTGGTATATATACACAATGGAATACTACTCAGAGATCTCAAAAGATAAACTTGTGCCATTTGCAGCAACATGCATGGAGCTGGGAGAGATAATGCTAAGTGAAGCAAGTCAGAAGGAGAAAGATATCTGGATGTTATCACATATATGTGAAATGTAAAGTAACTATATTAAAAGTCAGTTCAAGGCAAAATTAAAAACTAACCCTTGATAGTGGACTCTAGACCTGAAGCACCAAGGGAGTGAAGGGTTAGCAATTAAGAGGGAAGGAAGTACAATGGACTATGGTGGTGAAAAATGGGTGATTTAGTGGTGGGTGTCCTACAGGGTAACACCTGGTGGGGTATCCAAATATTACATCAATTAAAAATTAATTTTAAAATAAAATGCCATTGGAATGCTTTGCGATCTGATAGTAAATCTTGGTAAATCCCCAAATTGAAAGTGATTTAATGAACTAGAATATATTTTGCAAGGTAAATATATAAGAACTATCACATCAATTAAGAATTTAGCTTGATTCAAAGGGAACTGTCTAGCACTAAATGATGACAATATCAAAATTTCTTCATTAGATGAATTGGAAACTAAAATGTAAATATATATATATATATATATATATATATATGCACACACACACTTATGGTTTCTGGACAGTTTCATCAACTTTGCCTACAAGTCATACTTAACATCTAAGGCAAACCAAGGTCAACAACAACAGGATCCTGGGACATCAGCATGGACGTCAAGCTTACTGAAATTCAGATTTACTGGACTGGACATGTGCAGAAGATGGCTAACAGCAGGGTAGCAAAGCAGCTGATAGACTAGCTGAAATGGAGTGATTGTGAGCACAGTAGGCAAAAGAAGTACTCTAAGGCCTTTAAGCAATGTGGCATAACTCCCGACTGCTGGACAGTGATAGAAGCAAACAGACCATGCTGGCGCACAGCAATCAGAACCTGTGTGACTCCCTTCTAGTGACCGAGCTATACAAACTCCAGGGCTCTTGCCTGGACTATAATACAGTAACTCTACAGAGATGTCTAATGACATGTTTTCTCTTTGAAATAGTTTATAGAGAGATAAGTCTTTATTGTATTTGGTTGAACACAATATTTCCACTAAAAGAGTTCTTGTCAAAATCTAGCCTTTGTCATCTTTTGTAGATGTCTTCTATGTTACCCCAAACTATCCTGTAATTCCTGTTTAACACTTCATGTAACTATATAATTCTGTTTCTCAGAAATATTTATTTTCTGTCTCCTTCAGTTTGCTCTTTATGATCTTTTCTTCTTGTTTTCAAGGTCTAGTATTATTCTCAATCCTTCAAAAAACATTTCATCCCATTTCCCTCTATCTTATTCTATGTCTTGTCAGTCCCATAAAACCTTACTTTCATAGATGCTAAGAAAAAAACAAAAGGTCCAGTAGATACACATCATCTTATTTCATCTTTGTTGCCATTTCTTTAGATACATTTTCTTCAAGTTCAATTTTCTTCCATTAAGATTGCTGGACTCAGGGAGTAATAAACTGTAATGGTAAATAAGATAAATAAAATGTGTCCCAGTAATCTACAACTCAAATGCGAGGATATGAAACTTGCTTACTTTGTTCCCTTAAAAGTTGAGTGGTTCGCACTTGTGTTGGATTTCCTCTAAATTATAATAATGTACACAATCACATTTTGAAAAATCCTTGAAAACATTTGGAGGATTTCAATTGTATAATTTTAATACAGGCCCTATAACTTGTAGCATGTATTTCTATACTGCATTTTAGCCAAAGGCTGAGAAGTGATATAGCATGCATGTCTTAATCCCACAGTATCTCATCTGGTTTAGCACCTATCAAGAATATTTTTTCCCTCTTTCAAAATGACTCTTTTTAAATAATGATTGGATTTTGAATTACCAATTTTCCTTTCATATAAGCTATGTTGTTACTAGATTTTAGCATTTAAAAAATAAACCTAATATCTACTAACAACTGATTATGGAGTATTTATGTGTGTGTGTGTGTGTGTATAACTGTGTATATATATATGTGTGTGTATGTGTTATATGTATGTATTTTCCACATCTATATGAATTTCTTGAATAACTCTAGTCGTGTAGACAATTTCTCTAGTTCTGAAAAATGGATAAATGGCAAGTCTTAATTCCTTCATATATTACCTGCAGCTTATAATGAAGTGTGTTAACCAAAAAATATAAAACCTTTATAGCCAGAAGATATATAATAAAAGCTTTCTTAAACTTGAAATTTTTTAAGAATTATTACAGAATGAACTGTGATGTGTGTCCATTCTCTTCAACATACTACAATTCCTGAGAAGTCACCATTAACATGGCCAGGTGATTAGTTGGCTATCACAAAAATATGTAAAGAGAAAATTTGTTTGTCACATTGACTTGTTGAGCTACACTTTTCTACACTATTTTAGTATCTTACTTATTGGAAAATCCAGAAATATTTGTGAGTGATTTCAATATCAAAATGTGACCAAATGCAGGAACAAAATAAATCATAAGATTTTTATTTTTCTGCAGTCAGAAAATAATTTGCCAGTGATAAAGGAGTGCAAGAGATAATTTGCCAGTGATAAAGGAGTGCAAGCAAGTTTATTTGGAAAGACAGGTTACTTCCTAGTTCTGAATTTCATATAGAAATTATCAAATAATACCTTACAAAGTGTTTAAAAGTAATATAATTGGCAATGTATTTTATAGAAGGAGACATTTTCTTCAGCATTTCTTATTCATTTATGAAGGCCAAGAATTAAATACCATTAGTAAATCTAATTGATATTCTCTAAAATTTAGATAACTTAAACTCTAAATTAATACATGAATAACAAAGAAAACAAGAGTTAGCCTGTCCCTAGAGAAGTCTGTCTCAAATATCATTGATTTATTTAGTGAACTTTGTTGTTTTTTTTTTTGGGGGGGGGTTTGTGGGACCCTCGCTGGAGGCCGGGGAACGAACCAGCAGCCTCGCAGCCCAGCGCTCAATGGCTGGGCCACCAGGGGAGGCCCGTGAACTTGTTTTAAAATTAGGCTATAGTAAGATTAGGATTGGATTCTGTGATGAGTCTTTGCTACTACCCTCTACCCTCTACAGTTGATTCAGTGGCAATCCAAATTCTTTACATGTTCTACAAGTCAGTGGAATATTTAAATTTTGTTATGAAAATGTGAGAACTTGATTTGTATCCTTACCACTCTTTTTTACACAGAGGGGTGCCTATGGTTAGAATCCAAATTGTTTCCAAAAAAGAGTTTGACTCAACCAAGTAATTGCCTAATAATTTATTTGAAATTTCAAGAGTTCTGCTTCATAAAGCATGAAGAGGATATCTGTGCTTAAAAAATTTGGCTACAAACTAAAATTTTGTAATGGCCTCTTTCTGTTACATCACATAATATTTTGAAATGAACTATTTATAATTATTTTAATATCTAGAATAATGCATAGCTTGTGTTATATTTCTGAAAGTTTCTCTTTTCTTCTTTTCATAGATGTTGATACTTAAAACACTAAAAGCATTTTTTTTGCCAAGTATAAATCAATAAAAAATAAGTACTGCATATTTATTGAACACCTCTATTAAGGTAAGTACAAGCCTTTCTGCTAAATTCCAAGAAAGGACTTGTGCTTAGTGGAGAGTGAGGCAAGTAGATGTTAGTAAAGTCTTGTGAAGTTCTATGGTGAATTATATGAAAGGAAATATTCAAGGCATTGAGAAAAGAGTAAAATACCCTTACCAACTGGAAGCTCTGAAGGTTATTTTGTTAGTCAGGTGATGTGTATTCTAGCTAGAAAGTGTGACATTTTTATGGGAGTTGAATGCAAATACAAGTTCAGTGTGGCTGCAGTCCAGACGCTTTATGGGTAGGTAAGTGGAGACTAAGTGGGAACGGATGCAGCAGCCAGATAATGAAGGGCTTTGCTTTTAATGAAAAGAAAGTTGGATTTTATCCCAAGTTATATGGGTATGAATTAAAACTTGGGGATTAATGGAAAAGGTAGGTTTCAGATCAATTAGAGAAACACAACAGTGCAGAGTTACTGACATGACTTGCTTCGATCCAGGTTTAAATCCTTGCTTTGCCAGCTAAAAGTCCTGAGGTTTGGGCTAGTGAAATTTATGTGTTTTATTAACAAAATGTCTACCTAGTACATAGTTACAGTTCTATAGAGTTCTATAGAGTTGTTGCTGCCTATGCTAGCTGTTGTTTCTATTTCTTTTTTTGTTTAATAACCAAAAGAGCAGGTTTATTATATTAAAAGGGAAAGGAAAGAAAAGGTTGCTTGTATAGACACAAGGTGGGGGTGGGGCAGAAAGTGTTGCCCCCAAAAGGGACAGGTTTGTAAGGAAAGAGAGAAAGAAAAACAGGCAGCTGAATAGTCATGAGTGGGCATGAGTGGGCTGTGTTTAGAAGTGGTAGATTTAAGAAAGAGACACCTGCACAGACACAGGCAGGCAGGATAGCTACTCCGTTTCTATTTCTTAAAAAGTAGACTCAAGACAGTACTAGAGGTAATGAGAACTGATTGGAAATATAAGAAAAAAGTAGGTTTGAAATTTGGTGATGTAAACATGTTAAACTTGTGATTGAAAGTGGAGATCTAGTGGAAATCAGTTTGTGAGTTATTAACAATAGGGTGTTGAATGGTAAAAGTGCATGTCAGTAGTGAAATTGTTTAGGAAAAGAATATAGACAAGAAGATGCCAAGGGGGGAAAGTTAGGCATGTGCTATAATAGTTGAAGAATGGTTTGGAAAAAATAAATGAATCCTCTGAATGAGAAAGAGGGGACCAGGGGAAAAGTAGTGGACTAGGACTAGGGGAAAAGTAGTGTTATCAAAGTCAAAGAAAGATTTAAGGAAGGAGATTCTTTATACCACAATGCCAATGAGAAGTCAGCTTTGATAAGGGCTGAAAAATATCCATAAAAAAAGACCAACAAACAAGTTATTGGCAACTGGCAATTTTCAGGGAGGGAAAAGACTAAATTCACAAATCAGTGGGGCAGGAAGTAATTGAAACTTTAATGAGCAGAGAACAATACAGAGGTTTAGTTAAAAAATAGAAAAAGAAGGAAGCTAACTCAGAGGGGACATGAAGTGTGCACTTTATTTTTGTTTCAAGTTTATTATCACATTGCAGGGAAAGAGTTGATTAAGTAGGATAAGTACATAAGGAAGAACAATTTTGTAACAAAATTCATTGGAAAAATTTCCTTAAAACATTGAAAAAACATTAATGTGAAATTCTAAAGGGAGACGACAGAACTCTTTAGAGATTTCAATTTAGGATTCTAGAACTTTCCTGAGGCCATAATATGATGTCTCTGTAATCACAGGGTCAAAGGACTGGTATTCAACTCATACCAGCAAAGTTAAGACCTCTCTGTGCACTTTGGGGGAAAAAATACCTCTCCAGAATTTACCAGAGTCAAGGAGGTGTGAGAGTTATAAATAAGAGCGGGCACACAGTCATTCTGACTCTTGTCCAAGGGGCTGCCAGCAGTGGTTAAGAGATAAAGAGGTGTATGGAGAGTGGACTGCCAGGAAAACGGAAGCCAAGATAGGAGCAATTCATTGTCTATATCACGGAAGTTACAGCGGAAAGTGCCCCACTGAGGGACTTTAGAGGAACCTACAGTGTCTTTATGAAGAGAGTCAGCTTTAAACATTTATCAGGACTAGAGAGAATAAAGCATCTTACAACAGCAGCAATCCTGTATGAATGTTCCACCTTCCTTTTCCCAGTGGGAAAAGAGAGATTGCCAAAGAGAGACAACCACATTCCTTGAAAGCAGGAGGCTTACTTAGCCTGCCTGCAATAGAAGTTTCATCTTGGACAAAATTTCAGAGTTGTGATTAATATTTAGGACTTGATTATTATTTAAGGGATACTGTATCTGTGATTTAAAGTGATTAGCTCTTTCTGCTACCTGAATATTATCAGAAAAGTCTTAAGCCTGTTTGAATATTTTTAGTGGTGGTAGTGGAGGAGAAGAGAATACAAAAATAAAGTTGTATTTTAATTAAACACAAGTCATGACTATTTGACACACAATTGCATGTGGTTAAATAAGGTTCCCAAATAGTATGAGTGATGGAATTCACATTTAGAAAACTGACCTTGAATAGTAAATGTTCACAAATGTGGATGAGAAGGAAATGATGAGGGAAGGTAATGGTAAGGTTTAGTTCGAGGAGGTGGTGAGAAATATACTGGAAGAAATTTTACTTGCAAGATCCTATTTCCCTGGGAAGTAAAAAGCTTCCTGGCTGACAATTAAGAGTGTGCTGAGGTAGAGAGTAGATTGGAAAGAACATTGAAGAGATTGCTAGAGGTTTGGAATATTGTAAAGCCGTGGTTCTCAAAATGTGGTCTCTGGACCAAGAGCATCAATGTCTCTTGGTAAATTGTTAGAAATGCAAATTCTCAGGTCCTAGCCAGACTTACAAATCAGAAACTCTAGAGATAGTGCTTAACAATCAACCCATCTGGTGATTTTCATGCACACAATGGGGTTTGGAAACCACTGTGGTAGAAAAGTTTAAAAACATAGGTTCTGTGTTTATATTACAACACCAATATTTAGTAATTGAGTGCATACTGGCTATTATTCAACCCTGTAGTATCTCAGCTTCTTCATCTGTAAAATGAGATTGTCTAGTAACAACCAAGTCATAATATTCCTCTAAAATCTTATGATTCAAAGCATCTCAAGTCTTTTTTTTAAGAAGTTACTCATTTATACAAGAACCGGGGTACAGGCCAGATGTGAGGGAGGGTAAGAGGATTCACCAGAGGCAGAGTGGGGAACAGAACAGGCAGACTGACTGAAACACACTGCTGAGGGGAGCAGCGGGCAAGGCAGGAGAGGTCTGCTGTGCCATGGGGTTATCTCGCCAGCTGGCGGATCAAACCTGCACTGCAGAGGCTGCGGGCAGCTCCACAGCATGGCGCTCAACCACCTGCGCCACCAGGGGAGGCCCCATCTTAAGCCTTTAAACAGTGTGCTATAATGAAAGTGCTCAACAATTGCTAATTATTATTTGAAGTAGGAAAATGGAATAAAATGCTTTTTCCTAAAAGAACTGATAATTCTGATTAGTGTGCTGTTTGTGACATTTGTTCCCTTTGTGGCTGGGACTCATTATTTGTATATTTTTTAATGTTTTATGTATGTATTTTCTTACACCTTTTTTGATTTTTGGATAGTATTTGATTTCTCCCCTCCAGTGTGGTGCCTGCTGCTATCCCACCACCATAGCCCCCATGATCCATTACCACAGGACTCATTGTTTGAATCCCTGTCACAAATCTGAGCCCAGGAACAGTTTTCCTTTTTTGTGCAATGTCTCTAGCAGTACAGGGCAAACGCTTAGGAACTGTCCATGAAAGAAATGTAGGAAGGAGTTAAATAATGTGTGCAAAGCAATGCATAAAAAATTAGTCAAACTCTGTAGGATTTTTGAATAAATGTATGATAACTTATTTTGAGGAATAAAATTATATTTTCTTTCTTTTTTTATGAAACACTTCTCTTTGAAGAAATATTGTTAGGAGACTATATCAAGTGTAGTGGTTTGTTGAAGGACATGATTTCTGTGTTAACTAGAGAAGATTGCTTTCTAGTGTATTTGAAAGAAAATGTCAGTTTTCATGATTATTTTTCCCTTAGATCTGCATGGTTTCATTTTTCAAGTGTTTAATAATATTTCCAAGACCCATAGCCTTTGATCGTAATGTTAGCCGCATAGATGAATCCCCAGAAGTTCTGTACTTAGTATCAGTGATAAAACTATATTTGAAAATCTCCTATTTGTCTTTCTCTGGTTACCCTCTAATAGGCTGGAAATGTGTAATAAAATACCCTAATGACTACACCTTGAGAACTAAACCCCATTCTAATTGTTTTGATGCATGGGCTAGCAGGATAATTGATTGACACTAAGACCACTCAGTAAACAGCCAGCTAACAGAATTAGATTAATGAAAACATATGGTAATTACAACTGTGCAGAACAACTTGGAATCTAAAATGTAGCCTCAGGGTAAATAATCAAAAATCTGATCAAAGAGCAATTAGAGTTAATAAAACTCTTATTGTGCGATTAGGATTAAGAGAGGCTGAAAGATAAAATTGTAGATTTAGGAGGGTATTTGATGAAAGATTTACTTCATTTATAAAAAAAAGAAGGGTGTGGTATTCTAAAGTAATCATTGAATTTTTGACAGAGGGAATTATCTTGTATGTTTTTTCAACATTGCCTAAGAAACATTTAAGAATTTTTATACTACATTGGTATTTTTATAATACAAATGCATTTTATTTAAACGAGTACTTGAACTTTGATTCATTTATTCTTGTGACAGAAAGCAAACACTCACTCTATGCAAGGCTAACTAAAATACTGTTGAGAAGAGGTAAAACCATCACAAAACTTAACCTTTAAGATTAGCTGTCAGTGGAGAATGAAAATATGTTTTGTTTTTTTTTTTTAAATCATGATTCAGAATAGAGAAAGGTAGGAAAACTTTTTGAAAGGCACACGTAAAGTGCTTGCAAAATGAAAAAGAAGTAATTGATTTTGTGGACACTTCAAAAGTTTTAGAATAGCTGCAAATGTCTTTAAAAGTTTGAAGAATTTGTTACACATATTGGTAAAAATAAGAATATTTGTTGAATAGTACTCCATAGGGTGGACCCTATTCAATGTTTTGTCAGTATGTGTGAGTTATTTTTATAAGGAAACTATATATTTGAGTTTATAGTCTCATTGCCTTTTTTCCTATGGGTAAAACTAAAAGTAAAGCCATGGGAAGAAATCATAACTTTCAGTTTTATTGTAATTCAAGAACCAATAACATTTTTCCAGATGTCACCCTAAATATTTAATATGAAGTGCAAGAAGTTCAAGATCAAGTGGTGACCCAAAATCGCACCTCCATAGAAAAAAGAAAGAATACTGATTAAAGGGATTTATACATTTCTTGAGGTGATGTCAGTCCCATGGAAATACATTGCATTCACTTCTCAAATGAGTATATTTACATCTGTGTTTAGATGCACCTATATTTTCTTCCTAGATTCCTTAAGCTAAAAATAATATAGCTTTATCTCATTCATTTGGGGATTTTGGAAAAGGAGGAAGTAAGTCTACAAGGATAGTTGATGAATGGAACTCAACATTGAGACTCTCCCTCAAATCCCTCCTTTGTTCTTCACTCCTATCTGCACTTTTCCTTCTCAGTTAATGAAGAATACTTGGCTGGGTAAAGAGGCTGTGGGCAACAGAAGTGGCAGGATAAAAATTATTTCATCATAAGAAGGTAAAAGTTTGGGGCCTCCCTTGTGGCGCAGGGCTTAAAGACAGTGCTATCACACTATCTCCAGCCACTGCAGCACGAGTTTGATCCCTGGCCAGGGAGCTACCCACATGGTGCAGCAGACCTCTCCTTCCTTGCCTGCTGCTCCTCTCAGCAGTGTATTTCAGTAGATCTGCCTGTTCTGCTCTCCATTCTCTCTGGTGAATCCTCTCACCCCCACACCGTGCTCTTACACCTCAGGCTTGTATGCATAAATAAATAAATCTTTAAAAAAAAATGAAGGTGGATGGGGAATATAACAATAAAATTTATTATTAAAAAAAAAACAAAAAAAACAAAGTGAGCTTAAAATAAAACTGCCCACTATCTGTAAAAAAAAAAAAAAAAAAAAAAAAAAATGAAGGTAACAATTTGTCATCAATTAACCAGGATAATATTGATTGCAGAATAAAAATGTAATTGATTTATAACATAAACACCTTAAAACTAAAACTTCAGTATAACAGTTATTGGAAGTATGAAAAATAAGTATAGACTATCGTTAGAAAGATAAGAAAATGGAGATTCAGACAGGATATCTGACTTTATCCAAGATTGTACTACCAATATGAGCAATTAATACCTACCGAATCTTCTATTTCAAGTGCAAAAGGAGTCATAGAGATAACATAAATATTAATAAACCAGATTTGGGAATTTTATTCTTTTACTTGATTATATGTCACAGCTATTACTCTGTTCCCCAACAAACAAATGCACACCCAACCTACATATAACATTTTTCATAACTTTTTTTAAGAGATTATTGATCCAACATGTTGTTACGGGTTTGCTATAAGTTAATCAACTCAACGCAGTTAAGAACTCAGTGTGGTGGCACAGGATCCCTGCTTGATGCCAGAGAGCACAGTAAGATATGGGCCCTTACTTTGGGGAGCTCATAAGTCTCCTTGTATATAAAACTTTTTGGGAGCAACAGAATCAGAATTTTAGAATGATTACAGACAATGTACTGCTGAAGATGGTATGCTCAGCATATTTAAATTGTTGGTTCACCCAGCAGAGAGATAATAGTAGCACTAGAACTGGAATTCAGGCTTTCTGGGCCTCTATCATAGATAAATATGACATGGCATGAATCTGGTTCTCTAATTTTCTTAAATCAGTTAGATTTTCTGGGATACAAGCCAGTGTTTTTTTCCCTGACACATGCCCTAAGGAATCTATGACCTTTCCTGCTTACTTCACTGTCATTTCCTCAATTAAACATTGACAGTTCTTTTCAAATTTCCTCAGAAATACTTTTCAACCTTTTAATAATTTGATTTCCCATCCACTTGCCAATTCATTAAATGGATATATTGCCACTTTACTGATTTATATCCAGATTTAAACACAATATTCTAAACCTAATCTTATGTGTATTGCAGCAAAGAAATTCATTGCCTTCTACATTTCTGCATGTTTTCATTCATTTATCAAATATGTACAGAGTACCTACCATGTGCCAGGAACTGTACCAAGCACTACAGAAATATTATTGAGCAAATATAGTCAAGGTTTCTCCTTTATAGACTCGTAGGTTGGAGGAGGAGCACACACACAAATATATACTATTTATATATAATAATTGTGACTGTGAGAAATGAGAAGTGCTGTAATAAATTTATATGTTCTGTGAGCCCATAGTAGGATATCTTGACATTGCCAGGCATATCCATAATATTCCTCTAAGAAATCAATACTTAAACTTGGATCTAAAGTATTATGAAATGCTAATTAGGCAAATAGGTGCAAAAATCATGTTTCAGATTGGAAGCAGGTGGGAAGTGAGTACATGTGCAATGATTCTGTAATGGAAGAGATTATGGCAAAGGACAGGCAACATGTAATATTATCACCAGAGTACAAAGAATGAAGGGGAGCTTTAGGTTAGTTGACAGCATGGGTAGAGGTTAAATTATTTAGCAATATGCACATAATATTAAAGATTTTTCTTAATCTAAAAGAAACAGTTACTGAATTTTTTTAGCCAGAATTTAATTTTCGTATTAGAAGATGGAGGTGTCAAAGATGACTTTAACAATCTGGTTTGTGTCCCTGAGAGTCTACTGTTTTTATTTACAATAGATTGTGACCCATAGAATTCAGATTATTGAAAGAGTGAGGGAAGAACTCAAATTTTGGCCATTAAGTTTAAGAGGTCTTTGAAATACCCAGGAGGAGATATGAGGTAGGCAGTTGCTCATGCAAATTTGAAACTCAGAAGAGAGCTATGGCTTAAAGGTATGATTGCATAAGAGTTGTGACTAGATGATAATTGTGTTGTGAGCATGAATGAGTCCACACAGACTATATCGAGTGAGAAAAGGAGAGAGAGGTAAAGAACAAACTTAGAATAATGTCAACATTCTTTGATTTCAAAGTGGGTGAGCATCCCAATAGAGTAGAAGGAGCGATAAAGAGAAATAACAGGAAAACAAGGAAAGAACTGTCATGAGGCAAGGGACAAGAAAGTGTAAACAGTATAAACTTTCATGAGAAACTAAGCAAAGGATAAAGTGAATCTATTGTTTTACAAGTAACAAGCACATGCACTTATTTGTAAAGGTCAGTAAGTACATGTAAATGCATTGCTAATTGTAAAGTCCATCTTTGGTCTGGCTTCATCAATCCTTTATCAGACAATGCCACTAAAATCATGTGTCTCTTCTTTCTATCTTTTTTTAAAGATGTATTTATTTATGCATACAAGAGCTGGGTTACAGGCCAGAGGTGCAGGGGGGTGAGAGGATTCACCAGAGACAGAGTGGGGAACAGAACAGGCAGACTGACTGAAATACACTGCTGAGGGGAGCAGTGGGCAAAACAGGAGAGTTCTGCTGTGCCATGTGGGTTGCTCCCTGGCCAGCCGGGGTTCGAACTTGTGCTGCAGAGTCTGCAGATATTCTTCATAGTGCTGTGTTTAATGCCTTGCGCCACCAGGGAGGCTCCTCTTCTTTCTATTTTTTGTAGCATTGGTTCTATCTTCATCTGTGATTATTAAGATGTAATGATGAGTGATAATGGAATATTAAAGATTGATCCCCAACTCCAGCTTGGAATAATTCCAGTAAATGATTCTATTTTGATGTTATTCACTAAGATGAATAATATAGAGGAGACTGGTTTGGGAGAAAAATTTATATTTAAGCAATAAGGCATGTTGAGTTTGATATGTGATGTGATTGAATTTGAGAAATACGTGAGGCTTCACAATGCATGTGTTGACTAGGTAGCTGAAAATAAAATGATAGTGGGTAAATGAAGACATGCAAGTGCATGGAATTGCCTATAAACCACACTAAAATAAAATGAAGAGCACCTCATATCTAGTAGTGAGAGACTCCAGCCAACCGAGGGTGCTATTTCTAGAAAAGGGAGTGCCAGTCTTGTCAAATACTCCTCATAATCAAATAAAATGAGTAAAATTGATACCCATTTTAATAAATAATTAAGGACATTGGTGACACCAGGAGCTATTTCACTTTCAAATTATGGACAAAAGCAGATTGGGAGGAGATGATCAGGTCAAATTGAAGTGGATGAGGAATGAATGTGTAACAAAGAACTGAGGAATGGTGGTAGACTATAGAAATAACTCTTCTAGAAGAATTGATTGTAAATAAAAAGAAATAAAGCCATAACAAAAGTAGAGAGTGTTATCAGAGATTTTATTTGTTTGGTGATAGATAGCTGAGCATATGAAATACAGGTAGTAATAATCCAGTAGAGAGGAAAAAATTAAAGACCTATAAGATAAAAGGAATGTTAATAGATGGGCAGGTATGAAATTCAGAATATAGGTTCTACACGGTGGGTTCAAAGTACAAGGTCAGAGGATTATTATTAAACATGATATCTTATTAAAATAGTAACTCATAGAATACAGGTTGATTAGAGAATGTATAAGGATAAAATAGAATTAATGGGTAAGAAGTGAAAAGAAATGCCAATAATTTGAAGACTTTGAGGGAAACAATAGCTTTGATTAGTGTAGTTGAATACCAATATCATTAGAGTGTTACAATAGTAACATAGTTTATGTTAAATTTGGTATACAACAAAGAGTTTTCCAAGAAATCCATGAGACTAGAAGTCTTTCTAAGGATACTGAAAGGACCCATTATATTCCTACACTGCTATATACTCTTTTAGCTAGCCTTTCTAGTCCTAGCATTATATCTTCTTATTGATTACTTATGTATTTCTCAAGGCGAGAGTGGATTGAGTTCCTCAAGTACTCTTTTTTTAAAAAACAATTTATTTATGCATACAAGAGCTGGGGTACAGGCCAGAGATGCGGGAGGTGAGAGGATTCACCAGAAACAGAGTGGAGAACAGAACAGGCAGATCGATCTAAGTACACTGCTGAGGGGAGCAGCGGGCAAGTCAGGAGAGGTCTGCTACACCATGTGGATTGCTCCCTGGGTGGCCAGGGTTCAAACTCATGCTGCAGAGGCTGTAAATTGCTTCATAGTGCAGTGTTTAACTCCTTGTGCCACCAGAGAGGCCCTCCTCAAGTACTCTTTCTATCGTCTCTTTAAGCACACCAAATATAATTGAATAAAAGAATACTTTATTAACATGTTCAATGGATTAAGATGCAATTTCTTGAAATTCTAGTGGCCGTTGCATTTGTATCTGTAAGGTTGAGCTTCAGTTCCGTAGTAGAAGCAGTAGTAGTAATAGTAGTAGTAGTAGTTGTAGTAGTATTAGTAGTAGTAAATTTACTTCCATCACATCTTCTGGATTAAGATATGGCGTCTGAAGAATATAAAGATTTAGAAGTAATGTGATGTTGTCCTTGTCGGAACACATGTACTAAATACTAACACAGTGGATTGATACACCAGTCAGTTATATCTCTGTTAAATTTATTCATTTTCACTGAAGAATGAATTTGAGAAATTACTCTATAATATTAACATATAAACCTCTCATTAAGAATAGTATCTATTAAACAAGAAGTAATGTATAAAAAAAAAACAACAGAAATAACATTGTCCTTAAATGTGTTTTTCGGTTTCCTTCATTATGTTAATATCTTATTTATTCATATTTCTACTATTTAATCACTGTACACAAAATGTTATATCTCATTTCACTTTCGTTATATCATAAAAGTATTCCATGTTGTTGTGTAGTCTTTATATTTATCATTTTTAATTACTGTGCAAAATGCCACAGGGTTGATGCATTATAATTTACTCAGCTATTCCCCTTTTGTTTGACATTTAGTTTACTTCTGTTTTTTCCTCATTATAATATTTTAATGAACTTCTTTGGGAATATAGTTCTTCTTTCTCGTTATATCATTTCCTTAAAATATATACCTATGAGTGGGATTAGTAGTCAAAAGATAAAGACATTCATATGAATGTTGATATGCTTTCAATAAAAGGTTTAATGATGTTACTGTGTACCAGAAACATATCATCTTTATCAGCATCAGGTATAAAAATATTTGTTTTACACACACACACACACACACACACACACATATACGTGGTTCCATTATATATATAGAGAGAACTGTTCTGATTTGCTTGGGTGGGGAAAGGAGTTATTTCAAATTAGAATTACTGTAAATATTCTTCCAGTACCTAAATAATATGATTGATCTAATTTCATTTGGAAGACTATCATTTATTTCTTCTAAATTTATCTGAATTTTTGTGAGAATTCTGTTCTTCATAATTTCATCCATATGTTCTCTGCAGTCCAGACTTACCCAATTATTATAGTTGTATGCTTACTATATACAAGTCTACATAAAATAGTTTATTTAATTTATATAATATATGTATTTGTAGCCTCTAGTCAGAATATTGTAGTTCATCTGAGTATATTCAGCTGAGTCTCTGGGTATTGTTTACACATTAAACTTGATAGGAAGCTTAACTCTGCCTCCTTAGTTTTCCTCCTGGTCACTTAAATTTCTGGGTTTCTTCATCTGGGAATAATAACAACTATAGCATCACAGTTATGTAAAGATTAAATGTAAGTTCTTATGTATTATACTCAATAAAGTCTGGCTATTTGCTGATTTAGATTATCAATCAAGCAAGTCAGGATGACTGATTTTCTTTTATTGTTATTGTTTAAAGATTCACAAAGCTATGGAGTTGACAACATTTGAATGGCTTCATAGTAGAAATAAAAATATGGAATTGTAAAATCTTTAGGCAGAATGTTGACCAAATATATTTATATATGGTTTGTTTTAGCCCTAAGTGCTGTAGAATTTGAGTCAGTGTTCACAACTGTCACTGACACACCCATAGCTCCAACTCTATTTTATATTAAAGCTTTGTTCTCATTTTATTCAATGGATTACATTTGATGTTTTATGCATTGGGTAGATATAACTTCTGTTATTATATTGCCACATAAAGCCACCTTTTGAGTGCTATTTAATCTCAAAATTTTTGTCTTTTTTTGAAATATAAAATCAACATATCTATTTAATAGTGCCTACTTTTTGCATTGTGTGCCTCAATATTCATCATAATATCAAGTGTACTTCTTTTATATAGTAATATTCTGATAATCCGCATATTTAAATTGCACCTTATAGTTTTCAAAGCATTTTACATGCATTATTTTCTTTTTGATTAATAAATACCTTTTCACTTTAGTCATATATATGAGTGTCAATGCAGAAATCACCTGCTTTGATGCTTTGTTTTTGCTTCAAGTAAAATGATTTCATAGCTGTTTTTTGTACTACATTTATGAATTTTGAAACACCTTCACTGTCATTAAAACAAATGTTTTGATGTTCATCTCAAACACAGTATGAATATATTATACAAATATTAGTGTCCTTAATTTGCAGATGAGGAAACTAAGACTTCAAGGATTAAATAAGTTTTGTATGATCATATGAATGTAAAGGACAATAGGTAAGACAAAAATCCAGGTCTCTAACCATTAGCTCTATGCTATCCGTCCATGTTTGCCATTCTTTGGTATGATACAAATGCAAAGGCCGAGAAAAAAGATACTTTGGTTTCTAGTGCTTAGAAAAAATAATTTGCTGAGAAATAAGTCAAGGATCTTTATCTAAAATGGTAAAAAAATAAGAAACTGAATAATTTATAGTTTAATATGTAACAATGAATATGTGCTGGAGTTTTTTTTTTTTGATAGAGCATGAATAAAGTTATGGGAATAAAAAAATTTAGGATATAAATAGAATAGAACCCTGATAATCTCTCTAGCATTCTAACTTTATCATATATCTTTAAATTCCTGGTTCATAGAACTAAAGAACCCACAATTAAGGATCCAGAGGATGTCATGGATACTTAATTTACTGTAAGGACAGTTAAGTCTATAAGTGACAGATTATTGATCATTCTAGATAGTAAGAAAGTTTAGAAATGGTAAGCAGTGAATGAATTGATGGATAGTCATAGCTAGACATATCTGCATCAATTTCTCAGTCAAGCTGCTACTTGTCATATGGTAATGTTGAACCAGTTTTCATCTCTGTAGCTGCTGTGTCAGTTAAGGCAGTGCTGCTATCTATCAGGTACATTAAAATATCTTGTAAATAATCAGACTCTTTTGGATGTTAAGTTTTGATTGTAGTTCATTTTAAAAATAGATTCTGAATTCATGGTCATTAATTGCACTCTCTTGTTGCCACCAAGCTTTCCTTTGTTGCATGATAACTTGATTTAACTTGGTTTACTGGTTGCTAGACAAATATTACCCTTATTCTTTCTCTCTTAAGAAAAATTGTAACTAAATATAGAGTAATTAATTCTTCATTATTGGGATACTTCTTTATTTTGGATAAGCTCCTTAGTGTGTTTCTCATAAAATTTTTCATTTCCTAAAATTTCACTTTCATATTTGAAGAGAAACACATACCAGGATGAATCTCAAATGACATGTGCTAAAGAAATAATTAGGAAGTTACTTACTGTATACAATGAATACAGGGCACATTTTCCTTAAAATTCCCCAAGTCACTTATTGAGTTGTTGTCAAATAGCTCTGAATTTATTAACTGTGAGAAGAGAGTACTGATCCAACTCTGGCATGAAGTGTTTCTGGATTTTGGTTTTGAGTTTGGTGTTTGCCCAGAAGATTAGTGTGGTTTCCTTAAGTTGTTTTTCATGAACTTTCTGAATCAAAATCACCTGGATCTTTGTTTGAAAGGTGCATCCCTAAGTCTGTCCCAGATCTATTGAATTGTACTCCCTGAAATCAATCTCAATGCCCATTATTCTATATAACTTTTGTCCCTATGGTCCAGGCTCCCTCAGTCTCTGACACATGCCAACTATATTTCCACAAGAGGCTATACATAGTTCTCTCTAGGCCTGGATCTCTTGTTTCCCACTTTTCTCGCAAATAGTTCCTACTCATCATGTAAGTTTCATTTCAGGTGTCACCTTCACAAAGCAGAGCTCACTAATTACCCAAAGCAAGCCCCATTCTCACCACAAGTTTTACAATCTCAATATGCTGGATATTTATCAACATATTTAACAATGTGACATGATTTCTATTTTTTTAACATTTATCGTCTGTCTCTTTTTAATAAGATTGCAATGCCATCAGCATAAGAATTTTTTTTTCCAGAAAATGTCCCAACAAAATATTTGTAGAATAAATGACTGAATGTTTACAAGCTCTTCAGGTTCATTGTCACAAATACCTAAATTTGACATCACGAGGATAGAGAATGTCTCAGGAAAAGCACCATTTTCCCACTTAAAAGTGAAACAATGTGTTGCCCAAGGTGATCCCAGTTCTTCTGGATAAGCAGGTCTTCTCATCGGCAAATCAACTCTTACTGAAGTATCTAGTACTTGGGTGAGAAGCCAAGTACCGTGGCAGTGTGAAAGTTCACTGGTCTGGGGTCAACACTTGGTTTTGTGTTTCTGGCTCTGCTAGCTTATTATGTATCTTCATTAGACAAAGTCACCAACCATGCTAGACTATAGGGAGATTCCTGGAATACTTGGTCTCTCAGGGCCTAAATTTCTGCAGGTGTAAAACAAGGGAATAAGATCAGATTAATAATCCACTTACTAGATTCCACAAAATGCTAATTCATAAAGATCTAAATATTGACTTATTAAATGTAATACAAGAAATTTCAAAACTTGGTAGATAAAATAAATGTAGGAAATTCAGATTACTTGGACTTAGCATTTGGACATCCATGATGCACATTTACATCTTTAAAATACTAAAAACCAGGCCTCCCCTGGTGGTGCAGGAGGTTGAGCGCTGCACTATGAAGCTGTCTGCAGCCTCTGCAGCGCCGGTTCTATCGCAGCCACCTGGCAAGGGTCCCACATGGAGCAGCAGACCTCTCCTGTCATGCCTGCTGCTCCCCTCAGCAGTGTATTTCATCAGTCTGCCTATTCTGTTCCCCACTCTGTCTCTGGTGAATCCTCTCATTCTCCTGCACATCTGGCATAAACCCCGGTTCTTGTGTAAAATAAATAAATAAATCTTTAAAAAAAAATTTAAAATACTGAAAACCTTCCAAGAGAACCTGTTTATATTTATCTAGCTCAGAATTCATCAAACTTATCTGATCTCAGTATTTGCTTTCATCTTGCAATAACTATGAATTAGTATTCCAAAAAACTCAATATGAGAAATACTAGACTAGATATTCCCAAACTAATTTCTGCTTCATATGGTCCAAAATTGTCTGGTGCCATACTTTAAGAATGTTGGCCATGCATTCTAGAAACTATAATCTCCCTGGGAGTGGATACACATGTATAGTAAGAAAGAACTTTGATGACTTGAACTTTGCTGCTTTCTATGCTAAACCACTTGTGAGCCACAGAATTGGAACCATCCCAGATGAAACCAGCCCTGCTCTATTAGAGCATGTGCAGGCAGTCTTCCCACTCCATCCTGGCAAGTCCTGATTTTCAGAAACCATGCAAGATTAAAGGATGCAGGCCAAGAGAAATTCTATCCTGGTTGTATAAAGCTGTCCTTGTGCCAGATGAGGGATTCACAGAGAACCTTTTGTTTTTCTCTGTAGAAAATATGCCTTGAAATAGCAAAATAAGGAGTTTAAAAAGTTTCCCTTTAACTGTCATTGATACAGTATTGCCATAACTCAGATGTCTGGAATAATTATGCTCAAGAAAATTCATGTAGCCCTGAAGTCATTCACATGTTAATAAAGTGATTTGAAATAGAAACAGAATGTCTTATGGCTTGAGTTGTACCCCTCAAAATTCATATGTTGAAAGCCTAAATCCTAATGCATCAGAATTTGAATTAATTTGGAAATAGAGTGATCACAGATTTAATTATTTGAACATTAAGTTAATAAGGTTAAACCAATGCAGTAGAGTGGACCCCAAACCAAGTATGACTGATGTTTTTATAAAAATGGGGTGTTTGGACACCGAGGCAAACATGAACAGAGGGAAAAGTATGTAAAGAGATACAGAGATAAAAAGCCAAAGAGTCTTGAATACAGTCTTCCCTCACAGCCCTCAGAAAGAAACAACCCTAATTTCAGACAACTAGTCTCCACAAATGTAAATTAATACATCTTTCTAGCATAGTAATATCAAGATCTCATTGTTGTAATCAGGTCTCTGGGCCCTTATAGACACTTATCCAATTGTCAAATGAATACTTCCCTCTAGTATTCAGTGTAGGGAAATGCCAGTGTGGTCTGGGGCACATCTGCGGTCAGTAAGTAATCTTCCTCAGCCCACTATCTTTGGTTCTTATGCCCTAGAATATTAGCTGGTTTAGTTCAAGCCCTTCAGTACATCCCTTAATGACATTTCAGTGAACTTTTCTTTACTGTTCTTTATATTTTGTTTCAGTCATAGTAAAGATTGGAAGAAATTACAAATATTTGAAAAGATAAAAGGGAATGAAATTACTTTGAAACCCACTTTATATAGCCCCACAAGGTTGACCAAACAACATTTTGGGCAAAATTGCCTAGTTTTTAAAGTGGTTGTTAGAAGCAAGTAATATAGAAAATTGAAGTGAATCTCCCCTGAAATTATTGCTACCATTGCCAAGGTTCTTTGAGGATTGGCTTAATGCAATCCCTGCCTCTTTCAGCAGAACACAGAGAGGTCAGAGCTTTCAAATGGCACTTGTAACAAAGGGAAGAGTCAAATTGCTCTTGTCACTAATTAGTTCGGATGTTACTTCAAATTGACTTTAGTCCTGTTATTGAATCAAGAAATCTAAATCTGAGGGAATCAACTGTAAGAATGTTGCCAACTGGGAATGCTAGATCAAAATTGATACTTTTCAGTTAGGAAAGAAATTTAATGTCCATGTTTAACTTCTGTTTAGCACTAATCTCAATATAAAAGCATTGACAAAAATAAGGAAATAACTATAATAGGACAAATGTCAAGGCTTGAATCCAAAAGTTCATGACAATTCCCATGATTTTTTCTGCTTTCTGCTTTGTTTCTGTGTAAACAGTTCCTTTCTGTATCTGCTAAGCAAGTTTAACTCCGTGAAGTAATATCATCTAACAGGACCATCATTGTCACCTTTAACTTCATTTTCACCAATAAAATAATCCATCATTACCTCACTGCTGATGCTGTGCATAGAACAATGTGCAGACCCAGTGCTGCCTGGAGCTATTTAAAATGGTGGTGTTTTGAAGATATGCTGAGCTGTGATTCAGTTGGACTTAGCCAATGACTTAATCATTCTTTTTTGGTTTTATCACCAAGGAAGGTCTTACTTCCTAATTCTCACTTGTTTTAAGAATTAATGAAATTATCATTTAAGCATATTTTTACTGTCAAATATCCCAAATGCCTTTCCTTATCAATGCCGATATTTTAAAGTGTGATTTAATTTTTTAAAGCTAGTAGTTCCAGTTATGTTCAGGTGACTAGAGCAAGAATAAAGATGCACAGCTACATTTTGAGAAAGCCCACTTTTTTCTATCACTTAAAGTAAAAAGGTTACAAAGTCACTCAATACTGCCATGTTTGAAATGTAGCTTCTTTTACTCAAGTGAACATTTATTATTTTATTTTCAAATATATAAGATATTTGGGGACATGAATATTTAGCATAAACAGGAACAATTCTATAAAATATCCATTTTGTCTGATGGTCGGGATTAGGACCCCAACTCATCCAGTTTTCTCCTCTCTTTTGGGGAAGAGTTACAACAAAAGGCAGATCCTAATTTAAATGTTTTCATTTGTGTGGCATCAAGGTTCTGTGTGAGTTAGGTAGAAGAAGGTGAAGGTGCAGAGTTATTGTCTTCAACCATTTTTATGTCAATTCCTTTTAATAACCTGCTGTGTTTTCTTAGAACATTGCACGGCCAAGATTTTTAGTCAGTTCTAGAATGAATAAAGGAAAAGGGCAGGCTGCTCCTAGTTAAACTGGAAGGACCAAGGAAGAGGGCTTTTTAACAGAAGATTACTTAGCACAACTTCCACACAACTAATATTTGTTTCAGTCATTATTAATAATGCATCCTGGAAGCATAACTTTCCAGGTAGAAGTTAACCTTCTCCCTTCTATTTTCTCTGTTCCTGCCCTAGTTTCCTAAATTCCATACACCAATAGTTCTGTCTTAAAGTTTTATTTATCCTGAAGTACTTCTTGTCTAGTATTTTCTTCAGATGAACTCATCCATCCTACTTTAATTTCCTGTGAAGTACATACCTTTTTAAATCCAGTCCTATTGCTCTCTCCTAAGCATTTGATTATCCCCCTGCCATTTCTACCTACTGTCCCATCATTTTATTTAATAATCTCTAATCTTGCTTTCTCTCTATCCATCTCTATTGCCCAATTTGTTTGTCTTTCTCAGTTAGCATGTTGAAGCAAAGATAAAGAAGGAGTGATGAACCAGCTGATTGGCAAACATCGTCATGAAACAGCATTTAATTTGGTGAATTCATCAGGCTTTAACTCAGCTTACTTCATTATGTTACATCTCTCACCAGTTGCCACTAATTAACTAAGTCGATAGAGCTCAGAGTATATAAGACAGTAGTTATCGTATAAACTAGGCAATTTTGCCCAAAATGTTGTTTGGTCAACCTTGTGGGGCTGTATAAAGTGGGTTTCAAAGTAATTTCATTCCCTTTTATCTTTCCAAATATTTGTAATTTCTTCCTATCTTTACTATGACCAAAACAAAATATAAAGAACAGTAAAGAAAAGTTCACTGAAATGTCATTAAGGGATGTACTGAGGGGCTTGAACTAAACCAGCTAATATTCTAAGGCATAAGAACCAAAGAAAGTGGGCTGAGGAAGATTGCTTATACCAGCCACATCATCAGCATGACTTACATATTCCTACCATTAGGAAAATCTACTTGGGAAATCACATGCTGTATTCAGAACCACGTGACTCAGCTTTTCTTAAGAAATGCTTCTCAGATAAGAGAGCTTGAAAAGCTCTTATCCAAAATAAAGATAATTTTGACAACAGGATCATAATACTTCAAGTCTGTTGTCAAAATCCACTGTCCCATGGGCAACACTTGAGTGGCTAGTCAGGGTTTATGTTTTTCTCTGGTGTTTCATTTTCTGTTCTTCCCTCACCACCCCCAAAACTCAGCCTCAATTCTATAGTCAGCTTTCTAAGGTTTGTTGATAGTTTGGCTTCATCCAGTATTTGTCTTTCTCTGTCTGATTTATTTTTCTTTGCATAATGCCCTCTAGGCGTTTACATATCTTTCACATCATAATGGTTAGAATGTATGTCTCCAACTAAAAGTAACCAAAAATTCTATTCACAGTGGCTTGAACTGTAAAGACATTTAAAAAGAAATCTGGGGGCCTCTCTGGTGGCCTTTGGATTAAGTCTCAGCGCTATCACCACAGCGGCCTAATTTAGATCCCTGGCCAGGGAGCTGACCCACATTGCACAGCAAACCTCTTCTGTCTCACCCTCTGCTCCCCTCAGCAGTGTATCTCACAAGATCTACTTGTTCTGCTCCCCACTCTGTCTCTGGTGAATCTTCTTCCCCCTTCCCCTCCCCCACACACCTCTGGCCTACACCCCCACCCCAGTTCTATGCAAAAATAAATAAAATCTTAAAAAAAAAAAATGAAAAGAAATCTGGGTTTGCCCTCTGAGGGCAGATCTAGCAAACCGCTCAATACTGCCATCAAACAACCTCTCCCACTCTTTCTTTCCCCCATACTCAATGTTCTGTATTTGCATCTCATGATTCTCACCGCTTGAAACCCTCATAGAAAAGCACACAAACCAAGAAGGAAGGGAAGAGGCGTAAAGGCTCTCTCAGAGCACTCTTTTATCAGAACCATTTCTGTGGATCACCAACTCATCTACACAAATTACTGGCAGAGAAGACTGTATTAACATAACTGGTTTAGAATAATCATGATCCATTCTTGGCAGCTAGTATATTATCCAGATGGGAGTAAGGAATGGAGTTGTCTTAGAAAGCAAAAAGTAGAACATGGCTATTAAATAGACAACCAACAATGACTGATACAACACACCCCATTGGGTAATTGATTATATGGTTACACTCAGGAGAATATAACTTCCTTATTTCTGAGTTCTTTCGGTGCTAGGCGACCTCACAATGTCCTCTATGGAATGCTTGTAAAACTCTCTCTCATCTGGATTCTGCCTACTGCCTGTTTCCTTTACTCTCCAAATCTTGGGGTGACATAGTTTCAAAGGGCATAAGTCCATAGTGCCTTTACAGAAAGATGTATTTCACTTGTTACAAAGATACTCAAAACTGCAACTGGTTTGAAATTTTTTGCAAACCAACATGCAAATTTGATATGACTTGCCTAACAATTCCAGTTAGCCATGTTCCATCCCCTTGAAGTTTTATTTTTCAAATAATCTTAATCTATTTTGAGTATTATATGACTCAGTAACATAAAGGTGTTTACTCTGTTGGCAACTTGATTATAATGACAGTTCAAGAAGTGTCTTCATGAGATAATGTCATTATAATTTAAATAGAAAGTAAATAGCTCACAACTGTTTGGTATAAATGTGCATGAAGAGTTAGGAATATTCATAAATAATTTACCCTAATAAAATATATTATTTTTTCTTAAAATGGTAAAGAATGTTAGAATATAAAAATGTATTTCAGCCTTTTGATTTCTTCCTAACCTTATTTTTCAAGCATACATTAATTTTTAACAGACTCTAATTTTTAGAAAAGTTTAAGTTCACAACAAAATTGAGCAGAAAGTCCCAAGATTTTTTCATATGCTTCCGGTTCATATATAAATGAATATATGTTCATATTCAAGAGTTTATTCAAATGTATAATGATGTGTCCACCATTGCAGTATCATATAGAGTAGTTTTACTGCCCTAAGAAACCTCTATGCGTGATTTATTTATCCTTTACTCCCCCATTTATTGATTTCTGAAAAAGAAATTTAAAAAAAAACCTTAATAGTTGATATAACCTAGTGTAAAATGTATTTAAAAGCAATGAAAATGGGGATGCAGGGGTTAAAGACAGCACTATCTGGCTATCACCAGCTTCTATAGCATGAGTTCCATTCTTGGCCAGGGAGCTAACACACTTGGTGCCACAGACCTCTCCTGTCTCATCCACTGCTCCCCTCAGCAGTGTATTTCAGTGCATCTGGCTGTTCTGCTCCCCACTCTGTCTCTGGTGAATCCTCTCACCCCCTGCACCTCTGGCTTATACCCCAGTTCTTGTGTGCACCAATAAATGAGTCATTAAAAAAAGCAATGAAAATATAATCCATATGATGTATGTCCTAGAAATTGTATGTGGTTCACTAAGCTACACTATGTGAATATATTCATTGGCAAAATATAATATGCCAAACACTGTAATTCATGGAAAATCCTTAAAGCAGCACTGCCCAATCAAACTTTGTGATGATATAAGTGCCCTATATATGAACAGTCTAATGCAATAGTTACCAGTCACGTGTCTATTGAGTACTTGATATGTGCCTAGTATAGCCAGAAAATTGACTTCTTAATTTTATTAAATTTCAACTAATTTAAACTTAAGATTAAATGGCCAAATGTGGCTAGTATGTATTGCTTTGGATATCACAGATCTAGAAGGAAGAATATTCTTCATACAGTGAAATCCAAAAATCAAAACAAAGAATTACCTGGAAAACCAATTTTACATGAAGCTCTTGACATGTCAGAGATGCTTAATCAACATGTTCTGAGAGGTACCTCAGATGAGGGGATTCTGATACAGTGGTCTGAGAACCACACTTGGAGAAGCACTGTGCAGAGGTCTGCCTTTATCCTTTCCTGTCTACCCACGTGAACTAACATTAGCAGCTACTCTCATTTCAAACATTTCTGTCCTTTTGCAAAAACCCATAATGTGAAATTCATTTATCATTATCCAAAACACACACATAGGTATACATACATATAACCTAATGATATACATATGTATATATTATGTGCATAGGTTTGTATATTACTCATAACTGTGTGTCTATATAGATAGATCTGTGTGTGTGTGTGTGTGTGTGTGTATATCCATGGCAAAATATACCACTTCACAAAACCATATATACTTTTATTTATGTAGTGAACTCTGAAATTTTAATTTACATTCTGCTTTTTTCACTTTTAGAAAAATCTCTTGATGACCAGTTATAATAATTTGTGGTTCCATAGTATGTCAGCATCCAAATGAAAAAAGATTGAACTGGATAGTCATAACAGGCCTGAACCTACACATGGGACATCAAGGCAGAGGCTTAGAGAAAGCAAGTGAGAAAAGTCTTTTTGTTCCATCCTGCAACATGTCCTGGGCATCTCTGCATGGCTAAGAAATGTCTGATTAAATAAATACACCGGTGTTTCATTTATTTTTTTTTCTTTTAAGTGATCCAAGAATTAACCACATATTTGTAGTCTAACTGCTATAAAAATCAAACATAAATGTCCCTTGTAAGAATTATTTTCATGAGTAAAATAAGCTTATCTTGTTAAACACATGATGATAAATTTGTCCAAAAATAGATAATGTGGTGACTTTTATGCCAAACAGCAAATGAGTGGTCTTAATGTACTGTCAGGGTATGTTATGTTTTTAATGTATTCTTTCATTTTTATAGTTCCAGAGAAGATAAGAATGTATGAACAGGAGACATAGAGTCTAAAGTTCTGTTCATTGTAAAAGCCCACAAATTTATCATAGACCCTTAAACCAAATAATACAGCAATATTTGTGCTTGTTTGTTAAAAAGTAGCCAGGAAGATGTATCTGTTTACAGCCATCTTACTCTATTTTTTTTGTCTCTTGTTGGAATGGATCTTAATTTTATCCACGTGGGTGACAAATCTAAAGTAATTAAAATTAATGATTGTTTCGGGTAATAGGACAAGAGGCTATTCAGTCCCTGGGGGATAAATGATTCTTCATTATCATTTATCATTCCTCCTGCATCTTGTTAAATTATGTAAAGAAGTAGAAGAGACACACCTTATAGTCATTTTCATTATTTTGATGTCACTGAGACACTGTTTAACACTCTCATAATGAGTGGTCTGTACACAGCAGGGTACCATATTCAGTGATACAACATTTTCATAGAAATATCTTAAATGTGTTATGCGAGCTTATGTTATCTTAAAGATTAAATTCTCATGGGTTCACTTGTATTTGGTCAAGGCAATTCACCAGTTTATTTATTCATGTTGATACTTTTGGTTTGTAAAATTTATACCATGCATGCACTAAGTTACCCATTCTATGCTAAATGTATTTGTAGCAAAATAGCAGATTGCACTTGGGCAATGATTTGCTTGCCTTGTTTCAGAGCAGACATGGGTTATCAACATAAAATGAAGACACCAGTAGTTGGGGCAAATGTTAAAAAGGAATGTGTGTGTGTGTGTTAGTATGTGTGAGGATGTGTCTCTGTGTGTACCTAAGAATGTTATTATAACTATTGATCAGTAGATGGAGTTGCAGGTGCCAGGTTAACTCATTTTCTTTATTATACTTTTGCCTTATTCAAAACAGAATGTATATAGATGTATATAGTTCAGGGGCCAACTAAGAGTAGCTTAGTTTTTCCATTCAATTATTCAACAGTAA
The DNA here is from genome assembly GCF_014898055.3 of Talpa occidentalis. Taxonomy (NCBI): domain Eukaryota; kingdom Metazoa; phylum Chordata; class Mammalia; order Eulipotyphla; family Talpidae; genus Talpa; species Talpa occidentalis. Next base: position 22,443,490 of record NW_023604295.1, read on the forward strand.
AAGATATGTGTGCATCAGTTTAAGGCAAGTGGATTGCCATAGGAGTTTGCTTCATTTTACCAATAATTAAGATTTTCATGAACATATGTTTAAGCTTTATGGAAAGTATAATATAAATTAGAAAAATAAATTACACATTTTCTTATAAAATTGTGAAACACATAGAAGATACACAGGTAGGTATTACATAGTGATTTTTATTTTGATTGAAAATTTCCATTTACCTGGAGAAAAAGCCTAAAACTTGATTAACAATACAGTGACTTTATTTTAAAAACCCATTAAAATTTAGTTCTGTTACATCTGATGACAAAATCTGAGGTTCATATGTGATTCATGTTTCTTTTATAGTGAAGTTTTGTTTATTAAAGACCCAGGCAAAACTTAGGCAACAACATTAATCCTTTATCTCCATCAGCATCTAATTCCTTGGCTTTAGGTTAGAAGTGGGGATATGTGCTATGTCTGAAAGGGACTAAGATTTTTTGATTTTTAAATAATGAACAGTTTTTGGAACACTATGATCATTTTACAAATGTCAAATAATTACAATAATTCAAAGCAGAAGGCTAGACCATCATCAACAGCTTTCCAGAAGAAATGTCTGCAACTTTACTCTTATAGTGAGGAGACAGAAGGAGAAGGGCAAAAGCTACAAGAGTTGGGCTCCAAACTTTAACAAACTATGAGATGTGGGGAAAAAACCCTGACTTTCATTGAAAGTTTTTAATATTTGTGCTTGTTTTCCAATCTTTACATGCTCACTTTTATGGATTTTCTTGGACCAAGGAATTCATCTTTCCTAGTTTCTCAAAAATTATCTAATAATTAGCCTTTGCTATGTCCCATCTGATTGCATATGAGAGAAATAATCCATATCTGCCTCAAGTGAAAGGAGGTTTCATTAGAAAATTATGTAGATGTCATGAAATCCAAAGACCAGATGCCATTATCCCCCAAGAAGGAATGCTAGCCATTGACTTAGAATCTAATGGAACTTTCTGCTCCTTTCTTTTTTTTTCCTTAAGATTTTATTTATGGGGCCTCCCTGGTGGCGCAGCGGTTGAGTGCTGGGTTGCGAAGCTGCCCGCAGCCTCTGCGGCGCCGGTTCGATCCCCGGCTGCTCCCCGGCCACCAGAGGAGGGTCCCACATGGCGCGCAGACCTCTCCTGCCGCCCGCTGCTCCCCTCAGCAGTGTACTTCGGTCCTTCTGCCTGCTCTGCTCCCCGCTCTGGCTCTAGTGAATTCTCTCACCCTCCTGTGCTTCTGACTGTACCCAGTGCATGTATAAACGAAACAAATGAACAAACAAACAAATAAATAAATAAAACATGCCTCTATAAAAAAAAAAAAAAAAAAAAAAGATTTTATTTATGCATACAAGAACTGGGTACAGGCAGAGGTTGGGGCGTGGTGAGAGGATTCACCAGAGACAGAGTGGGAAACCCAACAGGCAAATCGACTGAAATACACTGCTGAGGGGAGCAGCAGGCAATACAGGAGATCTGCTGCTCCATGTGGGTCACCTCCCTGGCCCAGGATTGAATCAGTGCTGCGGTGGCTGTGGACTGCTTCACAGTGCTGCATCTTAACATTAGCCTTGCGCCACAAGGGAGGCCCCTCTGCTTCTTTCTGTATAGCTACCCATTAATTCTATAGGTCAGCTTTCTCTCTTTTAAAATCACACAGAAGAAACCTTGGTCATTCCTCAGTCTCTTAATTTGTATGTTGTAAGACAGCTGCACAAAGAGAGAATGAATGAACCTCAATGAATTCCACTTCCAAGTCCCTGAAAGGAAGCCTTTGAGCTAGAATAGGCTCTTCTTGGCCCAAACAAATGTACCCAGATGGTATCTCAATGCACAAAATGGCTGCAGAAGACCTTCTGCTAGAATAAAGTAGGAATTAAGGAAAATATTATTGCAAACATATCAAATGCACCAAAATGCCCCTAACTAATGGTAGGCTGTTTAGTGTTTTGATTTTGATCATACTAATGACTTTTATTCCCAAATTTTATCACTATGCATTTAATGCCCAAGACAAGTAGTTTCAGTCTAAGCATTAGTATATTTATAAGTATTCTTTTTTTAGCTGAAAGAAAAGTTTAGTATCACAAATGGTGTCAAAAACTTAATTCCTGCTTCTATTCAATGATTGTGCTTGGCCTCTACAATTTACATAGTATTTTCTTGCTGTTCTACATGTTTTAAATGATTTCTGTTTCTATTTTAAGATTCATTTTGTATATGTAATAGCAAAGAAATGTTGTTTTCTTGAATCAGCACTTCTCAAGCTTCCCACTTCATCAGAAAAAACAAGAGGAATTGTTAAAACACATGTTGCTCTGACTTGCACACAGAATTTCTGAGTCAGTAAGTTTGGAATAGGGCCTCTAGAATGTTTTCTAGGACTTTCTTCACAAATATCAGTCTAATAATATGTGATATAAGCTGCAAATCTACATAAGCAATATTTTCTTGTAGCAGGTTATAACATGTTGATGAGTGATGAAATCAATTCAGTGCATTATATTTATCTCTTTATTTGGATGTAATAGGGTTGAAAATATCAGAGGACATCTTATACTCAAGGTAATTATTATACTGTCAAACATTAGTTTCATAATATAGGTCATTGTCATAAAAAGTTAGAGTAAACCATTAAATCATTTTTGGATGTAGAGAAGATATAAATGATATCAAAAGGTAATTGCCTTGGAACACAGATTCAGGGAATTTTTATGCAAAATGATGATGATTGAGAAATAATTTTTCCATCCTATTAAACAAGAGATCAGTTATCCAATAGAGGAGGCATAGGAAATTCATATTAATTGATTAAAATTCCTCATCTTTCAAATGCTTTAAAAGTATTTCTATACATTTCATGCAGTGAAATTTAAAAGATTTATAGAATCTTAGGAATGTATAAAATTTCAGTAGTTGCTAAGAATTGTGAAGTGGAGACCAAGAGAGTGGAGTACTTAGTCCCGAATTCGACTTCAATTAAAGCTCTTTAGCAAATGGATTCTAAGTTTAATAATGTTCATAGAATGCTTACTATGTTCTTAACACTTTTATAAGCTTGTCCTTCTTCATAACTATCCTATGAGGATGATAATATTATGATCACCCCCATTTTTCAATTGAGAAAATTGAGGAACAATGAGTGTAAGTGAACTTGACCAAGGCTCCTGATCATGTCATCAATCATTGCACTTTAGCTAACACTGGCATCACAAGAGCTGCTAGACCAGAGCTCAAAACAGACAAATGATTCCATTTTAAAAGGTCCTGATGTAACCTAGCAATTTTATTTAAGAAGGTTTTATAGCTCAATAAATTGAAATACTAAAGGTGGACTCCATTGTTGTAAGGAATCCAGGGCTCAAACTGAGATATACAGTTTGTTCACTGCTATTCCCATTAAATAAAGATTCAGCCAAGATCTTTAGCAATATTCCAATGGTAACATAATATCATCAGTAGAAATTTCTCTATAGATGAAGCTTCACTTGACATTAGTTCAGAGGATGACTGAAACTAATTTTCATAAATGCAAAACTTCCTGGTAGGTATTCTTTTAATATACATTTTATGGAGAGGAAGTGATGTCCTCCAAAAATATATAGCTTTTCTTGTGTAAGTCCTTACTGTAAGCTTTTCTTACAGTAAGGACTACAGGCAGGCTTTATATCCTGGACAACCCAAGGCATTCATTCTTTTACTTCACCCCTTGATATTTCACTTATCAAGTACTTTGCTACCATGTTGCTTTTGAATTAAAAATATGTCCACTTTGGAGACCTCTTTTCCATTCCTTCATATGTAATTTAGCCATGCATAAAGCATACTGTTACATCTTTAGGTTAAAAACTTCCATGTACCTTGATTGTCTAAGTAGAGGAGATAATTAATGATGTTGTGACTTCTTGTTAGCAGGTGGCTAAAATATATTAAGAAGAAATGGTACAGTATAATTGCAAAATTGGGCATCACTTGATTATGAGTATCAGTTAAAAGATATCACTTTGTTTAAAGCCCAAATTATGATAATTTTACCCTTTTCCTGTCTACTGGCTATCAACCAACTATAATCCAGTTATGTAGAGTCCCCAAAATATTGACTTTTAGACTATGTTTATAGAATCCTAAGAGTATGTGAATTTACTTATTTTTATTCGCATCAGGGAGATACTATCAATATATGTTCTACCACTGTTCCCCTGGAGAAAATTAATTGTTGTGCTGATTCCACTTCTCTCAAAGCTGTCAACCTCTGAGATATTAGTTTGATTCTGGGCTCTGGACCAAGGTGATGGAAACATTATTCACTTGCTTGCACTCTCCAACTCCTTCATGAATGTTATCAGATGGATTTCCAAGCATTAACACCCATAACACAGTCCATTAATGGTCTCCCTTGCAAATAGTTCCTTCTGCTACTGGCTTCAGACCCTAAGCTCCTATCATTAGTTGTACATAAAGAAAAAGGAAACATGCCTACTTCTACAAATCCAACACAGTTTTCAGACATAGAGTATGTTTTCTCTGTACTTGGACACCTGCCTCTATAAAAGCCATGATCTCCAGAGATGCAGTACAACTCCAGATGTCCCACCAATTAACCTTGGTTTCTTGACAGAACAGAAAGATACCACTGACTGGTCATATCCATTTCAGAAGAATGTGACTGTTTGATATTCTTATAATAGTAAATCTGTTTGGTAGTTTTCCCAGAACATAAGTACAATCTGCCCTAAAAAAGGATTTCAAGGAGTTTTTAAGAAGCTGCTTTTAGATGACTTTTTTTTCCAAACTTCTACCCAGCAAGGTTTTAAAAATCTAGTGATAAATTTCATTTAATTTAAATTAAATTAGTTATAGATAACATCAGAGGAGTTATAGGAGATGATTTTACCTTTGACATTTCTGAATCTAAGTTGTAAATAACCAGATATATAATTTCAATTATATATCTTGTTAAAATGGAAGTAATTGCTAAGAGTAAGTTGATAAAAATTATAGAAGTTTCATGGAATATAATGTTTGAAAAATATTTTTAAAGTATTGATTAAGTGAATTAATATGATTTTTCAAGAGCTAAAGCTAAAGGGGTATCTGTGTTACATTAACATAGATAATATTTTACGGGCCTCCCCGGTGGAGCACAGAGCTGTGAAGCTGTCCACAGGCTCTGTAGTGCGGGTTCTATTCCATGTCGGCCAGGGAGATTCCCACATGGCGTGGCAGACCTCTCCTGTCTCGCTCTCTGCTCCCCTCAGCAGTGTGTTTCTGTCCATCTGCCTGTTCTGCTCCCCACTCTGTCTCTGGTGAATCCTCTCACCCTCCCGCATCTTTGGCCTGTATCCCAGTGATTGTATGTATAAATAAATAAATCTTTAAAAAAACATCTTTTTTTTTTTAAAGATTTATTTATACAAGCACTTGGTACAGTCAGAAGCACGGGAGGGTGAGAGAATTCACCACAGCCAGAAACGGGGAGCAGAACAGGAAGACTGATGAAGTACACTGCTGAGGGGAGCAGCGGGCATGGCAGGAGAGGTCTGCGCACCATGTGGGATCCTTGCAGGCTGCCGGGGATCGAACCAGCGCTGCAGAGGCTGCGGGCAGCTTCGCAGCCCAGCGCTCAACCGCTGCGCCACCGGGGAGGCCCTAAAAATAAATCTTAACATTTTAGGACAAAGAGATAATTTCCTTTCTAGCTATACCTTCTTTTTACCCAAAACTGATTATAACCCAGCATGATCATTATTTTATTCATAGAAGTAGCTTCAACTGACATCTAACTAATTCCAAAGAACCGAATCCATTTTTGAATAATGAAAACATATCACTCGTAAGTACATAAAGTGAAGCATTTCAAAGTACAACAGCCATCTACAAAACATGAGTAAAAAATTATCTTAAAAAATGTGGTAATAGGGCCTCCCCGGTGGCGCAGCGGTTGAGCGCTGGGTTGCGAAGCTGCCCACGGCCTCTGCTGTGCCGGTTCGATCCCCGGCTGCTCCCCGGCCACCGGAGGAGGGTCCCATATGGCACGCAGACCTCTCCTGCAGCCCGCTGCTCCCCTCAGCAGTGTACTTCGGTCCTTCTGCCTGCTCTGCTCCCCGCTCTGGCTCTGGTGAATCCTCTCACCCTCCCGCGCTTCTGACTGTACCCAGTGCATGTATAAACAAAAAAACGAACAAACAAACGAACAAATAAATAAATAAAACATGCCTCTATTAAAAAAAAAATGTGGTAATATCCTGGCTTTCGAGAGTTATTAACTTGAAGAAATAACAAAAGTTTTCTTTTCTAATATGACTATATCTTAAAATGCCCATTAAAGCGGAGAATCTTAAAAACAGTTCCACGAATACTTTAAACATTTTGTTATTCCTAAACATGCAAATATGTATTATTGTGTCAATCTTTTGATGTAGGACCAATGAATTTCCTTTGTTTCCCCTCCACTGAAGGTTGTTTCTCTCTCTCTTTCTCCTATAAAATATCCTGACTGGATATTTTCAACCTCTACTTCTTTAAAGTAAGTAAAGTAAAATAGTAAAATTAATGATCAATATGAGAGAAAATACTTATAAATTTTTAAGTATGTTTTCCTATCTTTAATTGTTATCCCTTCACACCTAACTTAACAACAATGTGAACTTTTCCAAAGCACTTAAGTTATTTTTCATAGCAATGGGTTTTCCTTGACCTTTTCCAAACACCATGTGATATAAGTAAAAGTCTACCTGTATAGTGTCTGTGGCATAGTATTCTAGTTAGTGTGCTGTCTCCCTTGCTTCCCCATTCCCTCAAAACTTCATTTCTATTTTTTCAGGCTTAAATGAAAGATTTAATTGTACTGAGAATTCATCAGCACAAGACAATTGTAAAGCACTCAAATCCAATATATTACATAGAAGATAATGTTGGAAAAGCAGATAGGAACAAAATTAAAATGGTCTTTCAAACTGCAAAGTTGAAATTTTCAGATTTATCCTTAAACATCAAAAGAGAATGATTAGAAATAACTATTTAGTGAGTTAAAAAATCCTCACTTTAAAAATATTTTCTTTATTCAGAATGTAGTGTAGGTTTTAAGGGGAATATATAGGAATGAGAGAGAGAACAGTTAAGAGTCTATTGGAATAGACTATCTGAATGGGTTTACAACTATTTAAGACATTGAACTATTTAGGACATTGAATTAAGGCCTCCCTGATAGCGCAGGGGTTAGAGACAGCACTATCAAGCTATCACCAGCCACTGCAGCATCCCAGATCCCGATCCCCTGCTGGCCAGGGAGCAACCCACATGGTGCAACAGACCTCTCCTGTCTCACCCACTGCTCCCCTCAGCAGTGTATTTCAGTAGATCTGCCTGTTCTGCTCCCCACTCTCTCTGGGGAATCCTATCACCACCTGCACCTCTGGCTTACACCCCAGTTCTTGTATGCATAAAATAAAAATATATCTTTAAAAAAAATCTATTAAAAAAAGACATTGAATTAATAAATCTTCCAAAACAGAAAGCACAAGATGCCAATAGGCTCTGGGGTGAAGCCTGTCAAATATCTAGTAAGAAACAGTTCTCATTCTCAATAATCTCAGAAGCTATAATTTTATTTAATTTTTTAAAAAGATTTGTTTATTTATGCAGAAGAACAGTTATTTATTTATGTGGAAGAACTGGAGTGTAGGCCAGAGGTGCAGAGTTTGAGAGAATTCACCAGAGACAGAGTGAGAACACTGTGAATGGGGAGCAGTGGCAAGACAAGAGAGATCTGCTGTGCTATAGGTGGATTAGCTCCCTGGCCAGGGATCAAAATCAGGGCATAGTGATGATAGTGCTGAGACTCAATCCCAGGGCACTAGGGGGGCCCAGAAGTTATAATTTTAGAAAATATTTTCTATCCTATTCTAGAAGGCCATCATAACCATAACATTAAAAATAGACAAAGACATTGCAAGAAGACTACAGTCAGTAATGAACATAAGCAAATACCCTCTCCAAAATATTAGCAAATTAAATATAATATTATAAAAAGCACTATACACCACGACCAAGTAGAATTTATTGCACGTATGCAAGGCTGATGAGACATTTGAAAATCAATTATGTAATCATCACACTAATAGGTTAAAAAAAAAAATTCAGGGCCTCCCCTGGCAGCACAGCAGTTGAGCGCTGGCCTGTGAAGCTGCCTGCAGTCTCTGCAGTGCCGGTTCAATCCCCGGTCTCAGGCAAGGGTCCCACATGGCACGCAGACCTCTCCTGCCACCCGCTGCTCCCTTCAGCAATGTATTTTGTCGGTCTGCCTGCTCTGTTCCCCGCTCTGGCTCTGGTGAATTCTCTCACCCTCCCGCGCTTCTGACTGTACCCAGTGCTTATATAAATAAATAAAATCTTAAAAAAGAAAAGATTTTTTAAAAAAAGAAAATTCAAATCCTTTTCCGGTTCATAAGCATAATGATTGGGTGTTCACGCGGCTGTGTGAGATGTGCCTACCTTAAACCTTGTAACGACGTCAGCATATTACCCTTCTGACGTGAAAAATAAATAAAAAGAAAGAAAAATCATGTGATTATGTCAAAGAGATGCAGAATTAGCATTTGATAAACTCTAACATTTACTCATGTTTTAAAACTTGACAAAGAATATCAAAATATATGCAACTAAGAGCACATTTAATGATGAGAAACTAGAACCTTTGCTGTTGAGATTAAGAATAAATCAGAGAAGTATCTCCTCACTACTGCCTTTCAAATTTGTACTGGAAGTCCCAACTGATGCAGTAAGACAAGAAAAGGGGCTAAGTATTGAGAGAGACAGAAATTCAGTGGTTAAGTGATAACTCAGTATCAGAGTGAGAAACAGATGTGAATTACATTTGAAAAGTTCAGAAAGTCTGCATTGGAGGTAATATCTGAATTAACAGCATAAACTTACCTTTAGATATTGTTGAATTTGATATAAATTAATTCACTACCTATCATTAAGGGTAAATTGTTAATGATAACATTCTATAGGCTTATAATTTTGAAAGGAAACCAACAATTGAAGATCTATGATATAAAATAAAACATTGTAGGATTAAAGAACTAAGACATCAGAGTCAGAATCAGAAATATATGAGTTTAAATACCTCAGTTTCCAGTCTGAAATCTCTGGCGACTTTTTTGTGCTATCTTTTCATCTACCTCTTAAGCTTCAGTTTCCTCATAAGTAAACCATGAATTTATTTAATCATTCTGTTCTGAGTGTTAAATGAGATATTCTGCAGAGCTATATGGAAAGCAATGGCTAATGTGGTGGTGGTGGAAATTTACTGGTAATACTGAAGTAAAGCAATGGTTTTCAACAAGATTTTTTCTTGCCAGGGGAACTTTGACTGTGTCTGGAGACATTTGTGTGTGTTTAACTGGAGGAGTGCAACAGGTATCTAGTTATAAAGACCAGGGGTGTTGTTAAACATCTTATAATGTACAAGATAGCCCCATAATGAAGAATTATCCAATCCCAAATGTCTGCACCACTGGATTGAAAAACCTTGCTATAGTATGAATAAAAAGATGCTGTTGAAATAAAAATTAGGGGGTTTGGATAGAAAGTGGGATAAATTAAGATAATAGAATCACCCCCCAATTTTTTTTTTTATACGATCTGAAGAGAAACCTCCCCAATTTTTTTTTTTTAATGCCAATGTTCAGATCCCACCCAATGAGACTCAGGACAAGAATGAGTAATTTATTTATTTATTTGTTTGTTTGTTTGTTTGTTTATGGGGGGGGAGTATATTCACCAGAGACAGAGTGGGGAGCAGAACAGACATATATACTGAAATACACTGCTGAAGGGAGCAGCGGGCGAGTCAGGAGAGGTCTGCTGTGCCATGTGGGAGGCTCCCTGGCCAACCAGGGAATGAAATCATGTTGCAGAGACTGCACATAGCTTCATAGGTTGCGTCTTAACCCCTCATACCACCAGGGAGGCCGCAAGAGTATTTTTTTTAATGTATCCCAAGTGATTTTAATGGCACCACAATCTAGAACTACTGGTCTTGATGAAATCACAAATAGGGAGAGGAAAATATGAATTGAATCTAGGATTTTTGTTCCTCAGAAGCAGACAAGTGATAAAGGCACAGTGAATTTCTAGTGAAAGTTTCTATCCTATGAGGAAGTCATTGTACACCACTTACTGGAAAGAAATTTGGAAAGCACTGGAGGTGTGTGGAGATGCTGTTGCTGCTACAACTTTCCTCATTCATGTCTCTGTTGAATCAGAACCATGTCATTGATAGTAAGCAGAAGTCATTTTATATGTTAGGAGTTTACAGTAGGTTGGGATAGTCTTTAGGTAATTCACTTATTCTAACATATCAATATCTTTGTAAAGGGAAATTAGAGAAGTACATAGAAGACCTTTATCTTCATGCAGGCTACCACAACAAATTATTATAAACTGGGTGGCATATAATCAATAGAAATTGATTTTGGGGAGAATGGGTGTCCAAGATCACGGTGCCAACAAGGTAGAGTTCTGGCAAAGGCCCCCTACTGGGTGTAGGCTCACATGGCAGAGAGCAGAGCAGATGAAGCAAGCTCTCTCTTAACTCTCTGAAGAGCACTCATTCCATTCATGAGGTGTCCACTCTTAGGGCCTTCCAAAGGCCTCACCTCCTAGTCTCATCACTTTGGGAAGTAAGATTCTGACAGGTGAATTCTGAGGACACAAATAGTCATTAGCAACATCAGAGGCCTGTAAAAAAGAGTAGGGGAGAAAAACAAAAGGAAGGTAGCATGAAATTGAGGAGGAGAGAGACTGAAGTGGCAATGACTGAAGGAGACACCAGTTTATGAGCTCGCATGCAGCGATCTCAAGATCTGTGGTGGGGGAATTGAGAAGATTTAATTTCGAAGGAACAATTGTGACAGTACTCAGACTAGCATCAGAATTGGCATGGCCTTGCAAGGTAGGGAAAACTGCAATAATTCTCTTGTTTTGCAAACATCTTCTTTTATTTTACATGATACATTTAGAAATAATTGGTTTTGATAATTGATATAATTTACATGGCATAGTTCTTTAAATCCTTGCAAGTCAATGAGTCATCCATGAACCAGCAGCATGGATAATACCCAGGGGCTGGCTAGAAATGCATAATTTGAGATTCCAACCCAGAACTGCAGATTTATTGTATGTACATTAAAATTTGAGAATGCTTCTCTAAATTATAAAATCAAGCTTTTAGCAGATAGATGAACAATATTTGGCAGCCCTGTATTTCATACTCTAAATCCTGCTTAGCTTAAAAAGTTTGATTTTTTTTTTTAAGTCTAATAGATACTTTTCCTGTAAGAGTACAATTTATTTTTAAATTCTAACGTTTCTATGTAAATTTCAATATAAGGATAGTATTTGTTTTTTTAAAAAAAAAGGATAGAAAATAGACTCTTTAAATAAAGATAAATTCTGAAAATCCTAAATGACTTGTTGTCTATCTTGACTTGTTGTCAAGATAATAATTTTGATGCAAGGTCAGATTTTAGAGGTAATTGTAATATGTAACCAAAGATTATAGGTATAGTGCTTAATGGAATTCTTCTGATCTAAACATGCTTTAAAATAGTGTGTTTTACATGGAATACTTGACTCTTAATACTGGAAGGGACCTTATATGAGATAAAAAATAATTCACATTTAATCCTGAAATCCCTTCCTTTGTGTCTGTGGATGAAAATTTGCTCATCGTGTCACTTAAATGATATTCCTCAGAAATTAATCAAAAAGTAGATCCATAGCTAATGATCACCTCCTATGATCTGTCAGCTATACCTCAATTTGTATCACCTAGAGAGTGCTTTCAACTTTATTATTACTACATCACTATTAGCATTATTTAGAATTATTTGTTTAAAATTATGGTTAACCAAAGCTATCAGAACACTATCCCAAGAATTCTTGCCGATGGGCCTCCCCTGGTGGCGCAGGCAGTTGAGCGCAGCGCTGTGAAGCTCTCCGCAGCCTTTGCAGCAATGGTTCGATCCCGGCCGTCTCATGGCCTGGCAGACCTCTCCTGGCTCACCCGCTGCTCCCCTCAGCAGTGTTTTTCACTTAGTCTGGCTGTTCTCTTCCCCACTCTGTCTCTGGTGAATCCTCTCACCCTCCCGTGCATCTGGCCTGTACCCCAGTTCTTGTGTCAATGAATAAATAAATCTTTAAAAAAAAGATTTCTAAATGAGAACTGTACAGTATCATTTTTGAAAGTAAAAATATAGCTACTGCATTATCAGTCATTTGGTAGGTAGTACTCATTAGCTTGTTAGTCCTTTTCAATATAAGTTTGAGTCTTGATTCAGCCCCTTGTCATATCAGCTATTCCTCCATGTTTTCTATCACCTGCAAATTGTATCGTTAGCTGGCCAAAACCTAAGAAATAACTTTGTTAAAATCAAGACATTCTTCTACCCCAATTTAGTAGTAGAATAACTATATGAAACAAAGTTAGATGAGTTTGTGAATCACTTTTCACTCCTTTGGTTTAGTTTGTTACTTTCAAAATGCAAAGATGCCTATTTATAAGCAATAGAAAAAAATAATTCTACTTACCTTTAAAATGAAGGAATGGTTTTCAAGATTTCAAAATGCAGAATTACTTTAGTGTTTTTGGTGAAAGAACAACTCAGTCAAAATATTAATATGTGTTGTTTAAATATTAAAAGTCTCTGGTTCATAGTTGTTTGTTGATTTTGATATTTTCTTTCTTATAGTTATTCTTTTTCCTGGTCCTTTATTTAAGTTTTCTAGATTCCTGCTATGAATGGGGGGTGGAGAAAGGAGGGATTGGAGTCAAAATAAGGGGGTTGTAATTGTATGGGGTATATAAAAATAAAATTTAAATAAAAAATAAAAATATAAATCAAAATTTTAATTTATGGAAATATCACTAGAAAAGACACGTTTAAGCCATTTCCCTGACTCATGGCATTAACTAACCCTTTCTACATCCTCTGACATACTGACTGTGCCTTCAGGAGACTGCTCCACCTTGTCCATGCAATTCTACTCCCTCCAGTTGAATTAGATGTGATCAATAGACTGTTGCGCACGTTCCCCAATTTGTTTAATGATAGACCCCATGTAATTATTAAAATCTTTAAGATCATTTATAAATAAATAAATAAATATTGAAAGTCTATATATATAAAGGAGACAAAGTATGACTAGGTATGGTTACTGGGAGAGTCATAATAATGTCGTAAATTCTGTTCATGTTAAGTCTCAATCGTAACATCATTCACTGTAATATTTTTAAATTTAATTAACTTCTAATTTTACAAATTACAGCTTTATTACTTCTGGAGAAAATGATAAAAACTCTAAAGATTATTTGATGTATTTAAAATAACAAGTCTTTCTGGGTCAAATCCAATAATTAATATTTCCCTAATGAAAATAAAATGGTTTCTTTTTATTAAATAGTATTATATGTCATTTTCATTTATTGCTATTGCTTCACCTCTCTAATGTACCTTTATTCAAGGACATAATAGTCTGTTATAATTTGATCTCGTTGTCATTGATGGACAAACTGGGAGATCACAAGAATAATGACTTTCCTTGAACTGTATATCCTCTTAATGATGAAGATAGTTTTATTATGATCTATGTTCTCTGATATCAAATAGATACTTTTGTATCAAATTGCTCATGATCCACTGGAATGTTACTAGCTGGAAAATCAAAGTTCCAGGATCATATTTATATGTTTTGCCATTGTATCTTTTGTTTCCAGTTTATGTGCCTGGGCCATTATAAATGTCCAGTAAATATTTGTTGAGTGACCATTCCCTTGTTATATAATACATATGATTCTTTCCTTAGGAAGTGATTCCTATGTCGGAGCCCAAATACACAAGCTTTACTTATTCCATCAACTTGCTCCTGTCTTATCTTTTATGGTGAGACCTCAGCACAACCTATTGTGCCGATCCCAGAGAAAAGAGCCCTCTATCCCTTCACACACAAACACTTACCTTTCTTAGCCTTGTTTATATAAAGTCGCTTATATTTCACTTGCTATCTTAGATGAATTTCTGTTTACCACCATGGTAAAGTTAGGTAGAGAAACAAACAAACAAACAAAAAGTTATGTATGTTTATTCTGGAGTGAGAATTCTGAGGTCAAATCTAGCTCTTTGACTTACTAAATATGTAACATTAAGTATAATACTATGTGATAAAAATAGTTGGCAAGGTTAGCTTTTTAAATATACTTTCTTGTATATTTGAGACCTTGTTTTTATACACTTCTGGGCTGTATTATTAAGCTTCCTTCTCCACCTCTTTCATAACCACCTGTGTTCTCTTGGAATGTTTGATGACATTATCAATATTTCTCTGGCTGCCAAATCTAATAACCCTTTTACAGAATTTGCTCCTATTTGCCCCATAAACAGTTTTAAAGATCTCACTGACTTTATAAAAACTCCTACCTCTGACTTCACAGCTCACTTGTTTCTCTTTCTAACTCTCTAGACTGTACTTCTATTTTCAAGACTTTGATTTCTGCTTTCTTCAAGACTCTTACTTTTTTATAGCCATCAGTATATATTCATCCAGTCACACAATAAAACCAGTCATATTTTCATTTTTCTTATTCATTATGTTTCATACTTTTTCCCACTTGTATCCACATCCTTCCATCTCCACTGACACTCTCTTTAATCAGGTTATCAGTTGCCTGTATTTGACAAACTCTGCCTAGAACTTTCATAGTTCTACACACCATAAGCATAAATATGATCTTTTTAAATCATATTCTAATTATGTATTCCTCTCCTGGTCACATATTTTTAGTTCTTTCTGGTTGCCAATCAACCTCTACCTTATTCTATTTAACTTATGATAGACTAAGTGGTGTTCCTCCTTATCCAAACCTGTATGTGGAACCCCTAACTGCCACTATCTCAGAATGTGACTGTGTTTGGATATGGGGCTTTTAAAGAGGTAAATAAATATAATGAGTGCATTAGTGTGTGACCCTACTTGGTAGAACTGGTGACCTTATCATTAGAAGAGACGGATCACATAGATACACCATGGATGACTTGGCATAGAAGACCAAGCAAGGGCATATTAAGGAGGTAGCCATCAGCCAGCCAAGGAGAAAGCAAACATTCTGACCTCTTAATCTTGGATGTCTAGAATCCAGAGTATTCTGGAAAATACATTTCTGTTGTTTAAATTGCTTGGTCTGTACTATTTCATTTTGGCAGCCCTAGCAAACGAATACATGTCTCTTGTCCTTTAACCAAGGCATGTAATTCTTTTTCATTCTGAGCTTTTCATTACTCCATTCTTCGAGTCTCAAATGCTGCAACTCTTCTCCCATTAACCGACAATCTTCTCAAAACCACTTCATTGTGAAACATTTCCTGAATCTTTTGTGATTGTGACCACCCCCCAAACTTCACCCTACTTATAGTACATATTTCTTTATATTTCAGGATAGATTCTAAGTAACTATGTGTGCATTTATATCTCCAACTAGGAAGTGATCTCTTTAATAACAGAAACCAGAGCTAACAAGACATGTCTTCATTAACATTGTCCTCTGTATTTAGCACGCTGTATGGGGCAAAACAGTGTTCAATGTAATGAAATGAGAACTTTTTTTCATGTTTCCAAGATTTCATATTGTAATTTCATCAACATTACAATAGAAGTAGTAGGCAAGTCTACTTGCTGTACATATATGGAGATACAGTTGGAATTATATATAAAATACATGTGTATATATATTATAGAATGTGTGTATCAGTGGGCATATGTATACCAATGTGTACATATACACATATGTGGATATTCATAAACAAAATGATGCTGGATAAGTGTGCGGCATTTTGTTAGCTTCTGAGTTCTCCAGAGTGAGTAGATTGAGTACATTGAATTGCTGCCCCAGACTAAGCTTGACTAATCTTGGTATGTTTTGGGGAGTAGGGGGGCAGGAGAGGTAGGGAAGCTGTTATGGAGTTTTATAACAGGGTTTAGTTGTCCTAGGAATGAACCCCTGAGTGTTCTCTATCAGTCAGCTTTTGCTAAGTTATGCTATGATAATAACCTTCCAAGTCTCCGGTCTTACAACAATAAGTGTGGTGGTTTAGTTTTTATTATGTTTTTTCTTCCTTCTGCAAAACAAATACCAAGTCCAGGGGAAAGATCAGTGAAAGAACCACATGCTCTCTCCTGAAGCTTCTGCTCAGATGTAGCATAAATCATTACTGCTCACATTCCATGGGAGAGGTCATGTCACATGCTTAGTCTAATGTTAGTGGAATGGGATTATAGTCCCTCTACAAAAAGAGTTTCTTTATTAATACTGCTATATCAATGTTTATATTTGAAGAAAACATATGAAAATTAAGGCTTGTGGAAAAAATCACAAGTATATAATAATATATATATATATACACACACACATATGTGT
The DNA here is from genome assembly GCF_014898055.3 of Talpa occidentalis. NCBI lineage: Eukaryota > Metazoa > Chordata > Mammalia > Eulipotyphla > Talpidae > Talpa > Talpa occidentalis. The sequence continues at coordinate 22,459,996 of NW_023604295.1, forward strand.
ATATATGTATGTGTATATGTATACATATGTATGTATATGTGTGTAATATGATAAATGCATTGTAAGAGGCCTTATTTCTTTAAATCTTTACAAAACTATGAGATAGATATATCTTTTTATAGTAGAATTAAAAATGTTACATAATTTTGCCATATTCACTCAATCAGAAATTGGTGGAGTTCAGACATGACTATTGCTCTTTTTCACTTCTGAGCCCACACTCTTAACCTCTAAATATACATAATTTGATTCTTCAGGAACATTATTAGCTAACTATAAAAGTTGTGTAACATTATTAGCTAACTGTAAAAGAGTAAAAGTAGTGATTTGTATGTATCTAGGTTAAGTTAAGGGTGAAAAACAAAATTAGTATTTGTAAGCTGAGTTCCATAGGAAAATAGAGAAAAGTAGCAGTGATTAATTCCAACAGGCAACAGAAGGGGGACACGGAATTTTTCATTGAGAGGATGTTAACAGTTGAGTGAGGGATAGCAAGTGACCCTAAATTGTTAAGGGGAACACACTCTAAAGGGGGTCCAGCCACCCATTCATGAAAAGACAAAGGAAGAAGACTCTTAGTATGAAAGATTGTTGATAGAAATGGTGTGCATAGAGAGAGAGAAGAAAGGATTTCAAATAACAGCAAATTCTGAAAATTATCCATCCTCTCATGGGCAAATGTCTAGCTAACTTGGCTCAGTACAAAGTAGGCCTTCTCAGGCCAGAAAACTTGCTACAAGTTTTTGTGTCAGGAGCCACAAGGAGTAGCTAAGCAGGTCCCAGAGAACTGAGACAAAAGAAGAGATTCCAAATCTAAAATAAAGCACATAATCCACCATGAGGTCAAGATACCAGCTGCCATTGTCTCTCCCAAGAGCCAAGAGCAGGTTCCTCACCTGTCACCCATGTGTCTCTTCCAAATGCTTCTACATGTCTACCCAAGTAGTATCAGGGTACAAGTCAAAGATGGAAAAACAAGAAAACAAGAGCATGCATGGCTGCTTAACTCCGCCCCTAGCTTCCAATATTCCTTCATTCACAAAGTCGGGTTCATGGAATACTGAAAATTGTAATTCTCTCTGCCTGACATCTCTTCAGTGGAATGGAGATGGTGGGTAGAATCTGTAAAAAAAAACATCAAGCATGGATTTTTCCTCTAACTAGGTCAATGGCTCAGCGGAGTATAAAGAATAAGTAAAAATTCCACAGACAGAGAGCATGTATAGCTGGAACAAGGTTAAGAATTGTTGGATACTGAGAGGCCAGAACACAGATGAGGGTGATACTACATGAAGAGGACACCTATTAAGGTTAGAAAAATTTGAATCATAAAGGATTTTAATCATAAAAGAATTTGAATCATAAAGGAATTTGGACACTTTTTTGGTCGTCAGTAGTTACTTCCACTCTAAATAGTGTCATGTCTTTGAGTATTATTTTAATGTGGAATGACAGCTTTAAGGATGGCTTAAAAATGTCTTCAAAAAATTATTTATAATCAAAATATTAATACCTCTGAAGACAAACTTTGTATGCTTAAGGTCAATTCAGTCTGTGAAGTTCAAATGAGCATGAATACAATTAGCTATTTGCTCCCTTAAAATGAGAATGGGTCTACCTAATGTAGCTTATAATTTGCCAATTGTATGTAAATCATGTTCTCCTAAAAATCACTGAAGTTATATAAAGGGACAATATCCTTCCAGTATGTTAAACCTAAATACTAAGTGTTTTTTAAAAAAATATGATTCTTTAAAATTGCAATTTTGTGGGAGCAAAAATCTACCCCAAAATATATTTCTTTGGCAAGAGGTTTATTTCATTGAAGGGGCATTTGAATGCTAGGTGGAAGTTGGCTTTTCATGTTTTCTCTGTAAGGTCTTCTTCCTTGAAGACCTACATATTCACATTACCTCATTCCCCTAGAGAAAATAGAATTTAATCTTCATACTTATAGTTTGTTGTGCCATCCCCAGGAAAACCCTTACCTGAATTTCTCCTTTCTTACCCTAAATTCCCCTTGTCTTAGCTAAGCTATTTAAGTTGATACCTAAAGCCTAGTATGTGAGTTACTCCATCAAGCTGGGTCTCTCCTATATATGCAGGAGATATATATGTTATTAGTAAACATCTTTTTGACTTTTTTCTTTTATCAATCTGTCTAATGCTTATTTAATAGAAGACCCCAGAGAGGTATGGGATGAATTCCTATGCCCCGATACAACTTAAAAACACTAGCCATAAAAACTTCTCAATTAAATTAAATAATATTTAAATGCTTCAGGAATAATTCCATTAAGACAGCTATGGGTAATAGTATCTATCCCATATACAACAACATTTCTTTCTTATTTGATAATTCTACATACAGTCACGATTCCTCTCATGACAGATTTTACTTAACATCTGAATTGCTTATTATTTAAATGTTTTAGAGCAGTCAGGATGTTGAATGAATACTTGTACTGCTGAATTACATCAAAATTTCTTGTTTCTGTATGAAATTGAGGTTTTGTTGGTGATTCATTACATTTTCCATTTGGAAGCATTTTATTTAGAGTCATTAGGTTACCACATAAAATATAAAGCACTAGAAAAATTAATACCTTGTCTCTCAAATTTGATGATGGGACAAGAAGGTAAAATCTAAATCTGAGCCTTCAAGGTCAAAAAGGGATTTCTTACCTGCTTCAATTACTGCTCAATTTGATAGCAGTAAAGGAGTTGAGAGCATCTCTCCTATAATTTGGCTAGACTTTCATTATAAAAATAGAACACATTAACAGGAAGCCATTAACACAATTTACGTGTGAATAGCCCCCATTGGTGGAAGCTTTTGTGTCTGCCATTTTCAGGATAAAGTACAGGTAACTGTTTCACATCAATTACCAGTCACTGTGGACAACATACTTTTATTAACTCTGTGGTCAAAGCATTCATATTTGTATTTCAAGAATGACACAAATCCATTCTTTTCAGTATTAATCCAGATCCCACACAATTACTGTCCTGACATTTATTGGAGTAATAAATTGGCTTTAGCATTTGTTGGCTTCCCCCCCTCTCTGCCATCCTGCTTTGCTTTATTGTATAATGTGCCTTCATTTTTTAACTGACTGGAGGGAAAATGGTTCCAATATCACATTAGTGAATGTAGCCCATTTATTTTAATTTCCTCGGTGCCCTCAAGAGGAAAAAAAGTATCTATATTCAGAGTTTCAATTCAGAAAAGTGACAGTAAAAACAATATACAAACTAGCTTTGGGGTATAAACTTCTATTTATTGTCGAAGTTTTTTTTTTTTTTTCATGTTTCTTGGGTCCATTATTGTGACAAAATGGTTGTGACTATGCAGTGTGATGAAGAGAATTGTGAACAGAGAAAAGTTGTGAAGGCTCTGGTTCTGCTTCTATGTCTCACTAAAACTGTGTGGTCCTTGTAGTTCTGTTAAATTGTCCAAGTCTTGTTTCCTGGTCTGTAATACCTCCCTTCAGAGTTATCATAAGGGTGAAAAAAAGTAAGACACATTCAGCGATATTCAGTGAAGCTCATATTGTGCCAAACTCATATTGAGCCTAAGCACAAATTACAACGGTAAACAAAACTTAGAAAAATCTCTTCTCCCCAGGAACTTATGGCCTACAAGAAAGGAAATGTTCTGGCATTTATGTTATGCAAATGTTATGGCATAAAGCAGGTGCTCACTATTTCCAGACCTTTCCAGCCTATGACTATAAAATTAAGTGGCATTTCTTTTAAATGTTTACATTTTGATAGAAATAGCACCAGAACTTCTTCACAGCATCATTCAATGCTTCTCAGAGTCCTCAAGGTGTAACTTGAGAACTTTCTCAAAGCTCAAAGAACTTCTCAAATTTTCTCCTGGTCCCTTTTTTCCACAGACCACTAGAACAGTTAGTCTGTGCAGCTGAATTTGTAGTTGGCACAGTCCTGTGCCTCTCAGGTGCCACTCCTACCTATCCTCCTTCCTCAGGGAATTTTTTTTTTTTAAGATTTATTTATTTATGTATACAAGAGCTGGGGTACAGGCCAGAGATGCGGGGGGGGGGAGAGGATTCACCAGAGACAGAGTGGGGAGCAGAACAGGCAGAATGACTGAAATATACTGCTGAGGGGAGTAGCGGGTGAGACATGAGAGGTCTGCTGTGCCATGTGGGTTGCTCCCTGGCCAGCCTGGGATCGAACTCATGCTGCAGAGGCTGCGCATGCTTCATAGTGCAGTGCTTAACCCCTTGTGCCACCAGGGAGGCCCACCTCAGGGAATTCTGAATCTACATTGCCATATCGCCATTAGCACACAACTGAGGGGGACCTCAGAAACACCAAACTTACATACTCTAAAGGGATCTGGCCTTTGTGCACACAAAGACAAAGCATAATAGAGTAAAGGAACTTTAATAGGATTTGTGTGCATGGAGATAGAGGAGAAGAAAGGGCATTAGTTTCCCAATAAAGCACTGGAAGTTACCATATCCTGTGGGTAAATGCCCAGTTAAGCAGAGTTGCCCTGATCCAGGGCCACTGAGGCCTGAAAGCCTACAGCAAATCTTAGTCACCATATTTAAGGGGTGAAAGGTGCCAGGTAAATCTGGGAACACAGTAGCAAGATCAAAGTACAATTCAAGAAAACAGCTGCCATTGTCAGCCTTCCTATGTGTCTCTTACCCATGTGTGTCCTCCAAGTGTCTCTGTATGTCTCTCCTCCATGTGTCTCTTCCAAATCACCCAAGTCTCTTGTGCAAGTCCAACCAACGCCAAAAAGGAAGCAAGCCCTTCTTCTCCACGTGTCTCCCCATGCCTCTCTCAAGAGCCCACTTTTCTTGTTAAAAAACTTCACCTGGCCACTCAGTTCCACCAACCCTAGTTCCCAGTATTTAGTCCAAAGCTACTGCATCGAAATGGGAGTAAGGAACATGGTGCCTCCCCTTTCATGAAGATGGCTCCATGACACCCCCTAGACCAAATAGGATTCCATATTAATGGGGCTCTTTTCTCTAGTTATTTTCAGTCCCTTAAATTGAGGGGGTTTTTTTGTTTGTTTTTGTTTGGTTTTTTTCCAGTATGAATGACTACGAACTCTCCCTGGCTTCAGAGGAAAAGGTTATTTCCTACTTAAAGGGCATGTGCCCTTACCTGTAGCTTCTGACAGAACTATTGGCAGAGATATCAATGCATCCTCTAACGCTTATTCTTTTTTTTTTAAAGATTTATTTATTTTTATACAAGAGCTTGGGTACAGGCCAGAGGCGTGGGAGGGTGAGAGGATTCACCAGAGACAGAGTGGGGAGCAGAACAGACAGACTGACTGAAATACACTGCTGAGAGGAGCAGCGGGCAACACAGGAGAGGTCTGCTGCACCATGTGGGAATCTCCCTGGCCGGCTGGGAATTGAACCCACACTGCAGAGGCTGCAGACAGCTTCACAGCGCTGCGCTCAACTGCCTGCACCACCAGGGAGGCCTAACACTTATTCTTGACTCACACTTTAAGCATTAATTGCTTGGACCAAGTTCCTTATACCATTTCTCATCCAGTGGAAGAATTTTATAAGACTTCCTGCAGTCTTTGCCTCAGCATCTTACTAAGGTAAACCAACTACTTGAAGATTTGCAATTCATTGTCCTTACCATTATAGTTTCAAAGAAACTGGAGTCAAATTCTGGTCATAGCTTAGCCCCAAGTTGAGAACAGCAGATGCAGACTTAGCTCCAGGGAAGACTCTGTTTCCTGCCGTTTATTTAATAAGAGTGATACTTTAGATAGAACTTTCAAGGGATATAGTAGATGTATTGGAAGTATTAGCTAGATTAACCAAGAACATTTCTTTTTTTTTTTTTATTTTCAAACAGTCTTTATTTAAATTATAACTTTGGTGTACTGCCAAATGACCATCTGCCTTATATACTAATTAGACCTGTGCCACTTAGATATACAATTTAAAAACATTTGAAACATAGGTTCATAATCTGAAATTTCAAGTTCACAATATATTTTCTAAATTATTAACATGTGGACATGGGTGATATCCTGGGGTAAAAAAAAGAGTAACTACTTGAGGTGGCTTAAAAATAAAGATTATACAGCTACTTCAAAGAACATTAAGTTTGTAGAGAAAGGTCAAAATAAAGAAAAATGTTTTTCAGCTACCAAGGGCTGAGATAAAGCCTGGTTAGAACAGTTTGTTATGTAGATTCTTCTGCTCCCTTCTCCAGGAAGATAGAGATAAAAGTTATCTCTGAAGATTAATCTTCCTCCTAAGTAAAGATGCTATGTCCTGCCTTTAGCAAATGGAGGAGGGCACAAAACTTTTTTCTCTTTTCTTGTATCTGTTTTTTCTCAATTGCTTTAGACTCAAAATAATCCATACACTAAAGTGCCATATTTTGGGATGAAATCATCTGCTACCTTTCAATGTTAAATTACCAAAGTGAAGAGCAAGGCAAAGAGCAGTAAAGGTCAATCAATGAGAAGGGAAAGCAGGTGTTGTATTGATATACAAAGAACAACTTCTGCAAAAATGTGATGAGATAATAAATTCAGAAATGAGAATAACTTTGAACTGTGATGTACATGACAGTTGAAGACTTACAACTAGCTCTCCAGATTTTCACAATGCAATGTACCTTAAGTGAGTTCAATTTTTGGTTAAGGGTATTTTCTTTGGGGTGATAATAGGCACTTAGAATTTTGAGTGCTCTTGAATAAAATTCTTATTCCCTACAGTCTTCACACTATTAATATTTTACTGTAGAGAATTTGAAAAGTTCTAAAGTTGTATGATTTTCAAATAACGGTTACTCTCTCGAAATAACAAAACATTGGGCTTAAGACCAATAGGCTTGCAATTGACTAAAAATAAACAAAATGCTGAAATAATATTTTAGTAATCCAGAGACAATTATGTCAATTAGTTTATTATCAGGACGATTAATTTCAATACATGGTGTCAAATTCAATTAATTACAAGTTCACCTAATAGTTGTTTAAAAATATTGGTGATTGAATAGAACTTAAAATTCGAGATAAAAGATTAAAATCTAAGTAGGTGTGATGCTTGAAAAACACTGAATTTCAGATACAGAGAAATCACCATTTTTCTTTTCGCATCTTGAAACTGGTATTTACTAAACATCCTACAAATAGTATAAAGTATAGTTGACACCACTCCATGTTTTAAGTGAATTAAAGTCTTATAAGTGTTGAAAATATAGTAAGATAGTTAGCAGAGGCTCTCAAAATTAGAGCAATTGAAACCTTATGGAAAAGATAAAGAAAAAAAATTAATAAGATAAAAAAGCTAAATTGCTTCTAAATATCTTAGTACATGTCAACTAAATGGTACTATGTAAATGAGTAAATGTCTCCTAGTTCCAAATATCTCAACATATCATTTTAAACTTTTCATCATAGGATTCTAATCTACTTTTTCAGATTTGCCCTATATTTTGCTTACATTTAAGCCATACCTGTCAATTGCTGGTCTTTGAACTTAGACATATTATTCTCTTCCTTTACACCATCTGTCAACATCTTACATATTCTTCAAGGTCCTATTTAAATGTTACCACACTAAAAAAATAATCAGCCTACCCTTATGTGTATAACTTGGTACATATTTTTACCTAAAACTCATTACCATGTCTCCATTTGATTACATTTCACCCTTTACATTTATTTCATTCATTAAGTTGCTAGTTTCCAGAGGAAAGACACCATGCTTTTTCTCTCTCCTTAATGGCTAATAGTGTGTCATAAATGATTGTGCCTTTAGAAGCAGACAAACAAGGTAGGATTTCAGTCCTAGTTCACAAGTGGTATGTCCCAAGGCAGGTCATTTAATCTTTTGACCCTCTGTTTGCTCAACTATAAAATGAGATAATAACCTACCTCTCAAGCTTGTTATGGGATTTGAATGAGATACTATATAAAGCATTTGGCTTAGTACCTACCCCTGGGTAAAGGCTTAATCAATAGTGATCACTATTCTTCAGTGAAGGATACTAAAAGGGAGGTCATTTCCAAGTCTGAGTGGTGGTGAAAGTGGAATATTTAACAGGAGCAGGGCTGATGAACAAACCAAGTAGTTGGAGAAATCTCACCAACTCACGTAACTGGGTAGCTCTCATAAGGACAAAAGAACAGTCTTACTTACTATGGTGTCTCAAAGTGTTTTATTTTTATAAGCTACATCCCTGCTATATTAATCCCTATTTTATTACATAAATATGTTAAGCCATTATTTTAATTTTATGACCATCAATTAAGAAACAGCCTATTATAGTCTTATTATATAAAATCTATTATAAAAATCTATTATCAAATTATGTTGTACATAAGAATATTTGAATACTTAATCATAGATTTGATTTATTATAGATTTTAAAGGGACTTGGTTTTCTTTTTTTTTAAGATTATTTATGCATACAAGAGCTGGGGTACAGGCCAGAGATGCGGAGAGTGAGAGGATCCACCAGAGACAGAGTAGGGAACAGAACAGGCAGATTGAAAAACACTGCTGAGGGGAGCAGCAGGCGAGACAGGAGAGGTCTGCTGCGCCATGTGGGTCACCACTGTGGGGAGCTTTACAGTGCTGCATCTTAACCCTTGCCCCTAAGGCAGTCTTGAAAGAACAGCAGCTGCGACCAGGAGACAGAATTCTGTATAAAGTAACAACAGCATACTGAACATTCCAAGAATCCTAGGATTTTGCCTACAATTGGTTTGCAATAGTATATCCCCAACTGTTCTGAATACTGACTGACAACTGTAGATGTAGCTGATGCTCCAAGTTCTGCCTAAACTGTGTTTAAGATTTAGAAACATAAATTTCTTTGTTTCTTTGTTTAAGAAAAAGAAATCTGAAAATACAAGTTTGCCTGAGTACCTTTAGAGTGTAGGTCAGAGGAATTCTGGGTTATAACTCATACTGAATGATAAAAGGTTGCAAGTATATGGGCCAGAGTATAAGGATGGATGCCAGTACAACTATGACATTGTCTTATGGCCAATTCCCGATAGAATCATGCCTTATCACATAGCATAATAATGAATAAGTCCTGGAAAAAGCTGTTTCATTAAAATAACCATGGGACATTGAGTTTATAGGACATCAGCAGCATTGGGACCTCTAACTTTGGTTAGAGCTGGTTTTCTTGTCACAGACTGCAGCATCCCTAAATATTGTACAGCAGCAGACAGGGGAGATGCAAGAAGAAATGGCAGCATACTTTGTAGAATTCTGTAATTGAACTGCTGATCTTGGCATTGGAAATTACAAAAAAATCTTCCATTGTCAGCCTGAGCAAGAGCTGAGGGATTATCTAAAGCCACACAGCATCCAGGAAGATCTCCTCACAGAATCTGCTAGGATGGAATGCCACCGAAGTCTTAATGTGCCAGGACCATTGTATTGGCTTAGGAAAGTAAGAAAGATGGAGCCAGAAAATTCTTATTACTTTACTTATTTTAGTGTGAGGAACAAGGGAAATGGCTGATATGATCAAGGAAAAAAGATACAGCCCTTTACTAGAGTGTGGTCATATTAAAGAGCTTCAAACAAAGAAATTTTAATTAACAAGTAACTATGAAAAGAATTTAACCTGTTCTTACCCTTCTCAGTTCTTGACTGGGGTACCTTTAAGTAATATGATAGATCAGCAAGAAGAAAGCATGCACGTTTGTTTAATATAAGTTTCATATTATACTAAAGTCTTCATAATGATATGAAGACCTGAAGAACTAGATACAGTGAGTGTATTGATGCTAGACTTCATGAGGTGTAGAGTCATATGAAAGTGTCACCAGATGAAAGTGGTTATGAGTAAAGGCAGTAAGCTGGGGAAAACAGCAAGACCTGTTATTCTGATTCATCTCAGTGTCTTGGAAAGACAGGTCTAGGGAAGAACCTGTTCACATCAAGGTTCTTTGACCACTTCAGAAGGAGATCAAAAAGTTCTTCCTTCACATGGTGTTTCTCAGATACTTACAGCTTGAAATATTCAGTTTGTCCAGGTGCCATATTTTGGGTAGTGGGTCCTGAACCAGATCACCTACTCCATTGTTAGAATCCTTGTAAAGGGTAGGTATTCATTATTTGAAGGCTGAATTTTGTTGAAGATATGAAAAATCTACATCTTTTTTTAAAAAAAAAAAGATTGATTTATGTATACAAAAACTGGGGTACAGGCCAGAGGTTGGGGGTGAGAAGATTCACCAAAGACAGATTGGGGAACAAAACAAAAGGATTGATTGAAATACACTGCTGAGGGAAGCAGGGGGCAAGTCAGGAGAAGTCTGCTGCTCCGTGTGTGTCACCTCCCTGGCCAAGGATCGAACTTGCACAGCAGTGGCTGCGGATAGCTTCACAGTACTGCATCTTAATCCCTGCACCACCAGGGAAGCCCCTGAAAACTCTACATCTCAATAATCCATCTGCTAGTACAATATTTAGCTTTTTATTTAAACTCTTTTTTTGGCTAACGTTCTGTCTAGAACTATTTGTTCTTTGTTGTCTAGGACATAGAAATCTGTCAAGAACATTTTATTCCAAGTAAGATTCTTAGATGCAGATGTATAGCTTAATCTCTGGTTTGTGTATAATAAATTATTTTTTTAGGACCTGTCAAAGTATTCTAGTGAGTTGAGAGTCATTCATATGATTTGTTTTTTTAATGGGTCATAGAGATTAACCCTTTGCACTCTGCTGTCCCCTCTCAGGGGACATCGGAATTGTAGCATATCACTCGGATGTCCCCTCTCAGGGGACATTGCAATTTATTAGTGATTATGGGGAATTGAGTTATTTCAACGCAACTTTTTGAGACATGCATGTTTCCCTGAAGTTTTATCTTGAAATGGCACAAGAAATTAAATCAAAATATCGTAAAATTACTAAGATACATACAAGAAATGTCAGTGGGTTTTGTGTCAGACGACAACGTGAGATGCGTGCTCACCACGGTCCGAGCACTTGGCGTCGCCACTTGAAAAGAGCGATAAGGGGAGTTTGTAGAAGAAAGGTCGGTTTTCGAACATAGCACACACTGTATAGTGAGATATATAATTATAAATAAACAAGTCTACATCTGGAGGAAAAGATTTTCAAAGATGAGCTCATTTTGGTTTGAAGCTTCGAGCAGTGCACATAGATCTAACAAGGAGAAAATCGGAAAAGTAATTCTTTTCTTAATGAATAAATTGGTGAAAGCTATTTTGGTAAATATCATCTTGTCAGTTAGTAATAACAATTAGAAATTTTCAACCCATGCATTTATTCATATTTTTTTTATTAGAACAATGGCAAAGCGTCCAACCACGAATGAGTCTCATGACCCAAATAGTAGTGAAGATGAGCTCCAGATAGACCTCTATACAGTCATGTCAAACATGCACTAATCAGCCTGCAATGCATATTGGGGAGTGTTACAAAACTTATCACACTGTTCAAAATTATAAACAATAAAATATTGTTTTTTTGCAAATATACATTCCTCGATGTCACCCAATTCATATAAGTCCAATATCATTATAATACGTTACTTGGTTACAAAATTATACTAAATAATATGAGGGTCTGTAAATGCACGTTTCCGCCGCAAAGTAGCGTCGAGTACCTGGTAGCCAATGTCCAAAATGGTTCAGAGTGCAAAGGGTTAATATAGTTCATGGTCATTTAGAATAGAATTATTGAGAAAATTACAGACTTATTTTTTTAAGATTTTATTTTTATTTATTGATGCATACAAGAAATGGGATATAAGCCAGAGACGGGAGGTGGGGGGACATGAGAGGATTCACTAGAGACAGAGTGGGGAGCAGAATAGGCAGATCTACTGAAACACACAGCTGAGGGAAGCAGCAGCAGGCGAGACAGGAGAGGTCTGCTGTGCCATGTGCATCAGCTCCCTGGCAAGGGGATCCAACTCTGGCCACAGTGGCTGATGTTAGCTTAATAGCACTGAAACTTAAACCCCTGAGCCACCAGAGAGACCCCCTATATGAATTGTTAAGCAGTAAGTTTCCATTAATGTATCTAGAAATAATCTCAAGACAAAATTAAAATTACCTTTAGAGGACATTTTACATAAGTGTTCTTCTTTCAAGGCTGTGGTAGTCTAGTGAGGTTGAATGGCTTTCCTGCTTCTCACATGCTTTCATGCTAGAAAGCATGGAACTGAGTATTACTTTTCATTAATGTATACAAGTGCTGTAATGGGGTGGTCCCCAGGAAAGGGGGAGGTTCCAGGTTCCCTGCCCTACCCAAGGGAGGGTGGAGCTGAGCAGGGAGAGAAGAGGCTGCAGAGAAGACTGAGGAAGGAAGGAAGCAGGATGGAGCCAGAAGGAGACCTGGAGGAGGCACATGGAGCCTAGAGACACGTGAAGAAACTGCACTTGTCTTTTGGTCGTGGACTGGGTGACACAGATGTGGGTGAGACCTGTGGGGAGGTGACCATGGCAGTTTTTATCTTGATGTTGATTTTGTTCTTTTCCTTCCGGGCTTGTCTGGTTGTTTCTGACCCTTTTCTGTGGGTCCCCACTGGAAGATGCTTTAGACTTGGGGCAGGCTTTGGGGCCTTGCTCTGGGCCAATCCCATTTGGATGGAGTTTTAACCACGAGGGGACGGGTAACTTTGGGTGCTTGATTTAGAAATTAGATTCTTTGCCTTTCCTATATTGTTTCCAAATTGTATTAAAGTTCCTTCCCATTAAAGTCTCATATGTTTTGTGTTGATGCGGCGGATGGCAGAACCCATTTAGAATAGGCAGGTTTGCGGGGTTTGGGCTGCCCCTCTCCCTGCCCTGTAATAGTGCTTCTGTGTATACGTTCAATTCCAGAAAATGTGGATTGTGTGTGTGTTAAAATTCAAACACCATGTTCGTTTGTTTGTTTTTTTTAATTTGGGCCAAACAATAAATATGCATGTGCATTTATCTTGGAAAGTAATAAAGAAAATATTGAAAATGTAGCCAAAATATAAAGAAATCTTTTGTGCAGATATGATCACCAGAACATTATTTACAATATCAACAATTAGAAACTTCTGATTGTCACAGAAATGTATTATTAATTAAATCTTATGTTCAACACATTTTTGCACCCAACACTAATGATAAAGGACTGATCACAAAAATCTGCAAAGAGCTGATGAGACTCAGCAACAACAAAGAAAATAATCCAGTCAAAAAATGGGCAGAAGAGCTAAAAAGAAACTTCTCTGAAGAGGAAATGCAAATGGCCAACAGACATATGAAAAAATGTTCAACATCACTTGCAATCAGGGAAATGCAAATGAAAACTACCATGAGATACCATCTCACACCAGTGAGAATGGCACATATTAAAAAAACTAGCAACAACAAATGTTGGCGAGGATGTGGAGAAAAAGGAACTCTTGTGCACTGTTGGTGGGAGTGCAAACTGGTCCAACCACTATGGAGAGCTGTGTGGAGATTTCTGGACCTACTAAACATAGAGCTTCCATATGATCCAGCAATTCCACTCCTAGGTATTTACCCAAAGGACACAGAAACATCAATTCCAAAGAGCACCTGCACCCCTATGTTTATAGCAGCACTGTTTACAATAGCTAAGCTTTGGAAACAATCCAAATGCCCAAAAGTAGATGACTGGATCAAGAAGATGTGGTACATATATACCATGGAATATTACTCAGCATTCAAAAAAGATAAACACATGCAATTTGCAGCAACATGGATGGCGCTGGAAGGGATCATGCTCAGCGAAATAAGCCAAAAAGAAAAAGAAAAATACCGGATGGTCTCACTCATAGCAGGAATCTAGAAAACTTAAATAAGGGACCAGGAAAATGAATATAAGAAAGTGAAAATCAAAATCAACAAAAAACTATGAACCAGAGACACTTTTTGGGGGATGGAGGGCGGGAGGGGAAGGATTGGGGTCAGAATGGGGCGTTTGCAATTGTATGGGGGAATATAAAAATAAAATTTAAGATTAAAAAAAAAAAATACAAAAACACTAAGTCAAAAAAAAAAAAAAATCTTATGTTCAACAACACCAAATACAAGCAGTGGTTTAAAAAATATTATTGGTGAATCTAATCAAGGAAATATGTTCCCAATATATTTATATATTATGCAAGCATATTATAATAAAATTATTTGTACTGTATGCTTTTATTTTGTTGCATATAAAATACTTTTAAATATTCAAATATAACTAGAGATAGGTAGACATAAAGGTGTCTTCATAGTGAGGCAGAGGTATGGTTTTTTCTCTTTCTTATTCAGTTAGCTCTTCTACAATGAATACTACAATAGAGAAAATCTTGGTTTTTTTTTTTTTAATCCCTCTAAAGAATTTTATTTTCTTTTAACATTTGGTTTAAACTGTTTGCATAAGTAGTGTTAAAACAGATACCTGACTGGCAAGTATGATAGAAACCACTGGAACAATGTACCTTGACTTTCACTATAACTCAGCCCCCAGGGTCTATGTCACAAGATTGTATCATGAGTTTAACAATGTTCATTGACCTGTTTCCACAACTTGAAGCAATAAAGGCTCTAGGTTGGAAACTTTCTGTGACTGAATTTTGTGCTCTAATATTTTGTGCTCCTCTTGTATTTTAACATATGTATCCTTTAGAGATTTGTGTTAAAAAAGCAAATATCTTTGAACACATAAGTCTGTAGGTCACACATCCACCTGAACCTGTCATTTACCCAAATTGCAAAGTGATCGTGGATAATTTGTCTCAATTAGTAATTTTATAGTTTGTAATTATCTTTACTGTTAATTGATTTTCCCTGTCAAAAATGCTTGAGGAAGTGAAATGAATATGATGTGATTTTTTGTCAAAGATAAAAAATTTTAACTCAAGACTTGAGCAAAAGCTGTACTGTTTGGGAAACTGTTTGTTTTTTTCCCTGTCGAAAAGGATACCAAGTGATTGGTGGGAATTTGTGTCAATTCTTTTTGAAGATTGAAAACTACATAGATAATTTTAGCCTTGTTTTTCACTTTACTTTTTTTTTCTTGTTAGAAATGCAATTTTACCTAATTTTTTAAACACTGATGTCTAGGTCTTGGTGTACTATTCTCCCCAAAAGATATAATTAAATGTGCTTTCAGAAGGAAATCTATTATAGTAACAGTTTGAAGAAGCCTGTATAAATTTGTAAAGGATTAATTTTATATTATATCTGAGTCATTCATTAATGCAAATGCTAATTTGAAAGCTTGGCTTGTTGAATGACTGAATATATTTCGGTGTGGCAGTTTGGGTTATGCTTTTGAGAGGTAGAGAAAGACTTTCAGTTTAAAGGCCTCATTATGCTTATGAATATATGGGAGGGATGGGTAAAATGCAATTAGAAAACAATACCAGCAAATTAACATGCATATTCTTACATGAATATTTAGAATCCAGAAGTAATTTCGTGCTCTTTAATTGGTGCTAAAAGCAAAAATTTAGGAATGTGGTTTGTTTTTGTTATACTGTGTAGCAGAATCAAAGAAAGGAAAGAATTTAGAAGTATGTAATCTAGAAAGGGATGAGACACTTGATGGGGAGGAAAACTATTTCCTCTTAGGGTCCCTTGCTAGACATGAAAATTTAACTGACAAAGGCAGATAAACAGGAGAAAAGCATACAAACATTTTTCATGTAAGGTTTACATGATATGGAAGCTTTTCATAAATAAATGAAGACTTAAAGAAATGGAAATCTTGAGCTTTTTTATGTTAAGTTTGGTAAAGAATGGTCAGGATGGAAATATTGATAGGACATAGGGTGTGAACTGATAGTAGTAAACTAAAGAAAACAGACAGATTATTCATTTGATTTCTCTGGATGTCCCTTTAGAAGTAAGAGGGTCCTTTCCTGCCAGAACAGGGAGGGCTCCTGTACCTTGGGGGGGGGGGGGGGGGTCTTCTGACCTGCTTCAGGTGAGATAAGGGAGAATAAAATGTCCTAGCACTTGCTGTTTCTAGCACCTGATGTGAAGGAGTAAATTTATGATAACTGAGTTCTTTTGAAATGCTCTGTTTTGAGGCACATAAGATATTCAGGAAGTTAAATGCCTTCAGCTCAGAACAATTTTGATATCAAAGTGGCTTATTTGGGGTCTCATATCTTTCAAGCTTTACATCTTTTCCATAAATGATTTTACCATTGAATCTATATTTCTATACACTTGTTTCTCTCTGTTTTTCTCCTTGGTTTCTTGTTTTTGATGTACCTTGTTTACATCTGGTCTTTGGTAAATTAATGAATTGAGAATGTTAGACAGTGGTAAGGATGAGAAATTTGAAAAAAGAATTGTGCAGGGAGAAAAATATATCCCCACTGCAGGTCCTATCACCTGATTCATATCTCCTGGTAACTTTCAACAATGATTTACAAGGACTGATGCTGGTCAGTGATGATGTGCTCATGGAGAAAATAGAAAAAGTAAGAGCAATAAAGTTAAATGTATTAATTTAAAAAAACAATTTTTTTTAATTTTGTGATTATAAAACATTTTTTTAATTAAAATATCTCTTTTGGGCCTCCCCGGTGGCGCAGCAGTTGAGCGCTGGGTTGCGAAGCTGCCGGCGACCTCTGCGGCGCCGGTTCGATCCCCGGCTGCTCCCCGGCCACCGGAGGAGGGTCCCACATGGCGCGCAGACCTCTCCTGCCGCCCGCTGCTCCCCTCAGCAGTGTACTTTGGTCCTTCTGCCTGCTCTGCTCCCCGCTCTGGCTCTGGTGAATTCTCTCACCCTCCCGCGCTTCTGACTGTACCCAGTGCATGTATAAACAAAACAAACAAACAAATAAATAAATAAATAAAAACATGCCTCTATAAATAAAAAAAAAAAAAAAAAAAAAATTTAAAAAAAAAAAATTTAAAATATCTCTTTGTTTAATGAAATGAGTGATAGTATGGCAGTTGTTTTGTTTGCTATTTCTTCTGGGGAAAGCAATAAGATAGAAAGTCTGTTCTGGTTTCCAAAAATCATTTTTTTGTTTTAATTTTATTATTGTATGAAACACAGTAATCTCAGAAGCAACATAACAGAGAGTAAGAGAAGAAAGGCAGTTTCTCTCAGCACTCCGGTAAAGATACACCCCTGGGAATTGCCAGCCACCAGCTGCCATGGTTCTTAGTCTTGTGGTTAAATCAGATATGAGAGAATAAATCTATATGGAGAGAATCAGAAAACGTGAGATAGAGAAAGATCTGGAGGACATCACATTTCTAGTTGTTATTTCTAGGTCCAACTCCGTGTGAGAGACCCTTGAACATTTTCTCTCAAGAGCCATGCCCAGGGCAAATAAGCAGGAGAATCTTGTCCTGGGTTGGTTACACAAGTGTGAGAAGAGATTTCCATGCGGCGTTTAGGTTCTGTTAGTTGGTGTTCTGTAATGACCAGTAGGTGGCAGTGCTCTCCACCACCTTTGGCACATTTTTGATGCTCCATTACCTCGCTAGGTTTCTTGATGCATGCTTGGTTGATTTCCACTTAGAATAAATATCCTTTTAATGTCTAGCACCTGCTGGCAGTCTTAAGGCCTTTCCTCAACCCCAATAAAGCAGCTTCTATTGTTTATTCAGTTTACTTTACACAGGATTCTGCTCTAGGGCTGAGTTGAAATTTAACAGATGGTTGTTACTGTGACATAAAACATCTAGAAACTCCAGAATCACAAGGTGAGAAGGAAGACATGAACATTTAACTTCCAAAAGTTGTTAAGTATAGAAGCCAAGAGGTTGGGGTCTTGTATTATTTTTGACACCTTTTCTTTCTTGTTTTGTGGGGTTTTTTTATGTCAAAGATGATTTTTATTTTCTTCTTGAATTGCATATGCAGCCTAAAAATTAGTGACATTTATTTTTATCAAACAGCATTCAAATTGGATTGAATCATCTTTAAGCTAATTTTTCCCCATTATGTCTATCCTTTTGGGAGGAGGTAGACATTTTCATATTGGTTCTATGAAACATGTACAGCAAGCTCACTTACCTATTATTTTTACTCAGCACAGATACTGCTGAGTATTTGTGCAAATACTGCACAAATACTCTGAGTATTTGAGCAAATACTGCACAAATATTCTGAGACCTTCATGTACATCCAGTTACTTTTTTCCCCCCACATATGTACTTTTATGCCCAAGTTGAAACTCCACATTGAATACCTTTCCTGGCTCTTTCCATCTTGCTTTCCATAGTCTCTCTTAACCATTTAAACTTGCATTGTACATGCTGCAGAATTCCTTTCAACTATTCTGACCTGCCAGTAATGGTATTTTGTCTCAACTCCTGAAGAATTTCATTTCATGAAGACTAAAAAAGTACATTTCAGACTCTATTATTCATTAACTTTTAACTCGTTAGGTTTTAAACTATAGTGTATATAATTGTCATTTGGGAATTATTGTAAAAATGCAACTTGCTTACCAATTCTTCTGAATTGCTTACCAATTCTTCAGAAATCACATTCTGTTAAGATAGCAAGATCAGTAATTTGCACTTTACCAAGGAATTTGCACTTTATCCTAATGTGATGGTGTGTATATTGCAACTTGCCAGGGGGACTACCCCTAAATAGATTGAGTTCAATAATTCAATCTAACGCATATATATATATATATATATATATATATATATATACACACACACACACATATAGGTATGTATACGTGGCATATATGTAACAGTGTCTAATCCTTTTATATCTTTATAAAACATTATTTGCAAAATGCTTACATGAGATCATACTTTGGGAATTCTTTATTAAAATGTGCCTTGTATTTATTTTTCTTTTCCTTCCCTTTTCTAATAACATTATTCCCATTTTTCTATTATTTAAGGTTTATTAATAATAAATCCTTCTTAACTCATGATCAAATAATATATAATTTTGCAATATCATATAGTAAATAAATTATAAACTAATGTATCTATGCATTTTCATACTCATAAAGGAGAAAATGTTTTTTACAGAGAAAATAATATGAACATGATTATTAAGGTGCGATCTAACTTTTGAAGTACTTTAATCTTCAAATACATGCAAACTGCATATGCTAATGTTAGAATATTCAAACTTATCCTTCCAGTACCTTCACTTGAAAACAAACTTGTAGTTATATAAAACAAACAAATATTGCACTGTAATAATTATTAAAATTCAAACTTTTCAGTCACTCTCATTGACTAGACCTCAAATTGAACTGAATCATTAGGGTTGCACCAATACATCTGAATTTATACACAATCAAAATCTTAAGGTTGTCTTCACAAATAAATCCTGATGATTAGATTTTTTTAAATTTATTTTTGTTTCAGTTATTTCACAGTGTCACATTAGATTACATGTCTGAATATTGCCACTACACCAACAATTTTGGCCAGCAGTGGGTTACTTTGCTTCTCAAGTGATGACGTTTCCATTAACAATGCAACACTGATAGAAAAGCTTATAGGTGACGGGAGGAAGCTAGTCATCTTTTAAATCCAGCTATAAATTTGATCCTGGAAAATGATGAAAGATTTTTTTGGCATGAAAGTCCTGGGGTCAATTGTTAAAACACTGTTGTCTATGAGTACTGAAGCAGAGCTAGACCCAGATCGGAAAACAGGGAAGATGTGGGTCTTGATGAGATCTTCTGTATCTACTGAGTACATTCTGGCTGACTCTTGTCCTTCAAAATCTTGTAGGACCTGGAACTAGCACAAAGAAACTTCTGGGGGTGTGGCAATCATCTCTTCTAGAGCTGGGTGTTGATTACACCAGTTTGTTCGTTTTGTGAAAGTTAGATTAAGTTGTAAACGTCAGATCTGAACTTCTCTGCATGTGGTATACTCAAACATGGTTTCACTTATAAAGAGAAAATAACTATAATGAAGATCTATCTGGTATAAAAAGTTACTGGAAAAGTCACATCCATAAATGACTGGAAGGGGGACTCAGAGAGAGCTTAAAAAGGAGGAAAGAAAGGCACAATACCTGTGCCACAGTGCAGCGCCCTCTGCAGCTCATATTAATGGGACGTCTTTTAAGTGCCAGGAATATATTCTATGCTCTCCAAGTAACTCTTTAGATAATTCTTCCCCAAACTTTGGTGAGTTAAATACTGTCAGTTCCATTTTACAGGTGAAAAACCTAAGAGTTCAGCAAACTTGCTTGGTTCTAAGATAACAAATCTGGTGAATGCAGGAACTGGGGGTCTGCCTGAAAACAGGCTCCTTCTCCTGGGATAAAAACAATGCTTTTTGGTAATCACAGGAGCTCCAACTTCTCAGACCTCCACATATTTTGGCATCTCTTTGCTTTTTGCAAGGGTGAGGAATGAGATATGGGTAGAAAGGCATAGAATGAATATTGTGAAATCTCAAGGGAATTAATGCCCATTATTTCCTTTGAGGTAGAAATCTATCATTGCAGTGTGGAGAGGCACTGCTGTTAAATTCTTTGCCCTCTGCAAACAGCCATCTGTCTGAGATCTCCCTGAAGTGGCTGCCATCCAGGATGGCTGTGTTGCTGCAGTCTTCGAGTGGTTGGAGTGCTGTAATGTCTATGTTAATAGCTGGGAAATAGCAGCAGCAGCAGCCAGACCATTCCAATGGAACAATCCAAATTGGGGTAAGTTTGATTGAGGAAAAACGTCATGCTGACTGTGTGATGAAGAGGCAGAACCAGTAACAGTGACAGGCCCTGCAGTCAGCAGCTGCAGATTTTATGTGCAGTGTAGACTGATCTGGAAAATGGGAAGAGCTGACAGCCAATAACTCTTTGGTGAGGGTGGGGATGTTCAGGCCAGTGCAGGGGGGGGGTGGGTGGGTGGTTGTTCATTACGGTTCCCCACTCCTTGTAAACCACCCATCCCATGTAGCAGGTTAGGAAATAAAAACACACTGGTAACATCCAAGGTGCAGATAAGTATATATGGATATTAATGTAGAGAGAAAACAGCTACTTTTCATTGCAAGAATCCAAACAGAGCACCAGGGTTTTGTCCTCTGTGGCCAGAAGTTAATAGCTCCCTGGTGTTTCTAGCATTCCTATAAAAATAACATGGGCTTGACCATTGCTAGACTGCCACAGTAGAACATAGATCACCCATAATTCGAGAGATACTGTTGAACATCTATTGAGTGTAACATTTGGCATGTAAGGTATTTTGGAGACTAGAGAGAGATTTCATGATTCCTGCCAATAAATATTAGCTTGTTAAATGAGTAATGTAAGCAATAAAGATTATAGAAAAATATGGTGTCTCTCTAGGAAAATAGGTGCTCTCAATTATATTTTAAGGAATGAGAAAATAACTAGGATTGGGTATACTTTACGTTTATGGCTCAGGTATAACAACTCAGAGAGTTACATTTTCTATTATCCCACAGAGAAAAATTTTCTCCTTGTACACAGGATAGTCATTTGTATGTAGCCCTCTGCAGATCTCCTCAGAGCATTTCTGGCAAAATAAAATAAAACAATGTTTTAAAAAGTCATCATTCAGAGCCATGGAAGACTCTGCAGTCTTCTATCAGAAACATTGAAAAAACTGGTAAAAATGAGATTGCCTACCAAAGGGGCACCATGAATACAGTCTCATAAACACAAATGATTCCTTGAATCCTTTCATCTGCTAATTAATAATATAAAATTCCCACCACACTGGCAATCTAGCATTCATTAAATAGTTGGCTGTGTAGTAATACCATTTGGATTCTGTGGCATCGTTCACTTAGAAATCTTTATGAGAGAAAATAAACACACTGCATCTTATCAGCATTGAATGTAATGAGATAAATAAATAAGTAGATGTCTACTACTAAATCATTCCCATAATTTTTCTTTTTTTATTTCTTATATATATATATATATATATATATATATATATATATATATACACACATTTTTATTGTGGTAACGTTGGTTTACAACATTGTATGTTGTGTAGGATAACCCCCTTCAGGTGTATTTTACCACCTCACACCTACCCTCAAGGCACCCTCAGTC
The DNA here is from genome assembly GCF_014898055.3 of Talpa occidentalis. Classification (NCBI taxonomy): domain Eukaryota; kingdom Metazoa; phylum Chordata; class Mammalia; order Eulipotyphla; family Talpidae; genus Talpa; species Talpa occidentalis. The sequence continues at coordinate 22,482,009 of NW_023604295.1, forward strand.
CTCTACCATAATCTAAGGTGCTCCCTCCCTACTTTGTTCCTCATCCCATCACTTTCCCCTCTGGTAGCTTCAATTCTATAGTCATATTTCTAGGGTTTGTTATTGGCTTGTTTTTATATGACCCTATGTTTTGTTTCTCTATATTCCATATATTAGTGACACCATCCAATATTTGTTTTTCTCCTTCTGGCTTATGTTGTTTAGCATAATCCCCTCCACTTCTATACATACTGTTCTCTCTTTTTTTTTTAATAGCTGAGTAGCATTCCATGGTGAATTGTGTGGTATACCATACCACATTTTCCACATTATGTGGTATACCATACCACATTTTCCTAATCCACTCATCTGCCTTTGGGTACTTAGATTGTTTCCATGGTTTGGTTATTCTAAGTAGCGCTGTAATGAACATAGGGATCTATATCTCTCTTTGAATTGGTACTTGTGCATTCTTTGTTTTGATACATAGGAGTGGAATTGCTGGGTCGTATGGTAGGTCTATTTTTAATATTCAAAGAATTCTCCATACTGCTGTTGCTAGGGACTGGATTAGTAGTCTGCATTTCCACCAACAGTGTGGAGAGTTTCTTTTTCTTCATATCCTTGCCAACTCTTTTTGTTTTTGGAGTTTTTGAGATGGGATATTCTCACGGGTGTGAGTAGTACCTCATTGTGGTTTGAATTTGCATTTCTCTGATCATATATGATGATGAGCATTTTTTTCAAGTGTCTGTAAGCCATCTTTTGCCTTTGAGAATGCCTATTTAGTTCTTCTGACCATTTTTGATGGGATTACTTCTTTTCTTTTTGTTGAGCTGTATGAGTTCCTTGTAGATCTTAGATATTAATCCCTTGTCAGATGTTCCGATCATTTTACTTAAGCTCGTGCCATTTTTTTTTCCCTTCAGCTCTTTCTAATAATACCTTTTTTGATGGAAATAATAATAAATGCTATTGAGTATATAACTTCTGTGGGCCATGAATTTACATTTTATATTATTTCATTTACCTCATTCTTACTAATTATAAAAAATGTGATTATAACAAAGTTAATTATAAAATTACATATATTTTCATAAATCCAGCCTGGAAGGACTGATTAAGAAGCACATAGACCAAATTTTGATTTTTACAAATGACCCTACTTATGCTGAGAGTGATTAAGTAACTAGCCTATGATTTTTGGTTTTTGTTTTTTTGGCTTAGAGTTCCAAAAGTATGACTTAAACATGACCCAAAAGCATAAAACAAATAAACAAAACAGAGAACAAACAAATAAATTAAGATATGCTATTCATTGAAAGGTAAATGCAAACTTTTTGAAAGATGACAGATTAACAGAAGAGATAGTCACGATCTTTAAAACTTTTTAAAGGGAATAGTTGTGTAGAATATACAAGGAAAACCTTCAAATCAACAACAATTATGTCAGAGCCTACAAAAAAAATGAACAAATTATTTAGGAAACAATAGAAGAGAAATAGAAACTCAAATAGTTAAAGTCCTAATGCCCTTATATGCATATATATCACATGGCTAATTAAAAAAATTATAAAATGGAAAAACATAACTAAAATGTAGAATATAGCACAAACACTATTTGTACAAATAAAAGACAGATAAGCAGACAATACTGCTACATCTTTTACATGAATAGTTTGATATATATCAAGCATAATACAGCATGAGTTGGAAATGGGGTTGAATGAAAAAAGTAGTCAGAAGCAAAAGGAAACAATAGATGATTGATTGAGAGAGAGAGAGAGAGAGATTGCTAGATTTTCTATTTCTAATTTTACTTTTTCCATATTGTATACTACCTTTATAGAAAATATTTCCATAATGCATTCATGCTGGAAGGATTATTGTGATTCAACATTTATTAAACCGTTTTATTTATGAGATTGTCTTATCATTTCAGGAAGGATATAGCCAGAAGTGTAAGCAAAATGAAATTTTACTAAGTTAGGTCTAGTTCCATTAAAAAACAAATAAACAAACAGAAAAAACAGAGGGCCTCCCTGGTGACTTAGGGGTTAAGTCTCAGCACAATGAGTTTGATCCATGTGCAGGGAACTAACCCACAATGGTAGCAGCAGACCTCTCCTGTCTCACCCACTGCTCCCCTTAGCAGTGTAATTCAGTAAATCTGCCTGTTCTGCACCCCACTCTGTATCTGGTGAATCCTCTCAGAACCCCCACACTTCTGGCCTACACCCCAGTACTTGTATGCATAAATAAATAAAAATCTTAAAAAATTAAACAAAAAAGAAAGAAAGCAAAAACAAAATAGAAAGTGATTGTCACCACATGTGTAGCAATATAAGTCTATACGGAAGTTTTTGTGTAACACATCAAAGGAATTCCTGAAAATGTCTTTCCAAATAATATTATTCCTAGCAACTGTTCCCTTCAAAATCCATGTTCTTGGCCTCTCTCAACAACTCCAAACTTTCTTTCTGACACTATCTTTTCCAACTTTCGGATTTCTTTATTTTTTCTTCTTCCTATTATAACTACTTCTATTTTTGATTTTGAACTCTGTAACTGTACTCATTACCCTAATTAGCAAATCAAAATGCTCACAGATAAGGTTCAGGGGAAAAGGTTATAAGTACTTAGATAGGGTTATAATCCCTTTTGCAGACAGATATATTTCAGAAATTCAATTTTTTCAGGATATTTTTGAAAATAAATTACATAAGAACCTCAAATAGATTGGGCTGAACCAGTTTTGTAACAATTGCACTATTTTCTTTGCAATAAAACATGAATATTTACACTAATATGAACATTCACACTGAATGGAATAAAGACTCATGTCAGTTCAGATCAAGTTGTGTCCCCAAATAAATTAAAATTAGGTCAAGTTTTGTTGTCAAATTAGTTTTCAAAATCTTGATTTTTTGTAGCTTTTTTATGAAATTTAGAATAAGGGAATGAGGTAGTATACATCGAATTTAAAGATTATAATCCATCAATTTCCATAAAACTGATAGGACACTCTGAAGCTCACAATTAATACATGATGGGTGTTGGTTATCTTCATTATTAAAAACAGCACACACTTTTATGGCTCTGGATAACACATGTATTATATCATTTAATCCTTACAATCACTCTAGTTATGTACATATTATTAACCCCATTGTGCAGGAAAAGTTAGTGAAACTTAGGACCTTGCCCAGAAGATTCTACCAAGTTAGTGGCCAAATGAAATTTCTTTGTAAAGTGTGTCTCACTTAAAGACATGAGCTTTTAATAATATACTATACTGAGGCTTCTAACCTCTAGGAATTAGCCTTTGGTCAATGATGACAGATTAACACATATATTTACCAATTCTCCTTCCTGAAATATCACTAAAATAATAGTAAAGGAATTTTTTTAATGCTTAATGCATATTTAGGGTTGCTGGGAGAAAGGAAGGGTATTAGAGGAAAAGTAACAATATTTGGAATCTGGAAAAGAAGATGGACAAAGTGTAAATGATTAAAGGTACCAAGGAAACTAAATCCTACACCAAAAACAATCCAATTTATATTGAAAAATTCTCAGAAGACTTTGCAAATGACAAAATTAAATAATTCAAGAACTTTGATAAAAATTGGGATAAAAGGGGGAATCTTGGTTGATTATCTTTAAAAACAGGGACATGGAAATTTAAAAAAGTAGGAAATTCTAGAAATAAGGAGAAATGAAAAAATGCCTTTTGTGAGCTGATTAGTGGATTGAAACAGCTGAGGGAAGAATCAAGGATCTTGTGATAGAAAAACAGAAAATTCCCAAATTAAATGCAAATTCTCTCGAAAATAAATTTAAAAGTCAGAATGAAATATCTAAGAACTGTGGAACAATTTCAAAAGGTATAATAGCATATGTGTAATTGGAATACCAAAAGGGAAAGAGAGAATGGAGCTGAAGAAATATTTAAATTAATAATAGTGAGAAACTTTTCAAAATTAGTGACAGACACCAGACTACATGTCCTGGAAATTCAAAGAACACCAAACAGGGCAAATATCAAACAAACAAGCAGAAACAAAACAAATCTATAACTAGCATATCATATCCAAAAAAGAGAAAAGTAAAGACAGTGGCAAAATCTTGAATGAAGCCCGAGGAAATCATTACCTATAAAGGACGGAGATAAAAATAAAATCAAAAATTTTTTTAATCAGAAACTGTACAAACAAGAAGAGTGGAGTGGATTATTTAAGGTATTGAAAAAGGAGGAAAAAAAAAACCCACCAGCATGGAATTATATATCCAGCAAAATTAATTTTCAAAAGTGAAATTAAAAGACTTTCGTAAATAAACAAAACCTGAGGAAATTCATTGACTCATTTTATAAGAAATGTTAAAAGAAACTCTTCAAGCAGAAGGGAAAGCTAAATGTCCGAAACTTGAATCTGTTTAAAGAAGAAAAAAATCATCAGAGAAGAAATAAATCAAGGCAAACAAGAATCATTTATTTTTCCTATTCTTAAATGATATAAAAGATAACTTTTAAATCAGTAATAATAACAAGTACTGGGTGATATTACAGGATAGAGAAGTAAAATATATGACAGCAATGGCACAAGAAATGACAAAGAATAATTGAGAATCCTGTTAAAGATCACCTGCACTTCATGTCAAGTGGTATAATGTTATTTGAAGGTGGACACAGATTAATTTGAAAAGTGTATTATAAACTAATACATCAGAAAAATATTTTCAAGAAATACAATTGATACATTAAAAGAGATAATATAGAAATATATAAAATATTTATTTAAAACATAAAAGGTGTCTGTGTGTTTGGGAGGGAGAGAAGGTGGCAGATACAAAAACAAATGAAACAAATGGAAAATAATTATAAACTATGTAGATGTTAATCCAAAAATATAAATAATTATTTCAATTGTGCATAGATTAAACAGACAATAAAAGACAGAATATGAGAGATTAAAAAAGGATAATTTAGGGCCTCCCTGGTGGCACAAGGGGTTAAGATTCAACCTATGGGGCCTCCTCGTTGGCGCAGCGGTTGAGCGCTGGGTTGCAAAGCTCCCCGCGGCCTCTGCGGTGCCGGTTCGATCCCCAGCTGCTCCCCGGCCACCGGAAGAGGGTCCCGCATGGCGCACAGACCTCTCCTGCCTCCCGCTGCTCCCCTCAGCAGTGTACTTCGGTCCTTATGCCTGCTCTGTTCCCCACTCTGGCTCTGGTGAATTCTCTCACCCTCCCGTGCTTCTGACTGTAACCAATGCATGTATAAAACAAACAAACAAATAAACAAACAAATAAATAAATAAAAATACATGCCTCTTTAAAAAAAAAAAAAAGACAACCTATGAAGCTATCCACAGCCACTGCAGCACAAGTTCGATCCCCGGCCAGGGATCAACCCACATGGCTCAGCAGACCTTTCCTGACTCGCCCGCTGCTCCCCACAGCAGTGTATTTCAGTGAATCTGCCCCTTCTGTTCCCTACTTTGTCTTTGGTGAATCCTCTCACCCTCCACCCCACACCTTTGGCCTGTACCCCAGTTCTTGTATCCATAAATAAATAAATCTTTAAAAAAAAGAATAGTGTATATGTCAATCCAAAACCTAATTTGAATATAAAAACTGAGAACAAAAGTTAAAGTATGGAGAAAGATATGCAAGATACAGAAACCAATCAAAAGTCTTAAAGGAGCAATGTTTCTTTCAAAGGTAGTCAATTGCAGAACAAGGAAGATTAGCAGAGATTAAGAGATATTACATTGAATTACCTGTGGTTTGTCTAATTTCATGACATTGTTTTTTTCATTTACATGATTTCATTTTTTTTCTCATGAAAATCCAATTGGTGGGTGGCACTTTCTGTATGTTTGAAGGAAATTAATGAAATGTGAAAATGACATTGCATTGCTTTTCTTCTATTAAATAAATTACTTAGAAACAGCAAGCCAATTTAGCATTTGAAAACTGCCAACAGGAATGTAACACATCATTATGTTTGTCCATCTTGTATTGCATTGGTTATTGTCATGCCAGCCTATTCAAAACTACTCAGCCAGTTACTGGTTCCAGGTAGGCAAGAGACCCAATGACACATGTGGCCAGCAGAACCTTTCACATCCATCTGTTGCCATGTGTGGTCTGTAGCATTTTGTTTCACAGGCTACTGATGCCATAGTCTCTGCCACATATGTATCCTGGTGGCAATTTCTACTATCTCCCAATGTCTCATAGCTTTGCCACATGGCTTCTGTTGTTTAGCACATTTAATCTACCTGCCAAGTTTGAATTTGATACATTTAATGCAGCTCCTGCCTGCCTGGGCTGTCTTTCTACAATTTATCATCCACAAACATCTCACCCTGTAGAGCAGAACAGGAGGGAGTGTGGCTTCGGTGTTGCTGCGCTGGCTGGAATCCAGGGTCTTTTTCCCAATGATGTGCAATTCTATGTAATAATAAAAAGGACTGGTGGTGTTGCTGGTGAAATTGCCTGAGAAATCCATATGCTGGCAAGTCCACATCCCGTTGTCACTGCACTGCACATCAGTGTATTACATCATCGCCCTCACTCATGGTTACATGACCCTCTGCATCACTAATCTTACACACTCTCTATTTACAAAAAGATAATATATTATTTGATCTGATCTGATGAATGACTTTTTTTTTAATTTCTTTACAAGACAGAGATAGTTGATGTCTATTATTAGTATATATAACAAATCATTAACTTATACAAGTAAACCAAAACATTAATGTTCTATTATAAATATATAAATAATTTTAAGAAATCAATTAGACCCAGACTGAATTTAAAAACAAAATATAACAAGCAAACAAATAATTTACTTGGAAATTAACTTTACAGACCTCTATACTTCCTGGGTTTCAAGGCTTATGTTTTTAAATTAAATTTTTTTATTTTCATACATTGTTTATTTTTGGACAGTACTTGATTTCTACCCTCAGGTATAGTCCCCTAGTTCTCTCACCACTATCCCTTGTGCTCTTGCTCCCCTGTTCTGACCCCTCTCCCTCCCTTTTCCCTGCTGTATGCCTCAGATATATGATCAGTTTGCAAGTTTTGTCTTTTTCCTGATTTGAGTGAATATTTTAACACACTTTTATGTAGTGATTATTATGTGACAACTACTCTTAATACTTTACAAATATGTGTATGAATTAGGTAGTATTATTATCTCCATTTTATTGTTTAAGAAAAAAATCAACTTATTTGATTTACTTAAGAGCTTAATAATGTGCAAAAAAGAAAAAATATATCACAAAGTTAGAAAGTGACAGAGCTCAGAGTCCAGCCTGGGAGAGGGGCAGCAGAGTCTGGGGTTATAGCCATTTCTGTGTTGCATCATCTGACATACAATGGTGCCTCCTCAGAGCTAAATTTCAGTTTTACTTCAAACCCACCTCCTACCTTTGTGGAAAAAACGATTTTATTACTCTCTCTAACAAATCATGGTAAGGGCATTCTAGAAGTCTACTGATAAGCAGAAGAACTGAACGTGGCATAAAGGAATTCAGTTTTGACCTAAAACTAGCAATTAAATGGGGCCGTGAAATTTAGTGATTTACTCACCAGAGCTGAATGAGATTTACTACATTAAAAGAAAAATCCTATGCAAATTATATTATCACACTGACTAGACCCTTTGGATAAACTTAATTGACTCGATGAGTCAATTCAAATGAGTGAGGCAACATAGTGTAGGCTGAGGATCACAACTGTGAATTTCTAGTCTTTCTCATGTCCTGGAATTATTGTGTGACTCAGGGAGACAGAATATAATCCTGTAGGTTTTGAAGTTAGACAAACCAAGTCTCTAATCCAACTTCCTCATTTCTTCTTTGTGCTTCTTTGAGTGTTAGGTGCATAGCTTCTCACCTTCTTTTCCTTTGGAGAAGACATGTTTTTCCATTTACTTTTCATTATCTGACGTGTAGCTGGACAGAGCAGACCTCATTTAAGTATATAATATTAATATACATTTACATATAAAATATATAAAATTTATATAAATATATAAAATATATTTTAAATTATATAAAATATAAATACATAAATATATTTATTTACCCTGCCAGCCGATGAAGTTATGAATACCTCTTTATGGGAGACTAGGCAGTGTAACCAGGCATGAGCCTTTGTTCTGAGAATACAGAATGACAGAGACTAGATTGCTGTCCTCAAAAATCTCATTCTAGTGGGAAAGATATATGCTTAAGTGTGGTGGGGTAGAGAAAAGTCAGAATTATTAGAGATGTGCAAAGAAAATTAGCACAGAGAAAGCTTCAAGGAGGAGATAGCATTGCAATAGGGCTTGAGAATGAATGCACTGGGTGGATCGATAGGGAATTGAACAGGATCTTATAGCGTAAATGAGCTAAGTCAGGCTTTCTTACACCCTCCTGCCATTAGCCTCTATGACTGGAACCTGTGGTCTTTCGCGCCTCACATGATCATAAACACCTGGGCCCAGGGAGCACGGGCACACACATGTGTAGGTGTGCACACCTAGGCCTAGAAGGGAGGGGATAAAAGGGTGGTGTCATTCTGGGGACTAGGGGACTGAAGTTGCTGTTTCCTGTTGGCTAGTTTCCGTTGTTCAGTATTATAGACCTATAAAAATGATACCAAGGGCTCCAAAACTCTCTTTTAGGCTGTGAGAAGCAATGGTGAATCTGCTTGGCCTGGGATGGTTACAGGACAGGTCTGAAGGTACAGGTCTGAGGGAACAGGAGGAACACAAAGCATTTGGATGGTTTCACATATAAGAGGAATATAGGGGAACCAAATAGGACATCAGGGGAAAAAAAATAATAACAGTACAAAACACAACACCACAAAACCAAAACAACAGACAATTATAAACCAGAGACATCCTGCAGGGAGGAGGAGGGAGAGGAATCAGAGGGAGGCAGGAGCACAGGGGACTGTGGTGATGGTGCACAGGTGCATTGGTGAAGGAAATTCTGTAGGGACTGCACCTTACGGGGGGGTGGGGAAGCAAATATTGTTCAAAAATGAACAATGATGTAAAATAAATATATATATATATATGTATGTATAAAGAAAAAATAAAGCATTTGGGAAGAAAGATAATGGAGGAAATTGTCCTGGGATTAGGAAGATGGTTGATTATTCATTGGGGAAAGATGAGCTTATCAGTGATCCTCGAAGTATGATCTGGACAGCATCAGCTACACCTGGGAATTTCTTAGAATTGCAGTTTTCTAGGACCCATCCCAGACTTACTGAATCAGAAATCCCGAGAATGAAGTCCAGGATAAGTAATTCAGCAAGCTCTCCAGGGAATAGAGGTACAGGCTGGCTCACTGACACAGTGTCAGCTGGCTCTTTCAATATATTTTTTTCCAAGTAAATCAAGTCACATAGTATAATCCTGACCCTTATTAGCCATAAGGAAGTTTGACTCATTACAAGTCTGGAAGTCACTTTCTAAGTAGAGAAATTAGCCAACAAAATCAAAACAAATTCTATGTGGTGACTTAATATTTGTGGAAAGAGATTTTAACCTTTATTCCCATTGTGCTGGAAAAGATTCATTGACCTCTGTTTCCATTTCAAGGCTGGTTATTGTTAGTGATATATTCACTCTGCACTCAGTTCAGAAAAAAAGGTGCCACTTTTTGTCAACTGCGATGATCTCCACCAACATGACTAAACTCAAGAAAACTATCTCTCGATGGCCCTCCCCGGTGGCATAGTGGTTGAGCGCTGGGCTGCGAAGCTGCCTGCAGCCTCTGCAGCACCGGTTCAATCTCTGGCCGCTGGGCGAGAGTCCCACATGGCGCACAGACCTCTCCTGCTGCCCGCTCCTCCCCTCAGCAGTGCACTTCATCAGTCTGCCTGTTCTGTTCCCTGCTCTGGCTCTGGTGAATTCTCTCACCCTCCCGTGCTTCTGACTGTACCCAGTGCTTGTATAAATAAATAAATAAATATTTAAAAACAAAACAAAACTATCTTTCGATGTTAGAGATTACAATATTGATTAAAGCACTAACAGTGGCCCTGCCCCTCCAAGCAAAAGGCTTAAAAGCATAAAGCTCTGTGGAACAAGTACACCTTGTGCCAAACTATTTACTATTTACTAGTCAGCAGAGGTGAAGACGTAGGATACAAAACTGTTGTAGACATTAGCTAAGGTTGGTAGTTAAGGATGAACTTGATATTGTAGAGCTTTAATTTAGGATAATTAATTTTTTCAGGAATAAACATATCATTAGTGCTGTTTTGCATATTTAAGCACTTTTGCTTCCTCTGAGGTAAATACATGTAAAGAGTAATTAGTCATATGTAAAAACTAAACAGTGGTTTTGAGCATATTAATTGGGTGGTAATTTCAACAATAAAGAAATATAATTGACAGTGTGATGAAGAAATATTATTGAAGAAGGGTGCTGTGAGCACTGTGGTTTTAATAGGATGAAGGAGAAAGTGTTGATGCAAAAAGTAAGGGCAGAAAAGATGCCTGATATTAATGCCTCCAGTAACAATAAAAATATATTGAATGAATTTTATGACACAAATACGGTTGCAAATATGGGAAATTACGTTTCTTATTCAAAGAGTGTTATGAGGCATGAATCTCCTGAAGAATATTAACTAAAATAAGGTAATAGAGAGAATGTGGCAGTCAGTGTGAATCTGGACAATATAATTCTCATCAGATTTTATCTCTATAAATCTTATTTGACTTATATGAGCAACTCATGGAACTTCACTGCCCCCTGAATTGTTAGGTTTGGTCAAAATTGATTTTTTTAAGTGTTGCATCTAGTTGTTCTTTGGCCAGTGTTATTCATTGTGCCAAGGTGATATGTGGAAGTGGCAGTCATGCCCTCTCTTGCTTAATTCTTAACTCATTCAACAGATAGACACGGAATTTAACTATATCCTTTGCCTGTCTTATGATATAAGACATGGGCATTACATGAAACATTACCTTTTCAGGAAAAGAAAAATTCTTATTCAGCAGTAAGCCACTTCTATTACTAACCTTAAAGATGATCTTTGCATCTCATAAATATATACTAAAAATAAAGTTTACTGCCAAACTTCTTGTCATTCTTCAACAAGCTGGGTCTCATGGAATATTTTCTCTGAAGTTTCCCACTGAGTCCATCACTGCTTAATTTAAGGAAATACCTTCTTTCCAAAAAACTAAAAGTAGCTACTAGAAAGAGTTAAAACACGTTGGGGAAAAGATTGTTCTAGAACAATCCTAAACCTTTTTTCTTGCCTTTCCTTTGTGTCCAGGTAAAGTTTCATAAACTCTGCACATTCTTAAGATGGACTACCTTCTCTTTTTCTAAGAAGTTTGAAGAACTAAGAAAATAAGTTCTAGCCCCTTTGTCTCTCTCCTCCCATATCCAGAATAGCAAGTAATGTTTGATTTTGTGCTCTGAATTGCTCTTTAATCGCTTCATGTATAACTCCATAATATAGATGTGATATGTTCCTTTTATATGCTTTACACAACCTAGCATGGTCTTGATCATTCAAAATTGCTTGTTGAATGTATATGTAATTCACTTAGCTAGTTCTAATTTCAGTTGAAGTTGTTTCACATTGTCTGAGAATCTTCTCGCAATAGAAAATAAGAGAGGATCCCGTAGAAGCCAGTATTTAGGAAGTCCCCAATGCTAGTGACCTCAAACTATTTTACCTTCAGATCCAGAACATAATTTTTACTTTAATGAAGTTGATTTCATGGGAAGGGCTGCCTAAGATCTCTAGGTTAATTTTTACATTTCCAAAGCTTTTTAGAGTGCTTAAGTTTTCACCTAGGAGGTTGAAGCATACAGAGGCATCAGGTAAGGGTGATAAGTAAGTTGACAGAGCTATTGGAGCTCACCTCTTGCAGAAAATATACACCTGAAAAAAATGGAAACAGCAATAGAGTGATTTCCAAGACCAACAAACACAGTTGGGATTTCTGGCAGAAAGGGTGTGTTGGAAGTTCTGTTTGAAATCCTTTGTGTTCATGGTAACTTTGTAGGCCTGTGACTGCCTGTGCTTAGGAAGATAAGGAACATTGAGAGGTAACAATATTCTGCTTAAGAATGTGAGAAACTGAAGCGAAATAGGTAGAGCCTTCATGTTGTAGAAATGACAGTAGCTGGGAAGTTTGTTGAAGTTGTGCTACTGATAAGCCCAGAATAGAAGGCCAATCCTGTGATGGCCCAGCCACTTTCCTGAAAATGATCTCTCTGAGGTCAATATTCACAGTTCTCACAATTCAAAGGCACTTTCCTTGTCCTCATTTTCCTTGACTTTTCCTAACATTTGACACTCGCTCCTACTATTTACAATAGGTTCTAATTTGACATCCAGGCTGCTGGATTCTTCTGCCCACCCCCCTTTTTTTTTTTTTTTTTTTTTTTTTGCCTACTTCTCTCTTTTCAGAGAAAAGGGGCTGGGGACAAAAATGCCTAAATAAATATCCACCATTCGTCTTCTTCTGATTAGTTCTGTGTGTTTTGAGTGGGGTGAGGACAAAAGAAATCTGTTCTTAGGAAAGGTCAAGGACACCTGTTAGAAGAAACAGAACAACTGATTGTTTGCCAACTATGTAGAGGAGGAATAAGCAAAGAAAATTATGTTGGAAAATCTTAATGGATTCTAGAACTCTCTGCATAGATACTCTATGACCCTGAAGGGAATCTAAGCAAATAACATTAAAAAAAAAATATGCATTGATGACCAGTTTTGTGCTCCATATCCCATTCATTCATTATAAAAATTGATAAATTGCATCAAAATTAAAATTTTATGCTCATCAGTAGACATCTGTGAGAAAATGTATAGGCAATAAACATTTGCATCATGCAACCTGAGATGTCAATACCTCATTTTATTTCATAAAACTCCTTTGGGTAGGAATTATAATTTTCCTTTTTTCAAAAGATGATAGAACATCAGAGGTTTCTTTTTTTTTTCTTCAGGAATTTAATGACAATTTACAAACATAAAACTGAAAAAAATTACAGTAAACATTCTTAAATCTGTCACCTAAATTCTATCATTCATATTTTATTATACTTATTTTTCTACATTATTATCCACCTACCCATCTGCGTGTCTGTCAGTCCATCATATTTTTTGATGTAGTTGTACTTCAAAGTAAATTGCAGCATTAGTACATTCCTCCCCAAATACCCCAGCATGTATATCATTACCTAGAATTCAGTATATGCTAACTATTCTTTTTCTCTTGATATAAAACACACACATGAAATAAAATGCACAAATCTGGTACTGATTCACTGAGTTTCGACAAATGTAAATACGTCTATGTGACCAACCTGTGATTGGGTATAGAACCAGAGGTTCCCCACAAATTTCCATCCTGGTCACTCCTCATCTGTCTTCCAAAACGCAACCCTGTTTTGAATTTTGTCCACAACAGTTTTGTTTTGCTGATTTTCAAATTCTTGTAAATGGCATCAAAGTATGTTCTTTTTCTGTAGGACTTCTTTATTTAGCATAATTATTTTGAAATCTGTGCATGTTGATATATTAGTATTTTCCTTATTATTTATTTGTTATTTTTATTTTAATTTCTCATCTTTTTCTTTCATAATTATTTTTTCCCCTGATCTAGAAACTTTGTCTAGCTCCAAAGCATAAAGATATTCTCTTGTTAAAGCTCTAGTGTACTTTCTTCACAATTTATGACAGCGTAGTTTAATAACTTCAGCATAGATTGTTTCATAAAATTTTCAAATCATCTCACCAAGTAAACATTTTTATGATGCCAACTATGATACAGAAACTGAAACTTAGAATGGCAAAATATTTTGCCAAAGTCAAACAGTTCATAAGTGATGGAACCAAATTTTAGTCCCACTCCTGTCTGAATCTCCAAACTGTTCTTCTAACCCGGGTGCTGTATTGCCCCATGATGAAGATCACTGTATCAGTCATACAACCACCTGGTGGAATATGAGTTAGCATTAGTTAAGCTGCTTTTACCACATAGAAAATGGTCATATTGGAGATCACACACTGTCTTGAGAAAACTGAAATCTCAAAGCATTATTCCTTTAAAGAGTGTCCTGATGTCTTCAATGACTTGTTTTTATCCTATATATTTTATTGACAGTGTTTGCATAAAGCTACTTGGAAATATGATTTTAGATAGTATAAATTTTAAAAAAATAGTGTGGTAGAGAGTAAGTAATGAAAATTGAGCTTTTAAAATTTGTTTTTCTTATCAGTTGAAACAAAGCAGACTTTTCAATCCTCTAAAATAATTTCTATAAGAAGGTTTCTGATCTCAAATCAGATTTTCTTAGTTTTAGGAATCCTGAATAAAGGTTTTGTGATTTAGAGTACAGCTGGGGTTAAAAACTGAATGCCTATTTGCTCTTATTGTTTCAACAATGACCTAAAGAAAAGGTATTATCTCAAAATGTGTGTGATGTATTGCAAGCATTATTAGTAAGAACTGTACCTATTATTTTGTAAAAGTATGTGAAAAATTGAGATTCCATACTACATTTCCTTAAATATAACTTAGCAGTTATATTTTAAATTTCTTTTATATATAACAAGATGACAATAGTATTTCCTCAAATGAACTTGAATACAAAAATTTTGTTCTTTAAATAATAATGGAAATTTGAACTTTGGCAGAAAAACATATTTTCCATATTTTATTAAGAGTAGGTGGCACTACCACTCAAATAGAAACAGATTTTTAAAAAATTGTTTATTTATGCCTGCTGAAGGTTTACCTTCACACATGGGAAATTAGGCTGTGCAAAATGTCTGGGACTTGCTTATTTTTTTTTAATATTCATTTATTTATTCATACTAGAACTGGGGTACAGGCCAGAGGTGGGGGTGGGTAAGAGGATTCACCAGAGACAGAGTGGGGAACAGAACAGTCAGATGTACTGAAATACACTGTTAAGGGGAACAGCGGGAGGGCGAGTCAAGAGAAGTCTGCTGTATCATGTGGGTAGCTCCCTGGCCGGGGATCAAACTCGTGCTGCAGTGGCTGCAGATAGCTTCATAGGTTGCGTCTTCATAGGTTTGTGTCACCAGGGAGATCCTAGCTTATGATTTTTCAGGCACAATCCATTCTGTATGACATTTGTTGGAGTGTAGTTACCTCCTATTTCTGTCTTTGAACCTACATTGCTAGATTAAATAAGCATGCTTTTTTGTGCTTACAGGGAGAAAGAAAACAATGTCAGATGCCACTTTATAGTATCTGTTCCTGAAGAATTATATCTTGGGAAATACAGATTTATGCCTCTATTTCATAAGGATATTCCCTATACATATGTTGCCTACTTTATAAAATGTATAAAAGCGAGAAACAAAATTGCTGAATCAATTGTGTATCTGTAAATTATTGGTGATGGATTCCATAACTAAATAGGGATTTGCTTTCTCATTTCTTAAATTTGTTTAGTGCTATGTCATCTATACAACAAAGTTTGCAAGAGATATTAGTAGATATCTTTGAAAATGTTATAAAAGATTTTCTAGTGTTTAAAAAATCTACCTTGCAGATAAAATTGTTAAAGGAAGTCATCAATGATGAATAAATGAGATTACTGGAGTCTTAAATATTTACATTTTCACATTGAAACAATATTCAATAGACTAGAAATATTTAAAAAAAAGATCGTAAATCACACTTTTTTGCCTTAATGTATTATTTAATTTATCTTAAACATACACAATTTTGCTAATATTCTGTCTAGTGATATACATTTGAATGACATTATATTGCTTTGATTTTAATTAGACTACATTATCAGTATATTTTTAAGAAGTGTACATTTTTCTATTTTCCCCAACTTTGTGAAAAGATAAGATTCCATTAAGAGAAATTCATTTTACAGTAAACCTTAAGATTATATATCTAGTCTATCAAGCAAAGGATTACAGTTTTAGCCAAGGTCAGATAAACAATTCTATATATAAGTGCAAAGATGATTGCGAATTGAGATATGAGTTTGGATTTAGTGATAGATTGAGAATCATCCAAATCCATTTATTGAGTTGCTGCCATATGTATATACCATTATATTGGCTTGAGAAAGTTGAAAAAAAATTTAAGTCAATTCATGCCTTAGGGGATTTTACAATCTGATAGGCAGGATAAGAAAAATGAATAAAATCTCAAACACAGACAGAAGTGCACATAGCAGTATGCATAAAATAAATGTAAACAGGGTGGTGCAAGGGGTAAAGCACCACACTATGAAGCAATCTGCAGTCTCTGCAGCTCAAATTTGATCCCTGGTCGCCTAGGGAGCAACACACATGGCGCAGCAGACCTCTCCTGGCTCGCCCACTGTTCCCCTCAGCAGTGTACTTTGGTCAATCAGCCTGTGCTGTTTCCCACTGTCTCTGGTATATCCTCTCACCCCCTGCACCTCTAGTTTGTACCCCAGCTCTTGTACACATAAATAAACAAATCTTTAAAAAAAATAAATGTAAACAACAGTCAGAAAAGATATGACATGCTACTGGAAGTTCAGAGACCTTGTGCTTAACTAGTACTATCTCTGTCACTATGCTATTTTGCCTAAATATATTTATATATTTATAAATATATTTTTTATTTTATTTCTCTAAAATAGTCAAGATAGTCCAAAAATAGATATAATACCAAATTATTTCTTTAAGGCAAAGACAATTGATAAAATCCATGTAAACAAGAAATTTTGGTAGAAAAATGTAATTTGGAACTGACAGCAACACTGGGGTTCAATTGACATTCTGAAGTTTTAAAATCTTGATATGGATTGGGGAAAAAAAAACTGGAGTATGTGCTGACTTGAAGACAATAAAAAGGGGAAAGGGGAGCTATTCATTTAGCTATTCATTTGTCATTTAGAAGTTCTAATTAATGTCACTGTGAAAGAAACATCTCATCTAGTCTCAGAACTCAGCAAGGAAAACCAAGATTTATGTCTTCAAGAAGAGGGCATTATGGGAAGGAGTCAACATCCTGAACACGTCATTGCTATAAACAGAGTCCATAGGATTGTTTATAATACATCTTTTAAGGTCTGCTGTTTTAATGTTAGCTTGACTAGAAGATCAGTTACATTTGTAATTTTGAACCAGTAACTTGCCCTTCTTATACTTTAGTTTTCTCATGTGCACATTGAGAGGCTTAGATTGATTGGCTCATTTAAAGGTGGAATTTTAGTTTAATGTGTCAAGGAGAGGTGAGGTTCTTGGTGCCACTTACAGCAAAGGAGGCTTGGAGGAAGCTGTATTGCGCTTGGATATCCACTTTTATATGTCAGCAGAGTTACTGGGGCTCAAAAAACTGTTGTTAGTTGTTGTCACCTATCAGAATTAGAGCTATGAGAAGAAGAATTTCTCCTATAGGGAAGATATAAGTAAGAGACAAGAAGCAATCCATAAGAAGAATGTCCCTACCCATAAGGAATGCCAGAATTAAGAGATGAAGGAGGAGTCAACTGAAGTGATAGTGAAAAACAGAGCTCAGGAACTTAAGAGATATAATGATAAATGATTTTTATCAATTGTAATGAAAAATAATACTATGGATAAGATACATACAGTAAATAAACAGGATGAAATATAATTGATGAATTCCAATTAGCTACATAAAGAGTTTTTATTACTAACTAATTATAGATGCTAGGTACCCCAGAAGTTTTTTTAACGATATTAGGAAAACCAACTTACTCTTCTCTAACTATATTTTATATTTTATGACAGCGAGGAAATTAAGTTAAGCAATCATAAATGCCAAAAGACAAGTAAAACTTTCTATACCTTCGCAAAAGATATGATTTATCTGGCTAGCAAATCCAGGGTGGCCTTTATGAAACGGAAAATGCAAAATTATCCCCCCAAAAAACAAAGAAGTGAACAATTTAAAATTGTCCCCGAAGAACTAACTGGCAGGATTAGGGCAAACTAGAGAAGACAAGTATTTTTGAGCATCGGAAATAGTATGATGGGCAAGGAAAGTCTGAGGTTTTCAGGAAACAGCTTAGACACATGCTGGCCGAAAATTTACCAGAAAAGGGTGCAGACCCAGGGGCCCTCAGTCAATACCACTCTCCACTACCACAGGTAAATAAGCTTGGAGTGAAACAACCACTCTTCACCTGCTGGAAATCAGAGGGATGGACTGAGGGATGTTCCCCAAAGCACAGGAAAGGACTTCTGAACCCCTCTGGACAAGATTGAAAAGCTGACCCCAGAGACACTTGTGAGGGCAGATAAAGAGCCAATATTTATTGATTAGCAAAAAAGCAAAGAAAGAAACTTCTGGGGAGAGTTTTCTGGGCTTGAGACACCTTGAAGTGCTAGGCCTAAGATTCTATGTAGGTTTTTGGACTAGGGGTTGAGAACAAAGGATTTAAACTGTATTTGCTAAGGAAAGTGGACTTGGCTAATGTACATTTGTTGTTCCTAAGTTGTGAGCACAACTGCAGCCTTGTGGCTACCCAGGGCTCACAACCATATTCAAGGCAATCATCTCATGGAAGTTGTGTTCCCCCAGCTCCAGTTGGAACTGATCTGGTCTCAAGGTTTGTGATTTTTTTTTTTTTTTTTTTTTTGGTCTGTCTACAACTTCCTTTTTCCTCCTAGCAACCAACTTGATAAGCTGTGGAAAGACATCTCAGAAATGGTAAAAATAAAACAATGAGTCAAGAAAAGTTATAGCAGCATGTGTCTGGGTCTGGAATCATCAGGTTTTTACCAGTCCACAGGAACAGTAAAATTTCTGTCCTTGAGTCCTGTCCTGGCTTTGTGCAGGCACCCTTCCTGTCTTAAAAGGTAGTAGGTGTTGATATACTTAAAGAAGTTAGGTCAACATCCTCAAATGCTAGTGTAAGAAAATTATATTTAATTAATAGCATGAAAGGAAGCTTTTGAAGCTTTATGAGCTAGTAAGTGGCATGATCAAAGGAGTTCTTCATGAAGTTACATTTGTAAATACATAGCAGGTAAAGTAGAGAAGAAGTTGAGAAGGAGAGTCTGGGATGGGAGGTCTCAGTTGAAAGTCTAGTTTTTGCAGTGGTGTAGGTGGCCTGATGTAGGGGTGTTGCAGTGTGAATGGAAAAAATGGATTGAGAGGGTGAGCAAACTTGTCCAGCAATTGAATGACAGTTTGTAACTACTGGAAAATGACAGTATGACCTAAGGCCAATTCCCAATCTCCAATGCCATCTTTCTTACTTAGTAAAAATGGATTATAGTGTTTTGCTTCTACCTGTTTCAGAGATGCTGTCAGAATTGATTACACGTATTTCCCCAAAGTAATCTAAAGTGCTTTAATTTGGAACTGGACACTATGTAAATGCAATTATTCATTATGTATAAAAGAGGAATGCAGCATGATGGATGTACCAAGCCAATACTAGAGCACTGTTTGAGAATATTGAGAGGCAAAGAAGCCAAATAATCAATAAGGTGTTTTGTGGAGGGTTAAAGACATTGATAGAAAGGTACTGAGTGAAAGGGAAATAAAAAGGGATAATGCATTGGAGAGTTAAGACAGATGAAAGACAGATAATTTCAAGAGAAAATTGAGTATTTAGGTTTATTTTGAACATTAATAAGAAAAAAATTAAAAAGTATAGGCCATTTTTAGTACATGTGACATTTATGAAAAGGGATGAGAATAATTACGCATATATGTGTTATGTGTACATTTTGAATTTTATATTAAAGAGAATAACACTTTTATATACAGCTGTGCTATAGAATAGTATTTTTATTTCAAAGATATAACTAGAGTTCTAGAGCTGACCCCTTCTAGGGTTCAAAGGAATGTGCACTATTAGAGGCTACTGGGGTACTGACATTAGGGTGCCCAGAAGAATAATTTTAGGACTATGTTTTTAGCTGATTCCTATATTTATAACTATGAAAAGAAAGAAAAAAGCAATTGTGATAAAATCACTAATGCACAGCTAGCTACAGTTCTGTCCCTACACTGTCAGCCATGTTTAACAGGATTCTTTCTTTTCCAACAGCGAAATTTGGGGATTTAGAAACTCCCTCCTTCAAATCCTCCAAATCCAGCTCCTCCTCCTCTTCTTTTGCTTTGTCCTGGTATGATTACAAACTGATTTAGTATTTATCATCGATTAAAAGTCTATGATGAACTGTTAAAAACTGCTGCATCATTTAGCTTAATTGGATGCTGTGTCACAATTTGACAACTAATTATGTGACTGGGTGCCTTGTGGAGGCTCTTCCTTGGATTAAAAAATGAAGTTAATTGTGTTGATCTTTTATACCTTCCCTCTACTGGAAACTTACTAGCTATTGGATAACCCAGAGCTGGTGCATTAAATTAAGAATATTCAAATTATGACCTGCTGAATGAGGAAGAACAAAGTCATCTAAACTTACATTGGCTGGCCAACAGGTGGCATTCTGCATCCCAGCTACCATTTTGGGGATGCGATGACCCAAGGGCTGTTTTTACTGAAGACTCATTTTCTTTTTTTCAAAGTAGTGTTTTTGCATTTTTCAAGTAAATCATAAATCATATAGTTGATTTATTTTTCATGTTTAGAGTAACCTCCATACTGTTTTCCATAGTGTTGGACCCATCTGCATTTCTACCAACAATGAGTGCATGGGGATTCCTTTTATTCCACACCATGACCAGCACTTTTTGTCCCTGCTCTTTTGATATGGTCATTCTCACAGGTGTGAGATTGTATCTTGTGGTTTTGAGTTGCATTTCGTGATAATTGCTGATAAGCATTTTTTTCTTGTTCCCATTGGCCATCTTTATATCTTCTTTGAAGACATCTCTGTTGATCTCTTCAGCCCATTCTTGATATATACAAATATATTTTCCCATTTAATAGGTTGTCTTTTATTTTTCTGATAGTGTTTTTTGTTGTTGTTTTTTTTCTGAACAGAAGATTTTTTAGTTTAATGTAGCCGAATTTACCTACTTTTGCTTTTGTTTCCCTTGCTATAGGAGAAGAATCCCCAAATAATCAGTGAAGCCAATGTTGTGGATTGTTTGGCTAGTTTTCTTCTATGCTTTTATGGTTTCAGATCTTACATCCAAGTCATTAATCTAATTTGAATTGTTTTATTTTTAATGATTTGAAATTGTGATGTAATACCATTCTTTTGCATGTGATTGTCCTGTTTTTCCAACACCATTTGTTGAAAGATTTTCCTTTTCCATTGTGTACTCTTTGCTTTCTTCTACAAGACAAGGATGTCCACTTTCCTCACTACTTTTCAATATAGTATTGGAAGTCCTAACTACAGCAATTATGCAAGGAAAAAAGATTAAGGAAGAATCCAAATTGGGAGTAAGGAAGTAAAACTATCACTTTTTGCAGTTGATTTGATAATATACATAGAAATATGTGATGACTACTCTAAAGCCTATTAGGAAAAATAGATCATAAAGTGGTGGGTTACATAATCAGTTTACAATAATCATTTGCATTCTTATATGCAGACAACAAACTCAATAGAAAGAAATCAAGGAACGAATCCTATTTACTATCACAGTATTTAATACCTAGGCATATACTTAACAAAACAGGTGGAGGACCTGTAAATAAAGCTATTGTATATTGTTTAAAGAAAAATAAGATACAAAGAAATGAAAAGATATTCCCTGTTCATATATTGGGAAAATTAACATTGTTAAAACAGCCATCTCACCAATATCGTTATATATATAGTCAGTGAAGTTCCTATGAATATTTCAATAGCATTCTTCAAAGAAACAGAACAAACATTACTGGAATGTTTATGGAAACACAAAAGACCACAAATAATCAAAGCAAATCTGACACCCCCCAAATAAAAAATGAACAGGGATATTAGTCCCAGACTTCAAACTATTCTACAGAGCTGTGGTAATCAAAATAATATGACACTTGAATAAAAAAAAAAAACACAGCTCAATGGGATAGAGTTGAAAGTCCAGAAATAAACACTCACTTATATGAACAATTAATCTACAACAAAGGGTCAGTTTCAATTCATCCACTCAAGAGAAGTAAAGTCAGAAGGTTTACTTACAGGTCTCCAAATGGGGGTGCATTTAGCTCTGGGCAGTGTAGTTCTTTGGGGTAACCAGCTAGAAAGAGAGAGAGGGAGGGAGGGAGGTAGCTATAAGCACCTATTTACCTTGTTCTTATAAGAAAATTATGAGCGCTGTCACTAATCTGCACAGGCTTACCTCTGAGTGGTCATTTTAAAAGGTGTCCTGAGAAAAGCAAGGTGGGAACAGGTCCTATTAAATATACAGTTTAAGGCATTAGCAGGATTTTCTTAACACAAAATGTCTTGGTAGCAACTCAAAATGGTTGTTTTCTCATCATACCAAGCCACTTAACCTCTTTCTCATGAAAGTTTTCTTTAAATATTTTTCTTCTCTCAGCTGATAATATCTTTCAAATAAATTCCTGAATGTTAAAAAACATTCTGGAATCATGAGGGAAGCTATTGTATAATGGTGAAATTAAGGCTAGAACTATTGCTCTTGGGATAGCAAATGTTCATTTTGTCTTTTTGGCCAGTTGAGGGTGATGAGATCAATCACAGAAGAGAGCCATGGCTGAGAATTCAGATATTGGAAATAGATATGGCAAACTTTGGAATCCTACAATCAGGGAAGCATTGTCAGGTGATGCCTCCACCAGTGAGTCTAATGACATTATTAGTATGATTACTGGAAATTGAAGAGACATTTCTCAGGATGTTAGGACTTGGAGGATGTGTGAAATAAGTGAACTTGTGGTTTTCACAGTTCTGTGAGATTCTAATGATCTTTAGAATTCCCTCATAGCCAAATACAGGAGACAAGAGACTAAGCAGTAGTTCTCTACTCTTATTCTACCACTCCACCTCTGCCTTTGTTTTATGTCATGGGATACCAGTTATTACTACTTTATTAAATAAAACTCTTATCATTAAAAGTGTTTTATTTTTAAGATTAAAGTAATAGATTCAGGGAGACAAAGTGACTCACTTAAATTCTCACTGGTCTCCCAATCCAGGGTGCTACCTAAAATATAATCTTGCTGATTTATTAAGCGTTCCATCTAGGGTCAATTTCATAGCCCCAATTTAAGAGACAGACTGAATGAAAATCTGGCATGTCACCTCTGAAATTCTGCCAAGATCTTTTTCACTGAAGCAACCATACCATTTTCACCTTTGTGTGCTGGCCAGTGGCCACATCCACCAAGGATAACTCCCATTTGCTTTGTGTGAATTGGCTTTTGCTGTAGCAGAATTAACTGGCTGCAAGGCAGATTTCTTACAATCAATTTGGGATGGCTCTGAATTTCTCTTACCCTTGTACATGGCAATCAACTCTACATGGATGCCTGGAGGATGCTTCAGGGACTGGAGGATGTGAATAGGACTGAAAAGCTTATAAACCAGAGCATGTCACAAAAACTGAAGAAAGAGGGTAATTACAGTACTGTGGGCTATGGTGAGAACTAATGGGATCAAACTAATAATAGGAGATATTTCTTGAGAGGGAGTGACATTAGTGAGTATGAGATTCTCAAAAAGACTGCAGAATCATGCTTTATGTCATTAATATCTTTATCCCACCCACCCAGAAGTGGAAAGTATATTTCTGGCAGACACATGCACCTCAGAAGCTTTTGCTATACCTAATTTCTGTTTGTATGAATAAAGATGTAATACTATTGAAGATGTAGATTTATGCCTTTGACATTAATAGCACTAGACAGTTGGATTCCCTGCCCTTTCCAGTGGCAATAGAGCCCCTTTCTCTTTGTAGCGAAACTTAGTTATTCTTGTAACATAAATGCTTTTATCACTTTGTTCAGGGCTCACAAACTCCAGGAAATCATTCAGTAAGATGTTAATTTCTCCTTTTACTTGCAGCCTTACACTCAGAGTGAGATGTCACTGGTCTTTATCCTTTATGAACCAGTTTTGAATGTGTCAGGTGGTAAATTTAAAATGAGACCATTATTTTAATCTGTGGCAAAGGGAAAACATAAATTGGATAAAGGATTACATGGTATATTAATCTCCAATGAGTGTGTGTAAGACATACATACTCTGACATGATTCTAGGTTCTTTGATGGCATATTCTACTTTTCTTTTTCCTTTATTAGAATATTATTTATTTTCCCTGGAGATGTCATTGAAGAGTTTAACAAGAGTATTGATATTTTTTTATTAATCAAGGACTATACTTGAGAATGCAAATGTATGATTGGTAATAAATAAGCCCTGGCATTTGGAAAAAACACCATGAAGCAAATTTTATCAAGACCTGCTCTTGTTTTTTATTTTGCATTAGTTTTATTGTATAGCCGTAGTTCTTATTTTAGCATATATTTCAATTCACTAAGTAGTATGATATACAGGCATATTTTAATATAACAATAAAAATCAAATGGAATCAACCAAAATTATGTGGTATGGAGGCTGGAGGCTAACATTTTATTATATCATTTATTTAAACTCTCATCATTTAGTCTCTAATAGGACAAAGTCAAGGTAATTGGGTGCCCTTAATTGAGGGTAGATAGTTTTAGCATCTATGTCATTGACACTAATGGCAGAGATTCATGAGATAATTCAGTTCTGAAAATTTGACAACAAAATTCAAACCTAGAGACCTCTAACATGATTCTCTATTTGACTTAATTAGGTATTATTACATTATAGTGCCTACTTGATTGTGCAGGTAGCAACAATACTCCATCAAAAATGCCTCTAACTAAACAGATGTGACAATAATGTTTATATATAGCGAATAGCTACTTTATCCCAGGAGAGCATTGTGGGATGTTAATTGTACTTCATGCCTGTCCTCATACTATTCCCAAAGCATATGTATAGGGCTTTTTAAGAATTTTTGTATTCTACTAGAGAAATATTGTCTTTTAGGGGGAAAATGGAACATTGCAGAAAGTACCCCAAAATTTACCCCCCAAAATGGGTGGGTCTCTTGCCTACAAGATTTAATATCATATAATTAGGAGTCAGTTCCTCAATATCCACAAGCCTTAGTGGCTCATGTACAACACAGGAGTAAAATGTCTTGTCCTACTGAGATCTCAGTGCTGTTATAATTAAATATGACTGGAAGGTGAAAGTATTCTGAAAACCCAGAATCAAGAGACAAATGAGCATTCCTTTAATTTTAAAAGTTATACTTCTAGCAGCTTTACAAACACAGTTTTATTAACTATAGATGCACAGTCATTTGAAATTGATTCTATATAGGACATCATTTGAAACCATTCCAAAAAAACTTTTGTGTACTCTTGGAGTCATTGTGTTGTGGGTGACACTAAATAATCATTGAGCGAGGGGCCTCCCTGGTGGCACAAGGGATTAAGCACAGCACTATGAAGCAATCCGCAGCCACTGCAGCACAAGTTCAATCCCTGGCCATGGAGCTACCCACATGGTGCAACAGACCTCTCCTGGCTCAGCCGCTGCTCCCCTCAGCAGTGTATTTAAGTGGATCTGCCTGTTCTGTTCCCCACTCTGTCTTTGGTGAAGCCTCTCACTCCCACCCCACTCACCACACACCTCTGTCCTGTGCCCCAGTTCTTGTATGCATAAATAAATCTTTAAAAAATAATCATTGAGCTCCAGGTGCTCATATTTAACAATTGTTTCCCTTTGGGGTTTGGCAGTTCCTTTCCCTGCTGTCATTCTCCCTGGAGCCATTCTGTCTCTATTCTCTTTTCCTGTTCCCTAATTCTTGTCCTCCTTTCACTATCTCCTTTTTGGTTACTAGTTATTAGGACAGAAAATTCAGGACATGGCCTAAAATTGATTGATAAGAATTTTCCCATCCTTTACCTTATTAGAAATTCTGAATATTTCAATATAAGGAATATATTTATGCCAAACCTCTTCAATAGTTTTGCATATCCAATAGAAATACAAACAGGTTTCTAAAATTTAAGGAGTCTTGAAAAGATCATTGGAAGTTTTAGGGGCCTACAACAATTTTCCAGACTTTTATAAACAAGCTAACTTATTCAAGATACATTTTCATTGTGAAGAACAGGTATGTTTCCTTTATGTGTTTCCACTGAGTTATGAGCAACTAGACAGCAGGGACAAAATCTGATTCATGGCCGTATCCCCATTGCCTAGCTTGGAGATCAAAGTAACTAAACACAATGAAAGATTGACAGATTCAGTAAACCTAAGCCAGTGTTTCAAAACAGCAGTGAAGTTGCACTTATACATCAAGAAATCTTCAATTGCTGCACAGAGTCCAGTTACACACTCTATATGGCAAATCACATGTACACAAATAATTTTATTCGAAATTATTGGGCAATACAGACATGGGGAGTTGTGAGAATACAAAGATATCTAAAATAAAATCAGGCAGTGACAAAAAATTAAATGAGTTCTATAATAAAAGTTGTTTTGCTGGTCTACTTGAACCTTTATGATCTGATCTTTCCTATCTTTCTTTGTCTAAGTTTGTTGCCGTCTCCCTTCCTATGATTCAGTTAGTCTAAATTGGTGCTTCTCAAACCAGGTTTAGGGACCAGATGTTTTTGTTTGTGTTGTATTTCTAATCCACAGTGGAAGCTACATGATCCCCATGCATGTGTCTAAGCCAATACTCACCCTACATGCTCACCCCCTTATGCTGTTTCAATGACACTCCACCTCCTCCAGGCAATAATGGGGTCATTGATGCTTTGATGTCACAGCAGAGTTACTTTCCATAAAAGTTTCTGCACACTCACTCCAAGTTTCTGAATTTATCTGTTATAGACAACCTGTAAAGCAAGGTGGTGGATCACTTTGAAATAACACTTTTAAGTTACTTGCAGTTTGTAAACCATGTGGCACCCCAGCCATTCCACTTGTGATTTTTGCTTCCTAGAATGACCCTGACTTCTGAGTAATTCTTGACTTGACAGCCCAATGACAGCACCTTGAGTCACCTCCTCCAGAAAGCCTACCTAGACTATGACTCAAGGCCCCATTATTGTTCCTATTCTCTCCATAAATCACAGCACTCATTACCTGCATTTGAACTTGTGGGTTCACTTTTCTGATCATGAAGTCTTTAAATGAGAGGCCTATCCTTTCTCTCCAATGCCTAAAAGTGCCTGATGGTTATCATTGACATTTAATATCTAATTACTGAATAAATGAATCACCAATGGAACCAAAGGGCATGTAAATGGCTCTGGCAACATAGAATAGGAAGATATTAATTCTGGTTCAAAGTCTGGAGAAGATTGCACTGAAGAAGCATTATTGAAGTAGGCCGGGAAAGAAGAGAAAGTTGGCAGGCATAGTAAGGTACAATATATTTCAGGCAGCAGAAATAGCAAGGGGAAAAAAAATAGGTATTGATCATTAATTCACGATCTAATCAGAATCTGTGACTTGTTTTATGTGGCTGCAGTGTTGAGCCTCTAGCGATAAAGCTAGAAAGATATCTGGAGACTCAACTTGTAGGATGTGTGAAATCATTAGATATTTTTGGATTTTTGGAAAGATTCATTCACTTGTTCAGTCCCCAGCTCCTAAGCAATGACTGGATGCTACATCCAGTCCTGCTCCTAAGACATAATGCCCGTCCTCTAACAGTTAGTGAGCAGCCAAACAAGCAATGATGGAACTATCTCAAGATAGCTGGTGACAAATAAGTGACGTAGTACATGTAAAATAATTAAAACAATGCTTGGCAAAATGGAAGCAATCATCATCACTGTACCTAACTCCTTTTTCCATGAAATAAAAATGGATGTTGAATATGGTTTGTCTCCTTTAGATGTGAGTTACAGTAATTCTGTTTCAACAGAATGTAAGTATACAAGAATATAATAAGAGCTAAGTGTACCAAGATCAGATTTTGTGTCCAATATTAGTGCTCAGTATTTAACAAGAATTACCTCTACTATTCAAGCCTCATGACTCTGTGAGACAGTTATTGCTATTACTCGCCTTGTAAATATAAAGGACCCAAAGCTTAAAATGGGTTGAGTCATTTGCCCAAAGGGATTCGAACCCACATCTGTCCCCAGAAATCAAATGCTTAGCCATGACACTATACCTCCTATTTATCCAGATATACATTTTAGATATTTTGTGATGAAGTCATAAGTATAGTGGGTGATTCTTCAAGATTGTGTTTCCCCCATACTCCACTCATCATTATTTTTAAAATGTGCTTTCTTAATAATAACACAATAGTTTCTCCTCTCTTTTTCAGATTCAGTTTCCTGGGGGAGGGGGTCAGTTCTGAATGTGGTTCATATGAATGGGAAGGTCTTTTAAAATAATATTTTTCTTTTGGACATAATCAATTTTCTTCTTTGTTGAATATATGTAATATAATATTGTCATTCTCATGTCACTTTAATAGTATTCATTTGGGGTTTGTTCCCTACTAACTCAGGGTTATACATTTCTTAAAAGACAAGTGAACCTTAAATCTCTCATTGCAACAGGACTTACTTTCAACCCAAAGGAGAAAGCAAAGTTTCACTGTTCAAGTTCCCTAATGCCAGTACACATAATGGGGATTTTATAGTCATTCCTCAAAGATAAATGGCCATTTCTGTTTTTATTTTCCTGTAATGAACCATTTAATAAAACATTAAATTTCTGCATGTCATTTGCAAATAAGCTCAAGTGCTATATTTCAGACTTAAGAGAACCGTTCTCCTTTCAGGCAAATTTAATAAATTGAGAAGCCTTGTCATTTATTATGGTAAACATGAACTTGATCAAATTAATAATAAAGAGCTCTAATTCATCTTTGGATGCTTTCATTCCCTTGGGGAATACAGTTTTTATAATATGACTTTTAAGCCATATATATATATATGTTCATTTTTTCTACATTAAGATTAATTATATGCTGATTGACATTTTGAGTTGGGTCCTATTTTCCTGCTGCTTAATTACTTCCAATCATTTCGTTATCCTTCTGTAATTTCATGACAACTCTACTGAAAGTATTGTGACTGGAGATTGATGTTCCACAGCTTCTTACATTCTTGTAATTTAGGGTCTATTAATGGCAGACTGAGGGGAAAAAAAACAAGAACTTAATTGGTTTTAAATTGGTCTTAAATTATAATTAGAGGAGAAGAGAAGTAAGTCATAACTTAGGTGTTTTTTTTATCACAACAAAATTTAGAGGCGTTGATCAGTTAGGGCACTGTTTTTGGTGGGGGAAGGAAAATCTCCTGGTAATTAGACATGTTTGAAGGCTGCAGTGCTTAAAGGAAAAAGCAGCCACACCTGTGGAGATGCTCATGCTTCTCAGTCTGGCAGCAGGGACTTCTGGGCATCCCATAATAGCAGTCTAGCCCCGGTAGAAACTTCCACCAAGACACACAAGATAGAAATGAGTTGCCTGGCAATTGGATTTGAGGAATGCCCCTTCATAAGGTCTTTTTTATATCCTATATATACCACACTTGTGTTTCTGTTGCCCCCAGAAGTCAGCTCTGGCAGAAAGTTGATTCTGCAATGATCTTGGGAGGGAAGCTGGCTGCCACATCTACCATCCATTCATTCTCCAAATGGATCCTATTCATCTTACTTACTAAAAGGGGCAGATTCCTTCTTCCTCTCAGTTCTCTATCTGCATCTCTCCCAAAGTTCAATCAAAAAGGATGACCTCCCCATAAAGAGAAGAAATCATCTTCCGCCAAGGAAATTGAAGGTGTTGAATTCTATAGGTGTAATTATTAAATGTGTTCTCCTTGTGGGAAATTTTAAGTTTAATTTGCTACATTCTTGTATCTTTTTTTACAATAGAAAGGTGATAGTCTTAGATGTTGAAGAGAAGTTCATATGGAATCAGATATAAATGAAAGGGCAAAAGGTTTGAATTGGGATTATCCCAGGGCATTCATTGATTGTGATTTTGAGAGAAGAGAGAGTTGTAGCTAAGATGATTTCTTTGCATTTTCAGTGAAGTGACTGTAGAATGCAGTAACAATACAGATGGCAAGTGGTAACAAGGCAGGTAAGAATATATTTACCAGTATTTTTTATGCCTCCTTTGTCAAGTGAATGAGTTCAGAGCCTTTTATATCATCTTTCATGTGTAAGCAATCTGTGCATGGGGAATTAGCCAAAAAGGCAGTTTTTATTTTCATAGTCTTTTTAGAATTATGAAACTTAACTTCTTTAACTCCATTTGCTTATACATCAGTTTGACACAATCTGTAATGAAATTTTATGGCAAGGTAAAGAATTTACACCATTTCAGTTAAATTAGATAAAAGTGCATGAATCCCATTACAGATGAATCTCACTTTTACAGACTTTGGAAAAGAACATTAGAAGTGCCATGTTATGACACTAACAGAAGAATTCATATATTTCTTCTTGCTTCCTTCTTGTTATTTCTCAGGGCCCATCAAATTGCCTGAAACACATTCATGTATGTTTGTTGAAGAATTTGTAAATGAATATGGGCCTCTCTCGTGGCCTAGGGTTTAGTCTCAGAACTATCATTGTTATGGCCTCAGTTCAATCCCCTAACAGGGAGCTAACTCATATATAGTGCAGCAGACCTCTCCAGTCTCGCCCGCTGCTCCCCTCAGCAGTGTATTTCAGTAGATCCATTTGCTCTGCTCCCCACTCTGTCTCTGGTGAATCCTCTCACCTCCCTGCGCCTCTGGCCTATAATCCAATTTTTGTATGCATAAATAAATAAAAAATAAATCTTAAAAAAATTCATAAGGAAATAGATACTAACTAAAGACTTGGAAATTTGCATCATAAGTCAACTTGCATATATATTTCAAATATCAAAATAGTAATAAATCTCTTATGATTACTTATTTCCTACTTAACCTCTGACTTAACACACAAGGATAGTTTAAAACTAGACATATGCTTTAATGGTTATAGTGAACAAATTTACTCCTTACAGTAATTCATACCATTTATCTAGGACTTTAAAGCAACACATTTCTATGCAGAGATATATGAAGAAGTGAATTTGTTGATTCCTCCTGTCTGTAGATAATTTCTATCACCAAAGCTTCAGCATTTCCTTGGGAAAGATACAGTAAACTCTTAAAGCAATGCCAGTCTCTCAAATTGAAAACTGCAGGCTTTCAGACAAAATGTGAATAATCTGATCTGCAAATATATTCATAAATGTGTGTCACAGCTGTATGTAGAGAGAATATGAATAGTTTCCAATTGTGCCTGGTGCTAACTGGGCACCTCAAATATTCTCCCTTTGTGCTCACTGCCATCACTGCCGACCATCACGTTGCTTGGGTCCTCGAGATTATGGCAGAAAGCTTCACAGGGTTAATGTTACATAAAGCTTCACAGGGTTAATGTTAACTAACCAATTAGCTAGCTAATCTAGAAAGGGATCATATTGTTCCAAGCATTGACTTAATGCGAACCCATGGGCTGTCATAACCTCAAAGGCAGCTTTGCATGGAAAAGGTAGTATGTTAGGACTTCATTTGATGGTATTCTCATTGTGAATAGAATGGAAGACTTAAGAGTGAAACTGGTATAACTAAAGTGTTTGGAGTGTGAGGAAAGACCTTATATACACACAATAGTGGATAGTATATAAAAACATCATCAGCTTCAGTTTTACTCCCTGTCAAATAGGGTGCTGAAGTGACTTACATGGTCTTTTCTGAAAAATATTGAGATTACCATACTTGAAGTTGATAACCATTTTTTCAAAGTTTTTAAAACTTTTCTTGATAAAAATGGATATCCACGACTTCTTACAATATTTAAATCTGCATATTCCTCATGATGACCGCTATTACCATTTAAGAACCCATTAAGTTGCAAGCTGTGTACAAGACTCTCTAGACAGATTATTTTTAATTCTTTAAAATACTCTTCAAGTTTGATGCTATCACAAATTGACAGAAGGAACTGAGGCACAGAAAAGTTAAGTAATTGTGCTGAATTTATATGACTAGCATGTCTCTGAGCAGGAGATTTGAATCTGGCCATGTGTGGCAGCATGACCCACAAAATTATTTCATTGCATACATTGCCCAAGGCCTTCATGGATTTAGAGCCATGTGACTTCTGAAATCTCATCTTTTTCCTCTTTAAAGCTTCTGGTGAGTGTGTAAGTTGGAGTGGCACATGTAGAAATCATTTACCTTTTTATTCATTTACTTATTTATTTATTTATTTAAGGACTGGGGTGTGGGCCAGAAGTGTGGGGGATGTGAGAATTCATAGGAGAGAGATGGGGGAGCGGAGCAGGCTGATTTATTGAAATATATTGCTAGGGGGAGCAGCAGGTAAGTCAGGAGAGGTCTGCTGCATCCTATGTGGGTTAGTTCCCTGGCCGGGGATCGCACTAAGGCTGTAGTGGTGATAGCACTGAGACTTAACTCCTAGGGCACCAGGGAGGCCCAATCATTTACTTTTTAAAGAATATTGAAAGTAGTCATCATAGTCCCACCTGTATTAGAATAGAGGTCTTGAATTCAAAAACCACAGTTTTTTCATTTGTGCTTTCACACAAGACCCAATATATACTCTATAGTAAAAATTTGGTTTGAGGGATTTAAAGTGAAAACGCTGAATCGGATTTGTCACAGAACTAGAAGAAGCTATTCCATCGCAAATACTGATCACACAGTCTCAGTCATGCACAAGTTAGATTTTTGAGTTGATGTGTAAAACTGGGAAAGAGAGAAATGGCCAGTAGGGAGCAGAGAAAGTAGGAAACAACCCTAGAACTGATTTAAAATTGCAAAAATGAAGAAGAACCAGAACATGTGTCCTCCTTTACTTTCCTTGACCAGTAAGATTTAGAGCAGATAGAACTAAATTTTTCCTTCAGGCTCTTCTCCTTTATGTTCTCCCTCCCCAAACAAATATTCATTTTTCTTGAAGGCGATTGCTGATCAGAATCAAATTCTGCTTTCTCCTTTCTTGCCACATCCAGTCTTGCCCTACAATTCAACTTGCTTACTTCTACACCTTCAAGATTCCTCCGTTCAGTCAATCAATCATGTGAAGAGCCATGCTGTAATTTTGTGCTTTAGACATTCTTAACTTACTTTACAATAGGATTTTGAGGTGCTTGTTGCTGGCTCAAGCTGATAAGAAAAAATATAGAAGAGTGTTGGCTTCTTGAGCTTACATCAGTGTTGTGAATTATATAATGAAACCTGTCTGAGTTGGAATTCTAAAGCTATTATCCTTCCAGCACTGAGATGCGACACCAAAGGAGCCATTTAGGATCTCTTTGCCATTTATAGCTTGAGAAATCAGATTATTTTTCTCTTAAAAAAGGTTTGTTATGGGTAGTTATTCAACTTACCACATTGTCAATAGTTTGCAATATTGGCTGCTAGGAGACATACTAAATCCAAGGTATGATTTCTCTGTGAGTTTATTTTGTCTCTTAAATGATGTCTCAATATCTATTCTAGTGATTTTTGAAAAGTTTTCACTGGAGATCTTCTGTGACCTTGGTGTTGTGTGCCATTTGTGCATCATTAAAAGGTTGTAATGAAGTTCTGCCGCACACAGATTGTAAAAGGTCAAGCAGAAAGTTGTGAGCCAATGAGGTTGGGAAGAAAAATTGTGCTTGCTGCAGAAGTTGAGGGATTCATTATATTGATGCTATGGGGTTTTCAGCAGAGTAATAACTGGGTTAGCAATAGAATGTAAATCTTCTCAGCCACTTAGTCTGAATCTGCTTCTTCTTGATTTGTGGGGATATATTTTTAACAGAGTACAAGGAAAGTCATTACACTCAGAGGAAAGCCAGCGGAATTGGTAAATGCACTGTGGATGAGCAGCCAAAAAGAAGAGTAGAACTAGAGGTATAAAGCATATCAACCTTCCTGGTTGCCAGTGTAAGAAGTATTGTCAACCTATAGGAAAAAAAAGTCTCAGAAGAACTGCGCGTAAATGATGACTCTAATTTCTAAAAGGATATGCAGGATTTTTTTTTTTTAATTCAGTGATCCAGAGGTGCACGTATAGCTAATTGAAATCCCTAAAATAGCTACCAACAGAAGTAATTAAAAGAATTTGAGATAAAAATAACATCAAAATAGCAACAGCTTCAAGCCAATTTATTTAGTAAGAGCCAACAACTAATGAGAACGAATGAGAACTTGGCTCCTTTAAAAAGAAGAAGGAACTCTAAGCTACTGATTCTTCATTGAATAGTAGATGTGGTTTCTTAAATGGAATTTTAGAAATTGTGTGCAAAAGTACAGCAGTTGATTGTACGTCTCACAAGCTGACATATGGAATGAGATAATTTCTTCTTTAAACAAGCCCCAAACCATCTGTTGACTTAACTCTGAATTTTACTTGGAATTACTTAGATATTCCTCAAGATTAGTTCAATGCATTTCTTTAATTTATACATGGGTTTTTAGGTGTTTATGTCAAAAGAGAGAGAGTTAAAAAATTTTTCCAGAGAGGCATGAAGAGTCCTTAAGGTATGTTTTATAAAACTGAGACTGTTTTTTGGAATTTTAACTTGCTTCGATACCTTGATCTAAATTGAGCCATTAAAAACTTTAAGAAAAGTAAAAGTTACTTTTTTCAGAAAGCTTTGAGATTTAGAAGTATAATTGGGACAATATTATTTAAAAGCTTGTTTTGTATTAAGAATTAGTGTATCAAGGCCTATAGTTTAAGGTAGAAAATACTGTAGTTTTATTTTCAATAGCTATTTTATATAGACTTTTTTTTTTTTTCTTAAACACAGTTTTCTTTAAGTGTTGACTGAACATCTTAGGCCAGGTGGAACTTGAGTATTTTTATTGTTCACATATAATGATCCCAACATTCCTTAAATTTTTGCCTTATAAAAATTTTAACTAATTAAATATCAACCAAAAAAAACAGGTTAGTTCAGTAGATTCAAAAATATATTCCTTGAAAGGGAAACAATATGTTAACTAGAATGTTAAACCACAGTATTAGAACTAGAATGATCTCTATATATGTCATATGTATCATTTATTGATATAATTTCATGGTTCTGAAAATTACTATTTCTATCTAAATATTTTTCTCCAAAATATATTATTGAAATCATGGCCTTTGTGACAAAAGGCATAATCGTTTATTAATGTATTTTTATCTCTTTAGAAGCTACCTTTCCGATTAAAATATATGTACTCAACAAACCCAGACTCACTAGATCATCCATTTATTATTAAAGGATATAACATACGAAAAAAACAAATGAAAGAGATGCATAGTACAAGATAAGTGGAAATTGGCCTGATACTGAATGTCTCGAACTTTTAATTACATTGTTGGTTCTCTTGTCAGCCAGTCCAATCCTATAGTGCAGTCTAAAAGTCACCTCATTAATATAACAAGGGACAGATTGTGTCTTTCATAACCTAGGACATTCCAAGGTTTTAGGAGTCCTGTGCTAGAGCAATTATATATTTATTATAAGTCACAACATTGCTGGACTTTTAAAAATCAGTGGTGGGCTAAAAGAGTGTTGGAGACTACAGAAGCAAACGTTGACAAGCCTAAAGACAGAGCAATGAAGGGTACTCAAACCAAAGAATACAGAGAACAGGCTTGAAAATGGTAGAGTCCCAATACTTTAAGAAACCAAGTAACCAAAGTTACATGCAATATGTGTCCCAAGAGGAGTGGAGAGAAAGAATAACACAGAAAATATATTGAAGAAATAATAGGTGAAAGCTTAGCAAATTTCTTTAAAAATATCAAGCTATAGATTCAATAAGCTCAGGGAAAATAGGAAGGATAGAAAGAGAATCATCCTGCTCCAATTGTTAGAATCCAACTTTAAAAGAAAATTTGAAAACAGGAGGTATAGTATTATTACATACAGGGAAGCAATGAAGTGAGTAACAGGTGATCTCTCATCAGGATAAATGGGATATGGGCAGTGATAGAGTGGCATTTTAAAAGTTGAAAGGGAGGAAAAACTGAAACCAGGATTTTATTTCCAGTGAAAACATATTTCAAAATTCAGGTTAAATAAATGCATTTTTAGATAAATGACATCTGACAGAATCCATCACTGGCAGGCTATACTACAAGAAATGATTAAAGAAGTTCTTGATGCTAAAGGAAATGACACTTATGGAAACTTATTACAGAAAGGAATGAAAGGTACTGTTTGTTATCAAATAGTACAGCAAAAATAATAATACTTATGCACATATGCCCCTGTGTATGACTGTGTGTGTGTGTGTGTGTGTGTGTGTGTGTGTGTGTGTGTGTGAAAGAGACAGATAACACAGAGAAAGAGCGATTGATTAAGAGAGACAGGGTATGTGGTAAAATTTTAACAGTTGGTGAGGTTTGGAAACTGGCTTATAGGTATTTATTATTTTTCTTACTATATAAATCTTTCTATAGTTTAAAATTTTCAGTTATAAAGAGGTTGGGGGTAAAAAGAATAGCAGATCCTGAAGTAGCAATAATAAATTTTCAGGATAATAAAGAAATAAGCAGGAAATAGCCTAAGAAAAATATCATAAGTTTCATGAAATCAACACTTCATTCCTGTGTAGTACTTGAGTTTAGTAGGAATAAAATATTTTAGATGAATTGGCTAGTGAATAGGAACTTGAGTGATGAGAGAATGAGCAGAAGAAAGGAAAACAATTCTGAGTATTAACCTGCCACATTAAGTGCATGGGCATTCAGTATGGTAATAAAGAGAAGGAACTCTGGAACCAAATTCATAGTGTTTGAATATTAAATACTGAAAACAGTGACAGTCCCCTAGTAAGTACTATAGACATGTTAGCTCTTACTGTATTGTGTTGTAGCTAATATTGTATAATAAAACTTTTAAAAATATTTGCAATGAAAGCTACATATTTAATGAGGTGTCTGTTTCAGAAATAAGTATAATATATAGCCCTAAAATAATAAGACAGAATACATCCAAAATATAATAATATAATCTTTATGATAAATTCCTTATTATTTGTCATTTATTTAGCCATCTCTTTTGAAATACATTTGGGAAATATTCTTAAAATACATAACATACCTTAAATTCTGAAGGAGAGATTGGCTTGGTGTAGAAAAATAATAATTCATACATGATCTAAATATATGACATTCATTTGAATCTCCCTGTGTTGTGTGGTAGACTGTGTCAAAAATAACTGGTAATGAGCTTCCCTCTTGATATTCATGATCTGGTGTAATCCCCTGTCCTTGCATGTGGACAAGTCCCTCTTGGCTTGTTTTAGTGTGATTAGGTTATAAAAGAATGTGATTTCTATCTTGCCATTCCTCTCTCTCTCCTTCTTTCCGTTTCATGTGCTCAGAGGAAGCCATATGTTAGTCTGTGAACTTCCCTATGGAGAAGCCAATGAGGCAAGGAACTGAAGGCAGCCTCTGAACAGTGGCCAGAAAGAAATGAAGCCTCAGTCTAACGAGGAACCAAATCCTTGCCATCAACCAAGTGGTAGAGTTTAGAAATAGATCTGCCCCCTAATTGAGCCTTAATGTGACTGTAGCCCTGGTCCTTAACTTGTCTGCAGTCTTGTTAAAGACCCTGAACCAAAGGACCCAAAGGATCCAGCTAAGCAGCACCAAAATTTGCAATCCATGGAAACTGTAAAACATGTAAGCCATGACGATGTGAGTTAATTTGTTGTTCAGCCTTAGAGTGAAGGCTGGGTCTCTAAGAGTGCCTTTTTAAAGCAAATTTGAATATCTAGATAGCTTAATGTTATCTTTGAGATCTTGAAAGGGCAATTATAACAGACATAATGCTAACATCACTACTATACAAGTTATTCTTATACTATTCATGGCTTCACTAACTCAAATTTACAGAGGAAGTTTTTTCTCTTTTTTTCTGTTTCCTTTATTAAGAATGTGGTCTAGTAACTTGAAAATAATGATCCAATTTTTTTTTTAAGATTCCAGAGCTGACTCTAAGAAAAAAATTGATGTTACATCAAGATAGGGTATTTGATAGCCAATCCATTTATTTCAAGTATTTGTAAGTCACCTATCAACTTATTCTGAGGGTGTGGGCTTTTAAAAATATATATTTTCCTTTTTAGTTTCACTATTAACACTGTTTTTATAGCTTTGAGATAGATTATGGATCAAACCTGTACATATGTGTGTGTTTATTCCATAATAATAGTTGTTTTCACATTATCCACAGTTCTACTATAGTGAGGTACCTAGTATCTTGTCAAAGGCTGTATTACAAGATCTTGAGGTAAAATCATGTCTCATGACATCCCTTTTCTTTAAGTGCTAAACTTAAATTGGTCCTTGCTAGGGGCAAGGTGTGCTTGGGCAGGGCTTCATTTCTGAATGTCTTGTTTGTGTTAGAAATTATGACCTATACACAAAGGATCAGCACAAACAATCTGTTCAAATGACTGTTCCTGGCATCTGATAAAAGAGCAATTTGATAGCAAGCAAGTTCTTGAAATACTCTCATTGAAACTAATGTGTTTCTTTCAGCTGTGATGTTCTTGGTGATAAAAATAATAACACAAAAATGTTTTTTGACACAATCAAATATCATTTTCCTTTCCTATATTTCTGAGTTCATTTTCTTAAATATTATAACCATCTTGCTGTTTTAGTGAAAGAAGTTGTCTTAAGTAACTGCTTCTGATAAAAAGTTCAAAAACACAGTAACAGATAAAAGATATAAAGGATACTATGCTTAAAATTGCCAACGTTGGCAAATCTTGATCATTTTTCTTCTGTTGCTCAAAGATTGAAATAAATTTGACAAATCTATCTTTCTTCCTCCCAACTCCCATTAAATTAGTAACAACAGGAACTTAGTAAAACTAGAATATATTTGGGGGCTGTATTTTTACCAATTATAGAGGCCCTCTAAACTGAAGTACTTCTACTGAGTATTTAGAAATAGTAGACCAATAACTGCAAATTCAATATCAAGAACTGATTTTTTTTTTCAGTTTTAAATTAGAAAGAAGATTTACACTAACATTTGTTTCAAAAATGCACTTAAAAGTCTACATGGAAAGTCATTGCTACTTTTCTTCCCAGTGACGTTAGTGTGTTAATGGAGTTTTAATTGGATTAAGTTAGGCCAAACTGAGTAGATTTGTATGGTGATAATTGTTCTCAGGTCTCTACTCTAATGGACACATAATGTTCTACCAGAGGAATTTAATTTGGTAGTTATAATCGGTGCAGACTGACTCTGTTGCCTAGGTTAAGTCATCTGTTATATCCTATTCCAGGAGCCCCTGGATATCTAAACTTAGATACCCTTTAAGACATAAGATAATCAAATTCTTCTATTTCAAGAAAATAGTTTGGGGTATTTGGGGAAATTCAAAAGATGTCAATATTAGAAAAAGTAAATGTGGCATGTTCAAGTACAGAACATCATCTTGAGAATGAGGACACAAAAGTCTTGAACAGAATAGCCTAGTTCTTCTCTTTGAAGCTATATAGGATTTCCTCTCAGCAGTCTGGCCTAAGGCAGGGCTGGGAAGTAGGTGAGGTTTGAGTACTTTTTTCCCCCTTGTGTCATTTCTTCTAGAAATGTATGTGCATTTGCATTTAAACTGGTCTTCCTTCCTTTATTGGAAATTGGTCTTTCAACCACTGTGAAAACAGCTGAGAGGGAAAATGTTTCAAGTGGATGGCCTTTCAGAGCTTCTCTAAGTTCACCATACAGGGCTGCCTATTCTGTATGAGCATACTAGGGTCCTATCTTTATGCTAAGTTAGAGAGCACAGCAAAAATATTGTATGCAAGGTGAACTTTGCATGAAATGCATAGGCATCTACTGCAAA
The DNA here is from genome assembly GCF_014898055.3 of Talpa occidentalis. Taxonomy (NCBI): domain Eukaryota; kingdom Metazoa; phylum Chordata; class Mammalia; order Eulipotyphla; family Talpidae; genus Talpa; species Talpa occidentalis. The sequence goes on from NW_023604295.1 coordinate 22,521,798, forward strand.
CTTCCAAGTCTATTTGTTTTTAAATATTATGGCGTTAGAAGATACTGATATACCAGAGAAAGAAAATATATTTGATTAGAAGTGATCTAAGCCAAAAGTTCAGTTTAATGCTCCTTAATTCTGCTCTACTTTAAGCTTTTATCGTGACATTTATCTAATAGAGTAAAAATACATTTTTATTTTTTTATAAAATATCAAAGTGAAATCATTTGATTGAGCATTTAAGGGTAGAGTAGGGTGATATCAGACATTGATTTAGAGGTGTAACATGCCAAGTATGGAGATAAATGAGCTGGTGGGGGAAAAAAGAGTTCTTGCTATACATATGTATGCCTATTTATATATAGTTTATGCACCAAACTATGAGGTAGAATCAAAGAACATAGCAGAGTTTCAAAGAAGGGGGTTATATTAAAAGACAGCCTTTGAAGAGGCATGAAGAATGGAATATAAAGTTTCTGAAGAAGCAAGGAGAAACCCACTGATAGAGATGTCAGGAGTAAGAGTGACTTTGCAGAAGGTGTACAGAGGTAATAGATTATCTGTAACAGAGTCTCATGAGGAAGTAGGGTTAAATACTGAAGAAGAATTTAATTGTTTTAAATGCTAGGCAAATCATTGAGAGTGCTTGGCAAATCATTGAAGTGTTTCCTTCAGTATATGAGTCTGGGTATAACAAGATCAAAAGGAGGTTTTGGAAATGTGACTGTTAACAGGACACAGGCCAGAATATAGGGATAAAGAATGGAGGAAAGAGGCAATTAAGAAGGCTATTTCCGTGACCAGGGAAGTGATGACAGTGGTAATGAAGAGGAAAGGAATGCCCTGGAAGACATTTAGAAGAAGGACTTAGAAATACTTCTTGCTTTTATAAATACAGTACCTGAAGAGAAGGATGGGGGCCAATACTCCTAAGATACCCAATTGCATGTATATCATACATTTTCCCTCTATGTTTAGAAAAATACAACTGTGTTATCTAAACATGTATTTCCTGGAGCAAGTGAATACTTTAAATTTGGGAGGAGGAAAAATCCAAACAATTAAGTTGACATTAGTGGATTAAAGTTGTGGAACCAGACCCCACAGGCATTGGTAGTGAGTCCATTCATTGTGCAGCGCAGCTGTCTAGTTAGCTTCAGATGTGGAGGTCAAAAGAAGGTAAAGAAACCCTTTCAGTGTGTCAGGTACAGACAAGAAAGCATTTGAACCTCTATCTTTTTATTTTGAAAAATTGTGCAGTAAAGTAGTTATTAACATAGAATTTGGAGTCAGAGAGACCAGGTTTTGAGTTCCAGCATCAACACTGCATAACTCTGTGGTTTGAGTTGAGTGACTTAAAGATTGTTAAATCAAAGTATCCTCATCTGTAAATTGGAAGCAACAATAAAACATCCTTATAGGGTGACTGTGAAGGTTAAATGAGACAGCTAATATGGACTATGTAATAAAGACTTTGGTGTTTAATAATTAACCAGTATATAAATGATCAATATAGTAAGCTATTTGATTAGTTTCTGTTATAAATTGATCAAATAACCTGTGGTTTGGGAGGTGGTTAGAAGCAATTTCAAAGTCTGAGTATTTCTGCAACTCTAGAAGAAAACTAAAATTGTGAAAGGCTGAATTCAAGAGAATATAGTTAGAAAATCCTTACCTAATATTATGGCTATTAAATTGAGGATAAATGCATTGTAACCATGCATTGTAGTTGGTTATTATTTGCCAAGTACTTTGGAATATGTACATCACAATCCCTGCCATTATAATATAAAAGTTTGTATATTCAAAATTAGAGCATTATTTTTAAATTCATTTTCATTATAATGTCAGGAATGACTAAATATGTAAATTATAAATGATTATGAAGTTGTACTCATTAAGAATAAGGGGCATGATTAAGATATGAAAGTTAAGTGCATGCTTTCTATGACAAGCTATGCTAAGAATTTCCAAGGATATAAAGAAATTTTTTTGCTTTCAAATTGTTTATATACAGATTAAGTCTAGTTGTAGCATCAGGAAATCCCTGTGAAGGAGCAGTTGTGAGATTTTTGTTTTGGTCTAGAAGCACTGGGGTACAGGCCAGAGGTTTGGTGGTATGCTGGGGTGGGGGGTAGGGTGGGGAAAATTCAAAAAAGACAGAGTGAGTTGCAGAACAGGCAGACCTACTGAAATACACTGCTGAGGGGAACAGTAGGCAAGACAGGAGAGGTCTGCTGTGCCATATGTGGGTTAGCTCCCTGGCCAGGGATTGAAGTCAGGTCTTAGTGCTGAGACTAGGCCACCAGGGAGGCCCTGTTGTAAGATTTTAACAAAGATTAAAAGGCATCCCATGTAGAAGGCATTTGAGTGAATAAAAAGAAAAAAAGTTACCACTGGATGGCTTCTTATAAAGAAGTAAAAAACAATTATCTACTTGGCTGCAGGAAAGGGCAAATAACACAAAGAATCATTGAAATTAAGTCCAAAGTCTGGGATTAAAAAAATGCTTTCCCATTATTTTACTTTATCATCACAGTTACACTGAGCAGTAGTTGCTTGATCTTTTTGTCACCAGATGAGGGAACATGTGGGACCCCTCAGTGTGATCCCTCCAAAAATGCAGGCAGATAAGCTCGAAATGAACCTCCCTCTTCACACACTGCTCCACCCACTGGAAATCAGAAAGATGGACGTAACAACCTGCTCCCAGCCCCAAGAAAAGACTCTTGAGACCCTGTGTTGAAGATTGAAAAGCCAACTCCACAAATACCAGTGAAGGCAGGCAAAGAGTCAGTGTTTATTGATTAGTGAGAGAGCAAGAAATGAATGCTAGGGGAGATCTCTCTGGGCATGAGAGACACTTATGCAGATGTACAGGTTAGGAGTCTATGAAGGTTTAGAAATGGGGTTTGAGAACAAAGGAATTAAACTTTATTGGTGGAGAAGGCAAGGACAATGAACTTGGCATAAGTCCATTTGTTGTTGCTAGCTGTTGGCACCAGTCAGCCACACGGGGTGGGCATTCAGGGCTTGTGACCATCTCCAAGGTGAGCAGCTCACAGAGGCCATGTGTCTGGAGCTCCAGGTTGAACCAGTCTGGTCTCAAGGTCTATGATTCCCTTTTGCTTCTGGGTCTTTTAACTCCTATTGAAAGAACCAGCAGCAGCCAACTTGATAAGCTTCAGAAATATAATTCAGAAGTACCCAGGCTGAGGGAAATTAGTTTTAAAAAAAATATGCCAAGGAAATTTATGGCAGCAAGTGTCTGGGCCTAGAGTCATCAGGTTTTTAACCTCTTGCTTACCAGCCTATGAGAAAAGCAAAATTCTTACAATATTTTTGTCCTTGATTCCTGTCTTGTACTTGTCTCTGTCCAGGGATCTCCAAGTCTCATTTTCATTATATGCATGAAAAATGCGAAAACCTGAAAATTCATTAATTTGTGGGAAATCACTTAATGCGAAAGTGTGGCATGAGAACTCCAAGTCTTCCTGTGGGGAACTGGGCAAAAGAGGAGGAGGTGGAAATGATGCTGCTAAATAGGAACCAGGGAAAACCATCAGAAAAATAGCTTTGGCATGATGATGCAGTTTGTTTTCAGATTGCCAGCAGGAAATCCAAATAAAGATTAGAAAATAACAGTAAGACTATGTAAGTGTTAGTGTGTGAAAGGCATGGATGGAAAAACAGAAGATTGTGGTAGGACTGTGAGGCTGATTGAGCTGGCAAAGCTGCCTAATTGCACCCCTCAGTGTTTGAAGTACAGGGCAGGAAGAGGCAAAGCCGACGCTGGATAACAGAGGGAAGAGAATTGATGTGGTTGTTTTAGCCTAAGGTCAGGAGTCCAGGATTGTTTGGGGGCTCCAAAACAATTGACCAAAATGAGTTCGTGGTCAAAGTAGCTATGAGAAAGCTAATGGTATGTGATTGATCGGGCAGTGACTGAGTGAATCATTTCACATATTAAGTGTTCATATCTATGAAGTATATATATATGAAACATAAATGACTCAAATTGATGATATTAAGATATATTGCCATTCCCAATGTAAAGAGTGTCACATTCCCTTATTAATAAAGTGAATGACTCAATTAAACATGCCTTCTTGGGTGGAACTTTTTCTAAGTATGAAATAATTTCATTACCTAAATAATTCCTTAGGTTATATTTGTATAGTATTAATATTGAATGAATAAATCAACCATATAATCAGGTTGTCAAGAGAATCGCAAATCAATAAATAATAAATGTTTAGATTTGATGAGTTTAAGAATCATGGATTGAAAGGACTAGACCTGGAGGAGACATACTTAGTAAATTGAGAGTGAAAATTGTTTGGAGTCCAGGATAGGAGCCTCTCAAAATAAAAAGTTTGATTCCAAATAGAAAATTGAGGTTGTAAATAATAACTCATATGCTCTACCTAAGACAGGCTCTGTTTAAATACCTAGCAAAATAAAGAGAAATAAACTGACCTTATAAATCATAATTATTACCCATTTCCTATTGGTAAAGATGATGATGTGTTAATATTTATGGTTCAGCATCTGTGGTTTAGATGTAGCTTGTGATTATAATTTCACACTAATTCATATGATGTTTATTTTAGGAGAAACAGACATGAAAAAGAAAAGATCTTACTTTAAGCTATGTTGTATAGGTGTAACTGATTGAAATATGAAAAGAGTATGTTTAATTTAGGGGTCATTATTTTCTTATTCACAACATATTGCAAACCTGAAGCAAAATGAAAGTTATAATGCTTAGGATCAGACATGCATTTAACTTTAGCAAATTACACATGTTGTCTTGACTGAAGGATAGAAAGTGAAGCCAGCACAGGCAAAGTTGACAGCAGAGAAATCAGCAGTAATCTATGACAAATATTGATGTTAGCTTCTGGGTTTCCCCGATGAAGCTTCCCTCTAGTGGAAACAGTTGTGGATGATTCTGTCTAAGAATCACACAGGCTCTTCTGAAAGTTCAGCTGCTCCCATCAACTCAATTTTTGTCTTTATTGATTGTAAAATTTTGTATTGAACACTTACCTTGTTTAGGCATATTTCTATGCATCACGGATAAGGCCTCTCTCTTTCATTTTCTGTGTTCTGTCATTCTCTCCCACGCTACTACTCTTTCTGTCTCACTTTCTTCCTTGCTATTTTACACATGAAATAACAGCATATACATATCAATGCAAAGAAACTGCCCTAACTCTGACTTCCAAGTTCTAATTACAAATGGTGATTTTGCTTTCAAAAAAGCAGTTATACTTAATTTTATAACTACAATTTAATAGATTGTTTAGTCATGTCTATATTAATTTTTTAAATTTCTTTACTTTTTTTTTCCTACGCACTCAGTCTTAAAAACATGAATGCTAGGCAAGCTGGACCATATGGTTACCAACATACATACTGAAACAACCACACCTACGTCAATCAGTTTTAGAATTGCGTAATGTGAATATGATCACTAGTGTACAGGATCATTTTATCCACTTAATTCTGGAGACTTCTCATCCATCACACTTAACCATGCCAAATTACTTCACCTGTACCAAGTCCATTCCTGATTTAGGACTATGGAGCAAAAGCAAGATTAGGTTCCCAGATATTTCTTGGAGTGGTGCTAACAGGCTCATGGATGAGCTACAAAGAATCTACCATCAATCATCTTCAATTTGAGTAGCATTTAAAGGGTTTTCTTCAAGTAGTCTAACTTAAATTTTTAACTTGTCTAAAAAGTACAATTTCATTAATATTTGAAAAATACATATTTCCATGTCATAGGATCTAGGGAAATTTAGTATATAATCGATACTTTATTTTAAGGAAGCATACTTTCAGGAAGAGTTATTACATGAAGATAATTTTAAACCACATGATATTGGTTGATTGTATTCTTAATCAATTAATAAATAGAAATCATTTAAATGATAATAAGGCACCCAACATTATAAACAATTTTGATTAAGTGGTCTTTTAAAATAAACTCCAGACATGATTGAAAATGTCACGAAATGAATAAAAATTTATATCTGATACTCAGTTTAACAGCATAATTTGCCCAGGAATCACACATCCTAAAGGAGGGAAGATTGAAGCCATATAGGAATAAACATTTCTGCAAATTAATATGACTCCTCCTTCACCTTTTAACCTTAACCTAAAAAAAAATTTGTATATTAAAGCATATCTTATGGAAAGGGTAAATTTTACTTCTAGAATTTTTTTTATCATTAAAGTTAAAAAGAAATGGGCTATACAAATAACTCATGTGTGTATTATTGACCAGAGTGGGTGTCAATATTTAGATAGAAATCTTTGTGGAACTGAAAATAAATTATTAATGTCTTGATTTCTTTGCTTTAATTAACTTTATCAGTGTCAAATCATGCATGGAAATAACTAATTTAGTAGTAAGTGTATACACTTTAGATTGTTGTATGAAGAGCCACTGTGGGTGTAATATCTGAGATTGTAATTAAACTAAGCAACAGCACTTTATTTTGAATACTTCTGCCCACACTATGTTACTCAATTGCCTTATAATCACTGTCCTATTCAAACTATAATTTTATTGTATTGCATATTATATATAAAATATTGTATTGTCTACAATTTTACCAGTAATTTTAAGGACGAAAGATGTTTTATAATTTTAAAATTAATTTCAAAAGAATTTTGTTCTTTTTTAGTAGTTATACAGGCTGTGTCACTATCTTAAATTTTAGACTATACTTAAGATCTGATCTTTAATCATTAGGTCAGTTTTCCTTTATTGGTTTAGCTGCTTTGTGGGCATACAGGTATATAGTCTTATCTCAGTGAAATTTCCTGAACTCTTACAATAAATTCTGATTTGTGCCAGATTATGGGGATTCAGGGTACATCCAAAAGACTCAGAGAGTGTTCCACTTTTCCAAATGTAACTTTAATCTCCCCTGGAGATGCATCTGCATTGTTTTTGCCTGACAAATCCCTATACATTTTTTACTATCCAAACAAATTTTTCATATCTTCTATGAAACCTTTCTTGAAGTTATCAGGGAGAGTTAAGCTAGTTCCTCACTGCATGGGATCCATAAAGTGTGTGTGTGTGTGTGTGTGTGCATACATGTGTTTCTATAACTATGGGTGGTTATGAATTTAAGGTGGGCACTTCAAAAAGTCATTCTCAGGAATAATAGGCCATATGACTAGTGTACATTTGAATCATGGACATTCAAGGCAATTTACATGATATAAAAAGATTTGAGTCAGGACTTCTTTTTTGAAAAAAATATTTTTTTTAAGATTTATTTATGCATACAAGAACTGGGGTGTCAGCCAGGGGAACTGAGAGGATTCACCAGAGACAGAGTGGGGAACAGAACAGGCATCGCTTATTTCTGCTCATGTGAATTGTAGATAATAGAATCTACTGACAGTTTGGGGAAGATTAGTGATGACATATATCACAAGTAATCAAACAGGATATAACTGTCATTAGGTTTATTTATCGTCTCAGAAAAAAAAAAAAAGAGTTTTAGAAGATGGTTTCTGCCCATTTCTCTTTCATATATTCTAAGTGTGGGCAAAATGAAGCTCAATTTGGTGATTATATACCTTTAATAGTTCTCTTTAAGAGTTTCTAGTCTTATCCAACAAGAAGGGACCACTCAGTTCCATTTTGATGAAAAGACCTTTCTTAACTCAAGATATTTACGTTGACCACTGACAAAATACCAGAGGGAAGGGAGGCAGAGAACATAGAATATTTTAAACCAAAACAATCAAACCTATGAGTCAAGATTTCTCATTTAATAACATTCCCTCTGTCTAGAAGTCTGTGTATTGGATGCAGGAAAAGCTTAATGTATTCCCTCTGACTCTCCTGTTGCTTGTAAGGAGCACCACACTTTGGGTAAGGAGGTCATGGGATTGTTTGGAGCCCTGGGAAATCATTGACAATGGTACCTTGACAACTCAGTGTTCTCTTATCCAAAGTAGCTCCAGGAATGCTGCCTTATGAACAATTAACCTGCAGAATTTTCTGCAGCTATTAATAAAAGCTGATTTGCTTAAACAGTTGGACATTTAAAACTGATCCTTTAGAAAATTTACTTTATCTTCTGTGCATATTTCTGCTGCAAAATCCGCACACTGATGGATACATCAAATGACAAATTATAGAGAAAAATAGATTTTTTCCCCAAGAAAAAAAAAATCTATTCCCACTTTTAGAATGAAATTATGTAGAATATATTGTGGGAGGAAGTGAAGCATTACACTACTTTAAAAGTGTTGCTCCATTAAGATTGGAATGTGTCAACCTAGACACCCTGACTAATTTTACAGGAGTTTAATGCAGTACTAGAACATTGAAATCTGTGAAATAGCTTCACTAACTTGGTTTCTAAGTGAAACTTCTCTTATTTAAGGAAAGCACTTTATTTGCTAAAGTTGTGTTAATAGAGTCATAATGTAAGACTAATCATATAGGTAAAACAAAAGTTCAGAAAAGGTTTGGACAACATGAAGAAAGTGGTATATTTAGACCTTTATCTTCATTGCTCATTTTTTTAATTAACAATAACCATACAAGAAAGGCACATTTTTTATTCAGTTTAGATATCAAAACTTTGGTCTTTAGGTAGAATGAATGCCAGAAAAATCTCATAGATGTAGTCATTCACTGTAAAAAAAAAAAAAAAAAAAGCTGTTCCCTGGAGTTGATCCATTGAGGGTAGGGTTTGGAGGAACAACACCAAACCATTAAGCATCTATCTATCTCTCTATCTATCTATCTATCTATCTATCTATCTATCTCGGATATAGCCTTTTGCCTACAGAGGAAAAAATATTCTCAATATTTCTAAAAACTTTTTCAGTAGAATATTCAAAAATTAAAGTTATTTGATGACTTTATTATAACTTTAGATTTTAAGATATTGTCATTTTAGTGAGGTTTTCAAGGTTTTCAAGGAGAACAACTTATTAAGATAGGCCATTTTAAGAATACATTTGTATCAGGTAATCTTGCAAATGGATGACTGGCAAAGTGTTAGATTGATCCCCTATAGAGAAAAGTTTGAAAAAACCCTGATTTGTTATGATTTGAATTGGCAGTTTCACAGTGAAAAAAATGCAGTAGCACATATAAAAAGTATTAATAGTAACTAATTATGCATTTGAAAAATTCTGGGCAGAAATTTAGACAATTTTTGAAATCTCAACTCTAAGGTTCTATGTTTAAATTTTCTTTCCTATTTATGTGTATATAGGATTCCTTCTCTCAACAGCTTACTCTGATGACAAAAGAAAGATCAAAATTAAATCATTATTGTAACCTCTGTAACATTATCATTTAATATTTGAAATTTTGCATTTTTTCATAAGGCAACCTTAAGGATGGAAATCACTTCCCCTTTTTTGCATTATAGTCTCTGAGAAAGAAAATGACTGGTAATTCGTTTACTTCTGTTTCATGTCAGAAGTAACTCTGGATGTATTATTTTAAGAGAAACTTTATTTCACTCAAGCTTTGTAGGTTCCTACTGTGGCAATCTTTTATAACCCTTTCTCACCTATAAAACCTTAAATATTAGTTGGGTTTCTGTAAATGCAGATTATATTTTCCTTATATCAATGAAACAAAGTACTATATAACTATGTGTATTATGTGTGTATAAATGTAAATACCTTTTATTTCATTTTTAGCTGTCAGATTGCAATGTTATTGCACTTGGCTAAAAGCTCTGCATGCTTTCCACATATTATATCTGATTCCACTCTGCTGTCATAATTTCTGTCTAAACAACCATTTTCCAGTGCCTACACCTACTACATATAACCAATAGGACAAAGATGCTCAAATATAACTGAGAATAAATTAATACTTTCCTATAATTCTGGTAGAAATTAAATGTCAAAACTGGTTGCTGTGTTGGGTTGACTGCTGCGTTAGAAGATTACGTTCATCCATGGGTAGGCTGTTTGCCTCTGCCCATGTACTAACCTTGTGTGGGAAACTGGAAAATAAAAGTCAGCATTGTTTCATGTTGGTGTGAATAAAAGGAAGAAATACATACATCATACTTTCTTATGATTGGGAAATAGGCATGCTTAAATGATAGTTTACCTTGAATTACTTAATCAAGTTTAAACATTTCCACTACCCTGTGAGTTTAGCTCATATCAGAGAGCAATTGAGGGCTCTAATAGGAGCTATTCAGGCTGGAAGGCTGATACTGGAAAATGTACAGTAGCTACAGTAATATCGTTACTTGACTGGTGATGTGTATTAAAATAAATGTCTAAAGAAATAGATTTCACTATTCAAATTATACTTTTGTACCTGCTCGCCCATTTAAAGTGAAAATATCAATAATATTCTTTTGCCTAAGACGTTATTTGGATCCTTGAACCAAATGGGAAAATAATTTTTAAAAGTTGCAATTAAAAGAGAAATGGTATATATTTGTATCAGACTTATCAATCCTAGCTTTAACAATCCTTTTTCTGATCTTTGCTTTAAGCTGAGATCAGTATGTAAGTAGTTGGTGGCATGTTATGCAGCCATTAAAAATAATGACCAGAGGGATTATATAACAGATTGGAGAACAGTTCAATGTTAACTGAATAACAGATATACAAAATATATCAAATATGGTCGAAACATTTTAAATTTTTTAAAAAATAAGAAAATAAACCAAAATATTAAGTTTTTTAAGAATTTCTCTCTATTTTACCCTTGTTTAGTTATAGCTGTCATTAATAATCCTAGTTTATGTTTTTAGAAGAATGTAAAACATTATTGGAGGAACATATATAACATCACGGTATATAGTAGATCAGAGCAATTAGGCAAGTAGATTCTTTACCCAGACTAACTGAATTTAAATGATGATTCCCCTTCAGCAAGTTTTCTCAACTGTCTATACATCTTGTCTTCATCTACAAATGTGAAATTTTAGAGTTTTAATTCACAATTCTTTTTGTGAGTAACAGATTTATTATACATATACAGCCATTAAAATAGTACCTGCATATAGTTGATAGTCAATATATATTATATATTCAGGTTACATTTATAATTAAAAACATTTAAATTGTGGGTAACCTGGTATTCAGTGTTTTTGAAAATATATCTAAACTCTAGAATTTGATTTTACAATATTCAGTAGTATCCTACATTTTTTTAAGATTTACTCATGCATACAAGAACCAGGTTACAGGCCAGATGTGCGGGAGGGTGAGAGGACTCACCAGAGACAGAGCAGGGAATAGAACAGGCAGACTGACTGAAATACATGGCTGAGGGGAGCTGCAGGCGAGACAGGAGAGGCCTGCTGCACCATGTGGGTATCTCCCTGGCTGGCTAGGATTGAACTTGCACTGCAGAGGCTGCAGACAGCTACACAGTGCTGCGCTCAGCTGCCTGAGCCACCAGAGAGGACCAGTACCCTGCATTTTGAGATCACTTACAATCCTTAACTATTTGGAACATAGTTAAAAATATGGACTTTGAGTATTAAAAAAAATAAATTTAGAAAGTTCACTAATACTCATATGTAGTTCATTCTTTAGAGCCTCTCAAGCCCTCAGAGTATGTATTCTTATTTGCACCCATTGCTATACGCCTCACGATTTCCCCCCCTATTACTACAGCAAATGAGAAAGGAAAAGATTAGTACAAGCTGTCTGACTAGAATGAAGAGAGAGAGCCAAAAGTCAGATAGCAAGGACAGGGTAATAACCAGGAGTGCATTGTGAAAATAACAAACAAAGGAACAAAAACTCAAGAACCGTTCATTCTGTGGCTGGACAAATATCTTCTGAGTTCCTATTTGCGGTGCAATGAATGCCAAAAGGTGATGATTCTGCTAAATTGTCATCATAAGTTTCTATTAGAAATCACTATTTCATGAAGTAGGAACATTTTTCCACTCATTTATAAGTATTATTTTTTAATTTAGTACTTTTGTGTGGGATGGGATGTGGGAAGGAATAATTACATAAAATAGCTGATTCCTTAACATGTCAGATAATTGAGCACTAATACAGAAATTCCAAACCATTTTTTTAAGTTTTCTCCTTTTAAGTTTCTCATATATTTTTCTAAGATTGTATAGGCTTTTACATTACAGCTACAGTGAGTTAATTTAACTAAATACCTCTTGAAGAAGATTTATTAAAGAGTAGATTACCAAAAACAAATAATCCATATATCTTTTCATAGTGTGTTTTCTCCAACTTTTATTTAAAAATATATTCCTTTGGAAATATAGTACAGTCGAAAAACATGGAATGGAGGAAACAAAGATTTATTGAACCTGTAAATTATATTCTATATTCTTGGTCTGTAAGAACTCAAAATACAAGCAACCAAAATGACCAAAATAAGGGAAAGATTATGCTTGTGTTTATAAATATTAAAAAGATTTTTTTTTATGAAGAAAAGGTGTTGTCTGAACTAAGTAAAGAAATAGTGATGTCAACCTCTTAATAACTTCCCTGAAAAAATACCGTTCCTGACATTTAGTGTTCCAGATTCTTCCTGTAGTCTTTGTTTCATTCTTTTATAAGCCATAAAAGTCTACTTTTTGTAATTCAATCATGATTCATGTTTTATATCTTGAAATGATGAGCTTCACTCTTGATATCTTGCTAAAGTTCACTTCAAATATTTAAGCAACGTGAAATATTCCTTTGTAAAAAACTTAATAGAAAGGGCAAATTATAATTCATCTTTTTTATCAATTACAAAATATCATTGTAAAATTATTACCAATTTAGAAATGATCCTTGAAAGAAGAAAAACACTATCATGTTTAAAATACACATTGGTTGTGAAAAGTCAACTTCATAAAGTTACAATTATAAAAGTATAAAATTTTTTTCTTAAAATTTTCTCCTTAGGAATGGGATAAAGAATGCATACTAAAATGTTAGTTATAGGCATTGTATAAACGTTTACTATATTCTTTTGACTTTGTGGTTCTTCATGTCAGGAAGATTTTTTGCTGTGCTTTTGTTTTATATTCCTGCAATGTGGTTATTTGCTTCTCAGAGGTTACTTTTAAAATCATTATGAATGCAAGCAAAGTTTGAATAAGTTTTGCTCCATGGTATATTTTTAGCATTCATTACCTTTTGTGTTTTTCCTTATAATATCATGATGTAAAATAATGATTAAAAAAAGATAAATTTTGTCTCAACATTCATTTTGTATTAACATTAATAACATAGGTTAATGGTTAATTTGAAGGATAAGAAGTAATTTATTCCAGGGGCAAATAATGGTTACTCCAGGGAGAAAGGAGTAAAATTAAAAGGCAAATGAAAATACAAGGTGACTAGCAGGGAAAATAGATTACGTAGGAGGACTTGAGACAATATGCAAATGAAAGACATTGAAAGTGTTCATTTTGCAACCTTTATTATCACAACCAATGGCCTTGTTTAAAAAAATTGTCAAAAGAAAGTGGGAGAAAAGAATAAAGAAAAACAAGATGATTTTTTATTTTTAAACAAGTATCCAAATTAGTCAAAACACATTAAAAAGTGTACTTACAACTCATCTCCAAATGCAAGAAACTTCTGCAAAGAAGATCCATTTTATGGCATATTTGAAATAGAAAGAGAATACCATAGAATAGGACTACAGTCTCTTTTTTCAAAATCAATAGCTTTTAAAATCCCAAATGTTCTCACTGCTGAGATTAATAAAGACCAAGAATCCATCCTGAACACACACAATGACTTCTATTACAAAAGGAAAAATGAAAATGCTGCTATTACTGACATAGTCAATAGATCCCCCCTCAGTGTATACTGTACTTTCTATATTTTTAATTTAAATGCATACAGTCCCAGGGACTGGAACATGATCAGCATTCATTCGCTTCAGAGAATGATGGAAGCTGTGGAAGTTTGTCCATAAATAAACATATAACCGGTCTTGGGTACCATTTGCTTAAAATATTTTCCCTGGAAACTTATCTAGCCATTCTCAGTATGTGGTTCTTCCCCTAGCTGCTCTTTATTACTGCTTTCCTTTTTTTCAACTAGAACTTGAGCAGAATGTCATGAAATTGTGACTTCTGCCTTAGGTTTTAGGACATGCAGTCCAGCGTCCACCACAGCAGCCTTCAAAAGCGAGCCTTCATAAGCGAGCTGATCAAAAATTATTTTCCAACTGTTGGGTAAATGGAAGTTACCAGGATTTTCTGCCACATCTGTAGTCTTACATACGTGCCTGATGATGATGGCGGCATCTGGACTGTGGTGTGGGCTCATAAGTAGGCACACCTGAGCAGAGAAACTGAGCATATTAAGGGCCGTGTCACAGAGGTGCAGAAGCAGAGAACAGAGCGTTGCAGCAGAGAGCAGGAGGGGGCAGAGGACCATGCAGCAGAGTGCAGTGGAGACCAGCAAAGAGACCATAAGAGAGCACCAGAGAGCCCAGAAAGAGTGAAGATTCCCTGGGGGCCGGGAGGCCTGCCAGTCTCCTGGCCCCCAGGTCTCCCTGCCTGCTCTGCACCTGGTTGCCTCACTACGAATGGTGTAGAAAAATTATTAAAAGCCTGAAAGAGCCACTGAGGGCTCCAGGACTCCTCCTTTACCCATCTGCCCAAATCAATAAAGAACCTTATCTGTGCCATCCTGGCACTACACCAACTTTTGTAAATTTAAAGGAATGCACTATTCTAAGCACATGCTCTTTCCCAAGTACCTGGAAATATGTTTTACCTTATGTTTATGAACCCTTGGAATAAAAGGGAACTGTGCTTAAAATTAACATATAATTAATATATATTAATCTAAAATATCTTGCAACTAAACTTGTACTCTTATTACAAAGGGCGAGGCTACCAAGAAATCTTTCACGAAAGCTCTTCAGTATTCATGTGGATTGTGCGTATAATCCAATTAAGTTCAAGAAGTAATACTTTCACTGATAGGCATCCAGAATTTCTATGGCTATTTCACAAAAGCATTCAGAAGACAAAATATGCCATACAGTATTTGCCTTAGAGACTGTATAAACAAACTCTTTTTTTATTTCAAGATAATATGTGGCAGGCCAGGATTTCCTGGTGGTACATTAACTATATCTAGAGTTATCGTTATTTTCCTTTAGCCCATTAACTATCAACAAAAAAAGCAATTCAACAGATAAAGACTTGCTTTTCCTTAAGAGTTTGACATCATTTTTCTCACAACAGTCACTTAGTGCATTGACTTCTGAATGAGGATTACAGAAAAACAGAGATATTGCCATGCAATAATTCAGAGTAGAGTTGTAAATAGTGAGAGAGCAGCCTCCCTGTTATAAAGAACAAAATTCCTATCTGTAATCATTTGTGTGTAAAAAACAAAATGATCTATAGGCATAATGTCAATAATTTTGTTTTGATATCTTAAATAGAGAAAAAAAAAAGCAGAAAAATTACCTTAAAAAGGAATTTCTTATAATCCCAGAAAAGTTCACTAAGGTTTTTTTTTTTTTTTTAAGATTATTTATTTATTCATACAAGCACTGGGTACAGTCAGAAGCGCGGGAGGGTGAGAGAATTCACCAGAGCCAGAGTGGAGAGTAGATCAGGCAGAGTGAGGAAGTACACTGCTGAGGGAGCAGCGGGCGGCAGGGGAGGTCTGCGGCCATGTGAGACCCCCCCCACCCAGTGACCGGGGATCGAACCGGCGCTGCAGAGGCTGAGGGCAGCTTCACAACCCAGCGCTCAACCACTGTGCCACCGGGGAGGCCCCTCATTAAGGTATTTTAAGGGGAACAAACGCTTGGATCAAATCATAGAGATGAACAGTTATTTGAGAAGTTTTTTGTAACCAAACCAATAAAACTCAGGCTGAATATGAGAAAACATAAGAATAAAAAATCTAAGAGGAGTGATAATATTTGTATATGATAAACAAATACAGTGAGATTTAGGAGAGCAATGTTTTGTTTTTTAGAACGTAGCCACCTTCCAGAAAACCCAGGGCTTCTAGTAACTTTCTAAGGCAAGGAAAGGGTGGGGTTCTGACCAACAGCACTCGTATCATGAGGGAGTTGGCTAGAAATGCCCATCAGCTTGCCTCTGACCCATCCAGGTGATTCGTATTTGCTTTAAAGTAGAGGAACAGTGTTTAGCTTTCAAAAAAGATTTACCCTTGCCCCTGACTTCAAATTTTAACAATTGTAAATAACATTGCAACATTGATTCATTGCTAGACAATAAGCTGTTATAGCCTGAGGAAGTATAGTGCTGAAGCTCTAAGGTAGAATTTCTGTTCCAGACAGTTCTCACCTGCCCAGAGCAATGATTGATCTTAGATAACAAGTACCTGCAGAAAATTAACCTGGAGTTGTGAAGCCAAGATGAAATCTAGCAAATGGATGACTCAAGGGCTCCAAAGCTGGCCATCTCTAGTTAAACTTTTTAAAACAGCAGTTTGTTTTTATAACTTTATAGTTTGATCACTGGTGCTTCATGTGGTTTATACATTTATTTAACAATTGTAGACTATAGTTCCTCTTTGCAATTTTAAAAAAAACTATATTTTTATGCTGAATTATACCTGGTGATGGAAGATCCTTTCAAATTAGTGAAAAGAAAAACCCAAATTAATAAAAAAAAAACTTTCCTTCAAGCTTTACCTACTGTAAATATATGTGTATATAATATGTACACATATAAATATAGATAGATAGATAGTATAGCTATATGAGGAGCATGCTAGATCCAAAAATTATTTGACCTGTCACAGTGCTTTCTTTTTTTGAACTGACAGAGTTTATGCTGTATTTATTATTTTTATTCCCGAAGTATCATTGTAGGGTAAGGTAAAAGATATCAGGCTTTTCTGCCCTCCGGCCATCAGGATAGATGACGGAACCCTGCGGTCCTGAACGCATGCCTGATGGCGGGCACCTGGAGTAGAGTGTGGGCATAGGTAGATGGGATTCGATTGGGCTTTTAAGGGCGGCATCACGGGGATGCCAGCAGAAGCCGAGAGAGAAGCAGAGCCATGAGAAGAGCAGAGAGAATGTGAGAGAAGGTCGGAGAGCCCAGATAGAGTGGAGACTTGCTGGGGGCTGAGAGGCCTGCCAGCCTCCCGGCCCCCCAGCACCCCTGCCTGCCATATGCCTGGTGAACCTCAATAAAAGACCTGCAAAAGCCACTAAGGACTCTGACTCCTCCTTTATCCGGTCTGCTGGATATTAGAAAACCTGCTCAGTGCCCCTTCCTGCCACTATAATCATTCTTTAACATAGCTTCATGAATCACTTGTTCCCTTGGGAAATGTAAAACATATCTACAGCAGTGCTAAAATGGGGTTTTCTAAAGGTAGTATATTTGTTTTGTTTGTGCGAATTTATTTTTTGCTTTTAAGATGTGAAACTAAAAAGTCTACCTAATTACAATGAAATTTATTTATTTTTATTTTTTTAAAGATTTATTTTTTTTTATACAAGAATTGCTGTACAGGCCAGAGCCACGGGAGGATGAGAGGATTCACCAGAGACAGAGCAGGGAGCAGAACAGGCAGACGGACTGAAAACATTGCTGAGGGGAATGGCAGGCAAGGCAGGAGAGGTCTGCCACACCATGTGGGTGTCTCCCTGGCCAGCTGGGAATTGAATGCACGCTGCAGAGGCTGCGGACAGCTTCACAGTGCTGCGCTCAACCGCCTGTACCACCAGGGAGGCCCTACAATGAAATTTATGAAAATAGTTAAAAGGCTATCTGTAATTCATTAATTACTAGCCTATGATTTTTCTGCTTCTTTCTGCCATCTAGACTCTGATAATATCACCACTATTAACAGCCACCTCAAATATGACCATGTTCCAAAACGAAGAGCAAACAAATTAATTAAATCTATTCTAAGGACACTATACTAAGTTTCAATTCAAACTAATCAATTGAAAAATAAATATTTTTCAGCTCATAAATCTCTCAATATATAAAAGGAGAGGTAAATATATCTAAATTATATTTTATAATTACAAATAAAATTGCTTAGAATAGAAGTGAAAATGAAGAGAGAATTAAAATTGGTGTGCAAAGATTAGAATGCAAACCAGTCCTCACATACCTAATGGCCATATGAATATTACTTAAAATGGAGTTGTTCTGAGAAGAGACCAAAAACATGACCCTTTAGAACCTATAAAACATTAGAGACTGGCAAAAAAAAAGGAGGAAGCTATAAATTGGGGAAATGCACATGTTTTAAAACAGAGGGAAGAGGATATGTACAGAGAAAAATATGTAATAGAAAAAGAGAAAAATTCATAAATATAGAGCACAGTTAGGTCCATGGTATGACATGTAATATATGTTAGCTTTTTAGACAACTTTTATAACTCCTTTACAGCAATTATAAGAGAAAACTGTCTTAGAGGTAAGTGAGAATTTTGGTACAGCAATAGATTTCATTTACGTATAGGTACTGTAATAACTGTTTACCTCTTATTAAAAACTATTATCAAAAACATTGCCATTTGGGGGCCTTCCCTGGTGGTGCAGTGGTTGAGCGCTGGGCTGCGAAGCTGCCCACAGCCTCTGCAGTGCTGGTTCAATCCCTGGCCACCCGTGAGGGTCCTACATGGTGCTCAGACCTCTCCTGCCATGCCCGCTGCTCCCCTCAGCAGTGTACTTCGTCAGTCTGCCTGTTCTGTTCCCTACTCTGGCTCTGGTGAATCCTCTTACCCTTCCACGCTTCTGATTGTACCCAGTGCTTGTATAAATAAAAATTTAAAAAATCTTTAAAAAAAAAATGCCATTTGGTAATTTAGAAAAGGTCAATGAATGTGATATCAATGAGAAACCAAAAAGTGACATTATTCATACATAACATTTCTCTCTCTTTTTTTTACCTTTGGAGTAGAAATGGATCTCAAGAATGTAGGTCTCTTGTCAATAAGTAATTTGATGCACAGCAAATCTGCCATCTCCTAAGAATATATAATTAGTCTGGTGGTGTATCCCTAAAGAGAATATGAACATTCGACTTACAGTTAATCAAAACTTATGGACAATTGCCAATTCAAATGTGGCCATGGATTCTAACTTCAAGTCAACCCTCTGTAGCCCTTTCCCCAAACTTTAATCCATCAGTCTTTACATTCTCTAAGCTATTATCAAGATGAACTGGATCTGTCCCAGCATTCTAGAAGGGAACAGCCCCAAAGCTCATTATTATTCCCTTAAGCAAGCCAGTCCCAGGAGTCATACCTATCAATAGTGAGTGCAAAAAATAAATCAAACTCTGGGATGACTTTAAAAAGCTAAGTTTTCTTATGAGAATGAAGCTTTAACCTTGCCAGGCACACCCGGGATCAAAAGGAATACAATCTCCCATTTGTTTGCATTAACCAGAAAGGCAGGATGCCAAAATAGAACCTTATTTTCAGCAAACACACTTTTGCAGGAGAGAAGGGAAAACTGAGATATTTATCTGACTTAAATTTTACCAAATACTGAGATCAAGATATGGCAAATAAGTGCAAGCAATAAAGATACATGTTTTTAGACTAGTGCTTTCTTAAATAAGATTCCATGTAGCCTGTTAGAAAGATGAGGGTGTTTTAAAGGTACAACTCTGTGCTAAGCAGCTGCAATACATAAGAAAGTTGTCCATGAATATTGGTTAGAGGAAGGAAATAAAGCAGATCTCAGTAGAGTTAAGAAAACAAATTAAAACAGTAGTTTGTCTCTCTGAAGCAAACTGATTAATAGTACACACAAACTCATCAATAATGCTAATGCAAACCAATAGGTTAATGTTGCACATTAGCCTATTTGATAGAAATGAAACCACAGGAAACATTTATTTTAGGTGATGAGTTTGATTGTGATTGCCTTTTCCCCAAGTTTGACCTTATAATGAAATTGTTCGCACTCAAATGTATTTTTCTGCTCATTTGTATACTTGAAATATTAAGACCAACCTTTAAAACAATATTAAAATAATTCAGTTAATTTTCACTATATATTATGAATATAAAGATCAAGCTTCTACTTCTCACCCCAACATATACCCATCTAAAGTTTTTTATGAACCTCCTTTTTACTCTCTAGTGGTCTTTCTCAATATTGTCATATATATGAAGAAGAAAATATAATTAAAGTTAATATTATGGTTCAGGAATTTTGAGTAAGGAAGTTTTGTATTGCATGAAAATTAAGTTGAGGAACTATGTCTTTAATCTGTGATTGTTCATATCCAAGAAAATAAAAATCTATATCTTAGTGGCCTGCATAGTATAAACTAGATTCAAAGAAGTAGTAACCCTAATGCAAAATGTTTAACAAGATGATTTTATAATTTTTCTCTTCTTAAAATATTTTCTAAAATTTATTTTTTTAATTTTTAACTGAGGTAATATTGGGGTACCCCCGTCAGGTATTACCACTGTAGTACACCCACCACCAACTTATCCATATTCCACTACCACAGATCATTGTGTTTCCTTCCCTCTTCATCCTTTCTCCTGCCTCCTCATCCCATTCTCTTTTAGTGCTTACATATATTTTTCTTAAAATTTTTAGTTTCTATTTTATCATTGTACCATTTCATCGTTAAAAATAAATTATTCCATCAAAATAGCATAGCATATAAACATAAATAAAAACTCTCCTAATATAAAATAATAGATATGTGGGCCTCCCCTGGTGGCACAGCGGTTGAACGCTGTCCTGTGAAGCTGCCCACCCGCAGCCTCTGCAGCGCCGATTCGATCCCTGGCCGCTGGCAAGGGTCCCACATGATGTGCAGACCTCTCCTGCCGCCCGCTGCTCCCCTCAGCAGTGTACTTCATCAGTCTGCCTGTTCTGCTCCCCGCTTTCTCTAGTGAATTCTCTCACCTTCCTGTGCTTCTGACTGTACCCAGTGCTTGTATAACTAACTAACTAAATAAATAAATCTTTAAATAAATAAATAAATAAAAATAACAATAGATATGTGTATATATTGATATATAAAGGATACATCTAGTTCATAAGTGAAATGGTCTCTCCGTCCCTCCTCCCTCTTTTCCTTCCTTCTTTCCTGTGTCAGAACCACCAAGTAAGTATGCATCTAGTATTTTAACACTTGTATTTTAAGCACTCATTATCTCATTACTATATAAGATATAACTACAGGGTGACATCACTCTCTTGCATCTTGGTCAACACTTGTATGACTTGTGGCCCAAGTCCCATTGAATCACTTTTCCTTAGTTTCCCTTGAGTGAAATGGGGTTACTAGTTTATCTTTTGTCATTAAGATTTGATAGTATCCCTTGGATTCCAGTTTGGTTGGTCTGACATTTTGAAGGCTACAGTTTTTTATTAATCCACAATAAATCTCTCTCAGAAATGCTGCTTGAAATATTCATTGTGAAGCATAGTTGTCTCATAGAATATATGTCAGGTGTTAGGAATATGTAGGCTTTACCCATCTACTTGTATAATGTCCTAGACAATTTTCTTCTCACTGAGTCTCAATTTCCTATATGGTTAAAAAAAAATAACTATTTCGCTAGATCATTGTAAAATAAATGGGTGTGTAAAGAGCTCTTAGTAAATTTTGCTACATATGTTTATCAATAATATCACTGTGAAAATTTCTATGGGCAGCCTTATTTTGTGTTATAAGTAGCAAACATAATTTTTTATTCATATTTGAAACAGAAGATCTTAAGAATATGTAATCTTCTAAGATATTATTTCTAAACCTGTGACTTCTCTCAACCACAACAATAGCTTATGTTGACTTCACCTTACCTGTCTTAAAACAGACCTATTTTGATGAAGGATGACTACTGCATTTTCTTCAGTAACCTCTTACTCTGCTTCATTTTACTGAAATGTTTCAAAGTGGGAAAACAAAGTGATACCAATTTATTGAAAATCAGAAAAAGGTTTAGATTTTCAAAGGAGTCGTTCATTCTTGGTAAACTTTCCTCATTTTTCTCGTTACTGGATCAACTGGCCTCTTACATAATGCACAGTATACATTTCCATTTATAGGTCTCTGTCATTGTAAAGTTAACAGACCCACCAATTTCATCTTATATAGTATTCTTCTTCAATCACTAAAAAACTGACAAGCTCTTCTGGACCACAACATCTATGTACACACTGTTCTTATTGTCGATCCTTCTCATATTTTGGATGTCAGGTTAGATATCACCTCATTTGAGAAGGTATCTCTGACTGCTATATCTAAAACACATTCCAGCTCGTTCACATTTCTCTTTTTCCTCCATAGCATATCATAATTATATATGTGTTTATTTACTTTGCTTACCCAGATTCCTGTTAACAACATGAGAGAGGGTAACCATTATTTCTCTTTGCATACCTAACACAGTGCCTGGTACATAGAAAACCATTAAATATACTTCTTGACTTAATTAATTAATTAATTAAAATATCAGAGAAAATATGATATTAGGTGTCATTGTAAGTACAGTTTATCCAGAGACACCATGTCAGAACATTGGATGAGGTGATTTTAATTATTGATCGAGGAGATGATCTCCTTGTGGATCCCTGGCTAACACTTCAGCTCGACATGTCTGAAGCTCACTTAATTATTATTTCTTTCTTCCCTGTACTCCTTGCAAAGTCTCTTAATCCTAACACAACATGTATCTCTTATAATGGTTCTTCCATCTCCTAGCTGACAGTAAATTTACGGATCATATTTAGGTATTGCATTTTCTTCCTTCAAATGACTTCCTCATTTGAAAGTCTCTTTTATTTATTCTTATTTTATGTTCATTTGTCTCTTATCTAAAAATTTGCATTAGGGGCCTCCCTGGTGGCCAAGGGGTTAGTCTCAGAGCTATCACCATTACAGCCTGAGTTTGATCCAGGCCAGGGAGCTACCCACATGGTACAGCAGACCTCTCCTTTTTCTCCAGCTGCTTCCCTGAGAAGTTTACTTCAATAAATACACGTGTTTTGTTCCCCACTCTGTTTCTGGTGATTCTTCTCACCTCTCACACCTCTGGCCTATACCCCAGTTCTTCTATGCAAAAATTAAAAAATAAAGTAAAAATTTGCATAAACTCCTGACCAGCCTCCATTCCCAGTCCCTCTTCTTATTTATATGCTTATATCTCTATTAAATTATTAAAAAGTCTTAAGAGCAGGGATTCTGTTAGTTATCAGAATTCCTTATGTGGTGATACAAACATGGGCAATTCCTGCTGAGAGGTTACTAACTTATCCTTAGAGTCAGTAGTTTCTATATGACTTCGTAGAAGCAAGTTATTTTATGTAATAATGATGACTTATGTTTGTAAAGCTGCTTTTCAAGAGATCTTCAAATCCCTTGCCTCATAACTTAACTCTAATTTGATAATCATTCAAACATTACCATTATAAAACCTACAAAGCCTGATTCTTCCCTCTATCAGGCTGTCTACCCTGAGGGTATAAACAATAGTATCTATTATTTATTCTTTATGATTCCCTTGCTATACCCTATTAAACCTTGATAAATATTCTCCCTCTGTGTTTCTAGGGAAAATAAATTGTTTTTCTCTTCAGCATTCCTTGGCTCCATGCAAAAAAAAAAAAAAAAAAGAGTTGAGCATATATTTTCAGTGAGAAGAGGGAAACATGGTGAGTCAGTCACAAAAACTCTAATTTGCTTTCATCTGAGTTAGTTGGAGCAGTGTTCCCTCGTTGGAAAAGTAACAAGCCTAATCAGAGTGGAAAGAAGCAGAAAAATGAGACTGAAAAGAGACTTGCCTGTAGAACCTGTCAGTCCTCTCTGTCCCAAGAAAGGGGCAAGAGAGTTCATCAGGTAACAGCTATCAGATAAAATATATTAGATGCCTTCCTTGGTGCTCTTGTAGGGAAAAAAAAGGAGGTATTTTTGTGACTGGACAATCCTTTTCCTACCTGAACACCCTTGTCATATATCTGCATAATCACCATGACTATCACTAAATAATGTGTAAAGGTCACTTAAAAGAGTCTAAAAAATAGACAAATAGAGGGTGAATTGATTGAAGAAGTTTCATAGTAAAACTTAAAAGGATGTTTTGTGAAAAACAGATATATGGCTATGGGACTAGATTTACTTTAAGAAAAAATATCTAACTTTGTCAATAAACAAGTAGACAATGAAAATAAAATTAGGGGCAGTCTTTACACTGCTTGTAGATTACCTTCCTAGAAAGTCACTTGCCATTAGAATGAGGATACCGTATCAGACTGTGTACACTTGATAGTCAGTCTTTTCTCTGTGCAAGAGCCCAAATAAGCATCTATCTTGTCTACACAGCATTGTATAGTTCCTACTATAAAAACTACATATAAAAAGTGACTTTTCATACACTTAGGAGCAGACTAGTTTGTCATATCACTATTTTAATGGACATTTGAACATACAAAATAGATGAAAAATGGAACTACATGATAAAAATTATGCAGAAGAACTGGGAACTACACACACTTTACCCTCCCCCCATCACCTGTGGTGGCCCTGAAAATTCTTCT
Organism: Talpa occidentalis; assembly: GCF_014898055.3. Lineage (NCBI taxonomy): Eukaryota > Metazoa > Chordata > Mammalia > Eulipotyphla > Talpidae > Talpa > Talpa occidentalis. The sequence goes on from NW_023604295.1 coordinate 22,546,283, forward strand.
ACAGAACATAGGCTGATTAAATCAAGGACAAAAATAAGCTCTATGTTGTAATTCTATGAACTTTCTAAAACACATTTGACTCAAACAATATAATTATGAAACATTATTTAATAGAGCACTGATTCCCTGTATAAAGTTTCATCTCTTACCTTATTTCTGTAGCAATAGATCAGAAGGTAAATAAATACTTACCCAAGTGTTATTGAATTCAGAACAGATTTGAGGGAAATTTGGCAAATGGTTTTGAAAAAAAATGAGAGTCATGGTGACTTTATTCTCATGAATTTTCCTAGGAGAGCATGGGCATTAAAAATTAAGTGGTTTCTTTATATTTGGCATTAAAAGTCCATTTCACAGAACTTGTATGACAAACATACTCATCTGTGTGCTGCTCATCATAAGAGTCACAAAGAACATCACAGCTGTTACTACGAAGTTCGGTACATTCGTAGCGACCTTAGATCAGAAGAATCTGAAATTAGAAGACCAAGCCATAATACTAAAGAATGCTATTTTTTTTTCAATCTATCTAATGTATTCAGCAGTATTAAAGTAATTTATAAATAGTCAAATGTGCAGTTCTCTGGAAATCTTACCCACGTTAACTTCTATCTGTATTTGAAAGTCCAAATGGCCAAGTGAGTCACAGACCTTGAACTTTAAACGGAGGTCAGAATTCATTCTCATTTCCTCCACTCCAAAAGAGAAAGAATGAAATACATTCATTCTGTGTTTGCCTCTTGCCCCAGGATTAGAATGGATCCTTGATCTCAGAAATCAATATGGGACCAGGGAAAAGAGTCCTAAAGTTGAGGACTCAAGTCAATCTCTAGCCCATACTAACTTTCTGATTAAAGATTCCTAGGATCACACATTGGCACAGTTTCAGGATAGATTATATTCATATTTGGAAATGAAGTAGGCAATTAAAGAGAGATTTCCTAGTGTGAATTCATTACTAATATGAGAGATGCACATAGGGTAAAAGTGGACCCCTCAAACCTAATAGAGAAATAGATTATTCATTTAAAATATGAGCCTCATTTCTTTTCTCACTCACTGCTATTGGTGTCTTCTTTAGATTTCCAATAATGAGAACTGCTGTGTATATCCAGGTGTTTTGTAAACGATATTAAAATAAGAAGTAAATCCAAAAATATAAATATGCCAAAGTCTAATTATGGTTATTAATCATCATCATCATTAACAAAAATTACAAATGGGAGTTCTTTGAAAGGGGACAAAAACATTGATGATTCCTTCTGCATCATAGCACTCATTATGAGTTTCTGTTATGTGGAAATTATTTATGCTGGGAAAAAAATTGAAATAATAAAAAACCTGTTTTGCTAAGCATTTGCTCTATTCTTTCCTATGTATTATTAACCTTTTCTTCTGGTCTGATTATTGTGAGTGTCTGGTTGCAGTTTTATTAGTTGGCTGAAATTCTTCTCTTAACCTAGCCACAGAAGATTAGGATAGGTCAGATACTGTGTGTGTTGCCTCCTATTTCCTCTATGCAAATGAGGAATAAGTGAAAATTAGGACAATTGGCATAAAACATTAGAGAACCATCAGAGACCTAGGGGATGTTGGCTTCTCAGGCTTTGTTCATCTTTGCTGAGAAATGGCAAAGCTTTTGTAGTTAAACACTGAAACTCCATCTGACCACAGCTAATAGAGCAGGTGCCCTTCCCCTGCCTCCTTCATTCAACTGTATTTTTTTTTTCAAATTATGTTTATTGAGGTAAAGTGTCTGGCATCATCGTGTATGCTTTGAGAGCTATAGGTATAAACCTCTACAAATGTATATTTTCATACCATGCCCAGCACTAGTGCCCCAATAATCCTCCACCTTGTTCCACTGGGCCTCCTAATTCCCCCACTCCCACTGCACTATCTCCCCCTTCTGGTATAAATTCTTTAATAACTGCTTAATCCTTCAAGCTAGATCAATTGTCTCTCTTTTCTATTCTTATACTCCCCAATATTTATGCCATCATAATGCTTTTTCCATTGTTGTAGAAGCAACTTGAGTAACTTCCTGGGTCCTCAGTGAAACACAGATCCCTGAACAAGAGACCACCTATTATTGTCACTTTGGCTTCAGCAACTAGCACAGTCTGAGGTCCATTGGAAGCTTCGATTTTACATTAATATGAATAGATAAACTCACATTATTTGGTGAAATAGTATTCTTGATAAATAAATATGCCAATAAATATTTTGGGAATAAGGTGGCACCAGTCATTTTTACATCAGTTTTTATTAGATAATACTCGCAATTATTGCTGGGAGAGCAGGAAAACCTATGGCACAGACCTGCATTGTATCCCTAGTTCTGCCTTCATTGAAACCTCCAATATCACGCTCATTTGTTCAGATTTATTTTTTTCTACTACAATCCAGATGTCCAGATGAGAGACAGCTCATCTGATAAACAAATAATAAATTGGTGTTAATAACAGACAAAACTTACTATCTAACTCTCTTCATTCATGCAGCAAATACATGACTTTTTAAATGACTTTTGAAAGGCTTAATCAGGAGTGGTCTTGACTGGAGTGTTAGGGACCAATGTAAGGAAATTGCAACAGATTATGACACAGTGGATATATTCTTATTGTCAGAATACAAAAGAAGATAGGAGGTTAGTTTGAAAACCCACATATAAGTACCTAGATCACTGAGGATATGTATTTAACTGAAATGGGGTTCTTTGTAATATTTTGTGATTTTTGAAAAAGTAAACAACTTTTAACAATGGAAAACCACCTGGTCTCTTTTTTGTTATTTAGATTTTAGTTATGTGTGGTATTTGATAAACCCTACTGAAATATATATTAATTTAGTGGGAATACTCAACAACGCTGTTTTTAATTAAAGATGTTTGTCTAAATTTTTCAAAACTGTAATTGAATTTGTAAAACCATGCCCCCGTTGTATTTAGAAACTTCCTGAAACGTTCCTAGGTGACCTTAAAAGGCAGCACAACATCTTTCTGAAAATAACATCCTACTTAGTTAATTAAGTAAACATATAAATTGGTAAGTGGGTAGGTTAAGCAAGTGGTAAGTAGATAGATGATTGATAGATGGATAGATAGATAGATAGATAGATAGATAGATAGATAAAGTGTGTGTGTTTGTAAATTTTTTAACCTACATCTTACCATCACTGAATATTCAAAAGGCTTCCTTTCTCTGCTCTATGAATGATTTGAGGGTTAATGAGACAATGGGTCTCTGAGTGCCACTGTAGAAAGATGCTAGCTACATATAAATGATTATAATTATCCAATTTTCTGAATGTTTTCTTAATAAGCAGATGGGAAATTTCTGTTCAAGGCAAGAAATTTCAAAGGCTTAATCATTTCACTTTTGTAACTATGCAAAATTTCAAGTATAGCTTTGCTTAGGACTCAAATCACTTTAGAAATCATTCATATTTATTCCTCAGGGCAAAAATTAGTGAATGGATATGAATACTTTTCCATGGTCTACATACCAAAAAGCAAAGTGAAAACTTGGCAGTTGTTCAATTTATTTGATCAGTGTAGATTGTCAAATGGAATATTCATGGCCCAAAAGGGGGTCTTTAAAATCATGTAGGTTTAGATCTGCAAAGAATTGTTTTTATGTATTAATATAATGTACGTGAGTCATTTCTATCAAGTCTGTGTTAAAAACAGATAATTCTGCCAGTCACTCACTCAACCTTTTGAATAGTCAATCATTAAATCCAAAATCATTCCAATTTATATGAATATAGGGCACAATTATGTAGTGTTTTGGAGTCAGTGTATCCAGCTGTGAAATAAAACGTAGTATAGAATGGAAAAATCTCTGTTCTGGGTTTACATAGAAAGCAGTTATAAAGAGTTACTGAAATAGCTCCTGGAGTTTCATAGAGAGATCAAGTCCTGATGGAAGTGGTCAGAGGTGGGGCCCAGCCTCTAATTAGCAGCAAGGAAAACCGCTCATTATCACTCCACACCAGCTCCCTCTAATGAGGTGGTGATTCATTGTCAGTGGGTGAGTAGCGCCTAGTTACCAGCATAACTGCCTACCATTTAACTAATGTAGCTCTAAGCATGTGTCTGGATTAGCTGTGTTATCTGTCTCTCCTACAAGTACTTTCTCTGCAGCATATCACTGAGGTGGTATTAGCATTCATGTGATAAAATCAAAGTATTTCCCCATAAATGTTGGACCAAAGCAAACACATTCACAGGAAAAATAAAAAGGAAATTTAAATACAAATCGCCTTTATAATGTTGCTAATTTGTTGCTACTTGCAGTAAAGCTCTTAATGAGATTATCCAGGATTGGGCCGGTTTCCTCTGAGAGTTTCATTAACCTCTCTGCACATTTTTCCTTCATTTATGACTATGTGCTTATATTTGATATCCATATTTCACATCTTGTAAGTCACACTTTTTACATATTGTAAAACTTGTTCTTACAATAAAATGGAAAAAATTAAGGATAGTTATGGGTATAACAAAAAAAAATCTTTGTTCAGTATATGTCTGTTTATAGCCATTTACCATTTACCTCTATACCCACCTAGCAAATTATTTGGTGAAGGTAAAAAGAGGAGCGGTGGAGAACAGTTTATCAAATTTAGGGAATCTTCTGCCTCCAATGCTTTTTCATGTGCAGTAGACAATAAGACAATATATAAACTTGGGATATCTGGTAGTCTCAGCTTTCTGCAGTCCTGTTCAGGAGCGATACACTATTGGAACAGAGTGAAGGATGAGTCTCTTCAAGATGTTCAGATACATCTCCCCATGTGGTGCTTCAGTATGTGGATTTTTTTTCAATTAAATTCAGTTGAAACCCTGAAATCTTTTATTATCACCATAACTACCTATAAGAATGGCAGTTAGGGGTATTATCCAGATTTAATTTTATCTATAGAATTAACCTATTATTTTCTTGGGGGGGTGGGTTAAGGGAGAAACCCATGTGTATGGCAGGGAAAACATGGAATTACAGAGTACCTGATTTTTAGCTAAGTCCTCTTCTCTTTCCTTGAGGCCTCAAGCCCCTATGCCCTGCTTTAGCTCAAAGGAAAAAAACCCTTGTTTTGTCCCATTTACTCTAGAATATACAGCTATGAAGATTTTCCATATCTATGCAATTATATTTGTTCTTTTCTCCTATTAATCTGTCTGATGTTAATTTGATTGCTTGACCAGACAGACATCCCAATAGGGTGTGGGGAGGTGGGGTCCCTCTGTCCATAAGATAACAGAATAGTACTTCTCAGATGTTCATGTTCAGCAAAATGACCTGGGCCTTTTGTTAAAATTCAGATTCTCAGTTACTCAGCCTATGATGAGACCTGGATCTCGGCGATGTTAACCAAGGCACACAGAAGCTGCTGTTCTACATTTAATTGCACTTTGGTAGCAAGAGTCTAGACAGAGAAGTAGAAACAGTTCCAGTTTAAAGAATGAAATATAAAGCAAATGAGTGTTATAACTAAAAACTAAAAAATGAGTAATGCCTTAAAAATACATAAGCCATTAAAAAATTCATTACATAGGAGCCTGGTTATGCATTTATCAGGATTTTAGCTTTCTTAACTTAAATAAGATCTCATTAAATGAATGAAAATGCCACAAAATGAAGATATTAACTAAGTTGAGCTCCCTGCTGCTAAATTCTGATAGTCATATTAAAGATAAATTGCTTTATTAAACTTGGACATTTCCATTAAAACCAAATAGTCCTTAAAAACAACTGTATAAATCTAAAAGCATATGTCCAAGGGAAAACAGTAGAGATTAAGAAGCAGACCTTTTAGTCCCAGCCCTGCCATAGAACCAGCTTTCTTTATTTATAAATTGAAAATGATAAACATTTGGCCCAAGTCTCATATATATGAGGTGGGATTTGAATATGATCATCCACATGTATGTGTTTTGAAATAATTCAGACTTTATATGTAAAAAATTTTTAATTTTACATACTGTTTTCTGCTGTAGATGTCAGTTTATGATATAGACCATGCTGGTATATATCTTAATTTGCAGTGTTTAAGTTTGTTTGGCATTTCCAGGTTTTAATATAGATGAGGGAGAAAGTGGTCACTTTTTAAAATTCCCTAACTTCACCTGAAAATTTTGCTTAAAGTTTTCATTGGCACATATTCCATTAAAATAATATTGTAGGGCCTCCCCAGTGGTGCAGAGGATTGAGCACAGCACTGTGAAGCTGTCCGCAGCCTCTGCAGCGCGGGTTCGATTCCTGGCTGGCCAAGGAGATTCCCACATGTTGCAGCAGACCTCTCCTGTCATGCCTGCTGCTCCTCTCCTTATACTTGCAGTGCTTTCGGTCCTTCTGCCTGTTCTGCTTCCCACTCTGTCTCTGGTGAATCCTCTCACCCTCCCATGCCTCTGGCCTATACCCCAGCTATTGTATAAATAAAAAATAAATCTTTAAATAAATAAATAAAATAATATTGTAGTTCTAATTGAAGACTGTCTTTGGAGTTCTGAGATTATAGGAGAGAATATAGTTCCATATATGGGTAAAGAGAGAAAACAATTAAAACCTATCTCAAGATAGGTATTATTATTTTTAACTTGTGATAAATGTCCATCATAGTAACCATTTAGCCCAATGTTGTAAAGATATTCAGAAGAAAGACTAAATTAATCTCAGAAGTAGGAGAGGAAATGAATTTTCTAGCATGCAGTAGGCTCTCTTCTTAAAAAAACCTTATTGTTTTTTGTAAACTTGTATATCTCAGAGGGATATATAGTGAAATATCCGTGGAGTTGAATTTCTCAGGCAATGAATTTTTGTTTCATTAGCTGTAGTTTTTCTCAATGTTCACTTATGGATGGGGTGCAGTTCTTATGTGTTTGCTGAGTCAGGGATTCCCCATGACAACTGAATTCACAGATTGATGCATCATCTTTAAAAATGTGCCTTAGACCTTTGCTCTGACCCATAACAACTCAGATCTTTTTGTGGACCATGGAAGGTATAGTTTAGTTTATTCAGGTTTAGTATTAATTATGAGGTTTGTGTTCCTTATTGAACAAAAAAAATGTCAAGAAAAAGTCTTCTTTGTGTTTCATGGTTTTACTTGAAAGGAAATCCACAAATACAGTCTGCTGTTCTTACTTCTATTTCCACTTTTCTATGCCAGAAACTCTAGACGACTTAGGTATCTTTCAACATGACTTTACATTTTGCATAAATCAACAAATTCTTATGTTAAATGAGTTTGATTAAATTGAAGTTTTCTGTATGCAATTTTGGTTAAGTTTGAAGCATGATTGTCTTCATTAGTTTAATATATAAGCTCTACCCCATGATTGGGATCTTCTTCTAAAGCTGCATGGCTAATCTTGTTTTGCTTCCCAGTGCTTTTCAACAAGGCCAGACCTCATAAGAATGGCATATAAAATTCTTTATGATTTATTTATTTTTTTAAGATTTATTTATGCATACAAAAGCTGGGGTACAGGCCAGAGGTGTGGGGGGGTGAGAGGATTCACCAGAGACAGAGTGGGGAGCAGAACAGGCAGACTGACTGAAATACACTGCTGAGGGGAGCAGTGGGCGAGTCAGGAGAGGTCTTCTGCACTATGTGGGTCTCCTCCCTGGCCTGGCCGGGGATCGAACTTGTGCTTCAGTGGCTACATTTAGCTTCATAGGCTGCATCTTAACCCCTTGTGCTACCCGAGAGGCCCAATTCTTTATGATTTTATAATCCAGTTCCACCAGCCATGTTGAATTACAAGAGTGAGTTCCCAATGGGTCAGTATCTCCTAAGCCACCAAACCTTTACATTGACTTTGATTTAGATCTGAAAAGCTTGTGTTCTTTCTTCAAAATCCCTGTTTTGGGCCTGAAGTCACCTACCAGAAGCTTTCTGAAATCCCTATAAAGGCTAAGGAAATTGCCCCTTCTGGATCAATGATCATTTTTTCTGGTTTACTTGGAATATTCCCAATCGATGTCTATTTTATCAGCATTCCATTTGGTTAGCACCCTCTTTCCCTCATAATACAGTGACTATCATGGTTTGGTAATATATTAAATGGCCATCCAAATCTAGGGCCTACACATTCCCTTGTGCAGCAAGTAAGTGACCAAGAATATAACTATTTTAAATTCAGCCAGGTCTGATCTCAAAGCCTACTTCCTTCCACTCTATCAATTATATGATATGAACGTAGGCAGTCTTTTTGGCCTTAATTTCCTCATCCATAAAATTTGGGCAATAGTAGCTAACTTTTCCTGGCTTATTTATTTTTTATTTTTTTAAGTGATTCTTTTTTAAAAAAAGATTTATTTATTTGTACAAGCACTGGGGTACTGGCCAGAGGTGCGGGAGGGTGAGAGAATTCACCAGAGACAGAGTGGGTAGCAGAACAGGCAGAAGAACTGAAGTATACTGCTGAGGGAAGCAGTGGGCAAGACTGGAGAGGTCTGCCATGTGGGAATCTCCCTAGCCAGCCGGGAATCGAACCTGCGCTGCAGAGGCTGCGGACAGCCTCACAGCATGGTGCTCAACCTGCTGAGCCACCGGGGAGGCTTATTATTTTAAATCCATTTATGCATACAAAGTGCATAGCCTAGTTTCTGGCACATGGAAGTTCTATAAGTTACGACGATTGTTTTAACTTCAGAATGGCTCCATGTTGTAATTGCATGCTACCTCCATCACTGAACCATCACCTTAAAGACAGACTTGCTTTTGTGTTTCATCTATTTTTCTTTGATGTATGGCATAAAAGAAGCCACATAATAGATTACTAATAAATATTTATCAAATGGATGAATTATTAAAAGAATGATTGAATGGATTAATTAATGAATGAAGGCATATTACCTGTCCTCAAGGATAGAAAAGTGTCATGTAAGCTTTGCTTATGTCAGAAGTACACTAATAGATAAAAGACAATGGGAACAGTGAAGATTGCACTTATTTTCACTGGGAAATCAGAAAATATTCACAGAGAAAACAGAACTTGAATAGAACTTCAGTATGAAGAAAGATGTGAGGAGAGATGGCATTCCAGAGAGAGGGTGCAGCATCATCTTTTCACTATCCAATGAACATACTAGTAAACAATATAGTCATATTAGTAAATAATATTTTTAAAATAACAAAAAAATGTCCAAAATTGAATGCAAAATTTCAGACATCCACCTTCTGAAGAGGACAACTTTGTGGTTGCTATTCTTTTCAGTGACAGAAATGTTGCTGAGCATGATTCTCCTATGCTGACATGCAATTTAAAAAAAAAAAAAAAGGCCTTTTTTTTCTCTTGGTTTAGCTGTTAACCATTCATTCTTATGTGCTGGGGCAGGGGGAGTGAGAAGTTCATTTTCTCCCCGCCGCTTTTTAATATGATAATCATCTCTTAAAAATAAAGTTGAAATTAATAAAGATCTTTTTCTAAAATTAGAAGGATCTCTATTTGCTTTGACAACTTCTAACTGTTTATAGTGTCAGATTATTTTCAAAATATTACAGATGTGGAAAAGGGGTAGAATTAGTTTTGAGTAAAATTATGGCTTGTCTGCAGATAACACAATCAACCTTTCAAAAGCAAACACCTCTTTCCAAGTATAGTTGTTAGGAAATGAAAGCCTTATTCAAATGCTAAATAAGAAAAATGGCGATAGGAATAGAAACTCCTCGGAAGGAAAAAAATAACAAAGAACAGCATTTTAGGCATAATTTTCAAAGAAATCCCCAATTGCAGGTGCCACCTAGCTGTTGATTGGCTGATTGGATGGCCTTGACAGCCCGTCAGAGCAGAGAATTCAAGTTAGTGGAAGACTCATATCATGATTGAATGGTGCCTGATCTATTTGAGGATGGAAAATCAATAGTCTATTAGATTCATCAGGAGAAGATGGGAAAGGAAAAGCAGGCCATATTTGCCTTCCTCACCACCACTACACTAATTAAGCACTGCCTTATGATGGAGAGGAGCCTGGAGAATTGAACTGGTAATGAGACTTGAAGTAAATGAAGCAAATACACCATAAGGCACATTGACAGACAATTAAACCTCTTTATCAATGCAGCTTTCATCCAGAAATAAAATCTCATATGGCAGATATAAAATAAATGGGGGGCTGGGAGGCTCTGTAAATCTCTTTCTCAGTTTTCAGTTGTACGTATGGCTTCTGCATTATATTGACATTTGAGTTTATTTGCGTTAGAACTTAGTCATAGTGAGTAACATTTCATTTTTCTACATAGACTTTCCTGGTGGATCACATTTGTTGAATGTTTCAAGAAACGTTTTGATTAAGCATAAAACTGATTAGAGATAAAAAGCAATTTCCTCAAATTTTTTGGACTGGAAAGAGGAAATATTCTAAAGAGTAATAATTACTGTTAGCTTTTTAAAAACCCTTTCAAAACATTTCCAAGCAGTTAATTTTATGGATAAAGCCTCATTCTTGCTGATCCAAATATCATCTTTTCCTCAAGTTAAAATTCTCTGTTGAGCGAGACCATCACAAATAACCAGAGAGTCTTCGCAACTGAATTTTCAGAATGGGAACAAACTTTATTTTTAAAACAATGATGGGAGAATAGGTGTTTATGGATCAAATATGCTATTGCAATATAGTAAAATAACATAATATGGTCACATTTTATGATAAAAATTTGCCTTTGAATCAGAGACATTTTGTTGTGCTGTTGTGAGTGATATGGCACTGGTGCTGTTCATACATAAAAATATTATGATCTATTAGAATCATACCTACATCCCTCACCACCAGTATTTTTTTATATAGTTTGTACCGTGTGGCAGAACTATACATTTACCTGTTAAGTTTCTAGAAACACATTCTAAGATTTTGAGGGAAAATGGCCAGAGTATAACATCTTTTTTCCCATTTCTCCAGAGTACCTAACACTATGAACTTCATACAAATGATATTTATGATTTTCCTTTCCTTACGTATAGGTTATTGGTAACATTTCCCAGTTTATCTTTTGAGTAAAGACAGAAAATAAAAACACCTGGTTATTTCATCTCATTTCACGGAGTAATGATATTTCACTTTATATTTTATTTACTCATATATTTAGTGCAATTTTCCATTTTCTCAGTCTTTCACAATGACTTCTCATTTCATCTTGTAGCATTACAAATCATCCTGCTTAAAGCCTTTGTTATTTCCTTATTTATTTTCCAGTTTTTTGTCCTTTTCTCCACGTTCTATGGCTTGGCTCTTTGAGTCAAAAAATATTACAGTAATACTTCACTCAAATTGACCATGTGAGTTTTAAAAATATTATAATAATATTTCAGTCAAAGCTATTTTACTCAAATAGGTTTTACGGAGCACTTATTGGATATATTGCACCAGGGTATATTTGTATCATGGTACAGATGTGCTAGGCATTTATTCCTTTACTCAAAAAATATCTATTGACTGTTTAGAACTGAGTGCTGTGCACGTGCCTAATATCACTGAGCATATTGCAATTGAGAGATGTTCTTAGTAGGCGTAGAGTCTGTCTTTCAGTATTTTATAACATTTATTATAGATGTTCAACATATAACAAGTTAGATATATTAAAATTAAATATAATTTAAATAAGAATCAAACAATAATATAATAAACATATTTAATAAGGAGTAATGAAACAGAAAAGAGTGGAGGTGTTTGGTTTTGTTTTGTTTTTCTCATTCTAACTCAGGGATTATAAAGGCTTAGAGCCTTGCAGGTCAATAGAATTATTCTTAAGTGATAGGGTATTGGAGAGAAGTTCACAAACATCTGCAAGTCACCAGGGTTAGAGTATTTCTTTTTTTTTTTGGACAGGATCATATTGTGTTGAGATCCATAGCATGGAATTAAAGTCAGATTGTGGAGGATATAAAATGCCCTAACAAGAAATTCAGATATTATTCTGGTGTGCAGTAGGAGTCTATCAAATAAGTTTTCTGATCAGGAAATTATTGGGGGGACAATATGTCTTGAATGAACTCCACTCACGTATGCTTTATGGACTCCACCCCATGGAGTCCATACTCCACCCCACCTCCATGCCAAAGAGATCCCAGGGGCCTAGAGTTACAATTCCCGTCACGCCATGAATCTGCCATGACTCTTGACTTTTTAAACAGGGCATGGCTGGGAACTAAGGGTGGAATTGGTATAAAACCGAATACATGTGGGCCTGGATGGGGGCTTGGTTTTGTCTGCCTTTAGTGTGCTGGGGCTCAAACAGCATTACTAATAGGAAGTATTGACCAATTAATCTCTCTCTCTCTCTCTCTGTCTCTGTCTTTCCTCCTCTTTTATTTTCTTTGTAAAATAAGCCTTTTATTTTTATTTTTTTTAAATAAGCCTTTTATTAACCTTTCTATGTGTGCCCGCCCTTGGGTCTTGCTCTCAGGGGTCTTCTAAGTGTGCAGGTGAGGACTCACCCTTAGCCCATCCCACTTCCCTTTGAAGTCGCCCCATTACAAAATCACATGCCTCAATATGAGTTTTCAGGCTATGGCTAGTGGCAATAGAAGAAAAGAATGAATAGGAATGTGTTTGCAGATTGTAACTAGCAGCAAAAATTGGGGAAACAATGAGGATACACAGAGTTTGATTAGGAAGCTGTTGTATAAACATAGGTGAAAAGTAACATAGTCTTGTCTTGTTGACAAACAAGGTAGAGATAAGGAAGAAAGAGACCAAGAAGTCAGTCTAAAGTCCTACTCACAAAACTTAAGTTCTGAGTGGAGGTGGAAGGTACCCGAGGAAAGGTATTATAATTGACTGTTTCTAAATTGACTCTGGATACAAGAGTTTTCTTGATTTGAATCAGTGATGAGTCGTTTTCAGACTTGGCAATTATGTTCACCATACTGTGGGGATTGTTTTCTTCTTTAGGTATGTATCAATTTCTCTGATTCTTCTAACATTTCCAACTTTTTATTCATTCCTTGTGAATTCCTGTCATTTTTCCAATAGAAGATAATAGTACAGAGGATATTTAGAGTCCCATAGAAATGTTTATTATCAAAGATGTTGGTTTTGGAGTCATTTATAAATAGTGACACTATCACATGACCAAAAGTTTTATAGTAAGTCATGTGAATAAACTGTAAAAAAATCCATTTTTATAAATATTAGTATTTGACACATCTACAAAAAAAAGTTTTGTAAATATTAATAGAACTCCTTTACCATTGCATTCAGTGCAATAACCTTTTTTGCTGAATTGTCTCATTTTTTTTCTTTTGCCACTAATGTGCCGCACCTTATTGAAATATTTATGATAAGCAAGATGTGGAAGATACTTTATGTATATAAATATTCCTTCCAGTGCTACATTTAGTCTAACTCTAGGAACAAATCCTTTGAAATTTAAATATGGATTCATGTATGCTGATGTTGTAGCATATATGTCTGAAGTAAAATCAGAAGCTGTCCATAAGTTATTAAATCATATCTCACTTGGTAAATGAAAAGGGAAACAATGCAAAAGCCGTTTTATGAATTAAAGATGAGAGAAAACTGCAAAAAAAAAAATATCTAAAACACTGCCTTCATTGAATTCTGAGAAGTGTTCCAAATTTTTTGGGTTTCAGAGTGGTATACACTTGATTTGTCATTTTTAGAAGTGAATACTCTGCCAGTACATACTTTTCTCAGACTTGTTAAAGCTTGAAACTACAAATGTTCACTTGGGTGGCTTCTCCTTAGTGAACATTTCCCTGATTTGTAGTTATTTAATTCTCTATTCTGCTGGGTACTGTGCTACATTTCCCTGTAGATTTGTACTTTCTTTTCCACATCTCTGCCTCCCAAATGAACTAATCACTGCATTGAATGTGGTTGCTTGCCTTATTACTGTGTCTGGGTTTTATTTCTATCTAGCTATTTTAAAGGGATGTTCATTCCTTTTTATTTTTTCAGGTAAGGTTAGATATTATTCCTTCTCTATGGATCTTTCATCCAGAAAGAAGGTACTAAAACCTGAAACTTATGGAAAACAAAGTGGCTCATATATTTTTTGGTTGAATTTAGGGACATTGTAAATATGAATGAACTGTCATGGAAAAAGAGTTAATTAACTACCTATGAAACCAATCCCAATAATGCCACACACACACATACACAAAATTCCGTGTATAAACAAATAAATAATTGTAAAAGATAAAGAGAGTTTGCTTGATGCAGACTGTTACAATATGTCATTTTGACATATTAGAATTATTTTCCACATATCATGGCTCTTTGCTTAAATTATCTACACAAATGCCTCAATTTTTCAATGTATTTTGACTTTGTAAACTTAGAGCCTTAGAGCATTTTCTTTTAATCCAGGGAGACCCAGGGTAAAATGTAGATGGGCTAAACAAATTTAAAGCACTAAATAAGAAATATGCTTTTCCAGAGAACAAACCTTCTCTGGCTTTTGGTAAATAGTACTGCTGCTTTTTTAAAGGTCACATTCAGAAGCACCCAAGGCAAGTGCAGAAGAATATTTGTCAATCTTTCTTATAAATGCTTAGGTACCACCTGGAATAAGCATCAGTAACTTTGTTCTCCTTGTATCAACCAGAACAGATCATTACTTATTATTAGATCTTACTTTTGCTAACTACTAATCAGCCAGTCTAAGAGAGTGGGTACCAAGAAATTATTCTATAGTATGGTCAGGTGAGGTCATGATGTGGGCAGATAGGAAATGGTATGTCCTAGAAAACACAGATCCCAGGAAAAGTGCTAGCTAATCCGTCAGAGGTAAGAATGCAGACCATAATATCTCCAGATCTTAAAATTTTCTAAGAAAAACTTGAACTTTGGATTTTTATGGCTTTTTTCTACCAACCTTTAAATTCTGAAATTATTTCACGTCTTTAACCCCTGTATCATCAAAACAAATGAATTATACAAAATATAGTTGAAGCTTAACAATATATTAAATGCAAAAACAAATCCCCCAAATTTCACTTAACCTGTCACCTTAAAATTATAAGTTAAAACTTAAAATTATAAAAATCTAATTTTAATGAATACCTGTATATGCAATAAACTCCACAAATAGGATAGATGTGGAATGATGACCACAAAGGGCACAGAATGATGATATATATTTTATGGCAGAAGAGAAATAATAAATTGCTATATAAGATTATTATTAATGATTTGAGTGCTATTATAATATTTAAAATTGCAAATTAAGTGGGAACTAATTGTCATATGAACTTACCAGAAGAGTTTATCATATACAGAGGATTAAGTTTCATGCACATTAAGTCTGATTTAAAAATATATTAGAGGGCCTCCCCTGGTGGCGCAGCGGTTGAGCGCTGGGTTGCAAGGCTGCCCGCAGCCTCTGCAGCGCCAGTTCAATCCCCGGCCACCGGCGAGGGTCCCACCAAAAAAGAAAAGAAAAATATATTAGACCTGGGCCTCCCCTGGTGGCACAGGCAGTTGAGCACAGCCCTGTGAAGCTGTCCGCAGCACGGGTTTGATCCCGGCCGGCCAGCCAGTGAGAATCCCACATGGTGTGGCAGACCTCTCCTGTCGAGCCCGCTGCTCCCCTCAGCAGTGTGTTTCGTCAGTCTGCCTATTCTGTTCCCTGCTCTGTCTGTCACTGGTGAATCTTCTCACCCTCCTGTGCATCTGGCCTGTACCCCAGTTCTTGTATAAATAGATACATAAATCTTTAAAAAAAAAATATATATATATATATATTAGACCAGGAGCCTCCCTGGTGGTGCAAGGACTAAGTCTCAGCACTAGAAAGCTATCCAAAGCCACTGCAGGCACGAGTTCAATTCTCGGCCAGGCAGATGACCCACATGGCACAGCAGACCTCTCCTGCCTCGCCCGCTGCTCCCCTCAGCAGTGTATTTCAGTAGATCCTCCTGTTCAGTTTCCCACTCTGTCTCTGGTGAATCCTCTCACACCCCCACCATCTCTGACCTACACCCCAGCTCCCCACCACCCCAGCTCTTATAAGTAAATAAAACAAATCTTAAAAAAAATATTAGACAGGGCTAAACAACATGTCCTTTTAGATCTACCAGTGAACTTAATACTAGAACCAACAATTTTCAACCTCTGATCTAAGAGAAGAATCCAGCTAACAAATTGATTATAATGTAGGTGACAAGTTGATACATAAGATAAACAATAGCTTAATAAACTGTCTCAAGATATATAACAAAGTAATATCTGAATAATTGTCAAATTGATATATATGCTATTGGCACTAGGTTATGAATTAAGGAAATTGCTTATGACTTAGAAGGATTTTTATATGACGTATAAAAACTAAGTCTTAATGTGTAAGGTAGTTTATATAAAGGAACTTCACAAGGTCAAGATATCCAATTGAAAAATAGGGTCATCTGGATAATGAGATAGATATCATTTCTAAACTTTCTCTTATTCCATCACTACTGTATTCATAAATTTAAAAAAATTTCTCTATGCTTTAGAAGGCTGTTATGAATATCAGGACTAAAGCACAAAAGTTTGGACTTCATAAAGTCATTAAAATTAAAATGGAATTATTATTATTGTTGTTGTTTTGAACTGATCATTGCAATTCCTATTTTCCTTCTTTGAACTGAATGCCATTTCAGTGATATTTGATAATACCACTGTGTTCTGCTCACTGTGCAACAGATCCACGGCACAGATTAACTGCCCAGGTTGGATGCAGAATTTACTTTTTATCTCCAGTTGTATTGAAAAGTCATTCTCAAATGTCACTCATTGCTCCTGCTTCTCTATTAAAATGATGAATTCGAACAGTGGGAGACCCAAACAAATTAATTTAGTTTTTGTTTGTAAACCAATAGCATCACATTTTAAGCTGCTAGACTAAAATATAAATATGATCTGTTCTTTAATTTGGTCTATAATAGATCAATCTTGAATTTGACACAGTGTATAGACTGTAATAGGTACTCAATAATCAATGAGATAATGAATTAATAACTAGACTTTTCTTCATTAATTATTTGTCCTAACAAATTGATGCAAACCACAAGCCTGTATGACTAATCGCAAGCTTTATGTGTTCATTATATGCATGTAATTTTCTAAAATATGTATGTAAACACATATTCCTACATGCTTATAGTATCTGCTATAATTTCTGTATTTCCATTCAAAGAATATTTATGTTATCATAGGGAAAAAAATTTAGTAAGGAATGGAAAATAAGAACAATTAAAATAAAAATAATCCCACTATTCATACTATTAATGTTATTTTATGAATCACACTATAAGTGCTTTGACATTGCCCTACACTTGAATGCCTCACTCCTAAGAACATTTTCTTATTAACAGTATAAAGTTCCAAAAGACATATTTTCACATGCCAGTAGATTATGATATCAATTTAATATACTTACAAAAATTGATCTTCAAAGTATCAAATAATACAATGATCTTGAGCTCCAGATGCTTCTGAAAAAATGATAAAGCGAAGTAATGCAAAATGAAAGATAGCTTTTGTTTCTGAAATGAGAAAAAGGTTTATGAGACACATTTTTTTACTATTCAATTCAAATATAGTCTACTCTAGTATTTATTAGGAGAAACTGTCAGTGAAAGAAGATTTAAGACTTTGTGGAACTATACCTTTTAATATCATTTCTGCATTCCTGAGTAAATTGAAGTTAAATCCTCTTTTGTCATGAGATCTTTGCAACAATTATTTCCATAAAGGCAACTGGAGATGCTGTGTTTTCTCATGTCTGGTGATTGGAATTGATGACATTAACTTCTATGTAGTTAAAAAATCACAGCTATGAATCCCTGGATTTGTATCCTGGCTTTGCCATTTATTAACTGTGTGACTTTGGAATAATCACCTAACTATTCTGAGCCTCAATATGATTATTTAAAAGGTAGATGCAAGTAACACTTATGTCCTGAATCTGTTCTGTAGATTAAGTAAAATGATTCTTATGTATGTGTTAGGTTCCTAATATTTAAAAATATAATAATATTTTGAAATATTTCTGATATTTCAATCAGTTTACTGTTAAATTTTCATATATCTGTTACTGCATATAAATGAATTAACTTAAATCTTAAGGTTTGAATTTTGAAGGGTCTGTATAAGCCCTCTTTATAAGCACACTATAAATCTTTGAAAGTCAGTATCTGTAACATGAACTCAGACAGAACTTAACTACAACTCAGTAGTAATAGATATGGCTCTATGCAGATAATTTTCCATTTTGCCAGAAAACCTCTTCTTTATTACCCTTTCCTCTATTTTTAGATTAAGTAGTACAGAGATTAACTAGACATTTTCAACATATGTTAAGTGGAGCTACTCTTGTGTAACAGAAATAGATTTCTGCATCATATTGACTTACACTGGTACTGGGTTTAAATTTTCAGTGTTGTGTGTGCACAGGCTTTGGACTTCGTGCTACGTGCTCCAACCTGGCATTTTTTACCCACGTGACTTTTTAGGGTATTAGAAGTATTTAGACACTTAAGTTCCTGGAAACACAGCTTGCAGTAACAAACGTGTCATAAACATTAAGTGGAAGACTTTATGTAAATCATTAAAATACCAATCTATGAATATCAACTTAAAGCCCCAAGTAATATGACTGAAATTGTAAAAATGATCTCTTCTCTTATTTTGCATAATCCTCCATTTAAACATAGCATATAAACAATTTCAGAACTCTCAGGAGTGCTCTAAATATTGTAAAGTGGATGCTTCGTACCAGTTTATTTGATGCCTCACTCAGTGAGGCTTTCAGTTTCAACTGTATTAAGTCACAAAAATAATCTGTCAAAAAATAACAAAAAATATATAAACATATTTTCTTTCTTTCAAAATCTGTCTCTTCTTAAATTAGAAAATTAGAAAATAAGATTTTGCTCACATAGCTTCTAGTTCATTGTGTTTCTCACATTTATACCAGGCTGCAATAGTTTACATGTACTTGTACATCATCTATATGGTGTTCTTATCAATCTCAGCCTCACAGATGTACCCAGAAAACACATCTCTCCCTGTAGAGGTCATTCTGGCCCAGTCTGAAGGTTCCTAACAACACTTCTGGACCCATTGTCTTGGGGAATATGGTCCAAGCTATCTCTGACTCACCAGACTCCCTTCTCACAGTTGTCCTAAAAATAATAGCCATTACTGTTCATCTATGAAAGGCAGGTAAACCTGGGTTCCAAGTGATTTGCTTAAAAGTGTAAAGCTAATAAAGAGTAAAAGTTGGGGGCCTCCCTGGTGCCTTACGGGTCAAGTCTCAGTGCTGTCAGCGTGACAGCCTGTGTTTGATCCCCGACCAGGGAGATAACCCACATGGCACAGCAGACCTCTGTTGCTTCCCTCAGCAGTGTATTTCAGTAAATCCACCTGTTCTGTTCCCCACTCTGTCTCTGGCAAATCCCCTCACGACCCCTTCCCTGAACCTCTAGCCTACACCCCAGTCCTTATATGCAAAAATAAATAAAATCTTTAAAAAAAAAAAGAGTAAAAGTTGGATCAGAACCCAGGTTCTCTAAATCTTGACAGGGGTAAAGAATTTTGTGTGTGTGTGTGTGGGACCCTCGCCGGCAGCTGGGGAACGAACCCTCGCTGCTGAGGCTGCAGGCAGCCTCACAGCCCAGCGCTCAACCACTGCACCACCAGGGGAGGTCTGACAGGGGTAAAGATTTTAAGGCACTACTTAAGGATGGGGATAATTTTGATTTTTTTTTTTAACTTTATGCATGTCTTTGTCCAGTTAGCAAAAAACTATAGGGCCATTGACATACTGATGTTTACAGTAGTTCCATGATCACGGACTCCTTTAAAATGTATTATGAGTTCTCTCACTAATTGCAAATTAAAAGTTAAAGTCAGAATATAAAGGATGGAACAGTATGTTCATGTTAGACTTGGGTTCTAATTCTGTAGCATTGCTTGCAGCTCAGGCACCTTGGAAGGGAATTAAATCACTTGCAGTTTATTCATTTGCCAATGAAAAGATTAAATGAGATAATTTGCTTCTTGGTTAAGCACAATGCTTGACACTTAATCACAACAATTACTTTTTATTTTATAAAAATTAAAATATGGAAATAGGATTAACTATCAGGTATTGTTTAGACTCTAACCCTGGTCTTACATGTCACAGACTGCTGAATGACCTTGAGCAAATATTATTTTCTTCATCTGTTAAACAGACATATAAAACCATATTACAGAATCCATATAAAGATAAATGATTCATGAAGAGGTCCTTGAAGCCAGTACATCTGGAGGTCATAGATATAAGTTTTGAATCCCTGATCCAATAAATGAAAGATATAAGAAAGTAGGAATAGGTAGGTAGTAAGGGAATTAGTTAAATTAACTGAAAGACTGGGCAGAAGTAAAGGAAGCCTGGGGCCATTTGTACATCTTAGATCACATAACGAAAAGTTATAACCCCAGAGTTTGGAAGTTGGGCTTTAATTTCTTCTCCACCACTAACATCTTAAAGATGTTATTTAATGTAACTGATCTTAAATCTGCTCAAAGAAGGTGTAGACATATATGACTGTGGTCACCTCTACACTAAGGTCCCATGTGTCTATACAGCAGATGAGAGCATCATAAAGTTAATTTCACTAAATACTTAGTATTCCATCTGTTATTTTAAAGTAGGGAAAGAAATGTTTCCAATGGGAATTCTGCTTATTATGCCACCTACCTCCTGTAAATTTACAAACTTTTGGGACTATTCAAATCTAGGAAGATCGGTACAAAAAGACAGTGATGGATCTTTCAATTCCCAAACTTAATTGTCTTTATGGATCATGTATTATCACTTTTATAAGTGCTATACTAGAAAATATAAGGGTGTTGGAAGATACAAAATTTTAGTCAAATGTAAAAGATTGTTTATTATCACCATTATCACCATTGCTACCACCATCATCTTCATCTACATCAACAAAAATATCACCTTAGATTCATGAATACCAGTTCTACATACTGTATTATAAATAGCAGTATGTAAGATTTTTGGAACTCACAGCCCAAAATAGTATTTGGACACTATATTCTTACATAACAGAAAATTAACATTGATTTTGAACTTCATATAACTTGGTGTAAGTGTATAATTCAAATATTCTTAACTAATGATAATACAAATAGAATACATATGAACCATATTCCAATTAAATTTTATTTCAGTCCTGGGTGATTTTCGCTCATTTTCTTATTTCTCGGAAGAAATAAGATGTATATAAAATGATTTTTCTTCATTAGAGTGGGAAAGTTTAACTTAGCAATGACAGCATTATAATTTAATAATATGCCATATTCAAAGTGCTTTTATAGCCATTGTTTTATTTGATATTTGTAACATGTATATGAAATTACCTTGGGCAGATATTATTTTACCCATTTTGCAGATAAACTGAAGACAAAAGATGTTAAGTCTCTTCTTTAAGGACTTGAAATTTTGAATTGAATAATTAATTTTTTTCACTTTATATATTGTTTATATAATATATTGTTTCCCCTCATTTTTATTGTTACCTGTACAGGCATTAATCAAAAATATGGGTCATGTGAAAGAATTGAGATTTCAAATCATGGTAGATCAGTGTTTCTCAAGTGTTTTACGTCATAGCACAGAAAGAAAATCACTGGGCGAAATGAGCCAGTCTGTTTCATACTGAAGAGGAAGGGGCACAGGAGGTCCAAATCTAATACTCGCCTCCTCTTTGCAACTTACATTGTGCTGCTGCCTCCCCCCCTTACTGGAGATCTCTAACCCCCATAAAAAAGATATGATTGATTTGATTAGAAAAAATTATTGCTTTCCCTTTCATAGGTCATTTTATTTCTTTTAGTTTACCCAATAAAAATGGCCTTTATTTGACATAATCTTAACAGACACTCTAGTCCAATACTCTACTTCAGCATGTGAATCTAAACTGACTTCGAAGAGAACAACAAAATCTTAAATACAAGGAATTTCACAAGCAGATTTTTTCTGTACTAATTAAGTGTATTAATATTTATTCTTCTCATTTTTCATCTACTTTTAGATTGTCCAATATTTTACTTTGTTTTCTTTTTTTTAAACAGATATGTTTCTTTTTAAAAAAGATTTATTTATTTATCCATCCAAGAACTGGGGCACAGGCCAGAGGTGTGCAGTGGCGGGGGGAGAGGATTCATCAGAGACAGTAGGGAACAGAACAGGCAGATCAACTGAAACACACTGTTGAGGGGAGCAGCAGATGAGTCAGGGGAGGTCTGCTGCGCCATGTGGGTAGCTCCCTGGTAGGGGATCGAACTCACACTGCAGCAGCTATGGATAGATTCATAGGTTGCATCTTTACCGCTTGCACCAACAGGGAGGCTCTACTTTATTTTCATTTTAAAAACTCATTGCTGAGGGTTTGTGTGTATGTGTGTATTGTGTGTGTGAGGAGGGGGAAGAGAGCCAGCATTTGTTTTCAAATTTCTCTCATGACTCTACTCAGTTTCTTCTTAGTATTATTCTGATATGTGTACATTTTATTTATTTTCCTACAGGGAGATCTATGCAGGCTTTAGCATCACAGCCCTCAGAGAAATTACTTTAATATTTTGCAGTGTATCCTACTAACTCCATGACCAAAGCCATTCATTTTCTAAACATTTAATTGGGCACTAACTAGGAACTCTCTTGTATGAAGGCTTTGGGATTTAAAAATAAAGATGAGAGCCTCCCCGGTGAAGCAGTGGGTTGAGCGCAGCACTGTGAAGCTGTCTGCAGCCTCTGCATCACGGGGTTCAATTCTGGGCTGGCCAAGGAGATACCCACATGGTGCGGCAGACCTCTCCTGTCTCACCTACTACTGCTCCCCTCAGTAGAAATTGAGCAGTGAATTTCAGTCAGTCTGACTGTTCTGCTCCCTGCTCTGTCTCTGGTGAATCCTCTCACCCTCCCGTGGCTCTGGCCTGTACCCCAGTTCTTGTATAAAAATAAATAAATCTTAAAAAAAAATAAAGATGAGCTTTAGGGAGCACATAGTTTAGTGATAAGAGCTAAGATTATACAGCAATATGAATGTATTGTAAAAAGTGCTCAGATTTAAAAATTTTAAAGCATAATTTATTCACTTGTAGAGAAGGAGACAATCAGGAAACATTTCATGGAAGAGTGCATAGATGTGTATTTCTAGAATTTGCCTACCTATAAGTTCTAAAAGAAACAATAATATATATATATATATATATATGCATTTGGAAAGATCTAGAAAGAGGTATGCATGGGTAGAGTAGAAAGGAATGTGCCCATCACTTGTGGGCATGCTAAAGGCCATGGTACGGCTTTTCCCATTGCATCCTGGCTCGTGTAAGTTGCACAGTTGAGTGAGAGTCATGCCTAATATTTCCCATAATATAAGTAAATGACCTTATGAACTCTTAATATTGTTTTCTATGTCATTATTAAAGGACAATAAATAAAGTAGAGGGCAGAGGAAGAAATTGTAGACTATTTTTCCCTTGATAATTAGAATAGAGATGATTCAATTAAAAATTATATAAAAGTAATATTGAAATTTCAAATAATACTATGGTTGTTAGACTAAAAACATCTTTCTGAAGTAAGCCACTATGGAGAGTTTTTTGTGTATTTCCAAGCCTATTTCTGTGCTTTTCTAAAAATACACATTTCTTAACATTATAAATACA
Organism: Talpa occidentalis; assembly: GCF_014898055.3. Classification (NCBI taxonomy): domain Eukaryota; kingdom Metazoa; phylum Chordata; class Mammalia; order Eulipotyphla; family Talpidae; genus Talpa; species Talpa occidentalis. Next base: position 22,569,970 of record NW_023604295.1, read on the forward strand.
ATCAGTATATAATGTGCTTTCTTCTTTTTTTTATTTTGCTTAATAAAATGCCATAGTTAATTTCCCCAGGTTTGCCACTTTTTAACCACTACAAAATACTGCATAGCTCAGATTTACTGTAATTTATTTTTAAATCCCCCTTACCTTAAAATTTATGCAAACCTATTAAATTAGGGTTAATGTTATAATTTCATACATATCTATGGAAACTTGGCATGGCATGTACCTAATTATTCTGTAGACTTGCATTAGGCCCTCAATTCTATACCACATGCATTTGCTAGGGTCTCTGAAACTGCTTCCTACCAAGGTTTTCTTCCTTGTTGGGAAGACAGCAGTTTAACTATATAACTTCCTGAGAAGCTGAACCCTCCAGTGGGAGCAAGCACTTTCTGACTCAGTAAGTGCTTTGGGAATATTTTCCAAGGTCCCCTCACTCTAGGATTTATTTAGATTAGAATTTCCCAAAATGTGTCCATAGAATACTACTATATCGCAAAATATTTTCAACTAGAAGGAATGCCTTTGTCATATAATACATGCAATACACCAATTCCCTGTGAAATAGTCACAACGCATTGACATATATTAAAAGTCTGAAAATTCCTATAGTAAATAAATGGATCTATTATTGTTTAATCTAATATTTCTTAATATAAATGCCAAATCCTTTTTAAGTAGTTGATCTATCTCCTGAAATACTGGTATTCACACTTTGAGAGTTACTGAATTCAAGTCTAAATATTTCACAAAATGTCCATTAACATTAAACATCGTAAACATTTTCAAAAATTATTCCAAGTATCATAAAATAATGGGGCTAGAAAAATGATTTGAAATAAATGTGAGAATTAAGACAGATGATGGATGAAACAACAGGGCATCAAGCACAGAGCAAATGTTCAAAAAATGCTGTCCTACCATTATTATTTCCACCATTAATTTTATGCATTAATTGAAACTTAATATATCCTCAAAAAGCAAAGTTTTAAGCTTCAAATTATAAAATGTCTAGGCCAGGTTATCACAAGCTTTAAGTTCTGGAACTCAGATCTACTTAACTCTAAAGCCAGGCTTCACCAACAATCACTATGCTGGCTCTGACTCCAGCCTTTAGTAAAATAAGGCCCAGCAGTCTTTATGTGACTCATGTTATATCTGAATGTGCAAAGCAATAAGCCTTGCTATGTTAGCCATTCATTTCAGTTATCTATTAGTCTGCAGCTTTCAAATTCCTGTAACTTAGACACTAGAAAATAACTTAGGATTATAGAAATTCAAGTTCAACTTGAATGATGCCTTCCGAGTCAACTGGGTAGCATTGCTTGTGCCCTATAGTTGGTAAAATGTCGGAGGTTCAGGCCAAACATGTATGCTCATTATTTCTGCTGTTTTGGAGTAGTGACTAGTGACAGCATTTGAAAGAACAAAAGCAGTGAGTTCTGTCTGAGAGCCACTTGACCTTTGCAACTCTACTTGACCTCCTCTCTGTCCATAGGTCCTAAATGGAATGACTGTGACTGAGAGCGCTATTGTATACAGCAGCATTTTATTTTGAAATCACTAACCAGGCACATTTCAGCCCAATGGGATGACCTGTGCTTTGTGTGAAAATGCTGCGTGTAGAGCATGCACAGGGCAACATAGCCACACGGCCCACATTTGTATCTAGACAAGTGGGCAAACATTCCAAATTAGCTAATGCAATCAGCATTTAGGGCTTGAGCTTCAAGTAGCCCTGGACATTAGTTCAAAGATAGGCTTTCAACATTGAAAAAAGGAGAAAAAGATCTTTGTCCCATAGCTCTGGGAATAAAATGTAGTTCTGAATAGATTCATTTCTGAATGCTCAAATCTTCAATCCTTACCACTGAATATTTCATCAAATATAAGCAACTCGTTTTCGCTTTCAAACTCCTACACCTTCAGGAACTTGCACAATGCAAACTATATGCCCACACATTAAATCACCCATCACTTAAGTTTCATGGGATTTTATGGGGACAGCATCATAAACTGGAATGGAATACCAGTACATATGTTTCTAATGTCTTTACTTGTAGAACCAAACTTGCATGAGCATATAAATGTAAGAAACCAAACTCACAATTCTTGTACTTGTCATTTTTTCTTTAAATCAGCCAGACTTCTCTGCTTCTAACTTACACCCACACACTCCTCCATCTATTCTTTTGCTCTACTTCATATATGTGGAAAATATTTCCATATTTTGTATGTAAAGCATTCTCTTTACCCTCTTTGAAATCCCTTCACCTTTGGACTGGCTCTAGATCATGCTGCATTGAACTATCCTGTGGAATTAAAAAAAATAGATGTAATGAAAATAAGTAAATATTACCTATTATCAGTTATACTACCTATTTTCTATTTCCATAAAAACATTGTAATTTTTTAATGCCACCTGTATCTAATTATTTTCTTCTTTCTTCTTCAAGATAACCACCTTGAGAGCAAAGTATTGTTTGTTTGTTTTTGTAATATAAAGTTGTAACCCATTTTGAAGACTTGCTTTCTGCATGTTCTGTATGAGCTTGGGCTTGAAGGAAAAGCTTAATAACCATAAAATAAAAATAGCAGAGTAATACAAAGGAAATGTAACCTTGATGCATTCTTTCTTGCTTTAACTGAAAGAAGGGTTGTGCCCTCTGTTAGCTGAAAATCCACCAGAATCCCTTAGTCTTTTATTATCTTCTACCTAGAGGGGGAGATTATTTTTTTCCACCTCCCTGATGACATTTTCAAAATAATTCTAGTTCTATAATAACCTCTTCAGGGAGAAGAAAAGAATGCAATTTATGACATCCTCACAATTATCATGTGGCAAATTTGTCCTTCAGATTGAACAGTGACATTGTTGTTAAGCCAAAACCTAGGGATAGAACTCCTGAAGCAAAGATCACTTTATTTTGGTTTCTCCTTTACATGGAATATCATTCTTATCCTTGCTTATTTTAAGATTTCTAAATAACAGCAAAAAGAGTGATGTTTGGCTCTCTTTTTTTTTTCTAAACCTGCCTTACCCACCTACTCTGGTAGTTAAAGATTTACAAAGAAATTAGTTTCAGCATCATCTTATTTAAAAATTAAGAAAATAGGGCCTCCCTGGTGGCGCTAGGGATTAAGACGCTACCTATGAGGCTGTCGCAGCCACTGCAGCACGAGTTCTGTCCCCTGCCGGAGAGCTACCCACATGGTGTGGCAGTCCTCTCCTGACTCACCTGCTGCTCCCTCAGTGGTGTATTTCAGTTAATCTGCCTGTTCTTTTCCCCACTCTGTCTCTTGTAAATCTTCTCACCCCCCACACCTCTGGCATGTGCCCCAGTTCTTGTATGCATGAATAAATAAATCTTTTAAAAAATAAAGAAAATAAATAAATATCCCAGTCTTCAAATGACAGGAGAAAATTTTAAAAGATGGTATGCATGTATTCATATCTCCACTGATTTTTTGCATAGTTTGGAATCACCAAGGATGGCACCAAATGCTACCATTCACACATTTTGGTAGAAGGCATTGTAACCATAAGTGTTTAAAGTAGATTTACTTAACATGAGGCTCTGTGGGGTAGATTCATGTGTAAAGGAAAACTTTTATCTTTCTCATCTATTTTCAACACTTCTGACACCAGATGCATGGGGATTTCCCCATATCAAGCAATTCTCCAATTTCAACAGACTTGGATTGGGAGTCTTACAAAAATAACTCAATTCTGACACTCTATACCTGCATCAGACAGCACAGGTTAAGATCTCAGATGTGAAAGATTGCCCTTACCTCAGACACCAATGGCAAGTTTAGGTTGTCACACATACTTCCAGTCAGCTATAAATCAGAGCTTCTTCCTCTCCTCAGGTTTCATTATTTGTTAGAATGGCTCACAAAACTCAGGGAAACATTTACTTACATGTACTGATTGATTGTAAAAAGATACTCAGAAACAGCCAAATGCTTAAGGTAAGGTATGGGGGAGAAGCATGGAGCTTCCCAGCCATGTCTGGTTGTACCACCTCCTAGAATGTCCACTACTTACTACCCAGAGTCTCATCAAATCTCCTTGTTCAAAAGTTTATGTAAAGGTCATATTCTAGTCTTCTTTCTGCCTTCCCTTCCAGAAATCGATTAGTATAACTGAAAATTTAAACCCTCTAAACATGTGTCTTTCTGGTGACCAGGCCCATCCGGAGGCTAGCTAGGTGCCTCATCTTAAATTGCCTCATTAGCATAAATTCAGGTCTGCTCAAAATGGGTTCCTTATAAATAACAAAGGATATTCTTAATAACTAAGGAAATTGCCAAGTGTTTTAGAATCTCTGTCTCAAGAACCAGGACAAAGACTACATGTATATCTTTTTTTATTGAATTAATATTGTTTATATAATCATTTAAGTTTCAGATTCTCATCATTGTAAATCAACATCTATCTGTATATATATACATTAAGATCACCATTAAAAGCCAATTTTATTCTTAATTATGATATTGACCCCTCTTCCCCAGTTTCCCCATACTGGTAATGACTAATTTGGTCTTACAAAGTTTATTTTTGTTTTATTTATTTGATTATTTGATTTATGTGCCATATACCACTGAAATCATAATCATACACTGTGCCTTTCTGCCTCTTATTTACTTCACTAAACATAATACTCCCTAGATCTATCCATGATGTTGCAAATGATTGTATTTTTTATATCACACCAACTTATCAAGATTCATAACTTGAAATAACAAAGCAACAAAAAGGAGTCATTTTCAAGCAAGTGGTTTTGAAGACAAAAACAGTGACAAAAGATAGAGGGAAAAATGGTCGTCACCTTAATAGGAAAAATATTGGGATTTGTTGCTGGTGAATTTTAGGTTGATAGATAGCTGAGAGCTCAAACAGCCACTGTGTCAACTTTTCACCTATGTGTAGTCAGTGCTGGGTTTGTAGTAGTCACTGCTTTGTTTTATTTACAATTCTACCTTGGGAACTCTTTCTTGGGTTAAAAAATTCCCTCACAGCCTCCTCATTCTTATGGTGTTCTTACCACTTTTTCAACTCACTGAGAAATAAATATAATTTTTTTCTTCCAAGCAATTATAAATTTGTTTTCTCTTTCTATGGAGTCTTTCTAGAATGACTCTTCTGTTGATTCCCATTGGCTTTTGCCTGCATGAATCATGCATGGATGAAGATCATAGAACCTGCAAGATCCATTCTGCCCATAACTGTCATATTAATCTTTCTATGAAACTCCATTGGTCAGATTCAAAACTCAAGTATCTGAAGTTATTGTCTAATGCTTCTTGCACTAATCAGCATTTCTGTTTGATTTTTAGAATCTTTTATGAATGTATAAACTACTTTCTTAAATTGCCTTTTCCTCCCACATACTTTGGCCCATCCGAAATCTTTTTTTTTTTTTTTGATTAAGTATTGTATTGTGAACTGAATTGCATTGACTCAAAATTCATATGCAGCCGTCCTAACTCCAAGTGGAGTTAGGTGGGGATAGGTCTTTAAGATATAATTAATATTAAATGAACTTGTAATTGGTATTTGAGGGTGGGAACCAAGACACAATCTCCTTAAGAGGACTGGAACCTTATAAGGCTTGAGACTTTATAAGAAGAGGGAGATGTGTTTTCTATCTCTCTCTCTCTCTCTCTCTCTCTCTCTCAACTCTGACAGAGAAAATGTGGGCATCTGTAAGCCAGCAAGAGAACTCTCACCAGGAACCAAACCATCCAGGAGTTTAATCTTAAACTTCCCAGCCTCCAAAATTATAAGAAAATAAATTTCTGTTGTTTAAATCACCTCATTTATGTAGTTGTTATGACAGGCTGTGCAGATTAATATATATTGTCACTGGAACTGTTGTTGTTGCTCTATTAATAGCTACCATTCATTGAATATTAATTCATTGGATATTGAACATTAATTCATTAAAATATTATGTGAGCACCTATTTTGTATACTGTGCTCAATGTTGGGAAACACTGTCACTGGTGAATAAGCTGTCATTGTTGCTTTCTTTCAGAGTAATCTTCAGGTAGAGATGAAATGAAGCAAATGTATGTTCCCATGAAATTTAGGGAGGGCTATCTATATCTATCTATATATCTAACTATGTATAGACATATATGTAACCTACATATACACACACATATGTATATGTGTGTGCGTGTGTATATATATATATATATATATATAGAGAGAGAGAGAGAGAGAGAGAGAGATCTATGAGAGCAAGTAACAAATTAACAAAAAAAAAAACAAGCTTAGGCGTGGATTCCTCTGAGAAAGTTTAAGCTAAAATGTAGTTTGATGAGTAATTTACTAGGTAAAGATGTAGAAGGGACACAAGTTGTAAAAAGCCTGACACAGGAAGTGACTTGAGTCATTTGACAGAGACAGTCTACCTAAAGATTATTGAATGTGCTCAAGAACATATTGAAATAAAGCTGGAGAAATATTCAAGTGTCAGATTACACTGTGGCAGTGTAGATAGAGTTCAATACATTTATTTTTATTCTAAGAGCAATGAAAAACTATCAAAGAACTTGCTAAAGTAGATGTATGATATCAGTAGATTTTTCAGTTTTGAAAGGACTTTCGATGATTATGTATGAGATGATTTAGATAAAAAATGAAAAAAAGATCATTTCACTTGTTTAATCTGGAGGCAATAATGGCTTGCTCTAGGGTGCAAGAAGAAAGATAAAAAGTCATTGATTTAAGATATATTTAAAATACATTTTGAAAATCTTGGTGATTGATTGGTGTGGCAGGGCTTGAGCTCTATCAAAATTGACACCTAGATATCTGGTTAGAACAACTAGAATGATGGTTACATTTACTAAGACAGAAAAAATAGAGGAAGAGGGTGTTAGGTGTGGAAGTTGGGGTAACACAGTCGGTTCTGGCATATTCCTCTTGGGATACACCTTGGGATGCTGGACAAGTTTGAGACCCGAAAGAAACTCTCTTGAACATCCTTATTCTAGAATGAGGATACAATCTGAAATATCACCTATGGAATTGTCAGGATATGAATGTATATGTCATAATTGTACATTAGATTGTATCACTAGGGAAGGTTCAGTGGTAAAGAAGCAGCCTAAAGTCCAGCACTCAACCATATAAATGATCAAGAAGTATACAGAGAGTTAGGAGACAAACTAAAACTGGTATTTCAGGCCATAAGAAATGAGGATGTTTCAAGAGAGTTGTTACCAGTCACCTTGTCAAAAATCACTGAGGTCAAATAGTACAAGGAGCAAGATGTCCAGTGAATTTCATAACAGAGAGGTTGTACTTTGAGGACAGACACCTTGTAAAGTGTTCTGCATCTAGCTTTAATTTTCATAGTGCCCTAGACATTATTGCCATGGAACGGATGAAAACACTTAAGCATCAGAGATCAAGGTCATGCAATAAGAAAGGGGTGGGGGAATGTGGGTTCAAAGCCAGGTCTACAATGATGGAGAGAGAGGATGACTTCTGTGCTTCCTCTGCCACTTAGGCCTTTCCCTGAACTGGTTTTGTTATTTTTGTTGTTGGCTGCTGTTTGTTTTGGCATTAAAATCAAGGCCATAGTACTACTTTCTGGTTATTCTCTTATTGTTTTATGTCTGGTAGCCTTGTCTCTCCCACTAGATTTATGAGTTCACTGAGGGCAAGCACCAGAGCATAGTGTAAGGGAAAGAAAATAGACTTTGCAACCTGACAGACCTGGGTCATAGTTTAAAAATTATAATGTCCATGAAGTGTCCAGCAGAGTGACAGGGACAGATGAGCCAAGTATTGAATGAATACAGCTTGTATTATTTCTTTGTATCCCTTTCAGCCCAATGTGCTATACAAAATAAGATTAAATAAATAGCAAATTGAATTCTTAGGATACTGTAAGTGATAAATTCTTCATCAGTTAATTATACCTGTCATAATTGTTAATACAGTTAAGCAGTCAATTCACTCCAATGATAAAAATGTGCCCTACCTTGGGACTGAGAACAGAATAGAAAATGAAATACTCTGCCTTTCCTTAAACCTGTGCAAATACCACATTGGGAAACTAAACCCCTGAAAATCATGAGTTCCTTGAAGACAAGTTCTACGACGTCTCTAAGCTGCCATTTCCATTGTACCTAATCTAACACCAGGCACATGATATTTACACAGTACTTACTAAAATAAAATAAATAAATTGAATGTTGATGAAGAGGAGATTGTGTGGCCTCTGAAGACATTAGAAGTTTTCTTTTCTGACCTATAAAATGTCATGTGCTGGTATGTCATTCTAACTTCTTAACTACTACTCTAAACTCTATTTGTAGTAGATCTATTTATATAGTTTATATGTATGCATAAAGGCTATATCTCTCCAACAGTGTCATGGAACTAATTTGATTTCAGAGGGTATGTGTGACACATAACAAGAGAAAAATATTTTCTAGACTGAAGTCAAGGTTTACCAAATGTTTATCATCATGATTCATGATACAAGAAATCTTATCTAAATGCTTCAATCATGCCAAAGTATGTGGAAGTTTCTGTGGGATCCAATAAAGTATCTATTAAAAAGTCAATTCATCTCTCAAAGCTTTATAAGTATAATGACAAGCACAAGATTCAAGTGTGTGCTCTTTTACTTTGGTACTGTAAGAAGATAATATTTTTAAATGACTTGATTCTTTGGTACCCTTCTGTAGATATGAGGAGAATTTATTTACCTGTGGCAGCTAAGTCTGCACCTTTTGGATCTGTGTGTAAGGCTATGAAATAGTGCTACTCCCTGCCCCCCAGCACATGCTCTTGCCAAACTAGTCTCTTCAACATTTTCAAACATTCCAATTCAACCACCTTTGCCTGAAAAACACATACTCGTCATACATCCTGCTGTGCAAATTCTTCTCCTTTCAAGGTTCAATTACAAAACTACCAACTACAGGAAAGGTTCATGTACCAGGTACACAATAGCGGTGTAAGTGGAGTTATAACAACAGTCAGCAATTTTCTTCCTAACTTATTCCCTCCTGTACTATTTGAAATGAATAAATTGGCTCCATTAACTGTCACTTTCTAGAACTTGAGTGAATATGTGTAAACTGCAAGTATATTACAGGAATAACAACACTAATGTGACAGGGACCAGAAAGATAGTGGATTTGAGAGTCAGAATATGATATAAAAGCAGTGGGGGTTATAATAAAACTAGAGCGCATACACTTGTATATAGAAGCAAACCCTGGCATCTTCAGCTGATTTTTTGGCCACAATTTGGTCTATTATTTTCTCAATGCCTATAAATGTGCCTGGTACATAGCAGCATATTACTAAATATTTATTGAATGAGTGACTGAATGAGTGCATGGATGCAAAGTGGGAGAACACTGCCTCCAAATTTAATTTGCCAGTGGGAAAAAAAAAATCAAATTCTTCTTGTAAACATTTTGATTTTCAAATTTTGATCACCAGTTGATTCAAATAAAAAGTCTACACAGATCAGATATAGCTACAGACCACATTTAACCTGAGAGCCAGCAGTTTGTCATCCATCCTTTGTTTTTTAAGAGGAAATAGACAATTTTTAATTATTTAAGCTTCTTTTTATTTTGTCACGCTTCTCTCTGGATGGAGTCATGAAAAAGAGTAAAATAGTAACTGATAATCTATGTATAAGACAGGAATTACTTTTAATGTTTTCTGAAACATTTTCATTTGGAGTCTCACTTGATCGGTACAACAGCTCAGTTAAATGGGAAAAAAAGTAGCTTTCACCTCTATTTTACTGCCTTTGAATGCATCTGGTCCTTTCACTGCTGTTCTGATTGAATGGTAATTATTTATTGACCCATTTTTAAGGCATCCCTAAAGTCCATGTAGTTCTTGTCTTTGTACATTTAGTCAAACCAACTGACCTTAGAGGACCCAGAGTGCAGTGATTTTACCTGCTCAGTTGGTAGCTTGTAACTTGTCCATTTTGGGATAAGCTATTTCCGTGGGCTTCATAAAGGAGCCACCTGCCTAGACATTTACGAAGGCTGGGTTCTTTAGATATGGTGCTGCATAAAGCAACCTGAAAAGAACATCATAAGGCATGTCCTGATTTTTTGCCTTCTTCACTGCCTCGTCTGGAAAATGTGTCTGCCTGCCAAATACAGCAGGCTCAGGAAATCAAAATAGAAACTGGAAACAAAGGAAATTAGAGACAAATTTATTTTCAGAGTGTGCCCTTGCCTGCAAAGAGCAAAAATGTGCTGAATTGGTTTGAGGTTACTACCTATACTTTATAGGTAAAATTTCTCAGGGCAAACATATGTAGTTAGCCTGTTGTCAAACCTGAAGATTAGAGATTTAATACAAGCAGATAAGTGTCTTATAAAAGTGGATGACTTTTCACTCCTTATTAAGTTCTTATTTGGTTTCAGAAGGCTCAGGCAGCCAGAGAAACTTGAAGAATTGCTGATGTCCAAGCAATCAATGTTTTGCTTCAGAATTTAAAGGAATAAGAATTCCTGACAGCTGGGATGGAATAGATGGATCAATGTGCTTCCATCTACCACCTTACCATCACTTCTGCTCGCCCCAGGTTCAACACATGCAGACACACACACACACACGCACACACGAATGCACAATTCATTAATTCCACTGTAGCTAGAAAAGATATGAAGTGGAGTTGAAAATATACACATATCACAATCTGTGTGTGTTCTTATGAAAACTAGTTTTCTAAGTTCATAAATGTGAATTTAGCAGCCAATTTGATCAAGATGGATTTATTATGTTCCTTGAGGACTTTGACATTAAAGTTGTGCTGGCCAACTATTTATAACAGCTAAGCTATGGATGTTGCGATCCTAGCTGTTCCCCGAAAACTGAGCAGTCTATGACTTACCCGTCAGGTCCCTGTTTGGGCGCCACCTGTTGCGAGCCAGCCACAGCAGTCTGGTTGTCAGGGGTTCCTGTAGGATGGGAAGGCGTCAGTGCAATTGTAGAGAAATGATAAGGGAGGGGGAATGGGGAATGAGGAGACGCAGACACTCGATCAGGGTGCAGGCATCATCCTGCTGAGGGTCTCAGCAGCCCTTTATTTATACATTTCAAGCAAACCAGGAGAGTGCATAAGCATATGCATTAGGGCAGGAAGATAACAATCACATCTTTCTCAGGAACAGCAAGGGTTTATTTGCCCTCCTGCAGAGGTCGTGACATTTATTATTTTTTAATTTAAGGAACGCACATTTGCTAAACAAAAGTGTTCTTAGAATAGTCATATACCTTGGGCCTCCCTGGTGGCACAGCAGTTGAGCGCTGGGCTGCAAAGCTGCCCGCAGCCTCTGCAGCACCGTTTAGTTCCCGGCTACGGGGCGAGGGTCCCACATGGTGCGCAGACCTCTCCTGCCATCTGCTGCTCCCCTCAGCAGTGTACTTCATCAGTCTGCCTGTTCTACTCCCTGCTCTGGCTCTGGTGAATTCTCTTACCCTCCCGTGCCTCTGACTGTACCCAGTGCTTGTGTAAATAAATAAATAAATCTTTAAAAAAAAAAAAAGAATAGTCATTTACCTTAAACAACCAGTCATTTTATTACTAGCAAAAGGCTTATGTGACTGCCACTAACATTTCTCTGTTTGCCATAGTGAAGGATTAACTAAGGGCTGGGGGAAACAAAGGGCAGGAAGTTACCTGGGGGAAGGGAGATGCATTGACTCTTTCCTAGCCCCAAGCTCTCAATTAAGGGAGTCATTTTCCTAATCTAACAGAAGAGTTTTTCTACCTATTACTCCTCTGCTTATCTAGTCAGCCTAGTATCCATATCTAACTTTAAGATCAAAGGACAATTTCCTTTTCAATAAGATTGCTGGTTGTTATTTTCAGGAACTACAAATATTTCATCAGGGGCAGGGGCAGAGATGGTTATAGCCTTTGGTTCTCAAAAATGGTCGATATGTGACATATCAGTAGTTGTAACATTGACTATTTCCAAGTGCATTATTTGTGCTGCCGTGGTTACTAGCTCAACCAGTCACAAATTGCTGTTGACTTATTCTTGAAAGTATACTCTAACAGCTACTGTAACAGGGTGGTCCCCAGGAAAGGGGGAGGTTCCAGCTTTCCTGCCCCACCCAAGGGAGGGTGGAGCTGAGCAGGGAGAGAAGAAGCTGCAGAGGAGACTAAGGAAGGAAGCAGGATGGAGTCAGAAGGAGACCTGGTGGAGGCGCATGGAGCCTAGAGTCACGTGAAGAAACTGTGCTTGTCTTTTGGTCATGGACGGGGTGACACAGATGAGGGTGAGACCCGTGGGGAGGTGACAATGGCAGCTTTTATCTTGATTTTGATTTTGCTCTTTTCTTGTGGGCTTGTCTGGTTTTTATACCAAACGTGGCTGCTTAACTCCACCTTCAGGTCCCAGCCACCTTCCCTTCAGTGATGATGGGATTTGTCTTTCTCAATGTCTTGATGGCTTTGGTCAGGAGTGGGGGTGGAGTCCACAAAGCCTGCATGGAATTAGCTCAGGACATCCTTTCCCCTTAACAATTCCCCCCTTTCACTTTTTGCCACCATTTCCATAGTGATGAATATCAAATATATGGATGCTGGGATATTGTCTCAGATGAAAATTTTCCAGGGTTCCAGTGTGAAGGAAAACCAGTCCCTCCAGGTATTGTTCATTGTGGGAAGCAAAAGTCCTCTCTTCCTGGAAAAACAGTTCATCAGTGCAAGCTGAAAAAAAAAAAAAAAAAAAAACACATCTGGAGGCATTAGCCAGAACAAATTGTTAGGGGGAAAGGATGTCCTGAGCTAATTCCATGCAGGTTTTGTGGACTCCACCCCCACTCCAGACCAAAGCCATCAAGACACTGGGAAAGACAAAGCCCGTCATCACCGAAGGGAAGGTGGCTGGGACCTGAAGGTTTAGTTAAGCAGCCACGTTTGGTATAAAAACCAGACAAGCCCACAAGGAAAAGAGAAAAGTCAAAATCAAGATAAAAGCTGCCACGGGTCTCACCCACATCTGTGTCACCCAGTCCACGATCAAAAAACAAGCACAGTTTCTTCATGTTTCTCTAGTTTCCATGTGCCTCCACCAGGTCTCCTTCTGGCTCCATCCTGCTTCCTTCCTCAGTCTCCTCTCCAGCTTCTTCTCTCCCTGCTCAGCTCCACCCTCCCTTGGTTGGGGCAGGAAACCTGGAACCTCCCCCTTTCCTGGGGACCACCCTGTTACACTACCATACCTATCATCACATCCAGAGGAATTAGCCCTAAACAAACAGGAAGAATTTAGCAGGAGCCCTCTATGGGTCTCCTGGCTTAACAGGAATTTTCTTACACTTGGAGCATGGCTTGCGTCTGCCACCCAACTGCTATCTTTAACTTTAAAGTAAAAGAATTTACTTCTCCAATTAGCCCTTGCCCCAAAAGACCACATCTCCATATCAAAGACTTGGCTGAGGAATGTTTACAGCCTTTTGTTCCCAGAAGTTTTTTCACTTATTAATGTAAGGCCAAATGTTGAATTGCTGCCTTTTGGCAGAGAACTAATTTTATAGAAAAATATAATATTTGTATCATGCAGTGCCATTTGTCATCAAATTGGTTATTCAGTGATTGATCAGTATTTGAAGTTTTACTTTTAAATGCGTATTTTAGCAATGGTAGAAACTAGCCATAAACAAATGAGGAGAATCTTGGAAGCAGCTAATGAGATTCCTGATTTTTCAGAAATCTGCCCCATGCCCGGACTTTTGTCAGACAACATGAGTAGCATGGCTCCCCATATATGGAAACAACCCAAATGCCCAAAAATAGATGACTGGATCAAGAAGACGTGGTACATATACACAATAGAATATTACTCAGCAATCAAAAAAGATAAACACATGCAGTTTGCAGCAACATGGTTGGAGCTAGAAGGGATCATGCTCAGCGAAATAAGTCAGAAAGAAAAAGAAAAATACCGGATGGTCTCACTCATAGCAGGAATTTAGAAAACCTAAATAAGGGACCAGGAAGAAGACTAATACAAAGTAAAAATCAAAATCAACAAGAACTATAAACCACAGACACACTACAGGGGGTAGGGCGGGGAGAGGAAGGATTAGAGTCAAAATAAGGTGGGGGGTGCAATTGTATGGGGAATATAACCAAAATGAAAATGCATACATTGTGCAAAAATGAAAAATGATGTAAGAATTATATGAAATAAAATATTTTAAAAAAAGTTGTGCTGGCCAGACTCCAGCTTTGCTGCTGGGAATGTGGGGGACTTCAGGCAATGGAACATACAGTTATCTTGTAAAGCCAATGTCTGGGAACTTTATCAGCCCATACCACTAGGTATATGAAGAAATATTTGTATTGAATAATTTGTAAAGGTTTGCAAAGATTAAGTAACTACTGTGGTTTATAAGATAAAACACCAAAACACAAGTTAAATGGTTCCTAAGTCTAATTTTTTTTTACTATCTGGTTTAATATACTGGCCATTGCAGTTCATGTGTAATTTTCAAACAAATAATATATTTAGATTTTCTACTGATTAGGCTATTGGTCATTGAATCTGAGCTTTTTGCATTTGTAGAAATCTGTTGCTAGTGTACAGATCTCAACTGCAGTGCATACCAAGTAAGAGGCAGGGCATCAGAGCAGAGGGCAGGTGATACTACAATGAGACCAACTGTAAATGTACACACTGCTAACTCATTTTCTAGCTTCCAAAATGAAATCTGTTCCCTGCTTGGAAGTTCTACATCCTGTGGAAAACTCAATAAACCAGATATAATATAATAAGTAGGAAAGAATGTATACCTTTACTCATTTATTTACCTCTTCCACACCATTTTGAGAACCTATGATATGTCAGGCAGTGTGGTATGCAGACACACAATACAAAAGCCATGTGCGAGCAGTGGTTGAGGGAGGGCATAGTGAGGGTGTCCCAGGTGAAGAAGACAATAAGAATGAATGTAAGGTAACAGGACAGCACATTAGCACAGTTGAAGTCATGTATGAAGGCAGAAAAACAGGGTCCAAGGGGAAGAGAAATGAAAAAAAGCTGATAAAAACTGAGTTTAGAAAGTTGATTTTTATACTGAAAGGTAAGAATATACCTATCAACCTTCAGACAATAGCAAAGGATACCTATTCTGAAACTATTTGCCAGTAATTGTGTTCTTGTAATGTCTGGCATTCAGTTCTTGCTGAATGCTCACAGAGAGAATATTAAAAAAAAAAATTTCACTGCAATGTAAGCATATACTGTGAAAGATCTTCATGTGATTCTTATTCCTCATACCCTCTTAGAGAAAAATCAGTATGTTGGATATATTTCATCTGTCTATGAAGCCAGGAAGCTTTTAAGCATAATCATGCACTTAAAGTCCTCATATAGATACCATGATACCTTAACTCTCTGTAAGATTAACATTGAATCATTGGTGACAACTTCTCTACATTGTTCAAACTATTAATAATTATTAATAATTGTTATCTATAACATTGTCTAAAATTATTTATATAAATGTTTTCACATTAGTTCTTGGGTTCTTCTATTAGCTATGAGAAAGCTATGTATTGTATTGTGTTTCCTTCTTTATTGTGGATGAAGAAAGCTCAGAGCTAAGTTTTGGTTTACATAGCCATTAGTATTTTTCATATTAGTTGTATGATGTGGAACAAATTATTTACATTCTGAGATTCGTTTCTCTCATCTGGAAAATGAAAATAATAATTATTATAATAACTATAATAATACCAATATGTTAAACATTAACACTTGTGATATTTTCTAAAGATAATTTAAGAAACTCTGATATAAACATTATCATGTTTGGATATATGTGTCTATTTAAATAAGCCACATATTATTAAATAATCTCTTTCCTAGCATTTGACAAGCTCTAATCAAGAATCTACATCTCACATATGCAAGTACTTCAAATATTATAAACAAGCACCAGAGATTGATTAATATTCAATTAATTAATTATTAATCAATACTAGAGAGCTTGGCAACTGTAAGTGATGTAAAAATCTATATGTTGACATAAAGATGTTTAAATTTACTGTTGCCTAGAAAGTTAGTAAGGACATAAATGCCCTTTTTGAAGAAGATATTAGAATATTAGAAAGTTTAACGGCTTAATTCCTTCAGAGCAGTTTTCCAGACCTGGACAAGCATTTGTTAGTGCCATTCCATTTCAGGGAGCATTTTGTTGCCTGACACAGCTCAAAAATAGACTGACCCTGCCTTTGTTGCAGCAGCCTAGAATGTAAAAGAAAGGGAGCTTTCATTCATAGTTTTTTCCAGAGTTCCTCACTTCAGGGCAGAGGGTGTGGGTTCCTTTGAACTTACGAGAAAGGATATATGACAACTTTTGTGTCGGCTTGCCAATCAACCTGTGCAGAAGAATTTAATGTAAGACTTGCTTTCATTGTAACCTATCACTTGGCATCTATAGAATTCCAAGTGCCTTTGATCACTATAGGCTAATGATACTTACAGAGCAGATAGTTGAGGGTGTGGTCATACTTCCTTTCTGGTAAGTTTATAGAATCTGTATAAATATGACTTTGTTTTTCAGTGTTTTAAAAACTAGGCAAAATAAAATTAAATAGTTTCAGTGAAACAAAGCAAAATTAAACAGGCAGCTGAATTTATATCCTCAAATATATTAAAATGTATTTCATATAGTCATTTTTAAGTGTGCATATTTTGACTTAGCTACTATATTAGGAATTTTGCCTGAAAAAAAATCACAGGTCGATGTACAAAAATTGAAATCTAGGAAGTGTTTTAGCTTTATTCTACACAACAGTGAAAACTGGTTGTGCCCTGTTTATTCAACAGATTATTATTTAATAAATTATGAGACATGTATACATTGTAAAAATTTCCACTAATACAGTGATATACAAATTGTATCATTGACATAGAAAGATCTCCATTATACACAGTAAATGAAAAATTAATTACAAAGCAGTTAAATAGTATGATTGCATTTTTGTTAAAACATATTTGTATTGCAAAACATAAATAATACATAACAAAATATTAAAAGAGTTTGTTTGGAAGGTGTAATGGGGGAGATCCTTAATTTTTTTAATAATTTTCATATCTTTGCAAATGGGGTATGAAATTTTTGGACTCTAAAAACAATATAGGTAAATGTCATATTTCTATCTCAAATAATAGACCTTAAAAATAAACTTGTAAAATTACAGTGACACTTGGATAACTAACATGTTTGCAAGTGAGTTATGCTTCTTAATGACTCAAGCCCCTTCCCTTTGTATTCATTCAGTCCTTGATTTTGATAGTGTTGAAATAGTCTACACAAGAGAAGTTCAAGAATTGTTTTCAAGACATCTTGAAGACATCCCTTGGTTCTCTGAATTTAAGTTAACTTTAGGAAATTATTCAGATCTGACAGACTTTTACTGTTTATGTCCCTCCTCCCTCCTATAGTTCTTATTTCTTGGCAGGTGATTCTAATATGCTTGTTATCAAATGGTCCCAGATTCTTGTGAAAAGTAACCAGCAACTGATAAAGACTACCCTAATCTATAATGACAAATAATAAACATTATGATCTTTAAAATTCTTTACATCTTTGAACTATTTTCCAACATTTGTTCCATAGGAGCAAAAATGTTCTCTATATGATTAAAATATCCCATCTGCTATCTGTTTATTTTAATTCTGATCTGGAGGCTTCCAAATGACTTTAAGACAAAAACATTTAATTATTTGGTATCCTCTTGACACTCTCTCTAGGAAATCATTTAACTTATGTTTATTGTAGTAATAAAGAGAGTTGAGTAATCCCCTGTGAGACCACTGATTCAGAAATGGGTCACCAATGGATGCTAAAAGCATGATGTGAAAGTTTTGGGGGATAACGTGATGATTGCAAGATTTCAAAGTATTACTCTACAGACTACTTATTAATTACAAGTGGGAAAACATACCTTTTCTATGGAGAAATTTGGTAGGAACTACCTTAACCAAGAGACTGTATTTAATTTATTGTTAGTAGGATAAATTGACATTATATGTTTTCTGATTTGAAGTAGTGTGAAGTTTAGAGTATCACCACTGGAATATTCTTGTCAATATGTTTTAATTGAAACCAGACTAAATCTTTATATCTATCTGACTTTCACTTCACAGGAAATATCGAGTACAGAGGAAGAGGTAAAATAACCAGTAAGAAGAAGCAATTAGAAATATATAGTATAGGCCATTGTAAGAGACTATGGATTAGGTCTTCTCAAAAAATGAATGTGATGGGAAAAATGTTGGCCGAGTTCTCTAGATGGAACAAACAAATGTAGTATGGGGATCTTTATTATCTTGCTTTGAAAATAAAGCTATAAAGATATTTTAGGGAAAATTGAAAACAACTGAAATGAATTAGATACTGAGTGATATTATAGAATTGTTAAATTTTGAGGTGTGATAATGATATTATGGCTACCAAGGGAAATATGCATATTTGTAGAACATGAGTGTTGGATTATTTGAGGAAAAACCTCATGTATAAAATTTATTTTCAAATAATCTCTTCTTCAATGAGAGAAGAAGGGAGGACAAGGAGCAAACTAAATAAAGCAAAATATTGATAATTGTTGGATTTAGATGGTGCAATATGAGCTCTCATTTTACTATTATTTCAACTTTCTATTTGAAATTTTTCATAATAAAAAAGAGGCTAAGGGAAGGTTAACATAAAAATGGCAAGTCCTTCATATGAATACTGGCATTCTGATTACATTTGCAAACCCATATCATAAAGATTGGATATTTAGAATTTTCCTTTCCTGGCTCTTTTGTTTTAAAACTGCTTTAGAGAAAACAGTTTGAATACTCTTGTAAGACTGGCCCTGTCTTGGGGATTTATGGATTTTTTTCAGGCTGTTTATAACCTCCTGTAAAGCTTCTGGAACCTTTTGGATTAATCATCAATAAACATTTACTAAGCACTTCCCAGAGTTCAAGGCACTCTGCTAGTCACAGTGGGCTTAACAGTGTTCAGAGCAGACTCAGTCACCGCCTAAGGTGTCAGCAAAATGATTTTGTTCTTTATCCAGTAATGAGATTATTTAAAGAGATTTCAACGAGGGTATTTAATCTAACAAATGATTGAATATAGCCCAAGTATTCCAATGTTTTGCCAAGGGAGTTAATGGGCTTGCTGTAAGTGAATGGAGGTTGAGAGAGACATAGTGTAGGGGCAGAAAGGGGTGGAGCAGGATCTCTAGGATCCTATGCAGATGGGTAAAGGAGAGTGTCCTGGAGCCCTTGGTGGCTTTTTCAGGCTTTTACTGGGATTTTACCAGGTACAGGGCAGGCAGGGGTGCTGGGCGGCCAGGAGGCTGGTGAGGTCTCCCAGCGGCCAGTGAATCTCTTCCTGGGCTTTCCGGCGTTCTCGTGGTATATTCTTCTCCTTTGCTGCTCTCTTCATTCTCTTCTGCTCTTTCATTCTGCTCTGTTCCTGCTGGTTCCATTCCTCCAGCGTCCCCTTATAAGCCACCCTTATAAGCCCCAATCTCAGTCTAGGTGTACCCACCTACGTATGCCCACACTTAGGAAGCGTTTACCATCAAAGAATCTACTTCGATCAGTCTGTCCGTTGGTCACAGATAAATTAGGCTTAACAACGAGTCTATGGTTTGTGGAAATCCCAGTTTCCTCCCCAAAGTTACTGGGAATTCCAGGGTGACATAGATTCTCTGGATCACTTCAGAATACACTCACCTACTGCCAGTGAGTTCATTCAGATCTTTTTCCATCCATGTCAGCTCAACCTCACTCCTTAATTTTCATATGAAAAGACAGGATTTTAGGTATCATTAGAATTTTCTGAAAGGTCATGCAATTTGCAATATTATTTGTATATAGGAAAGAGAGAAATGTAAAATGGAAGAAAAAAAGTCAAGGAAGTAAAATTCCCTTGTAAACTAATCCAAATCCTAACTTGTTGCCTTACTTTCAGTCAATTCTTGGCAGAACTGGCCCTTTGAGTAAAACACAAATCTGAGTTTTGTTGAGAAGGAGGTAGAGGACCGCGTGCCAAGGAAATGGAGGATGGGAGTGGAGGTTTGGGCAGTCAGGTAAGATAGTCACTGATGAACAAGGTCTCCCAGTTTAGCCCTCTTGACTGTCTTCCCTCCGGTGTGAGCTGAAGATTTAAATTACGCCTCTGCCTATAAGGACAAAAGCACACTCTCTCCAAAAACAAGCAATATCTTTTTGGAGACAGTTTTCAGATCCTACAAAATAAAAACTATTCCTATCTTCCTCTTTAATTAGTGAGGCCGTCTTAATCACAATGGCATGAATATTTCTTACTATTACCCAAAGCAGAAATATTTCAAAAACCTCTCCCCTGGGGCCTCCCTGGTGTCACCAGGGGTTAAACACTGCACTGTGAAGCTCTCCGCAGCCTCTGCAACAGAGTTCTATCCCAGGCCAGCCAGGGAGCTACCCGCATGGCACAGCAGACCTCTCCTGTCTCGCCCTCTGCTCCCCTCTGCAGTGTATTTCAGTCAGTCTGCCTGTTCAGTTCCCCACTCTGTCTCTGGTGAATCCTCTCACTGCATCTCTGGCCTGCACCCTAGTTCTTGTATGCATAAATAAATAAATCTTAAAAACCTCTTCCTGCCACACCCTCCATAACACACACATACACATACATACACACACACCCCACAAGAACACACACAGAGCTTTTAAAGAATTGGCAACACACTTGCATAACTTTTTGGCTATTCTAATACTTGGATAAAGCCTTGAAGCCACCACTAATAAGGTCTTAGAGTATTAAAATATTCTTTTGCAAGGTCTTCCTTCTCCTCAGTGTTGATCTTGAAGGTGAAGGAAGAAGACAGATTATGTTTTATTGTAGCTATAAAACCAAGGAGGAATGATTGGGATTAAAGGACAGAAATAGGGAAGTTATTGTCCGTGAAGTAAGAGAATCACCGGGACCACGGTGATTAGTCCTTTTTGTTTGGGAAAGACAGTTTAGAAAACATTCAATGGTGAATAAATTGTGAAGAATTGGTGAGGTAAAAAAACAACAGCAGTTTTTTGAATCTTTAGAGTGACACTGATAGAAATAGCAAAATAATGGTGTAGGGTAAGAAATTAGGCATTTCTGTCCTCCAGCTGTTAGGATTAATGATGGATCCCAGCAGTCCTGAATGCATGCCTGATAGTGGGGACCTGCAGTGGGGTGTGGGCATAGGTAGGGGGGTACATCTGGGCTGAGACTGGGCTTATAAGGGCAGTGTCACAGGGAACCAGCAGAATGAAAGAGAAGCGGAAGAGAGAGATCGAGACCACAAGAGAATGCTGGAGAGCCCAGAAAGAGTGAAGATTCGCAGGAAGCGCAGGAGGCCTGTCAGCCTCTTGGCCCCCCATCATCCATGACTACCATGTACCTGGCAAAATCCCAATAAAAGCCTGAAAAAGCCAGCGAGGGAGTCTCCTTTACCCTTTACCGGTCTGCTTGGAGCATAGAAACCTCGCCCTGTGGCCTTCCTGGCACTGTAAATGTCTATCATCTAGTGTAGTTTTTGACTCAACACTTCATCTCTTTGAAACATATCACTCAGCCAACAATTAAGTAAGTAAATTTAAAATGACTAATAACTGAAATCATATTAACATTGATGATTCTGAGGACTGAAAGTCAATATCCCTTTGTAAACTAAAATAAGATGTGATATAGTATCCCCACTCTAACTTCATGTGGAGTGATTGAGAAAGCAGCCCCATGTGGTACCTGATATAGCATTACATGTGTAGGTGAATGAGACTGGATAGTTCTGGCACTGGCAATTCTGAGGATACTTTCTCGTATCACCAGGGGAGTGAAGACTGGATCTATTTATGAAACATGGTGAAATACTACCTGATCAGTTGCAGTACAACTGGGTGCCCAGGTAAAAGCAGAGGCCAGGGCTAATCCTACCTTACCACATACCAAGCAGATTCTCAGTGGGGTATGTAAGTGAGGGCCAGGACTAAGTCATGTGCTGTCATCTTGGAGAGGCTGGCTGGTGCCTTCCCTACAAGACCCTGTTATTTATACTTTCTTTTTGGGAACCATTGTAACTACCTCTGATGTAGAAAATGACAATTTAGTATTCTGTCAAAGTTCTGAGATTATTAAAACCATTCTCCTAATGTTTTTATTATAATAGCTATCACTCCGATCATCCCACATGCCACCTTATTGTTTCTTGAGATTTCTGATGCATCTTAATCAGACATTTCATTTTCTAAGTTTAACATTTTTAAGACAATTTCATGAAGATTATATTTCTCAGAACCTTTATTTTAAATCATTTATTAGGAACTGTCTGAAAATATAAGTAAATGAATGAGGTAAGATTTTTATTTTTTTAACAAAATTATGAGTAGTTAGAATGTAAAGTAGGATTTTTTTTTGTTACTTCCTATAAAACAGATGACATGAGGGTGTAACATGTTTTAAGGTAAACGTTGTTAAATATGCTTAGAAAAGGACATTAGTTGCCTTTTGTAGTGGCTTAAAAGCAAATAATTTTTTAGCCTTAAAAGGTTTTAATATCTAGGGCCTCCCTGGTGGCGCAGCAGTTGAGTGCTGGGCTGTGAAGCTGCCTGCAGCCTCTGCAGCGCTAGTTCCATCCCCGGCTGCCGGCCAAGGGTCCCACATGGCGCACAGACCTCTCCTGCCGCCCACTGCTCGCCTCAGCAGTGTGTTTCCCAGTCTGCCTGCTCTGCTTTCCCCTCTGGCTCTGGTGAATTCTCTCACCCTCGAGCGCTTCTGTCTGTACCCAGTGCTTGCATAAATAAATAAATAAATAAATAAATAAATAAATAAATAAATAAATAAATCTTTAAAAAAAAAGGTTTTAATATCCCTGTTAATAAATCCAGTCACATCTTTGAAAGTGTGAGTTTTATTATTCACCTAGTTCTTAGTAAATGGATATAGTTCTAACAGTTTTGAATTTGAAAAGTATGTTCTGTCATTTCCAGATGACAGGACAGAATGTATACAATGTATGTTGTCCAAAATATGACCTATGGTATCCAGGGGATGCAGACAACAGCACTGCAATTATTTGATGTTTCAGCTTCCTTCAAAATAAAAAGTGAGGCTTATCTATCACTATGAATGCAGCACACAGATCACTTTCAAGTAAATAGTCTTTAATTATTTTAAACTACTAGCTTCTGATAAAACTGCTTTTACAGTTCAGATTTAGATCGGATCTGCTGAAATGAAGATATAGAAATTAATATTAGTCTACAATTGGAAATTAAAATTCAATAAAATGAAAAGTGACAGTAGTCACTGTTTCTAAATTTTAAAGTCCTCTTCTTTTTCTTGTTTATCTCCAAACATGACTTAGGTTCTATAGTAATATATTTAAGGTAATACACATAGATAGAAAACTTTGATCTTTTCTCAAACTGAAAATAATTTCAAATTTGCAAGGTTGAAACAATCTTTAATTACTGAGCATTTTGAAACCCAGGACAGAGCAGATATTTGTAAGGTCTATATCTGGCTACAGGACTAGATCTAGATATATATGCACATGTGATGTACTGGTTGGATGTTCATATTAATATTCAAAACAGGAAAATAAGAACAGCATTTTGGTGTTTGCTGTCTCCACCTTTCCAATACTATAGTCAAAGGAAAACTCGGGCCTGTTTTATGAACCTAAATGCTATACTTATATGTCAACATTAGCAAATATGGACTCAGATCCTTTAATTGTGAGGCCAAAAAGTAAGAAAAGATATGGAAAACTTCACACTTATTGGGATGGACAGAACAACAGTATCCAGATTCACACTTATTGGGATGGACAGAACAACAGTATCCAGACAGTGAAAATTATCCAATATATATTTTTAAGAAAACTCATTTAGCAGAAATCATCTGATCATTCAAGAGGAAGTGGGAGAGGTGTTTCTACTATAGGCAACAGAAAAATAACTGTTTCTTAATAGTTTTCATTATGGTCAGGGGAAACAACTCAGTTTACCATGAATAAACTAGCTCTTTTCCATACAAAAATATGTCCTTTTACTATAGATTTACCAGAGACATTGGTGTGGTCAGTCAGGTATCAGGTATTTAATTCTTTTGATATGATTGTTAATGGAGTTATTTTCTCAACTTCTTATTCTTCACATTATTTGCATATAAAAAGGCAGGAGATATTTTGGTGTTGATTTTGTAACATGCCTCTTTACAATATACATTTATTATTTCTAAAAATCTTGGGTTTTCTCTATGTAGTATCATCTGCAAATAACACTTGGATTTCTTTCATTTATTGTTGTTTGATTGCTCTAACTAAAACCACTAATATTAAATAAAAGTAGTGACAGTGGGCATCCTTGCCTTGTTCCTGATCTTAAAGAAAAGCTTTCAATTTTTCACCAGTAAGTGTCATATTGGCTGTAGCTTGTTATATATGACTTATTTGTTTGCTATAGATTCCTTCTCTCCCTATCTTAAGGTTTTTTAATCACAAATGAGTGCTGAAACTTATCAAATGCTTTCTCTGCATCTATAGATGTTGTTCAGAGAAAGGCATGATTTTTATCTTTTCTTTTGTTGATATAATGTATTTTAGTGATTGATTTATGTATATAAAACCAGTCGGGCTCCCCTGGAATAAGTTCCATTTGATCAGGATGTATGATCCTTGTAATGTATTGTTGAATCCTATTTGCTAGTATTTTATTAATGATTTTGACATCAATAAATTCCTGAGGTATCCATCAGGAATATTGGTTTTTACTTTTCTTATATTGTCTTTGGTTTTGATATAAAGATACTGATGGCATCATAAAATATATTAGGGAGGATTCCTACTTGTATATTTAGAAATACTTCATCAAGATAGGCATACGTTCTTCTTTAAATGTTTGATAAAATTCACTGAACATTTGCTTTTGGAGAGTTTTTTATTACTATTTGAATTTGCAGATTGTAATCAATTGATTCAACTACTGCTTTCCTGGGTTAGTCTTGTAAACATATTGCTGTAGAAATTTACCCATTTCTTGAAGGTTATTGAATTTATTGGTGTATTGACATAGTAATCTCTTATGAACCTTTGTATTTCAGTGCTATCTGTGATAATTTCTTCTTTCATTTCTAATTCTGTTTATAACATTTTCTTGCTTCTTTGTTAGCTTAGCTGGAGTTTTGTCAATTTTATTTTTCTACTTGAAAAGCCAACTTTAAGTTTCATTGATCTTTTGTGCAGTTTTTTAATTTCTATTCTATTTTCATTCTTGTTTTTATCATTTCCTTCCTTCTGCCAATTCTGTTGGGTCTTATTTATTTCCACTTTTCAAGTTGCTTTAGATGTAATATTGTTTACTTGGGATTTTTTCTTGTTACTAAGTGTGGGTTGTATTGCAATTAACTTCTGTCTTAACACCACTTTTGCTGTGTCCTGTAAATTCTGATAGCACTTTAAAAAAATAATTGATTTCTACCTGTGTAGCATTATCGTCACAAAGAATGCTTAGTATAATCTCAATATTTGTAATTTCATTGACAACTGACTTGTGCTGAGAAATGATTTATTCTTGAGAATGTCCCATGTGCTCTTAAAAAAAAAGTATATGCTGTGGTTTTGGTTCAGGCATTTTGTAGATATCTGTTAAGCCCATTTTATTCAGCTCCTCATTTAAACTGTCATTTTTCTTATTTATTCTGTGTTAGTGATTTGTCCATAATTTTAAGTAAGGTACTAATATCCGCTACTGTTTTTATGTTTTGTCAATATCTCTAGTTCCATTAATGATCACCTGGTATATATTGGTGTTCCATCATTTGGTGCATATATATATATCACTAAGTATATTAGGCACTTGATCATAATTTAATGTCTATTTCTGTCTCTTATTTCCTTTTTTAATTGCAAATCTATTTATCTGGTATGAGGATAACTATTCCTAACTTTTTTAAATTATAATTTGCTTGTAGAATTATCTTACAGATTTTAAGTCTGAGCTTCTCTTTGGTGGTAAAATGAGTTTCATATGTACAGCAGAAGGATTGACTTTGTCATGTCCTTCAGGCACTTTATCTTTTAATTTGCAAATTAAGCCTTTTGCATTTAAGTTACTTATTCCACTTATTGCAACATAAAGGCTTATTGCCATTGTTTTTAATTGTCTTTGTCTTTCAACTTTTTTTGATATCCTCCTTTTATGTTTTGTGTAGGTTCTATTTCCATTGTTTTAGTGTTACTTTTACTGATTTTTGTTTGAAGGTTACACTGAAATTTGCGTATGATGGTGTATAAATGTGGCCTGTTGAGCAACCGGTTTGGTCTCAAATTCATTCTGATGGACCACATTTTTATTCTCCTCCTCCTCCACATTGGATTATTAGGTGTCAGTTATCTGTAGCTTTGTTGTTACTTTATCAGAGCTCCTTTAATATTCCTTTCAAGTCCAGTTTGGTGTTAATATATCTTCTAATTTTTGTTTTTCGGTAAATCTTTTATCTTGAATTATAGTCTGGCAGTATAAAGTATTCTATGTTGGAAATCTTTTTGAGTACTTTAAATATCTCCTGCCATTCCCTACTTGCCAGAAAGGTTTCCAAAGAGAAGTCTGTGGACAGATCGATAAGGGTTCCCTTACAAGTTTCTTTCTCTCGCTACTTTAGTATTACTTTTATTGTTAGTGTCCAACAATTTATTTATAATCTGTCTTGCAGTGCTTCAGACTGTTATTATTTTGTTTGTAACTATTTGGGCATGTTGGATAAAAATGTCTGGTTTATTTTGCTGGTTGTGGACTTTTTCAGCAGTTATTTCTTTAAATTCTCTATGCCTTTTTCTTTTCTCTTTCAGAAACCCTCAGTGATATTGACGTCATTTCTCTTTAGGTTATTCTAAAGTGCTCTTCCACTGTTTTTATTCATTTGTTCATTTAGATTTGTTGTTTATTTCTGTGTTGTACACCACTGTGCATTCTAATTCTAATTCTTTACATTATTTGTGCTTGTCCAGAGTTAAGACCGTCTATCATAATTTTTATTCAGCGACAGTATTTTTTAGATCCATTAATTCTATTTGTAAGCATCTCATATTTTCTTTATCTTTATTGTGTTCTTGTTTTTTGATTATCCATTGTTTTTCTTAATTCAGCAAGTGTGGTTATAACTGTTATCTTAAATACCTCATTAGGCATATTTTTTAGTTCTGCTGGATTGAGACTTCTCTCAGGGTGGTGTTTGGTTGTTGTTTTGCTTCAACATTTGTGGTACATTTTTCTGTCTCTTCATTTTTTTATGAGTTGTAATGAGAACCTTATTGTTCACTTTTGTTGTCTTGGTTACTTGATTTTAAATCTGCCTACTAAGTAGCACATATAATTATAGCTATTTTACCCAGATCTATTATTTCTTAGAATGATGTCTGCTGTTCAGATAACTAGGGTAGTGGGTAGAAACCAAGGTAAAGTAACATTCTCTCCTAGGCCAAATCTTCATAGAAAATTTCTGAAACAATCTTGTGCCACTTCAACCTCTAAGTGGTTGAACAATAGATAAAGTGCTGGGGAATTATTGATGAAACAGGACCATAAGCTATGTGTTGCTATATTTACTTTTTGAATATTAAATATTTAAACAATTGCTCCTATTGTTACTATCCAAGTGTTACTATCCAAGTGTTCCAACTCTGGTGAATGACAGTATTTGGTTGTTATCTTGAATTTGACTCTGGGTGGAAATTAGGCAGATATTTCACATATCACAGCCACAGGTTGCAAATAATAGCCTCTTCTATAAGGAGACAATTCTGATCTTAAATGGTTCTCCCTGCCAGTTAGGGCTCTACTTTTCTCCTTTGGAATCTACTGACTTAAGCAATCTGTTACCACTCTGTACCCTTACTCTTACAGTTCTCCAGTGGTGCACACTCTGTCCTTTAAGCCAACTATATGCACTCCCTTCTTCTGTACAGTTCTGGATTTTAAATCCCCATATGTGGGTATTTATCCTTGAGTTAATAGCAGAGAGGCTCCATATGGCAATTGCCCTTTGCCCCCATGAGTTGTACTATTTCAGTATATCCCAAACATAGTTTGATTACAATTTTTCCTACCTCTTTTTCCATGCCATCATTCTTAAAGCATACAATAGTTGTTTGTCAGGGATAATTGTCTTTGTCTAGATATAATTTGTCTGTAAATGTGTGAAGGAAGCAGCCTGGCATCTTTACTCTACCACTATCTTACTGGGTCCAATTTATTTTACTCTTAATGTGACATTATTTTACTCTCAGTTACTCAATAAATTTCTGATAATTGTATTTATATAAAACATCACTATGTGCCTGTCACTATAAGTTGGTAGGAAATAAGAGGATGGGTGACATATAGTCTCTGTCCTCTAGGTTCTTAAAATGATGATAATTTGATTATTAAAACAAGAAAAAAGTGTAACATTTTTACCTAGAAATTATAGCCTGGCAGGATAGAAAGAGTAAAGTAAATTTATTTACTTTATTTATTTATTTACTTTATTTTTTCACTACATTTTCTCTAAAAATGTATTTCACAAACAGTTCCAGACTCAGTTATACATTAATTTATACCATAAGGAAAGAAACTATTGATGAGTTCAATTTGTTTTATATCAAAATTATAGATGTGAAAACCAACAAAGTTAACTAAATAGCTTGACTGTAGGGCTTAGTATGTTGAGTGATCAAAAACGTGCTAATATGTTAGATTTCCTGTACTAATTCAACTGTAGAATTTTTGGTGTCACGGAAAACATTCTATTGACCACAGTTTGGGAAACACTGCTGTAAATTATATCTCCTTGAATAATATCTCCCATTTCTATGTAGTGTAAAAGAAAAGAAATACACCAACAAGCAAAACACATTTATTCATAAACTATGAACTTCAAAGTTTCCTTAGGCTATTTAAACATTGCACTTTAACATTAAATTGAAAATAACATTTTATAGTTAGAGAAGATTGGTGTAGGAATTACTTTTTTAGATTTTAATCTAGATTCTACCTAACTTACTAGTCATATAACCTTGGGAGTACAATGTCAACTCTCTAAACCTTAGATTTTAAAAATCAACCATATGGGCATAGTAATGTCTGTCCTGGAAATTCTGAATCATTGGAAATCTCAAGTGAAATTATGGATATGAAACAATTATGGATATAAAACTCTTGCATGAGGGATTATTATTATGCTACACCAGAAATACTATATGTCATTTAATGCCTTGGGAAAAACAAAAAGGTGATAAGTATTCATAATGAATGGAAAGATATTATTTTTGACACTTCTCTGGGTGAAAAATGCATTTTGGTCTGTATTTCAGCTCTTTCACATGTGGGGAAACTTAAATATTGAAAGTAAAATCTTTCCCTCTGGTGTTACTGAGCAGAAAGTGGGCAATAGCATTCATTCTAGCTCCAGATTTCTAGAAAGAAATAAAATTAGGCTTCATTTGCACATATGGTGCCCAAACTGTTCTGGAAACCATTTATCCAGTAACATTTGGCCAAGTGTCATTCAACTTGTTAACACCATTATCATAGAAGAAATTGATCACTCTAGTTGCACTGCTAATTCATTTAAGCCAAAGTTAGAACTGGTACTGTTTTCAAAGCATTATATTAATCTATAAGCTCCATTCCAAACCCTAGGAAATTTTGTGTGCCCTAAAATTTAACAAAATAGAATAAAACATAAATAAATTGACATTGGGGTAGATAAAATAGTCAAACAGCAAGTTTTGTCTTAATAAAATTTGCTGCAATAAATATGTGTGTATAAACATGTATAACATGACAGTCATTTGAAATTTGATACAGAAATTTAGGTGTCCAGGCTTTCCCAGTGGCGAAGCAGGTTGAGCATGGCGTTGTGAAGCTGTCCGCAGCCTCTACAGCATGGGTTCGATTCCCGACCGGCCAGGGAATTTGGAAGATGAATACAAATTTAGAAGAATAAATTAAAAAAATAATTGCATGATGCAGAATTGTACATAATTCTATGGATAGCTGTTGATCTTAAAAATAAAATAAGGGCTTCCCTGGTGGCGCAGGCAGTTGAGCGCAGCGCTGTGAAGCTGTCCGCAGCCTCTGCAGTGCCGGTTCAATCCCTGACCTCAGAGCAACCCACATGGCAAGCAGACCTCTCCTTTCTCACTGGCTGCTCCCCTCAGCAGTGTATTTCTGTCATCTGCCTGTTCTGCTCCCTGCTCTGTCTCTGGTGAATCCTCTCACCCTCCCACGCCTCTGGTCTATACCCCAGTTCTTGTATAAAAATAAATAAATCTTTGAAAAAAAAAAAGAAAAGAAATTTAGGTTTCTTAGTAAGTTGATGGTTCAAGTTATTCAAGAATTCAAGTTACTAGAAAGAAATGTGGTGTCGAAATTTATGCAAATTATTTTTAATAAGTTTGTTTTTTACCCTCTCAAGGCTAAACTCTAAATTGCATTTTAGAATGATATAAGTAGTTATTTTAGTTATAATTTATTCTTCATACACTACTATAATTATTTTGTTCTACTATTTGCTTAAAGCTTATTAATTCATTCTATATGGTAATATAATTCTAAATGTTTTCATAAGATAATGAACATATATCACTTAATATTCATTTCCTCATTTTTGGCTATTTACAAAACAACAAGGAAGAATGAGAGATGCTGAGGGTAAAATAATTAATCATCTAATTGAAAATTCCAGACAATAGATTCAAAAGATTTTTGTCTGAATTCTTTAGCTGTTTTATAATAAAACTAAAGAGTGTATAAGCCAAACTTTTATTACCCTCTTTCAAATTCTAGTGCAATAAAAAATAGATTCTGTATTCTACTCACAATACTGTATATTGCTTAGTCAATACCTACATAACATATTTTCTTTAAATTAATAAATTTTGTTTTTAACAGATGTTTTCTTTAAATTAATAAATTTTGTTTTTTACAAGTTTTAAGTTCACAGCAAAATTAAAGAGAAAGTAGACAGATGCCCTTGAACTCTTTTCTCACCCACATGCACACCACTCTTCCCCATTATCGACATCCTGCACTGGAATGGTGCATTTGTTACAATAGATAAGTCTACGGTGACACAACATTATCACCTAAAGTCCAGAGTTGATATTAGGATTCACTATTAATGCCGTACATTCTATGGGTTTTGACAAATACATAATGACATGTGTCCACCATTGTATCATCATCCAGAATAATTTCACTGCCCAGAAAATGCTTTGTGCTTTGTCCTCTTAGCCCTGGAAACCACGGATCTTTTTTTCCCCTCATAATTGTAGCTTTTCACATTGTCACGTAACTGGAATCATACAGGATATAGACTTTTGAGATTGGCTTCTTTCACCTAATAATAAGAATTAAAGTTTCTTCTATGTATCTCCCTGACTGGATAGATCATTTCTTTTTCGCAGAGAGTAAGATTCCATTGTCTGGAGGTACCATGGTTTATTTGTTTACCTCCTGAAGGATTTCTTGGTCACTTCCAAGTTTTTGCAATTATAAATAAAACTTCTGTAACCCTGCCTGCAGCCTCTGCAGCGCTGGTTCATTCCTCGGCCTCCGGCGAGGGTCCCAAAAAAAAAAAAAAAAAAAACAGGGAGAAAAATTGCTGGAATTTATGATACAATTAATCTAGTTTTAAAAGGAACTATCAAACTATCCTTTAAAGTGACTTACCATTTTACATCAGCAGTGAATGAAAGTTCCTGTTGCTCTACATGATTGTCAGTGTTGGATGCTCTCAGCGTTTTAGATTTTAGCCATTCTGATAAATGTAAATGAAATTACATTTCATTTGTAATTCCCCAATCATTTCATATACTCATTGTCATCTATCTTCTTTAGTGAGGTAATTATTTAGGACTTTTGCTCAGATATTTTTTAAATTTATTTATATACAAGAACTGGAGTACAGGCCAGAGGTGTGGAGGGTAAGAGGATTCACCAGAGACAGAGCAGGGAACAGAACAGGCAGATTGACTGAGATACACTGGTAAGGGGAGCAGAAGGCAAGTCAGGAGAGGTCTGCTGTACCATGTGGGTAGTTCCCTGGCCAGGGATCAAACTGCTGCTGTAGTGACTGCGGATAGCTTCATAGGTTGCATCTTAACCCCTTGCACCACCAGGGAGACCCGCTCATATATATATTTTAAAGATTTTATTTATATTTGCATAGAAGAATTGGGGTATAGGCCAGAGGGGAGGAAGAAGAAGGGAGAATGAGAGGATTCACCAGAGACAGAGTGGAGAGCAGAACAGACAGATCTGCTGAGGGGAGCAGCAGGAAAGACTGTTGAGGTCTACTGCACCATGTAGGTTAGCTCCCTGGCTGCAGATGAAACTCAGATGATAGTGGTGGGCTGTCGCCATGGTAGCGCTGAGACCTAACCC
Organism: Talpa occidentalis; assembly: GCF_014898055.3. Classification (NCBI taxonomy): domain Eukaryota; kingdom Metazoa; phylum Chordata; class Mammalia; order Eulipotyphla; family Talpidae; genus Talpa; species Talpa occidentalis. The sequence goes on from NW_023604295.1 coordinate 22,602,454, forward strand.
TGAGGCCAACCAGGGAGTCGCTTTTGCTCATATTTTAACTGTGAGGTATGTTTTGTTATTTTTGAGCTTCAAGAGTTTTTGTATTTTAGATAATAGTCCTTGACCAAATTTATCTTTCACAAGTATTTTCTCCTAGTGTGTCCTGTTTTCTTCTATTGAACAGATGTTTTGCTTCTGTAGAAGTATTAGTTATACCCTCAAGGTGATTTGTTATATGTTATTTGTTTTATCCAACTTTAAAAGAGATTTGTGTCTTTGGACAAGACAAATTTTATTATAAGACTTAAACATAGAAGTGAGTCATAGTTTTTTTGCCAGCTGAGTTTATGTGCTAAGTTGACTATTTCTAGTATATGTTCTAAGTTTATTTTAGAAATGTGTGTTGCCTAGAGTTAGATTTTGCTAGATATTTTCTAAGAACTAATCATTTATTTCACAGAGAACTTAAGAATCAAATAAATGAATTTTTACACTTAGAAGTTTTATATTTTAAATAAGTAGGTTTAGAGTTTGCAATATGCTGTGGTTGTTTCACATCCTTTGTATGTATCATTTCATATGACCTTTAAAACCATACGAGATGGTAACTATTATTATTATCCCCGCTTTAAGGATGGGGAAACAAAGCAAAGAAAATAACTTTCTGAAGGTCATACAGTTGTGCATGGCTGGCAGAAATAACAGTGTTCAAACCCCAGCATTTTAATCCAGCAACCAGAGTATTTCTTTAACACCCCTTTCCAATCGATCTTGTACCTCCTTTCCAGAGCATTAAAACTGGTGATAGCTCTTGGTTGGTCACACTGCCTCTAGATTTTTATCTTGTAGATTTTTTTTTCCTTAAAAAAATGTTTTTCTTCAAAAATAAAATAATCAGTGATTTATTTTTAACTAAGATTAAAGTTTGTGAAAAGATCTTAGGAAGAGACTGTCTCACTCCAAATAGGTTATTTTTTCCATAAGTGTTCATAAATTATATTGCCCCAAATTGAATGATCTTCTTATAATTCTGTGATTTGAAAAAATTATAATACCTAATGATTCAATTCTAAGAAATGGTGTAAAAATTTATTTTTAATCTCTACATTAAAGTGTTATCATTTATTATTGCTAACATAATTAAACAGCCAAGTAGTACATTTTGAGTAAAAGCAAAATTTTAAAGTATGTATGTTAAATGTTATTTAATGGTTTCTAAGCTCATTTTATAATTGTTGTTACACTTCACTTAACATTTTTCTGGTCTTCCTTTTGTAATTAAGTACTTTGGGTTTTTCCATACCATTTAAGTAACAGTTTCTACATTGTTTTTCATTAAGGAATTAAAAGAAAAAGGCATTTCTTTAATAAAAGAAAATTATTTTTTAGGCAGTTAACAGTGATAGGATTATATACTACAGCAAATTTGTGAATGATTTTCCTATCCAGTGATAAAATAGATGAAATGAGCACTGCTGAAGTGTTTCCTAATCCTTCATCTAGTCACATTAGGATTCATTAAATGCCAACATCCAAAATGCCTCCTGTGAATAAAATAAAATTGCACATGTGAGTGGTCACCTATACAAGAAAGAGCACTGGGTAGATATACAGGAAACTCAGTTTAATAAGAAAATAGTTTGAGTCACTGAGATACATAATGTTGAACAAATCCAAATAAAATCAAAGGCCTTTAAGGGGGCAATATGTATATACCTAGAAATGTTCCCTTTACAAAATATTCAGTTACTATATTTGTAGTACATGTCAATTGGTGATATATTAAATCAACAGATAAGTGGTATATTTAGTGCCTACTAAATTCAAGACACCCTCCTGTCTTGACTATCAAACCACAGAGGCATACAATCTGCTTTTGTGAAGTCTGCAATCTGATGGGGAATGGAAGAGAAATAATAAACAGATCAGCAATAGTTGAATATGGCAGTTTGAGATGAGATACATTAAAAGAAAATAAAACAGGATGAATACAGAAGAACTAATGGCCAATTATTTTAATTTCAAATTATTATATCACGTTATTTATATTATTTACTCCATGTGTATACCACTTATAGAAAATTAAAACACACAGGTTCTTAACATATAGCTTATATATAAAATATTTGAAGTCTCAAGTTACCTTTATCTCTACCTCCAGAAATTGCCACAATTTTTAAATTTTATATTTATCATTTGCTTACTTTTCCTAATGACTTTATCAGACACATGTCTTGTTTAGTTTTGCATGTTTAAAATGTCCTAAAAAATGAAATCATAGCATTTTATGCAACTGTTTAATTTTTTTTTTGAGTTTAAATGCATTTTATTTTTAGACAATTTACAAGACATGTTTTTCTTAAAAACAATGCCTCCACTCCAAATACATCAAGGTCAAAATAAATGAAGAGCTCAAGATGCCATCAGTCCCATTTTTCTGTCCTGATGTTGCATGAATGAAACACAGTAGCCAGTTGTGGTGACAGGTGATAGATCCAAGTAATTGCCAAATTTGTTAACATTTTTCCATTTCTAAACCATCCTTAAAGAAAATCATATATGGTGTCACACCATCCTCACGGTAGTCCAACAGAGCAACCATATCATCTGGATTCATATTTTCACCAATAAAGAACTGGTAGTTTTTGAAATTTAAAAAAAAAAAAAGAATTCCCTTCACCAATGCATCTGTGCACCCGTGTACCTCAGTCCCCTGTGCTCCTCTGATCCCGTTCCCTCCTCCTCCCCTGCAGTATGTCTCTGATTTATAATTGTCTGTTTTTGCTTTAAGGGAAATGCAAGTTAAAATGATAATGAGATATTGCTTCACACTTGTGACAATGGCCTATGTCAAAAATATTGGAAGGGAAGGGAGATGGGACTCTTATCCATGCTGCTGACATCAGATTGTCAAAATTGAACAAAAGGTCCCAGCCCTGTGTTTATGTATTTGCATGTTTTTTCTTTTTTTTTAATTAAAAATATGTACATATATATTATACATATATACACACATATTTACATTTTAGCTTTTTAAAAGATTTTTAAATTTTTTTTTTAAGGTCTACATCTGTCTATGTTGATGTGTAGTCATTCATTTTCAGTGTTATGTATAATATTACTCACAGTATATTTATTCTGCTCTATATTGACATTTGATTGTTTACAGGTTATGTTCAATTTATTTGCTATTACAATCATTTGGTATCTATGGTTAACTATGAGAATTTTTACTCATTCTTTTAATCTGATGTATATGTGTTTCCCTATGAGTATGTGCCTACATGTGCAACTTATGAGTCACAGAATATATTAGTCTTCAAAACTCTTTAGATGTATTTTCTGTTTTCTCAAGTAGTAGTGCCTGTGCACACAAGAATGTGATTATTTGGAGTCAGAATATTCTACCCAAAGAGAATAAAAGCAAAGTTCCTAAGGCACGATGTGCTTGGCTATTCTAAGAAAAGAAAGAAAAGCCAGCTGAGTAGCCAAAATATAGCAAAAATCTAAAAGCTAGGGAAGGATTAGATTAGATATGACCTTTTAGAATATTTGAAATCAGATGATCAAGATAAGGAGCATATGATTTTATGTACCATACGAAATCACTGGCAAGCTTTAAATATCAATGTATTCATTATATACCAATTAATATTTATTGATCACATATGTTAACATATAATTTATAATTATAACATCTAGTCTGTAATATATAGATTTAAAATAATTTATAAAATAATAAAAGTAACACATATATATAATTTATACACTTCTACAGCCTATATAAAACAGAAAGATAACTGAAGCCTTCATTTGCCACTGGGAAATAAGCACTGTATGAAAAACTCATGTTATAAAAACAAAGTGAAGAGAACAACAAAAAGTAAAGGTGGTATGATTGATGCCTGGTCATAACTTTACAATTATTCCTCCAACATAGATGCTGTTGCTGTCTCTCAAAATGTCTTCTCTAATAATCTCTCTGCTTCAAATAGATCTGGTGGTTGCATATCCTGGCTAGGTAGCAGAAAAAAGAAGGGAAGAAGATACTTGTATTAAATTAAAACTTAATTTTATATAGCATTGGTTTGGCAGGGCTCATGAAGATTATTGGTTTCTAAAGTCTCTACCCACCACACACTTTTGGCATAAACACAAAGAAACAGTTTAAGTATGAAATAATGGTCATATATGTTAAGGTCCAATTTGCTTATTCTTCTTCATCAGACACAAGTGTAAGATTTGTTAATGAAGTCTTAATAGCAGAAGTTAATTACCTATTAAAAACATCTGCAGAGCCTAATAAAGTTGATTGATTAATGTGTCTACCTTGTATAAATAGTAAGACATAAGGTATGTAAGATAAAATGGTTAGACAAAATAGTTAAACAAAATGGCTTAAAAAATTATGTAATGTACTTTATCTTCTTAAATGAGTCATTAGTCTTAAATTCCTGATACTGCTTTTTGCATTTTGCAGCATATTTGATTCTATTCTAATAATCTTTCTTTAAAAGACTTGGTAATGTGCTAAAACTCTAAGATGTGCCATTATTCTTAGTTTATAAAATCATTATGCACTTTAGTGATATTTTTACAATGTAGGGCCTCCCTGGTAGTGCAGTTGTTGAGTGCTGGGTTGCGAAGCTGCCCGTAGTCTCTGGTTCGATCCCTGGTCGCCGGTTGAGGGTCCCACGTGGCGTGCAGATCTCTCCTGCCATCTGCTGCAACCCTCAGCAGTGTACTTCGTCAGTCTGCCTGTTCTGTTTCCCGCTGTGGCTCTGGTGAATTCTCTCACCCTCCTGTGTTTCTGACTGTACCCAGTGCTTGTATTAATAAACAAATCTTTAAAAAAGATTTGTTTGTAATGCTAAAGAAACATGATGTATTTTAAAATATGTTTAGATCTAAATATCACATCTACTTAAGATATTAATAGAATTTCATTTAATATTACAAGTGCCAGTGAAACACCTTCAAACTTTTTACAGTAAAAAAATATTTTACATAACTCCTCACATGTCTTCATTCAAGTGCAGACAAACATGCACACATACCCACACATTCACCAATGCGCAAATCTTATACTTGCATCAATAATTTCAGAATCAGTCTACCATTAACAAATGTGTGTATCTGTATATAATATACTCTACTAATGCATTATATTATATTCTGTCTCTTCTACTTCTTCCTTCCTTCCTTCCTTCCCTCTCTTCCTTCCTTCCTTCTTTTTCCACATACTGTAGTTGAACAGAAATCAAACAAAACTGACCTCAAGACTTGATTTTATGACTTTGAGACCTCAAGGAATTTATTTAAATATTTTTATAAAATCAGAATAACAATAGCAGATAATTCAAATGGCTTTTGTAAGATAAAATGAAATAATTCATGTAAATCAGAAAAATTTCATAACTTGTGATTATTGAATAAATATAAGCATTAATAAAAGTGTTAGTAGCTTTAAATTTAAATTAAAATACTACTTTCGAATGTTTAATGATGAGTCAAATAAAATTTCAAGAAGATAACTGATACAAATCTGAATTATAAAGTGTACATTTTAAAAAGTAGGCTGCATAAAGAAAATGTGATGCATATATATTAATAGACTATTATTCTGCCATAAAAATGATTAGAATCTTGTCATTTGCGACAACGTGGATGAAAGTTCAGGGCATTATTCTTACTGAAATAAGTCAGACAGAGAAAGACTAAAGACTATGTGATCTCACTTATGTATGACACCTAACAAACCAACAACAGTAACATAAAACAGTCTCCCAGATACAGAGAATGGATTGGTGGTCACCGGTGGCAGAAATTGGGAGTGTGGGCAAAATGGGTGAAGAGGAGCAAAAGGTACAAATTTCTGTTATACTTAAGTGTCCTAGAACTATCAGGTCCAGAATGGTAACTATAGTGAATAATACTGTTGTGGTGGACAAGGGTGATTTGGTGGTGGGTGCACCCTGGTGGTAGTGATGGGGATAGCCTATTATTACCTCAATTGAAAAAATAAATAATACTGTGCTGTGTATCTGGAATTGCTAAGAGAGTCCATTTTAAAAGTTCTTATCACAAGAAAATATAATGTTATATGTTAAATTTACCTCAATGCTATTTTTTTAAAAAAAGTAATCCATAACCTATAGTTGCAAGAAACAAATTTATTTAAAAAAAGGCAAATTCAGTTCATAGAAACTATGTTTTAAATAGGGTGAAAGCATTTCTTAAAGCAGAACTGAAAACTTTTTCTTCAAGATGGTTTATGGCTATAAATACCCAGTGAACTTGCCTGATAGTTTGAGATCAACTTACTATTCATCCCCAGTTACAGAAATAGCATTCTAGTTGCAGCCAATAATTTTTACTCATGCCACGCTACCGCTAACATCAGAGACTCTCAAGTTGAATTGGCTATGTGTAGGGATATCTTGAGTAGCATCTGTAAATGTTTCCAGCAGCAGAGACCCTCTCTTTAGACCAAGGCAAGTCATATGGTACCTGGTGGGGTCTCCATGGATCAGAGCCAGGACAGATCCCACAGGACCCCTAAGCTACAGCAAATTGCTGCTGTGCAGAAGTGTAGGTGCTCTGTTGCCAGCTTTTCTGCTTTTTTTCTACAAAAGAACTGAAAATCTGGATTTTTGTGTGATAGCTTCCTATTTTTAGATTCTGGCAAATAATTTTAAAAAATAAACTATGTGTGTGCAAAACAGAACACTTTTCTGGCTGGTTCTGGCCTGTGAGTTGCAAGTTGAGATTTTGTGATACAATTCAGCTGGAAGATTCACACTTGCTGAAACCAGAGAAAGGGAGGGTATGGGAATTAATTAGATTATTGTGAATAAGAGTTTCTTAATATATTTGGAAAGACCTCCACTTTAAACATTGCATATGAATAATACATGATAATGACATGAATATTATTGTACTTTAAACATAAATGTACCACCATGTTAAAATAGCTTCTAAATCCTCCTCTTGTTCTTAGTTGCAGAACAAATTTGCATGCCCCAATTACCAACATTCTGGTGTGCAGTTAGCAGAAGAACACTTCCACAAGATAATGTGTGTCATTTCAATGAAAAACGTGACATAACAGTGTTTCAACTACTAAACTCAACAATTTTTAAAATTTTGTAAGTGAAAAATAAGTTATACTGCAATATGATTAAGAATTATGGGTGTTTGCCCATTTTTTGATATTGCATCCTTTCTGGTTAAATGAAGTGGAAGGCCTTAGCAAAATGTGACATTTAGTAATACGTTGGTTTTCTGGTTTTTGCTAATTTAGATTACATTTAAAAGTGACACAACATGTCCTGCATAATATAATCTTACAGAAGACATACATACCTGTAGAAGTTGTAGGGTACAAGTAATTATTCCTATATGAAAAATATGTCCGTATTACTTGTACATACATAAATGTAAATATGCAGTATATCCCCTTGCTAATTTGAATATATATTCCAAATTGCCATGATCCTATAGCTATACTCATATTTTTTTTCCTCTCCTTCCTACTCTCTTGTTGATATTCATTTAAATTCATTTTCAGTAACATGTAATTAATACTCAGCAGCATAACTGAATTTACTAACACTTAATCATGTCCTCCCACTTAAGTATATAGATCTGTTGATACAGACACCATCTGTACTTATACATGTACTCTAAGAAATGTTATGTGTTGTAAATCTGAGTAGGATTATTAAATAAAGGTCAAGAATATTAACTATTAAGAATTATTGAAGAATTAGTAACAAATATGTGTGGTCGCATTCCTTCACTTGTTCATCAAATATTATTTAGTACCTACTATGTGTTTGACTCCAGAATAAGTGTGGGTAATACAGTAGTAAAATAAAACACTTATTATTTGTACTATACATTGCCACAATTATTCTGCTATTTTAGATCTACCACTAATCTACCAAATGAAGTAATGTTGTCATAGTAGAGCATTCAAAACCTATTACATAAGTATATATATATAATATATATACATAAATATACATGTAATCTCTTTCTGCCATCATTCCCTACTCTTCTATGAGTATTAGCACTGAAATCACTTCTGAACATTTTATCAATTAGAACACTTTATTTGCAAGCACCAAATGAATAAGCAAGTTCTAGAGGTGTGACTTCATCTAGCATTCATGACTTTGCCCCACTCTCATATTTCTATATTTAATAGAGAGGAAAAAACTTTCCAAGTAGCAATAAATCCACCCCTGATAGCCCCTAAGGTTCCAGTATCCAAAGTTGGGTCACAGTCATATTCTAAGCAGAACTCTTGATTAATCCACTAGTAACATCTGCCACAATGCTTAACCATCACCCAAATGTAACTATTGTCTGTTATATTTTCATCTTCCTTCATACTTTTTCTTTGAAGTAGCATTCTGATCTCATATACCCACATGTTCAAAGCCTACATTTAAATAACCAGGTTTAACCTGAAGCTTTCATACTCTTCAAAAAGAGTTTGAGGAATAATGTCTGTATTTTAAACACTTAGCCTTTCCCTATCTTCTCTAATTGGATTTGTTTAATAATTATTAGTATGTAACTTTTCTTTTGCATATGAAATTATAAATATGTAATATATAAGGACAGTTAAGTTCTTTTTTATCAACTTCAAACCTTGGATCTCTTTCTGAAAGTGATGCAGTCATTGAATAAATATATGATAAATGGAATAAAATTAAAAAATTTAATACAAAGTTCTCTAAAAATATTTGAAGTAATTTAAAAGGCCAAACTGAAAGATACTGCAGTTAACAGCACAACAGAATAGAGAATAAAGAAAACTAAATTGAATACTGCAAGAAACCTGGATAAACAGATCACTGACGCTGGTTACTAAATTGCTTACTAAATTTGTTTAAGAACATTTGAATTGCTAGGCAGAAAAAGGAAAATATTTTGAATTACACAGATGTTGTATTTTGTCAAATGTCACTTCCAAATTGATGTTTTTCTGTACATAAACTAAACACCTGGCTATTTAGTGTATAAATTTCAATCTTTATTGATTAATAATCTCTACCATTTTACCCCATTTTCCATGTCTCATATGCTATAATTGAAGACTAGCAAAATAGTCACAACATACTTAGCATTTCCAAAGTAGGGACACAGCTAGTAATTTGGACAACATACATATAGACTGGAAAATCCATTCAGTACAAACAGTTATTTCTCCAAAAATCAGATTACATAGTGTGAACATTGTAAATATTGCAAGGTAAACATTTACTGATACTTAAGAAAACAAATTCTTCCCTCTCTCTTTTTTATATTGAGATTCATGCATTTCAACAACACTGATTTCAAAACACATGCCTTTAGAGCAGGACTTCTCTGCCTCAGTCCTATTGACATTCTTTTTGTGTGCGGTGATGGGCAACTGGCTGTCTTGTGTATGCATGATTTTAATAGCATTGCTGACCTCTGCATCCTCTCAGTTCTGATAACCAAAAATGTCTCAAGACATTTTTGTAGGGTAAAATCACTCCTCATTAAGAATCACAGCCAATCCTGTGTTTCCAGGGTTTTGCTGGGAACAGGAGCTATAAGTCAGAACTAGGAATGTCAGCAACAGCACATAATAAAACCTAGATAAATCCTCAGCCATTGTATATAATTGCTATTAAAGATATAGTGAAAAGATATGGTCAGGAACTAGCAAAGATTCAGAAGGAACATGTTAGAAAGAGATGGTAAATCACTAGCTTTTATTTGGAGTGGCAAATGCAAATATAAAAAGAAAAGTAAGTTGTAATATTGAGAATACAATAGAATAAGAAAAGATTAAACACTCAAGGATTAAGTTCTTGCTCATAAAAATTTAAAAAAAATGTGTTTATTAACAGAAGGTTTGCTATTTACTATTGATTGACCAATCTGTACTTGTTAATATTTTAAAATTTTATTTTCCAGCTATGACCTCCTGACTCCCTCTGCAGGCATGTGAAATAGTTGCTGTCATGTTAGACATTCTGGTTATGTACACAATTTTTAAAATGTTCCTCCAATATCTCTGCCTTAATAAGCATTTTTTGCTTTTCTCTAGAATGTGAATTATCCTCAGACCTCTAAGTTAGAACATATCTCTGTTCCTGAATAAATTTATCATAAGAACTTATCACAAACAGATTAAGTTTCCATGAATCTCTAGAATATTTGTTCTTTGTAAACCTTTATACAGCCTTCAGAAAACAAGCACAGCTTGGTTCAGATTTATTCAGATCATTGTGTTATGTTGATGGATTTCCTTTGTGCAACCTAGTTTTAAAATGGTTTTTGCATTAAGGGCTGAATGACTGATTTAGACCAAATATGCTGCCTGAACTATTTGCGTATTAAACAAGATACAGATATTCCTAAAGTCTCCGGAACAGTCAGTTCCTCTTCAGCTTTTTAACTGATTCCCACACTACAGATGGACAAAAGATTTATATCAAAACCCATTTCTGAGTTAAAAGTTAGCTAAGAAAAAAAATACTTCATGAATGTTTATTAAAACATTTTTGGACCTTATTGGTAAATAGGAAAAAAGTGGTTATGGAAAAGAACACATGGACAAAAGTATTTCTATATATCATTTCTCAGATAAAAACATTATGAAAGGGCTTTGATGACAAATCACATGCAAAATCAGTCAACCAGAATAGGTGTCATCTTTAAATTTTTCTGTATTGCAAAATACAATGGTGAAGAAGAGAAACATTTTAGTTAAAATTCTAAAATATTTAAAGAAAGGTGGAACTAAACTCACCTAGAACTGTCCCAAACATACCATATACATTAATATAGCCATATATATATATTTATATATATATATGGTGGTATATCTGTGTATGGGCTTATATATATATTTATATATATATGGTGGTAATTTATCTAGCTACCTTCCTATCTGCCTATCTATCTGCATACATATACTATCAGAAACATGTATATAGTATATTTAGTATATGCATAGTATATACTAGTATATACATAGTATATTTAGGATTCTTCTTTGGGAGGAGAGACTACAGTCAATCTCAATTCAAAAATTTTAAACCATTTAAAGTGGAATGCTACTTTTTAATATCAAATAAATCAGTTTCAAAGGACTTACCATTTAGGCCTGTATATAATACTCACTGAGCATTCAGTGAATACTATTATTTTATATTAAAACTTTTTATTTCATGCTCTACTAAAAAGTTCAAATGTTACTATAACATGATGGTTCTAAGTCATCTATTTCTGTGTACTACAACCACCTCCTTCTATTATGTTTACATCAGTCAGTATGAGCTTTTAAAAAGTTATCAAATCATCTTACTCATTTGCTTATAATTTTCCAATAGATATTCATGCATTTAAAATAAATGTAAATTATTTGACAGTCTTTAACAAGTCCCGTATGATCTAGAATTTGTTATTTATATTTTTAAGTTGTATTTTCAATTACCAAGTGGTTATTTTTAAACTTTTTTTGTTCTTAAACATTACTAGATTATAATAGCTTACATTGTTTAGATACAAACAAATCATCAAAATTGTTTGGATAAGAAAATATGAATGATTATGACTTTGCTAACATATAAATGCACATAATTTGAATGACTGAATTTTTTTCCTCTTAAAACAGTCACTATTTCTCTAAACACTTGTTAATTCAAAATGACTGTCCATGTTTTTCTCTATTTGCATTGTCTATTGTCTCTAGCATCTGTAAAAGAGTGAACGACAATGTAACGCAAAAAATGCAACCATAATTCATTTCCATATGTGGTTAATGTACCTTGACAAAATGTTGTAGGTAACCCTTCCTCACTGAATTACATTAGGTTATTAGAGAATCAGGAAGGAGTCCAGAACTATCATTATTCCTCAAGATAGGCGTATTTTTCTTCCTCAAAGCAAAAATCAGCAGAAGCATCCTGGAGAGAAAATGGATCACAAAAGAGTTAGTTTAGGCTTCATTTTATAAAGAACTCAATATTACACTGAGTTTAAATAAAATTTTTATTAGGGTGATCGTATAAATACACTTTAAGGTGATATAATGGAAAAATGAGATTGCATTTCTGTGGAAGCAAGTGGTGATCTTTCCAATTTAATCTAGAGCTCTCTGTCCTCAAATAAATTGTTCTGTAGATGACATAAAGTAAGTGGTTTGGGCCTTTCTCCACAGGATTTTTCAAATCAAACTTTTATGAAGGAATATTACTATAAGGAATTTTACTGAATCTAAAAGTGTAAATGAAGGATCATTGATGAGACGCATTGAGAGGAGAACAAAATGTGAAATGCTGCTGAGCAGAAATGAACTTTGTTTAGTCTCCAGAGCAGCAATGACTTAATGAAATACAGTTATAAGCAGGTTAGATCAGACGTTGTGCAGAAAATTGACGATGAAAACTGTTACAGAGAAACAAACAGCAATGTCCTCAAAATAGATTAAATACATGTATGTTTATGTATATATTTATGTTTGCATGTATCTGTGAATATATGATATATATGTGAAGATTTTCATTTCCCTTTCCTAAATACATCTGATATATTCAGAACACTTTCTTCCACAGTTATTGAGAGATCAAAAACCCATCGTGTTAACATCAAATAGCATAACTTAATTTTTTTTTCATTAAAAAGACTTTGTCCTTACTATGTCTGTTCTCAAAGACAAGATATTGGTACTCTAGGTGGAGGCTGTTTATGTTTCTTTCTTGCAAGAGATGCTTGACAGCTATTCCCAGGAGAGAAGCTCAGACTCTTTAAATTTTTATTAGGCTACAGTATTTGAAATTTGGAGAGTAGACATTAGCCTTTGAGGTGTGGCGTTTGATGGTATGAATCTTTTAAGCTGTAGTACTGAGAGAAGATTTTAGAGATTTGCTACAGACCATTTGTCAGGGGACAATGAAGCATTTGTGAACAATATATAGTGAAAATATGCTTGCAAACTTTTCATTAGGCAATATAGGAAAATAATACTGGTAGGTTTTTCAGGTTTCAATGATATGTCAAATAAACATAGCTGCTAAGGTGCAATGGATTTTTTTCCCATTTAGTTCTCATTTTCAGACAAAAGAAATGTCTTCCTGGCTAGTGTTGCTTTATATTATAGAAGTAACATACAGCACAAATTGCAATAAAAATAAGCAAGAGCTTGCAAAGTGAATAAAGCAGTATAAAATGAATAAAGATGTAAGGGTGGCAAGAACTGAAGTGTGTACATTCACTTTTTTTTTTTTTTTTGTAATGTAAAGGAAGCCTTGCTCTGCTTCCGGAGTACAAAGTAGATCTCAGTAAAATCCCTTTAAAAGCCTTACGGAAAAGAAAGTTATTCCTTTTTTTTTTTCCGCCTTACAGATTGTTTCTGTCTTCATTTACAATCTAGCTACAAAACTGCACCACATTTTCATGATAATATAAACTGGCAGGAGACCAAATGAAAGCACATATTGATTATTTTAAGTAGCATTGTATGCAAGCTGTAAGAAGAAAATTTACCAGTTTTACTGGTCAAGGTGAAAAGAGCATTAGTAGAGGTCTTGGTAGAAAAAGATGATTTTTTTTTCTTTAGTAAACATCATGCTGGTAAAGGTGGCTACAAAATATTCTTTGTTGGATAGTGACTTTAGAATTATAATTTAACTCAGTCAACCTTCCATAATGCCCTGGAAATGCCTGTACTTTCATTACAGATTATGTGAGCACTAGAACTTAAAAAGCATTTGATGAGAGCTAGATGTGGGAATGTATTGGTGAGTAAATAGATGTTCTACATCAAACCCAATTTGATCAAAGTTCTGTGAACAATATTTTTAGGTAAAATATAAAATTTTTTAGATGATTAACAAATGATAGTAACACCAGCCACTAAAATTGTTCTCTTACCTTTCCTCTAAGCAGAAAGTACTTTGACCTGTCCACCAGAACCTTGTGTGGTGGGTCACAAATGGGAGAGAATATCTCTCACAAATAAAATGCTATGTCTAAATGATGTTATACTGGGCACAATAACAATAATGTATTTTGTGTTTACTTAATTAAGTATGCTTTTTCTCTTCAAATCAATGATACTTACTTTTCAGCTCTTATTATGGAGTGCCAAACAACAAAATTTCACAGGTGAAGAAGAAAAATTGCAGCCAAAGATATAATTTAGGGTGGAATTTGTTTGAGTATGTGTTACTTGAATGCTCAGTTTGTATCTGGAACTCTATGCATAGCATTTAGGGATAAAATATAAATAGAGACCAAAGGCCAAGTAGTTTATAAATCTCAGGAGAAAGGGAAGTAACACCTATAACTAAATAGTGGAGAAAATAGAAGGTTGAATATCATTGAAGGTCACTAGAAAGTCATTTTGATATTGAGCCTTGCTACTCAAATTATGGTCTATAGACAAAAAGTCCTAAGTACACCTTCATGTCTTGTTATAAATACAAAATCTCAGACTTTATCCCAGATCTAGAATCAGAACTTACATTTCTCCCCAGGTAATTTGTGTGTGATATTAATCTTTAAAAATGGGCCTCCTTGGTGGCACAAGGGGTTAAGTCTCAGCACTATGAAGCTATCCGCAGCCTCTGCAGCTGGAGTTCTATCCCCGACCAGGAACTGATGGCGCCGCAGACCTCCCCTGTCTCACTTCTGCTTCCCTCAGCAGTGTATTTCAATAGCTACACCTGTTCTGCTCCCCACTTTGTCTCTGGAGAACCCTGGCACCCCCACACCTCTGACCTGCACCCCAGCTTTTTTGTATGCATAAATACATAAAATAAATCTTAAAAAAATTAAAATACTTACATAACAGTGTTTTTATGTGGATATACTTGTATTTTACAAGGTGAGAGACTGGGGGTATGAGGGAGAGAAGGATTGGGATAAGTGAAGGATAGAAGTAAAATGGCTTGAAAAAGTCATTAATTAAAGTTTCCAGTGTTACTACTGTAGACATCAGAGTTATCACAGGTGAGCTCCCCAAACCCACTCTATAAACTGACTTTCATTCTTCTCCTCAACTTCTAGGTATAACCAGACCATGGCAATAGTTACTCAAAACTACTGGATATCCTCAAATTTTTTTACACTCCTCTTCTAAAAATATTATCTCCGAAATCTTCACAATGTATGTAAAATATCTAAAAATGTCCTTTCTATAAAGTAGAGAATTCTTACAGAGTGCCCTCTGGGTTGACTCAGGAATAGTCAGGCTCATTTTCATCAAGTATGTACTGGCTACTGTCACATCTGTTGTACAAGAGCTTGACTAGATCCTCAGGGAATGGCTGCTACCATAGAAATAAGAATTCTTATTCATTATCCAGAGTTATCTGAATCATGCCATTCTGAAAGCCAAGAATAGAATAAGCTAGTTAAGATTTTCACCTTTGGTGTCTATACCTAGATGACTATCGTTAAATTTTGATCCATTTTTAAAACTGAGAAGTGCCACTCAAACACCAACCAACCAGCCAACCAACAAAAATCAAAAAGGGCTGAGTCCAAGGAGGTAGCAAATTGCAGGAGGAGTTAATTAAATCATATTTAAAATTCAGCTCTAAATATAATATTGTGAGACTCACATTCTATTCACCCAATGTGACAACTCAATTTTATAAATTCTAACTTGTCTTGATTATAAAAATTTGAATGGCTAAGGAAGGAAAAAGGATCTAGTGAAAAGTTGAGAGGGAGAAAAGTGATAGACAGCCCAATAAGGAAATAGATATGCTAAAAGAGGTGGCGAGGGGAGGAATATTTATAAAGAGAAGATCACACGGAAGAGAAAACTTCAGAGATGGCAAGAGGCAGCTTCCTGAGACTCTGAGGTTGATGTGTTAATCAAGTTAGGCTCCTGGTCCAATTCCATGGTTTATTTGTACTAAAATCACCAAAGTAAGTTATCACCTGTTATCCAAATCCTTTGAAATTCCAATGAGCTTCTCAGCAATTATTCACTAGCCACTTCTCTTCAACTATTCTTTTTATGCTTAACTTTTAGTAGGCATTTAACAAGATAACATGACAGCCTCCGTGGGTGATTGATTGCATTGTCTTAGATGGAAAATTTCAGCCATAGCATTATCATTTCATAAGTACATGGAATGGGCCAAATACATTTCTTAAGGAATTTTCTTTTTCATCAAAAGCATGTAATCAGTTTGTTCTACGATTCTTAGCATTAATTTTCTTTCCTTCCGGCTCTAGAACTCCAGAACAGACACACACACACACACACACACACACACACACAACAATATCCATATTTTTTCTTTTTTTTAACTTTTTTAATTTTAATTTTTATTTTTTACATCATTGTTCCTTCTTAAACAATATTTGCTTCCCCTCACCCCCTGAGGAGTATCCATTATTTTTTTAATTGTATTTAAAAATAAATTCAAGCTTACAGAAGTGTTACAAGAATTATACAAAACTCTTCACCAGGATTTTTCAAATGATACTGTTTCACTACATTTGCATTTTCTCTTGCATTTTTTTCTGAGTTAATCATGAGGAAGTTTTAGTCTTGTGGGTTCTTGTGACCCCTTTTTTTCTAAACACCAGTATATCCTTCCCTTTAGAAAACACCCTAAGAAATTCTTTCACATTTAACCATAGTTTAAATAACAGCTATTTAAATATTGTTTCTGCTCTTGAAACTCTTTGGAATCTTCTACTACTTGGTGCTTTATAATAAATAAGAGTTTAAAGATCATCTTTTTTTTTAGTATTTTTTTTCTTTGCACAAAAGCATTTCTGGAGTTACTGACTTCGGTTTCTTTCTATTTATTCTTCAACTTTGTGAAGTATTTTGAAAATGATATCTGAAAAGCATAAAACTTGGATTAGAGGTTTTGCTTTCTCCTCTAGTTTATTTTTTCCCACCTCCCTCTTAAACTCCAGGTTTGACCCTACGAAGAATTTGATTTTGTCTCACTTTCAAACAGACCAACATAGCATATACATCTTTAGCAGTGGTGTCTGAAGAACTGATACTGTTTTATTTTGGTCATCCAGTGTTAAATTCTAGAATAATAATCTTTGTGTTTCTAACTTCATGAAGTCATATCAACTTGAATGCTACCACATAACGTTTGGTGAGGATTGAGTATGTTAATAAATTTAAAGCAATTAAGAAAATATTTGGCAGGTAGTTGTGTTGTAATGAGAGATGTTACTATTTTTTATATCAAATATTTCTATAAAGCCATTACCTTTTTATATTTTCTGTTGTCATGGTTATACCATATTCTGAGTAAGATAGGTTCACTTTCTTACAGTGATCATCAACGTTCTCCTTTGCCATCTCATTTCTACTTCTACACTTAAAAAAATACATCTGATTATTTCTCCTTTTGAATTACATTTAGCTTTTATTGTTGTTGTTACTACCACTTGTTTGGGCCAGGCCTCACCACATCATGTCTCCACTGTAGCATCAGTACCCCAGTTCCAACTCCTTCTCCATCCAGTCTTTCTATACAGTACAGATTACCTTCTCCTAATACTGTTTGGAAACATATCATCTTATATTAGACACTTAACATCACAATATTCCTGCTGATTGGAGTGTACTTTTCTTTTCATCCTTGTAATCAGGAGGATTCTGATTAAAAGAAGTTCAAAAAAGGGATAGCTAAATAAGAATATTTGTGCATGTGTTTTTTCTTATGTGCATTTGAACTTTAACACCTCTGGTTTTTATCAGATATGATGAAAAATTTCCATTTAGTGTTATCTATGATTCTATTCCTGAATCATTTAGTGTGTCCTTAAAGAGTCAGCTTAAGTAAATGTTAATTTCTTCAATTTCCTGAAGAAAATAGTGAACAATTTTTAAGAAAACCAGTAATGTTGATTTGTGTTTTCTATCCTTTTCCTATTTTCTACTCAAGTAAAGCATTGTGAAATCTACTCTGATTCTATGAAGAAAATTACATAAATATGCGGGCTAGAAATTCAATAAAAAACAATACAATTCACCTGAAAATCATTACTCATTATCAGAGTTTTACATGTCAAAATTACAATGTTTACTTAAAAAGGATTATTTTATTTGGGATTCACATAGAT
The DNA here is from genome assembly GCF_014898055.3 of Talpa occidentalis. Lineage (NCBI taxonomy): Eukaryota > Metazoa > Chordata > Mammalia > Eulipotyphla > Talpidae > Talpa > Talpa occidentalis. Next base: position 22,620,541 of record NW_023604295.1, read on the forward strand.
TTAGGTAATATCTACATGAAACCTTTGGAGGAAGTTAAGGAAAACATAATGAATACCTATTATGTGCTCAATAAATATGTATATTTTTTGTGCTTGTATAAAAAGGCATTTCTGTGTCATTTAAGATTATTGTGAGCCTCAGCCTTCATCTTATTCCCCCCCCCAAAAAAAATTCTGGTCTTGGAAGGGCTTAGATGGCTGGTCCAAACTGAAATAGGAATCTTCCAGCATTTAGTTCAACAATCACAGTTGAGCACTCAGTAGTAGTCATAGAAAAAGACAGCCAGACATACTTCTGGACAATTTAGTGTCTAAATTAAGGGAAAGTGTGACCCCCTCCTCCATTATCTTATACTCATGTGCCCTACTTATGACTTTTTGAGCAATGTAAACATGATAACCTTCACTTGGAAATAGATAATAAGAACACTTATGTTCCTCCTAGGTTGTTTCCTTTTGCTCGCCTTCTGTTTCTGTTTAGTCAATCTTCTATGCCATACTAACATGACATGGTTTCCAGACTCTAACACCATTATTTAAATTTGTCAAAACAAAACTTCTAGGAACAAACCTAATAGTCCAGGTATGGCTGAGTTTAATGGAACTAAAAACTCCTATCAAAGCCTGTTACCATTTGACTAATTTGTAGAACAGTTTCTCCAGAGGTTTTTTTTTTGTTTGTTTGTTTATTTTTCCATTAACAAAGTGATTAATAAAACCAATGTTTTTATTTTATTTATTTTCTTTTAGATTTTTTTATTTATACAAGAACCGGGGTACTTGCCAGATGTGTGGGAGGGTGAGAGGATTCACCAGAGACAGAGCAGGGAACAGAACAGGTAGACTGATGAAATACACTGCTGAGGGGAGCAGTGGGAGAGACAGGAGAGGTCTGCTTGCCATGTGGGTGCTCTGAGGTCAGGGATTGAACCGGCACTGCAGAGGCTGCGGACAGCTTCACAGCGCTGCGCTCAACTGCCTGCGCCACCAGGGAGGCCCTTATTTTATTTTTAAGATCAACAGCTATCCATAGAATTATGTACAATTCTGCATCATGCAATTATTTTTTTAATTTATTCTTCTAAATTTGTATTCATCTTCCAAATTTTACTTTGTTATTTTCTAAGGAAACTATTAGATTTCTCTCAATAAGAGAATAACCATGGATCCTGAATATAGATTTGTACTGAGAAATGGGACAAGTGCAAAGATTTTTTATGGCTGCTCTGCCATGCTCTGAATGTAAGAGCTGTCCATTTGTTCATAGCTAGGATTTTATAAAAGCCTTCCTATTGTAAATGTATCTATTTACCTATTTGCACATGAAAAATGTAAAAACAAACATGTGTTCTTACAGAGAATATCCATTCATGTGCCCTTTATCCATTTACTCAATGTTTGACATCTAGTACCATTTTATATTTAAACCTTTAAGTTCATGTAAAAAATTCAGTTTGAGGGGCCTCCCTGGTGGCCTAGGGGTTAAATCTCAGTGCTATCACTTCAATGACCTGAGTTCAATACAGGCCAGGGAGTTAACCCCCATATGGCACAGCAGGCCTCTCTTGTCTCACCCACTGCTCCCCTCAGCAGTGTATTTCAGTCAGTCAACCTGTTCTATTCCCCACTTTGTCTCTGGTGAATCCTCTCAACCCCCACATCTCTGGCCTACACCCTAGTTTTTCTACACACACACACAAAATTTAAAATATCAGTTTAAGCTCTAAAGCAATGTCATATTTTTGAAAGTAATAAAATAAGTTAAATATTTTTGCAAACATTAAATTTCATAAACAACTAAAAAATATTTAAGTTACATATCTCTGTTGGAATTATGGGAAACATGGGCTTTGAAGAACATAATATATATTTTAATTTGCCTACAGAGTTCTTTATTCCTAAATTAAGTGACATGAGCAAAATGAATTTTAAAACAATTCTATTATTCCTATTATCCTTAATATGCCTTCTCTGTGTAACTTTCCAGTGATATGATTTTATTTTCAAAAATAGTGAAACACTGTACTATTGGCAGAGAACCATGATCTAAAATATGAGCTAGTAAACTAGTTTCCGCCCTTTTCAGATAACTTATATAGTATTAAAAGAGATCTTTTATGCTGAAATTAAATGTTAATCTCTTTATTTTCCTTGTGAGGTCATTAATAAATTTGGGTAAAATGATTTCACAAACATTTTAACAGCTCTCATAATACCAGCCCAACATATTCTATCACACTTTGGGATTTTGAAATTTGAAATTACAGGTATTATATTACTCCCAATTGACTTCTTTAACAATCCCAGGATTCTCCCCTTGTCACATATTTTCCCACCTCTAACTCAGGGCTTGTGACTTTGAGAAGCTCATGTGTTCCAAATGTCAGGACACCAGCTGGGGTGACAAAAACTCAACTCTTTTATTCTTTACCCAAACTTTTATTTTTTTGCCAAATTACTCATCATTCTGGTTAATATAATAAACATTTCCCTATTTGCTAATTAAGCCCGAGATTCTAATGTAATCCTTAGTTAGATTTTAAATCTTTGGATGACAGGAATTTTTCCCAGGGCTTTCTGCCATGTATCCCTATGAAGTTTTCCTTATCTTTAAAATATCCAGCAATTTTACTCCTAGTTATCTAGCTGAAGAATACAAAATCATAAATTTCAAGGGATGTGTGCACTCCTATGTTCACTGCAGCCCTATTTACACAGCCAAAATATAGAAACAAGCTAATTGTCCAATGTCAGAAGAGTGGATAATGACTATATGCATGTATACACACAATGGAATACTAATCAGTTATTTTTTAAAAAAAGAGGAAATTATGCCTCTTGTGAGAACTGGAGGGGGCTATGTTAATCAAAAGAAGTCAGAGAAGAAAGACAAATACCAGATGATTTCATTCATATATGGAACATAAAACAGAGCAAAAGAACAGACAAAACTAAACCAGAACAAACTCTAGAAATTTCACTGTGGAATTAGGCACAAGAAGGAGATAGTGATAGGGAGTAAATTAGGCACAAGAAGGCACAAGAATTAGGCACAAGAAGGAGTAGTGATAGGGAGTAAAGTGGGAGGGGGCCCAGTGGACTAGGGTTGAAGCCTATGGGTGCCTTAGTGTTAGGTATGGTCTGGTGACATTCATCTGAAGTGATACAAACTTATGCCCCTAAATCTTTTGGTATTGTATATCAGGCTGTAAGAATTTATTTTAAAAATGAGGCTATTTTTGAACATAGAATTAAGTTAGAGGATTAACTATTATAATTTAACTGTCCTTTTACCAATACACTGTACTCAAAATTTGGAAGCCATTGCAGAACTTTTGGCTATAAAGACATTCGCCTTAAACAACAGAAACTCTTTATTAAAATAAACATAGCGGGGCCTCCCTGGTGGTGCAAGGGGTTAAGCACCACACTATGAAGCAATCCACAGCACGAGTTTGATCCCCAACCAGCCAAGGAGCAACCCACATGGAGCAGCAGACCTCTCCTGTCTCGCCCGCTGCTCCTCTCAGCAGTGTATTTCAGTCAGTCTGCCTGTTCTGTTCCCCACTCTGTCTCTGGTGAATCCTCTCACCCCCCACATCTCTGGCTGTACCCCAGCTCTTGTATGCATAAATAAATAAATCTTTAAAAAAATACATAATAAAATACTCATAGCAAAATTTGGGAAGGAAATATATCCATTGATTTTAATCCAGTTGAAGGTGTTATAGGTGATTTTCTCCTTTTGTTTACATTTCCTTTTATCTAGTTTACTATATTGTGGGCATATTTTATAGTTTTGGGTTTTATAAATTTATTTTAGAAAATTACTAAATAAATACAAAATTTTAATATTTACTGAAAATTTTGACATTAATTATTATAATGGGTAGAAGCAATGACCATGTTTATTGGTGACAATCTCTGTTTAAGTCCTTGTGTATCATCTCCGTTATTGGTTTCACATATATAGCACATATGACAAATAACTAATTACAAGAAATAACTAATTATAAATCAGAAAGGGAGAACATTATTGGAAATTGTAGAATAGAGTTTTTTTTTCAGTTTATGGTTAAGAGGAGTAATAATTTAGACACCAAGTAACTGCTCCTTGATTAGAAAATCACAATATAGGGGCCTTCTTGGTGGCGCAAGGGGTTAAGCACAGCACTATGAAGCTATCTGCAGCCTCTTCAGCACAAGTTTGATCCCCAGCCAGCCAGGGAGCTACCCACATGGTGCAGCAGATCTCTCCTGTCTTGCCCGCTGCTCCCCTCAGCAGTGTATTTCAGTCATTCTGCTTGTTCTGCTCCCTGCTCTGTCTCTGGTAAATCCTCTCATTCCCTCCCCTACCCCTGCCCCACTAGCCTGTACCCAGTTCTGTGTGTGTAAATAAATAAATCCTTTAAAAAAATCACAATATAGGGCATCCCCGGTGGCGCAGTGGTTGAACGCTGGGTTGCAAACCTGCCGGCAGCCTCTGCAGTGCCAGTTCGATCCCCTGCCGCTGGGTGAGGGTCCCACATGGCACGCAGACCTCTCCTGCCGCCCACTGCTCCCCTCAGCAGTGTGCTTCATCAGTCTGCCTGTTCTGTTCCCTGCTCTGGTGAGTTCTCTCGCCCTTCCGTGCTTCTAACTATACCCAGTGCTTGTATAAATAAATAAAATTAAATAAAAAAATCACAATATAAAGAAAAATACAAGAATTTTATATGCAATTATACTAGATACACTCAAAATATGAACATTTATTCATCATCTTTAATTGTCCTTAAGATACATGAGTAATCTTGACAAACGAAGTAAAGGCATAGTCACAATTAATAAATGTTGATAGATTGTTCATGTTGGAACCACTCTTTGGCCATGATATACCAACAACTCAGGCATCAGTATTGCAGGTGGTGTTTTGTCTCATAGTGGGAAAGTGGTAGAAGAGTGAAGCAATGAGAACACACCTTCCAGATCAGACACAATATGTGTCTTTAGCTCTGCCGCCCACTCACTTTATGAATTGGGTCAAGATAGGGACAAATAAAAGGTAAATAACAGCTCCAGTGCTTAATAATGCTTCACACAGTAGGAAGTTTATGATGAAGAATAACAGTTATTGTAGTTGTAACTAGTGATTTCTATCAGTATGTTTGTTGATGTAAGAAACACATACATATTATGCAGGGTATTCATAAAGGATTTACCAATCAAGCAGTGTATTTGTTTACATTTGCCACATAAATTGCTGTCTCTGTCGTCACAAAAGTAAGTTAAAAGCATAGGGGAATATCTAGTTAATCTAGAGCTAAAGCTTTTACCCTCAATTTTTTCAGATAACTGACCCCTTTCTTTTTTATTATATGAATTATAGTTATAATTTTCTCCATTCTACACAGTGTGTGTAGTTAGCCTAGGTGTTAGTCAATAGACCTATTCCAACATCTACTGTGATTGATTTACTTAGAAATACCTCCAGGCCAAAATGAGAATGAAAATAAATGGAACATAGGAAAGTGCCCTGCTGCAAGCAAGAGCTACAAATCGAGGTTAAGAGTAATTGCTTTGGCATAATTGTTATTTGTAATCTCAGAACAAATGCAAATCTCCCATTAGGAGCAGTAAATCCGGTGCTTAAAGTGGAAGATGAGTATTTCACTGCCTAGCAATGGGAGGACATAGCTAAATGCAATGACATAAAAAGTCCCTTAGGTTTTTCATTTGGACTAATAATGCAGGGGATATAGTGAACAGGAGTCTCTCAGAAAGTGAATATCAGGGTGTGGTTCGTTATATTTATTTTTTCTTTATTCAAGGCACTGTATCAAAACTTTGTGTTTAAAAACTCTGTGCTCTTTTATAAATACCTTATACTCATTGGGCTTCCAGAAAGCCTGGTGTGATTTTTATAATTATGAATCTTCACATCTTCATCAGTAAAGTAGATAATAAGGTGAAATTTTTACCTTTATTTTAAATAGAGAGGAATAGAAACTTAGAGATGTTCAGTGACTTTCTCAAGGTTATAAAATCATTCTCATAGATCTAGGAAGTATTTAAGGAATATGTGATTCAAACTCTTTATCACATCATGATGTTTCCTTTTTTTTTCTTTTCAATCAGTAGGTATTATTACTAGTGGGGATTATGATAAGCATAGTGATAAAAGAAAAGTTGTCATTTGATCCCTCAAATGATCTATAATTGCCAGGTAAAGATTACTGTATAAGAAATGCGGTATTTAAATTTGAATGAATTGTTTTCCTAATAAAATACTATTTTAGAGTATTAAATTAAAGCCTCGGTAACATTAAATAGAATTCTTGACTACATAGCAGATTTTCTGTAATCATGATTATGTAGAAAAAAAGGAGATTCCGCGGTCCATGTGTACCTGCAAGAATATTTAGAAACCAGAAGCTGCTAAAAAGCAGGGATAGGTAAAATTGAATATGTGCATTCGAGAAAGTGATGGGTGCAGTGGGAGAGAAAATATATTGTACTGTTGCAATGGAATAATGAAAAACATCAGTATTCAGACAGTTTCTGATGTATACAAAGCTAGGGTCAAATAGCACACGGATTTTTCTCGTCTCCCTGACTAAGGTCACACCACCTTAATATATTTGTTTCATGTTAGCAAGAAGAAAGTTTAGTGTGGTATAAATGTATTTTTAACTTAAAACATTTATTTTTTTAGATTTGTAAAGGATATCATATCTACCCTTGAGAGCAAGAGACAACGCATAGTCGTGGGAAAGCTAGAGGAGCCCACTCTGCTTTAGTCAAACAGGTGTATTTGAACTTAGAAAAATTGAACATTTCTGGGGGTTATTGCTCTAAAACTGCTATCCAAATGTGACCTTGATTTTTTTCTCAAGGTCCTCAATAATTTAAGGATCGAGTCTTAATTTGAAATCCATTTCTAAAGAGCAATGTTCACAACACCACTCACTGATCCATTCTGTTAACTGTGACCTCTCCTGAACCCACAGAATGACAGCTTTTGATCTGTGCTCGTCATTCATTCATGGTGCCCTGGAGGGGGAGGGACATTCTTTCCAAAATAGTGACAGAATTATAGCAATATAATCCCAAGCTAATTCAGTAAGACCATTTATTTTTCTTTAATAAAATAAAAGAGCTGTCAAGCACTATTTATGCCCCTGAAGCCATTTCGATATGAAAAAGAAACTGCCCCTTCTCTCAATTTAGTAAGGAGGCAAGGGTGTCACAGAAGAGTTAGAGATGAAAGAAAAAGTAAACACAATGCAAAAGTATGAGTGCCTTTTAATTTACCTCCAAGGGATGAGAATAAAATCCAAGGCCATGGGTCCTAGTAAAAAATCCCTGAGAAAGTGAGACCACCAGTGGTGAGGACAGTTTATATCTTCATGACTCTTCCTGTCTCTTTCCTGGAGCTACAATGCGTTGTCTAATTTTACTGTGGAACTGACCTAACTGAGTGACTGCATTTAGCTAACAAAGAAAATAAAAAGTGAGGATTTATTTTTGAGCTGTTTTTAGAGAAATGTCATCTATCAAAAAACAGATGTGGAATCCAGAAATATTTTACAGGGTACAAATGGTTTTAATGAGGGGGCAAATGTAACTAATCTCCTCCCCAGAATAGTTACAAGTTACTAATAATTTATACATATGATGTAAATTTGGCAAAAAGGCTCACTTTTAAATTTATTTTTGTAAAGATAGCTCTCACCTTCATTGCCAATTATCTACCCAGTTCAATAATTAAGAATCCAGTTAATTTGGTTGAGAGGGTAAATCTGTTCTTTGAGTGCCTACTCCATACCACACATGCTGGCAGTGACTGAGATGTTTGTAAAGATGAGTAACATAAAATGACTTTGCTTCCTGAAGATCATGAGTAAAGAGAAGACTCAGGTTTTAAGGAAGGGAAAGAGCAAGGGCTAGTGTTTTGCAACCACCTAGGCCAGGTAGTTTCACCAGGTATGTTCAGGCAGCTTAAAAGAGAAACCTGGAGCCCTTGGCATCCCCATGGGTATTTATTTATTTATTTTACGTCATTGTTCATTTTTAAACAATATTTGCTTCAAGTGTAGTCTCAAGTGTAGTCCCCATAAAAATTCCTTCCCCAATGCACCCGTGCACCATCACCTCAGTCCCCTGTGCTCCTCCCTCCCTCCTTCTGATCCCTCTCCCTTCTCCTCCCTGCAGGAGGTCTCTGGTTTGTAATTGTCTGTTTTTGTTTTGTTGTGTTTTGTATTATTATTTTCCCCCCCGATGTCTTATTTTGTTCCCCTATATTCCTCCTGTAAGTGAAATAATCTGATATTTTTCTTTTTCCTTCTGACTTACTTCACTGAGCATAATTCAGTCTAGCTCTATCCATGTTGCTGCAAATGGCATTAGTTTATCTTTTTCATTGCTGAATAGTATTCCATTGTGTACATATACCTGTAGCGGCAGGATGGCACAGAGTAGGATTTCCATGATCCTATGCAGACTGGTGCAGGAAGAGTCCTGGAACCCTTAGTACCTTTTTCAAGCTTTTGTTGAGTTTACCAGGTTTCATGGCAGGTATCTCTGGGAGTGGCAGGAGGCTGGTAGGCCTCCTAACCCCCAGCTTATCTTCACTCTCTCTGGGCTCTCCGGCTTTCTCGTGGCCTCTGCTTCTCGCTGGTTCTCTTCCGGGCTCTTGCTTTTTCTCCTTTGGTAGTTCTGCTCCTCTGGCATCCCCATGATGCTGCCTTACAGGCCCCATCTCAGCCCAGGTGTACCCACATATGTATGTACATATACCCCATTCCAGGTGCCTGCTGTCATGCATTCATTTAGAACTGCAGGGACCCATCATCAATCCTAATGGTGGGAGGGCAGAAAAGCCTGACAATCAATTACCCTACAATACCACACCATGCAAAAGAATGAAACTAAACCACTACCTCTCACCATACACAAAAATCAACTTAAAATGGATAAAAGATCTGGGCATAAGACCTGAAACCATAAAATATATAGAAGAAAATACAGGTAAAACACTACAAGACATACATCTCAGTAACATCTTTAAAGACTCATCACCCAAAGCAAAGTCAAGGAAAAAATAAACACTTGGGATTACATCAAACTGAAAAGCTTCTGTACAGCAAAAGAGACATTAACCAAAACAAAGAGACACCTCACAGATTTGGAAAAAAATCTTTGCACTCTATACAACTGATAAGGGACTGATCACAAATAGTACTCAGAGGAAACAGGACAGCAGGAGACAGCAATTTGGGCCCCCTATGAATCTCTATACTTTCTTTCCTTTGGGCCTTCTCTGGAATCTTCTTGTGGTTTCTTCCTCTCGCAGCCATAGCTCGTCTTCCCATAACCCAGCCTTCTCTGAGTAACGCTGCCCTTATATTACTGACCTTGAGGCTCAGTTGTGCCCATTTACGCATGCCCACACCATGCTCCAGATGTCCACCGTCAGGCATGCATGCTCTGTGCCCACGCTCCCAAGCACTTCCTGCATTCAAGGCCGCATATGATAACCACAGAGGCCAATGGCTTAAAAACCTGACCATTTCAACTTACTCTACACTTAGCTTCTGTTATTCAAAAATAAAAAAGTGGTATTTCAGTGGGTTTTGAAGGACCAGCAGGCTTCCAACAAATGATCAGTCTGCAGAGAAAACAGACACAAATTTGATTTACTTCATTGTGGTTGAAACAGACAAAGAGCAAGGGTAACATTAAGTTGTCGTGTTTTCCCTGTGAAAGACTTGGTTTGCAAGAAATTACTGTGTACCTTGATCTGTAATAACCAGATCAATGAGACTTTCGACATTATCTACCTTTATTTGTCAATATAGCAGATATCCTCTTAACACTGCATACCACTGCTATATGGAACAACATAGATTAATGAAGTAAACTAGATCCCCTTCTCAGGCCTTCACTACATGGTTTGCTCTTGTGCTTGGAAGTCCAGCCCCCACCTAACCCTCCACTGAACACACAGAGGTGCACTTGGCTATTTATTAGGGCTTGAGGGATGTTTGTGGGAATCCCTACTTGTGAAGTATTTTCTGAAGCCATCCAACACAAATCCTGAGTAAGGATTCCTCTCAGATCCTTACATTTAGTTGTCTTTTACCTCCTGTTACCTTGACCACAGCACTTACTTCGTTCTATTCAGTTGTTAGTGTGTTTTCTGTCTCCTTAATTAGATGGTAAATTCTTTGAGGCCAAAGACCAAGTGGTACCAGATGCAACATTTTCTCTACATCACCTGAAACAGAGCCTGCCCTATAGAACGCACTGACTCAAATATTTAACTGGCAAAAAACAAAGAAAAATGTGGAATGTCTCTGAATAGACTTGGAATATCATCTAATCTTCAGTTGGTCAGTAAAATCTACAGGTTACTATACTCACCTCACCTGTATATATGTACTTTCTCTCATTTTCATTTCCATGTCCTTAATTAGCAGAGGTTACCAATCTTTCCTTCTAAATATCTCTTTTCCTTGGTACTTCTTTTTTCAAATCTCTATTATCAATGCTTTAACACCACCTCATTTTTCACCTGGACAATACTGTAATAACTCCTTAACTGGTCTCCAGTTGCAATAAATGTCTAAAATTGAATGGCTGAATTGTTTAAAGTAACACACGTAGTTTGGAAATAAATCAACTAGCAATTACCTGCCTCTTACCTACTATCTACACTGTGGGGGAGTCAGAAGAAGCAGAGCATAGAAATCTCCACTCTACTCCTAAAGTGTGATAATGTGTGCCTGGAGAACTAAGAAAGTGCTTCTCACAAAAGTCACCTGGGGATCTTACTATAACACAGAAACAGGGGGTCTTGATGAGGCCTGAGGTTTTGCATTTCTAATGAGTTCCCAGATGGTGTTGATCTGTGGACCACTTTCTGAGTAGAAAGATATTAAATCTATTAAGCGCTTTAAAATGTGTCTCCTAGTGAAGATTCTAAGGGCAGGCAGGCTTCATGGAGGCAGTAGGAGCTAAAAAATTCTCCATGTTAGGAAGACCATGTAAGCTGAGAAGACAGAAGCCCTGCTTAGTTTTTAAGACTTTATTCACTTCTTATCTCCTCTCTAAAACCATTTTTTTAAGATTTATTTATTTATTTTATACAAGAACTGGGGTACAGGCCAGATGTGCAGGAGGGTGAGAGGATTCACCAGACACAGAGCGGGGAGCAGAACAGGTAGACTGACGAAATACACTGCTGAGGGGAGCAGCGTGCGAGGCAGGAGAGGTCTGCCATGTGGGATCTCCCTGGCCGGTGGGGAATTGAAATGGTGCTACAGAGGCTGCGGACAGCTTCACAGCGCGGCGCTCAACCGCTGCACCACCAGGGAGGCCCTAAAACCATTTTGAATCTCGGTAGCTCAGTCACACTGGCTGCTTTCTCTCCAACCCTCTTCTTATTCATCCTCTAAAGGATTCTCAGAAAGTGCTTTCTATGAAAAAAAATCTGACTTTGCCACTCCCCAACTTAAAACCTTTTCATGTCTTTGCTTAGCCTGCTAAGGTCCTTGTGGCACTGGCCCTGCCCAGCTGCCCACCCTCACTTCCCATTCTTTCCACTGCATGCAATCTGCAATGGTCCAGGTGTCAGCTCCTGTTTTCTTGCCTCTGCTTTTCACAGGCTATTTCCTTTGCCTTGAGTGCCCTGTCCCCATGCCTACAGGGCTATGTGTACCCATCTTTCAGAGAAAACTCAAATATTCCCTCCTCCACATACCAGTCTCCACATGACTAGGCAGAGTTAGGTATCTCAGTGTCCCTTTTAGAGCTATCATCTTCTACTTATTCCCACTCATTGCATTACTCCCATATTCATCTCTGTTAAGAAGGATATGAATCTTTTCTTTCCATCTTCTACCTCTAAGGTTATCTTGAAAATATAGAAGTTGTTTCAATAATTATTGGTTAAAGGAATGAATCAATTCTAACTAGCCACTTAAACACTGCTACTTACAAAACATAATCTATGACAGCACTAATAAACAAAAAATAATGCATGTTATGATGAGATTTCTATATACTCTGGAAGTATTAGAGTGAAAAGGCAGGAGAAAGAGAAGCTGTCAAAGAAAAAAATGCTGAGAAACATTACTTATTACAATAAGTATCCATTACTTACATGTTATATGTCCATCCCTTTGCATATTTACAAGTACACACACTACATACAGCATACATAACTTAAACTACCCAAAAAATCCTACCGAATTTTAGGCCATCCCAAAAATCACCTGAAGAAACAGGTAAGTGTGTGAATAATCCTCCTTTTCAAGTCACTTCATTATTTGCCTGTGTCCTGGAAGTTGGGTCTCAGATATTGGATTGAAATGAAATAAAAGTTTCATGGTGAGAGCAGTCGATATTCCTATTTCCAGATGGCATGGCTGTGCATAAGGACAACATATGTGAATTATTATTTTTCAGCTGAAAGAGAAGCTAGCTTTGACTGTCAGGGAGTAATTCAAAGATGATCTGGAATAAAAATAAATCATGCTCCATAGTTAATCAGTAAAACATGAAAAGTTTTTAAAGCATTACCTGTCATTAAATAAATTACATTAGCAGAATTATTGTTACTTGCCATATCGTCAATATAAAAGGAACTTGGCAATGAATAAAATTATTAAAAATTACTCAGAATATCTCATCCCAGGTAAAGACACTAAACCAAAAACTAGCGTAAATAGAAAAATAGACAATTAGATATTTAAATAGACAATTGTAAAGCAGTGTCATTTTACGTAGGGACCTTTCTTCTGTAACAATTAAATAAATGCACTCCTTCCAAATTGCACTACTACATTCTTATCTCATCCTTTATTTTCATGTTTTTATCCCCGGTACTTAGGAGTGCCTACAAGTTTGTAATTTCAATGTGCATTCAAGTTGATAAAAATGAGTTATAATAATTATTCTAATTAGTTATTGTGTCAATAAAGAGAACATTGACATATATGCTTAGCAATGCACTGTAAAAGGAGAAGCAGAATTCATGGACTCCACTGACCTTCTTAGGCATTGGAGTCTAGCCAGGAGACCACATTAACAGTGGAAATAGTGAGAACTGTGGGAGCCAGACTATAAGCTCTGTCATGTAGCCCAGAATGAAATTTCTCTAAGCCTTCAGTGTATAGATATTCTGCAACTTGGGTATCGTTGTATAGGTTGGGAATGGAAAAAAAATCAAAGAGACTTCAGGATGTGACAAGATGTAAAGCTGTTTAAAACCTCAAATTCCTTGATTCTCTCTTTAGAACCTAAGTGAAGCCCTTTCAGATTCTCAACTTCCACCACACTCTGTACATCTGTTAAAATTCCCTCCATAGACCATCATTATATATAATCATCCCACACTTCACCATTACCCCCTCCTACACATATTCTAAACCAGCACAGTCCAGTAGAACTTTCTTTGAGGATGGAAATATATTCGACTGTCTAATACAAGAGGCTTTAACTACTTGTACCTACTAAACGCTTGAAATATGACTAATGTTATAAAGGAGCTGGACTTTTCTGATGTTAATAGAGATCATTTAGAACTTAAATAAATGCATGTGGTTGGTGATGATGTGGCTTACAAACTATAAGTTTCTTGAAGTCAAGAATTATTAAATATATACTTCAGCATATTCAATTCTGCTAAGTATTCAGTAAAGTTTTGTTGAATAACATTTTACTGATGTTAACAGAGATAAGTTAGAACTTAAATAAATACATGTGGTTGGTGATGATGTGGCTTACAAACTATGAGTTTCTTGAAATCAAGAATTATTAAATATATACTTCAGTATTTTCAATTCTGCTAAGTATTCAGTAAAGTTTTGTTGAATAAATCAATGAGTAGCCCTGAATGAATCTCAGTGTATAATTGACAAAGAAATTACTATAAAGATTAGATTCATTAAAAAGTTTCAAATCTTAGTGGCATTTACAGGTAAATTTTGAAAGACAAGGAGGGAAAATAATTTGGTTTGAATAGAATTTACTTAAAATTTTTTTTTTCCTGTGGCCTTCAATAAAAATTAACCAAAAAGTCTGATGAAAAATAGATGTCATCTTAATTATATATGTTTATACTGCATTTATCCTCTATTTTGTAGTATCTTATTTATATCTGTCTTCACACACTCAACTTTGACCTTCTTGAAAACAGGGACTTTAATAACAGTAGCTCCAGTTTCTAACATAAAGCCTAGGACACAGTAGGTACTCAGTAAAAAACTATTGGATAACTGAAATCAATGTAAATGGATTAAATCAGGAAATAAACTATTTTATTAAAACTGGCAGAGTTGATGCTCAGAAAGACAGCTTTTGTAAAGGCCCTAAGTGACTCTCATCCATAAAGCGTTCTGCGACATCCACTTTATGTGTGCATTTACACATTGTGTTTGAGAAACCTGTGTTATTTCAAAGTTTCCCTTAAATAAGATCACAGTTGTCTTTTTCTCCATGTTCCCCCACTGTTCCACACAGTCACATTGCTTTCCCTTTTAAATTGGTTTCAATCTCTTTAACTCTTTTACTATTTCTTTGAGCTCAAGAGAATACACTGCAGCTTCTTTTACTTTGTCGTGGGAGGTGGTTAACTGTGTGCAAAGATAAAAATGTCAGCAAAGACTAATCAGGACAAATTGCAGGATTTTTGGCTAATGCTTTGCTTCACAACTAACATGTTGACTGGCCTATCCAATTTATCATTTGTGATAGATTAGACTCTGGTTTATATTTGCCATCCAGTACTGCTCTCAGAGCATAGCTTTTTGTCCTGTCAAGAGAGGGGGGATTATTATTTCTTTCTTTCTTGAGAAGAGCCAGGTTTAACTACCATCTTTACCTTTTTTCCCTCCTCTCAAGTAGCTCAGATATCCTAAGAAAACAGGACTTTGATTGTTAATGTTAATTAGACATAACAGTTCCAAAGATATTTCCTGAGCAGTTACTATGCAAGACCATCTTCTAAGTGTTTTGAGAGATGTATAGATAAGTTATGCATGAGCCTGAGCTCAAAGAATATGCTTTGTTCTAGAACATAAAACAAATGTAGCACAATGATTTATAGCACAGACCTGGGAAAGCAGCCTTGGATTTATATCTTGGCTCACATTTTAGGTTTTGTGTGATCTTGGACAGAACATATTGACTGCTCAAAAATTCGCTCTCCTCATCTGCAGAAGGAATAATACTGGGTTTTGTCACCAGACTATTGAGCTATAATCTAAATAAAGTCAAAACCTCTGGCAGAGGGTGTGAGAGATGGGAAAGGATGTGCATACTTCACATTGTCCTGTCCCTGGAACACATAAATAATACTTCTCCAGTACCTGGCCCAAGGCAAAGTGTTTTTAGAGTTTCAAAGGATAATGCTTTCTGTATGTGGATTACCCAAATCTTCTCTGGAATAAAAAGATTGGGAAGATTTAGATGTAAATTCAAAAGACCAAGTAGATTATTTTCTTAATAACTGAATATTCTAAATATTGAGTGCCAACAATGTATGATGCATATGATTCACCATGCTAGGTGATTTGAGAAGTTATGACACAAATATCAACAGTCTCTACCCCCACAGAAGAAACAGAACTAGCAGGGTAAATATGTACAAATAGATCATGGTTGGCGGGGGCATCCCCGGTGGCGCAGCGGTTGAGTGCTGGGCTGTGAAGCTGCCTGCAGCCTCTGCAGTACCGGTTGGATCCCCGGCCGCTGGGAGAGGGTCCCACATGGCATGCAGACCTCTCCTGCCACACCCACTGCTCCCCTCAGCAGTGTATTTCGTCAGTCTCCCTGTTCTGTTCCCTGCTCTGGCTCTGGTGAATTCTCTCAGCCTCCCGTGCTTCTGACTGTACCTAATGCTTATATAAATAAATAAATCTTTAAAAAAAAAAGATCATGGTTGGCGGAAAGACAAAAAGGAGGACAGGCCCAGCACTCAGTGAGGGCTGATTGTAGTAGTAATCTTTGACATCCCATATCAGAACAGATGATCATCATGCATCCTGTCCTAAATACTGTCCCTTCAGTGTGGTTAATGGTTGACTGTTTTATTCTGGTCTAGGAACCAAAACAGAGAGAAGAGCTTTAAATCTCATGCTAGTGACATACTCATTGGCTCAGATCAGAGCGCTGGGTATTTGTAATCCCAGGGCTGCTTAGGAAATTTGACAACCGTAATAGGGAGTCTAATGAGAAAGGCTGCAGAATTTAGGGTAGGCTCTTCTAACTAGAGGTTTCTTAGAAGTCACAAATGACATTAAATATTCTTACTCCATCTTTGACTTGGGCTTATAGGAGAATCACACCCCAATCTCCTAACCTTCTCTCTAACCTCCTCGATCATTTTCTCCTTTGTAGAGGAATATTGCAGGTTTGCTGGGATATAGACTTCTGGAAGCCAGAAACTGTGCTTGAAGTTACCTTTCTGACCTCCATAATAATCCTAATTCTTAGTGCATGGTAGATGCTTATTACGTATTTATTGTATGAACCAATCCCCACATTGTTGAATGAATAAATTCTAATGTTTATCCACTAACAAAAGTAAAAGAATTATAAAACAATGATTTTTTTTAAAAAAATACTATTTGACTTCTATAAATACCTAAAAGTTTCTTATGATATAGTATAAAGTTTTGAAGGCAGAACTAACAGCTGCCAAATGATTTTAATAACAAGAATAACATTCATGATAACATCACTCAATGTATAGCATTTTATTGCTTTTCTAAAGTTCTTTTGAATTCTTTTTCTGAGCTTCAATTTTATATTTTATGTATTTGTGAAATATGGCAGATTTAAATTTGTATAAAATAAGCACCTATTCACCCAAAATGTTTGTAGAATTGAAAAAATATAAAAATAGCCTGTAATGGTAAAAATAACAAAAACATCAGTTATCATTCATTGCATATTGCTATTTTCTAACCAGTAGAGTGATACTATCACATGCCATATTTTTTGCTCCTCACAACAATCCATGAAGTAGCAGCTATTCAAATTCCCTACACATTGGAGGAATCTAAGAATTAGAAATTGAGGCTATCAAAGATCATATAAGCAGGAAAATAACAAGACCCGGAGCAGAACACAAGTCTGCCTACCCCCAAAGTTCATGCTCTTATCCAACTCAGTAAACAGCCTCTCCAGTCTTAAATAGAACTAATACTATTTATAAATTCAGCATATGCTCTAGGTATTATAGATTCATTCTGTCATTTATCTTCAAAACAACAGCAGGGAACTGTAGGTCTGTTTAAACTATTTTCTGGATGAAAAAACAAAAGCTTAGTACCTTGACCCCTTACAAAGCTACTCAAGGCTAGAATAGGAGTGGATTCAAATTCATCGAGCCAGTGAGGATCTTAATAACTTTATACTATTGCTAATTAAATAATTTGGCTGGTATAATATTACTATTTTAGATTATGTGAGATTTTACAATAGCCAGGATAAAATAATGTATGTACACTTAACATTAAAGTCATACCAAATATAATTTCATCCTTTTACAATGATTAGAAAGGCACTTCAGAATCTTGGAGTGTCTCATCATCATGCACATAATTAGCATACAATAATATTTTAAAGAGTGGCTATTTGAACCTTTGGGCCATTAATTTCTGAATATGTGGGAGTTTGCTTTAACATTTTTCTTTACTGTAACAGTGTCTGTGTAAATCATTTTGAAATCAAATCTGAGTGAAAGACACAAAGCAAAGATTCTCTCTTAGTCCAAATCCTATACCCTCATGTGAAATTGAAGATAACATCCTTCCCTCATGGGGTGGAAGCATTATGGGAGAAAAGGAACGCCAGTTCCCTCCAGTGTTTCAACTTATAAAATTGCTCTCCAAAACATATTTCATTGTACTTATAGTGCATTCAGTTACCACCTTATTCGAGTAATTGTTAATAATCAGGACAAGTTCCCCCATTCCTCAAGTCTTTTTACATGAAAGTAAAATTTTCCCTAGCACCATAACAAAGGAAAAAGTTCAAGTTATATAATGAGAAAATACTTACTATTTTATTTCAGGTACTGGGATTTAAATTATGTATATGTCCATCATTCTGCAAGATGTTTCAAAATCTGCTATCTATTATCTTTTTTTATAACTAATAGAATTCATTACACTAATAGTCTAGTATTATGTAAATATATTTAATCCAAATATCTAGCATCAATAAGTAGCTTATTCTCTATATCCCTAATGTAATATATCAAACAATAACTCATTTGTCAAAGAGAGACAGTTCATTAAAATTCAACAATCATTTGGCCAGGATAAAATAGCAACAGTATAAAAATTGATGTTGCGAAACTTAACAAATGAGGGAAAAAGGAATGTGCAAATCCTAAAATCGCAGGCCTACCCTCTAGGGCCATTTTTGGGTCACTTGTCTGAATTTTAATATTACAATTGTTTTACAAAATGTCTCAAAGTTATTAGGCTGGGAGGGAAGCCAATTTACAGCTAGGTGACTTGAATATCAGGGGCATTCGATAAATGAGAACATGATGCCACTTGGGACTTAAGAATAGAAAAGGTATGACATCTGTGCACTGTGCTACAATTCAGATTTTTAAAGTGAATTATTATCTGATTTGGAAAACACTTTTCTTTTTTGGAAGAGTTGTATTTAAGTAGCAGGGTGAATAAGTGTCTCAGACTCTTTATAATTTCAAATGCTGTATTTGTTCCATATTTCAAAAAGAAAGAAAATATCAAATACAAAAAATAGCACTTGCCAGATTTTGGGAATGATTTAAAAAGCAAAGACAATGACCATGCTGATTCTCTGGCATTCACCCCATTGTACAACTTACCATATTAGGACAGATGACCAATGGTTCACTTTTAGTTTTAGAAAACATGGATGCCTGCAACTTTTGAAAGTATTCAGAAAAGTACATTTGTCCTTTGTGATACATCTATGATTCATTTAAATTAACAATAAAAGATTTTTAATTATAAAAATATCAATATTATATTCGAGATCATTTTACTCTAATCATTAATATATTCGTTTATGTAGATACACGCATTTAAGAAGAAATTTCTTTATGGTTTCATATAGGTGCTTGTTTGCACTTGTATTATTACCTAGCTGTGTAAAATTGCTAGCTAAATATTTAAATATATAAATAAATATAAATAAAATATTTAAATATATACTTAAGTATAAATACCTAGTTACATACAATTATGTATAATATATATAAATTTGTATGTAACATATTATTTAAAAATAATGTGTATGTTGCTACATATAAATTCTTTATAAATGTCACAAGGTCCCTACTAAGTCATCAAATTAAATAAATTCCCTACTAAGGTCTCATCATTTCATTGTTGCCCACACACTTCCAGATCCCCGTTCCTCTTATCCAAATAGGCTCTGCTTTATAGTCATCAAAGAATGTCACGTTTAACTCATCACATAGCCAAAGCAACTGATTTTCCAAAAATTCAAACTTTCCAGAAGCAAATTTTAAGAATTTTATAGGGGGCAGGAATATTTGATATTTGATATTTTATTCTTTCTCATTTCTGTTAACTGTGACATTTATATAAAGAATTTATATTTAGGAACATACACATTATTTTTAAATAATATGTTACATATAAATTTATATATATTATACATAATTGTATGTAATTTGGTATTTATATTTAAGTATGTATTTAAGTATTTTATTTTTTTAAAGATTTATTTATGCATACAAGAACTGGGATGTAGGCCAGAAGTGTGGGGGTAAGAGGATTCACCAGAGACAGAGTGGAGAACAGAACAGGCAGATCTACTGAAATACACTGCTGAGGCACGCAGCAGGCAAGAAAGGAAAGGTCTGCTGTGCCATGTGGTTCAGTTCCCTGCCTGGGGATCAGACTCTCAGTGCTGCAGTGGCTGCGGATAGCTTCATAAAGCTGAGACTTAACCCCTTGTACCATCAGGGAGGCCTAAATATTTTATTTTTATCTATGTGTACATTTTATATGAACATATCTATATATTTATAATTAATTAACATAGATGCAAAACTTTTCCAGCATACACCAAATAGATAACATTTGTTCTTCCAGTGAACAGAATTGTGTATGGTAAAAATGGCATGTATTGTGAAAGGATTCCAACTTCCTAAGCTTACTTGATCCATTCACTGTTTAAGTCTTCCTTAGAAATCCACTTTCTAGTTTCCACAAGTTTGTAGTAAAGACATTTTCTATGCAAATAAGCACACCAATAAAATGATCTCCCTAAGATATTTTTGCTCTATCAAAATGCTCCCTGCTGTTAGAAAGTAACCTTTCATGTCACAACCACTGTTTTATACACCTGAAAAGAAGTAATCAAAGCATGTAGTATATTGCTGTTTATTAGTATATAGTGTACGACTATGCTTCCTTTTAAGTTGTTTGTCAAATTCTACAGCTAATAAGCAAAAGACAAATGAGCAAAGCTTTTTTTGCTCCCCAGTTTTGTTCTTCACAGAGATCAAAGAAAGAAACTGGCTTGCAACTCTCTGACCTGTCATTATGTGAAAAGTGTGTCTTTGCCAAAGTGAAACTGCAAATCATATTTTATTTGATGGTGTTCGTATACTTGTTTGAACAGGCCACCTTGTTCAAGAGATGAAGAAAGTGCTGGCAGGTGTTGTCTGCTTAGCAAAATTACAATTGCAGCAAAGTCTCAAGAAGTGGAAGCAGAAAGAATACTAAGATACTAGGTTTCTGGCATAGAGACTTGAACATATATTCTCTTTTTTTTTTTTCAGTTTCAAAGGTCTGTGTTCAATTAAAATAATCTTAGTATTTGAACACTGCACCTGTCTATGATATTTACTTCAAATGGGTTTATTATTCAGCCCTGCACATGTGTTCTTTTAGAAGTGCTTGTCTATGTTGTTTCATGGAAATTTATTAAAACAAACATGAATAATTGCATTCAATGAATCTATTGTATTAAACCCTTGAAAAGTCCATTGTGACTTGAACATATTGCAGAATACCCAGAGTGGATATGTTTTGTTTTTCAGTAGTGTCAGAGGGTGAAAATCGTTGTTTTATTTGGAAAATATAATAAGCAATATGATATAATAGGATTTTATCTTGAAACTTTCAAAATATTAACCAGAAAATTTGTTTACTCTAAATTTGCTTCCTAAAAATGACTGAGTCAAGTAACCAAGAGATTTTTAGTTTTTGGATGACTAATAATTTCTTTGTGTATTATAACCTTTTTCAATTAGTTGCTTTGGTTTCTTAAATTGCTAAGATGAAATTTAAGACAATATTAAGTTCTTGTATAAATCAGAAACTGCACATGTCATAATTCATGAATTTTGCTCTCAACAAGTTTGCAGGACAAATATATTTATTTATATGCATTGGATATCCAGTTAATTAAGTGTCCTTTCTAGACTTAGAATTGCACTAGGCTTCCAAAGAAATGCTTACATTCTGTAGACAATGTTGTTCCTATTGTGACTATTGTTCTTTAATTTTTACTTGTTGTGTTTTGTTTTCCTCACTAGCTTATAAGCTCTTACGGAAAGCTATATAGACCTATGTGTGTCAAAAAAAAATCACACAAACAACTCAATTACACAACTTTTTTGCCCATGAGAAGCTTTGTTTTGACTGTCCTTCCTTCATTCAATTCCTGCCACTTTCTCTCTCCAGCAACCTTCCACTATATCTGCACATTAGTACTCACTTTTCACCTAATTGACTTTCATTTCTGCATCTCTAATTCTTTGTTAATGTTAATCTCTGCTTTAGAAAACAAACTCCTGTGCATCTTTATCCATAAAGTTAACTCCTCCATTAAGAGTCAGGGTCACTCTACTAGAAACTTAGCACTATTATAACACCTATCTCATTGGTATTTAATTAAATGTGTGCCCTTCTCACTAAGTTACTGGAAGTTTAGTATCTTTTTTTTTTTCATTCTTGTATCTGTGGTGCCCAAAAGGATGTGTAATACTTCTTTTTGACCTTCCTCACTTCATTCATTTCCTGCCAGAATACAGAGATATCCAGAGACATAATTAAGTTCATCCTAATTGTAACATGTAATTTCATATATTTGAAAAAATATATATTAAGCATGTATTATTTACCGGCAACTGTGGGGCACATAGTGTTTTGATACCAGTGCTACTTTAATGCAATATAATAACTATACAGATACTACTATACAGCAATTTTAACTTACCAAGTGGTCTAAGAAACAGATATTCACACATGATCCTTGTCCCGTACCCCTGGTGCCAAGAAGATAAAAAGTTGGAAGAATCTTAATTACAGGGAGAGAGTTTAGCAAGAAAGAAAGTGCCAGTAGAGTGAACAAAACAGATATCTGTTGGCACATTGGCCATTTTCCAGTTTGATATTGTGTTCTCAAAATTAGAATGTTGAAGTTTAGTGCCAACTGAAGATTTATAAGGTGACATATAACTTGGTACAAAGGACTAGATAAGATGACATAGTTACAGGGAATTGGGTACATTTCAGAATTTGTCCAACACTTAGTCATTGTCAGCACAGGATAAACTATTGAAAAAGAAAATTCTGTATTTGGCTACTTCCAACTCTCTTCCCTTACTTGAGACTTCTGTGTTCTTTAGGTTTTCCCAGAGTATCCTCAATACATATTCTCTACTTCAAAATCCTGTTTACTTAAGAATGTCCACATCACAATGGATTGTTGGTGCAAGGATGATACTTTTTCAAGAGTATATGTGTGTTATTAAGACATATACTACCTTAAGACAAAGAATTGAATTTTGAAATGTGAAGTGTCAGGCAGCAGCAAAAATAAGATACGGGGCTTCCCCAGTGGCACAGCGTGTTGAGCGCAGCACTGTGAAGCTATCTGCAGCCTCTGGAGCATAGGTTCGATTCCCAGCCACCTGGGGAGATACCCACATGGCTCAGCAGACCTCTCCTGTCTCGCCCGCTGCTCCCCTCAGCAGTGTATTTTGGTCACTCTGCCTGTTCTGCTCCCCACTGTCTCTGATGAATCCTCTCACCTTCCCACACATCTGGCCTCTACCCCAGCTCTTGTATAAATATATAAATCTTTAAAAAAAAAAAGAGAGAGAGAGAGACATGGCAACACAACCAAAATACTTCTTACCACTAACCAGTCTCAGTTCTGTGCCTTTTGATGAGATTTTCATGAGAGATGAGTAAATTACCATTACATGGGAAATGAGTTATGACTAAAATTATTCTTTCCTCCCATGAAGAAATGGTATGGGTGGGGGAATATGTTAAGACTGAATGAATAATTATTTTTATAAAGGAAAAGCTTAAATGATTATCCATCTCTCATTTCTAAAAATATTACCAATGTGCTATCTTGTATGAGATTACTATTTTAAATTTTGGTTCACAAAATATGCATTAAAAGTTATATGGTTTTATAGAGCTTCCATATGATCCAGCAATTCCACTCCTAGGTATTTACCCAAAGGACACAGAAACATCAATTCCAAAGAGCACCTGCACTCCTATGTTTATAGCAGCACTGTTTACAATAGCTAAGCTTTGGAAACAACCCAAATGCCCAAAAATAGATGACTGGATCAAGAAGATGTGGTACATATATACCATGGAATATTACTCAGCATTCAAAAAAGATAAACACATGCAATTTGCAGCAACATGGATGGCACTGGAAGGGATCATGCTCAGCGAAATAAGCCAAAAAGAAAAAGAAAAATACCGGATGGTCTCACTCATAGCAGGAATCTAGAAAACTTAAATAAGGGACCAGGAAAATGAATATAAGAAAGTGAAAATCAAAATCAACAAAAAAACTATGAACCAGAGACACTTTTTGGGGGTGGGGGGCGGGAGGGGAAGGATTGGGGTCAGAATGGGGCGTTTGCAATTGTATGGGGGAATATAAAAATAAAATTTAATATTTAAAAAAAAAAAAAATAAAAACTATAATAGAAATTAAAAAAAAAAAAAGTTATATGGTTTTATTTCATAAAATTTCCATTTGTTCTATTAATTTACTCTTAAAAATAAATGTCAATAGACATACCAAAGCTTAGCATAAATTTAATTTTGTTTATCATTTTTCTTCACATTTACCCATGGGATTCCATACCACACCATTACAAAATAGTGTTTCTAAATATACCCAAATCTTTTAATATGATATAAGACTCACTCTATACAACTTTTCTTATGATGCCAAAGTCCAGAATCTTTTTTTTTAAAGATTTATTTATTTATTCATTCATGCAAGCACTGGGTACAGTCAGAATCGTGGGAGGGTGAGAGAATTCATCAGAGCCAGAGCGGGGAGCAGAACAGGCAGAAGGACCAAAGTACACTGCTGAGGGGAGCAGTTGGCTGCAGGAGAGGTCTGCGTGCCATGTGGGACCCTCCTCTGGTGGCCAGGGAGCAGCGCTCAACCACTGTGCCACCGGGGAGGCCCAAAAGTCCAGAATCTTAATAAAAATTTTAGGAGCTATCTCCATTATTCTCTTTTCTACATATTTTGCCTAAGCATTTTCAATGCTTTCATCTAAATCAAATTACTTTGATTATAGCTAGAGCTAACACAAACAAAGATGTACCAAATCAAAGGTTATTTCTAGAGAAGAAATTGTTTTTTAAAATAAATTATATATATGTAGATATGTAGGTAGATAGATAGACATGCATGTAGCATATCTTTTAGACATGAAAGTAATCTTGTTGATAATAGAGTGCAACCTCATCTCACAAAAAATCAAACATCATCATCTTATTTTTATTATTGTCTCATCTGAACTCAAACACAAAAATCTTGACTTTTAGACCAGTTCTTTTCCCATCATATATAATAATTTAATAATTTTTGAAACTGTGTTTTCAAAATAAAGTATCAAAGCAAGTTGATGATCAATTTTGTTTGGAAAATGGAGCTTTGAAAATATCTTTGATGATTACAAAATCATCATTATTTAACATCATTATCACTATCAATAAATATAAGATTAAAAGTTCCAATAAGTAAACATATGAATAATTGGGAGTGAATTTTATTAACATGTAAAGAGACAATCTGAAGAAACAGACTAATAAATCAATAAAAGATATTTCAGATATTAGGGGGCTATTATTGGTCTGTGATATTGTCCCTCTAGCCAAATTCAGATTGATTGTAAACTTGGATTTAATGGAGATTTAGAGTAATCTCTGGAGGCCAAGTCCATTGGTATATAAGGCAACATTCCTCACCTGACATTCCAAATCTTCTGGATTCCATATGTATCATCTAGGTTAGAAGAGATGTCACTTAAATAACAAGGGCAGAGTGAAAGTACAACATGGCCTGATTCTTAAAAAAAAAAGTTGCCTGTGTCAGGGGAAATGAAGTATAGACAGAAGTCAAAGTAGTCATCCACTAACCTAGATTGACCAAACATTCACATGAATTGGGAGTAGACTGCAGTTCAGTGATTTCATTTGAGGCTCTCCAAGTCCCAGGCCTAGACAACAAAATTAAATCTTAGACCCCAAGAGTTAAAGTCACTGGGTTCTTCGTATTCTGCCAAGATTGATAAAGATTACTAATAAAGGAGCAGTTCTAAATTTGTAAATTGAATCTTCAGTAACCTAGAGTTGGAATTCATTCCTGGAGAGCAATTCCTCTAGAGGCAGAGTCTGACAGCAATACAACTTTAAACTTTGATTTTTTAAAAATATTTTCATTAATTTAATCATTCATTTACCTGATATCTTTTTATTCATTAATGCTTATTGTGTACCTAGTAATAATCTCTAAACTTTCCATAATCTATAATTTTGTAACACTTTATTTTTATCCCTAACATTTAACATAACTTCATAGCTATTGAAAAATCAGAGGGTAATTCTGCATATCTGATTTTCTCTTAATATTTTTTACTTTGTAAGCAATCATAAGATCAAATTTCCCAAGCTTTCCCAGTAGTAATATAAAATTATACTTACTTAGATTTTTATTTATGGTTATTTTTAAACTAAATTAAAGTTTAAATCCATTTTCAGAAGTTCTTATTTTGAGTTTTGGCCCCTAGGATACACTTTGCATGCAAATACTATCAATTAAAATGTAGATATGTCTGGAAAATTATTACAGCCATTTACCATGGCTAATGACCTTAATTTTCACACACAAAAGTTACTTTTATATTAGATTTTTTGTATGTGAGAACTATAAAATGGACTTGTTTTTATAGCACCCAGAAGTAAGAACA
The DNA here is from genome assembly GCF_014898055.3 of Talpa occidentalis. Lineage (NCBI taxonomy): Eukaryota > Metazoa > Chordata > Mammalia > Eulipotyphla > Talpidae > Talpa > Talpa occidentalis. The sequence continues at coordinate 22,646,819 of NW_023604295.1, forward strand.
GGGTGCAGGCCAGAGGTCCATGAGGGGGAGGGAGGGAAGTGAGAGGATTCACTTGAGACAGAGTGGGGAGAAGAACAGGCAGATCTACTGAAATACAGTTAAGGGGAGCAGCAGGCAAGACAGGAGTGGTTTGCTTGCCATGTGGGTTAGCTCCCTGGTCGGGGATTAAACTCAGGCTTTCATGGTGATAGTGCCAAGACTTAACCCCTAGGCCACCAGGGAGGCCACCCCAAAAAAATTAAATTTAAATAGTAATCAATAATCTATGTTGTCAAGATCTACAATGTATAGGGAAAAATAGTTAACACATAGAACTCTGTGTATGCCAGGTTCTATCCTAATTTCTTTATATTTGTTGACTTATCTTTACATCAACCCTTTGAATAGGAAATTTTATTATCTCTATTTTCAAAATGAAGAAGGTTAAATAGTTTTTCTAAGCTCATCCAGCAAGTGGATTAGACATTAAGCCCTTGAGGTCAACCCAGGGTCTTTGTTTTTAACGTGTATTTCATTCTGCTATTTTGAAAGTCTATAGAAAGTCTTTTGTAACATTTATTGTTACTGGGATTCATGGAATATAAAATATCACTATCCTTTTTAGTTATCACATTTGTTAAAATGTTGGTTAGTTTAGACAAGTACAGCATAGAACTGAAAAATCAAGGATGGATTTTTCAGCAATGTGGTGTGTGTTGTATTCTGATGATGAGCTTAAATTCTTGGACAGTCTTGAAGTCAACATTAATAAATCAATGAGTTTGTCTTTAGTCATTTAAGACCATAGATAAATTACAATTGTAGTGACCTCTGGTTTCAAGCAACAAAAGACAACTCTGACTACCTTAAACAAAAGGAAATGTATTGGAACAAGAGCAGGGGGCACAGAATCACAGGAAGGCTGGAAAACCAAGCTTTGAAACTAGCAGGACACAAAATATATCCTTTGAGAGGAGAAAGGCAGAACTATAGGTATAGTTTATATGGGGTACAGAATGGTCAAGGGAGACATGCCAAGATGAACTGTATTTCAGATATTCAATCAATTTGCTGTTCCACTCAAAATCTCTGTCCATATTTTAATAAAGGAGCACCCAATTAGCCTGGCATCAATAATATGACTTCCTTGCCTAGAAGACGGAAAGAACTGGAATATCATCCTGCTAGGTTATGTTTAATGAGGATTGCATACCTTCACTAGAGACAATTAAGTTTGCTATTAGAGAGTGGAGATATAGGCAATCAAATTCACACAAATATCTGTGATTGCAAATTTTAAAACAATTGCTATTATCTTGTGTGTGTGTGTGTTTATTAAAACAATCTGTTATGTAAACTACTTTAAAATCATATTTTGTTAAAATGTTTTTCTGATTATAAAAGTAACACATATCCAGTGTAGAAAATTTAGAAAATGCACAAAATGTCACCTATAATCCCAAGAACTATCTAGTGTTATTATTCTATATTTTCTTTTTCCCTTCTATTCATACACACTTATGTTCATGCATTATATTATAAAATTGTTATAATCCCTTTCATTTTGTACCATACATTTGGTACTGAATTGACTGTTATCATTTATGGACATCATTAATCTTCACAAACATGATCCATTAAGTAGATGATCATTTGCAATGGAGTCATTCTACATTGTGTGCAGAGCTAGTAAGAAGTCAGGATAAGAGAGAACATGAAAATAAAATACCTAATTTTTACTGAGCACATACTGTGTGTCAGACACTGTGGCGTGCTTTACATGAAGCCCATTTTATAGAAGTGGAAACTAAAGTTCATAAAGGAGCTTTCAAAGAGATAAATTTCCTTATTTAAAAAATTTATGTTTTTGAAGTGACCTGGGTTACATATCTGGGTTTACAGAGAAGAGATAAATATCTTGACAGTCAAAGAACTAGTAACTATATGGTTGAAATTTGAATTTAGGAGCTTTTTTTAGAGCCTTTATTTTTAGTTGCTAGCTATACATTTGTGCTATCATTAAATATATAATTATATATATCCTTACCTATAAGTGTTTTATAGTTTACATGATATAAATTCCTAGATGGGTTATTATTAATGCAAAGAATGTGACAATTTTCAAAACCCTTGATACACTTTTCCTCTATAAATATACCAATTTTTATTCCTTCTAGAAGAATAAAACACTACATATTTCATGACACTATTTCCTGCACTGGATCTCATTTAAGTTTTCAAATTTTAGAACTTAAAAAATAAGATCTTATTTTATTTGTTTTTTTCCCCAAGTCATAACAAAGGTGTCTATTTTATTAATTATTTTTTCTTTATTATAATTAAGTGACATTCACTGAGCCATTCTTCTTTAGTGCCCACAATTCCCTCCCCTGGGGTATTATTTGATGGCAGAGGGAATGTGTGTAGAATCTCTTCTGATTTGGTTTTATGTTGGATTGAATATTCTTATCCTCACTTTCTACACTGACATTGTGGGAGTCAATTTAATTGTGCTACACTGAGATAAGCGATGTTGTGACAAGGGATGGAAACCTTAGGCTCCTTGTCTGTAAAACAATGATGTAAGAACAGTGCCTGCCTCTTAGGTTTGTTGTGAGGATTAAATGATGTAAGACATGAGGATTTAGGATAATGTATGACTCATTCTAAGTGTTTATCTTAGCTGCCACCAATTGTAGTAGGAGTGGTAATAGTAGAAAGAGTAAGGGTAATTGTGTGGTCAAAATTTTATTTTCTTTAAGGCACTATTTTCTAATTCTGGGAGATTTTGGATAATATGGAAAAGGAAGCAAGTCTAGTTAGAGTGGAAAGATTCTTCTAGAGCTGAAAACCTAGGAGAGTCACCTTCAGAAAGACCTCTCACTAGACACATAATTGTGTCAATGAAGGAATGTGACAGGTACACGAGACTTACCTTACAGTTAGGGCCAGAGATGAAAGAACTACCAAATATGGACTCTGGAAGGGCTCATGGATACAAACTTTGTCCACATTGAGGCGCCACAGAGCCCACACTGTTATTTTTTCAGCAGAAATTCAGTTTCAGATGGAATACATTAGATATCTACAATGTGTCATACCATTTCAATCTAACACAAAGAGATTCTCAATAGCTATGAAGGAAGTACTATTATTTGCAGAGTAGTAGTATTTGCAGAAGAGGAAGCAAATGCTACTGGAGTTTAACATCTGCCCCAAACTCATAGGCTAGCCATTTGTCTGGCATTTTTACTTTGCCAATGCCTTTTCTTGACATTTAGACATGGGAAGTTCTCCCTGGAGAGTGGCATTAAAAGGGGGAAGTTTTATAGTCCTTGGTCTAACCAGCAGGGGCCTTGGATCCAATGCTACTGTAGCAGAACAGTAGTGGTAATAGCTTGAATTGAGCTCCTCCACTTCTGCGCCTTACTTACTGTTTCACTACAGACAAATTAAGTAATCCCCTGTTTCCTCATCTGTAAAATGGAGATAACTGCATCTACTTTGTGTTAATGAAAGGAGAAAAAGCAACTTTTTAAAAGCTCCTAGCACACATAGGGAATGTATATTTTATAGTTATTATTAATAACAACTCAGACAAATGACCACTCAACTTCTAAGGCTTGAATATTATACTCTCAACTCAATCGCCTCAAAATTAGCAGAGATAAATCCACAGCTTAAGTCTTCACACAATGACCTCAAAACAAACGTCCTTCTCTGCTTCTATTATTTCTACAACAAATGTAAGTAGAGTGCTTACTGGGCACAAAGCTTTTTCTGGAAGGCACCAAGATTAATCACACACAGGTCCTGCGCTGGGATCTTTACAGTCTAGCAGACAACACACGGTGTGAACATCAGTAATTGGAACAGCAGAAAAAAGTGGTAAATGCTTCAATACAATAGATTTAGGGGAAAGTGCTATAAATGTTGAGGAAAAAAAGATTAATTTCAACTAATAAAGGTCACAAGGTAGTAATATTAACAACCCTTTCCTTTTATAAGAGCTTTTATCTGGGACTAAAATCTTGCTCCAACCTCCCTCTCAGCCATTATATTGGACAATTTTATCTTATTCGATACTAAACAGACCACTTAACCCTCCTTTCACTACTTATTTTTCTTAGCTATCAGGCCCGAATATTCCAATTACATGGGTAAGGCAATGTTGACCTTTTTCTCTCACCCTAAAAAAGTAGTATCCTCTGAATTCACAAGTATGTATGTCCTGGGACACTGTGTCCAGTTTGCCCTGGGTCTCCTAAAGTCTTTTACTTTGAGGCAGTGCTTAGTGACACCGGCTCTTCTGCCTCTCAGTTCTGCCTCCTTGTTACTCCCCTCAGCAATGGAAGCTCACAGACAACTTGATAACCTTGCGGAGAGGCAGGTTAAAATTTGAAACTAGAAGGCCTCCCTGGTGGCTCAGGGGTTAAAGTCTCAGCACTATCAAGCTGTAGCCAGCCACTGCGGCAAGAGTTCCATCTCCTGTTTTGTCTGCTGCTCCCTTCAGCAGTGTATTCCAGTAGATGCACCTGTTCTGCTCCCCACTCTGTCTCTGGTGAATCCTCTCACCTCCCCAACTTCAGGCCTACACCTCAGTTCTTCTATGCATAAATAAATAAAAATAAATCTTTAAAAAAAATGAAACTAGAGATTCAGGGCTTGCAAATTCAAATAGAGAAGGTCCATCCAGAAGAGGGATCAAGATATCATAATATCCTCAATTTCCTCTCAAAAATTAAATGTAAAAGAAAGGACACTATTGAAAGTGATTCTTCATATGTAAGTGAATCCCACCAGGATTACAATCCTCTCAGACAAAAGTTGACGCTTAGGGGCTGAGGGAAAGAAACTCATGGGTGAGATGATGAGTTGAGGATGATCAGAATGTTCTGCCTCACCTACTTCTTCCTTTCCATGGGTCTCCTTTCCCCAATTTGCCCAGACCTTTTAGGTGAAGTTTCTTGTGGAAGCAGAGTTTCTTCCTTTGTATTCTCTTTTTCATTCAGATTTTTGTCCCATTAATCTTTTCTCTCTCTTATTCTTGATGTCCTTTCTTTTAACTTAACGTTCCTCTCTCCCCGTTTTTTCCTCAATTCCTTCCTCTTCACTCCTCCATTCATGCTTTTCTTCTCTTACATTCATGATATGACTGGGTCTTTCAAAGGCTTTCTACCTTTTGTCTTATCTTTCTTGCTTGAAATAGTCTTCTGCACACAATACCTATAGTACTTGAGGAATTGGCATTAAAGTCTGGGATCCCAAAACAAGCTCTCTCACCTGACTAAGCTAAACAAAGGAGACTTGATACTTTGTTCCTGTTCCCTGCTCCTTTTAAATAGCCACATCTATTTCCAAGTGAAAACACCACTAATGATCTTGCAGGTTCACAGTGTAGATGGAATCCAATTATCTGCTGTTTGGTGCACAATGGCCTTTGTGTTGCCAGCCATACCCCAGATGATGAAAATAGCAGCCTACTGATTCCTAAGCATCATGAGGATGTTTTTCTGTACCAAAAAAGAAAATAAAAAGTCTGAAAAATAGTTTTGAAACTCAAAGTATTGTATCTAAAATGTCAGGGATTCAGTGAAATTCTTTTATTTTGCTTGTTACGTAAGTTGCCATTTTTCTGTAATATCAGTACTGGTGTGTGTATGTTTTCAACCTGAGTTCTTTCTTTCCCCTACTATTAGACTTTGCCTTAAACTCATAATACTGCCTGCTTTTCCGAATGTTCAATTTTCCATGGCAACAGAGATGCAAATGAAGAATTCTGCTGTAACTGTGGAGAATTAGAGGAAAACCTGAGTGTAGTTCATCCAAAAATCTGTTGAGAATAAATGTCTGTGCAATAATATTAGAAGTCAGCACTCCCTTCTCACTGCAAACATCAGTGAGTTGCCGAGGAGTGGTGGACGGTAGGATTTTAGCCCTACTGAGTCCCGAACCATGTCAGGTCAATTTCCCTTACTTTTGTTAGAATTTCTGGGTTGTATTTTCTATTCATTATAAAAGAGAAAACACTTCCTTTATAAGTTTCTGGAGTTTGGAGGAAGATTTGAAAGTTTCACTGAAAAATGAATAATCAGATATGTCTGTTGAAATGACTCACTCACTGTATAGTCTTCTCCTATTAGAGTTCTTGGTCATGTCTATCCATCATCTCACATCCCTGACTGGCAGAAATTCTTTTTTTTTTTTTTAAGATTTATTTATTTTATTTATACAAGCACTGGGTAGTAAGAAGCGCGGGAGGGTGAGAGAATTCACCAGATCCAGAGCGGGGAGCAGAGCAGGCAGAAGGACCGAAGTACACTGCTGAGGGGAGCAGTAGGGGGCGGGAGAGGTCTGTGCGCCATGTGGGATCCTCCTCCGGTGGCCGGGGAGCAGCCGGGATCAAACCGGCGCTGCAGAGGCTGCGGGCAGCTTCGCAACCCAGCGCTCAACCACTGCGCCACCGGGGAGGCCCAGGCAGAAATTCTTGATGCTACAGTAACCCAGACAATTTTCTGTCCATGTGCAATATGACAATTGTTACTAAGGATTTCTATCACTGATGTTTTTTATTATTATTATTATTATTATTATTATTATTATTATTATTATACTTAGAATCAACAAGAATTATTTCCCACAGTTATGGCAGCTGGAACTCTGTTATCAGGATGCTCTGAGAACAAGTTCCAGGAAGGACTTGCCTCCTGTTTTGGCAGAATTTATTTTTCATTGTATTCTCACATGATTGAGAGCAGAGTATACCATCTGGGGTCTCTTTTTCTTTCTTTCTTTCTTTTTTTTTAAGATTTTATTTATTTAATTTTGCATACAAGAACTGGGTTGTCGGCCAGAGGGTGGGGTGGGGAGGAGGAGTCACCAAAGATAGAGTAGGGAGCAGAACAGGTACATTGACTGAAATACACTGCTGAGAGGAACAGTGGGCGAGACAGAAGTCTGCTGCACCATGTAGGTTAGTTCCCTGGCCAGGTTCGAACTCAGGCTGCTGCAGAGTGCCATCGTGGTGGTAGTGCTGAACTTAACCCCTAGGCCACCAGGGAGGCCTCCTATTTTTCTTTTTTAGTCAAGTAACAACCCATTGTAGCATTATATGTTTCAGGTGTTCATCATGGATAATCAACATGTGTATTTTCTTTTTTTAATATTTTATTTATATATTTTTTACATCATATATTTTTTACATCCATATTTTTTACATCATTGTTCATTGTACATCACCCAGCAATTTCACAAATAGGAATCTACCCAAATCATACAAAAACATTGATTCAACACATGCATTTTCTACTTTAAACTTATCTTGAAAAGAAGCCTCCCTGGTGGTACAGGCATTAAGTCTCAGCACTATCAAGCTATCTCCAGCCACTGAATCATGAGTTCGATCCCCAGCCAGGGAGCTAACTCACCTGGTGCAGCAGACCTCTTCTGTCTTGCCCTCTGTTCCCCTCAGCAGTGTATTTCACTCTGTCTCTGGTGAATCCTCTCACACACACACCTCCCACCCCACCCCCCACCTCTGGCCTACACCCCAGCTCTTGTATGCATAAATAAATAATTCTTTAAAAATTACCTCAAAAAGTCCAAATCAATCCTTCATCATAAAATCAACCCCTTTTATTTGATTTATCCAGTCCCTCTCCCTTTTATAACCACTAATTTTAGTCTTGTACTCCAAAGGTTTGTTTTTGTTTTATTTAACTAATTTATTTTCTCTGTACCCCAATATGAGTGAAATCATACAATGTTTGTATTTCTATGAGAGCATAATTTCCTCTAGGTTCATCCATGTTGTTGCCTAAGGCAGGATTTCATCTTTTTTATTGCAGAGTAGTATTCCATTGTGTATATATGCCATACCTTGATTATCCATTTGCCAATCTATGGGAATTTATGTTGTGTATAATTATTTAATATTGTGAACAGTGTTGTAGTAAGCATAAGGGTGCATAGCTCTCTTTGAATTAGAAATTCTATATGCTCTACAATAATTACCCCTTTTTTTGGTATTTCCCTCCAAAATATAGAATACTAATTTATGAATGTTTAGAACCTTTGTTGGAAGATCTTGGAGTGGGCAGAGATGGGAAGAATATGTAGGCATAATTAGTTGCTTACATGTTTGTTCTTGGACATCTAGTGGAGGATGGAAAAAAGGGAAGCCAAAATAAATGTGTTTTCCTGCACTGTTTTGTCTAGGGACTTTCTTCTCTTGTCCAGGACATTGCTATTCCATTATCAACTATGCCTTTTTAGCTGCAGAAGGCTGGTGTAGGTATGACACTTACAGGGTGTCCAGATATATGGAGGAAATGGTTGAAAGGCCACAGAACATTCTCCCATCACACGTTTCCAACCTTACCAATGATATTATCTTATATGAATTTAGACTAAATTGTGGAATTGTAGCTTTTGAAGCAGGATTTTGGAAGAGACAGTTGTTTCATAACATACATTTCTTCAGAATTATTAAATTTGAATGACAAAATTATAGCTATTCTGTTATTAAAGACAACCCAACCATTCTTTATTTTTAAAAAAAGTGCATGACAACACAGACAAAAAGATTTCCTGGGCAGATATGACAGATTTATTCACATAATGTACAATCATTATTGAAGTCATTATTTTAAAATTAGAATTATTATACAGAAATTTTCCTCACAGAATTAATATTAACATTTTTAGGGAAAGGGACTTATGTAAAATGTATATAAGTTTTATATCTTTCAATTTAAGATGGAACAATAGACTTGTATCTGCATGAGTAAAATTAAATCAGATGGTAATTATTAATTAAATATCTGTCATTTCTCCAAATCTCTAAACTTTTTTTATATCAGTGTTTTTTTCTTTTTAAAAATTTTTTAAAAAAACTTTAAAAATAGCATATCATTAAATCAACTTTTTAATAATTTCCAATGTCATAGTAGCTATGTTGTTTTTTAAAAACAGTGCACCAGAATATATTTTAATGCTCTACAACACTTTAGACATGCTTCCAAAGGGAAAAATATTCTTTGCATTAAAAAAAAATTTTTTTTTACTTAAAATTTAATTAAGCAAAAGCATGGGCTTATTGTATTTCCACTGATGTAAAAAAAACCTTTATTAAACATTCAGTCATCAGTAACTGAATTTCATAAGATAAACTCAACCATGAATGGAAACTGAAGTCCTTGTGGTCTCCGTGAAGTGTGTCAAATTCTGTTGGGATTTGCTCTACTAAAAGTGGATTTTGTTTGTTTGTTTTAATAAGAAGTTTAAGGTAATGTTCTGAGGCAGTGGAAGCTGATGAAGAATCAAAATTGCAGTCTGATTAGTGAGAATTGTATGTATACATGACAAGTTACAGAGGATTATGGCATTTTCATTATTAACACCCTAGAAAAACTTCATAGATGAAGACTTTGATTGCTCACATGGATACTCTTACATCTCTAAGAGAGTTCAGTATATTATCTACCACAATTTTCACTTTTGAATTTCTAGGCATGTAAAGCATTAAAATATATTTTAGGGCCTCCCCGGTGGCGCAGCGGTTGAGCGCTGGGTTGCGAAGCTGCGCGCGGCCTCTGCGGCGCCGGTTCGATCCCCGGCTGCTCCCCGGCCACCGGAGGAGGGTCCCACATGGCGCGCAGACCTCTCCTGCCGCCCGCTGCTCCCCTCAGCAGTGTACTTCGGTCCTTCTGCCTGCTCTGCTCCCCGCTCTGGCTCTGGTGAATTCTCTCACCCTCCCGCGCTTCTGACTGTACCCAGTGCATGTATAAAAACAAAACAAACAAAGAAACCAGCAAAACAAATAAATAAATAAATAAAGCATGCCTCTATAAAAAAAAAAAAAAAATATATATATATTTTAACTAAACTTTAAACAGGTTTTTTGAGTGTTTTCCTTTATTTTAAGATGCCACCTGTAAATCCTTATGGATTAGCTACCTCCAGATAGCATATTTTAGTCTGCTGGGTTTTTTAAGGAAGGATTTAAATATGATAGCTGTCAATAAATTGGCAGAAATGGAACTTTAGAAAAACTATTTATGTGATCTTGTATTCACAAAGTCTCTTGATCTAGAAATTATGTAATTGTACTTAATACAGATAATTAGCAAGTTGTTGTGGCACTTTCATTAATTTCAATATGATCAAAATAAAAAAAGACATTTTTATATATTCAACAAATATCACAAGTGACATAAAAATATAATTGCAGTAATTTTACCCTTAGGAATCCACTGAATTTTGCTCTTAACAAAACCAAGATATTCAAAACAAAGCACTTGAAGATTTAACATTGATTGTATCATATTCCCTTTGCAGAATACAATTAGCCTGGGGTTAAAGCTAAATATTATATCATTACAATTTTCAAAAAGAAAATGGAGATGTTTTAATTCCATTGCTCACTATTACTTCAATACATTTTTCATAATTACTCTATACAACTTTCCAAATTTGATAATACATCAAAATTTTAATTTCAATTAACATTGAAAAAATCAAAATAATTCTACTTTTGTTACTGAAAATAGTAGTCTAACTTACTATAGCTATCTTCTAAAGTTATCAACTCTTCAGGTTATTTTTGTGGTTTTGCAGGCATAGTATCTATATATGCAGTATTTTTGTTTTTTCTTTTTACATTGTATCAACAGAGACAGTAAGGAAGATAGCCCCAATTCCTATAGACAGATTTGTAGGGTTTGTTAGTAATTTGCTGCCATCTGACCCTTCATTTTGTTTCTCTACATTACACATCTATGTGAAATGGTCCAGTATTTGTTCTTTCCCTTCCAATTTATTTCACTTGGTATTATCACCACCAGTTCCATCCAGGTTTCACAAATGGCAAAAGTTCATCTATTTTATAGCCGAGTAACATTTCATTGTTTATATATACACGTGGCCTAATTCACACATCTGTCCTTGGACACCTAGGTTGTTTCCATAAATTGGTTATTGTAAATAATGTAACACTTAAATTCTGATTCAAAAAATATATGCTCTTTAAATTTTGATATGTTCTATAGTCTATTCTGGAGAAGGACTGTTTTTTAAGACTGTATCCCAGAACTTCTAAGTTCAACCTTACATGATTCTGTTGGGAATTACTGAGATAACTACATGTATTGAGTTTGAGTTATTTAACTGGGTTTCCACTAGCTATTCTGAAATGTTGAGTATACTGCTGTGAAACTAGCTTATAGAAGCAGTCAGTTATTAATATATTATTAGCTTTCTTAAATAACAAAGGCAGTTGTACACCAGGCCCTATTAACAATGTTAGTATATCAGTAACATTTGTCAGAATATAGTATAGTGTTATCTTCAAAGCCAGTGCTCATATCTTTAAGAGTGGCCCAGTCTTACATGTCCCCTTGTTGCAACTTTTGTTTATCCAAGATGACAGATACCAAAATATTCAGTTACTGAATATTTTTTTAGGAAAACTTTTTTTTAAGTATACTATTGAACTACTGTGCATTTAGAACTAGTCTTGGTTATATGTAATGTCCAACAGGCAATATCCCATGTCATTTACCTATTAATACATTTATATATGTATTTGTAATAAAGTAATACTGATTTATAACATTATATAAGTTTCAGGTGTACAGTATTTTAATTCAACATCTGTATCTTCATCATAATCAACATTAAAAGTTTAGTATTACCAGCTGACTCCCTTAGCTTATTTCACCCACCCACCAAATCCTGTCCCCCTGGTAAGCTCCAATCTGTTTTCTGTATCTAACAGTTTATTTTGTTGTTGTTGTTTTGTTATTAAATATTTTCATCAATGTAGATGAAATAGATCTGGAAACTATGTGGTTAATTTGTTCACCTACACGCAACAAGTAAATTAAGCAACTGAGCAAGTACCTAAATTATTATTACAGTCCAAGTAAATCTATCAAAATTTTCTAGAAATGATTGAAATTATTTCAAACCAAAAGTAACAACATATGGTTTGATTTGATGTCAAGAAAATGCAACATAAATTCTCAGCATAATCGCAAGTAATCTACTGAGTGAGGGCCTCCCAAGGCTTTGAGGATGCACTGTGGTCCTTATGCTATTTGGTCTCTTTGGTGTCTGTTGTGACAGGAGAATAAACAGCATGCTCAGTGCTCACACCAGCTCTCAGCCATCAGTCCCTACTCTAAGAGGCAATATCAAGTAACAAAAGTAAGGTCAATCCTTGGCAAAATTGTGAATTCTGTGATAGCTAGAAAACCTTTCCTTTACCTTTATTGTAATAACACCTTTTTTCTTTGTTTTATCTCATACCACCTCCTTTAAATCATAGGCATCGGTCCTGAATACTGGTTTCCCTTAGCCAATAAAAGGAAACAGGGTTTGAGGAGAAGGAATGTAGTTTTAATTTGTGGACAAATTGAGAAGGGTAGCAGCAGACTCATGTCTGAAAGATCACTCCTCTTTAGCAGAGGGCAGGGGTATTTATCCAGAGTTACAAGGGAGTAGAAGCGGGGAGTGGTCAAGGGTGAGCAGATCCATTCTTGTGACAGAATCATCTGTACATTTTGTTTGACACCAGCTTGTTTTCTCCATCACCTGGTGGTCAGCAATTCAGATGTTATCTTCCTACTGATGTTCATTTTCCTCAAACTGTAAGAAAACAAACTTTGTTAAGCCTAGAGTATAAATGAGAAAGTGGGAGAGTTTATCTGGTGGGACAGAGAAACAAGTCAGCACCCCTTCAAGCAATTAATTTGCTCAAGACTTTTCATCACCACTCTTCACTGAGATCCTACACTCACAAAGAAGGAAGGAGTACCTTTGTGTTCTAAACTCATCCCCATCACTGTTCATTACAAACTTACTTAAAATGATCAGGGGTTTAGAGAAGCTCCAGCAATATCCCTATGCTTTGTTTTCAGCTCCTAGTACAATGATGCCTGCTAAGAACTGCTTGCTTTATTTCCTTTCTTAACTGTCATTCTGAAGAGCTATGTAAAATAGAGGAGGAAGATTTAGAATCCAGGCAGCACTACATGTTCTTATCCTTATAAAACTAATAGATTCTAGAAGGTATAGATGTGCCTTTGTTTACAAGCACATCTAGTATAGGCTCTGCCGCAAAAACCAAACAAAAAGACTATTGTTTAATCTGTGTGAACCTTCGATGTTATTCAAGAGAACCTATTTCTGGTTGGGAATGTGAATTATATCCCCTGATTCTTGACTGAGCTTCCCTTTCCCCAAATCCTGGACTATTCTCAGGGCCACAGCAGGAACACCTACATTCCAGACTCACAATGAGTAAAAGTACCCAAGTTGCCGTAAGGGCCACCAGTTTAGCCATTTGTGGGCAAAATAAAAGGATATTAACATTTCTCTTTCCCTTTCCACTTGTTTCTGAGTGGTAAGATTTTGAAACTAAATGGTTCTCCTCTGGAGAACTAATTGTGTTTGAAAAGAGCAGAAAGACAGTAAATAAGGAACATCTGGGTGTGGAGTCAAGCAGGTTAGTGTTTAAACTTAATTATAAGGAGATATGGGGTACACAAAACATTGTTTTTTTTAACTCATTCAAAGTGAATACAGAATTTGGGAACAAAAATGGCTAATAACTCATAGGCAATATAGTTGTGTAATGGGAAGGGCCATGTTCCCAGCTGGCATTTACATACAGCCGCCTTGAACCACAAATCCTGGAATGCTTAACCCAGATTTCCTGAGCAGAGGAACTAGGGGTGCGTCAAGCAGCCATCCTGGGTGTGTAATTGACCTCATGTGAGACTGGGGTCTCTTCGTGCTTCAGCAGGCTGACTGGCATCCTGGTACCTTGTTAGTGGGAGGAATGGCATTTGACCACTTGTTGGCCAATTAACTTATCTCTATTTCTCTAGCTGCCTTTGTAAATAAATCTTTTTTTTTTTTAATTTCCTCTCTGACTTCTCTCTTCATGTCTAAGTTGAGTACAATTATTTTTTTTTAAGATTTATTTTATTTATACAAGAGCCGGGGTACAGGCCAGATGTGCAGGAGGGTGAGAAAATTCACCAGAGACAGAGCGGGGAGCAGAACAGGCAGACTGACTGAAATACACTGCTAAGGAAAGCAGTGGGTGAGAGAGGAGAGGTCTGTTCACCATGTGAGTTGCTCTGAGGCTGGTGGGGATCGAACCGGCACTGCAGAGGCTGCGGACAGCTTCACAGCGCTGCACTCAACCGCCTCTGCCACCAGGGAGGCCCCAATTATAATTCTTAAGCACACAGGTGAGGACTCACATCCATGTCACCTGGGTCCCCATAGGGTTGCTCTGGAACACTTGTACCCTCCCATTATATCTCTTGATTTAGTGGCCCTGCTCAGGTGCTAAATAGGGTAAGATCCCACAGATTTTTTTAGCCATAGACACAGTGTATGGTGAGTAGTAAAACTGTCTAACATATCTGTCCAACAAATGCAAGGACTCAGACAGACTGCAGTGGTGTTCTCAACCCAAATTAAAATGACTATTTTTTCTGTTACAAAGAAATTGATTCATATTGTCTTGCCAAGCCACGTGTGTGAATTGAATGGATTTAATATAGTCTAAATATATATATATGTATATAACTCTTACATATGGATGCCAAAGCCTATGAGAAATTTCTACTATAAGTATATTTTGTACTCCAAATTACTTTTCTTGTCCCAGTCTCTAAGTAATATAGTCAGAAAAAATTCAACCTAAAAGACATTTGCTTGTACCTTGTTATAATTATTAATAATTCTTTGTATCACTTGCTGCATCAACAAACGATAATTACTCTTCATCCTCTTTGAACCCCTCATGGTGTGAAGCATAGATATTTTCACATTCTAAGCCTTCAGTGAAAGTTGAATTAATATTATCATTAGAGATGTACAAATGAATTTCTCTTAATTCAAATATATGCAAATTAGAAATCCTGCCAAATTCTAATTGGTAAATAATGCAAACACTGCATGTGCTTGCTTGATTTTATTTGAATACTGCCTATATTTTTCATCCCCCTTCACACGTTATAAACCGAAGCTTTAGCGAAAGGCAATCAGTTTATTTTAACAGAGACTTCTTTCAAATGCCTTTGGGGACATGAATGAATGATATAAAAGGGACATCCACTCCCCATTGTGTTCCCCATCGTGGAAATATCATTCATTTCCAATTCGATGCTTCCTGCATGACCACCCAAAGGAAAGCAGCAGTCTGACTTTGCATTTGCATTTCTAACAGCAAGTCGTCTGTGGAGGTGGGGAGATGTGACTGAATTCAATCAGATTAAACTTTATGTCTCTTTACAAAGCTTGTACTAAGTCTGCACAGCAAAGAGCAGGAACAGGGGTGATCCAATTTGCTCTAACAACTTAACATTGAGTTTATTCAGAAAAGAAGAGGAAACAAATGATCGGTAAAAGCAGATGATTCACTGTCACTGTAGCTGATATGACCCTGCTTCAAATATCTGATTTAAATCTGATCAGCATTACTTTAGAGAGCTATGTCTGGGATCAGATGGAGTCCAGGACCTCACTGAAAGTTCCTTAACCCTCTCTAATATTGTTGGCACATAGCTGGGCTTAAGTAGTTTGCATTTGTAAATCTGACAGCCTATCCATATGTTGCCTTCAAAGGTGTACCATTATTGCTAGAGAATGCTGATGCAGGGGAAAAAGACAATGATAATTTGTCTATCACAAGAGCCAAGAAAATCAGCACAATGCTTAGAACCTCAATTCAATCGGCAGAGGCCTAGAGGAAATCAGCAGCAGATCTCAAAGAACTGAGTACTCATCTCTCTTTTTCTATGTTTGTGAGGGTCTTTAGTCTATCTTCAGCAGGGAGCAATGTGTGTGTATTAGCCTAGTGATAAAGGCAGGTAGCAATTCTATACTTTTAATTAAAGTACTGCTTCTTTTATTTTGATGATTTGCTAAATCCTTTCCATCCCCCTGAATGCACCGTGATACTTTTTCCTGTTGCAATCTTTAACACTGCGTTTTACATATTTCAAGACGATATGGAAGTACATTACAAAGTGTGTTGTTTCTCAACACTTGTCTGCATAAAATAGTAGTTATCCTGTATCTTCCAGTGGATTTCTTCACCAAGCAGCAGTAGGCATATTCCTACAGGCAAATACCTAACAAAGTGTTTAGCTCAGATGAGAGTATGTATTTATTTGAGTAGACATAGTATTACTCTGGAGAAAGGGTAATGTTTACTACCCAGGCACATATGTATTGGTTACTCTGGTGCCTATTTACCTTTTCTCCCTCTACCCTCACCAGATCGCCATTCCTTAAGTACCCCATATTATCTTCCAAGGTCCTTCGTAGCCTGTGGACTTACTGTTGCTGCTTCCTAGAATGTTCTTCTTCCAGATTATCACGACAGGCTCCCTGATAACATTTAATTCTGAACTCAATAATCACTTCCATAAAATCACATCATCTATATTCCTCAAACCCTTCCTCATAGAAACACCAGTTTTTACCTATCACATACCCTTATTTGATATTCATTTGGCTTATCACTTTTGAATTTATTTCATTATGTTCGTATTCATAACTTGTGTACTTCCTCTCCCACACTGTGAAAGATCTAAGTGATTTAAGACCTTGTCTGTATTAACGAGTGTTTTATCTTTAGCACCTATGAGTACTTAGCACACAGTAGATAATACAACGGTTTGTTGAATAAACTAATGTGCTTTTCAAAGAATACTATAAAGAGGATTGATGAAAGCAACTGGTATTAGTAAAGGGAGGAGAACACTGCATATTTTCTATGATGACTAGATTTTCTCAGGTCCTGATAAGTCATAGAATTTAGAAGCTGGAAAGAGCTTGAGGTCCAAAGAAAAGTGGATCCTCAGTGTCTCAGTTAACAACTGGTGGAGTAGAGACTAGGTGTAAAGGCTTTGTACTGCTTCCCTTTCCCTACCAATCCCCATGTTCAGACATCGAAGCTTAAATTATGCTCTCCTACTAGCTTTATTACAACTGTCAGTTTTTAAATGCAGAGACATTTATTAGTATAGTATTACAGTAGTCATGGCTGCTCTATCAAAGTACCTCAAATGTCATGGATTAAGCCAAATAAAGTTACCATTATATCATTATGTATGTCAGAAGTCAGACACAAATCACCCTGGTAAATTTTAAGTGTCGCAGACAGCATTCCCTTCTAGAAGTAATAGTAGGGAATACATTTCCTTGTCTTTTTGGCTGTAAAAGCTGACTTATTCCTTGTATGATGCCCGCTTCCACCATCTTCTAAAGCAGACAAGGCTGGTCAAGTCTATCTCAGATCACCTCTCTCTGACCTGCTCTTTTCTCTCTCTTCCACATTCAAGAATCGTTATGGGCCTCCCTGGTGGACTAGGGATTAAATTTCAGACTATCTCTGCTGTGGCCTGAGTTTAATTCCCCACCATGGAGTTAACCCACGTGTGTAGCAGACCTCTCTGTCTCACCTGCTGCTCCCCTCAGCAGTGTATTTCAGTCAATCCACCTGTTCTTCTCTTCACTCTGTCTCTGGTGAATCCTCTTCCTACCTTCACCTCTGGCCAACACCCCAGTTCTTCTATGCATAAAAAAATAAATCTTTTTTAAAAATCCTTATGATTACATTGGGTCTCAACACACACAATCTCTATTTCAAGATAATATCTCTATTTCAAGACTAGCTAGTTAGCCATTTATTTCCATCTGCTACTTTAATTCCTTTTGCCACATAAGATAACATATCACATATTCTAGGGATTAGACCATGGACACCTTCGGGTGGAATTATTAATCCTATCAGAAATAATATGAAAAGCATTTGATAAATTACCTACTTCAAAGATAACTGTGGTTTATATTTTGGAATTTATGGCACCATTTGAAGTATAGGTAATTTTTGGTGATAATAATTGATGCCAAATGATTTGCCCATATCCATAGTTGTTTTTTTTTTTCTTTACTTGATGTACAGCTTCTAAATGTTTAAAATGGGACTCTCATATAAGTTTAAGGTAAACAAGTATCAAAAAAATTTATTCAACCTATTAACTAATAAAGGAATCATGATTGTAAAACTGGTTCAAACGCAATTTATGGTTCTCTATGATGAAGAGAACTCTATATAATCCATCACTCAAAGAAATGTTCAGTGATTTTGCTCTTATCAACAAACATAACTATTTAATATCTTATATGACCACTACACTACATAACCTTTGGCTTATTCTTTTTTACCAGATAGAATTCTACTAGTAAAGATGTAATCTCATAGTGTCTGCAAGTGTCGTCAAATATTTAGGTGTATTCTCTTAGATAATTTTGTAATTCTGGGTAAGCCTATTTCAAAAACGACTCTGAAAAGAACGGAGTCATTCTGTTACTTTACTTCCAAGTTTTGAATAATGTTCCTGGAATAAAATTTTAAGAAAATCATTGAATTAAAAGTTATGCATGATTTACAGGTTACATTTACTTTTTTTTTTTTAAGCAGGGTTCTTTTATTTTTTATTTTATTTTATTTTTTTATTTTTATTTATTTATACAAGCACAGGGTACAGTCAGAAGCGCGGGAGGGTGAGAGAATTCACCGAGCCAGAGCGGGGAGCAGAGCAGGCAGAAGGACCAAAGTATACTGCTGAGGGGAGCAGCGGGTGGCAGGAGAGGTCTGCGCGCCATGCGGGACCCTCCTCCAGTGGCCAGGGAGCAGCCGGGGATCGAACCGGGGCTGCAGAGGCTGCGGACAGCTTCGCAACCCAGAGCTAAACCGCTGCACCACCGTGGAGGCCCTACATTTACTTTTTTAATTCCATAATTTTTATTTTAATTTTGAGGTTATACTTTCATTCTTCCATGGATCAAATGGTTACATTTACTTTTAGAACTATTATGTTTATAGATGATGATTCATTGTATGTCTTGTTTGGATTTAAGAGTAATGATGAAACACTGGATTTGTGATGTTATTTTACCATACCTAGTTTTTTGTTTTGTTTTGTTTTTAATTAATTTATTTTTTTAAAGATTTATTTATACAAGAACTGGGGTACAGTCAAAGGTGCAGGAGGGTGAGAGAATTCACCAGAGACAGAGCGGGGAGCATAACAGGTAGACAGACCAAGGACACTGCTGAGGGGAGCAGTGGGCTAGGCAGGAGAGGTCTACTGCGCCATGTGGGACTCTCCCTGGCCGGCTGGGAATCAAACCCGCGCTGCAGAGGCTGTGGACAGCTTCGCAGCCCAGCGTTCAACCCACTGCGCCACCGGGGAGGCCCCATAAAATTTATTTATTTATGCATGCAAGAGCTGGGGTGCAGGCCAGAGGTGGGGCCAGGGAGAGGATGCACCAGAGACAGAGTGGGGATCAGAACAGGCAGCTCTACTTAAATACACTGTTGACCGGAGCAGCGGGCTAGGCAGGAGAGGTCTGCTGCGCCTTATGGGTTTCTTCCTGGCCTGCCTGGGATCGAACTTGAGCTGCAGTGGCTGGCAATAGCTTGATTGCACTGTCTGTAACCCCTGGGCTACCAGGGAGGCCTCATACATAATTTAAATTATTTGTCTTAATGGGTCTTTTTTTTTTAAGGATTAACAAGACAATATATGCAAAACTTTATTTTAATGTTTTAGCATTGTATCATTTAAGACAGTGTTACTCAAGAGATTTTTAGTTCAGGCAACTGTAACCAGAGACAGCCTGCAGCAGGGGAGAAGGGAGTAGGATCAAAACAAGAGTGGTGGGAATTTTACGGGGACTATAACAAAGATGAAAATGCATGCATTGTACAAAAATGAAAAATCATGTAAAATATATATATATAATATATAAACTATATATAAAAATATTTTAAAAGAGATTTTTAGTTACTGTAGACTTATATTACTCTAAGCTTATTGACTATATTTTGTACCTTTTAAAACATTTGTTATTTGTTTTTAGCAACTGAAATGCTATCTAGATTATGTAAAATAAAATTAAGTAATGTTTGTTTTATCCTCAGAATTTCAACATTCTGACTATTTTTATTGTTTCTTCAAAATAGCGATGCTGGTCATGTTGAGTTTGTAGTTATTTAACTGGATTTCCACTAGCTGTTCTGAAATGTTGAGTATGCTGCTGTGAAACCAGCTTATAGAAACAGTCAGCTATTAGCATGTCATTAGCCTTCTTAAATAACAAGGGCAATTGAATAGTGGTTCCTATTAACAGTATTAACATATGAGTAACATTTATCAGGGTACATTTTAATGTTATCTTCAAAGTCAATGCTCATATCTTTAGAGTGTACCCAGACTCAAATGTCCCTTTGGTACAACTTTTGTTTATCTAAGATGACAGATAAAAAAACAATCAGTTACTGAATCTTTAGAAAAACTTTCCATTTTTTTCCTACATATACTATTAACTTACTGTGCATTTAGAATTTGTCTTATTTCTATATATAGAATATAAAACCCCAAATAATAATGACTTATAAAAGAGATGATTGTTTCTCAAGTAAAAGAAATTCACAGATCATCAGTAGGATGAATCATGATTATAGGACCCAGGATTCTATATTTCTAGACTGAATTCCTTCTTCAGAGTCATCAATAGCTCAAGATGAAAGTGTTGTGCCCAAGATCAGCAGACTCGGTGAAATGTGGAACCAAGCTTAGCCGAGGTTTCGCCATTTTGTATATCCTCCACCTTGCTATGTTAGTCCTTGTCCAGCCGCATTCCGGAGATAGTTTCAGCAGTCACAACGCTCACTCCACTTGGTGACGAAAAAGCAGACCACCCCAGCCACCAATGAGGGCAGTGAAAGCGTCATAGAAATAACACCAAATTTTTACACTTAAATGTTATTGTCTACAACTTACAGAATAAAATCAGGACAAGAAAGGGAAAATATTTATAAATATTATCACAATATTATTAATCAAACATTTAGTGATAATGAGCCATTTCTGTCAGCCTTAATTATTCAAACTGGTAGAACTGACAAAAATCTCAAATCAAACACTTGAATTTCAGGTCTCACTTTAATTAATTAGAAGATTTGCTGATTGAGTTACCTAAACTTGAACCTAAAATCATCATCTAATTTAACAGTAAACATATCATGATTTTCTTATAGTTTAAAAGTTCACTAATTTTATAGTAAGTTGTAATTTATAGTTTTTGATATTTTATGTTTCTCATTGGACTAAGATATAAATTATGGTTGCATTTAACTATTATCATGCATATTTCTGGTACTCTCAAGACCTAAATAATTTTTTGGAGATATAGTTAAGCACAGAGTGCTACTTACTAACCCCTTAATAAAAAAATGCCATTTCTAGAAACATGTAGATAAGACTCAAAGGCAGAAATACCTACTTAAATTTACATCTTCTGCCTGTGATTGAACCAAGACACTAAATACTTTCTTTCGTTTGCAAATTTGAGGACTACTTTCATATTAGAGGTATAAATCTTAGCTAATCCATCAGGAGGGAAACTATTTATTTTATACTGAGAAAATTTTGTTTCAGGCGGAGTGAAGATGTTTGACTGATGATTGTCACCTTTATATGCCTTGTAACTGTGATAGATGGTCTTGAGCTTCAGTGATTCATAATGGCATTTGGAAGCATATAAAAAAAAAGCAGCTAATTCAAATGAAGGAGTCAGTAAAACATCACAGCAAATGTAGGTCGCAGAAAACTGTGACAATCTAACAGAAGGGCAGTGTGTTGCCAATGAATATACTTGAAGACAGTAAAAGAAAACTATTTCTACACTCATCACTGGCTCCAGATAAAAGTGTTTTTATCTTTTGTACTGCGGCTTCCCAGTGTGACAACCTTCTTCCCTCCATGCCTTTCATTCTTCTGATCCTCCTCACATCACCAGCCAAATGGCTGTATGCTTTCTTCCTCTTAAATAGTCAAATCTCCTCATTTTCGAGGGGAGAAAAAATTTTACGCAGAAGAGTCATGACAACTCCGAGGAGCGTGTGTTTGGCAGTGTTGAGATTAGAAATTCAATTTTACTGGATTTCCAGTCCACTTGCAATTGCATTACTGTGTTCTTTAATAATTCCTGTTAAATATTATCTTGGTTTGGATATCTGGTTAGTAACTAAACACAGGCTAGAATCTGCACTCCTCACCCAAATCTTTAATATCTTCCTCAATATATTCTTATCATCAGTGAGTGAATTTGCACTGTAAGAAGCTTCCAGTTCCCTTTGGTTTCTAGAACCAATGAAAGATAAGCTAAGGGAAAAGGGCCCTCCCAGCACAGTACTTGCAAAGTCATAAGGATATGCCAGTTTAGGCTTCCTTGACAAATCATTATTTAATTGGTTCTTTCAAATAGATTTTTTTTAACACATTCTTTGTACCATGTACTGTGCAAGGTTCTAGGGATTCAAGAGGGAAAAAAAAATCTTATTTCTTCCATCTGCCAGGGCAAGTGGGTAGATAAACTATCCCTTCCTGAACCAGCGAAGACTGTATGAGAAACAAAATTACAGAAGAGCAAGTACCTACCAGTACAGGAATGATACTTTTGCCCATCCATGAAAAATAAATATCTGTTACTATGTCCCTCTTTGTATTTGCAATTCTTCGGAACTGAATTTCCAAGCAGGGCAGTTAGATGCAGTTTGTAATTCCGGGTCAGCTCAAAATACCCTGCATTCAGGATCTGTCTTTATAGTTGGTGGATGCCACACATCCTTTCCCATCTCAAAATACCTTTCCCATTGACCTGTCAGGTCCCTGAGTCACATCATTAGTAGAATTGATTCTGCCATGTCATTGTCTACTGAAAGCGTTATTATAGTAGACATATGTACTTTGCTCAGAAAAAAAATATCTTAACAAGTTAGTCTCTATTAGTTTTCTAGGGCTGCCATCAAAAAAGTATAACAAAAATGCACTGTCACAATTCTGAGGTTAGAAATCTGAATGGAAGGGTTGACAAGGTCACTCTCCTTCCAAAGCCTCTAGGTGAGGACACTTCCTTGCCACTTCCAGCTTCTTGTGCCTGAACTGTTCCTCAGCTTGTGACAATATAACTTTAATCTCTGTCCCCAACATCACATGGTGTTTGCTTTGTGTATGTGTGTGTCTGTCTGTCTTTTCTCTGTTATAAGGACTCGAGTTATACAGAATTTAAAGCCCATTGTAATCCAATGTGACCGCATGTTAACTAATTATAGCTGCCATGACACCATTTCCAAATAAGGTCATCTTCTGAGGTAGTAGGGTTCAGGAATTAAGGATACCTTTTGGGAGACACTATTTAAACCCTAACATTAACACATAAAGTTGTTTATCGGGTTAGTTAGATCTCACCTATCAGGATGAAAGAACCCTGGAAAAAAATGACAAACAATGTGGATATGTCTTTATGAAATAGAGAGGATGAAGGGGCAGAGAAGTTCTGTGAAGGAGCTTAGAATGAACCTGTGTGGCTATCAAAAGTGAGGTGTGATGATTGACAATGCATGGTAGACCAGGAGACTAGATCAGGCATCAAAGGGGTTGCCAAAAGATCATGTCAGCTAGAGAAGTGAGGGGGCTGAGGAAGACAAACTTCATCTGCTTCATAAGTTTGCCTGGGGCCAGAAGATAAATGAACTTTAGAAGCAGAGTTTTGCAATTTAAAGTAAATTAAGTCAATGAATAATTTCCTCAGAAAATTGTCTTTGGCGCTCTCACAGCTCTTTTATATCTCACACCATTTTTTTTTCCCATGGGAAAAATTAATGGTTAGGACAAGTTGAATCCATACCACTTAAGTTCCCTTTAAATAATCAAGCAAGATTAAAATGAGAATATCCATAGTAATAGAATCTGCCACCAAGGGATATAGCTTACCAAGAATACTCTGACTAATGCCATTCATTGACCACCTCTTACCTTCCCAAGAGCAATAAGGTAATATTGCAATGGGGAGGATTTTAGACAGATAATAAAACGCTCCCAATATTGCTGCATCATCTTTCCTTGAGGAAAATTAAGGAATATGAAAGAGATTATCAGAAATGGTTTAAGTACATGTTACCTTACTTCACTCCACCTTATATATTTTTCTTATTTTAATCAAAATCTCCCCCAGCATAAATATTCTTTCTCCTTGCCTCTCAGCATAAATGAAGAGTTTTTCTTTCATTAAATAGCTTTTGTGTCCTTGAGAACCGTGCCACATGATAGAACTGCAATCAAGGTTCATACTGCAGGTCTCTTTCAAAATAAGCCATCCTTTTCTTTGGAAAACTTTTGGTTGGGGTCTACCATGACCTTGCAAAATGAGACTACTCTGAAGAAAATTGCATCAGAACAATGTAATCAGGGCATTGCTCATTGAACCTTGTATCAGATAAGTAACCTACATTTCCTAAGTTTTATGCCTGCCTCTCCAAGGGCTTCATTGTAATTATAATTTCTTGGTTACTGATATCCTCCAAGTTTACCACTCTGTTGAGAGATCTGGTTTACATAGTCTATTTTCTGTAACATGGGAACATTTCATCATTTCCCTCCAGGAAATGGAGGAAGGTTTGCCCCCAGCCTTTACTATCACTCATTGAGATTAGGATGATGCCCTAGTTCTGACAGAACAATCCTGGCTTATCTACAGCTGGTGATTCATTCTGACCTGATCATTTTCTGTCATATTTGTTCATACTCAGTCTTCCCTATTTAAAATAAGTATAAAATATCCAAGTGTATTTCAAGCAACTTGTCAAGATATACAAAAAAAGGTTATCTATTTTCTAAAATCCTGACTAATGTTTATTGTATTAGTCAGGGTTCTCCAGAGAAAAAGAACCAATAATAATGATAATAATAGTGATATATCACATATATGTATATATGTGCATGTATTATATAGATATATAATTTATATGTCTTTTATTATAAGGAATTCACTCAAGAGGCTGTGAAGTCCCCAAATCTGCAATCTATCTGTAACCTAGAGACCCAGAAAATCTGATATATATTATCAGTCCTAAAGTCAAAAAATTAGTAGATATAAAATCCAAAAAAAAACAAGTGTCTTGGTCCAAGTCCAAAGACCAGACAGAAACAACAACCCAGCATAACAGTCAGACCTTCTTACTTGATCTTTATTGTTCTATTCAAATCTTCATTTGGGTGAATGAAGCCCATCCACATTAAGAACAGTAAGATTTTCTCAGTCTGTGAGTCAAACATCAATCTTTTCTAGAAACACCCTCACAGACACATTCAGAATAATATTCAGAATAATATTTGGCTGAATGTCTGGGCAAATGACGACCCAGTCAGGTTCTGACATCACAGTTGTCAATAGTATCAGCTAGTGCCATAATTATAGACATCATCTGGGAGGTGACCCTGGAATGGAATCAGGGTCCCACAGAAGACATAAGCCAGATTTTCTATAAAGGAATGGCCTGTAAATTTTCATGCCATATCAATTGGATCCTGTCTTTTCTACTCTTTACTTGGAAAAATTATTTAACTTTATAGTCCTCAGTGTCTTTACCTGTAAGATGAGAATTATTAAAAATGGTCCATAAGGTTGTTATTAGAATATCTTTCAAGGCAAGATTCTCAGATCATCTGCTACACAATAATAAAATCATAGTGATTGCTTCCTTAACAGATTCCTAGACCCCATCCTTAAGGATTCTGATTCAGTAAATCTGGAATGTATCCCAGATCTCTGACATTTTAGCAATATCCCAGATGACTACCAAGTCTGCCAAGCCTGGAGAACTACAGCTGTGAGATTTAAGTGTAAACTGCCTGGCACATAGTAGGAGTACAACAAAACAGATCTATCCTAGACAGACCACAGGCTCCTTGAAAACAGGGATGGTGTTATTAACTCTTACAACCCCCACAGTTCAATATTTTGGCACATAATAGATGCTCAGTAAATGTCTGTTGATGTTTATGGTTAAAATTCACTGGTCAGTTAGAAGCAAAGAACAGAAGAGTCAGGGAATATTTGCTTCAAGTAAAACAGCATAAAAGTAAGACATACTGTCAGAAAATAAATAAGATGGATGACTGCAGTTCATTTTTTTCAGATGTCAACACTAGGGATGAATAACAGCCACAAAGAATCAGACAGCTAGAATAGACATATACAAGAAGGACACATAATGGATACCGTAGTGGGAAGGGAGCAGCAGAAAAACAAAAACAATACCAAGCTCACTGGCAATCAGGACTATGATGCCCACAAAGTCTGAAGGGTCACACATGACAAGCTGGAGAATGGAGACCTCACCCTGAAAGTCTGAGGCAGAAAAACTCAGATACATGGAAGTTTGGGAAATTGTGGGGAGATTATCATGAGCAAATCACCACAAGTAGGTAGACAGGTAGTTTTAAGGGTGGTGTCACACTAAATCAAAAATAAAAGCATGTGGACAGGAAATATAAATATCACTAGATCTATGATGAGATCAGACAAATTGAACATACCTACTCAATAAGAATATTGGTTCTAAATCAGTATGGAAATTTGTAGAAATGAAGCTGTTGGAATCCTATTCCACATGTTCTCCATGTCTGTTAGAGACCTAGGAATAAATAATTAATTTTTACACTGAAACTAACATGGTTGATACTGCATTAATAAAATGGTGATTAGATCTTTAAGTGTAATATATCATGAAAAAATTCTTTGATTCCACTCACACACTTGAAGACAAATTTAGATGAAGATGTAATCATTTTTAAAATAATAGTGAATTAACCATGTGAAAATGACCTTACAGATTTGAAGAAAACACCAGACATGTGTATACATAAAGCTTTTTCCTCTTCCATTTTACATTTAATTACCTCAGATATTATCCATAATGATGAATGGATCTATATTCCTCATTTTAACATAATGCAATTTTCTAGGGCATCACTTTACACATAACTGTGCTTTTCCAGTACCTGAGTTATAGCTTTATATCTTATTGTGCATATGAAATATTTAGACAGCAATTAGTCCAAGTATCCAATAAATTAATTACTTGCATTTTAGAAAGTCACATGCCCACAATGTGCAAGAAGAACCACAAAAAATTCTATGGCAATATAAACATTTGTATGTTTTTACAGATAAGTCCATTACATAGGGTCATTCATGGGGAAAAAGTAGCAAGCAAAATACAAGATTTATCAGGGTAGAGCCCTAAGGGTTATAAAAAACACAGGAAAATTCAATTAGAACTGCAGAGAGTTGGTTCAATCTCTTAATCGGCACTGCAGCACAGCAGATTAATATTATTGCCTACTATTTAAACTTTATTACTCCATTTTTCTATCTGTGATCCTCTGCTTTGCCAGCCCACCTTGAAAAGATGGCAGGCAGAACTATATAATACTTTTTATGGCCTTGGCATCAGCACTGTTTTGTGGCTAGTACCATTGTAGAAATGATGAGGTGAGGAAGCAGGCAACACTTTAGCTTGTTTTATAAGCCAAGTGTGGGGCTGTTTGCCCGCATTCTAATCACAAAAGCCGCCAGTGAGCACTTTGCCTGCTCCTACCGACTGACAGCACAATTTGCAGGAGAGATTTTCTATAAAATTATCCTCACAAAGTCATAGGCAGCAAGAGAAAAAACAATGACCACAGCAAAGACTCTAAAATAGTTCTTGTTAGAACAAAGAGATAGATTTACCAAATGACCTTGGGCAAGTCACTCAACTTGTGGTATCATGAAAAATACTAGAAGCTTATAAAAGCCAGAATGCTCAATAAGCAGTACTTAGCATACACATGCTTAAACCTTTTTTTCCCCTAAAAATAGTAGGTATATTAGTTTCCTTGAAGTACTATAACAAATTACTATAAACTGAGTGACTTACAACAACAGAAATTTGTTCTGTTAAAGTTCTAGAGAATAGAATTTGTAAATCAAATCCTCTTTATGGCCAGACATACTTTCAAGCTTCTAGGGAAATAGCTTCCTCACCTCCTCTGGCCCTGGACGATCTGTGGCATTCCTTGTCTTTTAGCTAGTCATTCCAATCTTTGCTTTTCCTGCATACCTGAGTATGAATGCTTCTTTTTTTTTTCTTGTATAAAAACACTAGTTATTTAGGGCCCAATTAATCTAGTATGGCCTTTTCTTAACTAATGATACCTGCAAAGACCATTTCATGAATTTTGGGAAGACACTATTCAGCTCCCTTCAGTGGAAGAATTAAATGTATAGACATATTTCTTTCAATATTTGAGATGAGCAGACATGAGTACTCAAATAATTTAAATTATATGTCTTTTCATTAATGAGTTATTGGACACATACAATATACAGAGACACAATCTGCTTGTTTTTATGATATGTGAACTTATACAGCCACATTTATTCTTCTTGAAACCGGTTAGTTATTGTAGAAGCAGATTCTTTCTCATAGTTTATTTTGCAAAATAATAGATTCTTTGCTTTGCTAGTCACTATAACGTCTGTTCACCATGTAAAATAATGTGTACACTGATTTGGGGTGGGGAGATGACTCTGCTTTATCAATTTTTGAACTTAAAATCAGATTAAATTTTGTTTTCTGAGTATTTATATAGAGTAAAACAATGAACTCTTAGAGTTCCCCACCCCAAATCAGTGTACACATTATTTTACATGGTGAACAGACGTTATAGTGACTAGCAAAGCAAAGAATCTATTATTTCACAATCAACACATTCTCTCTCACTTAGTCATTTTTTGAATAAAAGAGCTCCAGGTTAGGTTTGGGGTTCATTTTGTATTGGCACAAGAACTCATTAGATTCAGCTTTAGTCAATATTTTTGGCCAAATAAGATTCCTGTTTGGACAAGCAAAGTTTTCCTTTCTCAGAGTTTGCAATTCTCATCCATTTTTCAGGTTCACAAGACATATGTAAGTGTAATCTCCCTTCCATACACCACAGATTCATTTCTTTTGTCCATTTCTTACCAGGTGTTGATTAGAACATCCCAGTTGCTGCTTGTATCTATTTTATAATATAGAGTATTTGAATTGGTATAAATGGAAGTGTTTATTTGAAAATATATCTTTTTTCCTTACACTTTTATGATTCCAAGGTTATATTTTACTTCTGAAAGTTAACAACTGATCATTTTTTTTTTCACATTTCAAATCAATTCCCATGTTTCATCTAATTTATTTGCCTAGAGTTTATGTTTTGTGCCACTAGGGAGAGTAGTAGCCAATTTCAACCCCTTCAAGGATTGTATGTATTGATGAGAATATTCTATCTTCTTCTCTCCCATTGGTCAGAAGGGAGCTGACCACCTCACCTTGTTCTTTTTCCTCAGGCACCTCCAACAGCTCACCTGCCCTGCCCTGGCAACCTAAATATGTGTTTCATCTAGCTTCCTCCTTTTGTGCCAAGTCAGTGTGTTAATTTTGCCTTTTCTTTTATTGTTAATTTGGTCAATGTCATTTTGAACCTCGGTGATAAGTTCCTAGAGGGAAAACTCAAATCTGTGTGATTTTCTTGGCATTAAAGCAGGTAAGGTGTCACATGCAATTAACTTCCTTACAAGTTGATCTTCTCCCTTAGCTTCTCCCAGGACACCTTTTCAATTTCTTTTCCTGCCTCCTTTTCTTCAGTCTGTACCTTAGTACTGGTATCCTCCAAGGTTTCGTCCTTTTCACTATTCCTAGGCCTAAGCTCACCTACTCACCTGCCTTCAACTAACCTGCCAACTATCAATTCTCAAATTGGTGTGCAGCCAGATGTCTTGTGCTGACTACTAAATACCTATTATAGAGTCAGTAGTTGTTGACAACTGAATGTCTCATAAATACATGAATATTCACCCATAACTCTTTAAGAAATATCTTTTTCAAATTTCATTGACTGTTGCCTACAGAAATAAATGTATTTTGCCTCTCAAATCATAGAGTATATCCAAAACCACAAAAGGGCCACCTGATTCGGTACTCCCAGTAGCATGACTATAATTCAACAAGTCATCATTACCTCCCGAATTTCTCCTACTCCTGTATTTTCTCTCCTGGTGAATGAGGCCCTGTTACAGAAATCTGCAAGTTATTTTGCACTCTTCTCTTTCTTACCTAGTTGGCCACAAAGTCATAAATGTTCTAATTCTCAAATATGTCTCAGGTTAAACAACAAATCTACATCTTACTGCATATTCTATTATTGCATGAAAAACCTAACAGTTCTTACCTCTATTCTGTCTCATGAACATTAATCTATCTTCCATACTGCCACATCCATTATTGTCCTTCACCTTCTGTTTTCCTGTCTTTCTCTTTCCACATAGAGACTGCTTTTTCAGCAGTCCTCTTATCAGCAATACAGCGGAGAAAGCAGAATTATAAACTAATATCAGCTATGTATAAATTATCATAGAAGTTTCATCAGTTTCAATATCTCAGAAAAGAAATGAGGTAGAAATCTAAATGAACCTGCTAAGATAATATAAGGCTGCTATCTTGAAGAAGTAAATCTAAGTCCTCACCTTGTATCTACCACCTCTATCTTTCTCTTTAAGAGGTACGTGAGAATAACTGATTTGCACTACTCTTTCCTTTTGGGATGGCCATTGAACTGCTTCTCCAGAAACTCCAGAATTTCAAGGAATATGTTTGAAGATTATTGATGGAGTCCAATACCCTGTGTTTAGAGATAGTATATATGAGCCCATGATGTGTCCAAAATCAGAGAGGTCTCAATATTTGTCAGAAGATAAATCCAGACCTATCAAACAATAGCACATGTTTTTATTTGAGGTAGGGTGTGTGTCCTTTCCTTGTCCCTCTTGCTATTTTCCCTGAATATAAAAAGATGACTGTCCTAAATATGTCATTAATTCCATACCTATGTTGGAAAGGCCTTTGTTGTCAGTCTGCTATGTCTAGCATGTTAGTCAATATAATATTCTCAAAAATCCCACTCTCAATTAAAATTATAATGAAAAATAGGGCATCTTTCTACAATCAAAAATATGTCTGGAATTTTAATGGCTTTCAAAGCCTATTAAATCCTTCCACAGATCCCAAATTTAAAAAAAATCCTGCCCTAAGACTTATTGGGCGTGCATTTTATGGTGTAGGCCAGGGGTGCAGAAAATCCAATAACCAGCTTCTGGTTCAACCAAATTATAACATGAATAACTAAAGTAATATGGTGTACTATTGGTTTATTCATGTGCTATTTGATTATCCTTGCAAGTCAGAAATATAAGGGTGGAGAAAAGGTTTATAATTAGCACAATGAAGCCTCTTCTTGGGAGAGGTATTTAGGTTTGTTTTGCTTCATTTTATGTCATTAGAATTAAACTCTAACATAGCAATGAATATTAAACAATTCAAGGGAAAAAATCTAGAGTAGAAGTATTAATGTGAAATATATCAAAACATGAAGGATTGCATGTTATTAGAAATTGTGTAGATATGATCACAAATTTCCATACAGTTTTCTCCTTTGTACTGAATGTCATATTTCTTATTTGAAACTCACTAATGGCCACCAAAACTTAAATATTCCCTGGATCATCAAAATCTATTCAAAGGGCTGATTAAGAGCCAGATGACTGGAGTTGTCTCAGCTATGAAGAAAGCATGGAAGTTCTCTATGAGCTAGGAAATAATTGTGGATGTGAAAAAAAGTATATGGTTTCTAGTTAAAGGCACTTACTGAGTCACAGAAGAAGACCCGGGCTATTGGCCCTGCCTGGTACCTAGCCTTAGGTACCGAAGTGTATCTGTGACCACTCATCTCTCATAGAATGCAGGTGTCTCGGTTAGCTCAGTATGAAGAATGAAACAGGTCATGCCTTGGTGAAATTTTCTGCAGAGATTTTTTTTTTTCTGGTTCACTTTGCAAGCCACAGAAGTGGTAATTTTAAATTCTACTTTGTATGTGACTTTCCATATTGCTGTAACATTGGGGTGCTATTAAAGATAATATATAAGATGCTTTTAAGCTAGTTTTTGTTGAGATCAGCTTTTACTAGACTCATGATGCATTGAATTTTATTGTTACTTTGTCTACTTTGTAAGTGTCTTATTACATAAGAACCAGGTGCTATATGTCTGCTACTCAATTTAAAAGGGCTATATACCATCCACTAAAATTTAAAACAACACTAAAATGAAGAAGCTACTGGCTGAAATGTTCCTTTGTGAATATCCCCCCCATTTCTTGCACTGCCTAATTGTGGCCATTCTATCCAAATTGGCAGTTCAGGGAATCATCCAGTTCTGGAGGTGATGCCTTTTTCCATTTGTCCCTGCTTCAAAGACGTATACATGTTTAATGAAGTTTAACCGTATTTTAAAGACCTGGTTATTTATTACTGATACATAAGATATGAAAACAACTGGATATAGGATCTATGACTTTTAGTGTTTCAAACATTAAAAATAATTCTAGGAATGATTTTAGTAAGTTTTACAATAGGAAAATTGTTAGCCATTTGAAGAGTAATTGCATAGACTTTACTTGAATTATAAATGGGAACGATCATTGTACTTACCAACTTCACATACACTTTATGGGAAAAACATAAAGCCATGTCTATTACATATACAATTAGTTAATTGAACACTTTGGCAATTTAAATACTATGAATTCATAATATTAACCAAATTTCTGTGATAGTGTAAGACTAAAATTTGGCCATGCAACAGAATACCCATTCTTGCTATTTAGTGAGAAAAAAATTAAACTTTTACTACCATCTCCATTTTACAGATGTGGAATCTATGTCTCAGAAGGGTTAAGAGAAGGTCACAAAATTCTTATGAATCACAACAGGAATTCAGACACAATTAAAAAAATGTGTACATAAATGTCAAAAAAAAGATTATTGTTTATCTCTTTTTACGTCGTTATACATTGAAATCATTTTTCAATTGGTTTTTCCAAAGAGAATTCTTCAGTTAATTATGTAGGTATTTATTACGATAATTGATTCATGAAATTGCGATTACCTTTGTTCATTTGATTTTGGAGCAGCAGTATTGTAACAAATAAACAATCTCATCATTTGCTACTTTTTTTCCAGTGAGTGCTCCTGAAAGAAATTAAAGTGATACATCATCACTGTATCTTCCTGTAAAGTCAGATAGAACAACATTTGCAAATCAAATGACATGCAGTTCTACCTAACAGAGATTTGGCTCAATTATGAGTCTGATTTTGGGTTGGTTACCATAAATCATTGATTTTCATTTCAAAGGTGCATATTTGTAGATACCTACTTGCTCTGTGATGGTGACTAAAAACCTAAATACATAAAACTAGAGACATCAGTGTATTTTCTTCATGGCAAATAAGGGGAAGAGGCACATAAAATATCTTCCAGAAAGTATGACATAGCTGCTATTCAATGTAGAATAACTACATAGGTGCTATTTTAATTCCATGATAATCTTCTGCAAATAAAATTCTGATTACCCTTTATCTACATCAGGTGAAATAAAGTTTCATTTCAAACTGTAACATGAAATATGCCCTTTCTTTTCACAGCTCTTCTTTAAAGGATGCTTTGTCCCCAAATAAGCATTTTTATACAAATCTAGTGACAAGATAATAACATGTTTTTTTCTAGTTTACCAGATTTCTGTGGGAGCCAAAAAATAGTACAAAAATTCATCATGTCAGTAGACTTGTATATTAGCTATAAAGCAGACATTGATAACTTCTTGGAGGATGTTACCTTATAAAATTTAAGCTGCATTTTTTATTCCCACTGAAGGCCAGACATACTCACTGGTCTTCGGTTATGGTCTGGTATCATGGTTTCAATGACTAGACTTTGGACTGCCTGCATGTGATTCCTAGATCTGCTACTTACTAGCTGTGTGACCTTGGGTAAATTTTTACCTCTCTGTGCTTTAATTTCCCCACAGTAAAATAGGACCAGTTGTAGTTTCCATCATATAGAATTAATAAGAAAATTAAATAAGCTACTATTGCTAAAAGATTTATAACTAGGCCTGGGAGACAGAAAGTAAAGTAGAGAGAATATGGGCATTGAAGTTAAGCGAATGTAGATTTTAATTGAGTCTCATTTATTAACTATTAAATCTTTGAAAACATTTCTAAAATTTGTGAGTCTCATCAATAAAATAGGACAGAGTTGTACATCAATCCCAGCTCAGAAAACAGACCCACCCTATTTCCTTACCCCTTCTCAAATTCTCAATATACAAACATTATTACTTATGCCAAAGTCAAACTTAATAAAGTCAAACTTAATAAAAGTGAAATGATAAATTTGTTTAGTAGCTTGAAGTATAATATACTTCCTTTGAGATCTTCCTTTTAGCAAAGGTCTCCTGAAAAATTGCTTAGCAGACATATATAGTTGTAGGATTTGTTTAATCTCTTTCAAATATGATTGAAATTTTGGCAAATCAATTTAAGGAAGTTTTCAAAAAGAAAAAAGCAAAAGAATATAATAAATTTCCATTTTATTGTATTTTTGATTATGTGATGTCACTTTTGAAAGGATTTCTTTTGTTAGGAACGTAACTACCATTTCTTAGGCCTCATTTACATTAACCTTTGAATGTTGTTATTATTGCTTGCATATGAAAATCTAGCTAGTCTCTCCTGTCTGAGCAGAATACACTTGAGCTTCCAATACTTGTTTGATATTGACTTGACAAGAAATATACTCAATCTAAGTTGATAAATTAAAAGAAGCTCAAAAAAAAGGCTTAAGTTTCTTCTCATCAAAAAAAAAAAAAAAATGCTTCTCATTTCACTGTAGTGTTCAGGTGCAATTTTCTAGAAGAATTTCCTGCAGGTGAAGGCCTCACATTTCCATGTCCTTACATGGCAATGAAGTGAGGTGCAAATAAGGTTAATTCCCTGATATGCTTTGAGCCCCTCTATATGCTCTGTGCCTTGCTCAGTGCCCAAGACACCCTGTCATTTGGGAGGAAGTATAAAATTGAAAAAACACTACATTCAGCTTCAAAGATGACTGCGAATTGAGATGAGTATTTTCCTAGGAAAATTTCAATCAAGAAAGCTTAAATGTAGCTGTGAACAACATAAAAAATATTTGCAGCCTCACAAGAAATACAAATTAAAGGAAAATGAGTTGTCATTTCCCCCGTGAAATGATTAGAGATGATTACAGACATTATAATACCCAGTGCTAAGAGCAGACAATGATATGTAGCCAACACTCACTATTATTGGTGTGTAGGGTGAGATAAACTTTCTTGCAAGAAATTTCATAATATACACCTACCTTAAAACATGAGTAGAATTCTCCCGAGTGTTTTCTTTACTAAAAATCTAAAGATGGTCAGAATGCAAAGAAAAATCATGTGCAAAGGTATTAATTTCAGCTTTATTTGTTTTCGTGAAATATTGGCATCAATCTAAATGTTCAATTATAGAGAAATACTGAATAAATTATAGTACATTTAGAAGACTGCTTATACTGCTACATCATTACACTGCTATAATATA
Organism: Talpa occidentalis; assembly: GCF_014898055.3. NCBI lineage: Eukaryota > Metazoa > Chordata > Mammalia > Eulipotyphla > Talpidae > Talpa > Talpa occidentalis. Next base: position 22,682,263 of record NW_023604295.1, read on the forward strand.
TATATATACACATATATATTTTAAAAGATTTATTTATGTATACAACAACTGGGGTACAGGCCAGAGATGTGCAGGGTGAGAGGATTCAACAGAGACAGAGTGGGGAGCAGACCAGACAGATCTACTGAAATACACTGCTGAGGGGAGCAGTGGGTGAGACAGGAGAGGTCTGCTGTGCCATGTGAGTAGCTCCCTGGCCGGCCGGGAAGCGAACCGGTGCTGCAGAGGCTGCAGACAGCTTCACAGCGCAGTGCTCAACCCCTTGTGCCACCAGGGAGGCCCTATATATATTTTAACATCCTTGTTTATTTTTCACAGTATAGGATTTCTCTCCTCAAGGAGAGAAATATGTCCACAATGCTCCACCACACTCCACCATACTCTCCTCCCTCCCTGTTCTCTACATCTTCCTCTTCCTCCCTTCCTGAGTGTCTCAGATCTATGGTTTGCTTTCAAGGGTCAGTCTTACAGTCTTACAGATTGTCTGATCCTTTGTTTCGCATACTATATTTTGAAATGACATTCATAGTATAAGGAATTATTTCTGATGCAATTTTAAGTGAAAAGTCAAATAAGTGTTGTGCATATTATCTACATAAATATAAGAAATTCACTTACCATTTAAATGAGAGCCATTTACTTAAGAGCCATTTACTTAAGAGCCTAAAATCTGGATGACTAGTCAAGAAAATAAATCCATCTGGTGGAAGTGAAGAGGTATAAGTAGTATGAACAACAGATATCTGCACAGTTTTTCAAAGGTATGTTTCTGCAGTGTCCAATGTTGCAGACTGCAAACAGGACTGGTATTGAGGAATGGTAAGGCATGTGGACATTATTTTGATAGTTACTATCTTCTTTGTGGGACAGCTCTCTCCCCAATCCAGGTATCTCCAGATCCTTGATTCCTGACCCCCCCAGAGCTCTCATATATTTCTGAATCTCAGAACACCAAAGTGGATTGCAGGTCCCCAGTTAAACTAGTGTGCCCAGTGCTGCTATGCTTCATGCTTGCCTCTTGTCTTGGTTCCACCCCAAAGTTTCCTCTTCTTCATGGTTATTTGGAGAAATCGTTTTGCCTATCAAAGTCCAGATTAATGCTGTATAAAATCATGAAGTCCCACATATCCTTGATTTTAAGACATAGTGATAATTATTTTAATAATTACTTATTGAGCCAATGGAATGGTTTGCACATGTGAGGATTTCAGCAGAAGTAGTTTTGTATTGAAGATGGTACTTAATGGATACCAGACAGCTGAAAAGTGGTCATTATCATCTTAGCCATTTAATTCCTTAGTAATAATGCAAATTCAATATTTATTAATCAATATTTATTACATGATAATTTCTAGCTTATTTTTGGTTGCACCTATGCCATATTGACATATAGTTTCTTTTTCCTTTTATTCTTGTGTGCACTTATACATTAATTTTCTATAGTTCTTTTTAGAAAACTGAATTAAGTTTCATGTGAGTAAAAGAATGGAAGCTTAGTCATTCCACACTAAATCACTCAGTTATGTTTTCACAATCAAACTAATGTAAAGTAAAATTATGCAGTTTAGCCTTAATTTAAAAATACAAGGAAGTTTTATCTTCACAAAAAATCTTATATCTTAAATTTTTAAATACTTTCATTTTACATTTCTCCCTTTTATGAGTGTTTTTATATCCCATCCTTCTGAGTTTTGTAAAATAAAATATAAAAGAGAGCACTGCTCTCACTGTTTTAAAGATGACTAGAATTTTTTAGTACTAACACATCATAAAATCAGCATTACCTGAATTTTCTCAACATTGTCATTGACTTAGGAGGAGAACTAAGAATTTGCCAGTCCTGAAGTTTGAAGCTATGTACTTAAATTAATTTAGAAATCTACTCTTGATAGTATTTAACCCAATGAAGCCAGGAATTAAATAATTTTCCACCTCTTTTCCCCTCCCTGGTGTATGTAAAGTATATAATTTTCATTTTTCTATCTCTCCTGAATTTTTCCTCTATACTAAGTCCTCCATCCCAAGGGTGCTAATAATATTATAATAATAACTATTATAATTAACTCATTATTAGTAATAACTTCAATGAAGTAGGTGTGAGGGAGGGGAAAACAATGGAATTTCATACTTCTTAATACAGTTATTTGTTTGCATGCCAGTACTTCCCTGAAGTTGCCTGAGATAATGTGACTTTCAGTGATTTAACAAACCTTTGCAATACATTATCCTCTTATCCTGATCAGCTGCATCATAGGTTCAAATCCCTAAGGTTGAAAAAAAGGAAAATAGAGAATTTGTTTTAATTTAAAATGGAAAATCCTCCTTAATAGGCTTGATATTATCTTATTGGTTTATATTCTTTGTAGGTACAAATAGGACTTAGAGTTGGTAATTTCATATTTAAAAACTGGATTTGTTAACTGATCCTCCATGTCATGGTCAGATAACCGTGTAAAATTATAAAAGGCTTAATTCTAAATAGAATAGTGTTTTCTTAAGAGTAGAATAGAGAATAGTCCAAATTCCCAGTGGGTGTGAGGAAAAAAAAATTCTCCTCTTTCCCTTAAAAATGCAAGAAATAAAGTGAATTCTTCCAAAATCATGACCTCTGGCTCCCTTACCTTCCTTTACTGATCTCTCTAGCACTTTTTATCATCTAATATACAATATACTTGTTCATTTATGTGTTTATACTTATCTGACCATCCTAAAATTAAATTCAAAAAAGCAGTATATTGGTCTGAGCTGTTCCCTTCTGTATCTCCATTAATTGGAACAGAGCAAACTCAGAGAGGGCCCTCAATAAATAGTAATAAATAAATGATTGAACAACTGTTACTAATTTTACAGATTTGGAAATCTGTAAAAGTTTGGGGACCAGAGTATAACAATTTTGGTAAATATGACAGGCACTTGAAAAGAATTTGTGTTCTCTATAGGATGATTGTTGTTCAATACAAACATATTAATTCAACTCTAATCCAAACTTGTAATTCTAATTATTCCTTTCAGCTTCTTTGTGCCCAAATATACATTTCTTTCATAGTGTGGCAAATGCTCAAAGTTATATACACTCTTCTAAAATAATTGTGCTTTTACCAATGTTTCCTTTGTTAATTTTTAATTACTATACTTCTAAATTTTTTTCACAATTTAATGTTCTTTTTGTCTTACATTCATGGCTATCCTTATCATAAGATACCCTCTTTAGAAATAAAAAATTGTATGTTTAATATTTTATTCTTGACTTACTTCTAAATTTAATTCTGCTCTTAGTGCTCAGTTTATTTGCTAGTAAAGCTCATCTATCTATTGGTTTTTGCATTATTTAATGTTTTGCTTAGAAGTAACAATCCTTTTCAATTGTGTTTCTTAATCAGAAAGAAATTCTTCATCTTTTGAAAGTAGAATTTATCCATTTATATTTGTTATCATCACTGCTCTTTTTCCTTAGGCATAGTCTTTTATTCTTTAATTCAATTATAAGTCCTGGCAGTTATCTATATTTTCCTAATTCTTACTTATGGCTTCGATATGTTTACTTTTAGTTTCCTACTGAGTAGAACAATTTCCAAATCTACAAAAGTAAATACACATACATTTACACAGTGTGTTTTTAACTCTAAGAATAAGCTCATTGATCAATTCATTCAACAAATATCTATTGAGTACATAATATGTGTTAGAAAATGTTCTACCACATAAGTATCAGTAAATAAAATACAAAAATCATGGCATTTGCATTCTAGTAAGTTGCATTTAATGAACTAGAAACAATTATAGTTAATTCATTGACAAGGACAAATATTAAATTACAAATCAATTCAAATCTTTTTTCTTTTTTAATTTAATGTAAAAATTTTCATATACTTTGTCATCAACATTATTCCCTGTCTATCCAATTTAAAAACTTCTTTAATGTAATCTACCTGTTTAAAGTGGAAATTTATTTTTATTTTAGCTTATTTAGATTCTATTCCAATAATGCTTTATGATTTTTAATTTTTCTATCCAGAATATTGTCACTTGGAATATTTATTGTGCTCAACAATCTCATATCACACTAGTTATTTAATGACATAGTGTTTCTATTTTTAAATTCTGAGGTTTTTTTTAAGATTTATTTATTTATGCATACAAGTAGTGGGGTATAGGCTAGAGGTGTGGGGGGTGAGAGGATTCACCGGAGACAGCGTGGGGAACAGAACAGGTGGATTGACTGAAATACACTGCTGAGGGGAGCAGCGGGCAAGTCAGAAGAGGTCTGCTGTGCCATGTGGGTAGCACCCTGCCCGGGGATTGAACTGGTGCTGCAGTGGCGGCGGATAGTTCATAGGTTGCGTCTTAACACCTTGCACCACCAGGGAGGCCCAAATTCTGAGTTTTAATTCATTATTCAAACAGAATGAATCTCTAAGTTATTTTCCAAAATGGACAAAACTTTTTGAGCAAAGCACATCTGAAATTATAATTTTGTTGTATTCATATGTAAATAATATTTGATTTAGTTAAACATTTTCTATGATAAGTTAATATCCTCCCATGAAATTTGTAGCAACTTTTCTATTATGCCCAGGTATTTCATGTCTTAAAGTATAGTTGCTAGTCAGACTTTTATGATTTTGTGGACATTTTTTACCTGTATAGTTGACAGTATGATATAGTAATTTTCCTTGTGGTACAAACACTTCATTATAGTAGGTGTATATAGACTTGTATCTGTTCTCAATAGGTTGTTGGAATACTCAGAAGTTTTGTTTAGATTTTAAACTAAGGGAAGTATTGTCCCTGTATTTGCTTTTTAGGCTCGATAATTTATAATTGCTATTTTGTTACTGTGCAGTTGCCCTGGTGATATCTTCCTCAGCAATGTGTGTCTATAATTCCAAAGATAGGAGATCCCATGCTAATTATTATAACAAAACTTAGTTTCAAAAGTTATAAACCTCTTGGAATGCTACATTTTTTTTTCTTTTCTTTCCCTCCTAGACAAGCAGTGGTGAATTAAAGACTTGTAGTAATCATTTGAACTACTAAAAATTTGAGCATACTTATCTTTGTAAAATTCTTACTTTGTTCTGTCTTTCCAAAAGGAACTGCATTATTATTTTTTCTCTATTTTATATTCCTATTTTTGTTGTTTTGGTTTTCAAGCTTCAAAGTTTCTCTAGTGCACCACTTTTATCATAAAAAACAGACTTGATTAAATTTTTATTATTTTTGCTTTCCTGTTCACAATGTGCACTACTTATTTTGACTTCCTATCATTTGTATTTATCTACCTCTCACTCATTTATCATACCACCTTTTCTTATATTCCTTTGTATTCTCATTCCCTCTTCCCTCTTAATTGCAGAAAAGTCATTTTGCTTATTAATGTCCATTGGTTTTCCTAAGTATTTTTCTTCACTGAATTGTCTGTGATGTAAATACCTAATATTTGCCTTTGTAATTTTGACTTACTTCATTATACATAATTTCATTGAACTCCTTCCATTTTGCTGCAAATTGCAATATTTTATCTTTCCTTGTGGCTGAATAACAGTCCATTTTGTGGATATATCACATCTTCTTAATCCAATCCTCTGTCAGTGGGCATACAGGTTGTTTCCATGGCCTAGGAGTTGTAAACAGTGCAGCAATGATCCCTGTAGAGCATGTAACTTGATAGTCTCATGTTCTGTGGATAAATGACCAAAAACAGAATTACTGAGTCATACGGTAGATCCATATTTAGTGTTTTTTTTAAAGATTTATTTATTTATGCACACAAGAGCTGGGGTGCAGGCCAGAGGTGTGGAGAAGTTAAAGAGTGTGAGAGGATTTACTAGAGACGGAGTGGGGAGCAGAGCAGGTGGATTGACTGAAATACACTGCTGAGAGGAGCAGTGGGCAGGACAGGAGAGGTCTGCTGCACCATGTGGATTAACTTCCTGGCCAGGCATCAAATTCGTGCTGCAGTGGCTGTCCAAACTTCATAGTGCTGAGACTCTACCACTTGCGCCATCAGGGAGGCCCCATATTTAATTTTTAAAGGTAAATTTTTTCCCAAAATTATCAGTTTACATTCCCACCAACAGTGTAATAGAGTTCTTTTTTCCACTTCTTTTCTAGTACTTATTTCTGTTTTGTTTTTTTTTTTTTTAATATGTGCCATTCTCAGTGATGTGTGATACTATCTCGTGGTTCCAACCTACGTCTTAGTTATTAAAAGAGACAATGAACATTTTTCCATATATCTGTTGTGCTTCTGGATATCCTTGATTAAAATTTTAAAAAGCAGTTCTCATGCATTAGAAAAATAGATGTCCAATCAGGCACTGCCTTTTAACTACTAAGCCAGGAGTTTTAGAAACAGTTTCCTAGCCAAGGTGAAATCACACACTGATGTATCAATAAAAAATATGGGCCTCCCTGGTGGCACAGGTGGTTGAGCACAGTGCTGTGAGGCTGTCCGCAGCCTCTGCAGTGAGGGTTGGATCCCCGCTGGCCGCGGAGCAACCCACATGGTGCAACAGACCTCTCCTGTCTCGCCTCAGCAGTGTACTTTGATCAATCTGCCTGTTCTGTTCCACACTCTGTCTCTGGTGAATCCTCTCCCCCACACCTCTGGCCTGTACCCCAGCCCTTGTATGCATAAATAAATAAACCTTTAAAAAAATATATAATACCTTTGTGGCACTGATCCTATGTAAAATAACAAAATTAGTGTAGCTCTTTTCTTTGGAAACTTAGGTTTTCAAGGATACAGATAATAAACCATAAGCATAGCAATATACCCATCTCGGTGCAGTGCTAACTGCACACTCCATTCCATGAATTACTGTTTAACCAGTTTTTGTTTTGTTTTGTTTTTTTCCTACAGTAGCAGTGTACATGGGTTTTGAGTTTGGACTTTGGATTCAGTACATCCGAGTTCAAATTCAGGCTGCCCTGCTAACCAGCTGTGTGATTTTTGAACTTATATTAGTAATACTGACTTAATAGGGTTAATGAGGATGAAATGAGTCAAGATCTATAAACTGCTTACACTGCTGTGTACATTCTAAATGATCTAATGGTGTTAAGTTTTTGAAAGAATCCAGCATGGTCAACTTTATGATTAGTTCCAAGTCCTTCAAGAATTTTGTCATAGTTTAACTCTCAGTCTTTATTTGAATTATAATTTTAAAATGTTTTATTTCTCTGTGTATTTCTTATTGTTTGAGGGAAAGTTGAAAAAGAGTATGTTGGGGCTGTTTAATCACATACCAGTTTTATTCACAAATCTTATGAAGACTGAACAGAATATCTAAACAGTTCCTAGTGACTGTATTTAAAATATTCACATATAGACATTTCTATTAACCACCAAAATTAATGTCCTCTGCCTATGGCTTTGATACCCCTTGCTGCAAGGAAGGATATCCTATTTGAATCTCTCCTTTCAAACACATCTTTCTTCCAGATCCAGGGGTCACAGAATGACTTAACATGGATTTTCAGGCTCATGGGTGGGCAGGTTAGAGATTCAGCCTCTATGACAATAATAGGTTTAAATAGACAGTGTCAGCAATGGAAATAAGCAACTGCCACGAAGCAAGACTTCTAAAACTGATCCAGTACCATGTTTTAACTATTATAAACGCAAAAAAATTTACCTACTATTAAATTAGCTAGACTAGTACTCATTTGCCTTTTTTCTCCTTAAAGTTCCCTCTTTAACTTTTTTTCTGACTTATCTTCTTTTTAAACTTACCCTGAAAGTCATACTAGTTTGGTGATATTGCTTGCTGGCTCTCACCAATAGCAGTGTCTGTGATTCCTTACTTTTAGAAAAGGATCCTGAGATATTGTTACAGATAGAGACATTTTAGAATTTCTACTTACTAGAAAAGTACCCTGCAAATTGACAATTGCACTTGCTACACAAATTCAACATCTGTTAATAAACTTAGTCCCAATCATCTATTGAGGGGTGGCACCATACTTCAGAGAATACTGACTCACAGAAGTCAAAATGTTCACTCCAAATTCACACCAATACTAAGTGGGAGAACTGACTTAATTGAGACCAAACATTCTGACTTTAATAGTTACAAACTCTGACACTTCTGTCACCACAGGGGAAGAAAAAAGTCAACTTGCTTCATTTGTGTTTGATTTGGGCCTTTTACCTCTAAGAATAAATTACTAATAATTGAAAGGCCACTTTCTTTCTCAAAAAAAGAAATGTGTTTTCTTTATGCTTCAGTTTGTTTTTCTTCAGACAATAGCTGAAGAGGGTAAGGGAGTAATGGTTTCAATAAAGCCATTTTTCATCTTTTGTTTTCAATGTTTCTTAGACATATCTCTAGACACTTAAGAAAGTACTGATTTGAAAACAGATAATCAAGTGATAATCCTCCTGCTTAATTTGTGGAGAACTTGAAAAGGTCAAATATTATGCACAAAATTTTCTACATGATCATCATCATCTACTAAGACTTAAAATTTTCATTTGGGGTAAACAGTAATTAAGAATCTGGTCTCACTGTACTATTAACATACATTTTCTCATTGTGGAGAGTTATGTATGATTATTGAGGTAGATACATAAAACAATATTTGAATAGCAATGTTATCCTCCAAAAACTTTTCTCTTGCTAATTTACTGAATAAAATGTCCTTTAAAGCTTAGAAAAACTAGAATTGAAACAAAATAAAAAAGTGTAGATAAAATTATAGAAAAATAGGAGATGACTAAAACTGACTATTACTGCAAAAAAAAAAAAAAACAGTTGTGGTTAGGGAATTTTTTTAAAAGAGAAACTGATAGATGTGTAAAATAGGTATATTGTTCTTTTCAAAGGCAAATTTAGACTGTTGCTGGTTTCTGACCAGATATGAGGACAAGAGGTGGCAGAAAGACCCCCATTAAAATGCTTGGTGAGCACTCTGGAGGCCGCCTTTGAGTTAATCGGTAATTTTTCACAGACGACATCTAATCTATGAGTATAAATTACTTTGCACTCTTATTATTCCTTAATTGAAGTGCACCAATGTGAAATTGCCATAGATGTCGCAGGAATGATTCTAGCCTCAATTAACTTGGGTGGAATTGAAGCCCTTTTTTCCCTGAACTGGGACTATTGTCTGACATCTTGTATTTATTTAAATTGTTGCTAGAAAATTAGAGGGAGACTGTGTGTGACTAGGTGTTTTATAAGGATGTTCTGGAGCCAAAAGTGCATCTACCCCATCTATTTCTATTTTAATCTATACCCTTGTAATGCAGCTGTTTTGTGTAACAGATGTGCAGCCAGCAGTAGCTTAATCTCCCCAGATTCCATTTGGAAAGTGTAGATTAATAGCACTCATATTTTTTTTTTCAGAATGGCATTTAGAGTCACTGTGATTTTTAGTTCAAGAAGCAACTGCTACTACTATTTTTTAAAACTAATTCCCTCACATAGCTGTTGTTGTTTAATATACAAAACATGGCTTAAACTGTCTGTCTAGATTATGGGAAAAGGCAACAGAATACTAAGCAGTCCTTTCTACCATTTCTAAAATCTCGTGGAGGAACATGTGTACTATAGCTCCTAAATATTAGTATTTAACTGATTTTAAAACATGTTCTTCTGTTTTTTCCTTGCTAATATCATTTGGAAAAATGTTCTTAGTTTATTATTTTCACCTGGAATTAAACACATTGAAGAAAAAGAATGTGATCTCTAATCACACAGCAATGATAGTAACATAATTAACTCTATAAATAAATTCTATAAAGTGATGATGAAATTGCTTCCCAATTCTTTTTTTAACAAAAGTTTATTAAAAACAGTTCAATAAGAAAATATACATGACCTGCTTTTTATATCCTAGTAGAAAGATACTGTACAGAAGGGAGATGGCGAAGCTATTGATTTCTTTGGTGGACACAGCCACTTTTTATTCTCATTCCAAGGCTTCTGACATAATGATGCTCTGTCCTTGCATTAACAACATTCCAGAATTGTTCTGTTGTCTGTGAGTTGCCACCTCTACACATTCATCCATCACTAGATTCATAAAGGCATCAAATATTCATGGTATTCCTTGGGCATGCCTGTCACCACTTCATTTCAAAGATAATTTCTTGTCTGAAATTTTTTTTCAACTTGGGAGGGTAAACTTTGCTCATGGTTTCTATGCCTTGAGCTCAAAGTTATCTGCACATGACATCTGTGGCTTCCCTCACATTTCCATAGGAGGCCAGGCATCCAAATTCTTGATATTACTAGTAAATATTATTGATATTGCAGATTATATCTCCAACTTTTTCCTTAAAGTAAACTTTATAAGTTCTCTCTAAGAACATATTGATCAGTTCATGTTTTGTAAATATTCAAACAAATTACTTTTCACATTGATAATCTGTTGTGTGCCTCAAAAAGTCTCTTATTTTATAAAAATGTTACCTAATATGGAACCTAATTGACATTACTTGGAGACCACTATCAAAGGTACCTAACCTTGACAAAACAGAGTCCATTTTCAATTCAAGTCCATTTATTGAGAAAGTATCATGTTTAAACCTAGAGGTGTAGGTGCACATAGTCAGGAGACTGTAAAAGTAATCCCTGATCTCAACAGCTTCCCCTCAGTGAGTTTCCTCTAAGTGTGGTTTCTTTATCTTTGTATAGCAGAAGGTAACTTTGATGTCTTTGAGAGAAAAAACCCACCTCCAGTTCTCTATTCAGTGTCTGTCTCTCAAAAGCCTTATAGACAGTCTTGTGACAGATGTTTCTTGACTGGCCTTTATCTAACCACTCTACCTTTTATTCAGATTCCTCATCTAAATGATTTGATAGGTGCAGTTGAACAGTCTCTCCAGTCTTTTCACTTTACTTACAGTTATCTGTAGCCCTCAGTAGTAGACAGCTGTCAGCTAGACCAGCTTGCATTCATCATACACCAATCAAGGACTAACACAGAGATGAGATAGACAGCCTAAGCCAACAGGCCATTATAGCTATCTCCGAAACCACTAGCGGTCCTTTCAGCTGAAAACCTCCCTGACTGAGAAAGACTAGACATTTTAGGCCACACAGTGATAGCTACTACTCTGCTTTTCTCCAGCGTCTGACCCTATTCAAATATGGACTAAACTAAAAGTGTCTGTGAATCTGCCTGGAAATTTGCACATATATGATGTAGGTAAATTACATTCTCTTGGGAAGAAAAATAATCCATGGGCCATTATTTATGTCTGTACACCAGAAATAAGCTGAACAGACATGACTAATTCATTCATTTTGGTTATGTTAACTAGTAATATGGATCACTGCACAATCAGTTCAGCTTCACAACTGGTAGATACCAGATTTCTAGCTCTACCTTCCAATTTGCAAGTGGAGCTCAGTTAGATCATTAATGAGGTGATGTGCGGAATAATGGTAGAGCTAATATCCCATTTTGGCTAAGAAGAAATGATAACAAGACTTAGACTGTCTTTCATGCAATAAATTTGAACATATGGCCTGCTGTTTGCTAAAGTATTGGTGGTGGAAACAAAAAAGTTCTTTTACTTTCCCCTCAATCTCCTTCAAGTGTTTATAGCCTACTGTGGAAAAAAGCCATGCACGTAATTATTTATAGAGAGTATCCACAATAAATATGCATAGTACCAATTCAGCAAACATTTATTGAAGTCTTACGGTATTTTTAGAAGTATTCTAGAGTAATATAGCATAATAAACAATTTTAATATAGAAATTATATGTCTGATTATAGTGAGGGGTGTTAAAACCAAAAATAAACACTGTGATCCAATATGCAATCTTTATACTATAGTTATTCATGTAAGTCCACACTGTTGTTTGCTTCTCTGTCCCTTTCTCTATGACTTCTTCATACTCAGGAGACTTGTGACAGTCCTACATACAACTAAAAGTTTCAAATGAGAGTTGTAAGAATCCTAAAGTTAAAATAACTATTGTGTCAGTTCATTTGTCTCTTAAGAGTATAGCCTTAGATCCTGAATAAAATGTTGACCCATTGAAGTCCTAATTTCTAGATATCAGAAATGTGTCTAAATGTATTTGTAAAGATTTGCTTTCCTCACTTTTTATATTACATCATCATTCCATTTGTGGACGATGATAACCTGACAACTACATTTCTTCTTTCGTTTTTGTTAAAATGCAGTGCTCTAATTCATGTATTGCTTATTTCCATGCCTCTCTAAAACTCAATGCTTAGTTCTGTGCCTGTCATGAGCTCCAATAAATTTTCCTTTGAATTGAACTTTATTCTGAATATAATTAAGAGAGCTATACCCCCAAAAGAACCAAACAGCACTAGATGAAAGATGTGAAGACTAGACTGCACCCAGGGCAAAGATCCAATGCCAGTCTCTAACTTGCATGGCCAAGGAACTTGACCCTTTCTTGAAATAACTAGACAGTTCTGCCCATAGGCACTCTGACTGACAGCCAATTCCTGTGCAATGAGTGCTCATATCCAGTGAAGCTAGTTCATGTTCCCTTTAAAATTAATGTACAATTGAATGAGTACTTTATCCACTTACCTACTTTATGAAAAGTGAGCTTTATTCTACTTAAAGGAAGGCTGAAGAAACCACAAGTCATTAGCCAGGAAATACTTTTGATGAAAGACAAATTTTCTATTGAGTAATGTTTAAAACCAGAGGAGTTTTCTCTCACCTTCCCTTTTTTGCTTAGTTATTTTTCTCTTCTCTGATTGTGCCTTTGTATTATAAGAAGGAGGCTGCTGTGTTTCATTGTCACAAATGGGTCATGCATTTGTTCCAGTGTGTGACCTCTGGAAAGGAGATGATTATATTATCAAGGAATAGAAGGAGGTTATGTCGGCTGGATGATTTGTTAAGGGAGAAAAAAGTTAAGTGTTCAGAAGAGAGATGCTTAGAAGTCCAGAAAAAAGTCATCTTTTAGGTTGTTAGGGTAGAAGAATATTTTTTTTAAAAAATGATCAGACACAAAGGCACACCTCTTTATCAAAATATTAAGTGCGCACTTTTTTGGGTATGGACAGTCTTTAAGTCCTACTCTGTCATTAACTCACTAGGTGACCTCAAATCCTTATCTAATCATCAGGGCTATTATATAGATTAAATGAAACATGGCATGCAAAAATTAGCATGCAGTTTCCTAGTATAATATATGGTTCTTAATAAATTCTAGCTGTAGTACATAGAACTAATCACCATAATTAATTGCTCTATAATAGGCCAGGCATTCCTAAAATCATAGATCGGTTCATATTTTTTGTGGAAATAAATATATAGATCAAAATTGAACTTTATTTTGTTTATTTATTTTGCATTTTAAAAGGACAGATTTACTATGAAAAGGGGAATGAAAAAGAGAGACACCTGCATAGCCACAGGTGGGCAAAGAGCTGCCTGAATTTTATTTATTTATTTATTTATTTATTTATTTATTTATTTAATTTTAATTAAGGGAGTTATTTGTGTTCAGGGGAAAGTGTTGTGAAAGAAAAAGAGAATCTGATGCAGAGAAAAATCTAAGGTGGCCCAGGAAACACAAGTAGAAGAAAACTGGCTTAACTGAAAGCCTAGAGGAAGATGCTGGAAAGAAAGGAATGAACACTTCCTTAATCAAAAAGACTGAGGGAAAAAGGAGACGGAAGTTATGTTAGTGAAGCAGACTTGGTAACAGGTCTCAAAGCTGAGTTTGAGAAGTCAACATTCTTTACTTCTGAACATAAATAATTTAAGAAGAACCAAAGACCCAGCTCTGGGAAAGGAGCGACCGTGACCTATGGTGTATAGATAATCAAATATTTATCACCTCTTCTCCCTCAAAGCCATACTTGTTCTCCTGCGTGAGCTTTCTGAGGTCAGAATCTGACATGCTGTTTTTAATAAGGAAGGGACTTTTCTGTTGTGATCTTGAGTACAGTATGACTCTACCTGCTCAGCTAAGTAGGGGATGGAGTTTTGCTCTGGTGCCACACCTACCCCTGGGACTGGTGCTGACCATGTTTGATCAAGCAGCCCCATGGGTGCTTTGATGGAAGTCTTCATCTGTGATGATAACACTATCAACCCACTCTAAATATTTTTAACAAAAATATTTTTAACAACTTAATAGTTTAACCAAAGGAAATGATGTATAAAATGGAAAAATACTATTTTTGTATAAGTAAAATTGTTACAGAAATGGTTCATTCACAGAAATAAAAAGGCTTTCTTGGTTTTCATTGAATAATGGATCAATTTGTAGTGTACAATATTTTACTAGTATTGTTTTTCTTTGTAAAATGTTGGAATAGCCTTCTCTCAACATCTAGGAAAAAAATGCCTAGAGTGTTTGCACACAAATGTAATGATGAACAATTGCCCAAAGCTTACTGGGGATCTCCTGGGTCAGCTGCCAGTAACTCCAAAGGAGGCACCCTTGTGTAAGTTAGTAAAGGGTGCCCCCTGCAGGTCCACTCCTTTGTTTCATCACAGTTTCCTCACCAAGAGTTAGCTCTGTTTATGGGCAACCTGTGACACCTGTGCAAAGCTGATGAATTGCAATATACATGAGAGCCTTTCTTCTTAGGTAACCCCCCAAAAAAATTTCTTGGTATGTTGCAGAATGATATTTCTCTTGGCAGGAATAAGAGGAGGGAAACCTAAAGAGCAAATTATTTTCTGCAGAACTTGCAATATTGCTTTTGTTATAATTGACTTTATTTAAATAAATTGTAAATTAAACTACTGTAACTTGGCTTTGATCAACAAATATCTATCTATATTATGTATTTATTCATTTATATAAGTATTGGAGAACAGTTCTGTAAAACAAAGACAAAATGAACAGAATGATTTTGCCTGAAGAGCTTTCCTTGAATATCCTGCCAGGAGAATCTGCCAGATGTTTTCCATCTTCTTTGAGTACAGAAGGAAAAGAAACTGGCTTACACTACACAGATATTTCAGCTCTGCAAAGAATTTCCTCGCAAAGAGAATAATATAATTAGTTTGTAGGAGAACATTTTCCCCTCAAGGTAGATAGAACTTTAAAAGTAAGATTAGGATTTTATTGCTTTGTGATTTAAAAATCCTGTTTTTCCATTTCTTTTGGAAATATTTGGATAAAATGTTTACAAAGATCAGCATTTTTAACTGCAAGAAAAAATAATAAAGGTAGATAGTCTAGATCTCCTATATTTTTTGTTGCTGTTATGAGAGAGAGAACTGATTTTTTGCATGGGAAAATACCCTTGCATGTCTATAATCGTTGTGTGTGAATGATTGGGAGAAAGGTCGACAGAGTAAATAGTTTCATATACCAAGCTTTCACCACTATAATCCCATAACACACAACATTATAACATAGGAACAGTTGATTAGTAAGGCAGAAGGAGAAAGAACAATGTGGTAAATTGTATGGGTAAAGAAATTCACAATTTATTTCTTATTCTTGACAGGCATTGGACTTACAAGACAGGAAAACTGGCATCCTAATCAGCTGGGTGACCCTCAGTCGATTTATATTTCCTCTCTGATCCTCAGTTTTCTCATCTGTAAGACTTGATTGCACTAATTTATGAAAGTTCCTTCCAGCCCCAATATTTTGCTAGGAATTCCTTACATTCTTAATAATTTTTAAAAACATCTGAGTTCTCAAATTTTAGTGTGTATCAACATCATCTGGAAATTTGTTAAAAGGGCAGATTCTACACGAAGAAATTCTGGGCCCTTCCCCTCAGAAATTCTGATTAAATAGGTAGAGTCAAGAGAAACTTTTTCATACATTATGAAAAATTGCGGGAAGGCTAAGGGATACATTCAGGTGATGTGAGACTAAACCTTGACTCTTTTTTTTTTTTTAAAGATTTATTTTATTAATACAAGAACCAGGGTATATGCCAGATGTGCAGGAGGGTGAGAGGAGTCACCAGAGACAGAGCGGGAAACAGAACAGGCAGACTGGCAAAATACACTGCTGAGGGGAGCAGCGGGTGAGACTGGAGAGGTCTGCTGCACCATGTGGGTTGCTCCGCCGCCAGCGGGGATTGAACTGGCACTGCAGAGGCTACAGACAGCTTCACAGCACTGCGTTCAACCACCTGCGCCACTAGGGAGGCCCCAACATTGACTCTCTTGAGAACATGGAACATTTCTTATTGTGCTTTATGTATTGAATAACTAGGCGAGTACCTGGCTAAGAGTATGTACCTAGTGGATTATCAGAGATTACCTGATTCACTATGAGAAGGAAGAGATTTCTAAGAGAGGGAAGGTCCCTCAGTGTAAAGGTCAGGACTGGACCACAGGGCAGGTTTTCTGATCCCATGCAGACCGGGTAAAGGAGGAGTCAGAGTCCTCAGTAGTTTTGCAGGTTTTTTATTTGGGGTTCACCAGGCATATGGCAGGCAGGCATGCTGGCTGGGGGGCTGGGAGGCTGGCAGGCCTCCCAGCCCCCAGCAAATCTTTACTCTATCTGGGCTCTCTGGCGTTCTGCTGCTTCTCGGCTTCTCTTTCGGCTTCTGCTTCTACTGCTGCTACTGGTGCTGCTCGCGTCCCCCCGTGATGCCGCCCTTAAAAGCACAGTCTTAGCTCAGCTGAATCCCATCTACCTAGGCCCACACCCTATTCCAGGTGCCCGCCATCAGGCATGCATTCAGGACAAGGATCCATCATCTATCCTGATGGCGGAAGGGCAGAAAAGCCTGACATTTTCTCTACCCTACACTCAGTAATCTCAAGTTGATGTGGAAGTGCTTTGTAAAGTTAGCAAATTAATATGTGTGTATATATATATATATATACCCTTGTCATATATACCCTTTCTTCAACATAGCTCCTCTTCAATTCTCAATGTGAAAGAAAAAAATAGATTTCTGCACTTCTGTGCCTTTTTACTAAGTGGAATAATAACAGGATGCTCTTTTTATTCTGAAGAAGGACTACTCTTTACATTAAAGCACTAGAAAATCAAGCTGTCACTTCAACCCACGGCAGCTGTCTCTTGCACCACCTCTGCCAAATGTCACCCTTCCTCTCTGGGGTTTGATTCTGCTACTGGATCTGGGGGAGTATGCCTCTCTGCACAGCTTGTAACATCAGCCGATGTACCTTCGAGTCTCTGATTCTCATTTCACTTCATGTATATTAATACAGAGATTAGTTTCACTTTTTTCTTGAATAGCTAATCACTTGGCAGCCTACATCCAACAGTGGCATTACAGGTCAAATCGGCTGAAAAGGACAGCAACTTCAAGCTGGAAAATATAATGCTTAGTGAAAACTACACCCAGGATAAGACCTCAGAATTGTCACCCAGACAAGAAAGATTTATTTTCAATTACAAATCTGAGCTTAATGTGAGGGCACCCTGGGGAGATTCAGATCACTGCTTCCTCTAAATTGACCTTCTACATGTTTCAATATTTCCTTCGCTATCGAACAGCATTCCATGACCCTCTGAACTAAAGATCTACATTAGCTACTGTAGGAATTGCTGGGCTAGGAAAACTTTTGAAAAATTCCTCTAACTGAAGGCCAAATTATGTTAATTATTTTCTCTTTGGTGAGTGATCACTGGTTAACACAGCAATAGATTTGGGGCTTTGAACAATGCTTCCAATAGCTTGGAAAGGCCAGTATCACCATGTGGCTTAGGTTTGAGTAGAGCCCAAAAACAAAAACAAAAAAATTATTCCAGTTGTCAATATTAGGTAGATTTATTGTTACCATCTAATTAAGAACTATCATCTGTCCCTTTGGCATTAATAAACAAGATTCTGTGAGATTAGCTGCTGGTGTTGAGAAGTAGGCTGCTAGAATCAGCGGTTTGCCTCAGGATATTTCAGGTCCCGGTTCTAGTACCTTTATGTAAACTTAACAGCTGCTCCAAATGTATACCATATGGCCTGAATCTAGGTTCACAAGCTTGTCTTTAATGAAATACTAATTGAAACTTCATAGGAAAAGTTGGCTTTTTAAAAGAACTCTTTGTCATTTAAAAATTGTGGGTGAAAAATTTGGATTCTCTCTCAAGCTTTATCAGAGATCTGGTTAATTTAGAGTATTGCAGATTTCATAACTTCTAACCTGAGACTTTTTCTTTCTGCATATGATTCTAGATCATTTATTATAGAATACTTACACTAGTCTCGGATTTTACCTTCTGATCTAATTATTATCACTATTATCATGGATAATTGTGAAAGATGAAAAAAGCATTTTCACTAGATTTATCTTGTGGACATTTAGTTCTTATTAATAATTGTGTTTACATAAAGTTGAATGGTGCCACATTGTTTTGTCATTAAATAACAAAAGATAGTCCAACAACCGTGTGTGTAGGTTATGCATAAAAATAAATCACTAATTAGTTCTTATACATTTCAACCACTTTTTCTGGACTCAAAATTACTTTGAAATAGTCACCCCATACGTATTTACTGTATACCTATTGTGTGTGGCACTGTGTCTTATCTAGAAATAGGGTCAAATATATAATTATAACTCCATGCTGGTACATACTTACACAAAAATGTCCAGAGTAGGCTTTGCATTTGGAGGGAGGTGGGCCATATCTGAAGTCTCTCAACAACAACATTTACACTGAAATTTGAAGACTAACAGAGTAGATCATTTAAACAAGCTAAAGAACAATGGCACTCTCCACAGAAGAATCTGTCAGTGAGAGTGATGTGACTTCCTCTCACTGCAATGACTTAAAGTATTTTTATGACTTTTGTTATATAAAGATAATATTTAAGATTATTATAGTACTTTTATATTTTTGTGAATAGAAAATTCTCATTCAAAAATCACAGGTGTATGTTAAATGTATTGAACATAGTGTGTATTACTATTCTGTCATTCCGAGGGCATTCTGACAATCAAATGAAAGGCCAAGTTCATTTAGCTACCTCTTCCAACAGGCAAAAGAGCATGATGATAAAAGTCCTAGTAGGAAGTTCAGCCATTTGTTATTGAATACTTGACTACTTCATGGCATATTTTTTCAATGATAAATAGCTTAAGTTTCAGAACACAAAGATGTTCTGGTTATTCAGGGAGAGAGACCACTATACCAGTGACTACAGGGCAACAACAACTCAGTTTGAATTTAAACCCAGAGATTGGGTGCTAAATCATTTTGTATACATTTTTCCTACATTTTACAATTTCCAAACTGTATTTAAGTGTTCAAGGAAGGAACTACTAAACATAGAGCTTCCATATGATCCAGCAATTCCACTCCTAGGTATTTACCCAAAGGACACAGAAACATCAACTCCAAAGAGCACCTGCACCCCTATGTTTATAGCAGCACTATTTACAATAGCTAAGCTTTGGAAACAACCCAAATGCCCAAAAATAGATGACTGGATCAAGAAGATGTGGCATATATACACCATGGAATATTACTCAGCAATTAAAAAAGATAAACACATGCAGTTTGCAGCAACATGGATGGAGCTAGAAGGGATCATGCTCAGCGAAATAAGTCAGAAAGAAAAATACTTGATAGTCTCACTCAGCAGGAATTTAGAAAACCTAAATAAGAGACCAGGAAAAAGACTAATCAATACAAAGTAAAAATCAAAATCAACAAGCAACTATAAACCAGAGACACACTACAGGGGGAAGGGGCAGGGAAAGGAAGGACTAGAGTCAAAATAAGGGGGAGGGTGCAATTGTATGGGGAATATAACCAAAATGAAAATGCATACATTGTGCAAAGATGAAAAAAGATGCAAGAATTATATAAAATAAAATATTTAAATAAAAAAATAGTGTTGAAGGAAGGAGTTTTTCCCAACCCTCCTCAATGCCTTTGTTTTATTTATTTTTATTTATTTATACATATAAGAACTGGGGTGTAGGCCAGAGTTGCAGGGTGTGATAGGACACAGTGGGGAACATAACAGGTAGATTTACTGAAATACACTGCTGAGGGGGGCAGTAAGTGAGGCAGGAGTGGTCTGCTGTGCCATGTGGGTAGCTCCCTGGCCTGGGATCAAACTCATGTCACAGTGCCTGGCAATAGATTGATAGCACTGAGACTTTAACCTCTACACCACCAAAAAGGATACCGCCTTTCTTTTATTCTAATGGCATCATCAGGTAACTCAAATTACCATACTCTTTTCATACTTCACAAACTCTAAATCACTAAATATAATTTAGCTTTGGTAGTTATAGACTTGTTGTTGCTGGTTGGTTTTGTTTGTTGTGTATGTGTCTTTGTGTTTGTGTTAGTAAGTTATAGGTATTTCTGTCTCAAAGATGAAAGGGACCTGGGCCGGTGCAAATGACAGAAGGGCCTGCTTGGAGAGGGTCTCATTGGCCATGTGTTAGTAAGTTATAGGTATTTCTGTCTCAAAGATGAAAAGGACCTGGGCCGGTCCAAATGACAGAAGGGCCTGCTTGGAGAGGGTCTCATTGGCCAAGGATGGGGCAATTTTAGCACCCAAATAATAATATTAAAAGAATGATGACCCCCAGAATAAATTGTATTCCAATTGTATTAGGCTCCCTATTATAGATTTCATAATGATATGAAATGAATGAATGAATGAAGATACACTGAGGACTAGAGAAAATTTATTCTCATATCTAATTTCACCTAGTAATATGTGATGAATTTAATATTTGTTTCGGATAAGAATCATGCAATACCCAGACATTATCTCCCATACTTTCCCTTTTTATTGGCTTCTTTCTCAAGGCTCGCTAGTATAAGAGTAAAGAACACATCTCTTTCCTATGTGTAGCTGACTGCTACTGACTGTTTTATAATGGTCAGATTACTCATATTTGTTATTAGCAAAATTTTTACATTATCTGTTTTTTCTAGCAATAATGTTATATCTTATAATATATGATTCTTTTAAAAGATGCATATGACTGTATTTTATTCAAGCTTACAATTAAAGTACAAATAAAAAATTAGAATGTTAGCATTTCTTATGTTTAACAAACTTCTTCTAAATAAAATTATTTGTTAAAATTCAAAAAAAAAGAATTACTCATATATCACTTCTCCCTTTTCTTTCTGCATTTCTTCTACGGGCTAAACATATGTGCTACTAATATTTGTTAGCAATTTTGCTAACTATTGTAAATTAATGAGTGATCAGCAAATCAAGACACAGTGTCTTCTATTTAATAATAATAGAATCTTAGCTCACAAAACTTTTCATTTCAATACAACTCAATTGAATGAGATAAATTTTAAGGAACTACATACAGTAAATACAAACACTTTTTACCTTTAATAGGATTTCTTAAATATGTTTATGTATTAACAAATATCCATAGTTCCTGATTAAAACTTAGATGACAACATAGGTATATTCAATTTCTTGCAAACTACATTCTGTAAAATAGTTTTTGAAAACCCTCTATGGTGGACTTTATTGTCTATTGGTCATTGATTGATTGATTGATTGATATTTAAAATTCTGTAATTTTATAAACCTGCTCTTTTTTTAATTATTTTGAAATTTAGATTTCTCTTCAAAAAAGGATTTTTTTTTTAATGAAGCAGGTCATAATGAGGAAAAATATCAAATATTATAAAGTCAAAACACTTTTACCCAACATTTATTCAGTTTCTTGTGCACCAAAAACATTATCTCTTGAAATAATAATATCACTGCAGATTAGGTAATTTTACTGTGTTTATTAAGAAACCAAAATTCAGAGGGCTAACTTGCTCATGCAGTCACTTGTTTATACATTAAAGTTGTCCTATTCAGTCTGGTGCTGTTTTTACAACACTGTTGAGAAAATCTCCAATGTCTCTCAAGCTTTATGTTCTTGAGACAATAATCTGGCCTGATATTCTGGACTAGCCTACTGCTCCATGAGTCTTCCTCTTTCAAGTAGTCCCTATATAATACTGCAAGATTTTCCTCCCTTTAAATCTACTGTCAACCATCCCATGTCTATGAAAATTTTCCACGGATTGACTACTCGTTTGAATCCCACTTCACTACTACCATTAAAAAAAAAAGACATATAGCTCTGTTTCATTTGAAAAGTTTACTAAGTTTACTAAATTTGACAATTTCACTAAGTATAATTGTCGGTCTCTGTGTGAGACCATTGCAATATATCAGTCACGATATATCAATGTCTGCTTTCATTCAGAAAACAAGTATAGAATGATCTTCCAAAGGCCAGTACAATTGAGTATCCAGTTTGGAGAAAATAAAGAGAAATGAATATATAGGCAAATTATAAATTACAAACAGCACACATGGACATGTGTTACTATGGGAGTAAATGAGAATGACCAAAGTATGCATTAGATATTTCAGAAATTTACAAAAATTTTATAGCCCTTATTATTTCTGAAGCTATGTAGTATAGTTCTGAACTGTATAGTTCCTGAAGATTTTCTTACTTTCTTTTTTTTACTACTTTGTGAGAACAGTTATCTAGAAAGCACAGGAATTTTGTCAGTTTTGATACCAGTTTGTTGTCCAGATTTTCTTAGACAAGAAGTACTCAATAATCTAATTCAGGGAATGTTGGATAAGCTTTTCTTGACATGGAGACCTAGTAGTGTGAACATTAACAGTTTTAGGTTTGGATGGATTATAGAGAAAATGGCGTGGGAGTTGGGGTTTAGGGAGGATACTTTCTCCCCAGTGTCTTGAGCCATTCTTGAAGTGAGAATGGTGCGCATATTTTCAGAGCTAAATACATCAGGGCTTTTTTTTTTTTTTTTAATCCTTTACTCTCTATATTCAGAAGGATTTGGTTAAAATAATTTATTCCTATTTGAGGAAAGTATCATAAAATGTTAAAATTTAATATAAATTTAATATAGAATCAATCTCACCTGTTTACCTTAAAGACAGTGAAAATATTGGGAAGTTGGGGACTAAAACACAGAGAAACATCCATAGGTTTTTTTCTTCCCAGGCATCTACTGGCAGTCACCTTCTTCTCACCACTATATGTCCTATGTCCAACTGCCAGAAATCAGAAGCCTTTACCAGTCACTCAGATTGCTTTTGCCATGATGGGCCATTAAGAAGCAAACTATCTATTATTTAAAAAAAAAATAAAAATAAAGTAATGTTAAAAAAAAAAAGAAGCAAACTATCTCTCAAGCAACAAACAAATAAATGGTGCAAACAAATGCACCAAGATATGCAGTTTTTAAATACCACTAAGTTATATAACATTAAGGTCAGTACCATTTCAGAGAGTTTTCCAGAGTATATATACAAAAGAGAATTATTTTTACTTTATCTTTCGTTGCTTTCTAAGACTAAATGGCATTGTGTATGTGTTCTTTTTTTTTAATTTCTTTTTTTTTGTTTTTATAGAGGCATGTTTATTTATTTGTTTGTTTGTTTTTTTATACATGCACTGGGTAGATTCAGAAGCGCGGGAGGGTGAGAGAATTCACCAGAGCCAGAGCGGGGAGCAGAGCAGGCAGAAGGACCGAAGTACACTGCTGAGGGAGCAGCGGGCGTCAGGAGAGGTCCGCGCGCCATGCAGGACCCTCCTCTGGTGGCCGGGGAGCAGCCGGGGATCGAACCGGCGCCACAGAGGCCGCGGGCAGCTTCGCAACCCAGCGCCCAACCGCTGCGCCACCGGGGAGGCCCTGTGTATGTGTTCCTTTTCCCTACAAAGACTCCCAAGTGTCTGATTTGAAGAGTTTTTAAATATCATTTTGAATCAAAGAGAAATGAATGGAAATAATACAATCACATTTGATTATGAGGATTTTATTTTGGAATAGCAGTTTTCCCCATTAGAACAGAATATTGTTCAGAAAAGATATTTTAATTATTTATGAGCTATTTAACAGAAAACAAGAACTAGTAATTCCATATAAAAACAATGATATATTTTTATAATGGAATTGTATTCCATGTTGTATACAGATCACACCCTTTGTAACTTATCTGTGAATTGGGCACTTAAATTTGTTTCCATAACTTAGCTATAGTAAATAGTACTGCAATGAACATGGGAGTGCATTATCCTACAAATCACTGTTTTTGCACTATTTGGATAACTACCAAGACTGCTAGGAGAGATAGGTAGGGGTGGGAGAAAATGAGGGAGGGAGCCCAGTGGTCTATGGTGAAGAATTACGGGTGCTTTGGTGGTGGGTGTGGTATGGTAACACATAGAGGTATAAACATGTTCCCCCTAAATAATATACAGTGTTGTAAACCAATGATACTTTAAGGAAAAAAAAAGGAAAATTGGGCATGATTTTCAATAGAATGAATTTGGGGGGTGTGTGAAGAATGCTATTAAATAAATTCTTTGAATAAATAGTGGAATCGCAATTGCAGATATATGAGCCGGTGAAATAATTGTTGACATAATCAGGAATTTTCAAAGTTAGTCTTAAGTTTAAAAAGTAGTAATGTTTTGAGGTTTTACATTTCTGGTGCAAGTACATTAAATAGCTGAATAATTAATTTTTTTTCCTGGGAATGCTGTTTCCCTCCCCCAAAAGGAAATAACTTATTTTCATAGTTATTGCTGTATTTTAGACAGACAATAAACTTTTTTTATTGTAAGTTTGACTAACTACAAGACTTTCAGAATTCTAAGAAAAGGAGAACCTAGAAAGTCAATGACATGAGTGGAAATCAGGATACAGAGATAAAATGTCGAAGAACTAACTCGGCTTGATAAGTAAGGAGATAAGAGTTAGCACATGGAATTTTCAGTTGTATTTTTAACTGGAAGGGTTTAAGGTATTAATCTCAAAGTTTTAAATCTTTTCATGTTTAAAATGCAAAAATCCTTAATGAGAAATTTTTCTGAGTCATATTCACAAGTCCCTAGAAGAATGCCTCAATATTATTCAAGGTCTCCTGTCTTCAAAGAGTGGCTCCTTAATATTCAATATGGTCTCTGTTTTAAAGTGCATATCAATTTGACTCAATGAACTGACCACAATAATCTGTATCTCGGCAAAAGCACTGATAAACACAGAATATTCCTTTCCCACTTTTTTAAGCCAAATACTATGGACTTACATATATGTGTATACAGACACATATGTGTGTGTATACACATATCTGCCATCTGTATGTATATACATACACATATTTGTGTATATGTGTATTTATGTATATATAACTTAATGTTTCTAGAAATTAAATACTAAAAACATAGAGATTGAAATTTTCTCTAACTCTAAAAAAGAAAGCGCATCTTTCTTTTTTTTCTTTTTAAGATTTATTTATTTATGCATACAAGAACTGGGGTACAGGCCAGAGGTGTGGGGTGTGAAAGGATCCACTAGAGACAGAGTGGGGAACAGAACAGGCAGATCCACCGAAGTACACTGCTGAGGGGAGCAGCAAGCGAGGCAGGAGAGGTCTGCTGCACCATGTGGGTTGCTCCCTGGCCTGCTGGGGGATCAAACTCGTGCTGCAGAGGTTGCGAACAGCTTCATAGGCTGTGTCTTAACGCCTTGCACTACTAGGGAGGCCCAGCACATCTTTCTTAAATAAATATTTGATTCATGTGGGAAATAATTTTTTACTAAGGAATTTGGTTGATATCCACTTTGATGAACACTGGCTTCAAATGTACTTAAATTTAATGCCTCTTTGATTCATGTCAACTCAAAAGGATATTCTAAGGTGTCTTTTTCTGTTTTTCAGGTTTCTTGAGCACAGGGGATCAGGCTGCAAAAGGAAACTATGGACTCCTTGATCTCATACAGGCTTTAAGATGGACTAGTGAAAACATTGGATTCTTCGGTGGTGACCCCTTACGAATCACTGTTTTTGGATCTGGTGCTGGGGGTTCATGTGTCAATCTGCTGACTTTATCCCATTATTCTGAAGGTAACCGTTGGAGCAATTCAACCAAAGGTATTATGCAGGTTGCAAATTTTGACAATTTTGGTGTCTGCATGCCACCACCATCGGTAGTATGTGATGCTCTGTATATATTTCTCTGTTCAAACTGAGTGTGAGGTTAAACTACTTAAGAGTGTTTCTTCAGCTTTTCTATGCATGTTTAAAATTTTGTCACACTCTTTTCTCTGTCTCTTTGGATCCTGGCAAAGATGCCCTTTCAAGCACACTTCACAATAGTTATCATTACCATTTTTCTCTTTCCTCCAAAGGATGATTTTTAGGAAAATCAAAGAAGTTCAGTTGTGTCATCTCTGTTTATTCAGTAATCAAAATCAAAGACAAGTGTTTTTTAAAGCAGGGATTGTATATGATCTATTTTCAAGACAATAGACATTTAAGACACTTTACTAGTAAGATGATAGGAAGCAGTTGTAAAATAGTTTGTCTGAAAATGTGATTTTCACTTGTAGTCTGAGTTGAGAATGGATGTTTGATTATTTTGCATGCATGATCCAAAATTGTCAATGCATCAAGGTCACTACTAGAGTTTTTGATTAAAAAGCAAAATATGTTCAAATTTGTGCTTTTTCTATTTTCAACTCCCAAAGTGCTGTTTTTTTTATCCTTGAATCTTGGCAAAGCTGCATGGAACACAGAGGCTTCTTAAACCCAGGAAATATTATTCTTGTCTCCATTTTCTGACCTTGACAAACTTTCTCCAAATTGCCTGTCCAAGGTTTACCTTTTTTTTTTTTTGATGGTCTCCCATTTTCCTATTATTTAGTCATCCATTCTACTTGTATAATTAACTTGAAATAGCCACAAAAACATAAGTGTTTTGTTAGAGAAGTGTACGAAAACACCACTTTCTCTCTCTTACACACATTAATAGAAAATATGCATTAACATAACACATCTTATATTACCAGTCTATTAAATTGTCATTTATAAATCTAAGACAGTATATACTGTTGGGTATATTTCATGATGTGTCTTATTCTGTAAGAGTGAGCTTTATTATATGAACACCAGAATAGAATGTTTATTTTTTGTATCAAAGATGTATGTGTGTAGAATCTCAAAAGAACAGTCATCAAATGAGTTACATATTTGGAAAATCATATATTATTATAGAATTAATTAATAGACATACTTTACAGAGCTTTTCATTTATATTAGTAGGTTCTGACTAGAGATGACAAAATGACATATATAAGAACATTGCCAAATTGCATAGAACTTCTGATCTTTTTTGAAATAAATTTTTTGTTTTGTTTTTTAATTGAACAGATTGGATTGTTCTAGCCTTAGGTTATACTAAGGCCAATATTTGTCTTGGTTACCTTTAGATGATCTGTTCAAATTTCTTAGGGTTATTGGAAGACAATTGTTATTCTTCCCATTTTTTTCTGAAATTTTTGTAAATGTAAAGCAAAAAAGGATACCAAAATCAGCATCAGCCAGTTAAAACTAGTATTCGAAAAAGTCAAAAGTAAAGAAAAAAAATAAAAATTAAAAATACAGTTCTGAAAACTGAACAAAAATTGAAAAAACTAGAGAAAATGAAAAATACTGGCATTGAATAGATGAATCAATTAGTTCATCAGCTAGCATAGCTGTTCATCTAGTGTGACCTGGTAAACAGTGGCAAGAGGTTATGCAAACTGTTGAATATATAACATTCATTATACTCCTCAAGGAAATCTTGTCCATGCCTAAACCAGAGAAATGGATTTATGTTTGATCTAGTGCTAATAAGCCTAACTCCACTGATAAAGCTGTCTGATTTGATTAGGAAATGCTCTTGAATTCATCAGGCTAATTCTGCCAACCTGCAAACAGACTTGTAGCTACCATAACTCAAATACAGCTTGCACATGATAAAATATATAGTTTCCCCAATACCCAGCTGGTATATATTGGGCTATATTTAAGTTGATGTGCATTTTTCTCCCACATCTTTTCTAGTACATTTAGTTAATATCATTGAGCCTCTGCAAAGTGAAAGAACGTTCTAGAAATTAGCATGGTTATTTTAGTTGTAAAGTTTTTAATGAGAGAAATATCTTTCTGAGCAAATGTTGACAAACACATAGACTACATAATTTTTAAAAAATTATCAGTATTTATGCACTTTGCTCCAGTGTGCTTTGCTCTAGCAAATTAAAATATGTTCATAAGATGTCAGCAAGCAAAATAAATTTAAATTCACATTGTTTGACTTTGTGAATATTTTTAGAATTATCTAGGAACATATCACAGACATTTGCAACACATATATGTGTCTGGAGAAAAATCTAAAACTTTGCTTCTAATTTAGATGCTGTTTTAGCACTTTGTGAAAACACTTAACTCAATAGCACATATGATTAATTGAGGATGTGTTTAAATAACTGAACTGTAAAGCAGAATTTGAAAATTGGGAAAATAATTTTAAAAAGGAAAATAAATTATATTTTAAAACAGGAATTTTATTTAAATATAGATAAAGTATATTTGTAAATTTGAATGGCATGCAGCACTTGCCAAACTTTATAGGAGACCATGATTTGTAATTCTTAAATGCAATTAAGTGAAAAGCAGTAAACTAAGTTCATCTTTTATAATAAAATATGACAGTGCACATTCAATGGTGGAAAAGTTAAATCATCCCAACCTCCCAACTAAATCCTTCTGCTGATGGTTTTTTCTTTAACCTAGTGAAAACACTTCCAATGTTATGTCTTCTTCTGAAAGATGAATAATCAGCATACTATGTCTGACATGAAGAGCTGGAAAGAGTATGTGTAAAGTGATATTTTGTTTTGTGTGTCTTTAGGGCCATTCCCAGGGTATTAGCAAATCTCCAATCCCAGAATTTGTGTGGTCTCTCAACAATTCTTTTTTAAAAGAATTCTAAAATATATTTTAAAACAAATATATAAAGCCATTTTGAAGGAAGATAGATGTAGTCAAGTTAGAGGAAACATCTCCCAAAGACAATACAGCCTATGAAGAGTTAAACAGGAGAGAGTTGACCCCCTATGCTTAGTTTTGATAATATCATGGGTACATGCTGAGTGAAGAAAATATGTGGGACTTTTTCCACTGATATTTAGGCATTCTCTTCCTCTCCTTGCTAATAACTTCTTTGAGACACTGCACAATTTAGACCTCTTGATCTCTGAAGTAGTTGTTACTCAAGGCATAGGACTTAAGTTTACCACTCCGATTCATTGTACCCTGGGGATGACTATATGTACTTTCTCTTGAACAAAAATGTCAATATCTCTGTTTCTTGATTTGTACCTGGGTTTTTATATACATGTCTAAAATAGTAGATGTTACTGTTTACTCACAAATTTGTTCAACATTCATCTGAAACTCTTTGTTGTTTTCCTATAGGACTTTTTCAACGAGCAATAGCTCAGAGTGGAACAGCTCTTTCCAGCTGGGCTGTTAGTTTCCAACCTGCAAAATATGCTAGAATGTTGGCCACAAAAGTTGGTTGCAATGTTTCAGATACAGTAGAGTTAGTGGAATGTCTACAGAAGAAGCCTTACAAAGAACTTGTTGACCAAGATATTCAACCAGCACGATACCACATAGCCTTTGGACCTGTGATTGATGGCGATGTCATACCTGATGACCCTCAGATATTGATGGAACAAGGAGAGTTTCTCAACTATGATATAATGTTAGGTGTTAACCAAGGGGAAGGGTTAAAGTTTGTTGAAAATATAGTAGATAGCGATGATGGCATTTCAGCTAGTGATTTTGACTTTGCTGTTTCCAATTTTGTTGATAATCTATATGGGTATCCTGAAGGCAAGGATGTTTTGAGAGAAACCATTAAATTCATGTATACTGACTGGGCTGACCGTCATAACCCTGAAACCAGAAGGAAGACATTACTGGCTTTGTTTACAGACCATCAGTGGGTGGCACCAGCTGTAGCTACTGCCGATCTTCACTCAAACTTTGGTTCACCTACATATTTCTATGCCTTTTACCATCATTGCCAAACAGATCAGGTTCCAGCTTGGGCTGATGCAGCTCATGGAGATGAGGTTCCTTATGTACTAGGAATCCCTATGATTGGACCGACAGAGTTATTTCCTTGCAATTTCTCCAAAAATGATGTCATGCTGAGTGCAGTAGTAATGACATATTGGACAAATTTTGCAAAAACTGGGTATGTATCTAAGGAATCAAATTTTCTACAAGTTGATTAAAAAATATTCTTTTAGGTATATCAAAAAATAAATATTTTTAGTCCAAATGATTTCACCAGTAGATTAACAGCAGCAATTACAGCAAGTTCCTTTATTCAGGATTCTATATTGTGATGTTTTGAAATCATCACATTAGTTCCTATTTTTTAGATGTTTGTTAAGAAAGGCTTGTATCTCAATTGCATTACCCCATAATTAGATGTTGTTTTTTAATTACACAGAACTTACTGTTATTGTTAGTCAGTAGTGACAAACATTTTACAGTCCTTTCCAGCTTACATACTGTTATGCCTTTTGATTCTCCAAGCTAACCAGTCAGGTGAGCAGATCAGGTGCTGTTAATCCCATTTTACAGAGAAGGGACATGAGTCTATGAGAGCTTCATATAGATATTCCTATATCTAGTATGTTGCCTCACAAAGACCCAAATCTTCATCTGCCAGTTCTAAATTGCAAGTCATTTCCCTCTTCCTTAAGGACTCTGTTAGTCTTTCTATGAGGCAACATATATATGTACAAATTTTTGAAATTTTGAGTAAACAGCAACCCATCTCTGAGTAGGCAGAGAAACCAAGAACATGAGGTTTACTCTCATTACATCATTATCCATCTAGCAATCATCCTGTGATGGGATGTATATTTCTAAATTGACCCAAATTGTTGTTGAAACACAGTTTAAAAACTGTGTTATCTCTTCAATTAAATATTAAATTAGTAATATGTGGATTAAGGAAAAAGTAAGTTTGTTCAAGTAATTTGCTTTCTCTTTCCTAGTGACCCAAATCAACCAGTTCCACAAGACACAAAATTCATCCATACCAAACCCAACCGCTTTGAAGAAGTAGCATGGACCAGATATTCCCAGAAAGACCAACTTTATCTCCATATTGGATTAAAACCAAGAGTTAAGGAACATTACAGAGCCAATAAGGTGAACCTCTGGTTGGAGCTGGTACCTCATCTACATAATCTCAATGACATTTCTCAGTATACCTCGACAACAACTAAAGTGCCATCAACTGATATCACTTTCAGACCTACGAGAAAAAATTCTGTACCTGTCACATCAGCCTTTCCCACTGCCAAGCAGGATGATCCCAAGCAACAGCCAAGTCCATTTTCAGTGGATCAAAGGGACTACTCAACAGAGCTGAGTGTCACGATTGCGGTTGGCGCTTCATTGCTATTCCTGAACATCTTGGCCTTTGCAGCCCTGTACTACAAAAAGGATAAGAGGAGACATGATGTTCACCGGAGATGCAGCCCTCAGCGTACGACAACCAATGATCTTACCCATGCCCAAGAAGAGGAGCTCATGTCCCTTCAAATGAAGCACACTGATTTGGATCATGAATGTGAGTCCATCCATCCACATGAGGTGGTTCTTCGGACCGCCTGCCCCCCAGATTACACACTAGCTATGAGGAGGTCACCCGATGATGTTCCCTTAATGACACCCAACACCATTACAATGATTCCCAACACTATACCAGGGATTCAACCCTTACACACATTCAATACATTTACAGGAGGACAGAACAATACTCTGCCCCATCCCCATCCCCACCCCCATTCACATTCAACAACCAGGGTATAGCCAGATAAGAGAAACAAACTCTATTTTTTTTTGATGGATTGCAGTAAAAGATTACTGAAGATTCCTTGGCTTTCAACCTACAAGACTCTTACTATTTAAATAAGGAGGAATATTATGTGAATATACATATCAAGAACTTTGGGGGTTTTGAAAAAAATGAATTGTACATATATACACAAATCAACTTTAAAACAAATTCCAATTGCTTGAAGCAATTGTTCTGAATGATACTTTTTCATTCACATTCAAGAATTAATTTTTTGAAGATTTATGTTACGTAATGGAATTAGGCATGTGGAACACCAAACAGGAAAGAACTATGTCTGAAATATAAAACATCAAAATCAAAAAACAACCATGAATATGCACAAGGGACACACCAATGGAATGTCAGATAATTTCCACCAGTTTTTATTTGGAGCTGTTTTATTGTGTAGACCATATTTACATATCTGGATAAATACACAAAGCACCAATGCTGTTAATGGCCTTAGCAGAGGCTTATGCTGAAATTTGCCAGTAAAACAGAGAAGTTTAAAGACTGGCAGGTACAACATTATCACATAAGTGCTGTCAGTATAAAGTTGTGGGGATAAAGGAAACTGGATATTTTTAGCACGATGTGCATGATAATTTATATGCTTGGTGGCTGTGCTGCTGATTAAGCCGTAATTAAAATTCTTCTCATCCCATTGGATTTTTTAATAGAAGCTTCCTCCATCAATTGGCAGAACCAAAAGAAGATTTTAAGGGGCAAAAGTAATTATAATAAAGTAATTCACAGTAGTTTTGATAATAGAGGGAATTAGTTATTAAAGGTATTTGAAGAAACTTTAGGTATAGTGATGAATACTCACTGATATGAATCCCAGAAAAAAAAATTCCTGTGTTTTTAATGTTCTTTTCATTCCCATCTAAATAATTGATACAAATGTAATCCTAATTGGACATGTGTTAAAGGATCTATAATTTGCTGTGGTTTTTGTTACTCTGTATTTTGTTCCTTTGGGTAGGGTGAAGTGTGTCCAAAGAGTTACTTGCAACAGTCCTTTAAGATATGAGGATGCCCCAAATTACCACTCTGATTACAGTTCTCAGTTAATTGATTTACTCACATTGCATGACAAAATGTTTACTACTAATAATTCAATATACAGTTATGTCCCTCCTCACATCACTTATCTTTCTCACTGAGGTTCATTCATTGGAATTTATTCACACAATCTCAGTAGATTACGACGTAGATAAAGAACCTAGAAGGAGAGTCAACACCTGGAGGATTTTAGTCTCACAATATGTGTGATTTTAAGCGAATATTCTAAGACCACAGGAAACTCTTCATCCCCCTGTTGTTTACTAGTAACAGTATATCACAGACCTTTCCAAATGTTTGTATATGTAATCAGATGTACATTTATATTAAAAAAAAATGAGATGGACTTAAAGAGCACATCCTGATACTTTCTCTCTTACCTGTACTATATTTCTATTAGACTAAAGTTATGTGATTTTTTTTTACATTTTTTCAGATGACTAGCAATTTTGATAGTTTGTAAGATAATGCAAAGAACTTTCTCTGACAAACTAACTGCAGTAACAGAAACCTTTCTTTTCAGTTACTCTTTTTCAAGAATGAAAGCTTATTATACAACAAAAAATTGTATACTACTTGATGGAAACAACTTTGTACATCTTGGCCATGTCACTGGTCATTGCGTGAAATAAAGATAATCTGGATAATGACTATTAGTCCAATGCTAAGAGACATGATCTTTGCTCATTAAAGAGCTAAAATGTTTGTTGCTGTTTTGTCTTTTTTTTTCAAAAAAAAAAAAAAAGAAATATTACTGTCTCAGAAAGTCATTTTTCTAGACCAGTCGGGTTTTTGAAGACATATAGGTAACTTCTACAGAAAGCGCATCATGCATTTAAAGGCAAGTCTCATCTAAGGGGAAACTGATGAAACTTCAACATTATAAATTTGTATGCCCAGGAACTTACCGATATGAAAAATTTTAGCTTTGTATTTTTAAATATCTCGTATGCTAAAGTGTTGTAAAAATAAAATGTACTGGTTGTTTTTAGTTAGAAACACAGGTTCCAATTCTGGTCATCCGGGAAAGGTTTATTGGAAATAAATGTACGATATTTCATGGACAGACTCAGAATAGTTAGGTTCATAATATAATGGTGATTAAACTATCAGAAAGTAATGGATTGAAAGTTATCATTCTAAGAGAATTTAAAAGTGCTGAGCAAGACATTAAACTGACACTAAAAGAGAAAAATCTTCAATTTCAAGGAAATTTTTTGCTTATAATTTTCCCTTTGGATTATTAACTACCAGTAAAATGCAAATATTGCTTGATAACATCAAATAAAAATCTGTTAGAAGCAAAAGTCTTCAAAATCCAGAGCGGTCTACATGCAGCTTTTGCCTAATGTGGTTATGCTTTTAGACTGTGAACTGCCAATGGAAACCAATAAAAAAAATTGTTAAGCATCTGAAATACTGTTTAATCAGAAAACTGTCTTTTACTAAATTGATTAAACAAAAGATTAAAAAAACAAGTAGAATGACAACAAAATAAGTTATGAATGAATTCTTTCACTTTTTCACTTGACAAAAATCAAACTTTTTAATATGGTTTAATGATGGTCATATTGATACCTATCTGTTACTTTAAATTTATCCAAAAATCAATCTGTACCATAACAGACATCTATTTTATATTAATTTAAGAAAATGACTTAGCCCTATTATTTTCTCTAAATTAATATAGCACCAACTTTGTGGAAGATAAAGCAGCACTAGGCTTTATTACTATTCCCAAGTTGTAATAATGTCATTGTGAATGAGTCTTATTTTCTAGTTTCATAATTATAGCAGCTAGTTTTCTGAATGTAAAATGATACCCCACAATAAGTAGAACATTAAGAACTGTTTTTAAAGCTGAAACATTTTTAAATTCAAGGCATATTTTGAATAATGTTATTAAATTTTAATAAATATATATAAAATATATTTAATTAGATGATAATTTTCTTTGGAAAAAATATGTTACAAAATCGAAAGAATGTTTTGGCATTACTTATTAATTCAGATTTTCCTGCTTCAGATTAAATTGGAAATGGTCAAGTTTGAGTAGAATATATACAAACACTAAGCCAAATGGGTTTTTTTTTTATTGTTTTGCTATTATATAAAATTATTGCCAAATGTTTAGCAACAGATTCATGCTGTTTCAGTGTATGAAATTAGAAATATTAAGGTGACAGATTTCATAGTTTTAAATTTCTTTTGAACATGTTAACTGTGAACAAATGTGGCCAACTACTGTAGATGTGTCCAAGGTTCATCAATAATTTTATGGAAATTAGAAAGTCATTTGTCAAAACATTAAAAATACCCAATTAGCATTTAGAGAGCTCCTGTTAAGAGAGCAAAACAAAAATCTGGGTAAAGTCTGCATTCTTGATTTCAAATTTAAGTTTCCTATAATGATGTTTTGGTTAAGATTTTTTTTTTTAACTGCACAGCCTGAAAACAGTAGCAACCTTTTTTAAAAGAAAATAATGACCATATTGAATACTACAAAGAAAAAACAGGATAGCACTAATTTTCCTACAGGAAGAAAATGCCAAATCTCAACTGTTTTATCTATGATATTTTCTCAGTTATCCCATCTGTTAACATACTCATAATGATATATATACTAATATCAAGAAAGAATACAAAAAAATGTTGTAAATGTGTTCCAGCTTTAAAGACACTACTACATAGAAATGACTGGGATTCTTTTCTTTGGTGAGTTTCACTGAAATACTTTCACATAGCAAAATGATGAATGGAATTCTGAGGAAGCTGTCAACTCTCATGACAGTGCTTTGATGTTTATTTTCTTCTGTGTTATTGGTTCAAAGTACTTGCCTTTTCCTTCATTTCTAGTAATTAGTTGTTGTAGACTATCAGTTTTTAATGTGAGTGAAAATTAGATAATTTGGTTATACTTGTGAAAACATGCTCCCAAATAAATTCAATTAATGGGCACTTCCCTGCTGAGATTTTGTTATCATTCATTTAATTATCTTGTCAAGCTTTACTGTTACAACAATTGTTTTGGCTTTTTAGTCAATAAACTAAAGGAATTTCTTCAACAACTTTATATCTTTTCCTGCACTTGTTGTAGGATCATACACTTCAAATTTCCATCAGTTGTCTCTAAGAAATTTTCCTACTGATGTGAAACATTTGGTAGCCAGTTTGATTATTTCTCATAAGTATTCTGATTTGATTTTATTCTGGCACTTTGCTGTATATGTATGAAAGCCAGAAATCAATTCTATTTATAAGGGTTGTACAATATAAAGATTGGAAATACCATGTGCATGGTCTAAGTGCCTTTCTTTCTGGAATTTCATTTTATAAAACTTTATCATCCTTTTCATAATTTGCAGTTCCTGATCATTCAGATACAGTGGGAGGACTGTGTTGTAAATTTTCAAGAAGAAAATTTTATTTAAAAATGCATTTTCTTGCATTTAATTTGATTTTTGTATTTTATAAAATGGGTCCAAATGATTCCTGGAAAAGAATGAGTTGGATTTAGGGAAGGCAACAAAAAATTATTTAATCATCTGATTTAATGGTACTTAAATATTGACACTTAAATTTGTAACAAACTAATGTTTGTCTAACTAGGTAAGTTCAATTTAAAAGAAATTTGAAGTTGTTAGAGGTAAATATAAATTAGATAGGCATATAATTGTTTTAGTCAGTCATTATATATACCATGTGTTATGGGTATCCTTGATACTAGATTACTTATAGGATACTTAGTGGCCCTTTCAGATGCATATATTTATAAATGAAATGTCATACCTACTTACATATGTACTAATGTGATGGAATTTAGTGCTCCATGGAAAGTCAAGCCAAGTGCTAGCAGTTTTACATTGAAATGAATGATAACAATGCTTTAAAGAAATTTGTAAAGGTACAATAATTTAGCAGATGAAGTTAAGACAAAGGGACTACTTTTGAATGCCATTTCAGAATTAATATTTATATTAGATAATATGTTTAAAAGGATTTTAATATTTTTTAGTCATCATTTCTCTACAATCACATCATTTAGCAATTTAATGGGACATATGTCATGCCTTTGTTAAAAAGACCATTGGGTTGTCATGATTCAGTTTGTGTTTGGACCTCCTTGGGTTTCATTAAAAACATATTTATTATCATAAATAAATTTTACCATGTTTTCCAAATTGTGTTGACTATTTTTAAACTCAGAAATAATTTCTTCTCTGTTTGACACACAAGATGAGTGTTTTTCCTTGTAGCAATTTTGTATTGTCCTCACATATGCTAGCAGTTCTGATTTGTTGAAAATAATGATATTTTATGATCTGTTCACCTTTCTTGGTGAACAGAGGAAAATATTTTAAAGAGCAAAATTTGGGAACTTGTGTACAGTTGTTACACAGCTTGTCAGAAAGGGAGGGGAGAGAGGAGAAAAAAAGAAGCAGGGAACAATTAAGAACATGAGAAAAAGAAAGGGAAAAACATCTCAATTTTAAGGGATAGCTCTTTACTTCCAGATAGCTTTTTTTAATGAATATATTTGACAGTATTTTAAAAAGAGAGCAAAGAGACTTAAATCTCTGTAAACCATAATCTATCATGATCAGTGGTCAAAATTAAAAAAAATATTCAAGAAAAGATAATACAGTTTAATCATTGATCCCATCTTGGCCAAATTGTGTCATTGGAAACAAAGACAAACTCTAGTGATGTTTTTTGCCTTGTACTAATCATCTTGGTGTAGAAGACTAAGTGAAATATCGGCATCTCTCGCTTACATATAGTAAAGTATAAAATTACAATAAACAAGACATCACAGATTCCCCATATTCATGGCTTAAAGATCAATATTTACAAATATTAAATAAGAGAATTGACATTGTTTTGTAGGATTCTGTGGCTGCACATAGCCATTGGTACCAAATAAACCGTTCAAAAATATATTCTAGTAATTTTACTTTCCACAAAAAGATTCTGTTGCTTTGTAGGATTTGATGTTATATATCATTATATTTTCACAACATTTTCATATTTGCTTACATTTTGCAGATTAAGTTATTTCTGAGTTCAAAAAAGTTGCAAATATATCCTGTAAATATTTATATGAAAACAATATTTTCCAGTGGAATGCCAATTTGAAGTGCTTTCCACTGTCCTACTCCTATAGAAATGCTTTAAATGTCCCCATTAAACATATCTATTCTCTGAAAAATTAGCAACTCTGCTATCAGAGCTGACTTCCTCTGAACTGGAGATCTTTTCATGAGCTACTGTGGCTTTTGCTTCCAAATCCTCGCCCATTATTACTTATGCCTTCTTCTGAAAAGGTGTGCCATTTTGAAGAAAATCTCAAAGTAATTTAAATAAGTGGTGCCTCAGGCAGATTAGAAGTCAGTGAACATCCAGTAAGAAATAAAAGGAATTAGTTATCATTCACACAACAAAAGATGACGTCTAGGTGATATACAATGTGGCACATTATACACATGGGCCAACTCTATGACTTACCCATTAACATACAACTACTACTAAGCATGATAATATACATAGAAAGCCCTAAAGACTCCACTAAAAAGTAAATGGAACAATAGTTCATTTCAGAAAAGTGGCAGGTTACAAAATCAATATACAGAAACCTGTTTTGTTCCTATATTCGTGCAGTAATCTGGAGGAGAGAGAAATCAAGAAAACAATACCATTTGCGATCACATCAAAAAAGAATAAAATAGCAAGAAGAAAGCTTGAAATTGGTTTAAACACAAACTACTCAGATCATTTTTTGTGCTATCCACTTTTCTAAATTACTGCATAATAAGTTTTTTTTAAGATTTATTTATGCATATAAGAACTGGAGTACAGGCCAGAGGTGCGGAGAGTAAGAGGACTCAACTGAGACAGAGTAGGGAACAGAACAGGCAGACTGACTGAAATACACTGCTGAGGGGAGCAGCGGGCAAGACAGGAGAGTTCTGCTGTGCCATGTGGGTACTCCCTAGGCAGCCGGGGATCGAACTCGAGCTGCACTATAGCTTCATAGTGCTAGGCCTAACCACTTGTGCTACTGGGGAGGCCCTAAGTTTTATTATTTATATGTCTCAAAATAGTAAATGTAAAACAGTATTTTTTGAGTTCACAGGAGCATTAAGTGAGTTCTTTTGAGCCAGTCCATCAGTAAAGGTAAGTGTGTAGAAATCCTTTTCTATATTAAATACGGGTTTATCTGAGGCCTTCCTATAATATGGCAAATGAATGAATATCCCAGCTTACAGTTCGACCAATCTAGCCATTATCTACGAATCTTCTGAATTATACCAAAATTGTCTTCCTCCCAAATTCAGGTGTTTATAACCAATGTTATTTCTATTTTGTTGTTGCTTTTATGTTTTAATTCCTAGGCTGAATAAAATTTAAGGTTTGTTACTAACAAAATGAAAAGGAAGAAGAAGATAACCTAATCTTGACCCATGTACACTGTAGCTATCAAGAACTTTTAGTCTGAAGACTGACTATGTTTTCTCAGCAAATGGTCTTTTAGACCACCAGAAACCAGGTAATATAGAAAGACCAATTTTCTCTCTGGCACATCTGGAAATCACACACACACACACACACACACACACACACATGCACACATGCACACACACACATGCACACACACAGAGAGGCTGAAGTTTTCTTTCAATCCTTGTAGATATTCTTAGTGAAAGGTAATGGAAATAATGTTAATTTTAAAAACACATGGTACAGACATGGTGACTGGATATTTGATTGGAAGGTGTGGTAGGATATATAAAATTGTTGAGGTGAGAAACTATATACCTGACACCTATACAGTATTATAAACCAGGATTAAGTGAATTTAAAAAATCCTTATACAGTTAAAAAAAAAAAACTAAACTAGTTCTTTAACCTTCTGCCACAGTGCCAACATTCATTGTACACTGTCAGAGTCTGGATTTCTAGAGCCAGTGGTTATATTTGACAGCATTGGAGATTTTATCTTAAGATGATTTACTCTTATTTTTTTTCTTTGAAAGTCATCACCTGAATTCCTTTCAAATATTAAAAACAATCTTTTTTTCTATGAGTCATTTTTTCTTAATGCAAAAATTACCTTTTTTGGTATAAAATATTTTAGTTTTTTTCACCATTTTTTGAATATGCTGCTAACCATACATTTCTTATGAAGTGCAATATCTAGAATGAATGCAATATATCTCTACAACCAACTTCCTCATCAGAGAAATTGTGTTCTTTTAATATACTTTTGATATTATTTTCTTCCCTAGAAGCCACTAGACACTTATAATTCAGATTGAGACCTACTTCTTATTAAATCCCTAAAATTTTTACATGTACTGCTGTTAAACAAATTCTGACTTCATCCTGTCCTTGATCATTTGAGTTCTGCTTCATTTTCAGGATAATGAACACTTTAAAATTCCACCTCACTGGATTCAGTACATAGTTTTAGCTTAAGATTTTTTTTATGCATCCCAGAGTAATGAAATCTAATATGGTGAAAAACATCCTTTATCTTCACTCAGGTCATTTATCAAAAGTACTAAATAGAGCCAGGTTGAGAATGGTAAAAGATATAACTGAAATTTACTGAGCATTTATTGTATTCTAGGTTCTGTATCTATATATAGAATAAGCCACTATACATCACCCTCAAATTACTTATCAATACTTTTGTAAATACTTATTAATTTGTTCATTCTTTTAACGATACCTTTAAGAGCTTATTGTGCATCACTAAGCTAATAGTGATAGAAAAAGTAAATAAAACATAGCCATTTTCCCCATTCTAGCAATCATCTTGTCTACATAAATAGCATAAATCATTATCAGATATATTTGAAGTATCTATTTTCTTCCATTTAAAATATTTGAATTTTATCATAGTCTTCCTCAGAAAGAAATTTGGAATAGTTGCTCTAGAGCTTCTATTTGGAGATTATTGAGTTGCTGGTGCTTTATATTTATTGATAGAAGTTATTACAGAAAAAAACAATATTCTGCCACTATGAATTTTCCCACAATTTTCACACCAATCACCTGTCATAATTTAGATGCTGATATGGCTCTTCAAGTGCAGCCTTGAAATGGAATTACTTAAAAGAAAAAGCAATACATGCAAAAAGTTTTAAAATATCCAAATAAAAAATATTTTAAATGAGTAAACATGAAAAGTAAACATCCTTCTCACCAATTCCTTTGTCCTCTTCCCCAGAGAGTCACAGCTATTAATTTGTGTATATACATATATATATGCATATATATACATATATATGTATATACATATGTGTATATATACGTATATATATTTCTACAAACCTTCCATACCAAAACAAGTATATCGAATGTGTAGTCTCTGTATGTTTGTGAGACATTATATAACAAATCCAAACCTATTCTAAGCAGAATTACAAGAGACTAATATTGTTTCCACAGTCTCCATAAGTAAAGGTCAAAAATGGCCAAGACCATTTTAAAACAAAAGAAAATGGAACATCTACTTCATCTACCATATTTCAAGAGTTACCATTAAGCTATTAAAACATGGTAGTGTGAATTTAGAAAGAGAGAGAAATGGAGAATAACAGAACTCATAAACAGAGCTATAAAAAAGAAGAATTTGGTATATTTTATAGTAATAGTAAAAATCAAGAGGAAAGGCTAAACTCTCCAGCTAAAAAGGACTAGATAGATAGAGATTTACCTCCCTTGTGTGTGTGTGTATGTATACATGCAAGGTTAAGTTCTATGTCATACTACTCACAAAAATAAAGACATAAATAAGAAAAACCTAATAATAAATGTTTTAGAAGAACATGTAAGAAAATATTGTCAAAGAAGTAGTAGAGAATTGTAAAAGAAGTAGTAGAGAATTTTACTTTCAAAGACACAAAATAATATAAACCATAAAGGAAAAATAGAACTGAAATTTAAATCTCATTACATCAACAATAAAAATTTTAAAATAATAAGCATATGCTGAAAGTAATTGCAGCATATATAGCAATGAAATGTTAATCAATGTGTTGGATAGAAAATTACCATAGATCAATGAGTAGAAGACAAAGAACCCAAAAGAAAAATAAGGCTGCTTAAATATTGTGGACTCACAAGATTATGCTTCTTCCCTTTTCCTAATTTTTACAAAAATACAAGTAGGATAACAAATACATTAGTCCATCACAACAAAAATATAGGAGAAAAACTAATAGATGGAAAGTTCTAAAAAGTTTTTAGGTGATAAAAATTAGATAAATGATATTAAAGAAGTAATATGATCTATGAACTAACAAATCACAATATTAAAGTTAAAATGGGCTAATAGAATTCATGGAAGTACTATAAATAAAAGAATGATTTAAAAAGTTAAAGTAAATATGAAACAAACACAAAATCAAAGAATGCTTTAAGAAATTTTTAAAATGCTTACAGAGAAACAAAAGGTAAAAGAAAGGAAAAATGAAGAAAAAGGACATAAGAGTAAATGAACAAGACAGAAAGAGAAGATTCAACCTATGTTTATATAAAATCTGAAACAGATAAACAGGGAAGGAAATATAAGGAAAACTATGATTCAAGAAATAAGAAATATTTCTTTAAAAAGAAACAACTTGTTATTACATGGCCTCTTAGTGGACAAGCCCACTTCTGAAAAGGTCTTATAACTCTATAAGAACTCTGTAAGACATCTTTAGGTCTTATAGTGACTATAAGAAAATTTATAGATACAACACATACACACTAAAAAGGATCTAGTTCAAATATACCCTAAAGGATGAAATCAGCAAAATTCACCTGAAATCATAAAATACATAAAAGAGAACATAGCCAAAATAGTCCATACATTGGCCTCGATGATATAGTGAGGATTTGACTTCTATGACAAGGGACTCAAAGGCAAAAAAAAAAAAGACAATATGTGAAATTGAAATGTTTTTGCACAATGAAAGAAAATATTACTAAAATAAAGACACTCAACTGAATGGGAGAAAATATTTGCACATCATACAACTGACAAAGCTAATATCCAAGATCTACAAAGAACTCATACAACTCAACAAATAGAAAACAAATAACCCAATTTAAAAAAAAAAAAATGAGAAGACTTAAATAGACACTACTCAAAAGAAGACATACAAATGGCCAGTAGGTACATGAAAACATGTCTATCATGACTTATCATGAGGGAAATGCAAATCAAAACCACAATGAGTTACCATCTCACAACTGTGAGAATGGCCCATAAGAAAAAAGACAAGAAACAAGTACTGACAAGAATGCAAAGCAAAAGGATCTCTCATATACTGTTGCTGGGAATATAGACTGGTGCAACCCAATGAAAAACAGTTTGTAAGTTTCTCAAAGTATGAAAAAAAAAATCTATATGATCTAGCAAATCCACTGCTTGGTATCTAGCTGAAAAATCAAAAACACTGATTTAAAGGCATATAGGCACGCCTATGTTCATTGCAATGCTGTTTATTGTAGCCAAATTATGACTAAGTGCCAAAGGACAATTAAGAAGTTGTGATATATATATATATATATATATATATATATATATATATATATATATATACCTAATGTTACACATATACACAAAGTTATAAAAAAAAAGAGCTCTTGTTATTTGGGATAACCTGGATGGAACTGTAAGGGATTATGCTAAGTAAAATAAGTCAGAAGGAGAAAGACAAATACTCAACATTGGATGGTTTCACTTATATATGGAATATAGGGAAACCAAACAAAGAGTCAGGCAAAATCAAACAAAAAACAAACTCTAGAAAATTGAGGCTATCAGTGGGTGAGTAAAAGTGGGAGGGTATACAATGAACCATGGTAGAGTAATATGGGAGGTTGTGAGTAGGGTGTGTTGTGCTAACATACATCTGATGAGGTAGGATCCTATATTTATGAATATAGGATTTATGAATATATTCCTTTATAAATATAGGGATCCTATATTTATAAAGGCATAATTTATGAATTTGTGATTTGTGATTCATAAATATAGGATTTATGTTGTAAACCAAGATTACCTTAATAAAAAAAAATTACATTAAAAAGTGCAAAACAGACCAAAATTAAAAAAATCATCAAAATTCATACTACAGGAAAGTTTGCCAATTAAATGTACTGAATTAATCAACAAATAAAGTGTTAGGGAAAAAATAAA
This sequence comes from Talpa occidentalis, assembly GCF_014898055.3. NCBI lineage: Eukaryota > Metazoa > Chordata > Mammalia > Eulipotyphla > Talpidae > Talpa > Talpa occidentalis. Next base: position 22,726,182 of record NW_023604295.1, read on the forward strand.
ATGAGATGATATAAATTAAAAGAAACTTAAAATAACTAATAAATATACCATTTAAAGAAATATCCTTTGGTGACAAAAATATAAAGAAAAACAAGATGTAAAACAAGCCCCAAGATTGTAATGATTTATAGGAGACAACAGAAGTCGTGGTTGAGAGGGGTATATGATGGAATTTTGGGCTATTTCAAAATTTCTATTTTGTAGTCAGGGTGGTTTTTCTCAAGTGTTTTCCCTATAATAATGTATTGAAACATTTATTTCATGAAGTTTTCCTGTATTTGTATTATATTTTGCAATAAGTTAACAAGAGTGTAATAAAAAATATGAAATATCTTCAGACTTAATACATCTGAGTAGATGCATTAAAAGGGCCTACCAGCTATCTGGTATTATGAAAGGAAAAAGCGCCTCCTCAAGGTACACCATGACAAAATGCCAGGACTTCAGAAGAATGTTCCTAAAGCTTCTAGACATAGGAAGAGGGGCCTCAACATCAGCTCTGGAAGCTAGATAACACTGACTGCCTTCACATTTTTGAGGAGAAATTCTGAACAACTTAAAATTTTATACATAAACAAAAGATTAGCCCCGTATGAATGTGTCTAAGAAGATGCACATCTGAAAAAGAGATTCAGGGAACAGCAGGACAACTATTCATAAAGCCAGAAAATAGTCATATCACTTCTCAATGTGCGATCCGTCAGCCTTTAAAACACAACTGAAATTGATGGAGTATCTGATGGGTTTCATTATATGAAAAAATATGGTATTTGTATAAATTTCATAATTATTTTTGCTGAATTTGGGAGAGATGTAATGCAGAGGGGAAAAAGATGTATAAGAAATGGAATGTAACCCTCAAATATATATTTGTGCACAATAATAGAAGTACACTTGAGGAAAAACTTTTGCAAATAAAAATGTTGCGTCAAAGGATATTTTCTCCTCTTTTTTTTACTATTCCTTGATTGATTTTCAAAGACATAAATTAACACTCTCACCAAAGTGTACTAGTATTTCCCCACCATGGGCCAAAAATGTAACTATCACTTTTTTTATCTTTTCCATTTAATATAAATGGGAAATCATTATTATATTAATTTACATTTGTAAATTGTTGCAAAACATCTTTTCTTATGCTTATAAATCACTGTACTGTACTTCTTTTTACCTTAAATGTTTTCTTTACTTTGTATATTTTTCCTATTTGTTCATTAATCTCTTCCTCTGAAACTACAGGAGTTCTCTGTAGAGAATTGAAACCAGCACTTCTTGTCACATGTGTGAAAATAATTTTGCTAATTTTTTCTTTGAATTTTATGTTATTTTGTGCTGGGCAGAAATGTTTCTGTTTTATTATTTAAATTTATCAGTCTTTGCTTCATGTTTTCTGGATTTTGTGTCTTCCTTAGAAAAATATTACTAATTCAAAGATTTTTTTTTAATTCTCTCATATTTTCTTCTGTACTGATAGACATATTGTTTATACTTAAAGCTGTGACCCATTTGAAATTTTTATTGACATAAAAGTTAAGAAGGAATTTAGGCCGATTTTTCCCTGATACATCAAGATTTTAGTATAATGCAGACCTTAATAAAAACGATTGTGTTTTATTGTAAAGTGCAGAACTGTTTGTTTTCAGTCATTGAAATCTATAGGACTATAGAAGAGCAAGATGCTAGTTAACAACCTGTGGATTATTGTTACTCAATCTTCTTAGATGCTTATGACTGAAATCTGTCTGCTCCCTTAGAATGTGGCATCTTATCTCCAAATGCTACCCCAAGGAGTTTAAAACTCAATAACCAGTGAACGAAAAACTGCACATGGGCGCTATCATGGTGTTTTGGCTTATAAACTGTATTTACATCTACAGCCATATCTGCTATGTATCAATTAATATTAAAGTAAAAAGAATAACAAGTTAGCTGAAACTTATAATCAAAAAAAATGATTAACAGCAGGAAAAAGACTATGAAGGCAAAGTATTTTGATCTTGGTTGGCATCAGGAAAAAGTAACAGCAAAAGGCTGCCCTGGAATTTAGAGACCTAACCAAGCACATGAAAGATGTTGCCACAGAACTGAGGAATTTCTACCAAGCAGTGTATCTTTCTCCCTCCCTCCCTCCCTCTCTCTCTCTCTCTCAAGCTCTCTCTCTCTCTCTCTTTTTTTTTTTTTTTTTTTTTTTTGCTTAGAAGAACTGGGGTATAGGCCAGAGGTGTGGGGCACAGGTGCAGGGGGTAAGAGGATTCACCAGAAATACACAGCTGAGGGGAGCAGTGGGTGAGATGGGGAAGTCTACTGTACTATATGTGGGTTAGTTAGATCCCTGGCTGGGTATGGAACTCAGGCCTTCTGGTGGTAGCGCTGAGATTTAACCCTTAGGCCACCAGAGAGGCACAAGTAGGGTATCTTAAAGGCAACAAAGACTGTCTTGGCATCTCCAAGATAACTTCCCTACTTGTTGATCTTGGGTTTCTTCCCAGATTGTGCAGAAATAAAATAGATAGTCCTCTAATCATTTTCCTCCTGTTGCTGAGAAAAATTTAATTTAACTGTTTGCCTAATACCTTCATTCCTTGCCCATGATGTATATTGCACCTCTGACTCTCTGCCCATTCTTTTCTGACATTGACTCTTGCAGCTCACAGTTTGCTACATGACTTTTTTTATACTTTTTTAATCTAAGCTTTCAAGACCCTTTTTAAAAAGGAAGAAAAATAACTAAAAGGAAGTAATCAAAAGGTGCCACACATTAGAGTGAGGAATATTAACAGAAACTATTTTTGTTCAGATTTCCACAAAGGCTTTTAGCAAAGATGAATGAATTCATGTCATGAAGCTGAGTATGTTTTAAAAAGTGATAAAAGTTAATTGGGTACTGCATGAGCAATACTGTGTAAGAGAAACCCTTTTAGTTGGGGTTAGAATACTTAACAAATGTTCATATATTTTATGTCTACTTCAGGATCCTTTTCTACAAAGGGCCTGATAATGTTTGGGAGACAGAATAAAAGAATTTAGCAATGTGTACGCGGTTTTCAATGAAACACATTTGTTTCATTGTTCAGCAGATGAGGAAAGATACATTAAGAAGGGAAAACTAGGGCCTCCCCGGTGGCGCAGCGGTTGAGCGCTGGGTTGCGAAGCTGCCCGCGGCCTCTGCCGCGCCCGTTCGATCCCCGGCTGCTCCCCGGCCACAGGAGGAGGGTCCCACATGGCGCGCAGACCTCTCCTGCCGCCCGCTGCTCCCCTCAGCAGTGTACTTCGGTCCTTCTGCCTGTTCTGCTCCCCGCTCTGGCTCTGGTGAATTCTCTCACTCTCCCGTGCTTCTGACTGTACCCAGTGCATGTATAAACAAAAACAAACAAATAAATAAATAAATAAAACATGCCTCTATAAAAAAAAAAAGAAAAAAGAAAAGTTTTAAAAAAAAAAAAGAAGGGAAAACTGTATTTTTTTCCTTTGGTAACCAAAAGCTTATTTAAATAATAAACACATATGTTTGTCTTGGAGACTTAAAAACCATGGAGAAGTCTGAGGGTCAAAACAATTAGAGCAAAAGCTGAAAGAATGTTTATTTGAAGAGAAAACTCTTTAGAGGAAAAAGATATTAAGATAATGGTCATCAGTAAGAATCAATCTTGCCAACTTCCCCTTGAATTCCTCACATATGATATTCTGTTTTAAATTGCATTTTCTTTCACTGTTTTTAACAAAAACTAAATATATAAAACTACATATACATTTGGCATGGAAGTAACCATGTTTACCTACCAGGAAATAATATGTTCTTCTCTCTTTGCTATGTAGACCAACTAAACAATGAAGCAAAAAGACTCATGAGTCTTTCTTGTTGAGGATTCAATCTTAAATATTATGGCCAAATCATTTAATCACTGTTCTGTCCGTTAGGTAAAAATACCCATCAAGTTTCATTTACCCAGAAAAAGTGACTTCATTACAAAGTTTTCCTATATGACCCCGTATGCAAAAAAAAAAAAAAAAAGATGATCTCACTGCAAATCCAGAGGTTCCTGTGTTCCTCCTTTACTTCTGCCCCCAGGACCTCCAGCCATTCTTTTTCTGTTTGAAAACTTGTTTTGTCCTTTCTCCTTAGATGTGCCACCTACTCTTTCTTATATTGGACACTTGACCTTTCCTTTTCATCACTATTCTCTATAGAAATACATTAATAGAAAACACTTTCATTATAAATCCTCCTAATAATATTAAGTTTCTAGAAACCTCCTTCCATTTTTCCATATATATCTCATCTGTATTCCCATTTAACCTTCATTGACATTTTAAACTTTTTTATATAATTTTATTATTTTTTATTAATAAATTTTATTTTTATATTCCCCATACAATTACAACCCCCTTATTTTGACCCCAATCCCTCCCCTCCCGCCCCCTACCCCCCATAGAGTGTCTCTGGTTCATAGTTTTTTGTTGATTTTGATTTTTACTTTCTTATAGTTATTCATTTTCCTGGTCCCTTATTTAAATTTTCTAGATTCCTGCTATGACTGAGACCATCCGGTATTTTTCTCTTTCTTTCTGGCTTATTTCGCTGAGCATGATCCCTTCCAGTGCCATCCAAGTTGCTGCAAATTGCATGTGTTTATCTTTTTTGAATGCTGAGTGATATTCCATGGTGTCTATGGACCACATCTTCTTGATCCAGTCATCTATTTTTGGGCATTTGGGTTGTTTCCAAAGCTTAGCTATTGTAAACAGTGCTGCTATAAACATAGGGGTGCAGGTGTTCTTTGGAATGGATGTTTCTGTGCTCTTTGGGTAAATACCTAGGAGTGGAATTGCTGGATCATATGGAAGCTCTATGTTTAGTAGGTCCAGAAATCTCCACACAGCTCTCCATAGTGGCTGGACCAGTTTGCACTCCCACCAACAGTGCAGAAGTGTTCCTTTTTCTCCACACCCTCGCCAACATTTGTTGTTGCTAGTTTTTTTAATATGCGCCATTCTCACTGGTGTAAGATGGTATCTCATGGTAGTTTTGATTGGCATTTCCCTGATGACAAGTGATGTTGAACATTTTTTCATATGCCTGTTGGCCATTTGCATTTCCTCTTCAGAGAAGTTTCTTTTTAGCTCTTCTGCCCATTTTTTGACTGAATTATTTTCTTTGTTGTTGTTGAGTCTCATCAGCTCTTTACAGATTTTTGTGATCAGTCCTTTATCATTAGTGTTGTGTGCAAAAATGTTCTCCCAGTCAGTGGGGTTTCTCTTTGTTCTTGTTATTGTCTCTTTTGCTGTGCAGAAGCTCTTTAATTTGATGTAGTCCCAGCTGTTTATCTTTGCGTTCACTATTACTGCTTTGGGTGATGTAAAGATGTCTTTGATGTGAATATCACATAGTGTTTCGCCTATATTTCCTTCTATGTATTTTACGGTTTCAGGTCTTATGTCTAGTTCTTTAATCCATTTTGAGTTGATTTTTGTGTGTGGCGTGAGGTAGTGGTCAAGCTTCATTCTTTTGCATGTAGCAACCCAGTTTTCCCAGCACCATTTATTGAGCCATTTTACACTTTTGACTCTCAACCACTCTGACCTGAGTGTTACAACAATCTCCTACAGAGTTTCTAAAATCTTGTATGACACAGCTACTGCTTACATCAATAGGTTTTTTAATCCTCTCTCCCTGTAGCATTGACTCTAAACATAAATAAAACATTATGAAATTCCTCAAATGCATTGTTTTCTTGGTGTCTCTGCTCTGGGTCTTTGAATAGACTCCTCATCTCCCCCATCCTCTTGGTCAATCAAAGTCAACCCTTAAGGACTCAGTTCAGATTTCCCTTCTCTGAGTGATTCTTCCTCATCTTTGTGACTTACAGACTAGGTAAAAACTGGGCCCTCTGTTTTATCCATGCCACAGCATAAATCACAAAGGGGAAATGATTTCTCACATGACATCAAAATTATAAGTAATAAAAGACAAACATGTAAATTGGACTTCCTCAAGTCTTTCATTCTTCAAATGACGAACATAAGAAAGTGAAAAGACAACCTACACAAGGGAAGAAAACATTTTCAAATGATATAGTTGATACCCAAATTATATAAACAACTCTCACAGCTCAAATAAGAGTACAAACATTTCTCAAGTTCTTCAGTTGAAGAACTAAGAATGGAACATGATTAAAAATGTTTTAGACAATTGTACAAAATTATGATTTCTTGAAACATAATTGTGTAAGAAAAAAACAAAAACAAAAAAGCAATAACAGACAAAAGCTTGTTTTATCCCTGTCACAACATAAATCACACTTGTCTGTTTCTCTGTACCCCCTCAAGGCTGCAATCTCACTGAAGTTGGAAACTGTCTTATTTGCAGTTGTACTCTCCATGCTTACTGCTCAGTTCAGATTTGAAAACAAAAGGGCATTTAAAGACCTTGAAAATGCCTTGACTTTTCTACATTCATGACATTTCACTGGCTATTATCTTTGAATTTTATCCCTATAATTTTATACACCCTGCAGTTTATGTACATGTGTTAACTATCATAATCCTACATACCCTTTCATGTCTGACTCAGTTGTTTTTTCTTCCATGAGCATTATCAGATCACTAGATCAGACAATAATCAACTGCACTGGATTAAATCTGATCTCTACCTTAATCATGTAACACAAATCACAACTGCATTAGAGTGTGCTCAAGCTCTGTTTTTTCTCTCATCCAGATGGATTGAAAATGGGAACTATGTCTTAAAATATTTGTATGTACACTTCATCTATTACAGTACCTTGCAGAGGGTCCGTGCTAAAGATGTACTGAAAGAATTACTGTGAAATAATTTCTCAAAGCTACAAACTTTCCTGTGTTTTCTCAATAGAGCATTTTCCCTTGTGGATTTCTTAGTCGTTCTCATTATAACAATGATGTATGTGATTTATTTCTACACATGTCCCTTACCATTCTGATAGCACACTGCAGCAGAACTATCTTTGAAGATATTTTGGGTGCAATAAAAAGTGCATGAATAATTCTGTTTGGTATAGGTGGAATTATTATTAGAAATCACCCTCTCCTACTGATGTTTCAAGGACTCAAAGAGCTCCTGCAGGATTTTTTTCTTCTACCCAACAGCAATGTGGGCTATGTACCCTTTTTAAGTTTTCTCTCATCACCCACCTATGTTCAAAGCCACTTAGCTTTGAACATTCCAGCTGAAATCAGATATTTGTGAAGTCTTCCTTGTTTTCTGTAAGTGAGAAATATTCTCTGCCAGTACCATAAACAATACTATATATGAATCTCTCTTATAACAGCCATTGTCTACCTCATGTTTTTGTAAATATTTATTACCATGTCTCGTGCCCCTTCTAGAATGTGAGTTTCCAGAGAGTAGAATTTATATTTGATGTTGCTTTCCCCGTTGTTCATAGAAAATTTCACTGTACATATGTGTTGGATCTACTGTTCATAGATGTTGTTTGATGAAAGATGTATGATATATACAAAAGAATATGTATATGAATATGAAATAGATATATAGTGTTCATATTATATTTTCAGAGTAAAACTAATTTCTGTTGAAGCCAGTCTTCTTACTACTGTAAATTATAAAATCAGACTTATTGAAGTAGGAGACTATATTGTTGCCCCAAAACTAGTATCCATGCCATTATGTTCCTTCCTAAAATATAGCAAAAAACTCAGATACAATTTAATCATGTTTTAGACATCAATTCCTTTCAAAGGATTCCCTGATTCCCCAAAGATCTCCTATAGCTTTCATTATAATTCCATAGCACTACTTACAGTATTTTGTAGTGACCCACTCATTTGACTGCTTTGTCTTCAATTACTTTGAGGGCATGGGCTACATTGTCATTGACCTCTGTGTTCACACTGCTTAGGAAGATAGCTGTGGTAGGCAGAAAAATGATCCACCTCTCCCCCAAGAATGTTCTAATCTCTGGAACCTGCCTTAGCTAACATGGAAAAGGTGACTTTGCAGATATAATGAAGTTAAAAATACTGAAATGGAAAGACTGTCCTGGGTTATCCAGGTAGAACTTAAATGTAATCATGTGTCCATGTGAAGTGGTAACAATACTTGAAGGGGTAGATCCTATACTTGTGAAACACATACAATATTGTAAACCAAATTGACCTCAATTTAAAAAATCAAAATAAATGTTTTCAGCGGCAAAACAGTGAGAAGCAGGGAAGATATGACAACAGAACAGGTTGAAACATGGCATTGGTGACTTTGAAAATGGAAGAGAGATACAAGCCAAAGACTGTTAGTAGTCTCTAGAAGCTGAAAAAGACAAAGAAATAGATTTGCCCCTAGAACCTCCACAATGAATGCAGCTCTGTCTACACGTTGATGTTAGCACAGTGAGATTATTCTGAACTTCTAACTTCCAGAATTGTAAGATAATAAATAAATGTGTTGTTTTAAACTACTAAGTCCATGGTAACAAACTTCATCAACAATAGGTAACTTACAGAATTAACCAACACACGCCAAATGATTCATAAACATCTGTTCACTAAAGACCCCAGGATATGAGGTCTGAAAAAAATCTCATAGAATTAATGGATTAAGGTAATAATTGAGGGTGGCCTTGCGGGAAAAGGGCAATTAAAGAAAAAAAATCTCCTTTAATAATTAGAGGTGGGGGCCTCCCTAGTTATCCAGGGCTTAAGTCTCAGGGCTGTAACTGTGATAGCCCACTGCCGTGGCCTGAGTTCCATCTCTGGCCAGGGAGCTACCCACATGGCACAGCAGACCTCTCCTGTCTTATCCAATGCTCCCCTCAGCAGTGTATTTCAGTAGATCTGCCTGTTCCTTTCTTCATTCTGTCTCTAGTGAATTCTCCCAACCCTGCATCTCTGGCCTACACCCCAATTCTTCTACACAAAAATAAATAAATAAAATCTTAAAAAAATAACTGGAGGTGGGTTTGATAGAGAGGTATAGATAAAAAAAAAAATAAAGCATGTTTGGTATTAGTGTACCTATGAAATAATCAGATGGAAATATTCAGGAGACGATGGAAAATCTGGCCCAGGAAGTCAGGATAGATCTTATGCAAGCCAGTAGCCTTAAAATATGAAGTTGAAATATGAAAATAGTTGGAGTTCAGGCTAGAAAAGTAATGCAATGTTTCTTAAATACCAAGGGAAGCCAAAACTAATTCATTAGAAGGAGGTTGGGATTGGTACTGAAGATACTTGAGCAGGGAAGTGATACATTCAAAGTGATTCTTTAAGATTAATCTAGAGGTCTTATGTAAAACAAATTGGTAGAGGGGAGACTTAAGATAAAATACATTTCATATTTTAGAGATCATTTTCAAAGTCACTATCTAATTTGATCTTGCAGCATTCTTATGAGGCAGGTAAGACAAAGCAATATCAAAGTTAACAGTTTGTATATCATCATAAAACCACAAGTATCATATTGATGATTATTTCAATCTACTTTTAAAGCTTCACATATAATTTGTAATGTGCTCATGTTCTTATTATGCTAATCAATATATTGGGGTTCTTGGTTAAACTCTAAGTTTCTAATATTCAGAGATTCATTTATCAATAGAAAATCATCAGAAGTGAATAGAAATCATTCTTATAAGATATATTAATCCCTATATAAGCCATTATCCTGAGGATATGGAAGAAAAATGTATTTTATTAGAGAATAATGAAAATTCTGTAAAATAGACTAGATCAGGTGCTTATACCACAATTAGCCATTGTTAATGATAGAGTTATATTAGTTCAACATTTTCAACCAAGAAAAAGAATTTTGATGAACCATGGAAAACCTCTAGAAAGTGTCTCACAATATTGAGATTTCAATACTGACCCTAATATCCATCTGGCAAGGTTTAAAAATCACAGCACTTAAAATCACATGCTATAATGAAAGAGTCTCTGGGGCTATATTTAGGAGCTGTTAAATCACCAGGAATGATTTGGTCAGAACAAGAGATAGATAACTGAGAGAGTGCCCAGGTAAATCAGGTTAGGAGCTCAAAATTTCACACCATTACAATTCCCAATTCAATTCTCTCTATTTGATTTATAGAAGACTGCTCTGAAGCATCTATATGAATAATTCAGCACTAAGAGACATGAGAAACAATGTAGACCTATCTTCATATGGATTAAAACATGTTCTGAAACTGATTTCACTATGGCTCAAGCTTATCCTGAGCTCAACTTTGACTCTTGGTTTAGATTTCCACAATTATTAATCCACTATTATTTTGTTTGACATGTTTATTGCTGGCAAAGCATTTCTTCAAACCACAAATATCTCACTCTTTCAACAACCCAGAAATGGTCAACATGCTCCAAGCCTTACTGCTCAGTGTTGATCCACCAAGGAGAAACATCACATGTGGAGGGTTGTTAGAGAAGAATCTAGAGTTCTCCCCTAGACCATCTGAATCAGAATGGGCATTTTTCACAAGATTCCCAGGTAATTCATTTGCACATTAAAACCTGAGAAGCTCTGCTCTAAAACACAGAATTTGCTCTAAACACACAAATTTCAGAATTTGTTTTTAATTTTATTTCCTCAAAATCCCCTAGCAAACATGTGTTTGGCATCACAGAAGCTCAAGTCCTGTTTCCTGTTTCTTTTTCTTATGCTGATATGTTTCTGTGAGATCATAAATAGCCAATCATCTAAAGGGTTTTCAGGCTCCTTACACCAGGAGATAGTGTAAGGAGGGTTTATTCTCTTCATTAAGCACACTTCTTGCTGAACTATACATGTACCACATTTCCTTTTTGCAACTTAATTTCTATGAATCTTAATAAGAGAAGAGGAAGCCCAGCTGACAGAAAGAATTTTGGGATGCATGGAATGCATTACAATTTAATACCTATTTCTCTCTGGTCCACTTCATGGGTAATAATTCCAATTACTGGATTATGATTTTAACCAATTTATGCTAACTAGATACTAACTCATGGGAAACAGATAAACTGCCACAGTTTTATAGACTGACAATTTTGTTTTCTGCATTTTCTTCAGAGATGGTTTGCTTGTGAAATTTCCTCATGAATTAAGTGTAAACAGAAATCTTTCCTGCTAGAGTTTGTTTTCTTTTTTGCTAAAAAACCATCAGTTTGTTCTGCAGGGAATATAGAGGTTGGACTGGCCTAGAGACTTCTTATGCCCATGACGCCCTGTCTTTCTAGATTATCCAATGGTCTTGAGCCTGTGGTTACCTTCTATGTCCACCTCAAAGTTCTATCCATCCTCAGGCTTCTCAGTGCCCATCTTCAGGCTTCTCATCTTCTCCATGTTCTGCATGTCCTCTTCATCATCCAATTCCTCATCATCCACATTGTCTTCATCTCCATCCTACTTCCAGTCATAACAGGGATCTAAGATAACGATGTTGTTGTCTTTCTCTTCAGTCCTCTAGAGTCAGGCCACTGCTATTCCTGTTGCTTTCGCTGTCTCCCTTACACACAGTCCACATTGAACCACCAACCACATTGGACAAGTCACTTAAACTCTCTAACGCAGTTTCCTTATTATGCCAAGAGGCAAAAGCCTGCAGTGCTCTTGGGCTATGGAGTGTGTAGCAGCAGAATGATAGCAAAAGTCTTCAGCTTCCTGCAGTAATTTCCAGTCTCAACCAGAGTTGAGATACAAATGTACAAGTGTGTGCATACACATAGATGCAGGAAGCCTACATTCCATTCCTCATTTTGCTACTATTTGCAATCCTTTGCCAGCTTCATGTCCTCAGACAGTCAGACAGGCTATCTAAGACTCTATTTCCTAGGAAGGGTAACAAGGGGCAAATTTTCACTTGTATTCAGTGTCTAATGTGCATCACATATATTCACATGCATATGTCACACATTCCTCCAACAATTTTGTAAGACTAAGGTTTAGTCTTTAATGAGAGAAAACAGGTCGGTCAGGTTTCAGAAGATTCTGTAGTGTAAAGGTTAAGGGTTGAGTTAGGATTTGGGTTAGATCTCAGAGCTAGCATCTCATCGCTTGCAAGTACTTCAGAAGGAATTCAAACTTAGGATATCAAAGTGAGTTTTTGTTTTTGGTTGTGTCTAGACCAATGAATCCTAGTAATATAAGATGTTACAAAGTTCAAAATTTCTTTGTTTAAATTTCTTTGATAATTAATGTTCCTAATGTTAACTTTTTTAAAATGCTAAATATTACACAATGATTTGGTTATAATGTGTTAATTAATAACACATTTATTGTATTAAAAAATCTTAAAATCTTAACCTTTACCCAAAAGTTACTAGCAGCACGGTTGTAACAAAGCCTCATAAAATAGATAATAAGTTAACTACTGTATTATACAAATTCAATTCAATGACTTAACAAGTAGTAAGAATGACTGGTGGATTTTGTAAGATACAAGGTGAATAAAATGTGTTCCTTTCCTCAAGGATAGCTATACCATACCATAGCAAAATTGATGGGTAGAGAGCTTGCTACAAAACAAGACAGAATAAAATGAGTGTTAAATAGGGATATAAGCAGTGTATTGAGGGAGTACAAAGAACAAATGCTGAACACTCAGGGCCTCAAGAAAGGGTTTACAGACATATAACTTTCTTAAGAGTCTTGAAAGATGAATAAAGTCTCAAAAAGAATAAAATTTTCCTCTGTGGAAAATACTGTTAACAATAGTAAAACAAAGTAGGTTAGGAAAAAGCAGGAGATTCCCAAAGAAGGAATTCTGTACAAAGGAAGTAGGATTTGAGTTGGCCTTAAATGATAGGTGAGAGATGACTAATTAGAGGAGGAAGAATTAAAAGAGAACTGGAACGATTTGTCATTTCAATCATGCCTCCTTGCCTGACCTGGTTTGCCTGAGTAAATTGTGCAAACAATTTTGGAAAGTCTCTGCCACCATGAGTATATATTGCCTTGGTGAAGTTTAAAAACACATGAAATGAAGCATGCTACAATGAAATGGAGTGTTTTTCAGTTTTGTCTTTAAAGTTCCTCCTTAGCAATTTATATCTTCTCTCCACAAGCTTAGAACAAATTCAGTCCATGACATTTAAGTTCACCTCTTTCTTTTTTATTCTCTCACATTTCAGTGTGAATAATAAAAACATAAGCAGAACACCTGGGAACTTACATTTGACTCTTTTAGGATATTATTACTGCATCATTAGTTCCTTACAAATACAGATATACTTCCAGCCAAAATAATAGTAAATAAAATCAGAAGAATTGGGTAGAAATGTAATAAACCCAACTAGAGCAGTTCCACAGTGACTACTTAAAGATCATATTAGAATACTAAATGATCCAAAAATTAAATGGATGTTAATTAAGTCTACATTAATTGCTATTGGTAGAACATAGTACATTTTCAAATTTGATCAATAATTAAGCTGGTAAATAAGCTTTTATTTATTAACTGACAGTATTAATTACATTAACTTTTAAAAATGTTATCTTCAGAAAAATTAGAATTTTATTCAGCTCAGCACTGAATTGAGGCTTCTGAAAAATTATAATGAGACAGTCACTAAAGTCATTTCCCGGTTTTGACAAAAGGCAAGATCACTATTCAGTGAAACTGTCTGGTCCTTGTACCTTTGCCAGGAGCAAGTCTGGATTAACAGCAGAAAAGGCAGACTGCCACCAAGTTTGAGAAATATCCAGCAGTATCATGGTCTAAACCTTGGTCAAGTAAGCCTAAATCTCCTGCAGAAAATGATGATTGGCCCCACAAATCCACTAATTCATATGTAGGTAGAATATCAAACACTTAGTCCTCCCCTTCAACCTCTGCCCAAGCTACCCAATGGTCCAGTGACTGGTCTGGCTCTCACTTATGTCCACACTAGGACTTATGTGTCTCTCTTCTAAGAACCAGAGAGGACATCAGGGGAAAAAAAAGAGACAGAAAATGTGCTGTTGGTGTATTTAGTAAAATAAGTTGAACATTTAGGTCTATGTGGGAAGACCAGGGTTGTCCAGCATGGGGAGACAGGATGAGGGCAAATCTTTAAGGGTGTTTTGTGAGCAGAAAAGTTGACCAATGACTTACATTTTAATTTTGTTTTCCATAGTTTTGAGGGCTGTAATTGTATTTATTTATTTACTTACTTATTGCATTGAAGTAGCAATGTTTTACATTCTTGTTAGTGTTTTCACAGCATAAAATTTCCCCTCTCAAATACAGGCATGGTAGTACTTCTACCAGCAAAGTCCATAAAGTTCATTGTGCTTAGGCTCTCCAGCACCTCCTCAGCCCCCAATCTCACCCCTTTTTCATCCCCTACTTCCCCTATGAAAGATGCAGATCTATGGACAACTTTCAAAGGTTGGTTTTAAAGTTTGTCTTTGTCTCACACTTTGGTTTTTCTATTTTCCACCTGTAAGTGACATCATCTGTTATTTATCTTTCTCCTTCTAGCTTGTTGCACTTAGCATAATCCCTTCTGGTTCCATCCACATTGCTGCAAATGTAATGAGTTTTATGATTGCTGAGTAGTATTTCATTGTGTATATACACCATGTTTTTTCTTTTGGAATGTTTTGTGACTATCTCTTCTCAGTAGAGATAATTTTGGCCAAAATAACCTCTTTGGCCAATAGAGAGTGAAATTATTTAACTTAGGATGCTTTTCAAAGTCTGTTCAAAATTTCTGGAACAGGGCAAGTTTTTATTTCTCTCTCTTATGAGAACCCCTGTTTGCTTACAATTTATTTTTGAGCAGTGATTAGCTGTCCCTCAGAGTAGTCCTTCTTCTACTCCAATGTTTGTGGTGAAAGGTTAGCTTGGTTCTTAAATGTCCCTATATATCTTCCTTTTTCTGACCCTCTCTCCATGGGCAGAGTCAGTAAGAGGAACTAGTGCACCCCAAGCATTTCTTGATCAGAGAAATGATTTTCTAACTATTCCTTAAGCTATGAAAGAAATGCCTTTTTGCATTTAACTATTATTTATTTTTCTAAGGGATACCCAAATTCATCTCTCCTTTCCAGAGAGCACTTCAGCTGTACAATTTATAAAAAAATAAATATCTAATAAATCCCACATCAAATATTGAAGACAAGATCAAAAACAAATGCTTTATAAAACAAATACCTCCACAATTTATATAAGACTGTAACACCTAGATTTCACTTATGTTAAACTTAAAAGTCATTTAAACAGAGAACTAAGGTAGAATCTATATAAAGGAAAAGGGCAGATAGCGTTACATTGGTGGGTTCTAAATACTAAGAATAGAAATGGGCAAAAAATTTAAGTGATCTTTGCACAAAACACTTTCCTATTAACTCCATTGAATTCCTTTAGAATTCTAGTACAAATGTCTGAAAACATTTTTTCTCAAAGTATGCTACACAGATAAACAGTTTCAAATGTTCCAGTGTTTCTTAATGTCTTGATATTCTTTGTAGTAAGATAACAATGGTTTACAACATTATATATAATTTAAAAATATAGGATTCCACCTCTTCAGAGTGATGTGACAACACTATGCCTACCACAAGGCACCCATAGTCTTCTACCTCAGTCCATGTGCTCCCTTCTACCTTTGTCCTCCACCTTTTCCCCCTCCAATTGGAGCCACATTTTTATAGTCAGATTTCTAGGGTTTGATTTTATTTGGTTTTGGTTAACTCTTTGTTTTGTTTCTCTATATTATGCCTATGAGCAAAGCAACCCTGTATTTGTCTTTCTCCTTCTGGATTATTTGGCTTCGTGTATTCTCCTACAGTTCCATCCAGGTTGTGGCAAATGACAAGAGTTTATTTTTTGTTCCTGAGTGGTAGTCCACTGTGTATATATACCACAGCTTCTCAATTGACTCATCTTTAAATGGTCTCTTGGGTTGCTTCTACAACTTGGTGTTGTAAATAGTGCTGCAATGAACATAGGAGTGCATATAACGTCTTGAATTAGTGTTTTTGCATTTTTTTTAAAAAAAAGATTTTATTTATTTATACAAGAACTGGGGAACAGGTCAGAGGCACAGGAGGGTGAGAGAACTCACCAGAGACAGAGTGGGGAGCAGAACAGGCAGGCGGACCAAAGACACTGCTGAGGGGAGCAGCAGGCGAGGCAGGAGAGGTCTGCCGCGCCATGTGGGTTTCTCCCTGGCCGGCCGGGAATTGAACCCACACTGCAGAGGCTGCAGACAGCTTCACAGCGTGGTGCTCAACCCCCTGAGCCACTGGGAAGGCCCTTTTTTTGCATTCTTTAGGTAGATACCCAGGAGAGGAATTATTGGATTGATTGGTTGATTTGTTAATATTTTGAGAAATATCCATACTGTTTTCCATGGGGGTTGGACCAGTATACATTCCCACCATAAATATATGAGTGTTCTTTTTTCTCCACATCCTCACCAACACTTGCTTCTGGACTTGCTGATGTGGGCCTCACAAATATGTTATCTTGTTGTTTTGGTTTGCATTTCCCTGATGATAAATGATTATAAACACTTATTTTCATGTGCCTATTGGCCCTCTGTATAATCTTCTTTGAAGTAGTCTGTATTTAGATATTCTGCCAATTTTTTCATTGGGTTTGATTGGGTTTTCTTTCGGTTGAGTTTTTTTGAGTTATTTGTAGATCTTGGATATTAGGCTCTTGTCACTTGCATGATTTGCAAATATTTTCTCCCATTCAGAAGCTGTCTTTCTGCTTTAATGGTAGTTATTTTGTTGTATAGTAGTTTTTTAGTTTGAATGTTGTCTTGTTTGTTTACTTTTGCTTTTATTTCACTTCTCATAAGAGTTGAATTCCCAAATACATCACTGAGGCCAATGTTGTAGAGTGTTTTGCCTGTGGTTTCTTTTATGTATTTTATAGTTTTGGATCTTACATATAAGTATTCAATCAATATTGAGTTAGTTTTTGTATATGGTGTGAGATAGTAGTATATAATGCAGGCTCTTGATGCAATCCTGATGATTTCTACCTATATTAATGTTTGAGAACTAGTAGGAGGAAGAAAAGTAGGTAATTAATTTGAGAGAAAGGAATTATAAGCATAAAATCATAAGCAATATATTTATTAATGTGACAATAAATGTCCACGTATTCGGAGCTAAGTGCTTGTAAGGTAAGGTAAAAAGTATCAGGTTTAATGCCCTCCCGCCATTAGGATAGATGAGGGAACCCTGTGGTCCTGAATGCATGCCTGATGGCGGGCACCTGAAGTGGGGCACCTGGTCTGAGAGACTGAGTTTATAAGGGCAGCGTCACAGGGACGCTAGCAGAAGCCGAGAGAAGAAGAAGAGAAACAGAGAGAACGCCAAAGAGAGCCCAGATAGAGTGAGGATTTACTGGGGGCTGGGAGCACTGCCAGCCTCCCAGCCCCCCCAGCACCCCTGCCTGCCATATGCCTGGTGAACCCCAATAAAAGACCTGCATAAAACCACTGAGGACTCTGACTCCTCCTTTACCCGGTCTGCTGGATCATAGAAAACCCGTGCACTGGCCCTGCCCTGCCTCTACAATTGGGGAAAGTCGGTGTAGGGTAAGGAAAAATGTCCGGCTTTTCTGCCCTCCTGCCATCAGGATAGATGAAGGAACCCTGTGATCCTGAATGCATGCCTGATGGCGGGCACCTGGAGTGGGTACACCTGGGCTAAGACTGTGCTTTTAAGCGCAGCGTCACGGCGATGCCAGGGGAAGCCAAAGCAGAAGCCGAAAGAGAAGCCAAGAAGCATCACAATGAGCGCCAGAGAGCCCAGATAGAGTGAAGACTTGCTGGGGGGCTGGGAGGCCCCCCCAGCCCCCCAGCCAGCACCCCTGCCTGCCATATGCCTGGTGAACCCCAATAAAAGACCTGCAAAAAACCACTGAGGACTCTGACTGATCCTTTACCCGGTCTGATGGATCAGAAAACCTGCACTGGGTCCATTCCTGCCATTACAGTCGGCAAGATGATCCCTGCAGACGAGTATGGAGCCCTCCAAAGGGACTAAGGAGTAACAGAGGGACTAAGTAATCTGGAGGGACTAAGGAGTAACAGACTGTTTGCCTGTGGCGACGCTGGAGGCGTCATGACAGCACAGGAGATGGACAAGCTCTGGGAGCTGCGGGACGAGACCTCGCGTGGAGATGCCTGAGAGGACCAGCCAATGACCCCTGAGGCAGCAGAATTGCCAGGGAAGATAAGACCATGATTCAGAGCTCACCAGTGCTGATGCAGGGAGAGGCCTAATGGACTTGGACTGATGAACTTGGACTGACAATCCCACCGAAAAGCGGAGGAACCTTGGCAGGTTAAGTTTTTGGGACCCTTGGGGAGGATGCTATTGTTTGTACACCCCTGGAGATGGGACTCTGGGGGTGGCCAGTGGGCCTTGGTGGCCAAAAGCAGCCTGTGTACTGCCCAGCAGCTAGGGGGAGGAAAAAAGCCAATTTTGAGAAGGTAAAAGCTGGTGCTAAGTTGAGAAGCCCTGAGAGGCTGTTAAGCAGCCTAAGTATGCTGAAGACCAGTGAGTCTCTTAAAATCACCTGTGGGTGATGCCCTGCTTGTTCTTTTTTTTTTTATTTATTTAAATTTTATTTTTATATTCCCCATACAATTGCAACCCCCTTATTTTGACCCCAATCCCTTCTTTCCCCGCCCCCCACCCCCATAGAGTGTCTCTGGTTCATAGTTGTTTGTTGATTTTAATATTTTCTTTCTTATAGTTATTCTTTTTCCTCATCCCTTATTTAACTTTTCTAGATTCCTGCTATGAGTGAGACCATCCGGTATTTTTCTTTTTCCTTCTGGCTTATTTCGCTGAGCATGATCCCTTCCAGCGCCATCCATGTTGCTGCAAATTGCATGTGTTTATCTTTTTTGAATGCTGAGTAATATTCCGTGGTGTATATGCACCACATCTTCTTGATCCAGTCATCTATTTTTGGGCATTTGGGCTGTTTCCAAAGCTTAGCTATTGTAAATAGTGCTGCTATAAACATAGGAGTGCAGGTGCTCTTTGGAATTGATGTTTCTGTGCCCTTTGGGTAAATACCTAGGAGTGGAATTGCTGGATCATATGGAAGCTCTATGTTTAGTAGGTCCAGAAATCTCCACACAGCTCTCCATAGTGGTTGGACCAGTTTGCACTCCCACCAGCAGAGCAGGAGAGTTCCTTTCTCTCCACATCCTCGCCAAAATTTGTTGTTGCTAGTTTTTTTTAATATGTGCCATTCTCACTGGTGTGAGATGGTATCTCATGGTAGTTTTGATTTGCATTTCCCTGATTACAAGTGATGTTGAACATTTTTTCATATGCCTGTTGACCATTTGCATTTCCTCTTCAGAGAAGTTTCTTTTTAGCTGTTCTGACCATTTTTTGACTGGATTATTTACTTTGTATATTTGTTGAGTCTCATCAGTTCTTTGTAGATTTTTGTGATCAGTCCTTTATCATTAGTGTTGTGTGCAAAAATGTTCTCCCAGTTGGGCCTCCCCGGTGGCACAGCAGTTGAGCGCTGGGTTGCGAAGCTGCCCGCGGCCTCTGCAATGCCGGTTCGATCCCCAGTGGCTCCCCGGCCACTGGAGGAGGGACCCGCATGGCGCGCAGACCTCTCCTGCTGCCCGCTGCTCCCCTCAGCAGTGTACCTTGGTCCTTCTTCCTGCTCTGCTCCCCGCTCTCGCTCTGGTGAATTCTCTCACCCTCCCGTGCTTCTGACTCTACCCAGTGCTTGTATAAATAAATAAATAAATAAATAAATAAATAAATAAATAAATAAATAAATAAATAAATAAATAAATAAATCTTTAAAAAAAAATGTTCTCCCAGTCGGTGGGGTTTCTCTTTGTTTTTGTTATTGTCTCTTTTGCTGTGCAGAAGCTCTTTAATTTGATGTAGCCCCAGCTGTTTATCTTTGCCTTCGCTAGCACTGCTTTGGGTGATGTGTCTGTAAAGATGTCTTTGATGTGCATGTCATGTAGTGTTTCGCCTATATTTCCTTGTATGTATTTTATGGTTTCAGGTCTTATGTCTAGTTCCTTAATCCATTTTGAGTTGGTTTTTGAGCATGGTGTGAGGTAGTAGTCAAGCTTCATTCTTTTGCATGTAGTGACCCAGTTTTCCCAGCACTATTTATTTAACAAACTTTCTTTGCTCCAATGCATATTCTTTGCTCCTTTGTCAAAGATTAGTTGACCATAAATCTGTGGGTTTATTTATGGATTTTCTATTCGATTCCATTGGTCTGTGTGTCTGTTCTTGTTCCAATACCATGCAGTTCCTGCTCGTTCTTGAGTGAGGATGAGGAGCTGAGGAACCAGTCCTTGGGGGATGGGTGGGGAACGTGGCTTGGGGTGGATCCCAAGCCGAATGTAGAGTTTGTATCCAAGGATCCCCGACCCACATGCGTGTGCAGTGGGTTGGCCTGAGTGCAGGGGTCTGCAAGTCGCATTGGTGGCTATGAAAGCCGAGTGTTGGAGCAATAGCAGACAGAAACCCTGAGGGTTGGTGATCACCCCCCAACAGTATAGAATCACCAATCCCAGAGTGAGTGCATCCTGGGGGTGGATGCTGTGTGTGGCTTGTAGCCGAGACGACAGCCAAAGAAGGCCAGGAAGCCTGACGGCTCCTGGTGTGTGACAGTAGACGCTGTGAGTGGTTCCCCACCCTTGAATGAGCAGTGCCTTCGGCAGCTGATTTGGTGGCTCATCTGCTGGTGCCAATAATTGTCTTTTGCCACTAGGTTGGTGCCCTGCCTGGACTTATTTGTGCTCCGTTGTATTTTAGGTATTCTGTTGTTCTATTGTGATGTATATTACTTGTTTTTGTGGGCCATGGCTGCAGTGTTCTATTGCCGAGAGAAACATATAGACTGTATAGCAGAAAAAGCTGAGGGGGGTGGATTGCAGGGTAAGGTAAAAAGTATCAGGCTTTTCTGCCCTCCCGCCATTAGGATAGATGAGGGAACCCTGTGATCCTGAACGCATGCCTGATGGCGGGCACCTGAAGTGGGGACACTTGGGCTGAGAGACTGAGTTTATAAGGGCGGCATCACAGGGACACCAGCAGAAGCCGAGAGAAGAAGAAAAGCAGAGAGACCATCAGAAAGAGCACAGGTACAGGACTGCCAGCCTCCCGGCCCCCCAGCACCCCTGCCTGCCATATGCCTGGTAAATCTAAATAAAAGACCTGCAAAAGCCACTGAGGACTCTGACTCCTCCTTTACCAGGTCTGCTGGATCACAGAAAACCTGCGCACTGGCCCTGTCCTGCGTCTACAGTGCTGAACTATTATTTGCTAATATAACGCCACGGTGTCCAGATAGGTACCATTGATTCTGATTTGATTGTTCTGAAGATAATGATGGAAACATGGAATCATTAGATTAATATATATTTAGAATTTTTCATAGTGCAAAGTCTTGACAGTGTTCCCAAAATAAGAGACATTGGCTATAGGTTGATGCTCTTTTTAGTTCACATGATGAAATAAAAAATCAGCCACATGCCCTGTAATCATTTAGTGAACATTCAGTATTTAATTCAATTCTGACTGAGCTTGATCTGATTAAACACTTTCAAGTTTGTATCTGAAAGTTGAAAACAGCATTTTAAGTTACAATAGGTATTTAAAATTATGTTTTTTTCCTTCTTGACACCTCTCATACTGTTTCTACTAGCACTTATTAATTATAACTACTCTGATGTGACATCACCTTTCAGTTTTTGATCTTTTTCTTTCCCACATGACCCTATCTCTCTTGAAAAATAAAACTCTTACATTGGAAAAGCAACTTTAATATCTGGGATCAGTGGAAAGGGTCATGTCTCATTTATTAATGTGTTGGAGTCTTTGTCCCTTTAGTCTTTTTTGATCTGAAGAAAAATAACTTCATTTTTTTTTCTACTAGTCCCAAATACTCTGAAGCATTGAACTCTTAGCCTCTCTATGCCTGGCAGCTGCTTTTTAAAGGGCTAAACTCTTCTTAGATTGGTTTGTACAAGTAAAACAATTTGAAGTACATCCATAAGGTTTATGAGATCAATAGACTCGTCTACACAGGAGATAGCAGAATGGTACTAAGAGCCGTCCAAGTCACAACTTTCTTTCAAACAGTTCAACAGTCTTTATAAGACATCAGCAACATTGAACTGATCAATACCTCCCAGCTTCTGTCAATAACACTGTTATGCAGACAAACAGCAATTGAGTAGCTTAATCAAAGCTAAGGTTGGAGCGGTCTATAGCTACGAATATAAAAAAAAATAGTTTAAGACTTTTTAAAAAAGAATGTTATGAAATTGTGTATTAACATGTTAGTCCAGTGACATTTTTAAAGGACCAGGAAGATTAGAAAGGAGGAAAAATTTAAAAAACAGCTTAAATGGAAGAAAATATTGTTTGAAAATCAATTAACTTCTTGTTAATGAGGCTAGGTTACTTCAGGGAAAATGCTTTGTCTCTCATCTGTCATTGGGTCATGTTGACTGTGCTTGATCAGCACAAAATAGAGATGACTAGGCTTCCATATGTGCTAAATTGTTTCTATCAAAAATATATTATCTTCATAAATAAGTAAAATGAAATTTTTTTTTAAGAATGCAGTCTTTGGTGTTAAGTTGCAAAGCAAATAGAAGAAATGATTACCATAGAAACTGGATTAACAGTTACTTCTAAGAGGAGATGGAGAATTGTAATTGGGAAGGGTCATGCAGAAGGATGTAACAGTGCTGCATGATTGTCTTTCTTGAGCAGGGAGGTTGTTACATATATCTTTGTATTTGCAATAATTCATTAAGCCATATATTTTTGGCCTTTAACATATGAATTTATAATTTAAAAAATGTGTACATAAAACAACTACTCAAGAGACTGTGATTTATGTATCTGGCTGGCTAACCATGTTTCTGACCAACCTCAAGAACTTAACTACAATTTCCAATATAACTTTCCACTATCAAAAAATATTATGTATACACATATATACATATATAAAACATTTATATTTATATATGAATATATCTGCACACATATTTTTGTATATTATTTTATTTCTACAAAAAAGATATAGCCAAAACAACATTTCTGACATCTCTCTAAGCCTAAAGGCCCCACGTTCAACTAACATTTCACATCGAATATTTTAGCTTCAGTATCGTTAGACTTACATCTTTTCTCAGATTTATATTCTTTTATAAGATGACCTCCCATTTCCTAACCGGCTCTTCTAGTCTGTCTTTTACAGGTCTCCCACTAGAATTACCAAAGACACTTGATGTTTTCTCCCCAAACTTGAGTAAATACCACTTCTAGAAATCACACCAGATGCATCCCAGTCCAAGCTAACATAAGCCCAAACTAAAGCACAGATAGCATAAGTGACATATATGTGACTACAAAGATGACAGATAAATTTTTGTGGCCAAAAGTAGTACTTGTATCATATCACAGTCTAAAATAAATCCTACTTGAATGTTTATATAATTCATATAATCCTCGTCTTCAACCTTTGCTAATAATCAGTATCCATAAACTTAATTCAATAGAATTAAAAGAACCCTTAGTCTTAATCTTGAATCCAGATGTGACCAGGAAAATCCTATTCCACCAAAATCATACCAAATTAGGAACACAAAAGCTAAAGGCAGGGGAGAAAAAAAATCAATTTTTAAATGAGTGCTGTATTTGTAATTGCCTAAGATGTTACTAAAATGAAATAGAAGATTTGTGATATCAGCATGGGGCTAGACTACACTCAGTCATATCAGTTAGCACTTAGTTACCACTCACTGCTCTTAAAACATCTCCTAAGCATCTAAATCAATCACTGTTCCAAAGTTGTCTTCCAGCTTCTACAGCCACCTTAGTCTATCTAACTTTCCCACATCTTCCCCCTCTCATTTAGTCAGTTTCTGTCAATTTTCCCCAATTCTATGCCCTGGAAATTTTTATTCTCTAACTCCCAAAACTGTTTGGTGTCCTTTCATTAAAAGATACTTCTGGATTAAAAACTAACATCCTCCTGGAGCCTAGATTCAATTCACCCAGTGGATAGTGAAAATGTGGGGATTTAAGGTAGGGAATGTGCCTGTGCAGAGAAAGAGATAGAGTCATTGACCCAGTCTCAATGTAGTGGTGCCACCCTCTCTTTGCTTGTGGATATGTGAGCTCCGAGAACCCAAACCTCAACACAATGCAGCCTAGAATTCTTGGAACCCAGGTATCTGAGAAGTAACCACAGGCATTCCAAACTAATTTAAATATTTAAAAATCCTTTGAGAAAAACCCTATGTCCCCAAGATAAGACCACAGTGAACTATTGTAAACAGCTTGCTTGGAAGACAAAATATTTGAATAGTTAGTGGGGAGATAAATTAGAAAAAACAACTCTTAGTGGTGTATGGTTGGGAGCTAATGCTCTAGGGAATTTGAATGTGGGCTATTTATAATCCAATATGTAAGTCTATAAATATTAAAGAACTACCTTTCAGAAGTGACATTGTAGTAAGTAGCTGATACTTTGAGGGCAATTAACAAGGAGTCTACAAAGAAATCATTGATCCTATGTCATTACAGAATGCCACTGTAAACAGACTCCATATAGAATCAACTGAAACAATATAATACCACTCTGTCACAAGCCTCACAAAATTTGGAAGAACTAATGTACCAATTATTTCAGTGCTGGCAATAAAGTTTCTTTATGGACTGATTTATTTCTTTATTGTTGTTAAGAATTGGCTATTTTGTGTCTGAAGAAGGTATTTCCTTTGGTTCCAGGGCTGAGTGAGATATCTCATAATACATATACTGACTGGATATGCTTCTCATGGTGTATCTGAAAAATGTGCTATGGGACTGGTCTCCCCAAAAAGGTTCGGATGAACTATTTTCTAAGATGTCCAGAGTAAACCTTTTCCTATACGTGTCACCTTATTCTGTGGAACTCACCACAATGTCAATCAAGGCCCTGTGGGTCTCAGCAGAAATTATTACTAATATTTAAAGAATGGCAACTATCTAGACTTGGGGATATCTCCAGAAACAACATCTTCATCAGAGACCTATCTTAAGATAGGCAAACATTTAGAGGTAAAGCTTTTTCATATGAAGCCACCTCCTCCTTATCATATGAAATCCCTTCCCCTATTCTTGACATCCTAGGTCCCTTAGCACAAACTATAAACTCCCAGTTTGTCTCATTTGCTTTTGAATTTATAGTCATGTAATTTCTCCTTACATATGTTATTAAAGTTGGTCTTTATCTTCTACTGATAAGATGCTTGTTCATTGAGCCTCAGAAGGAATTTTCTTGTATGCCTCAGTAGTTGCTCTTGGCTAACCTGAGTTCAACTGGCAACTCTGCATACATTTAAGCTGAGTTACAGTGAGGAAGTTTTTTCACTTCTCTGAATTTTATTTAATTAGAATAATAACATGAAGTTGAAGTCAAAAATGATGCACATTAAAAAAAGCATTTTACAACTGTTAGGACAAAATTTTTGCAAAGGGTCAAAAAAATTGCAATTATGTTAGTGTATACAGAACCACTGTTTTCCACAAGAATTTCTATTGTATTATTAGACAAGCTACTATTCTGGCCAAGTTCAAGAGAAAATTATCAGCATGACTTGCCATCAAACCAGTATGTATCAATTACATCAAAGTCGAACAAATTTAAATTTCTTGGATACAGCAGAGAAGCTCTAGTTGTGATTAGTAGGAATAAATGCTTGATACATTAGACATGTAAAACAAATATAAGGCAAAAAACACAGGTATAGACAAGGGCCTTTTCTGATTATGTATAAACCCTTTAATATAAATTAATTTGTGATGGTTTTAGCATATAAGTATATGAAATAAGTGCAAACAACATTAAAACAAGTTATCTTTTTTTTTTTTTTTTTTTTTTTTGGTGGGACCCTCGCTGGCAGCCGGGGAACGAACCTGCACTGCAGAGGCTGCAGACAGCCTCGCAGCCCAGCACTCAACCCCTGCGCCACCAGGGGAGGCCCTATCTTTTTTTTTTTTTAAAGATTTATTTATTTATGCATACAAGAGCTGGTGCACAGGCCAGGGGTGCAGGGGGTGAGAGGATTCACCAGAGACAGAGTGGGGAGCAGAACAGGCAGATTGACTGAAATACACTGCTGAGGGGAGCAGTGGGCGAGTCAGGAGAGGTCTGCCAAGCCATGTGGGTTGCTCCCTGGCCGGCTGAGGATGGAACTCATGCTGCAGTGGCTGGGGATTGCTTCACAGCGTGGTGCTTAAACCCCTGCACCACTAGGGAGGCCCAAAGCAAATTATCTTTAAAATCTGTTGGAACAGAAAAAGAAATAATACATATTGATGTTTTAAACTGCTTTGTTTGCTGTAAGCTGAATGATATAGAGTGAACAATTGATATATGATTATTGCAGACTTCTTTCTTTTTTCCTCTAACTTATGTTCTTTTTTTAAACTAAAAGGTTTAGTTTATTATTTCACTGAGAGAAACAACATTTATAGAATTAAAGGGTCACCAAACTGCTTTATTAGCATAAAGATTTCTGTTGAAATATACTGCTTCTCTAGAGTACTAACATTCATATTACCCTGTGAATAGAAAAATAAAATCAGTTTTAAATAAGTTGAAAAATTACAATTCCTTTGTTAGCTGCTACAGGAATATGATAGGATATTAGTTTTATAACTGTTATTCATGCCTTCAAATACAAGATTACTTGCTATGACTCCTGTGATATGTATAATAATAGAGATAGCTACAATGTTGCAAAGAGGATTTGCTAAATATCCCACAGGCATACAAATTGAAAAACTTTTATGATCAAGACTATACATACAAAGCATTCATTTTTTAGGTCTATTGAAAATGTGTAGAAATTAAACAAGATACTCTTGAACAAATGACGAATGTAAAATTAAATTAGAAATATATTGAGACAAATAAAAATGAAATACAACACACAAAAGTTTGTGATTCAGTAAAACTGGTACTAAAGGAGGTTTATAGCAATAAAAACTGACATTAGAAAAGAAGAAAATTTTCAAATAAATAACTTTACACCTCAAGGAACTATAAGAAGAAAAACTACACCACATATTTGCAGAAAAAGAGAAACAATAAAAATTAGAGCAGAAATAAAGTAGAATGTGAACAAAGGATAAAAATTTCATGATCATTTCAAGAGAAGCAGAAGTGTTTAACAAAATTCAACATCCCTTCATAATAAATACTGCTAACAAATTAGAAATAGAAGGAAAGTATTTCAACATAATAAAGATCGACACTAAAAGTCCAATACTAACAACCTACTCAGTGATAAAAAAAAAAAAAAATGAAAGCTTTTCTCTAAGATCAGGAGCAAGACAAACATACTCCTCAAATAGTACTAGAAATTCTAGTTTGATAAAACATAGTACTATAAACTCTAACCAGAACAATCATTTGAGAAAAGAAATTAAATACACCTAAATCAGAAAGGAAGATATACAAGTGTTGCTGTCATTTTTTAACAAATAACACATTACATATAGAAAGCCCTAAACACTACCTTAAAAAAGAAAAAAAAGTATTCCGTAACGTTGCAGGATATGAAATCAACATATAAAATCCAATTGTGCTTCTAACAACGTAACAAAAATTTACCTGAATAGGAAATTAGAAAACCATCCCACTTAATAATAGCACCAACATAAAATAGTTGGTAACAAACTTAAGGAGGTGAAAGAGTATACATAGAAAACAAAACACGTAAGAGTCTCCATGGTGGTTCAGCGGTTCAGTGGTTGAGCGCTGGGCTGCGAAGCTGCCCGCAGCCTCTGCAGCGCCGGTTCGATCCCCCGCCACCTGTGAGGGCCACACATGGCGCGACAGACCTCTCCTGCCACCCACTGCTCCCTTCAGCAGTGTGCTTTTCCTCAGTCTGCCTACCCAGCTCTGGCTCTGGTGAATTCTCTCACCCTCCTGCACTTCTCACTGTACCCAGTGCTTGTATAAATAAATTAAAAAAAAAAAAAGACACATAAATGGTTGTAGGTATACAAAAAGGTGTCCAACATCACTAAACACTGGGAAATCCATATCAAAACCACGACAATATATTACTTCACACTTGTCAAGAGAGCTATTCTCAAAAAACAAATAATGACTAATGTTAGCACAGATTTTGAGAAATTTGAACCCTTGCACATTGTTGGTTGGAATACAAACTTGTGTAATACAAAATGTGGAAAGCAGATTTGCTCAAAAAAATGAAAAAACAAGATATATCATATGACCACTCAGAATTTATCCAAACAATGAAATTGAGATCTCAGAGAACTATTAATACTCCCATGTCCATTGCTGCTCTATTGATAGTAACCAAGTTGTGCACCTCTTTCCATTAATAGATGAATGAATTTTATAAAAAAAAAATTGTGTGTGTGTGTGTGTGTGTATATATATATATATATATACAATGGAATATTTTTCAGCTTGTAAAAAGAAGGTATTTTTGCAATATATGACAATATGATCACAAAACATTATAGTCAAACTTTGAAAGGACAAAAAGAATCTTGAAAGTAGCAAGAGAACCATGTAAAGAAACAAAGATCTCAATAAATATTATGTTAATATTGTAACACAGTTTAACATACCATTTTTTGTTTTCCATGTTATTTATGAAATTAATACATGTTTAAAAATTATTAGCCTAACAGTTAATATTATTATGACTCTGATTTATAAATTCATATTTTGTTTGATACATAATTTTAGAGACTACTGAAATTTTAAAAAAAAATTGTTCATATATTGGGGTGCACTTTACATAAAGTTGTGATTTATGACATCAACAATCCAAAGGGATGGGATGGAGCTGTAAAGGAGCATAAATTTTGTATTTTATTTAGTTTAACTGGTATAAATTTCAAGTTTAGAATGTTAAATGTAATCCCCATGGCAACCACAAAGAAAATAGCTACAGAAACACAGATAAGGAAATGAGAACAGAAATTAAATATTTCACTGCAAAAAAATAACTAAATACAAAATATGTAGGAAATAATGAACTAAAAATCTATACAGTACATAAAAAACAAATATCAAAACAACAGGGCTTATCAATATTACTTTAAATGTAAGTGACAATTGAAAAACAGATTGGTAACATGGATGAAAACACATAATCCAATTACATGCTGTCTAAAAGAGATTCACTTTTAATGCAAAGACACAAATAGATGAAAAGAAGATATTCCATAGAAAAAGATCAAAAGAGAGCAGGATGGCTATACTAATACCACATGAAATAGATTTTTTATTTATGCATAGAAGAACTGGGATGTAGGCCAGAGGTACAGGGAGAGAGGGAGGGAGCAAGAGGGGGTGAGATAATTCACCAGAGACAGAGTACGGAGCAGAACATGTGGTTCTACTGAAATACACTGCTGAGGGGTGCAGCGGGTGAGACAGATCTGCTGCACATGTGAGTTATCTCCCTGGCTGGGATGGAACTCAGGCCAAAGCAGTGATTGGACTGAACCCCTACACCACCAGGGAGGCCCCACACAAAACAGATTTTGAATTTTAAAAGTTCACAAGAGACAGAGAAGGATAGTATATATTAGTAAAAGGATAAATATAGTGAGAAGATATAGCAATTATAAACATGGGAGACCATAAATACTGAATACTAAAATTGACCAAATTTGTGGGTGAAATAGAACAGTTTTACTGTCTACTGGATATGTCAATCTCACTCTCAATAATGAATAAAATAATTAGACAGACGATAAGGACATAGAGAACTTAACAGAATAAACCAATGAGCTCTACAACACACATGGAATGTCCTATCTATCGACAATAGCACACACATTCTTCTCAAATACACAGGGGGCATGTTTCAGGATAGACTATATTGAAGCTACAACTTAAGTCTCAATAGGTTTAAAAAGATAGCTGTCACACAAATGTCTTCTTATTTTTTATTTTTTTAAAAGATTTATTTATTTTTATACAAGAACCGGGGTACAGGCCAAATGTGCGTGAGGGTGAGAAAATTCACCAGAGACAGAGCAGGGAACAGAACAGGCAGACTGAGGAAATACACTGCTGAGGGGAGCAAGACAGGAGAGATCTGTTGTGCCATGTGCGCTGGAGAGGCTGCAGACAGCTTCACAGTGCAGCACTCAACTGCCTGCGCCACCAGGGAGGTCCCCAAATGTCTTCTTTGATCTAAATGGGATGAAGTTAAGAGGAAATGAACAATCAAAACAGAGACATGGAGGAACCTTAAATGTATATTGCTGAGTGAAAGAAGCCAGTTCAAAATGGCTACGTGCTGCATGATTCCAACTATATGACTTTCTAAAAAGGGCAAAACAAAGGAGTAGAAAGTGTTATAAATCAATGTATAAAAAGAGGGTTTTTAAATAAAATTCTTTATACTCTGTTATAAAAAGAGTTATAAAAAAATCAGTGGCTTTCAGAGGTTGGGGGAAGGGAGACAAAGGAACAATGGTGTAGGGTAAGTAAAGTATCAGCCTTCACTGCCCTCCTGCCATTAGGATTGATGATGGATCCCTGAGGTCCTGAATGCATGATGGCGGGCACCTGGAATAGGGTGTGGGCATATGTAGATGGGATTCACCTGGGTTGAGACTGGGCTTATAAGGGCAGCGTCTCAAGGACTCCAGCGAAACAGCAGAGCGAAAGGAGCAGAGAAGCACAGGCCACCAGAGAATGCTAGAGCGCCCAGAAAGAGTGGAGATTCGCAGGGGCCTGGAAGGCCTGCCAGCCTCCCAGCCCCCCAGCACCCTTGCCTGCTGTGTACCTGGTAAATCACCAAAAAAGCCTGAAAAAGCCACAGAGGGCTCCAGGACCCCTCCTTACCCCGTCTGCTTGATCATAGAGCTCCTGCTCCGTGCCCATCCTGCCACTACAAATGGATTTTATGGTAATGTGTAATATATGTATTATTCTGTATAATACTGTGAAGATAGATTTATGACAATATGCATTTATCGAAATTAGAATGTATACTATAAAGACTAAGTTCTAATATAAAGTATGGACTTTAATAACAGCATATCAATATTCATTCATCAGTTACAACAAACGTACCAAACTAATGCAAGATATTCATAATAGAGGCAACTAGAGATGGGTGGAGTATAAAAATTCCATATTTTGTAGGCTATTTTTCTATAAACCTAACTGTAGTGGTGGGAAGGGCACAGTGCAGGTTTTCTATGACCCGGGTAGATGGGTGAAGGAAGAGTCCGGGAGCCCTCGATGGCTTTTTCAGTTTTTTATATTTTATTTATTTATTAATATTTTTAAATTTGTGCTTTATTTATTTATTTAAATTTATACAAGCACTGGGTACAGTCAGAGGCATAGGAAGGTGAGAGAATTCACCAGAGCCAGAGCGGGGAGCAGAGCAGGCAGAAGGACCGAAGTACACTGCTGAGGGGAGCAGCGGGCGGCAGGAGAGGTCTGCACGCCATGTGGGACCCTCCTCCAATGGCCGGGAGCAGCCGGGGATCGAACCGGCGCTGCAAAGGCCGCGGGCAGCTTCGCAACCCAGCGCTCAACCGCTGCGCCACCGGGGAGGCCCTTTTTCAGTTTTTTATTGCGTTTACCAGGTACATGGCAGGCAGGGGTGCCGGGAGGCTGGCAGGCCTCCCAGCCCCCGGTGAGTCTTCACTCTTTCTGGGCTCTCCAGCATTCTCTCGTGGTCTTGTTCTCCCTCTTCTGCTTCTCTTTCATTCTTCTGCTCTTGTTCTCTTCTTGTTCTGGTCTGGTCTCTTTCTCTCTGACTCCACCTTTATAGCACAGTCTCTCTGCCCAGATGTACCCACCTACGCATGCCCACACCCTACTCTAGGTGTCTGCCATCAGGCAGGCATTTAATGGCAGGAGGGACAAAAAGCCTGATACTTTACTAAAGTTGCACTAAAAATATAGTATATTTAAAAAAGGGAAAATGAGTGTTAATTATATCAATAAAAGTTTACACTATTTCATATGAAATTCAGTATACACTTAGATATACCTTAGTTCACATTAGCCACAATTCAATGCCCCCATAGTCACATCTGCCTAGTGACTGCCATATTGGACAGAGCAAGTATAAATTATGTCTTAATTGTTAGAATCAGGTGTTTACAGGATATAAGTAAGGTTGGGGGTGGTAAAGACTTCAATGGAACAAGAAGGGCTTTAGAAAGAGGACAAAGTTAAGGAATCATGAGAATTAGCTGTGAAGCACAAAACATCAGGCAGAGCCAAGGCAAAAGTTAAAGTCAAGTGCTGACTAAAGCAGTCAGTAAAGATAAAATGAGCCATTATAACATTGAAGAAATTTATTGCATGCATGGACAGTGATAGGAAGCAAAGCAGAGAGTGGCAAAGTCCCTGGAACTTTGCCCTACACAAAAAAAACAGATGACAGAAAAACAAAAATAAAGGTGTTGTTGACTACAATATGGGTTGTGGGATACACCATTGCTAATGAGTTAATTCTAGACCACAAAAGTGGTTTTATGGTATGCAGCAACATTCTAAGGGACATAAAACAGATAGCCTCATACTTCATCAGGATTTGGAAGAAGGTCGTAAATGATCTCATGTCAGCCTCAGGAGAAATAGGGGAGTATGAGAGAAATGGTATCATAGCAGTTTCTACAAGCCCCTATCCTCCTATGTTCTAGAAGAATCACAAAACATTTAACCAAGATTCAGATTAGCTGTGGTTCAGGCCTTTATCTGCACTACCCAGGTAGCTATGTGTAAGGGTGCCAAGGGCCACAAGAAATGCACTAATCTATATCATTTTTTTTTTAATGTTCAGACTCAGATTAGCTGCATAGTCTTTTTTTAAAAGATTATTTATACAAGAGCTGGGGTACAGGCCAGAGGCACGGGAGGGTGAGAGGATTCACCAGAGACAGAGCAGGGAGCTGAACAGGCAGATGGACCAAAAGCACTACTGAGGGGAGCAGTGGGTGAGATAGGAGAGTCTGCCATGCCATGTGGGTATCTCCCTGGCCGGCAGGGAATGGAACCAATGCTGCAGAGGCTTCACAGCCCTGCACTCAACCTGCTGCACCACCAGGGAGGCCCCTAATCTATATCATTGAGGGAGGAAAAGAAGAGATGACATAAGAGAATAAAGCATCACATGGAAAGGCAAAGGGCTAGGATGTCTCTAAGCTATGGCAGGCATGACAGAAGTGAAATAAGCCTTGAAAAGTAGGCAGAAACTATCTTTAAGGGGGCCTTATACATCAGAATGGCAGTTTTTTTTTCATTTGAAAACTTTCCAAATAGATCGCACTTAGATTTTGGAAACGACCCTCTGACATCAGTGTAAAGGAAGGATTAAAATGAATATGAATAGGAGATGAAACTGGGACTGCTGGAGCAGTGTTATCCTGGGGACCAGTGAGAGAAATCCATCATCAATTTGCATCCTCTCCTGTTGTGGGTGGAGAGAATCCTTCATCAATCCACCAAAGATGGGAAGAGAAGGCAAAGGGCTCAATATTACATGCCCCATATTCCATTTGTCAGTAGTCCAATTCTGCCATCTTCTTTTCATGTTGTAAATTTTGACCTTCTCAGCCCTGCTTCTTCCCTACTTTCTGCTAATTAATTCCATCACTTGATCTTGAAAAATGAAAGTCTGAAAAACTGGTGAAAGAGCTGTCAGCAAAATAAGAAGCAAAAAATGTTGCCTATTCCCCCAAGCTATAGAAAAGCTGGTACTATTTTGTCATGAATCTGTACATGAAAATACTATTTCTAACAGAGGAGCCTGACAAACACCCAGACTTCAAATATTGATCTCTCTGCCCATTCCTAGGCTTGAGAGGTCTCCTTCTCATGACAACCTTTCTTGATCACCTTATTTAAAATTATCTTCCTGTACCCTCCCCAACATATTCTGTCTCCCTACAATTTTCCCTTAGAATCTTCTCATATATATTTAACTTTATTTCCACTAAAATATAAGCTCCATGAGCTACCGAGTGCTGTATTTGTAGTGTATCTAGGAAAATACTTGTCACATAAAAAATACTTAATAACTTGTTATTGAAATGATATATATAAATTATAATTGTTACTGAAAAAAATATATGTATGTATGTATGTATACTTATATATAAAATTCCTAAACTGGTAAAACTTTTCAATGATTGCACATGTCAGAGTGATTCCTTTCGGGATAGAGGTAAAGGGCATGAAAGATGTTTCTCTGTGCAAATGATAGTGTCTTTCTTGATTTAGGTGGTCTTTTCACAAAAATGTGCTGCATGCTTATGACATCTATGCTTTTTACCATTTCTTATACTTCAACTGAGAACTTACCTGAAGTTGGGAAGAAGGCAGTGTTGCCTAGCAGTTACTTTTTTTCTTTCTGCTTTTCCGCGCTTGTTTTTGTCCTTACTGCAGCAGTTTTAAGATGGTTGCTCTCTTATCAGGCATGACTTCCACATTCCTGGCAGGAAAAGGACTTAAAAATGAAGGGGTGAAGGACTTTCTCCTAGTAAGATTTTGTATTTCCCTATGAAAGGAAGCCCTCCCTGAGGCTTTTGACTTATTGTCACAGGCTACAAGATTATTCTTACAGTACATATTTGGTTTTCCAGCCTCCAAAGCAGGGAGATACTTGAAATAAATATTAGAAGACAATTATCCCTACATATTGAAGAGTAACTTCATAATAATATTTATACTCGTAACAGAAAGAATCCAAGGCCTAAAGAATTAAAACCAAAAATCATTAACTATACCACTTTTGTTGTGTATGTTTTACCCCAAAGCAACTGACCATTTAACTCTGAATCCCCATCAGGTCCCCTATGATAAAGAAAATTGTACAAGGTATTAAGACACATGCTTTATGAACAGGCTTATAAAAAAAGACAGGCAAGTGTGACCCTCACTACACTCTCATCTGTGCACACCCAGGCTCTTATATGACTTCTCATATTCCCTCAGCCCTATCTTACCACACACCACAAATGCTAGTAAATGAAATAATATGAGAATAATGCAAGAAAGCGATGAGAGCCACAACTTCAAGGGGGGATGTGGTGCGTGCAGCTTGCCCCTCCACCCAGAGCACTTGCACCCCTCCTGGCAAAGAGGAACAAATAAAGATAATGAGGAAATCAAAGAAGAAATATGCTAATGATACCGAGGAAATATGGCAAATGATAATGAGGACACAACCTTCCTGAAGATGTGGGAGACAGCAAAAGCAGTACTAAGAGATAAATATTATTCATAGTCATACTGGCCTGAAACAACAAAGCACTCAAATACACAACCTTGTCTCTCATCTCAAGGAAGTAGAAGGAAGAAAATAATAAAAATAGGAGCAAAATTAATGAAATAGAAATCAAAAAGACGGCTTGAAAGATCAGTTAAACCAAAAGCTCTTTCTTTGAAAAACTGAACAAAATATTATAGACAAATCTCTAGTCTCTAGCTAGGCTCACTAAAAAAAAGAAGGAGAAAACTCAAATAAGTTGCAAAACACTCTTTGTCAAACTAACAATTATAAAATGTATTTAGTATTTGTATTTTTTTTTTCAGTATTTGTATTTTGAATTAATTTATTGGTACCACCCGGATGGTCTTAGCTACTGAGAGTTAGGAATAGCTCAACTAACAATAGCATGACTTTTCTTATTTTTTTTAACCCCAGTTAGTGTAATCTCATCCATATACTGGTTAGAATATGAGGTCCACCAAGGAGGACTAGTTTTTAATCTTTGTGGTAGACAGTGATGCTTAAAAATACCTACTCGGAAGGAAAATGATAAATATTGGGTGGTTTCACTTATGTGCAGAATATAGAGAAACTGAATAAAAGGTCAAGAAAAAGACTGAACTAGCAAGCTGCCCATACATCTGAGACATACAGCAAGGCAGGGGCGTGGAGGCGGGGGAAAGAGGGTTAGATATATTTGCTTGTCTAAAGAGTCATAGATTTTATTAAATGAAATGTGATTGAAAGTTACACATTACCACTAGACTGAGACAATGAAAATCCATGAGCAAATTCCCTCCTTATCTTCTCTAACCAAGGCACCTGAGGAAGCCATGTGTGTCAGATGATATAGGTACCAGATCTAGAACCCACCATCAGCCTAAGCCCCTGAATAACTAAGCAGAGCAATAACCCACACATCATTGCCATGGCACAGAGGAAGAGAAAGAAATAAACTTTTGTTACCTGAGTATCTAAGAATTCAGAGTTAAGTTGCTATCACAACATAACCTAGGTTATACAGACTTAAAGATTAATTAAGTAGAAATGTTTGGCTACCTATTTTATGTTCTTTCTCTGCCCTCTTTGTATCTTTCTTCTCTTGTTTAATGTGGATGGTTGAGTAACACAGAGAATGATGAGGCTTCTTGCTTGACTTATTCCCTTTACACTAGAGGGTAAACCACAGTACAGGCTAAGTTTGATCCTCCATATTCCATCATTCTCCATTATAGCAGACTTGAAACTGTAGCATACAAGAAAAGGTGTCAGTTTGGCTATCATATTTCATGTGTAAAAACTAAGGATGGGCTACAGCAACTTATCAGCAAATGATGATGGGAAGAGATCAGAAGATGAAGGTATCCTGGCTATATTTCTCTAGACCTGAAAAGCAGAAGCCATCCTTATCTTGTTCCTGATTTTTAAAGGCAATCTTCTAAATGTTTCACCATTAAGTATGACATGAGCTTTTGATCAAAGTAGATATTGTTTATGATTTTAAGTACGCATTTTTCTTTCTGAGTTTTGTTGGAGATAGTCTCAGAAAATAACTTTTTGGACTCAATTGTGATAATCATAAGACTTTTTTCCCGTGACAATTTGAAGTGATGAGTTGTATTAATAGATTTCCTAGGCTTGAATCATCTGAATCATCTATGCTTTCCTGGACTAAACTACTTGTTCATGATAAATTATATATTTTTAATGTGGAATTGAATTGGATGTGTTAATATTTTATTTATAGTTTATACATATATATTCCTAAATGTTGTTAATCTAGAATGTATTTGGTTTTTGGGCAAGTTGTGGTGTAAAGGTTTTTGAGTTTAAAATCAATTTGGACAAGTTTTCTCTTTTTATGTTACTATTTTTTAATTATTCCTTATGCAAATTTTTCTTATTACAATTTTTTCCAGAAAGGTATACATTTTATTAAGATTTTCTAGTTTATTAAAACTTTTATTCTTTTTATTGTATTTCTTAATTTTAATTTTGTTACTTTCTTTTCTTAACTAGAATTGTCAAGTAACTCACTAACTTACTTGCTCAATTTATCAAGTCAGTTAAAACATGCAAATATCACATCTGTAGTAACACAGAAAATGCCCAATAATGCTGAATGAGTTCAATTTGCATAAGTCTCAACTGAAAAACGTTTCTAATGCAAAAGGCTGTAGGTAATGGCAAGGAGATAACTGAAATTAATAAGTTATGAGTGGAATAACTCAATGTATAAAGCGAATCACCTCTCTTTGGTTTGTAACATATGGATTACCAAAAATCATTCAAATTGCATTTGAAATATGGGGGAGAGTTGAAAGACTATGTTCTGCTTATTGAGAAAGGAATCATATTCCTTGAGAATTGAATGACATAGATGTAAACACAAACATGGCTTTAAAATCAGTGTCTATATTTATGCTTTTCAAAACAGAATATAAATCAGCATTAACATCTATCATATAGATAGATGGATCATATAAAGTGGATCAAATTTGTTTTGTAATAATACTGTATTTGGGTATAATGCAATGAGTAAAATGAGAAAGTCTTGCTAATCTGATTAAAAATTAATATAGATGGCAATCAGATGCAGAAAATAATTTATTTTTTCCAAGACACCTGTTCAAAAATACATAGTCCAATGAAATGTCTGGAAGTATCATTTGTGAAATATTATCTTCTCAATATATTATGTTAATAAATTATAACTTGATGTAACTACTCATTTCATATCAGGCACATAGAGAGGCTTTCTTACAGGTATTCAATTTGTTTTCATGGATCCCAAATATTTTGAAAGCTCATATTAGCTATCAACGCTATTTTGTTGTATCAGTTAAAAATGTCTAAAATATATTGGGCAGACAAAAATACAGACACCCCTTGCCAAAAACTTAAACTATGCACTTTTAACAAATGACATTTTTGAAAGTTTGATACAGTGAACTAGAAATTATGATATTAGATATGAAAGTATCAGACAGATACTGAAGTGCTCACATGATGAAAGAATTTGAAGTGGAAAAGCAAAATATGTTTTCTGAATGCAAACAAAAGATGATGGATGTTGGGGAATAACCAGCAGTTTGGTCAATGATAGATATGAGACAGAATAAAAAGTAGCATAAACTTCAAATAGGTGAGAAATTTTATATTACAATAGAAGAGTAGTAAGTGACAGTGATGTGCAGGATGGATTAGAGTACTTACGGAGTTCAGAATTCAGTTAGAAGCCTAGCACAATAGCCCATACAAAAGACACACAATGAACCATTGATTCAATTTCATTCAACAAATACTTCCTGAATACTGACGATATGCCAAGTACTTTTCTAGGTACTTAGACTAAAACTGAATAAAACAGTCTAATATTCCCATCCTCTCATGTCTCACATTCTAGCAATTGAAAGCAAAAGCAATAGCAATGAAAACTATGACAGAAAGATAGGTTTTCAAAGACGGAGTTGATAGGAACTTCTTAATATCCATGATCAAGAAAAAAAAACAATTTCAAGAAATACTATGACATTAGCCTATGAAACAATTGAAATGCAAAGGCCATTGATTGAGAAAGAGCAACTTATTCATGTTGAGTTTTCCCAGTGCCAAACACTAGGGATATAAAGATAAATAAAAAATTGCACCATTTGGAAAAGTTACTGACATGTTGATGGTGACAGTTTTGGACAAATCAAAAGTTTGACTTGGGCAGGACATCCTTGTGAAATATTCAAAAAAGCTATTGGAACAGTATTTTTGAAATTCAAGGCAAAATTTAGGCTAAGAGAAATCTGACTAGACAGTAATATCACCAGTTATCATCATATATGAAATCAAGAGAAAGACAATGAATAGAATAAGAAAACAGAAACAAAATCCAGAACACTGATATTTATAAATATGCATTGTAAAAGAAAACACAAAAGATTAGGTCATTAGTGATAGTTACAAAATAATAGAAGAAAGTACTAGAATATAATTGATGTGACCTATACAAAAAGAGCTTACAAAAGGTCATCAAAGTTGAAATGAATTGATTAGTTAGAAAAGACCAGAAAAAAAAATTTCAGAAGGAAATTAGGAGTTTGTCAGAGGAAAAACTGATACAAAGGATTATTAGTTAAAGATCAGAAGTGGAGGAAATTTGTGTAAACTACACTTAAGAAAACTGGTGATAGGATGAGTAGTTATCAGGATCCAGTAATCTTTGTTCCTCATGGAAAAATTGAAACATGAATATATTTATAAACTGAAGGGTAATAAGAATGAGTCAACTCACAATATGAATCTTTGGCACAGAATTATTTTGTGATACTGCAGGTAGTAGAGAAGCTCTAAAAGAGAGTAAGTTAACCTTTTGTAAGGGAAATTTGCATTACAAAAGGGGCCTATGTTGGGAAGAGAACTATTACAAGAGATCACTTTTTCATCTGAGAGACTAACTGGAACATCTTCAAAGCCTTTGTTTACCAAACACACCCTCTTCTTACCTTCCTACATATTGTCTTTCCCTGCTTTGAAGCCACAGACCCATATCCCTTTCCTTAACTCAGGAGATTACACAAGCCTCAATTATCTGAATTATTTGTTGCCTCTTATCCTTGTGGGACTCCCATATGTATGTGTGTATATGTACAACTTATATAAATATATAATTAACATTTTTTTCTCTTAATCTGGTTTTTATTACAGGTGACCTCAGCCAAGAACTTTGAGAGGCAGAGGGAAAATTATCTTTCTACCCTTTCAAAGTTAATGAGAAAAATTACTAGTCCAACTGACGATCCAAAGGCAGATGGTTATATAACAGTTCCCAAAGGAACATGGTTACTTGGAATCTGAACCGGAGTCAAAAGGACTAGCATCAATAGAATAACACACTTCGGCCAGGTGAGCATTTCATGCTATATGAAAATACCTGTGGGTTGCAGAGAAGGAATTAGAATGTGTGAGAGTGTTTAGGTCCTACTCAATAAAAATATGCAGTAAAGAGGGCTATATACCAAGTCTTCAGGTTATAAGGGTGACAAGATGTTGAGAATTATGGATAAACTTTAAATCACTATCTTTATTTCCTATACTTTTCTTTGTGAAATTCTAGCCCTGGGAATTTAAACATAGAAAAGTGATAGTTGGGGGGGAAGGGCAGGTTCCTAAAAGAGATTAAAACAAGACCTAAAGAAAACTTGAAGGAAAAAAAAATTGCCTGTCAATTCCTTGAAGGGATGACTTTGGATGATGTTAATTTTTCTAAAAATAAGAAAAAAAATATTTCCTGGGAAAACTCACATGAAAAGGTAGTGGTTAAAAAACACATATTAATATAAATACAACAAATTGTCAATCTTACTAGTAGAATTATTATGTTCTAAATTTCACTTGCTTGGTAATCATTACATATCATCACATATTTTCAAATTAATATCTTTCAGAAATATCACATGTTTAGATATAAAAGGGAATTCTGTATTGAAAAAGTCAGGATTTTTAACTGAAAAAATTAACAGGCATGCAAATATGATATTTATATTATACTGGCTCATATGAATGGGTAATTAAAAGTGAAGTTAGGTATTTATATTCATTTATTCAACTATTGATGCTAATGAAAATTGAAAAGATTTATTTGCATTTTACCAGGTAAAACAAGCTACTTTATGTATTACAATTCCTAAAAAGAGTAGTTGAATTTGTATTTACTGCATTATTTTTCAGAGTGACCTAATCAGAAGGAAAAT
This sequence comes from Talpa occidentalis, assembly GCF_014898055.3. NCBI lineage: Eukaryota > Metazoa > Chordata > Mammalia > Eulipotyphla > Talpidae > Talpa > Talpa occidentalis. The sequence continues at coordinate 22,767,155 of NW_023604295.1, forward strand.
TCACTGCATGCCTCATATTAAATGTTTAAGTTGAAATGTACAAATTTCTTCTTTGAACTTTTAATACTTTCCATCGACAAAATGGGATTTAATGAGTGGGTGAAATGCCTGGAAAATAAAATATGAATAGACTGAAGTCAGTAGAATTAAGAAAAGGTGAAACAATTTTTTTTTTTAATAGAGGCATGTTTTATTTATTTGTTTGTTTGTTTGTTTTGTTTATACATGCACTGGGTACAGTCAGAAGTGCAGGAGGGTGAGAGAATTCTCACCCTCAGAAGGACCGAAGTACACTGCTGAGGGGAGCAGCGGGCAGCAGGAGAGGTCTGTGTGCCATGTGGGACCCTCCTCCAATAGCAGGGGAGCAGCCGGGGATCGAACCGGTGCCGCAGAGGCCGCGGGCAGCTTCGCAACCCAGCGCTCAACCGCTGTGCCACCAGGGAGGCCCAGGTGAAACAATTTTATGTTCAAAGTAACTCTAAAATATTATGGTCTAAAAAAAAACATTCTTTGTGAATATATTCCTTATATGGTATTATTTTTCATTTCTATTCATAAATCAAGTTTTGGACTCTGTCTTTAGACTTTAACTGATGATTCCAACAGTGTCTTTTTCATTCTGTATTCAAAATCCAAAGCACATTTTTCATGTTTTATTCCATGATCATCATTATGTGCAAATATAAGCAAAATGCAGTCAGTATTCATGATACTTCATCTCAATGAAAAATGCCCACAAAATCTAACAAAATACAACACAAAAAGATATATCTATCAGGCCTCCCTCTTGGCTCAAGGGATTAAGTTTCAGCACTATGAAACCATTAGCAGCCACTGCAGCATGAGTTCAATCCCTGGCCAGGGAGTTAACCCACATGGCACAGCAGACCTCTACTGTCTTACCTGCTGCTCCTTTCAGCAGTGTATTTTAGTCAATCTGCTTGTTCTGCTCCCCATTCTGTCTCTGGTGAATCCTCTAACTACTACCCCTCCACACTGCACCTCTGGCCTATAACCCAGCTCTTGTATGCATAAATAAATAAATCTTTTTAAAAAAAGATATATTAATGATAACATTTAAAGAAACCAACATTAAAACTCTAAGAAAAGAAAAATTAACATTTATAATTTTGTTTTATCTTTGACAACCAAAGTTACTGTATATTAAGGTAACTTGCCATTTTCAAGAACAAGATAAAGTGGATCTCAAATTTAGTTCTCAAATATACTCAGAAATCCTACAGTTGTCAGTTTTGAACAATGCTATGTATACCAGGCTATGGATAGCTTATGTGGGCACATGGAATTCTCAGGATCACTGCACAGACTCTGTGGCAACAACATTTCTTGATCTGTATCCTGATGTAAAAATCAAACTACTGTTAAATGTACGTCAGTGGGCTTTCCCTGTAACCTAATGAATCAGAATTTCTTAGAAGCGGTAACTGGCAATTGGAAAACAAACATTTTCTCTAGGAAATTCATGAACACTTAAGTTTGGCAATCACTGCCCAATGTTGTATTAGAGTTTTGCAATTTTTATAGTCATGGGTGAGAGAAAACAAGGATAGGTAAGTAGAAACAAGCTGCAAGTTGGAGTGATAATTTCTTTGTTTGAAATATATAAATATCAATACTTACAGACTTAGGCACCTACATTTAAGTCAAAGACAGAATCTGTGGGAGGCTGAATTCTCAAATGACCTCTAAGACCTCTAAATGACCTCTATGTAAACAGCTATCTGGTTTACATAGCCTACATAATCCCTGTTACCTTAAATATGATTGAATTTACTCTCATCATTACATTTATTATATAAAACCATTGATTTTGAGAAATAGAAATTATCCTAAGTGATCCTAGCTTAGTCAAGTAATCCTTTAAAGGGGACTGATGTCAAAGATTCAATACATGTAAGAAATACTTGCTGAGATTCCCTACTGCTGCATCTGCATTTGCAGATGAAAGGGCTCACATGGCAAGATACAAGAGGCCTCTACAAAATGAAAAGAAGCCCCCAGAAGCCAATCAGTAAAGAAACAGAGACTGTAGTGCCACAACCATAAGGAGCTGAATTCACCCAATAACCTCAATGAGCATAGAAACCAATTTTCTCCCAAATCTCCCAAATGAAAATATAGTTGGCCAAACTTTGGTGTCAGCTTTGCAAAACCCTGAGCAGGTAATTCAATCATTCCATATATGAACTTTTGACCTACAAATCTGTGTGCTAACAAATAAGTCTTATTTTAAGCTGCTAAATTAATGGTGACTTGCTTTGCAGAAATAGAAAGCTAATACATAACCACTTTGCATAAAAGTGACTCTTGCCTATGATTATGGGTGCTATTTAAAGGCTTTCACACTCTTTGACTTCTCTGAACCATGAATGAGAATGGTGTTATAAATCAGCATATTTTACATGTTAGTGTATAGTTAAAGAATCTCTAAGAGCTGTTGTGACTAACTTCAAAAAATATGTTTCTGGGTGGATGGAGTGGAATCCCAAATAGTTCACTATCAGAAATGATTTTTAAACTCTTGTGAAAATTCATATGTTACAATCAACATTAAAATGTTGAATCTTATATTGCACAAAAGCAAAGATGTAAAATAATATGATATTAATTAAAAATTAAGTGATTAATATTTTAATCATTATTACCAAAGAATCGTAAGTACTTAATTGGAGCTGATGATCTAAGATTGTGCACTAAAGCTTCCAGTAGACCTCATTCTCAGAATAATTCTTTTCCTCACCAAAGAGAATCTCATGAGTCCATTCAGTCAAAATAAATCAATTTTTTTTTCTTAATGTGTCCATGAGCAACATCTATTTTCCATTATTTCTTGTGGTCACACAAGCATTTCATTGAATATTTCTATAAATAGTTCCCACATGCCCATGCTCCTTTAATGACTTTTCGACTCTAATAAAGTGATTAGAACTCCTTATCCCTGCTGTGGCCTCAGCTAAACGATGTGAAAATCCCCCTCCTGCTGAGGTTACCCGCCAGCAAAATTCAAATGACCCACCAACAAGTACATCTGTTGTAATTTGACTTTCTTTGCCCTTGTTACTTTTTCCTACTCTTCTTTAAGATCTTTAATTTTCCCCTTGAGGCTCTAAATTCATTTTAAATTATTTATTTGAGGAGAATATCTTTTTAAGTTAAAATTAGATTGATTGTTCCTCTAGTTTTCCTCTAACTATGGGAATTTTACCATATCATTTTTTCTCTGAAATCTCAGTTTCCTAATTAATATGTATTCAAACATGACAGGGTCATTCGATTTGCTTTACATATTCATTAAATGTTCAATTACGTATCTGAAATATCCTGATTAACAATACAGTTGTGATTTTATTGAGGAAAAATGTGGAAGTGAATCTTTGGAAAAGAATCAATAAGATTTTGACAAGTCGTCTTGCTAAACCTAGGAGGTGATTTAGAGTGGCAGAATAATTAGAATTAAACTGTTAAATGTTCAATCAATTCAAGAGATATTCAGAACAATATTGGATTTGGTTATAGAATTTCTATTTTTGGACTTTCTCCCTTATACATGATACACTGGTGAAATGGGAAGTTGGTCCTTGATTGATTATGCCTTTTACATTGACCTCTGGTAGTAGAAACTGGTCTTTCATTGGACCAGCAGCTCATTCACACCCAGTCTGTGCATCAGACAATACCAGACCACTGGTGAAACAGTCCCGGCTAACACATCTCACTGATCATAGTGGGGACATATTGTCTTTGTGGACCAATCATAGTGTGGAGATTTGTGTAAAACTATTGGGAAAGATAAGCCCCCCCCTTTTTTTTTAGCCCTTCTTTTTTTTCTTAGGATTCCACATGGATTGAGAAATCTCTGAAGCTGCTATCGACCAAATTTGCTCTACCAACTCCCAAAAAAATGACAATAACCTCTGTGAAAGTATAACTGAGAAGAGAGTGTTCATTATTTCACCCCTTGAGTCCTAGATCTCATCCTGCTTTAAAATATGTCATACCTGGTCTTTTCAATTACTTGGATCTATCAGTTCCTTTTAATAGTTAAGTTCCTTTGGGCTGGGTTTTTAGACTTGCAACTGAAAGAATCCTACCTTATAGAAAAGGTCTTTTTCACAAGTTAAATTAATTCAAGACTCTACCCTTTGAATTTAGTAAAAATGACATTATAAAGCTAATTTATTGACTTAATAATTTTTGAATGGAATATAATCAAAATTCTGAAATATACCTTTGGTGATCATTTAAAAGTCATAGCCATTTACATAGTTTGAATTTTTCCAGTATTTAAAGGTACTTCAATGATATAATCTCATTAATTCTTACAATGTCCTTTTCAACTAGCCAGGGGACAGGTATGCTTATCTAATAATATAATAGTCCTGTTCTCTTTTGCACTTCATGACACATTTCAGTGAAGGTTGAATAACAAAGCATGAGGTCACTTATGTAAGCACCTGGAGAAAACAGTAATTACTTCCCTAATGGTGTAGGTAGGATATCACGATGAAAATCAGAATGAAGATTATAGCACAAATTTATCACCTGTAAGGAATTGTGTGGTCAACAGAACTTTTAATAATATAGGAGGATGGATATAAAATGAATATGACATTTAATACAGATTAAACAGACATTTAATCAGCACATTTTAATGGAAGTTGATTGTGAAAGTTCTTCTACTTATATTTCACTCTATGTATATTTATATGTAAGATAGACATGATACATCAATACAGTAATCTATTTATTAAGTGGTTATTATGTGCTAAGTCCTTATAAAATACATGAAAAAAATCAAGTTGTAAAATGCTAAACCTTAATTTCAGTGATCCTGTTTTGTTTTTCTTAATGATTAGAAGTTTTTTTTCTCCTCAATAAAATAGCACCTATTTAAACTTTTATGCAAGGCAAGAATAAGGTAGATTTCCCATATTGCTAAATATTTTTTTATTGAGATCCAAATTGAATTTTCATTTTTTAATAAAAATTTTAAAATATATTGCACAACCTTGATAATTCAATTTGGTTTTAATGACTTAGTGGCCTCCTCATGAGCATCCTTCTGTATTATAAAATTAAAAATGCTTTGGATCTATTAAAGCATGTAAAGTTGTTTCAACCCAAATACTATGTTTTATGAATTAATACATCTGCTTTTGAGAGCTACCTAATTTTTTAATTCTGTGGAATTTGTATACCTTTCAATAAGCTCCTTTCTTTGCTTTAGAAGTTTGAGTGAATTTCTACTCCTTAATAGATGTTTTAAGAGTGTTACTAAGAGGCATTTTGATATATAACCTTAAAAAATAAATATAGGACTAGTAATTCTACTATAAGGTATAATCAACCATGATACATGTTCGAAAGTGCTCAGAGGGCCTACCCTGGTGGTGCAGGCAGTTGAGCGCAGGGCCTTGAAGCTGTCCACAGCCTCTGTAGCACTGGTTCTATTCCCGGCTGACCAGGGAGATTCCCACATGGTGCAGCAGACCTCTCCTGTCTCGCCCGCTGCTCCCCACAGCAGTGTGTTTTGGTCAGTCTACCTGTTCTGTTCCCCCCTCTGTCTCAGGTGAATCTTCTCACCCTCCCACACAGCTGGTCTGTACCCTGGTTCTTGTGTGCATGAATAAATAAATCTTAAAAAAAAAAAGTGCTCAGAGAAGCACTATTCATAGTAGCCAAAGACTGGAATTAACCATATTACCTATCAACAATAATACTGATAAATAAATTTTAACACATTTATGCAATGAAATATTGCATATCTATGAGAATGAATTAGCTGTACAAAAATGATATTAATGAAATTCACAATAAAAATTAAGGGAAGCTGGATACGAGAAAGTTGGTGTGTGGAGGATTTTTGTGACTAGAAGGTAACAAAAAAGTATAATTTTGGGATGCTGAGTGCTGTAATATTTTGTCCCTTGATCTTAGCTACACAAGCATGGACACTGTGTGGGGAAAAAAAATCTTTGAGCCATGCTATAATGTGTGCAATTATCTGCATAAATTCTATATTTCAGTAAAAGTTTACTCAAAAGAACATAAAAATATACTATATATATATGACTATATTTGTATTGAACACCACTTCCAAAGCATATGCATTATCTTTCAGAAAGCACATATCTCATTTCATTCATCCACTCTGTAATTGTTTATTTGTTTTCTATCATGATCCAGATGCTGGGCAAGGGGATGGAGACACAACACAGATATATAATAGAATGTAGGTATAGGTATATCCTTGTTTCGTAATGTACAAGTATTTACATCATTGACAGCAGATGACATTTCCCCACTTATTCATTTAAAAATATTTAGTGAACATCTATTGTGTGTTTGGTACTACTATAAGTTCTAGAGAAATAGCAGAAAGCAAAACAGACCAAGAACCATCTGTCATGTAGATTACATTCTAATAATAAATACCAGGTAATGTTGAAGCCATGATGAAAAACAGGTGAATAAGAAGAGTAAAAATAAGAGGGGCAGAAATGATATCGTAGAGAAAGTTGTCATAGATGTCTCTGACATCAGACAGAGACTTGAATCCAGTGAGGAGTTTATCTAATTTGTTATCTTTAGGAGAGCACCTTAGACAGAGGGAAGAATAAATGCCAGGTTGCCTTGCTCCAGAAAAAGAAAGGAAATCAGCTGAGAGAGCAGGAGGAATAATAGAAGGAACTAAAGTCACAAAGTTAGGGCCTCCCTGATGGTACAGGGGTTACAGTCTCAGCACTGTTATCCCTCAGCCACTGTGGACACACACACAGTGGCAGCGGATTTCAGTTTATCCACCTGTTCTGCTCCCCATTCTGTCTCTGGTAAATCTCACACACCCCTCGCCCTGCACCTTCAGCCTACCCTCCAGTTCTTTTATGCATAAATAATTAAAAATAAATCTTAAAAAAAGTCACAGAGTAAGCTGGTGACCAGATTATCTAGGCCTCAGATGCCATAGGAGAAGCTATAGATTGATTCCAGTTTTCTCAGGAAGTTCTTGGAAGCTTTGGAGTAGAGAAGTGATAGGACCCGACTCATATCATTAAAGGAATCATTCTGGTGCCTGTGTGAAGAATCAACTGTATATGTTTAAAAGATTCTAAAACCTTATTTTCTCAAATTTTCATGATTTATCTCCCCATATCAATTACCATCCCAATATTTATGCTCCACCTTTTCCAAGTGCTTCTTAGTCACGAATAGATGATATCTTCAAGTGAAGTGACTGCAAGAGAGTTAATGAAGGGATTGCCTGTGAAATTATAGGAAGGGTAAAGGGAAACCAATAACAAAAAAGTTCTCTATGGTCCCACCTGTCCATAGCAGAGGGAAAAGGAGAGAGCAATTACAAGAACACAGAGAGACAATTGACCAAACCTAACCAGAAGTCAGAGGGCAAGAAAACCCATCAATCTAGCTCACATATAGGTCAGCCTTCTGATGGAGCAACCAAAAAGAGGTGATAAGTTGATTTGTGGGCACATACAGTTACCTTTTCCTTGAGTCACAAATGCCTCTATTGTCCTCTCTCATCTCCTTCCCAGAGAAGTTTCTTGAATCCCTTCACTGTCACAACCTCTTGAATTCACATCTTTTTCCCTGCCCATTTCCATTTCACTTCTGTTGATATCACTTCCTAAAAGGGCTCCTCATAAGGTCAATACTAAACTCCAACTTCCAGCAATTTCTTCTTTATCTATTTTCTTCACTTCCAGCAATTTCTGTCTTTATTTCATTTGACCAGATTTCAGCATTAGATTATAACAGTGACTTTCTTTTTCTTGAAACAATTTCTGATTTGGTTTACAAGGTAACAGATTTTCCTGGGTATCCCTTTTTTCTTCAGCTTGTCCTTATACATTTTCTAGCATTGCCATAATAAATTACCACAATAGAGGAGGTTTAAAACAACATTTATTCTCCTATAATTCTGGAGGCCAGATATCGAAAATCAAGATATCAGCAGGACCATCCAAGGTCTCTCTGAAGTCTCTAAAGGAGGATTCTTCCTTACCATTGTCTAGCACATAATTGTTACTGGAAATCCTTAGAATTACCTGGGTTATAGATGCATCTCCCAATGACTGCCTCTTGTTGTGACATGATGGCAGTAGTTGTGGTGTTGGTGGAAGCATATCCTAATTTCCATCTTCTATACCAACAATAGTCACATTGAATTTAGGGTCCACACTTACCTAGTGTAAGCTCATTTTAACTTGATTACATCTAAAAAGGCTCTATTTCCAAATAATGTTCATTCACAGGTTCAGATAAAATAGAATATTGAGGGGATCCTTCTCAATACAGAAAGGCCCTTTCTTATATCTTCCACCAAAGTATCCTCCCCTTAAATTAGACCACCTGCCCATGGTTTCCCTTATCCTCACTCCTTTATTCTGCCCAATTTTCAGTCACAAATGCCAAACAAGGAAGTAAATATGTAATAAAAATTACTGTTATGGTTCTCTTTTAAGAAAAACTCATAAATCACCTTCATGGCAAATAGCAACTGACCCTTGGTCTAAAGATAGGGCAAGGGTTGTGGCTCGTGGCTGATGGAAAAACACTTGTCCTATTCTAAAGGTGACAAGCTGCCCAGACCCATTAAAAAGCTGCTGTTCAGAAAAGCAGGATTAGTGTTATAAACTCATGTGATTTTCTTCTTAAGAAAAGCTGGGAAAATTGGATATTTTATATAAAATCACTTTTAAATGATTCCAAAATAAACATAATAAATTCAAACAATAAAAAATAACACTGTTCAGACAAAACCAAACCCATTTATGTTTCTGCCTCACAGACCCTGTTTGCAAACTCTGTTCTATATAGATCTCTTTGATCATGTCAAGGGTTACTTAGGAACAGTGGTATATTGCTTTCTAGACTGCCTGTCCTTTTTGCCCAGATATTATAGAAAGAACATTAAAATGGACTGTCAAACTTGTCTATCAATAACAATATCAAACTTTTTTGTCAAATCTAAAATTCAGCACCCCCTATCACTAATTGCCTCTCTTTCATAGTCTCTTTCTCAAAGAATGGCAAAGTTACAAATCTGAGAGACATCCCAATTCTGTATTGTCCTTTAGCACATCTAACATTTATCAATCCAGTTTCTTAAAAAAACATCTCAGATGAGTCCCTAAGATCTTTCAAAGGAATCCCCTTCTCTCCATTCTGTAAATACTGCCTTGATTTGTTCTTTTCCAATAGCAATCTTTATATACTAACACTAAATATCTTTAAATAAAGATGGTGCCTCATTTAATCTTTATAATAGGAGAATTACAGTGTCTTAGCTTGCGTTCTAAAATAGAGCCTGAGGAAAGGTCTTCGGTAGAAAACAGCGAGAGAATGGGGAGGAAAAGCCAATGCAAGGCGCATTATCATGGTTGTTGCCATAGGCAACAGGAGCTGGAACAGCTGAGAAATGAACAGATGCCTTCAAGCAATGGACATCCAAAATATGAAAGCTTCAGACATTTATTACAGCTACTGTCCCAATTGTTAGAGAATCGGCCTTGGGCCATTTTTGCATTGATTGAGAGGCTCCCATAGTCTGGGGACAAACAGCTCACCTTTGAATTATACCCCTACCTGGGCAAGGTAAGTCTTAGCTCACGTTGAACTATTGACCACAGCTTCAGCTAAATCTAAGGTAAGTCAAAAGATAAGCAGCAAATGGGTCTTTTCCTAATAGAGGAATGCTTTGAGAGGTAACATTGATCGTAAAGTAAGCAATGTAGGATTTAAATCCTTGTTAGACTCTAAAACCTATGTTTTTAATTATACGTACAAGAAGTTTTATCCAATTTCAAAGTTATAAGGCAAGGTCCACAAAATTGCTCTGAATTTTGATACTAATTACAAGTTTTTTGGTGTGGTTCCCCAAGTCACTCTTTATCAATATTTCACAAAAATGGACTCCTAAAAATCACTGAAATCTATTACAGTTATGCTTATAATTTATTTCAGAGAAAGTATATCAATAAAAATCAGACAAATGAAGAGACTCATAGGGTAGAATTTAGGTTCCAAATGTGAGCTTGCTTGGAGGTTAACCCTATGGAGTCAGTATGCATTACTCCCCTAGTATCAAAATGTGAAAATACTTGTGGGCTATTGTCAACAAGAACTGTTTTTCTTTGACTTCCACTAAAAAGGATTAATTGTCTTTGTGGTTGTTCTCTGTCTCGAGGTTGACTGAAATCACATGATTCCACCCTAAATCATTTGATTGTTCTTTCTGAGATAGCTCACCTCTTTTCTAAAATTTTTGGGGGTGATTAGCCCAGGCAAAGATATGCTGTGGCCAACCTCCCCTCTGAACAAAGATATTCCTGTCAGGTTTGACATAGATTACCACCCAAAAGATGGCAAAGGCCAGGCCTCTCTTTGGACAAGAACTTATTCTTTATGAAATATGATAGATCATGTCTACTATAAAAAACCAGATCTGATTGTGTCTTTCCTCCTCTTCTTGAATATCCTCAGTGGCTCTCATCATCTTTCGGTTAAGATCCATTCATTTTAGCATGGTGCACTAGGTACCTTGAGGCTTGAATTTCAACTACATTTCCAATCTCATACCTTGTACTCTTCCTTGTACCCTGTAATACTTCCAAACAACTGGTATTTCCCCTAATGAGCCTGTTTGCTCTCATCAGATGCCTGACTAGAAAAAAATTAATGTAAAAATTGGTGACAGACAATCTACAAGGAGAAAAAAAAAAAGGGTTACTATTCTTCCTTTACTTTTTCAACAGTGCAAGTACATGAAGACAAGTTTTTGGAACATATGGATATGTGCAAAAGAGTTGTCCCTTGATGGAACTACCATTTGAAGATGAGAGATATGATATGATGGGATAAATCAGGGTGATAAACTGATTTGGCAGGTAAGTGGCAGAGGTAAGATTGAGGATCAACTGAACTGTTCTTCCACCATTTGCAGCAGAGACAAAATACTCAATGTACAATCCAACTCTCCCACACTTTGACCTTTGTTGTCATGGAAACCTCTTTCTCTTTATTGCACAATGCCCTCCAAACAGTTGGTAAGGTGTATTATTACAACTAATTGGTAGATTCTTCCCCTGAGTATGAGCTCTATATTTGCATCCTTATAATTAAGTGTGGGGTACAGTATAATTGGGATAAAAAATATTATAAACACTGTAAGGAGAGATAAAGAGACAGAGAGAGACAGAGACAGAGAAGCTGGGAAGAGATAGACAAGAATGGAGGATAAGGAGGAGGAAGGAAAGGAAAGGAAAGGAAAGGAAAGGAAAGGAAAGGAAAGGAAAGGAAAGGAAGGAAGGAAGGAAGGAAACAAATGAGGGAGGGAAGGAGAGATGGAGCGAAGAGTATTGAAATCCTATTGGCTTGTAGATATGCTGAGAAGCAGATAATTCCAAGTTTAATAGAATACTATTCCTTGAAATTCCCAAGCCCAAGTGGCAACTCTCGTTCTGAAGGGAGAGTTTAGTTAGCTTGAGGACAACACAAGGTATAAGCAGAATGACATTAAACTTCTCATGGGTTCATGCCCAAACCAATTCCCTCTGCAGGGAGGTAACATTTCTGGAGTCTTCCATGGTACTTTTAGAATCTCTCCAGGCTATGGTGGCAACAGATTTAGTAGACAAGTGGGAACTAGCAGCACATCTCATGAACTGAACTGGAAAATGTCCTGGCCAATTAACAGCAAATGTCTATGGCAATTAACAAACAGCCTGGGAACTAAGACTGTCTTTGTTGTTATGCTCAGTCCTAGAATGTTTATTATCTCTTCATGTCTTTAGTTTTATAGTTTCAACATTTGAAAGATGTATATTCTACTCTTTCATTACTTTGTAAGCTCCCTCGAGGATTAAATCCATCTAATACATCTTTTTATTCACACAATACCTAGTACAAAGTTTGACTCAAAGTAGGGATGCCATAAATATTTTGAAATCAAAAATTCTACCCTAAACCTAAAGCTACAGTGTGTATCTGCTGCTGCCAGGCTTACGCAGCATAGCATGGACTTATAAATTAAATTGTATGGTTTAAACTTCTCTCTAGACTGTGTTAGTTGCTTTTATCAGAATTAAATGGATAAAGTTAAGTTTGTTTTAGGAGAACATTTGGAGGTCGTTTAGTTCAATGCCCCCTTTTCAGATTGGAAGGCTTTTAAATTGGTTTGTCTAACATCAGGGAGCTATAAATATGGCAAGACTGTAATCAGAAGCCAGTCTTCAGATTCTCAGTCTAGTTTTCTTCTCTAGCAATGCTTTTTTCATTATTTCTTAGTAAACAGGATAACAGGGTGTTTTTACAATATTTTAAGAAAACATGAAGTGTGCTGGTACATTTTGGTTGTCTTCTTGCAGACACATGTCAATCAGTCTTGAAATTTTGTGTGATTCTATTCAAGAATCATTCATGATGATTTATCATCACCCTCCCTCCTATCTCCTGGAAAGAACAGTTCACTTTTACTTCTGATTCCTCACCTACACCCTTATCCTTATTTCCTCTTGATTAACTTTATGTATTATTCCCATGGTTTTGTTTTGTTTTTTTTTTGGTGAAATTGTAAATGGGATGGTTTTATAAAGTTCTTCTTCTATTTCATTATTTGTATATAGAAAGGCATTTTTTGTGTGTGTGTTGATTTTATATCCTGTCACTTTGCAGAACAGGTTTGTTTTAATAAGTTTTTCCATGGAGTCACTGGGGTTCTCTATGTATATTATTACATCATCTACAAATAATGATAGCTTTACTTCATCTTTCCCAATTTGAATTCCTTTTATTGATATCTCTTGTCTAATTGCTCCAGCTAGACTTCTTTTTTTTTTTTTAAAGATTTATTTATTTGTTTATACAAGCACTGGGTACAGTGAGAAGTGCGGGAGGGTGAGAGAATTCACCAGGGCCAGAGCGGGGAGCAGAGCAGGCAGAAGGACCAAAGTACACTGCTGAGGGGAGCAGCGGGCGGCAGGAGAGGTCTGCGTGCCATGTGGGACCCTCCTCTGGTGGCCGGGGAGCAGCCGGGGATCGAACCGGCACTGCAGAGGCTGCGGGCAGCTTCGCAACCCAGCGCTCAACCGCTGCGCCACGGGGGAGGCCCTCCAGCTAGACTTCTAATACTATACTGAGAGAAGTCATCCTTGTCTTGTGTCAAAACTGAGAATGATACTACTTGTAGGTTAGTCACATATGGCTTTTGTTATTTAAGGTATCTTCCCTTAATCTCCAATATTTCAAGCATTTTCATCATAAACGGACAGTTTTCTTTGCGTTGTCTTTGTTTTTGGCATTACTGTGACATTGGCCTGGTAAAATGTGTTTTGGGGAAATCATTCTTTCTCTATTATTTGAAAGCATCTCAGCAGGACAGGTATTAGTTTATCTTTGAAGATTCGGTAGAATTCACTTGTGAAGCCATCTGGTACTGGACTTTCGTGTTTTTTTTTTTTGGCGGGGGGGAGAATTTTGATTACTGGTTCAATTTTCTTGCTTGTGATTGGTTTGTTCAGGTGTTCTACTACTCCCCTACTCAATCTTGGATGGTTGTATAATTCTAAGACTCTGTCCATTTTGTTTAGGTTGTTGAATTTGTTTGCATGTAAATATCTATAGTATCAGTTATTATCCTCAAATTTCTACAGTCTGTTGTAATTTCTTTAATTTTTGATCCTATTTGAGTTTTCTCCTTTTTTTCTTAGTAAGCCATGCTAAAGATTTGTCTATTTTTTTTGAAGAATCAGCTTTTATTCTTCCATCTGATTTATTCTTTGCTTTCTCCTGCATTATTTGCCTCCTTCTGCAATTCTCTTATGGTTATTTTAAATTTTTCTAATTTATTTATGCATACAAGAGCTGGGGTACAGGCCAGAGATGCAGGGAGTAAGAGGATTCACCAGAGACAGAGTGGGGAACAGAACAGGCAGATGGACCTAAGTACACTGCTAAGGGGAGCAGTGGGCTAGTCAGGAGGTCTGCCTTGCCGTGTGGGTTTCTCCCTGGCCAGCCGGGGATGGAACTCGTGCTGCAGAAGGTGCAGATTGCTTCGTAGTGTGGTGCTTAACTCTTTGCGCCACCAGGGAGGCCCCTCTTATGTTCTTGCTTGAAATTTCAAGTTTGACCTTCTGTTTTTGTTGTTCTGCATATTATTCATTTCCTTCTCTGAATTTGTATTGTTCCAATTTTTTAATTTTATTAATCATGGCCATTTTAAATTCTATGTCTGAAAATTAAAAATTTTCTTCCATGTCTTTGTGGTTTGGTTCTAGGGTCTTGTTTTCTCTTTGTGGTATATTATTCCCCTGAGAGCTTGCTTGCTTACCCATTTGTATTTTTCTTTCTCTCAGGTGTTTCCTTTGGGTTTGTTCTGTTGTAGTTGGGGCATTTTTTTTAAAAAAGATTTATGTATTTTTATGCAAGAACTGGGGTACAGGTCAGAGGCACAGGAGGGTGAGAGGATTCACCAGACAGAGTGGGGAGCAGAACAGGTAGACGGACCAAAAGCACTGCTGAGAGGAGCAGCGGGAGAGACAGGCGAGGTCTGCTGCTCCATGTGGAAATCTCCCTGGCCAGCCAGGAGTAGAACCCATGCTGCAGAGGCTGTGGACAACTTCACAGTGCTGCACTCAACCTGCTGCACCACTGGGACTTTTGTTGTATGCAGTCTTTCTCCTCCACTATTCTGGGTATGTACTTGAGCATAGGCAGAGCTTCTGGGTTTTGTAGGATCTGGAATGGTGTTAGAGCCTCCCTTGAAGCACTTCCAGGCCTAGTTCTTGTGGCTGGTAGGGTTAGTGGTGGAGGAGTGCTGAGTGAGTGCTGGAGTTTCTGTGACCCTTCCCTACCAGGAGCAGCAGCTCCAGGCCTGTTTCAAATGGTCAGATGGGTGGAGGATTTCTGAAGTTCGTGGATATAGAGCAAAGCCCCAAGGCATGTGTCTGCTCCTGAGGTGCTGGCAGCTGAGTGCTGAGTGGGATACACTTCCCAGGTACAGCTGGGGCTTGAGGTGAAGGTTTAGGCCCTATGCAGTTCAGACTTAGGTCTGCTGGGTCTTGTGTCTGCTCCTGTGGTGCTGGAGACTAGGACTGGAGTCCTGGATGCTTACTGGGGGAGTTGCTGAAAATCCATTTAAAGCAAGCCCTGAGCAGCTCAGGCTAGGGTGCACTTCTGCCCGAGTTACTGACCTCTAGGTGGAATGTACTTTCAAGGCATGGTTAGGGGTCCACAGTGAAAGACTAGGCTCTGCACAGCCCTGAATAGGGCATGTGTCTTCTCCTGAGATGTTAGTGGTTGTGTTAGGGGGAAAGGATGTCCTGAGCTAATTCCATAAAGACTTTGTGGACTCCACCCCCACTCCAGACCAAAGCCATCAAGACACTGGGAACTACAAATCCCATCATCACCAAAGGGAGGGTTCCTGGGACCTGAGGGTGGGGTTAAGCAGCCAGGTTTGGTATAAAACCAGACAGTGGGCCTTGGTGGGGGGGGGGGGTCTCTTGGCTTCATGGCTCTTGGCTAGCCGCCAGCTCTCAGCGTGCCACTGGGATTCCAGGTCGGTGGAGACAGGTAGGATGCATTTAAGACTTTATTTCCCTCTTTTCTCCCTGAGTTGTACATTTCCTCATTTCCCCTTCCCTTGTAAATAAACCTTTTATTAACCTTTGTGTGTGCCTGCAGTGGAGTATTAATAAGTCCCTTTTAAGCACGTGGGTAAGGACCCACAGTCAGGCAATCTGTTTTATATCAGGGTTGCCCTGTAATAGTTGGGCCTGGAGTCAGGGATGCTAATTGGGAAGCTGCTAAATATTCCTGCTCATGATCACTCTTTTGAAGTTAATATTTTGCCTTATATCCTATTTAAAAAAAAAAGATTTATTTATTTATATAAGCATGGGCGTACTCCCAGGCCGGAGGCATGGGAGGGTGAGAGGATTCACCAGAGAGTGGGGAGCAGAACAGACAGATGGATCAAAGACACTGCTGAGGGGAGCAACGGGCGAGACAGGAAAGATCTGCCGCACCATTTGGGAATCTCCCTGGCCAGCTGGGACTCGAACCCATGCTTCAGAGACTGCGGACAGCTTCACAGTGCTGAGCTCAACCTGCTGCAACACCAGGGAGGCCCCTATTCTTTTTTCTTTTAAAGTTATATAATGAATGAGAAAAAGCCCCTATTGGCAAGAATCTTAAACAAACACTGATTATTCGGAGTCAACATACAGATAAGAAACTAACACAAACATGAATCATGAAGTGAAAAAAGAAAATTTTCCAATAAAACAAGTTTATAAAACCCTCCAAAATTACTTCAGATAAGTATTACTATTACATACAAATGATCTTATCCAGCCTTATGCTTTTTCAATAGTTTTTATCTAAGAGCTCCTAGGGAACTAACAAAATTCTAAATTTATATTTTTGTCATAATTTAAATCATAGATACCTAATACATAGACACATAATAAACATCCAACCTTAGTATTTTTCTCATATACTTCAAGTTTCCATGTGAAGAATAAGAATTTTTTTATTGGAGATAGTTATTGAAGGGAAAATTGATGGATGACAACAATGGAAAAACTGAAAAGGAGGCACAACAAGACAGTAACCTGGCTCACACAATGCCAAGAGCTGAAGATGGGGGTAGAGGGGATTAACATAGCCATTAACCCAGCTATAGGAACTAAGATCCTTAGGAGCCAATATCTAGATCACAAAGCATAAGACCCAAGCAGGTATCAGATTGCTTTAGGGGGTGTCAGGAGCACAGACCTGAAGGTAAAGATATCGAGATTGAAGGCCATTGTAGAAATCTGGCCCCTTTTAAATTCTACATAGTTTATTCACAGTCAACAACAAACAAGCCACTCCTTGAAGGAGTGAACCCCTTCCAAAGAGAAGAAGACTATATCAGTGCAACCCTTGCACTGGCACAGGGCAGCAGTCCTTGTGCCCACCTGTGACTATGCAAGTACTACTTTTCACCAACTCTGTCCCTCTGCAGGGCAGCAGCCTTCCTGCCTGCCCGGGGACCTGTACCTACAGGGGCTTCTCCTCACTGACCTCCCTCAGCAGAGACAGCTCTCCTCAAGGCCGCCTGCCTGCAACCACGCAGGCCTCTCTAAGTAAACCTGTCCTTTCGGACCAGCTCTTTCTGCCCATTTGTGTCTATGCAAGTGTCTTTTACTCTTTTGTCCCTTTCCTTAATAAACCTGCTTTTTAAATATAATGAACTTCTCTGCTTCATGGAGAAACTCACCTGGGAAACTCGCCTCATGCCGCTGAAAGGGGAGCACTGGGAAAACTTTCCCAGAGTGAATCCAAGGACCCCGCCCGCCAAATCCATCAACTCAAAAAAACTACATCAATATCACTTAACTCACAAGGAAGATGTTATTGCATGTGTTGCATGAGAAAACATTATGAAATTGTTGGGTTTGGTGTCCTACATTTCATCAAAGTCACAACAGAATGGGTGGACTCTCTCACTTGTCTTAGCCTTTATTTGAACAAAACTTGAAATGTGTGCCATCAGACAACCACTCATTTTCTCTAAACAATAGTTTTTATCCCCTAAACTCTTTTCAGATGTAGGGTAGCATAATGTGACAGTAAGTGTCTCCAAGCACCAGTTGAACCAAATTATGCTCTTGAGTCTGTGCGTGCTTCGCTTATTGATGGCAATGTCCCTGTTCTGTTGTCCTTCCTCATCAGCAATCTTACTAAAGTGTGCAGTGAGTAATGATTACACAATGATATTTAATGAAAATGCTATCCATGATTTGGAGCCAACTGTGACCCCTACTACTCTTGTACCATTAAAGAATAACTACCTATTCCCCATGCAATTGTAACTGTGGGCAGCAGATATCTCCTGTTGCCAAAATATGCCAGTAAAGTATTCAACTTTTAAAAGTTCTCAACATACAAAGTATTAATATTGATATAGAAATGCATAAGAAGTAAAATATCTAACCCTTGGGCAAATTAAATATAAATAACCTTGCTTATACTAATTTGGGGGAAAGTTATAACATCTTTTTAAATCAGCGTCTATATAGGAGATGAAATGAAGATGCCAAAGATTAATGTCAACTTCAATAGCCAGCATGTATCCAAAGGCAAACTTTTAAATCTAAAGCAAATAGAAGTGCATTGCTTAATTTCTGCTTATCATTCATTGCACTATTGCCAGGAAATTAACACTTGCATTTTGCAAATCCATCATTTCTTAAATTCATCTTGGAAAAGCTCCTTCTTCCATGATTGTATTGGGCTTTTATGGACTTTTGATGGTTCTCAGAGTAATCAGCACTGGAAGAGCTACAAAATTAAAGTAGACTGAAGTCATGAGAGAAAAAAAGATAAGTGTATTCAACAGTATTCCCTAATATTTTTAGTGTCGCAAAACTAAGAGAAGGAGCTCTTAATCTTGGATATGGCACTTGGCTTCCAATGACCTTCATTCTAAAAAAAAAAAAAATTATCTCAGCCACCTGTTGTGAATATAGTCAAAGTGACAAGAAAATTATAAATTTCATAATGCCACTGCCAAATTTTCTTATCATTAAAAGAAATATTTCAACATCTCTTTTAAAAATAAATTTGTTTTGTACCACATCTTCTTGATCCAGTCATCTATTTTTGGGCATTTGGGTTGTTTCCAAAGCTTAGCTATTGTAAACAGTGCTGCTATAAACATAGGGTTGCAGGTGATTTTTGGAATTGATGTTTCTGTGTACACCATGGAATATTACTCAGCATTCAAAAAAGATAAACACATGCAATTTGCAGCAACATGGATGGTGCTGGAAGGGATTTTGCTCAGCGAAATAAGCCAGAAAGTAAAAGAAAAATACCAGATGGTCTCACTCATAGCAGGAATCTAGAAAACTTAAATAAGGGACCAGGAAAAAGAATAACTATAAGAAAGTAAAAATCAAAATCAACAAACAACTATGAACCAGAGACACTCTATGGGGGTTGGGGGGCGGGGAGGGGAGGGATTGGGGTCAAAATAAGGGGGTCGCAATTGTATGGGGAATATAAAAATTAAAAAAATTTATATAAAAAAATAAAATAACATAATAAATTTGTTTTGCAATAAATAAATTTTCTGAAATTGTAAGCTTAATATGTTCTTTCACATTTTTTAGTCAATATACTATTCAATTCATTAGTTGTTCAATTAACAGAATATTTTTCAGGCGCTGGGCTATATAATAGAGAAATATTTCCTGCTCTTAAAAAATGTATATTTTGAGGGGCTTCCCTGGTGGCACAAGGTATTAAGTGTCAGCACTATGAAACAATCCAAGCCACTACAGCAAGAGTTCAATCCCTGGCCAGAGGGCTAACCCACATGGTACAGCAGACCTCTCCTGCCTTGACCGCTGCTCTCCTCAGCAGTGTATTTCAGTCAGTCTGCCTGTTCTGTTCCCTACTCTGTCTCTGGCCTACACCCCAGCTCTTGTATGCATAAACAAATAAATCTTTGAAAAAAAAAGAAATGTGTATTTGGTAGGCCAGATAAAAATAAGGTAATACAGAAACAAGGATATCATTAGAAGCAGGTAGAAGGAAGAATTAGGTACAATGGAGGAAATGGGCAATTTGAGAAGGTAAGAGGTAAGGTGTAACATGAACACTACAAAAGCTTTATGGTAGAGATGATAGCTGAGTTGAATGTAGAAAGTCAACAGGTATTTTCTATGTATTTGTGATGGTCTAAAAACACGTCTACACATTCTTTGACATTCCTGCCACTAATAGATAGAGATGAATCTCATCTTCTTGAATGTGTGTTGTCCTTAGCAACTTGCTTCTAATGAATATAATGCAGCCAAGGAGATAAAGTGTGACTTTCAAGGCTAGTTATAAGGGATGACAATTTCTATCTGACTTTCTTGCTCTATTAGGGCATCATATTTGAAGACTTAAGTCACTCTGTAAAAAGTCTGAATCCCTTGAAGCTGTGATCCTGAAGAGACCATTTCCAGATGACCAAAGAGCCTTAGATATCCCAGATGCCAGCTGTTAGAGTCCTTCCAGTCCAGGCACCAGACATGTAAACTAGCAAGTCTCAGACAATTCCAGTTCAGCCACTGTCTGATTGCTTCCACTGGAGAGAGCCCAAGGAACAAGAACCACCAAGCTATCTCCATCAACTCTCAAGACCACCACTAAATGTTGACATGATTTATTACACAACAGATACATAGAACTGTTGAAAATGGGGGGAACCTGTGAAACACTATTAATATTTAAAATATTCAGGAACAAATAGCTGAGTATCGCCAAAGGATTAGGGCAGAGCAAGAGACCAGATTGAAGAGAGGTTAGGGCATGGAGGTCCTCAGAAATCCTGCCATAAAGTTGGATTTTTTGTTTTATCATGGAACCAATGGATATTGATCCATTTAGTTCTGAAATATATCTATTCAGAAAGAATAGTTTATGACTTGTGAAAATGTTGTCAGAATATTATTTCTTAAGGGGAAACTATTAATGTGTTTGTTTTGTTAGTGTGCATACTCTTAGCCTCTGAAATAACAAAGAACTAACTGCTTGGTTTCCCACTTCACTTTATTGAAATTAAAGCAACCCACCCTGGATAATGGATTGTCCAGACATTTTATCAGTCAGGGGTTATTTTCTAGTCAGCAGCTCCAGAGGCTGTGGCTTTATTTAGAAGAATTTCAGTGTTTGACTTAAATGGTTCATCTAAGCACTATGTGCTTGGTTAACCTTTTGTGGCTATAAAGATTACTTAGAGTCTTTAATTATAAGAACCCTAAGTGGAAAAGAAGCTAACATATTTACAAAGCATACTTAACTATGTAGTACCAAAGCCAAAAATAAGATTCATGCCTCTTTTGACTTAGTTCTTTGCAGAACACTTGCAGCCTGCCAGTTAGTGGCCATGTTGGAAAGGAACGAGAATAAAGTGGCAAAGTCCTTAATGCCTGCTTGCAACTCTTTCCATAGAAATATTACTGGTTTGGCAAACACCACTGATGAGTTGCCAGTCTATAGTTCAATTCAATTAAGTATTATATTTCTAGTAGAAAACATGTATCTCATGTTCATAAAAGAAAACAAAAGATTTTTTACAATGTAAGCTCATATGGAACTTCTAGGTTAAAACATAGGACATTTACAAAAGGTGAGCAGATCTACTCAAGGAAAATTTGGGGAAACACCATATCATAATGAAACACTGTGAATTATAAAAACATATAACAGGGTGATAAACAAGAATTTCTCTTTTGCCTCTGAATTTCAGAATTCCCATAACTGAGGAAAATGAGTAATAGGTATACACTTCATTCTAAAAGAAAGGTGCAACTGGAATTCACACTCACAGTGCACCAAAATGTGTGCAGTAATTTACTCCCTCATCCTAGCTATGTAAAAGAACACTGGTGCTGCATTGACAACACTGCACTGACAAATGGGAGTCATGGAGCAAGCTGTATAATGCAGGATGTGGCTCCAAGAGTAAAATCCTGGCCTTCTTATTTTTTTTAAAGATTTATTTATTTATACAAGCACCAGGTACAGTTTGAAGCGCGGGAGGGTGAGAGAATTCACCAGAGCCAGAATGGGGAACAGAACAGACAGACTGACAAAATACACTGCTGAGGGGAGCCGCAGGAGCGGCAGGAGAGGCCTGCTCTTCATGTGGGACCTTTGCTGGCTGCCGGGGATTGAACTGGCACTGCAGAGGCTGTGGGCAGCTTCGCAGCCCAGAGCTCAACCGTTGTGCCACCAGGGGAGGCCCACTGGCCTTTTTATTGATAGAAGAATTATCCAGCATCAGATGTAACGGGAATGTGGACAAAGATAAAAGGGTGGTGTGAAACTAGAAAATGTGCGAAGTCCTCTGTAGTGTCAGGGGTCAGAATCTGCCCACCCAGGCACTTCTCATCTGCTTGATGACTTGGTATTGTCCTTGAAATCAAGCCCTAGATCCTCAGCCATGGTTTTAATCTTGTCAATGAGTTGGTCCCTTGTTACAGAAAAGTCAAGCCCCCTGACCCCCGTTCCTAGTCATACCTCTTGATGTATAAATCTGGAGTAAGTTTATGCATCGGTCAAAGCTCCCCCCCCCCAGGTATTCCAGTCATACCTCACTTTGCATACCCTTCCCAGGGTAAACAAGTTTTCTGCTGTTGATTGGTTTGAAAGGGAACTTGCAGGGTTGGGCTCCTATAAATGATAGACTGGGAAGTTCTGATTTTGTGTAGGACTGTAGAACCATAGGTAACCATAGGTAACAAAAATGGTGGCTGAACAGTCTGCTTAGGATTAGCAGACCCGCACACTGTCTCATCAAAGAGATTAATCAATGTAAAGAGTTGTAGCCTTATTAAAGTATGGACCCCCACATTGAGATAATGAAGAGAAATATGAAAATTGGTAGAAATATTAGTGTCTCCAAACAGAGACACTAGGTTCTCAAACTCCAGCTAGTTATTTGGAAGAATCTGAATATATTCCTAGACAATGTAAACCATGGAGACTGGTGCTGCTTCTCATTTGAGGAATGTTAAAGATAGGAGGAGATAGACTGGATGGCCAGGCCAGTAGAGATAGGAGCAGTGGAAAGTAGGCTGCACCTGTCTTCTTTCGTGAAGCAAAGTCTGAGCGTCCCCATGCCAAATGGATTTCCCAGAATGTAGGGTTCAAAACATTGATAGATCTCAGTCTAAAGACCACCCACAGGCACTAATTGGAAAAGTGTCTCAGAGTTGGAGAAGTTTCAAGAAGTCAGCCAGAAAGCGAAATCCTTTTGTTGGCCAGCATTTGGAAGTTTGCCATCAAAAAAAGGCATAGAAAGATGAATAACTAGATTCTACAGTGAGAAGACACCTTTTCTTCTTCTGCCTCCATCTCTCTCCTTCCCAAGTCTGGAGCAGGCAGTTACACAGCAGAGAGGGGTGAAAAACCCATGGTGGCTTTATCACTTCCATCCTCCAATGCCCAGCACAGGCCTTAGCTGATTAGATGGATGTTTGAAGATTTATTTTAGAATGGAATAGTCCAGGAAACACTTGAATATCAAAAGTAACCATAAACTGAGAGTGATTTGAAAGATATGAAATCTTCTGACTGAGAGATTAGGAGATGCAAGTACTTTTAGCCAATACAAACATCGAAAAAAAATAAAGCTGTATCATGATTCTAACCCATCAGAATATTGCTCATTCAATAAATTGCTTATATAAAGAAAATTATGAATATCAATACTGTCACCTCAAATCTGTTTGAATCCAATTTCATTTATAAAATGGGACAATATTGTTACAGGGCAGGGAGAGGGTCAGCCCAGACCCCATAAACCTGCCTGCTCTAAATAGGTTCTGCCATCCACCTCATCAACACAAAACATAGGAAACTTAAATGGGAAGGAACTTTAATACAATTAGAAAACAACACAGGAAAGGCAAAAATATAGTTTCTAAATCAAGTAGCCAAAGTTACCCATTCCCTCATGGGTAAGAGTCCATCAAAACGGGATTGGCCCAGAGCAAGGCCCCAAAGCCTGTCACAAGTCTAAAGAATCTTCCAGTGGGGATCCACAGAAAAGGATCAGAAACAACCAGACAAGTCAGGAAGGAAAAGAGCAAAATCAAAATCCAGACAAAAACCCCATTGTCACCTCCCCATGGGTCTCTCACCCACATCCGTGTCACCCAGTCCATGACCAAAAGGCAAGCGCAGTTTCTTCACATGTCTCTCAGCTCCATGTGCCTCCTCCAGGTCTCCTTCTGGCTCTCCCTCCTGCTTCCTTCCTTCCTCAGTCTCCTCTGGAGCTTCTTCTCTCCCTGCTCAGCTCCACCCTCCCTTTGGTGGGGCAGGAAACCTGGAACCTCCCCCTTTCCTGGGGACCACCCTGTTGCAATATGACCTATGTTGTAAGGTCATTAGAGGAATAACTGAGCTGATGCATTATCACAATTGGCAGATCATTCAAAATAATATTCTGTTATTTTTTCCCTCCTCTTAGTTATCATATTTTCCTAATAATAATAATAAAAAAGCTAGGGCAACTTATAACTAGGTTGCTTAATTAGAGATTGAAAACAAAATAATAAAAATAAGTGTGTGGACTATGCACCAAAAAAAAAGGGTCAGATCTGTTAATATTATTAGGGCTCAAATTTTAATTTATTAGAGGTCAGATTAATAGTTACAAAATTCTTAAGATCTGATTGACTAAAGGAAATTTTCTAGTTCTTCAGGAGCACAAGAGACAAACTCTTTGGGATTGCTAAATCCTAAAAATAATTTTATTATATAAAACATTAAGAGATTCTCCTTTTATTTATGCTTTCTAGATGATCTAAAATTTCCAACCCAATTATATTGCAAAGGTTAATTATTTTTGTCTATAATTTGAAAATCAGAAAGTTCATAAAGGCTGTTTAAATTACAACATAGAAATCGTTATGATCCTATTGGCATTCCATGAATTCTATTTCCAAGTAGACAGAAATCAGCCTTTGTATGTCCACATGTGTGCATTGAGTGTATGCACAAGGGTGCCTACACAAAACAGAGAACAACTAAAAAAAAACTCTTTTCTTGAAATTAACCAGATCTATCCTCAGTATCCTTCCTGCCCAGGTATGGCCCATCCAGGCTATGGACATAATAGCCCAAGTGCCCTATGTTTTCATATTTTCACTTTCCACTCCGCAAACAAAAACTCACATTGCCAAGGGTCAGCTGAGTTTAGAAGGTAAACAACCTGATTCAATAAATTCACTAGCTTATAAATGCTTAAAAGCCATTTATCACTCCCAGAAATGTTTGCAATTTTATGTGGGCACACCATTGTAAACCCAAATATTCTAATTATAGGGAATGTCAAGTACCATAACAAAATGAAACAAAACCCAGCATCCCAATCCACATGGCCTATACCTCAAGACTCCAAGTCTTTGCACAGCACCTATGGGTGATTTCTTGCACTGGGGAATGGAGAAACAGGGATAGCAGTCAATTTATGCATGGGTTATATATGAAAGGAGCTTTCTCATCAGTATTTGACTTCCTTTACAGCAAAAACTGACAAAAATATAGTTTTCATCTCTAATGTACTTAAATTGAGTCATTTGCAACATTTAAAAGTGTTTCTAGGGCCTCCCCGGTTGCACAGCAGGTTGAGTGTTGCACTGTGAAGCTGTCCGCAGCTTCTGCAGCTTGGGTTCGATTCCTGGCCAGCCTGGTTGATTCCCACATGGCACAGCAGACCTCTCCTGTCATGCCCGCTGCTCCCCTCAGCAGTGTCTTCAGTCCATCTGCCTGTTCTGCTCCCTAATCTCTCTGGTGAATTCTCTCACCCTCCTGTGCCTCTGACCTGTACCCCAGTTCTTGTATAAATAAATAAATCTTACAAAAATTGTTTCTAGGGCCTCCCCGGTGGCGCAGCGGTTGAGCGCTGGGTTGCGAAGCTGCCCGCAGCCTCTGCAGCGCCGGTTCGATCCCCGGCTGCTCCCCGGCCACCAGAGGAGGGTCCCACATGGCGTGCAGACCTCTCCTGCCGCCCGCTGCTCCACTCAGCAGTGTACTTCAGTCCTTCTGCCTGCTCTGCTCCCTGCTCTGGCTCTGGTGAATTCTCTCACCCTCCTGCACTTCTGACTGTACCCAGTGCTTGTATAAATAAATAAATAAATCTTAAAAAAAAAAAAAAAATTGTTTCTAAATTTCTAATCAAAATGAGAAAGAAATCAAAATGAGAAAGAAAAGTCTGCAAAAGTGTAGTTCCTCCAACAACAACAAAAAATATTTTAATTCGCTAAATGGGAAGGTGCTTTGAGTAATCTAAAACAGAGGCCAGGTAGCTTCTTAAACTTGGGAGGCCCACATAGCAAAGCCATTACATTCTTCAAAGAAAGTTTGTGTTCTGGTGTTTTCCCCAAGATTGCTAATGTTTTGGAAATAACAATAAGGCTGTTCATTTCTGTTCTTTTCTGGGCAGCTCAGCTCTAAACTTTGAGAACTTTGAAAGGAGTGATTGTCTCCATGGGGTCAGCAATGCTGAACAGTCTCCAGGGAGCAGCACATAGAGGGGCAGAGGAACATTTGTCAGCCACCCTTGAACATGTACAGTTTTCCCTGTGAATTAAGGCAATTTATTTAATTAATGGTGATGTTTACTTGTTTGGGATAAAACATAGTCAAAGTAGCTTTCAAATGGAAAGAACTTCCTTAGATTTCCCTAATCACCCTCATTTTTTAGACTGCTTAGCATGTTGACTCGTAAGACAGAAGGCTGAATTATAATATTAGTTCAGTTAATAAAAACTTAACTTGATTTTGTTATAGGACAGGGAGAGGGGCAGCACAGATCTCGCAAACCTGCCTATTCTAAATGGGTTCTGCCATCCGCCGCATCAACACAAAACATATGAGACTTTAATGGGAAGGAACTTTAATACAATTAGGAAACAATACAGGAAAGGCAAAGAATCTAGTTTCTAAATCAAGCACCCAAAGTTACCCGTCCCCTCGTGGGTAAAAGTCCACCCAAGCAGGATTGGCCCAGAGCAAGGCCCCAAAGCCTGTCACAAGTCTAAAGCATCTTCCAGTGGGGATCCACAGAAAAGCATCAGAAACAACCAGACAAGTCTGGAAGGAAAAGAGCAAAATCAAAATTAAGATAAAAGCTGCCATTGTCACCTCCCCACGGGTCTCTCACCCACATCTGTGTCACCCCGTCCATGACCAAAAGGCAAGCACAATTTCTTCATGTGTCTCTAGGCTCCATGTGCCTCCTCCAGGTCTCCTTCTGGATCTCCATCCTGCTTCCTACCTCAGTATCCTCTGCAGCTTCTTCTCTCCCTGCTCAGCTCCAGCCTCCATTTGGGTGGGGCAGGAAACCTGGAACCTCTCCCTTTCCTGGGGACCACCCTGTTACAATTTGACTTAATCAATGAATTTGACCTTTTCCTGTACTTGTAAAATATGAAGGTTGCACCGTGCTCAGTGGCCCCTCCCATGCAACCCAGGCTGTCTCCTGGACAGGCTCTACCATATGTCCCATGTGACTCTGATCTCACTTTTGACTCAGGCTAATTTTTTCAGGTACTTCAAAATTGCAGTTTATGCTTCCTATGAGTCAGCATCAAAATTCTGGGCCATTTTGCCTGAACTCATCTGCCTTCTCATCACTTCATAACTGATACAGAAATCCTAATGTTTTTTATTGTCTGCTGTTGATTTCTAGTTCCTTCCCCTGCCCCTCAAGCTCCATACCATGTGATCATAGCAAAAGAAAACAAAAAGCTCAATAGATAATATAACACTTACAAGTATTTAGTAAAAGTCACCTAGAAGCTGTAGGCCAAGAGCCTTCTGCTCCTTTCGAAGGAGAGGGAGTATCATTGAGTTCTAAAATATTTTGACTCTTTGATCTTAATTTAAGTAATTCCATTAACTTCTACATCCTCTCAAATTCAGTGCCTTCGGTTATTTTTTTTTTCTCTCTAATAGCTAAAGCCTATAAATCTACTTTGTAATCAAATATATTGAGTGTTCTTTCATAATCTGCCTAAAATTATCCTCCCATTTTTTTACCCAGAATGTCCACTTTTTCTTCTAAAAGTAGTCCTACTTTCCTTTGTCTGATCCATTTAAATTTTGGATTCATCAGCACCTTAATGGGAACTGCAACCCTGGTAATGGATGAGATCATTCGGTATGAGCACAGATTGAGAAGAAGGCTAAGGAAAGCAGACCAATGCTTTAGGGTCAGGCAATAGAGAGACATCAAAGGAAGAGATCAAAAAGCATTAGCAGTGCAAAAAAAAAAAAAAAAAAAAAAAAAAAACAACAGTAAGAAGAAAATAGTGTTATCCAGGAAACCAAGTGGGAAAAAACTATTTCATGTAGGAAGTAGGGGGGAGGTGACTACAGGGAACAGAGTTCATGTCAAAATGTAATTTCAAGAGATCTCACAATGTGGAGATAATTAATGAGCCTAAAAGTTACAAATGACAGTTTGCAAAGAATTGAAACTTGAATAGTAAGTAAACTTTTAGCATGTTTACAAATGAATAGAAGGAGAGATACAAACTAACAGACAGGAAAGGTTCAGGGAGAGCTACTTTCTGAACTGAGATGATTTGATTTGACATGTTTGTAGAAGTAGCCAGCAGAGAGGAAGAGAGAAAAGAAGTAAAAAAAGATAAAACGGAGGCAAACATGATGAAAGTAGTAAGAGAAAATGAAACTGGAATCTGATAACAATTTAAGTAAAAGTGAGTCTTATCAAAAGAATGTTTTCCCCCAATTAACTTTTCAGAGTTATGCTGTTATTTTTTTCCTTACACTCTAGTTACTTAACAAAGTCGGTCTGTAATTGAAGATCTGTCTTATCTAGTCTACACATAAGTGACAACAATACCATGTCCCAAACCCTCCCCTTTAGCAGTCTAGTGTACCATAATGCTTACTATTACCCATCAATAATTTTTTTAAAAGCCCTCATCTAAATATAAATATTACGTTTAAATAAGTACTCTGCCAATTAAACCGATATTGTTATCTTGTTCTCTTCAGATCCCTAGGTAATAAATAAGAAAATATGTCCTCAAATGATAATATAAAAACACAGTTATATTAGAAGAAACATATTCTCATGGAAATAAAACACACCATGAGAGAAGTTTGATGAAGAGAAGGAAATACTTTGAAACATTCATTTTTCAGTTAAAGTATCTGCAGAAGCTTTGAAAAGAGAATTGCTAAAACGATCTTAAATTAAATAATACCCTACTGACAAACACCAAGAGGGCAATGTTCAGTTTCACTGGAGTTTATTTGATACCTGACATAATGATTGGATCTAAGACAATCATTAAAATCACAGGCTACTAAATTACATAGTGAGGAGCGTATAGGTCTTGGTCTTTTAACACAAGGAAAAGGAGATTCAGTCAACTTGCCAATCACCTCCTTAGATAGAGCCTCCCGTTTTGGATAAAATGTTACAAGTAATGGAAGTGTTGCAAATTAAGTAGCAGCTCTGTTTACAGAAACAGCACTTGAATGACTATTAAAACATAATATAATTTAAATGTGACATCTGATGGAAACAGTTACACAGGGCACCCATCACAAGCATCTGTCTTTATAGTCTCATTCCAAAACAATTCCAGGTCGGCTACTGAGGGACACCCCATGAGGAGTTAAATGATAGGCACTCACACAGCCTAGAGCAGAGTGTCTGGAGTCTTTCTTCCCTAGTTGCAACAAATTAAACCTCCCAGTTTCAGTCCTCAATGGAATGAATATAGATTGGTTTTCTCTTTAGAACTAATGTTGTGTAAGCTACCTCACCAATGCTCCCAGCTCTTCTTGAGGGAGGGAGCACTGCAGGGCACCAATTGACCACTTCCAGTGAGATACCACAGCTTTGTTCTACAACTTCAGTGGATTAGAAAGTCAAGTCAATCTTCTTTAGAAAGTTCAGAGTAATGCTGCCAGTTGATGAAAACACCTGCCTTTTAGTCCATAAACAATGTATTTTAAATAAATCTGGAACCACTTTGGCTTATAAAGGAAACCATGAGAGCAACTGGAGGTAGGCAGAGTTTCATGACAAGAATAGGAAGCAAGGGATTAATGTCAGTAGTGGAGGTCTCCACCATTCCTTAAACACATGTTGATAAAACTCAGGTTTGAATATCTATTTTTAACAAGTCAGTTTTTTCATTACTGGGACAAAATCAGGATTCTAAAAATAAATACGAATATTTTAATTTCTGCCACTTTCTGTCGGTTCTGATTTCGTGAGTTCAAATAAATTTGAACCTCCTTTTCAGAAAGTAGTTATAGTTTTAAGTTTTATCTAAATCCTAGTTTTACAGTATCTATAAACATTACCATATATATGTCATAAGGAATTATAAAAATATATTATTAGGGCCTCCCCGGTGGCGCAGCGGTTGAGCGCTAGGTTGCGAAGCCGCCCGAGGCCTCTGCAGCACTGGTTCAATCCCCGGTGGCTCCCCGGCCACAGGAGGAGGGTCGCACATGGCGCGCAGACCTCTCCTGCTGCCCGCTGCTCCCCTCAGCAGTGTACTTCGGTCCTTCTGCCTGCTCTGCTCCCTGCTCTGGCTCTGGTGAATTCTCTCACCCTCCCGCGCTTCTGACTGTACCCAGTGCTTGTATAAATAAATAAATTACTCTAAAAATATATATATTATTAATTATAGAGTACAGTCTTATCAAAATTCATCATATTTAAGGATGTTGTAGAAACCTCACAAAGAAAGTCTCTGATACAAATCTCATTTTCAAGAGAAACTGGTCTCCAAAATAAATAATGTTGTGTTTTATACATGTTTATATATAATAGAAGTTTCATAACTTGATTAATTCTTTGCTTGGAGTGCTAGCCATTTCAAAACAATATGCAGTACATTTGTATGTCTGTTAACTAAATAAGTATATAATAGTTTATTCCACTATCTTTAGTCCATTACCAACTGATCATTTTATCCTCAACACTCTTGATCAGGTAGAGTTGAAACCAGAAATTCTATTTGTTTTTATCCACTTGTCAAACCTGCCCTTATAAGAGCTAATAGACAAAAGTATAGTGATGTGAGAAAAATACTAACCTACAATTCCATCACTTAGAGCCATAGTTTCTTCCTTAAGACTTGTTTGTACTCAACTTTCTAATCTTAATTGTATACTTTCCAATGTTTTAAAAAATTACCCACAAATATTGCCATATTTTCTTTCATATAATGAATATGTCAAATTTTGCAGAATGAAGTTAAGTTTTTACTGGTATTTTCTCTTCTCTAATGTTGAAACAATAGAAATTTCTCCAGACACTGCCATATAAATAAGAGATCTTTAACAATTTTTACTTAATCAGCTCTCAGATTTTTTAGAAATGTCATTCACTTTGTAAAACTTACTAATATCCAAACACATGTCCAGTAAGATATTTGGCTGCTACCATTCAAGACAAATGTGTGTAAAATATTGCAATACTGGGCCTCCCTGGTGGTCAAAGGGTTAATTAAGTCTCAGTACTATGAAGCTATTGCCAACCACTGCAATACAAGTTTTATCCCTGGCCAGGGACCTAACCCACATGGCACAGCAGATCTCTCCTGTCTCACCCGCTGTTCTCAGTGTATTTCAGTCGATCTGCCTGTTCTGCTCCCCACTCTGTCTCTGGTGGTTTCTCTCACCAATACCCCCCACCCACACACATACC
Source organism: Talpa occidentalis (assembly GCF_014898055.3). Taxonomy (NCBI): domain Eukaryota; kingdom Metazoa; phylum Chordata; class Mammalia; order Eulipotyphla; family Talpidae; genus Talpa; species Talpa occidentalis. Next base: position 22,798,452 of record NW_023604295.1, read on the forward strand.
TCTGGCCTACACCCCAGTTCTTATATGCATAAATAAATAAATCTTTAAAAAATCATAAAAATAAAATAGTGCAATACAAGATACTGCAAAATGAGTAAGAGTTGATATCTCCGTAAGGATTAATATATATATATAAATAAAGTTGAACTATTTGGGCAGAAATAAAGATCACCAAATAAGATGTGATCTATGTAATAGAAAGAATAGGTGAAAATGTCTAAAAATCTAAGACTCTGAAAGTATTATTTTACTGAAAAAAAATCATAAGCAACAAATCACAAATACTATTTTACTTCTTTTTTATCTCTCCAAAGTCATTTAGACAAACCACACAGATCTGACCTTTCAAATCTTTCCCTGTAAATTATTCTTATCATTTATCATATTTTGCCTCTTAAATTTACTTTAATTTTCTATGTTTTTCTCGCCGAGTCATGAGAACTAAGCTTAATTCTGTGACACTGATTCATGAGGTCCTTTTTGAGACAATTGTACCAGTTCTAAATGGGATTCCATGTTTCTATTTATGCCACCCACACCTCAGTCATTGTTTTTGAAGTTATATCTGTTAAGGTAATGTTGATTTACATCACAGTATATGTCTCAGGGTATATAGATTTACAGCTCTCCAATTGCATGTTATTTCACCATACCCACTACCAAAGCCCCAATAATCCTCCATTAGACCCCCCTCCTCCTTTTGACCCTTCACACCTCATCTCCCTCTGGTAACCTTAATCATATTCCAATGTGTTCTTCCTCATCCCTGTTTCCACTGCTTCCCTCTGCCTCTAGTTTAGAATCTCAATCATCTGAATATACTTCATAACAGCTAACTCTTATTCTTGGACTCATGGCTATCATGCACCATTGTAAGTGTTTTGTGTATAATACCTTTAATCCTTACAATGACTCTATGAAATAAGTTCTGAGGTTTATAGATGAGGCAACAGATATAGAAGCCATCAGAAACTTTCCCTGTAATGTGTAATTTTTGGAAATTGTTCTTGACCCATGTTTACATAAATCAAAACAAGTCACAAAGAAAATGTGGTAGTTTCATAAAAAGCTAAATATAAGTTTGGCATGCAAGCCAGTAAATGCCATTTTAAAATCCTACCCAAGAAAATGAAATCATGTTCACACAAATATTTGCATCTGAATCATAGCAAAATTATTCAAAATGGGCAAAATGTAAAAACAACTCAATGTTTGTGAGTAGCTGGAGATACAAAGTGTGGTTTATCCATGCAATGACATATTTTCAGCAAAAAAAGAAAAAAAGAAGGAATAAGGGCCTCCCTTGTGGCGCAAGGGGTTAAGACGAACCTATGATATGAAGCTGGCTGCAGCCTCTGCAGCAAAAATTTGATCCCCGGCCAGGGAGCTGCCCACATGGCGCAGCAGACCTCTCCTGACTCACCCACTGCTCCCCTTAGCAGTGTATTTCAATCAATCTGCCTGTTCTGTTCCCTACTCTGTCTCTGGTGAATCCTCTCACCCTCCACACCTCTGGCCTGTACCCCAGTTATTGTATGTATAAATAAATAAATCTTAAAAAAGAGGAATAACACAGTATAACTAGGGTGACCCTCAAAAATATTATTAAAAACAAACAAAAAGTAAGAGAAACAAAAATATCACATATTATATGATTCCATATATGTGAAATAGCAAATCTTGGAGCCAGAAATTTAATCAGTAATTGTCTGAGGCTAAAAGTAAGAATGGAAAGTGAAGTCTAAACTGATGGAAATGTTACAGAACTGGATTGTGTGGATGGTTATATAACTTGGTAAAGTTAAAAAACATTCTTAAATGTGCATTTTACAGAGGGAAAGTTGGTAATATGTAAGTTATAATCCAATAAAGTTGTTTTAAAATTTTATGAACAGAAACTAGACAGAGGTGATGCTTGCACACTTAAATGTACCAAATGCCATTGAATTATATACTTTGAGGTGGCTAACTTTATGTTACAAGAATTTCACCAAAATAAATACAAAATAACTAAAATATTTGGATATTGTCAAAATGTGTATTTTATATATATTTTAAATTTGTTTTATGGTGTTTCTATTTGTAGATTTATTTTGTATATACAATTCATATTTATTATATAAAAAGCAAGAAATAGTAAAGAAAAAAATTAGTATCCATTATTCTACCACCTACTAATACCCTCCGTTAATTTGTGGGCCTATATACTGGCAGTATTTTTTTTCTGTATATGGTAACCAAAAATGTAATCCTATTATATACATAGTTCTGCAATATGCCTTTATAGTTTAACAATGTGAACAAATGTTGTTTTGCTGATAAGATGGAAAGGGGTTAAAGTTTGGAACTAACTATTCATCTTTCTTGAAGATGAAACCCACTTTGTGGGAGATACAATGGCCAATCCACCAACTGGAAACCCAATTATACCATTTTATGTGGACTGAACTCCATGCCTCCAAAATTCACATGTTGAAATTATAATGTGGCAGCATGTGAAGACAGGCTCCATAAGGAAATAATCAAGGTTAAATAAGTCCATAAGGGTGTGGCTGTGATCCAATAGGATTAGTGTCCCTACAAGAAGAGATAATAGAAAGCTCATTCCCTCCCCACCATGTGAGGACACAAAGACAAATGACCATCTGCAAGTCAGGAAATGAGTCTTCGCTGAAACCAAATCAACTGGCATGTTGATTTGGGTCTTCCCAGCCTCCAGAACTGTGAGAAAACATATTTCCATTGTTTAAGCAATTCAGTCTGTGGTATTTTGTTACGGCAGTATGAATGAAGTAATGTCTTCTAATCAATCTTAGTTCCTGGACTACTTAGGAAACTATGCAATAGCCCTTCTTGAATATGAACTTTCTTGAACATGATTTTCGAATAAGATCTAAAAAATTAATTCAGGCACTTAACAAGGTACATAAGCAATTTACTTCATTTTATCCTTAGAACCCCACGAAGTCATTTTGCAAATGAGAAAACCAGATTCAGAAAAGCAAACTAACTTGCTCAAAGTCACATGACTACTAAATGTCAAAGCTTGAATTTGAACCCAGGGATGTCTTAGAGCAGAACATATTTCTGTGCTTAGACAATTCATTGTGCTGTTTCTCAGTAGAACAGGAGAATACTGGATCTAAAAGGCTGTCCTAGGTATTAACAGCGCATAATCTGTATCTAGTATAATTTTCCTGATTATCTTTTGCTGATCACTTACTATGTGCTAATTGCTTTTTGTGAAAGGTCATAAATGCAAAACTGTAGAGCTTACTTTTATCCTGTAGTCCAGAATTCTGGGCAAGATAGTGAATATTTTAGGCATTATAGGGCAACTACTCAGTGGCAACTACTCAGCTCAGTCTCAGCAAAACAAAAGCAGCCATATGACCATAAGTAAATGAATAAGCATGTCTGGATTCCAATAAATTCCATTTATGAAAAACACAGTAGGTGGTTCTCATGCCATAGTTTTGTCAACTCCTGCTGTAATTAGTAGGAAGTGATTGAAGGTTAGTAAGAAGGATTTGCTCAATGATGTATGTGGTTTTCAAAATAGACTTGGTAGTAATATACAAGATGATATGGAGGAGGGACAAACTGAAAATAGAAGGCTTGAGAAGACTAAGACCAAGTTTGAAAGTCATGAAAAGAAAAGCAATGTATATAATATATATGAACACATTAGATTTTAAAATTAGATGTTGATCCCCTGTAGAACTCAGAAGTTTCTCCTTTTTTTAAATTCAACAAGAATAGATTATGTGTCATTTTCTTTCTTAGGAAAATAATTCATTCACCAAAGAACTTAAAGATGTTCAAAAGCACTAATCTCTGCACCCCCAACTCTATTTTCTCTCTCTCTCCATGTTTGTATGTGTCTTATAGCACAGTAACCACGGGTATCAAAGAACCCCAGAACATTAGTCAATGTCTTTATTTGTAATCACATTACCTAGTAAATCAACCAAGGAACAAGGATGTAAAATAAGTGATGCTAAGGAGTTCATGCCTCATAAATTGCCTACAACTTTAACACAAACCTGGGTTGATGAGTTAAAATGAAATCATTCATTGACAGAATCTTCCTTGGGAGGAGATAAGAACATTAGAACTAGGCCACTTTGCCCTTTATTTCTCTCCATAAAATATTCTTTTATAAAAATGTTGGTATGACAATTTCCTTGGAAGGCAGTGAGCAGGCAGACTTGCCTATACTGTTCAGCAGATGGGGAGGAGAAGACCCAGGGGGATTTTAATTTACTTGGTCAAGATCATCCAATTAAACATGGCTTTATCTGGGAAAAAACAAAACACTATGAATTTCTATCTACATTATCTCACAGCCACAAAATAGAAAATGAACCATCCATTTAATGAGCCAATTTTTGTCTATATGATGACAAAATATTGTTGTAACTCATACTTTTAAATTAACCAGCTGTTTAGGTAATGTGGTACAAAACAACTGGCATTCCAAGCCACACATTACTTCTTCCAATTAACTGCACTGCATTATAACTGTTAGCAAAAGAGCACTCATTCAATTGTTCATGCATTGTGTACCGTTAAACACTTAGTGAGCACCAGCTGTTTCCCAGTGCAGGGCAGTGTGCTTTAAAAACAAGGTAATGCAGAGATGAGAGAGACTGTGAAGGGTTTACAATTTCACAAGGACAGAAGACAAGAAAGGAAATATTTATAAGTAAATGTCAAAAGGTAACTGTCATATGTTGACAAAATGTCAGTTTCTTACAACCTATGGGGTTTCTCTTTTTGAGGAAAGCACATTTGATATAACTCTGATATGCTGGATTCAGATTCTAACACTGCCACTAAATAGCTATTTGTTAAGTCATAACCACTCAGGTCTTAATGTCTTCATTTATCAAATAGTTTGCATTAAATATCCATTAATGTTTTTCCAACAAGAACTACTATAAGTTTCCACATCTTGAATTTGGAAAGGACATAAACAGTATGCCTTTCAAAGAAGAAAAGAGGCAATGTTGGAAAATAGAAGCTCTCAAAGACAATAGGTCTTAACTGATGAAGAAGAGGTAGGCAAACTCCATTGGAAAGGAACAGTGTGAGCCAGTTACATAGATGAGATAACACTGATAACAATATGTACATTTTTTAAAGATTTATTTATGCATACAGAAGCGGGGGAGGGGGGGGTTGTTGGCCAGAGTTGCAGCTGTGGGCGGTGGGGGGCAATGTAAGAGGATTCACCAGAGACAGAGTGGGTAGCAGAACAGGTGGATTGACTGAAATACACTGCTGAGGGTAGCAGCAGACAAGACAGGAGAGGTCTGCTGCGCCATGTGGGTTAGCTCCCTGTCCGGGGATCAAACTAGTGCTGCAGTGGCTTCATAGTGCTCAGACTTAACCCCTTGAGCCACCAGGGAGGCCAAACAATATGTACATTTATTAGGTAAATACCCAGAAATAGAATCTACTCAGATAACTGGATGGAGGGCTCAGGCTGAAAGCAGATAGAATTGTTGACCAAATTTTGGTGAGGGAAAAAACAATTACTTGTGTCAATCCCTTTTCTGCAAAGACAGCTGCAAAGATGAGGGGAACAGTGGGTGTGGAAAAGGCTATCCACTGCAGGATGTGACATCTCAGCGGGTCAGTCCTAAACACTACCAAGTCACAACAGCACCAACAGTAGCTGAAACAACCTTGTTTCCACACAACTGGGCTACTGGGAAGAACCACAGGGATCTGTTATGATTCAGTTTCTATTCTATTATGTTATGAGCGACTGACTAGAATCACCTTATGAGAAACTCTCAAACAATAGCTGATTAGGTCAAAGTCAACCAAGAATGAAACATCTAGAAGTAATAGGGACCTTGGAATATAATCCATGACAATGTCATCAGAAAGTGTCACCAGGCAGGGTGAGGGGCACCCCAGGTTCCCCAAATCTGCCTGCTGAGTAGTTTCTGCCATCAAAACAAAATATAATCTAGTGTGTAAAATGATTAATGGAAAGTAACTTTAATACTTTGCTCATAATCTAGTGTGCAATAAAGAGAAGAGAAGGAAAGAATAGATAAAATAGTTTCCAAATCAAACACCCAAAGTTACCCATCCCCTCATGGGTATGTGCCCTGCCAAACAGGGTTGCCCTGAAGCAGGGCCACTGAGGCCTGAAAGCCTGCCACCCATCTAAGATACCTCCTGGTCTAAGATACCCATAAGAAAAAGTCAGTCTAAGATACCCATAAGAAAAGGTCAGAGGGACCCAGCATGTCTACATCTACCAAGCACATTTGGGACGGAAGGAGCAAGATCAAAATCAAGATAAAAGCTGCCATTCTTAACCTCCACACAGGTCTCTCACCCACATCTTTTTCAACTAGTCCAGGACCAAGAAGCAAGCATAGCTTCTTCACATGTCTCTCTGCTCCAGGTGCCTCCTCCAGGTCTCCTTCTTGCTCCACATCCTGCTTCTTTCCTTCTTCAGTCTCCTTTCCTCCTCCTGCCCCTACCTACTCAGCTCCACCCTTCTTTGTGTAGGGCAGGAACAGGAATGTGGAAACTGCCTTTTCCCTGGGGACCACCCAGTTACAAATGGAAAAGAGCTTCAGCTCAACATATGCGTTGGAAAAGCTTAAAGAGAGTTGCTGTAAAGGGCAAAAAACTAATAAAAATGTGAAAACTGGAAAATCAGTCTCATTTATGGTAGCAAAAGCAGGAACTTTCTAAGTAACTTGAGCTTTGAAAGTTTAAGAGACATTTGATGGATTGACTCCTTTTCCTGACTTCCTATGAATAACGAATATATTCCCAGAGGGGAGAGCAAAAAACGTTAACTCTAGATGTTTATGGGAACAAGTTAAAACTGAAGAACTAATAGCTATGGCTTAGCTTAAGACTTGATGGTGGGAATTAATTGTGAATACAGAGCTCTATCCTCAGATCGTTATGGCATAGAAGTTTCTGGAAGTAGGAGTGACCAGATGTTCTTCCATCTTCTCCAATTACCCTCTTTCTCTTCTTTCTTCCCTCAACAGATAAAAAAAAAAAACAAAGCCTAGAAAGTCTGAAACTTTTCTTCTGCCATAGATGTAGGGAAATTTTTTATAAAATTCCTATCAGTGATAATGATAGGATAGAAAAGTTGGAAAGGCGGCTCCACAAGACCAGAAATAAGACCTGGCTCACACAAAGCCAAGAGCTGCAGGTGGGGGTAGAAGTGATTAACACAGGGCCTCCCTGATGGCACAGGTGGTTAAGACACAACCTATGAAGCTGTCTGCAGCCACTGCAGCATGAGTTCGATCCCCAGCCAGGGAACTATACACATGGTGCAGCAGACATCTCCTGTCTTGCCCACTGCTCCCCTCAGCAGTGTATTTCAGTCAATCTGCCTGTTCTGTTCCCCATTCTGAATCCTCTCACCCCCCACATCTCTGGCCTTTACCCCAGTTCTAGTATGTATAAATAAATAAATCTTTAAAAAAAAAAAAAACAGCTGTGGGAACTAAAAACCTTTGGGTGTCAAGACAAAGTATCAGATGCTATTAGTGCCACAGGGCTCATACCAGAGGTAAAGATATGGATATTGAGGGCCATTGTAGAATCTCCCTTTAAAATTCTACATAGATAACCAGAATCAACAACAAAAATACCACTCCACAAAGGAATGAGCCCCTCCCAAAGAGAAGAAGACAGTATCAGTGCAATCGCATACCAGCACAGGGCAGCAGTCCTTCTGCCCACCTGTGACTATGCAGATGCTTCTTTTCACCAACTCTCTCCCTCTGCAGGGCAGCAGCCTCCTGCCTGCCCATGACCTGAACCATGACAGGGCTTCTCTTCACTGACCTCCCTCAGCGGAGGCAGCTCTCCTCAGGGCCGCCCACCTGGGACCATGCAGGCTTCTATCTTAGCAAACCTGTCCCTTCGGGGGCAGCTCTTTCTGCTCACTTGCATCAATGCAAGTGACCTTTTTTCTTCTCTTACTTTTATAATAAGCCTGCCCTTTTGGATATACGTAATGTTTCTGTCTCTGTAGGAATCTCACCTGGCATACTCGCCGCGTGCTGCTGAAAGGGGAGCTCTGGTTAAGCTTTTCCCAGGATGAACCCAAGGCCCCCACTTTCTGAACCCAACAACCCCAAAATGACTTCAGTAACACCAGGGAATCTCACAACCAGAAACTAGAGAGTATATGGAGCAGGTCAGAAAGTTACCGCAATAAATTAAACAATGGAAGAAACCTGTGGAATAGTGGAGGTGCTACAGAGCAGCCCCAATATGAAATGGGGTGGCCTGAGTGTGGGTCCTCACCCATGCATTTAAAAGGGGCTTATAATGAGACCCAACTGCAGCACACACAAAAAGGTTATGTAGGGTAAGTAAACTATCAGGCTTCTCTGCCCTCCGCCATTGGGATTGATGACGGATCCCTGAGGTCCTGAATGCATGCCTGATGGCGGGCACCTGGAGTAGGGTGTGGGCATACATTGGTGGGTACACCTGGGCTGAGATTGTTAGGGGGGAAAGGATGTCCTAAAGCTAATTCCATACAGGCTTTGTGGATTCCACCCCCACCCCAGGCCAAAGCCAATGACACTGGGAACTCCAAATCCCATCACCACCAAAGGGAAGGTGGCTGGGACCTGAGGGTGGGGTTAAGCAGCCAGTTTGGTTTAAAGCCAGACACATGGGCTTTGGAGGGGTCCCCCATTTTGCCTCTCTGCCAGCTCGTAGCATCCGGCCAGTTCTGAGAGTGCTTTTTGGGTTTCCAGGTCAGCGGATCGGGTAGGACGCATTAAAGACTTTATTTCCCTATTTTCTCCCTGAGTTGTACATTTTCCTTATTTTCTTTTCCCTTGTAAATAAACCGTTTATTAACATTTTGTGTATGCCTGTAGTGGAGTATTAATAAGTCCCTTGTAAGCGCGCGGGTGAGGACCCACAGCCAGGCAACCCGTTCAATATCGGGGCTGCCCTATAACAAGATGGGGCTTGTAAGGTGTAGGGTAAAGAAAATGTCAGGCTTTTCTGCCCTCCCGCCATCAGGATAGATGAGAGAACCCTGTGGCCCTGAATGCATGCTGAAAAAGGGTGTGGGCATAGGTAGATGGGATTCACCTGGGCTAAGACTGTGCTTTTAAGGGCGGCATCACGGGGACACCAGCAGCAGCAGAAGCCAAAGCAGAAGCCAGGAGAGAAGCCGAGAAGCAGAGAACGCCAGAGAGTCCAGATAGAGTGAGGATTTGCTGGGGGCTGGGAGGCCTGCCAGCCTCCCAGCCCCCCAGCACCCCTGCCTGCCACATACCCGCTGAACCCCAATAAAAGACCTGCAAAAAACCACTGAGGACTCTGACTCCTCCTTTACCCAGTCTGCATGGGATCAGAAAACCTGCACTGTGCCCGTTCCTGTCCTTACATAAGGGGAGTGTCATGGGGATGCCAGCAGAGCGAAAGTGAAAAAAGTGAAAGAAGCAGAGAAACAAAGGCCACTAGAGAACGCTGGAGAGCCCAGAGAGTGAAGACTTGCTGGTGGCTGGGAGGCCTGCCAGCCTCCTGGCCCCCTCGGCACCCCTGCCTGCTGTGTACCTGGTAAAAGATCCCAATAAAAGCCTGAAAAATCCACTGAGGGCTCCAGGACTCCTCCTTCACCCATCTGCTCTGGTCATAGAGAACCAGCTCTGTGCCTTCCTGGCACTACACCCCCCTCCCCCCATGTACATTCCTCCATGTACCTGCCCATCTTCTCTGGCTGTGGTTCTAAATAAATATGAGACTGGCCATGGATCGGGGTTGCATTTTTTTTCTTTAGGTGTAAGCCCCTGTAGGCGTCTCTCTACTTGGACTTTGAATTATCTTTTTCCTTCTTCCCGCTCTGCTTCCAACACGGCCGCCCCTTGAGGCAACATCTTACCAGCTGCTTAATTGTAATATTGAAAATTCCCTGAAGATATTATAAAGGAAGAACTAGTGAGCAGCTGTCTAATCTGTCTGGCTTCCCTGGGTTTGGCAGTAGTAGATCTTTTGAGGAATAACTCTTGACAGTTTGTAGAACACCTTGGTCAGCACCAAGCACCAAGAGAGGTTTAACCTCTCCAAGCATGTCTAAGTTACAATAACTTAATGACATGTAGAGCAAGAAAAGGATCCCGACTCCCTCCTTGATGTTGCCACAAACACCGTTCTGAGTCAAGTCTTCTTGCACCTTGTGGTATCTACAGCATCTGAGCAGAAGGGGAAGTCAGGGTGAAACCTTAAGTCAATCCCTACATGCTGATTCGTGGGATGTGCCAAGGGGAGCAGCACACCATAATGTTAAATGACTCAGGGGCATTTCTGAAACAATCTAGGAGGATTGCTTTGTGGGAGATTAATCACCTAAGGGATCATTTTAAAGAACTGTTGGTTAATAGGATCATTACTGAATCATAGCCCATATGCCTCTCCAATTGTGGTAGTGAGAAAAGAGTCTGGAAAAAATTGAGTGTGAATTATCATACTGTTAATTGCTGAACTAAGAGTGATCAATAGGCTGCTTGTAAAGAATGCCTAGAGTTCACCTTCTTAGATTTGCAGTTTTGTCAGATAGCAGTTAACACTGAGGAGGGTAAAGAGTAGAGCTTTTATTTGAAGAGCAGACTTTTCTCCATTAGAAATGATGCCTCAGGGTCACTCAGTAGACAGTGCTATCAACCCTCAAAGTAAAAGGCCTAGGCAGGAACTAGCTTCAGGCATAATCTACCCTTGATCTGAAGCCACCACAGTTTCTTGAGGATAATAGGTGAATCACTTCTCACCTGCAGGTTACTCAGGAAGATTTGGTCCATGCCCCATCCATATCTTCTCATTGTTCACCTCTAAGCTGAAAGCTGCTTGCTGTGTATCAGTACAGCTCTTTACTGGAGGGCTACTTCCTCCTCCTCCTAGCAACACAATAGGCCTGATATCAAGTCAAGACAAAAGGAATAGGGGTTCATTCTTGGAAAGGGTCTCCACCAATGAAGAGTATTCACCCTTCCCTTGAGATAATCTGTTGAGCTGGCAACAACACACTGATTTTTTTTTTAAGATTTATTTATTTATTTATACAAGCACTGGGTATAGTCAGAAGCGCCAGAGGGTGAGAGAATTCACCAGAGCCAGAGTGGGGAGCAGAACAGGCAGACTGACGAAGCACACTGCTGAGGGAAGCAGTGGGCGCAACAGGAGAGGTTTGCACGCCATGTGGAACCCTCACCGGTGGCCAGGGATCAAATCGCTGCTGCAGAAGCTGCGGGCAGGTTTGCAGCCCAGCACTCAACCTCAACTGCTGCACCATCAGGGGAGGCCCGGCAGCACACTGATTAACGGGAGTTGTGGAGCAGGCTACAAAATTCAGGATGCTACTCCAGGGCAAGATGCTGGCTTTTTATTCTTAGAATAATACATCTCAGTTGTGTGGGGAAGGAGGACAAAGAGAAAAGGGAGGGGTGAAACTAGAAAAAGTTCTGTGTCATCCATAGTTTCAGGGGACCTACCCCCAGGCACTTCTCATTTGCTTGATGACTTAGTTTTGTGATTGAAACCAAGCCCTAGATCCCCAGCCACAGTTTCAATCTTATCAAGGCATTCCAATGATTGGCTTCTGGGGTTTCTTCTCATCCGGCAGTCAAGAGGCCCCAGGTGTGCCTGATCATACCTAGATGTGCCTGAAATATAACTGGGGTATAAGTTTATTCATCTGGTCAATTGTCCCACAGGCATTCCTGGTCATACCTCATAATGCATATCCTTGCCAGGATGATCAAAATTTCTGCTCTTGATTGATTTGAAAGGCACCTTGTAGGGTTGAGCTCCTATAACTGATTGACCAGACAGTTCTGACATTGTATAGGAATGCAAATGGTAGCTAACAAAAATGGTGGCCAAACAGGCTGCTTATGATTAGCAGACCCACACTAATCCTAAAGTAAGCTCTGGACAGACTCCAAGAGTCCCTAAATGATATCAGGCTAGAGTTGTACACAGTGAAACTTGCTTGATATTTTACCCTCTGTTTGTAATAGGGTGGTGCCCTGGAAAAGAGGAGGTTCCAGGTACCCTACCCCACCCAAAGAAGGGTAGAGCTGAGCAGGAAAGAGAGGTTGTTGGAGAGGAGGCTGGAGAAGGAAGGAAGCAGGATGGAGAGAAAGGAGACCTGGAGGAGGCACCTGGAGCAGAGAAACGCGTGAAGAAACTGTACTTGCCGTTTGGTCCTCACCTGAAACAGATGTGGGTGAGTGACCCGTGGGGAGGGAAAACTCTCAGACTTGTCTTGTTGTTTCTAAACCTTTTCTACCAGAAGGTGCTTTAGACTTGTGGCAGGCTTTCAGGCCTTATTCTGGCCAATCCCAGTCGGGTGAACTTTTACCCATGAGGGGATGGGTAACGTTGGGTGCTTGATTTAGAAACTATATTCTTTGTCTTTTCTGTATTGCATCGAATTGTATTTAAGTTCCTTTCCATTAAGGGTCTATGTGTTTTGTCTTAATGTGGTAGATGGCAGAACCTATTTAGAGTGAGCAGGTTTGTGGGTTCTGGGGTACCCCTCTCCCTGCCCTATAGTAGATTGAGTGCCACTGCCTTCAGACACAGGGCTATGGTCTTTTGGAGGGAGTAAAGGTAGTATTTCCATTAGCAGATCTTAGGAACTGCAGCCATTTGACTGTACTGTGTATTACAGCAGTGTTCAGTAACCCTAAGAGAAGATTTTCCCTTTATACGGGGTAACCAGGGTATAGATGAGATTTTTCCAGTTGCTACCGGGTGTAACAAGATGTCAGGTGTAATAACGCCCTCCAGCAAAAACTCAAGAACACATGTAGTTTAACAAGTTGGGTTTATTATTCGTTGCCTGAAAAGAGAACACACACCACAGGAATCCTAGGGTTTCTCAGTGAGAGGGTGTCCGAAAAGACTTATTAAAGGATTCAGATTTCTGCTAAGTGATTTTGGAGATGGTCCAAGAAAGTAGGGTTTTGCTGTGAACTTTGTTCTCTGAGAAAGCAGGGATAATTCTGTAATTCAATATCTCAATAAATATTATCAAAAGGAAGAACAAACTCAAGATAGGCTAAAGATATAATTGGAAAAACCACAAAATGAGAGTGAAACAAAAAATAGCTCCATTGTCAAGCAGGGGTCATGTCCTCTTGATGAGTTCCTCCTGCAAGAGTGACTTAATCTCTATAATTTTTCATTTTCTCATCTGTTAAATGGATGTAAGCATAGCTAACTTAAAATTGTATTGTGTTCATTGTAAGAATTAACACATCAAATATTTTTTAAAAGTGCCTGGTGTTGTATAAATACTCTGTATTTGAAGAAACTTCTTCAGACCCAGAAATATTTGTGTCTGTAGACATTTAGTTCTTTGGAATAAAAAGGTAAAAAATCTGATTAAATATAAGACAATAGTATAATCTTTCTTTAAAATGATGTGAACCAGTCATCTCTCTTACCAACTTAGTTTGCTTATAGCTATGATGATAAATCTAGATGCACTGCACAATCTTTAAAAAAAAAAGTAACTTTCAAACTTTATATAAGAATCTAGAAAGATTGTTTAACTTATAAAGGCTTAGGTAACATGCAGAAGTTTGCTTTTGAGAAACATTAGACAAAGGTCAGTCTCATTCTCTCATAAACTAGTTTTACTTGTACAATTGCTGTCTCTATTTTCTTACTCAAATAGTTTTACACACACACAAAGCATTCAATAAAAAAAGAAATTATAGGGCCTACCCTGGTGGCGCAGCACTTGAGCGCTGGGCTGCGAGGCTGCCCGCAGCCTCTGCAGCACCGGTTCGTTCCCTGGCCCCCAGTGAGGGTCCCACAAAAAAAAAAAAAGAAATTATAACACACTTAATGTTTTATCTTTGGATTTAAATGTCTTTTGTTGGGTGCTTTGCCTATCTCTATTCTTTCTCTCTAATCCCCTACTCTGTCTCTCCATATTCCCAATACTATTTCTCTCTCCCTCACCGTGCAACTGCTTCATAATGTAATATTTATCCTTCTCATATAAGCATGAACATAAAGTTACTAAATTTGCTATTATTTTACCAAAACACAATCATATTATACACAAGCTATTGTGAATGATTCCCTGTACAAGTGATAGAGATCTCACTTCCTCTTTTTATGAACTGAAACAATCACCACTGTGAAGCAAATTCAAAGTACAGTAAAAGAGATTTGTTAAGGGTTTATCAGAGCCAAACTGAGGACCCAGTCCTTAGCATCTTGGGCCTACTTTTATATAAGTAAAACACATGCCCAGAAAGATTACATAATTATTTTACTTAATAGGAAAGAAGGCATCTAGTTATTTTCTAACATTTTCACTTAGCTAAAGGAGGCTGGTTTCTAACAAACTTATTACATTGATAAAGGAGGAACACTATCAAAGTACTCAACTTTGATAAAAGTTCAAAGCAACCCCTTAATTTTACAGAGTTAATTTAGTTAATTTAGTCAGAGCTGTTTGTGTTTGGGATGATGTGAAGACTGAAGATCATTTGCATCTCTTATCCATAGAGTAGCACAATAGATGTGAGGGCACAGAGGGCCATTATCTCCTGTTCCTACTGTCCAAAGTTTACAGACACCACAGGGGCTCAGTCTGGGCACTTTTCAGATTTCCTTTGTTTCTCTACACAGGCTTCTTCACAGCAGGTGCCCCATTGCTCTGCTTACTCCAGTCTCTTGGGGCACCCCTCCACATGTAGAGTGGAGGTAGATACTTTCCAACAGAGCAAAATGTAGAATTTTTTTTTATTTTCATCCACATTTTGAATCCCCACCCTACCCTTAGTAAATGTGATTTGGGCAAATCATTCTGTTGCTAGTCCTAAATCTAAAATGGAGATAATTACATTACATAATTAATTCAGTTGTTATTAGGCATAATAAATTAATGTATAGAAAGAGCTTATAAGAGTACATTACTCAAAGTGTGTTCCATTAAAGCATTAGCTATTATTATTTGTAATAGTTCTAAAATATTATTTCATGTTGATGTGCCAAAATGCATCCACCAGGAAAGCTCTAATGAAATAATGGATCTAGGCAATGATTACTGATGGATGCTAAATCCTTTGGGTGAACAATATAATGGTCATCATGTTAGGGGGAAAAGATGTCCTGAGCAAACTCCATACAGGCTTTGTGGACTACCCCCCACGACACTGTGAACTACAAATCCCATGATCACCAAAGGGAAGGTTGTGTGGACCTGAGGGCGGAGTTAAGCAACTAGGCTCTCGGTTTGGGTATTTAACTGGCCATGTGGCTGGGGGTTGGGGGAGTGTCAAGGGCTTGGCCACGAGGTGTGCTAGTTTTTTTTTTGCCAGCTTGGCGGGTCATTGGGATTCCAGATCAGCGTAACAGGTAGGACGCATTTACCAACTTTTCTCCCGCTATTTTTCTCTGAGTTATTCATTTCCCATTTCCCCTTCCCTTGTAAATAAACCTTTTATCAACCTTTGTGTATGTCTGCAGTTTAGCATTAGTAAGTCCCCTTTAAGCACATGGGTGAGGACCCACAGTCAGGCAACCCATTTTATATTGGGGTTTGCCCTGTAACAGTCAGACCGACAACACCTAAATCCATACTTAATATTAACAATGAAAACTAGATATATACTTAGAAGCTATATAATACAGATGTGCTAATATTTAGCATCATCTATGTAATTCAAATAATTAAACTAAAATCTAGAAGATTCTTAGTATCTAATAACTGATCAATTTCCCAGTCTGTTTCCAAAAATGAGGACTCAAGTGATATACTAAATAAAACCATAAGGGTACAAACAGTTAAATCTAGAATAAAAATAAAAAGTATGCCCAAATTTCTTCAACAAATAAATTGCCTGGAAAAAAAAAAGAAGGGAGGAAATCTCATAGATTAAATGGAGACTTGGGAAACAAAATGTAATGGGTAGATCTTATTAGTACTCTGATTTAAACACTTCAACTATAACAAGCATTTTTGAATCAAAGAGGAACTTTGAAAATCAGGTGAATAGCAGACATTGAAGGTGCCTAAGTCAAACCATCCTGAGATTCTCACAGCTGTTCTCCTTAAGACACTTCATTTAGGTATGCACACATTTTGAGCTAAAAGCAATTATCTCTTGTGGCTGAGGATCAATTTCTATCCTTGCCTAAGTTCTTCAATTTTCCTTATTGAGTAAGAAATCATCACGTCATAAGCTTTTGCCTTCTTCCTAATGGAAAAAGCAATCATTGCCCACCTTATTATTACCTAGAAGAATTTAATCGAGGGGCTGTCTTTCAGTTGTAGGTTTATCAGTTTCGTGTCCTCTCTAGGCATATCACCTTTGATCTCAGAATAATGATGAGATAACCCCTTTTTTTCACTGTCATATAACATTCCCCTTCCCAGTCTGTTCCTAAAAACAGCATAAATGTTCCTGGTTTGCTCCATTGTTCTTTAGAATTTGCAGCCATGCAAATTTTCCATGTGTATGTAATTAGATTTTAGCCATTTTCTCCTACTTATCTGCTTGATGTTAATTCATTTGCCTGTTCAGCCTTAGAAAACCTGGATGGGTTGGGGAAATTTCCCCCTACACGCCAATAATAGTAAATTTACAATTAATTCTCCCAGTCTTAATGATATTGTGGTGATTAAAAAAAATCTTTATTAAGTTTATTTAAGTATATAAAATGCTAGGATGTATTTTGACATTCCAGGAAGAAAAAAGTGAAGGGGTAGATAAACTAAAATTGAAAATATTGTTGATAATTTTTCATTGTGATTGGATGAATTTGTAGCTATTTGTTATATTGTGCTGTCCACTTTTTTTTTAAAAAAAGATTTTATTTATTTATGTATTCAAGAACTGGGGTGTAAGCCAGTGGTGCAGGGCTGAAAAGTCATCAGAGACAGTGGGGAGCAGAACAGGCAGATTCCCTGAAATACATTGCTGAAGGGAGTAGTGGGGGGAGACAGGAGAGGTCTGCTTGAGCCATGTGGGTTAGCTCCCTGGAGGGCTGGGGATGGACCTGGTGCTGCAGTGGCTGGCAATAGCTTGACAGCATTGTGTCTTTAACCCCTTTGCCACCAGGGAGCCCTGTGCTGTCCACTTTTATGTATGTATGAAATTTTTCATAATAAGTGATTTTCACTTTAAAGGTTTATTCAAACATACCCTTATTGAGGGGCATTTACTTACTTTTGGCTTTTATAACATTAGGAAACATGCGATAATACTGCATACTTATATATGTAGTGTTCTGTACTAATGCTTTCTTTTAGTTCTATAGGATAGATTTCCAGTACAATTACTAGATCTCAGGTTCTGTATAAATTTTTACATTTCAATTCTGTTGCCATTGTGAAAAAACAGACAGAAGTAGAACCATTTTAAAATAGGGCTAGAATTGTCAAGGTGTTTCTTGTCTATTTGTATTGGGTCAAAAGACCTTTGGACTGAACCAAACTGTAATTGTTACATGAACCCTTGTTTAAGAACTCAGCATGAGAACAGACATCCTGTTCACAAGACTGGTGATTATTGGCTTCTGCCACAGGATTGAATCAGTAACCAATTATGTATAGCCAAGACTAGTTGAAGCTTGTTAACACTGTTGAAAATAGAAAAATCAGGCTCAAGACGGAGTCATGCATATCAAGCCTCCACCCAGATTTAATATCTATTGCAGTTTCAACGTACCCCAAAGGTGTCAACCTAAACCATTCAATGTGGAATTTCCATATCAGCACCTGAGAAGTAGCCTGCGTAGTAAGAAGTCAGGGACAGTGATTTAACCTGAATTAATATTTTATTTTGCTAATAACCTGTATCACCCTCTCTCTAGCTGTATAAAAGTAACCTCCATTATGGGATACTTTCCAATTTTATAAATTATTTAATAAAGTCAATTAGATCTCTAAATTTGTGAATTTTGATTTTTAGCAACACTAATTAACTCTTTTCTTTGACCAGTTACCTCATCTTTCCCTTTTCTTCCTATTAAACAAAACTTCAATCTTAACCCTTCTTGGAACAATTTTTTAGGCTCTATCTAAAACTGTATATTCCCATATTATTAGTCTATAATCCTAAATAATTGTTCTTCATTTTTAGGTCACACATTGCTTTCTAAAAACACCTATAAGCTTTTACATTTGCACTAACAATTAATAATAACTTTATTCTCTCATACTTTATACATTTGCTTTTAACACTACTTTGAAAGTATACCAGTCTGAGGGATCTAAAACTATTTAACTTTTTTTTTAATTTGCCTTTATCTTACTACTTGGATATTGAACACAATTTTTACATCACAGTTACTCAGATGTGCTCCTTTGTGATTTGCCTTTTAATATTCTTAAATTTTTTTCTACTGGGATATTTGTTTCTTGTTATTAAGTTCTATGAGTAATAGATGTTAACTTTATCTGCCATATGCATTTTTAATGTTTTATTTTTTATTTTTTTAATACTTTATATTTTTTAAAGATCTATTTATTTATGCACACAAGAACTGGGGTATAGGCCAGAGGTGCAGGGGGTGAGAGGATTCACCAGAGACAGAGTGGGGAACAGAACAGGCAGACTGACTGAAACACACTGCTGAGGGGAGCAGAGGGCAAGTCAGGAGAGGTCCGCTGTTCCATGTTGGTAGCTCCCTGCCTGGGGATCGAACTCATGCTGCAGTGGCTGTGGATAGCTTCATAGTGCTGTGTCTTAACCCCTTGTGCCACCAGGGAGGCCCCATATTTTTTTAATACTTTATTTTATATAATTCTTATATCATTTTTCATTTTTGCACAATGTATGCATTTTCATTTTGGTTATATTCCCCATACAAATTGCACCTCCCCTTATTTTGACCCTAATCCTTCCTCTCCCCCACCCCATAGTGTGTCTCTGGTTTATAGTTGCTTGTTGATTTTGATTTTTACTTTGAGTGAGACCATCTGGTATTTTTCTTTTTCTTTCTGACTTATTTTGCTGAGCATGATCCCTTCTAACTCCATCCATGTTGCTGCAAACTGCATGTGTTTGTCTTTTTGATTGCTGTGTAATATTCCACTGTGTATATGTACCACATCTTCTTGATCCAGTCATCTATTTTTGGGCATTTGGTTGTTTCCATAGCTTAACTATTGTAAATAGTGCTGCTATAATCACATTTTAGTATATATAATATATCTATCACCTTTTATGTTCTTTCAAGTAATATGTCTAATAGTCACAGAACTATATGTTTTTTTCTTTTTTTAAATTTATTTTGGGTTTTTCATCTTGATTAAAATTTTCTCTCCTACGTATAAGTTACACAGTCTTCAACATTTTCTTCCAAATTTGTGTGATCTAATCTTTTTTTCTTCCAGCTAATTATCTCTATTCTGAATGTATTTATCAAACTTCCAATGAATTTATCTTTTATTGGTCTTTAAGTGATTAGATTTTGAACTTTTTTATCTTATTAGTTTTTCCACTTTACTAACTTAGCTTTTAGCTTTATGTATTCCTTTCTCCTATTTTTTTTTATTGTGATGTGTTTTTTTTTAAAGATTTATTTATGCATACAAGAACTGGGATACAGGCCAGAGGTGTGGGGGGTAAGAGGATTTACCAGAGACAGAGTGGGGAACAGATCAGGCAGATTGAGTGAAATTCACTCTTGATGGGAGCAGCGGGCAAGTCAGGAGAGGTCTGCCACGTGGGTAGCTTCCTGGACCCCTGGTCGGCTGGGAGATTGAACTCATGCTGCAGAGGCTGTGGATAGCTTCATAGAGCTGTGCTTAACCCCTTGCACCACCAGAGAGGCCCTTTTTTGTAATGCTTTTTAGACATTTTTTTCTCTCTTAACAGATCTAGGTACATAGATATAAACATGAATACATGTACATATATATGCATATATATTTAAATCAAGTTTTTTGATTATCTTCTATTATTCCATGATTGAATTTCTTTTTTGGTCAGTTCCTCCCAGCAGTACTTGGTCGAAAGTCACCATTGGTAAGGTTTTAATTTTCTCAGTGGGATTGGATCAGCTGCTAATCTACCTTAGCAAAAATAATAACATAGATGAACGGAAATGCAACTGTCTGTGCATCTGTAGACTTCTCAAATTTTAATGCCTCCATAAGTCTTCTGGGAATCTTTATTAATCCTGGCTATGATTCAGTAGATCTGGGCTGGGGTCTGAGAGTCTGCATTTATAAAGCAACCAGAAGATACCATCATTGCCATGGTCAAGAACACACTAAGCATAGCAAAGGACTAGCATGTGCCAGTCGGAAGTTTATCATTTTCAAGTGCAAGCACCACGAGCTTTTATTTCTGCTGGCAGTTTCGTCACATGGAAAATTGCATTTTCAGTCCTTAATGTTATAAAACACCTTTAGTCCTGTTTTGCTACCCCTGTAGGATGAGGAAATCCAGCAGTTTCCCCCAGAAACCCTCATTTTTCTTCCTAGGGATTTGTGAGTTTCTATATGAAATTCTCTCCATGAGTCATATGATTTTGATTAGCACTTCATATCTCTCCATCATTGGTTTCCAGGGCATCTGAAGACCAGGACAAAGGTCTTCTTTTCCTCCCATCTGTTGTTAGAAGCCATGGCCTGGCTTATAACCTCCAGATCCCCAGTCAGCTGGGCAGCAGCTGTTTGCTCAAGAAATGTGGTTTGATATTGATTTGACTTCAGGGACATGTGAAGTTACTATCGCCACTTGCAAAAGAAACTCTACTATACTTTTTAAACCAGAAGTGGTTTTCATGTTAATAGAAAATGTACATATATTGTTTAAGTTTAATACTGTGAGTCTGATCTAGGCTTCTCTAAAGACCTGGATTTTAAGTAGAAAAAGGGGAAAGATCAAATGGAATCACTGATCTGTAAACAAGAAGACCTAGTATTCTGTTAGAAGAATGCCTTTTGACATTTCACTGAAGAAAGTCAAGATGATATTTTATACCTGGGGGCCCAAACAACCAAAAAAAGGAAAAAAAAAAAAGAATGTATAAGTAGTCAAAAATTTTAAAGAGTACAGAATCACTATTTCTCTACTCCTTCTGTCTTCTATGGCAGGATCCTGGCACTGTTGTACATACAGATAAAAGAATAAAGCTTGTACATTGGGATTTTCCTCTCTATATTTTCTAAGTGACTGGTATGTCTTCGTACCTTTCCTCTGCATCATGAAAGAGGAAGCCCAACAATAGTTGCTGAGCAAATGCCAGCTGTCTTATTTTGCGTCTGTTCATTCCTGGAGTTGTCAAGATATAACTTATAAGATATTTCCTTTTTTACCCCAAATCACCACTATATATATTTTTATATTTACAATAACTCGTTATGCCAACAGTGATGCACTTTCCACAGGAAACATTTTTACCCTGTTTTAATAAGATCAATCTGCATGGACTATAAGGGAAAAGAGCAGCTGCAGGCAGAATAAACAGGGCTGCTATGAAACAGGAAAGGTCTCCTTAGGAAAGAACAGTGCCTTTAACTGTGTGACCTAATGGAAGAGCCGCAGACATAAAAATGCAGTTCTTCCCAGGCATGATGCTTTCATTCTTCTGTAACTGCCCTGGTGAGAAAAACTCCCAAAGACACTATAAAAGAGCAGTGCTGTTGTCATTATCATTCCTGTGAAAAGAAAAACCTTGTGTCTCAAGACTTTTTTTCCATTTTTAAGATATCTCAGTTTGAAAACTTAAATATGATTTCAGAACGCTGCTTCTAACCTAGTCCAACTCTAATACAGTAAATACTCAATTTCAACTACTCAATGCAGCTCTACTTAAATTATTTCTAATAAAGTTTCAAAAGATCATTTATTACAGTCTTGATACCACCTCTGGGATACTATGTCACATGTGTGAACCAATAGAGATGCACCAACATTTCATGATCATATAGATAATAAACCCTGCAATGATAGAACTCATGTGTTAAACTATATATCACCTACTACTTTGGGGACAACATCATAAGACTATAGCTCTCAAAGAAACCTCTGGAGACTACCAAATTCACACATTTCTTTGCAGACATCTCAAAATCTTTTAAGACTAATAGTTATTTGTTCTTTATAAACATATTCCAGCATAGAGAATACAAAATTTTCAAGTGTTTTTTATTTTAATCATTGATGGGCTTCTACTTATTTAATTCAAATCTCATTTATTTAAGTATTTTTTTTCCAAAACTGTAGCATTTTATTTGCTAGGGAAACGGGCAAAAAAAAAAAAAATGAAGAAACTGAGTCGTAGAGTGAGCAGGATTAGAAATCTGCCTTCTTTTCCTATAATATGCTGCCTCAAATTTAACAAAAAGATATATGCTGCATGCAATAGTACTTTAAAATACCTCAGCTGTTACTTTTGTTAAAAATCCAATGAAGTTAATTTCAAAGATCTAATTGGCTTTATTAAATGATTCATGAATTGGGTAACATCCCATCCAGCAATTAGAAGGGTGTTGCAAGAAGTTATGCAAAATGGAAGATTTTTATAGTCAGAAAGAGGGCTGAACAAGGTCATTTGCAAAAAAGGATTGTTTCATGCAAAATCACCTTCTAATTAAGGGAAAGCAAGGGATCTTACCCTGCAGATTACCTCAGTAGTGCCAACCTAGAAACTCTAGGTTGATTACTTTAGATTTCTTCTTTTTGGGAGATACGTTTTAGGTGGTAAGCCTGGTATGAGGGACTACATTTTGAGACTTTTTTTTTTTAAAGAATTTATTTATGCATGTAAGAACTGGGGTGTAAGCCAGAGGTGGGGTGCGGAAGAATGGAAAGCAGAACAGGCAGACTGACTGAAATACACTGCTCAGTGGAGCAGCGGGCAACGCAGGGGAGGTCTGCCCATATGTGGGTTGCTCATTGGCCAGCCAGGGATCAGGGGTCTAACTTGTGCTGCAGTGGCCCACAGCTTGGTAGCGCTGCTGCCTTTAATCCCTGTGCCACCAGGGAGGCCTGTTTGTTTTGTTTTTTAAAACTGTTCAGAGTCACTTTTCTTTGCATTTTTGTATTCTTAATTCTTTCACTTTTAGACACAATATAAGAAAGGATGATAAAGAAACATGTAAATGTGGCATAATTTTTTTACAGGGTACACTACAATTAGTTAATGTAGGGTAAGAAAATATCAGGCTTTTCTGCCCTTCGCCATCAGATAGATGATGGATCCTTGTCCTGAATGCATGCCTGATGGCGGGCACCTGGAGTAGGGTGTGGGCATAGGTAGATGGGATTCAGCTGAGCTAAGACTGTGCTTTTAAGGGCGGCGTCACGGGGGGACGCCAGCAGCCCCAGCCAGCAGCAGCAGAACCTGAAGGAGAAGCCGACGCAGAAGCAGAGAACGCCAGAGAGCCCAGATAGAGTAAAGACTTGCTGGGGGGCTGGGAGGCTGCCAGCCTCCCAGCCCCCAGCCAGCACCCTGCCTGCCATATGCTGGTGAACCCCCATAAAAGACTGCAAAACCACTGAGGACTCTGACTCCTCCTTTACCGGTCTGCATGGGGATCAGAAAACCTGCACTGTGCCCAGTCCTGACCTTACAATTGGCGTAGTCGGCAGGATCCATGCAGACGGGTATTGGAGCCTCCGAAGAACCTGGAGGGACTAAGGAGCAGACTTTGCCTGTGACGACGCTGGAGGCACCATGGCGGTATAGAAGATGGATACGTCCACGAGCTACAGGATGAGACTGGCGTGAGGAGACGCCCGAAAGGACCAGCCAACGACACTGGGAAGGACCAGCCAACGACACCGATAGGACAGCCAACGACACCGGAAAGGACAGCCAATGACCCCTGAGGCAGCAGGCCATTGCTGAAGCAGGGAGAGGCCAATGGACTGATAGACTGATGAACTGATGATTTTTGGACTGACAATCCTGCCAGAAGGCGGAGGACCTTAGCAGGTTATGTTTATTTTTTGAGAATCGGGGGTGGCCAGTGGGCCTAGATGGCCAAAAGCAGCCTGTGTATGCCCAGTGGCCAGGTGGAGGAGAAAAGCCAACTGAGAAAGCAAAAGCTGGTACTGATGATAAGTTGAGAAGCCCTGAGCGGCTGTTAAGCAGCCTGGGTATGCTGAAGAACTGTGAGTCTCGTAAAATCACCTGTGGGTGATGCCCTGCTCATTCTTGAGCGAGGGTGAGGAGCTGAGGAACCTGTCCTTGGGGGACGGGTGGGGAATGTGGCTTGGGGTGGAGCCCAAGCCGAATGCAGAGTTTTGATCCCCTACCCATTGATTGTGCAGTGGGTGGCTTGAGTGGCAGGGGTCTGTGAGTCGCATGGGTGGCCATGAAGGCCGAGTGTTGGAGCGACTGCAGACAGAAACCCTGAGGGTTGGTGATTACCCCAACAGAATAAATTGCCAATCCCAGAGCTAGTGCATTCCTGGGGGTGGATGCTGTGTGTGGCTTGTAGCCGAGACTACAGCCAGAGAAGGCCAGGAAGCCTGACGGCTCCTAGCGTGTGTTATAGTAGATGCTGAGTGTTCCCCTCCCTCGTATGAGCAGTGCCTTCGGCAGATTTGGTGGCTCATCTGCTGGTACCAATAATTGTCTTTTGCACTTGGTTGGTGCCCTGCCTGGACTTATTTGTGTTCTGTTGTATTTTGTTATATTGTATTTTGTTATATTTGATGTATTTGCTTTTGTGGGCCATGGCTGCATTGTTTGTTTGCTTAGAAAATTGTATATGTATGTATAGACTGTATGGGCAGAAACCCTGAGGGGGTGGACCTGTAGGGTAAAGAAAATATCAGGCTTTTCTGCCCTTCCGCCATCAGGATAGATGATGGATCCTTGTCCTGAATGCATGCCTGATGGCGGGCACCTGGAGTAGGGTGTGGGCATAGGTAGATGGGATTCAGCTGAGCTAAGACTGTGCTTTTAAGGGCGGCGTCACGGGGGACGCCAAGCAGCCCCAGCCAGCAGCAGCAGAACCTGAAGGAGAAGCCGACGGCAGAAGCAGAGAACGCCAGAGAGCCCAGATAGAGTAAAGACTTGCTGGGGGGCTGGGAGGCCTGCCAGCCTCCCAGCCCCCAGCCCAGCAACCCCCTGCCTGCCATAATGCCTGGTGAACCCCAAAATAAAAGACCTGCAAAACCACTGAGGACTCTGACTCTCCTTTACCGGTCTGCATGGGATCAGAAAACCTGCACTGTGCCCAGTCCTGACCTTACAGTTAAATTCTCATAAATTGATAGAAAATTTAGTCTATTTTACTCACTGAAGAAAATGAAATTAAGCTAGATTTCTAAGGTTCCTTCCTATTTGATTTAAATCAATTCAAATTTGCTTAATGAAAGACATTCTAATGTTTTCAATGCTAAATATTACCCACCATACAAATCCAGGGCTTCATGATACATTCATATAAGGAAACCAATATGAACTCCACAGTTTAGTTGA
Organism: Talpa occidentalis; assembly: GCF_014898055.3. Taxonomy (NCBI): domain Eukaryota; kingdom Metazoa; phylum Chordata; class Mammalia; order Eulipotyphla; family Talpidae; genus Talpa; species Talpa occidentalis. The sequence goes on from NW_023604295.1 coordinate 22,823,898, forward strand.
GTGATGTTTATTTAAAGAAAGGTCTGAATGAACTAAGTCTGTGTTTCATTAACATTATGGCTGTGTGGGGGTTGCAATTATGATCTTACACTTTGTTTTTCCAATTCATTTTTAAGATCTTAAAGAATTGTGAGAAATCAAGGTTAATCAACCCATCAGAGATCAGAATGACAATCATCTGCATATTATAATTCCTTCTTATACTTTAAAGTTTTTCTACCCCACAGGAATACACTATAATTTCAATGACATACTCTTTATAAACAGAGCGCAGAAATGAATGGACTTGGGGAATGGAAAAGAATTGGTTGGCAAAAATAAGAGACTCTCAAGTTGCACATTCTTATGGTAATCTGCACTGAATGAATACTATTGTGGGTCTTGCTTTCTGCAGCAGCAGTTTTCCCCCTACTAATGTAACTAAGAATGGAATAGTATCTCATCCCTATGGTACAAGGACAAAAACTAGAAAAAACAATGTCAAAACCATCACAGACTCCTTCAATTTTTTCCCACTCTACTCAAAGCTTCAACTTCACTTCACCCCATTAAACCCTTGTAGTCAACAGATGGCCCAGTTTTATAATGTTCAGTAACTGTCTCTTGATACAATTTCCTGAACTTTCTTTCCCACCTGAAAATCTCTATCATCATTCATTCAATTTAATCAGATCTACCTGCATCCTTCCTTCCATTTCCTAAGCAAATTTTTATAGGTTATTTAATCTCTCTGGTCCCTCAAATAAGAATAATGCTTTCCTTACAGGATATGTAAAATTTTAGATAGAGTATCTCTCTAATTAAGTTTGTTAGTAGACTGGCTCAAGTTGGCACCTCATGTGTGCCCAATAAATAGCTGTTGTTATTTTTATCCATGAGAAATTATCTTTCCTCCTTAGCAAGGATAATTTCAACCATCTTTCTAGGATTATCAATGACCTTCAATCTATACCAGAGACATCTTTTAAAAAAGGGAGATTTCATGTTCCCTGCCTCATCTTAAGAGGTGTGGAGCTGAGATGCCAGAGGAAGCTTGAGATAGAGAAGACACATAGGAAGGGGAGATACTTGGAGATCGACTTGTGAAGAAGGCCCACTTGCTTCTTACCTATGGACTTGCTCCAGGGACTTGGAGGAGACATGTGTTGTGGAGACATTAAAGAACACTTGGAGGAGACACAGAGAACACAGAGAGATACACATGGAAGAAACATCTGCTTGCTTCTCAGTTTTGAAACTTTTACCATGGACTTGGGGCACATAAGGAGTTAAAGCAGGTAAAGACACTTGGAAGAGACAAGTGGATGACAGATATATGATGACAATGGCAACTGTTATCTTGATTTGAACTCTGATTTTATTCCTTTTGTCCCAGACTTGCCTGGCCCCTTTGTCTCTTCCTATGGTTCCCACCAGAAGATGACTTAGACTTGTATCAACCTTTCAGGCCTCAAAGGCCCCAACTTCTGGCAATCACTGATACATCTTTTATGCCTATAGTTTTACATTTGTAAATATCAAGATATAGGGAAACTTTCCTATATCCCATTAGGTTCTTCTCTGCTAGAAAATAATCAAAATCAGATTGATAGAGGAAAAAAACAAAAGTTAATAATAACATGTATACTCCTATACAATGGGCAAAACCAGTAAGTGAGTAACTCAATAAAATGACGTCGGTCACCATTTTAAATATGTTCAGCTAAGGACAAAGGATGGTAGGGAGGGTAGAAGGGAAAGTCTGTCATGGGAGGTCATCATAAAAAACAGAGCAACGTTGGCATGACTTTTAAGCAGATTTGTTGCTGCCTTCTCTTGATAAGAGTTAATGAGATTAGGTCTTCCCAATACCAGGGAAGAGACATTCATACAAAGAGACTTTCCTTTACACAAGTAAATGTTACAAAGAGTAACATCCATGCAGACTTCAGAGTTCCTTCTATGAAATATTTATATCAAAGAGATATTTTTGGGGTGAGAGATTTTGCTGCCTTACACAAATATGACAGATATTGAAACAGAGAATATAACCCTTTGAAGCTAAGTTCTTCATTTAATATAATGCATTTGGGATTCATCTGTATTGCTGAATTTATCAGCAATTTTAAGTAGTATTCCATTGAGTGGATATACCAGTGTGTTTTCCATTTCACAGTTGAGAGGCATTTGAGTAATTCCCATTTTGGGCAATTATAAATAAGCCAAGGCTGATTTTAATTATCTTTGTTGTTCAAATTATTTTTCTACTTAACTAAATTTAGCTATTTGAGGTTGAGGAGAATTTCCCTTTTTCATGCCTACAAATCCATGAATCCATAGATTCTATTATAGTTTCTTTTGTATGTGTTTGCAAAGTAGCAGTTTCTATCTGAACTAACCTTGTGATATTTCCCAAACTCAGTCTTTGTCAACCAAAACTTTACTACTAGCATTGTTTCCAATCTTTTCCCCCTAAGACAAAAAGTTCATTAGATATGTTACAAGGTGACCCCATGGGAAAACAGGGGCGACATGGGTATGAGTCTTCACCTACATACTTAAGAACTGAGGACAAGACACATAAACACTTAGAAATTTTAAAAAGGCTTATTTATGAGGGCAGTGGGAGGAAGGAGGAGGGAGAGAGAGAGAGAGAGAGAGAGAGAGAGAAGAAGGTGAGGATGGGGACGAGGATGATCAGAAAATTAACTTGCCAACACTTCCTACCAGCGATACTGTCTGTGCTGACACCAGGGTGCAAGTCAATGCCCAAAAAGCAAGAGAACAAGAGCATGCATTTGTTCTGTTTTCAAGCCAAGCATGGCTGTAATTCCACCTGTAATTTCAAGCAGCCAATTGTTCAGAACTGTCAGCTTTCACGGTGGCAGTTTTGGGAATGGCTTAGATCAGAGGAATGACAACTTGAAGTCCAAGTAGAGAGAGAGAGAGAAACCTAGAGGGGCTCACACCTAGGAGTGCAGCACCTTTTTTTTTTTTTCCTTCTTGATCTCTTTTTTTAAATTTAATTATTTATATATATTTTTATATCATTTTACATTTTGCACAAGGTATGCATTTTCGTCTTGGTTATATTCCCCATACAATTCCCACCCCCTTATTTTGACCCTAATCCCTCTTCCCCGCCTTCTCCCCATAGTGTATCTCTGGTTTATAGTTGCTTGTTGATTTTGATTTTTACTTTATTATAATTAGTCTTTTTCCTGGTCCCTTATTTAAGTTTTCTAAATTCTTGCTATGAGTGAGACCATCCGGTATTTTTCTTTTCTTTCTGGCTTATTTCGCTGGACATGATCCCTTCCCGCTCCATCTATGTTGCTGCAAATTGCATGAGTTTATCTTTTTTGATTGCTGAGTAATAGGAATGCAGCACCTTTCAAAGGACACTCTCATTTATTCTTAATAATATGGTTCAGGGAAGGTGAGTAAGTATGCAGAGGAATGTAAGTGGTGGGGATGTGGGTTGGGGTGTATAGTAGTCTGGCACAAGGTAGGGGGGAGTGAATAGGGGCTGTTGTCTGGGGGACTCTATTGTTGCCACTGATCAAAACATCCTACCTCTAGTTCCTGTTCTCACTTAATTTCCTGTTAAGGTAGTTTAGCTGGTTATGCTAACCTGGCATAATATATGCCTGCTGTTTTAGCAGATACTGGGTGTACAACACATTCCTCATACCAGTGCTTTTGCCCTGGTGAGAGTCCCCCTGCCTAACTCTACGTTTAGCTTGACAAGCAGGAACTCTGGGCACAAGGACACTATCCCTGCGAATAAGGCAGGCTGAGGAATCCACACAGAACATCAGGTTCATGGCATTCTGGGTATTGTAATTCTGTGTTCAAGATCTTGTCAGGGTAGAGATGGGAATGGAGTCTGTAAAGATGTCAGAGGTTGGGAATAAGGACAGGAAAAATAATTATAATAAAAATAAAATTAACAGGCCATTTTTTTTTTCTTGTGGGACCCTCGCAGGTGGCTGGTAACGAACCAGTGCTGCAGAGGCTGCAGAGGCTGCAGAGGCTGTGGGCAGCCTCGCAGCCCAGTGCTCAACTGCTGTGCCACCAGGGGTGGCCCCCTTAACAGGCCATTATTAATCAGAGGCAGTGAGCAGGGAAGCAGGAAGGAAAGAGATCAAAACGGGAGGGAGTGGGAGTGTGTTCTTACATAAGGTACTTTGGTGATGGCGCACAGGTGAACTGGTGATAGGAACTTTGCAGGGACTATACCTGAAAGGAGAAAGCCTGTATTGTACAAGTGGAAGAACAATGTAAAATACATATAAAATAAAATTTTTTAAAAATTAAAAAATAATACTACCTAATTACAAAAACAAAAAGGATGTCAGAGATTGGGGTTCACTCAGGATGTTATTCAGTGGCTCAAGGTTTGTTCCTTACTGTTCTTCTAACAGATATAGCATCATTCACATTATTATGAGCAATTGTAAATTTTCTACTGCACTGTATGAGAAAATATTCTTACCTCCAGTATAATTTTCTTCCTACCTGTTGTCCAGCCTCTATGTCAATGAAAGAAGTTTAGGTATTATTTATTACAACCTATCCAACATTCTAAATGCCAATTTTTACATTAATCAGTTATATACCGGGCAAATGCCCCAAGTCTGAAGACTAACAAAATTTATTTTTTCCCTTGTGTTAGTGTCCAGTGCAGTTCAATAGAAGGTATTCTGCTAATTGCGCTACTCAGAAGAACCAGTTCAACAGAAACAATATCTCAAGACATACTTCAGTTTTCACAGTGAAAAAGAAAAGGCAAATTGCACACCAACTACCTAAAATAGACACATTAATTCTACTTGGAAGTAACACCTGCTACTTATGTTTATGTGTATCATCAGCCAAAACAAGTCAGAAGGCACCATCTAATTTCAAAAATTGTGAGAAAACACAATCTTATCATGTGTCCCCAAATAGAGAGCTAAAGTGCATGAAGGACAGTGCTAATGACTACAGCATTATCTAATTTTTCCTCAAGAATTTAGCCACTTTTTCTGACACCATTTATTAAAGATTACATCCTTCGCCCAGCAATTTTAAATGTCACCTTTATTAGCTACTAAATTTTCTTATGTAATAAGTCTGCCTCTGAATTCTCTACGACTTAGCTCTTTGTTGCTTCCCGTAACTGTACCTTAAGTACCATAACTGTAAACCTTTTGCTAGTGATAGGACAGATCCTTTACTATTCTATTTCAAAGCTTTCATGCACTGTTCTCACATAATTTTTCTTTATAAAGCTTATTTTATAATCATAAATACACAAGTGATATAAACTTTTGCTAGTGATAGGACAGGTCCTTTACTATTCTATTTCAAAGATTTCATGCACTGTTCTTACATAATTTTTCTTTAGAAAGCTTATTTTTCAATCATAAATACACAAGTGATATATGTATATAAATAATTCAATAATAAAGAAATACATATGAATAACATTTGATTGCCCTTCTTCAATTGCATTTTCTCTTCTCATTCTCCTGTAAGTGGAAACTATAAAATGCAGAGAAGAAAACACAGACAATTCCCTCCTGGACATGGGTAACAGATTTTGTTGGGGACCTTATCCTAGTAGTAAAGACACAAAAGCAAAAATAAATAAATGGAACTACATCAAACTATAAAGCTTAATAGAGCAAAAAGAAAGTGCACAAAAATGTAAAAGGAAGCTTACTGACTGGGAGAAGATATTTGTATCACACAGCTGACAACATCTTAAAATTCCAAATATTTTTTTTTTTAAATATTAAATTTTATATTTTATATTCCCCCATACAATTGCAAACGCCCCATTCTGACCCCAATCCTTCCCCCCGCCCCCCCACCCCCAAAAAGTGTCTCTGGTTCATAGTTTTTTGTTGATTTTGATTTTCACTTTCTTATATTCATTTTCCTGGTCCCTTATTTAAGTTTTCTAGATTCCTGCTATGAGTGAGACCATCCGGTATTTTTCTTTCTTTTTGGCTTATTTCGCTGAGCATGATCCCTTCCAGTGCCATCCATGTTGCTGCAAATTGCATGTGTTTATCTTTTTTGAATGCTGAGTAATATTCCATGGTATATATGTACCACATCTTCTTGATCCAGTCATCTATTTTTGGGCATTTGGGCTGTTTCTAAAGCTTAGCTATTGTAAACAGTGCTGCTATAAACATAGGAGTGCAGGTGCTCTTTGGAATTGATGTTTCTGTGTCCTTTGGGTAAATACCTAGGAGTGGAATTGCTGGATCATATGGAAGCTCTATGTTTAGTAGGTCCAGAAATCTCCACACAGCTCTCCATAGTGGTTGGACCAGTTTGCACTCCCACCAACAGTGCACAAGAGTTCCTTTTTCTCCACATCCTCGCCAACATTTGTTGTTGCTAGTTTTTTTAATATGTGCCATTCTCACTGGTGTGAGATGGTATCTCATGGTAGTTTTGATTTGCATTTCCCTGATTACAAGTGATGTTGAACATTTTCATATGTCTGTTGGCCATTTGCATTTCCTCTTCAGAGAAGTTTCTTTTTAGCTCTTCTGCCCATTTTTTGACTGGATTATTTTCTTTGTTGTTGTTGAGTCTCATCAGCTCTTTGCAGATTTTTGTGATCAGTCCTTTATCATTAGTGTTGGGTGCAAAAATGTTCTCCCAGTTGGTGGGGTTTCTCTTTGTTTTTGTTATTGTCTCTTTTGCTGTGCAGAAGCTCTTTAATTTGATGTAGTCCCAGCTGTTTATCTTTCTCTTCACTATCACTGCTTTGGGTGATGTGTCTGTAAAGATGTCTTTGATATGCAAATCCCGTAGTGTTTCGCCTATATTTCCTTCTATGTATTTTATGGTTTCAGGTCTTATGTCTAGTTCTTTAATCCATTTTGAGTTGATTTTTGTGTATGGTGTGAGGTAGTGGTCAAGCTTCATTCTTTTGCATGTAGCGACCCAGTTTTCCCAGCACCATTTATTGAACAAACTTTCTTTGCTCCAATGCATAGTCTTTGCTCCTTTGTCAAAGATTAGTTGACCATAAATCTGTGGGTTTATTTCTGGATTTTCTATTCGATTCCATTGGTCTGTATGTCTGTTCTTGTTCCAATACCATGCAGTTTTGATGATTATGGTGTAGTAGAGTTTGAAGTCTGGGAGTGTGATGCCTCCATTTCCTTCTTTTTTTTTCAGTAGAGCTTTGGCTATTCGGGGTTTTTGGTGATTCCATATGAATTTCATCAATAATTGTTCTATTTCTTTGAAGAATGCCATTGAGATTTTGATTGGAATAGCATTGAATCTGTATATTGCTTTTGGTAGGATGGCCATTTTAATAATGTTTATTCTTCCAATCCATGAGCAGGGGATGTCTTTCCATTTCTTTGTGTCTTCTTCTATTTCTTTTAACAGTGTTTTATAGTTTTCTTTGTATAGGTCCTTTACCTCTTTTGTTAGATTTATTCCCAAATATTTGATTTTTTTTGTTTCGATAATAAAAGGGGTGGTTTTTTTGATTTCTTCTTCTTCAGATTTATTGTTTGTGTAAGAAGGCTACTGACTTTTGCGTGTTGATTTTGTATCCTGCCACTTTACTGAATTGATTGATGATTGAATTAGTTTTTCTGTGGAGATTTTGGGGTTCTCTATGTATATTATCATATCGTCTGCAAATAGTGATAGTTTGACTTCTTCTTTTCCTATTTGGATTCCTTGGATGTCTTTCTCTTGTCTTATTGCTCTGGCTAGGACTTCCAGTATTATATTGAAAAGCAGTGGTGAGAGTGGACATCCTTGTCTTGTTCCAGATCTTAATGGAATTGCTTTCAGCTTTTCACCATTGAGAATGATACTGGCTGTTGGCTTGTCATAGATGGCCTTTATGATGTTGAGGTATGTTCCTTGTATATCCAAGAATTTCAAGGGCTTTTATCATGAATGGGTGTTGCACTTTGTCGAAAGCTTTCTCAGCATCTATTGATATTATCATATGGTTTTTATATTTCTTTTTGTTGATGTGTTGGATAACGTTGATTGATTTTCGGATGTTAAACCATCCTTGTGCCCCTGGAATGAATCCAACTTGGTCGTGGTGAATTATCTTATGGATACATTGTTGGATTCTGATAGCTAAAATTTTTATTGAGGATTTTTGCATCAGTGTTCATTAGGGAGATTGGCCTATAGTTTTCCTTTTTTGTGTTGTCCTTATTCGGTTTTGGTATTAGTGTAATATTGGCTTCATAGAACGTGTTTGGTATTGTCCCTTCCTTCTCAATTTTTTGGAAGAGTTTGTGAAGGATAGGCACTAATTCGTCTCTGAATGTTTGGTAGAATTCATTTGTAAATCCATCAGGTCCTGGGCTTTTTTTTTGGGGAGGTTTTTAATTACCATTTCAATTTCGCTGCTTGTAATTGGTCTGTTTAGGTGTTCTATTTCTTCTTTATCTAGCTTTGGGTGATTGTAGAGTTGTAGGAATTTGTCCATCTCCTCTAGATTGTTGAACTTGTTTCCATATAACTGTTCATAGTAGTTACTGATTATTCTTTTGATTTCTGCTGTGTCCGTTGTGATTTCTCCTCTTTCATTTATGATTCTGTGTATTTGTGCTTTCTCCCTTTTTTCCTTTGTGAGCCTGGCTAGGGGTTTGTCTATTTTATTTATTTTTTCAAAGAACCAGCTCTTGGTTTCATTGATCTTTGGATTGTTTTTTTAGTTTCAATTTCATTTATTTCTGCTTTGGTTTTTATTATTTCTTTTCTTCTACTGGTTCTGGGTTTTTTTGTTGTTCTTTTTCTAGATCTTTGAGCTTCGAGATTAGGTTGTTTCTTTGAGTTCTTTCTTGTTTCTTGATGTGAGCTTCTATTGCTATATATTTTCCTCTTATTACTGCTTTTGCTGCATCCCATACATTTAGGATATTGGTGTCCTCCTTGTCATTCAATTCAAAGAATTTTTTAATTTCTTCTTTGATCTCCTCGTTAGTCCAGTGGTCTTCCAGTAGTGTGGCTTTTAATCTCCATGAGGTAGGATAGTTCCTTGCCTTCTTTTTATGATTTATTTCTAGTTTGATGCCTTCGTGGTCAGAAAAGATGGTTGATATGATTTCAATCTTGGTGTATCTGTTGATGTTTGTCTTGTGCCCCAGTATGTGATCGATCCTGGAGAATGATCCGTGTGCACTTGAGAAAAATGTGTACTCCGTTTTTTTTGGGTTTAGTGTTCTATAGATGTCTGTTAAGCCCAAATGCTCTAGGTCCTTATTTAGAGCTTTAGTTTCTTTACTTATTTTTTGTCTTGTTGATCTATCCATTGTTGATAGTGGTGTGTTGAAGTCTCCCACTACATATGTGTTTTCTCTGATGTCTGTTTTCAGAGAGGACAACAGTTGTCTGATATATTTTGGTGCTCTTTCGTTTGGTGAGTATATGTTAATGAGTGTTATTTCTTCTTGAAGTATTGTCCCCTTAATCATAATGTAGTGACCACTGGGGTCTCTTTTTATTTTTTTGAGTTTGAAGTCTGTTTTATCTGATATAAGTATAGCTGTTCCTGCTTTCTTTTTTGGCCCATTTGCTTGTAGGATTGTTTTCCATCCTTTGACTTTGAGCCTATTTTTATCTTTTGTAGCTAAATGTGTTTCCTGGAGACAGCAAAAGGTTGGGTTTTGTTTCTTAATCCAGGCTGCAACTCTGTGTCTTTTTATTGAAGAGTTTAATCCATTTACATTTAGAGTTAATATTGATATGTTAGCATCTATATTTGCCATTATGTTTGTCTTTCCTTTGATTTTATTTATTTATTCTTTTAATAACTTTTTTTTTTTTTGGTCTTCTTTCGTTGTTATTCGTCCCTCTGAGGTTCTGGCTTTAGGATTCCTTGTAGTATTTTTTGGAGTGGGGGTTTAGTCGCAATGAAATTCCGGAGTTTCTCTTTGTCTGGGAAGGTCCATATTCTTTCTTCATGGAGGAAAGAGAGCTTTGCGGGATAGAGTATTCTTGGTTGGCATCTGTTTTCTTGGAGTCTGTTGACTATGTCCCTCCACTCTCTCCTTGCCCGTAATGTTTCTTCAGAGAAGTCTGATGTCAGCCTGATTGGTTTTCCTTTGAATGTTATCTGTTTCTTCCCTCTTGTCAGCTTCATTATTTTTTCCTTGTGCTGGATTCTTGGGAGCTTTACTATTATGTGTCTTGCTGTGTTTTTCCTTTCGTCGTGGAAGTTTGGTGTTCTTCTTGCTTCTTGTATATCAATTTTCAGCTCCTTCTTCTCATTTGGGAAGTTCTCTTCAATTATATCCATGAATATTTCTCTGTTCCTACATCTCTCTCCTCTCCTTCTGGAATTCCTATAACTCTTATATTCCTTTCCTCATGGAGTCAGATAGTTCCCCAAGTCTTTCTTCATTCTTTTCCTTCGTACTTCTCTTTCCTTTTCTGTTTTGGTTCTTTTTATTTCTGTGTCTTCAAGATTACTTATTCGTTCTTCCATTTCATCTATTCTGCTTTCATTGCTTTTCCCAGAGTTCTTTAGTTCCTCCATTAATTCTTTGATCTCCTGCATTTCTCTTACTTCCCTCTTTAGGGACTCAATTTCCTTCTTCTGATCTATCACTTTTTTAATCATGGCAATTTTAAATTCTTTCTGGAAGGCTCAGAAGTTCTTCCAAGTTGCTGTCGTTGCAATCTGGGGAGTGGTTTTCTTTTTGTGGTGTGCTTCTTTCCTGAGGAGTTTTTAGGTTGCGTGTGGTTCTTCTACTCCCTACTGTCTGTTTTCTAATTTGTCGTATGCGTTGGGACACTGTGTTGCTCGGACTGACTGACATCTTGGGTGAACTTCTCCACTCCCCTCTGGCTCTTCCAGGAGCCATCTCTGTCTTCTGGGGGAGCTTTCTGCTGGTTTTAGGCAGTTTTTACTGAAGAAATGTCCCTGTTCTCAAATGGCGAAGCGGGATGCAGTCCCTGCGCCTCCGGTTTCAGGCACACTCTTCTGCGCACCCGGTCTGCCCCGGACGTGGGTGCCTGCTCCCTCTGTGGGCTCAGACTGCTGGTCGGAAGGGGCCTGGCGTGGAATAACTTCCCGGCTGGCCACTGGGTCCTCCAGAAACCTTCTGCCCTTTTCAAGCAGTCTTAAGAAATGTCCTGTTTTATAGGGTGTTAGTGACTTTTTTTTTCCTGGTCGCTAGGTGGCGCCAGAGATCTCTCCTATTGTCCTTGGGGGGCTGTTTTTCGCCTCCCCCCACCCCGTGGGACAGAGAACAGAGCGGGAATGGTAGGGTACACCTCAACAGCTTTGGGGTGCTGTGTCTGCCTTGTGCCCCACCGTCGTGGAGAACCCACGCCCCGAATTTTCGTGCCCCGGGTCTCAGTTCAAAGCCCTCAGTTCCAGGACGCGGGCTGTAGCCCAGTTCAGTGGCGCGGGAATGGCGCCTTTTGCACAGCTCCCGTGCCTGGGCGCCTGGTTCCTGCTCACTCAGGGAGGGACCTTCACCTCAGTGAGGACCTCCGCGCGTCTCCCCGCAAGCCTAGGTCGTCTCCCCGCAAGCCTAGGTTGCAGGCGCGGGGACCTGGGCAGCCGCGATCCAGGTCTGCACTTGCTTTTCAAGCGCGCCGAGCGAGCCGCTTTCCCGCGCCAGCTTACCGGCAGCCTGGGCTGTGTGCGCTTCTCCTGGGGTCTTTGTTCTTCTCTAATGGCGCCCGGAGCCGTTCGCTCGCCGCCGCGGCGAATCCTGCAGGGTTCGCCTCAGCTCCCGTTCACGGGGTGTGGTGGCTGCAATAGTTCCTTTCCACTCACGGTCCCGCTTGCTGCATCGTTTGTTCTTGTTGGTTGTTTTGGTTTGTTGTTTCCTCCTCTCTGCTGGTCGGAGAGTGCCGCCTCTGTGGGCGGGGGAGGGGAGCAGGGTTCTGCGCTTCCCTCCCTTCTAGTCCTCTTTTATGGCCAGTTTCTTCTTCGGGCAGTTCGCTGGCGTCACCCGTTTATCTTCCGTGTCCCATTTCTCACTGGGACCTGCCGCTTTTCCTCCCTATTCACTTTTTTTAATGGGAGATCTTACTCGCAGCGTCTCCTCGCCGCCATGTTGCTCCGCCCCGTCCAAATATATTTTAAAAAGTCTTACAAGTCAATGACAAAAAAGCAAAAAACCCAGTCAAAAAAAAAAAAAAAAAAAAAACAAAAAACAGGTCGGAAGACTTGAAAAGATAGTTCTTCAAAGAAGACATACAGATGGCCAACAGGTACATGAAAAAATGTTCAACTTCACTTATAAAGGAAATGCAAATCAGAAACACAGTGAGATATTACCTCACACCTGTGACAATGACTGAATTCAATATGTATTGACTAATGTGCAGAGAAATGAAAAATGTGTCCTACACTATTTGTAGAAATGTAAGTTGGTACCGCCATTATGGAAAAAAGTATGGAACTTCTTCAAAATGTTAAAAATAGAAATACCATATGACACAATAATATTGCTCCTAGGTATTTATCTGACAAGTATAAAAGATATATGCTCCTTTATATTTATTATAACATAATAGATTATATTTATAATGACATAATTCTTAATAGATAAGACACTGAAATGAACTAAGCCCATAGACAGATGACTGGATAAAGAAGATGTCTCACACACACACACACACACACACACACACACATTCAGAGAGAGCGAGATGGGGATCATACTATATATATTGTGAAGCTACTCTTTACAAATTCAATTTGGTTGTGGGCAGGGAACTTTATTTCACAACTTTCAAATTTGTTAATGTTTGTTTTATGGTTCAGCATATGATTTACCTTAGCGTAGCTTACATGTGCTCTTGCAAGGAATGTATATTCTACAGTTACTTGATGTAGTATTTGGTTAATATCATTTAAATCATATTGATTGAAAGTGTTGTTCAAATCTTCTAGGATCATGTATATTGATATTTTGTCTATTTATTGTGTCAATTACTGAGAGAAGTATTAAATTTTCAACTTTAAGGATTTATCTATTTCTCATTTTAATTGTTTATTTTGGCTTCATGTATTTTTTTTTAAAAGATTTATTTATTTATCATGCAATAGCTGGGGTATAGGCCAGAGCTGCGGAGGGTGAGCAGATTTACCAGAGAGAGAGTGGGGTACAGAACAGGCAGACTGACTGAAATACACTGCTAAGGGGAGCAGTGGGCGAGACAGGAGAGGTTTGCTGAGCCATGTGGGTAACTCCCTGGCTAGCTGGGGATCGAACTCGTGCTGCAGTGGCTGCGGATAGCTTCATAGTGCTGTGCTTAACCCCTTTGCGCCACCAGGGAGGCCCCGACTTCATCTATTTTTAAAAACATATGTGTATTCACTGTAAGATTGGTATGTCTTCTTGATGAATTTATCCTTTTGTGAAATTCCCTTTTTAATGGATGTCAGTGTTGTCTGAGATTGATATAAGATATAGGCTTTTGTGTGTTTAGTTTTTGCATTCTTTGTCTTTTTCCACCCTTTCATGTTTAGTCTCTATCATTATATTTGCACTGCATTATAGATAGCAAATAGTTGATATTTTCTTTTTAATGCAGTTTTATGAAATCTGAATTCAAATTATTGATATAATTGGGATTAAATTTGCCATAATGCTATCTGCTTTCTATTAGTTCCTTCTTTGTTCTTCCTTCCTTATCTTCTTTTGGTTAATAACTTTCTTATCCCACAATATCTCTTCTTTTGGCTGTTTAACTAGTACACTTTTGTGGAATTTTGTTTGTTTGATTGTTTCTGGCATATTTTCTCTAAGGGTTACAATCTGCATCCTTAATTGTCAGAGTCTCTTGAATTAATATTATGTTACTTCACATATTACATAAGAAACAGGGGTAAAATTCAATTTGCTATGTTTATTCATTACAATATTGTATCATATATTTACTTCTACATGTGTTATAAATCTACATCTGCAAAATATGTTACTTCTACCTTTGTTTTAAGAAACTGTTTTTTTTAAAAACAAAGGTTTATATTTTATACATAACTATATATATAATTTTTATATATAGCAAAATATATTGCTTCTACCTTTGTTTTAAGTAACTATGGCTTAATTTTTTTGAAAAAACAAAGGATTACATTTTATACGTGACTATATATATATATATATATATAATTTCAGTATTCTTCAGTCCTTGCTGTATATATGGATTTCTGTCTAGTATCAATTTACTTTGCCCAAGACATGTCTTTAGCACATCTTGTACTATGGTAAATTCTCTGGCAATAAGTTCTCTTAGCTTCCATTTCTCTGAAAATGTATCTTCATTCATTTTTAAAAGATGATTCTTTTTGTTGGATCCAAAATTCTAGGTAAGACTCCCACTTATAGGCAGAGGGAATAAGATGGTCTAGAATTACCTCTTGCTATCAACGAGAAAATGGAACTATTATAGCAAACAACTATTTTCAGGTAGTGGGCACAGGACTGTTATCCTTAAGAAAAAGGAAACAAATAAGGTAAGTCCTATCATTGCCTTGACTCTCTGCCTGGAAGTTATTCCCAGATTTTTGCATAAGGAAAGAAAAACCAAAGAATCAACAATCTTACTGAATTGATGAGACATAGATTGACAATCAATGCATGTAGAATTTACAGAATAACAAACAAGGAAACTACACAGAGAAAGAATTTTGTCAATTTGCATGAGGTTCCCTTCAACCAGGGATTACACTCCTCCCATTTTCTATTTTTATTTGCCCTTAGTCTTCATTGAAATATTTTGTCCAGAGTTTTTAATTGTTAGCAGAAGGATGAGTCTGACACTCCTTTATTAATTGAGATCAGAATGTCTATGATTTTTAAACCCACAGTATGTCTTAGAAATCTTTTGCATCAGTGTCACATATTTCATCTCATTCTTTTTAATGTCTACATAAAGTTACATAATACAAACTTATATCATGGTTTATTTAATCATTCTTAATGAAAGACAAACTTTAGGAATTTAGTAGTAAAATAGTGTTAGGATAGTCATTCAAATAATCTTTTTTACTTTTTCTAGCATTTTTTGTAAATTAGAGCTCCAGAAGTAGAGTTGCAATGTCAATGGATCTGAACCTTTAAAAGTCATATAAATAATTATGAATAGTCTTTATCAAATTAAACTTTACAATATTTACATTCTGCTTTCATTATTTCTCAAGAATAACTTTAGAATCAACTTATCAGATTTCACTTTTAAATGCCATTACAATTATTTTCAGAATATTATTTTATTTCTGTATTATTTTATATTTCTTTTGTTTTTATTTTTAGCCACTACATGTTTTGATGTTGTTGATGCTATTGGTTAGTTTTTAATAAACTTGATATTATTTTTCAGGAATGATTTGATAAAACACTACTTAGGGTAATTTGAAAAATACAAAGAAAGAAATATTTTTTACATTCCTTTTTCTATTTTAATTTTTATTCAAGTAACATTGGTTTATAACTTTGTTTAAATTTCAAGTGTATAGTATTATAATTTTAATATCAGTATATGCTAACTTATGATCAGCACCAAAAGTCTAGTTTCCATACATAGCAATATAATTGACCCCTTTTATATGATTATCTACCTCTTTTTCCTTTCCTTCAGCTGGCCACCATTTTGTTCTAATAAACTAAGAGTTTGATTCTATTTTCCACATATGAGAGAAATCAGTGTTTTTCTTCAACTGACTTATTTTACTTAGCATAATACCCTATAGTTCTATTCATGTGGTTGCAAATGGCAAGATTTCATCTTTTTAAATACCTGAATAGTATTCCATTGTGTATACTATACATTTTCATTTTTCAATCATTTTTTGATGGACATTCAGTTGTTTCCATAATTTGGCAATTATGAATAATGTTGCAATAAACATTAAATTTTTTTTTTAATTACTGCTTTCATATTATTTGGATAAATACCAAAGGTAGAATAGCTGGATCAAAAATAGAATCGTATTCTATTTTTATTTTTTTAGGAATTGCCATACTGTTTTCCATAGTGTCTGTTGCAGTTTACATTCCCAGCAACAGTGTATAAGGGTTTCTATATCTCTTCATCCTCAACAATTTGTTGCTTCTTTTCTTTGCTATATAGACCGTTCTGACAGGTGTAAGGTGGTATCTCATTTTGGTTTTGATTTGAATTTCTCTAATAATAAGTGATAATGAGCATCTTTTCATATGCTTGTCAGCCATCTCTATGACTCTTTGGAGGACTGTCTATTCAGATCCTCTTCCCCAAAATTATTTTTGAATAAAAAGGGGGGGGGTAAACATTCATTTTCTCTTTTCTTGGACATTTTCTTCCTATCTCTTTATATTTGCACACATTTTGTATTTAAACAATTTTATCATATTGCATATAAAATATGGTAAGATATTCTTCCACTTAGCACTATTTGAAAAATAGTTCCTATCTTATAAAATACTCAGGTTCTTTTCACTTTTGATTATCTTAAATAACACTACAGTGATTTTGTATAACAACCTCATAACTGTTTTTCAGAAGTGGAATTACCTGGTCAAAGTTTCTTGATGCACATTTAATAAGTATCACTTAATTGCTTTCAAAATGTTTGAATAGTTTACATTCACATAATTAAAGTATCTTTTCATTATACCCTTCAGTGACTTTTTATTCTCTGCTAATTTCATAGCAAAATAAATGGTTCTAATTTTTTAAATTTAGTTATCTTATTAATTATAAAGTTAGACATCATTTTATAGGCTTATAAATCTGTCACTTTTATATTATTGAAAGTTATTAATGTCTTTCAATCATTTACTTTGGGTCCTCACCAATATTACTCTCATCTACTAATATCTTGATCATTTACTCTCATTTATTAAGGACTTTGTATAATCACTCAGACTTTTTAAGTTCTGAAATTATTCTGGTTATCTATCAATGTCCAGCTAATAATCTTTGCCTTTCATTTATTGACTTCCTCACTTCCACTGATTTTTATCCCTATTTCACATTTGCCATACTCTCCTGCCTCATTCATCACTGCAAATGCTTCACAAAGTCATAAATTCACAATTTCCCTCTGACCTTAACCTCTCTCACCTTCCTAGTTCTCCTACTTCATTATTACCATCATAGTTTGTCCTTATCTAATTGTCAAGTACTTAAAAATCATCAGATTCTCTCTGTCCATCTAAATGAATCAGTAATTTATCAGTACAACTTCTCTTATCTTCAGATTCACATCAACTTCATGAAATATATTCACAATCCTTCTTAGACCCTTATATCTTTGGTCGTTTATCTTTATTATGTATATTCCTTTTTTTAAGGTTTATTTTTATCTATTTATGCATATAAGAACTGGGGTATATAGGCCAGAGGTGTGTGTGGGGGTAGGGAGTCATGAGAGGATTCACCAGAGACAGAGTGGGGAGCAGAACAGGCAGATCTTCTGAAACACACTGCCGAGGGGAGCAGCAGGCAAGACAGGAGAGGTTTATGTGGCATGTGGGTCAGCTCCCTGGCCAGGGATTGAACTCAGGCCACAGTGGCTAGCTATAGCTTGATAGCACTGAGATTTCACCCCTGTGCCACCAGGGTAGCCCCTATTATATAAACTTTAAAACTTTAAAGTCTTTAAAAACTCTACCCATCTCAACTCACCGGTTTTCCTTCTCTCTGATTAAATTTGGTTTATGAACACTGTTTATGATTCACATCACTACTTTGAAGACTTTTTGCTTCAATTGGGCCTGGTAGTTCCGTCTACTTTCTCCAGGTGTCATCAATTACTACCATAAACTTTCTTCACCCACTGCCAACATGCCTCTTCCAACATCCCTTCCCAAAACCATAGCCAAAAAATCAACCTCCTGCTACTCTGCTTTTCTTTTATTCTCCTTCAGTCCATTCTCTTTCTTTCCTGATATAATTAGAGTGGATTTTTTTTAATCTTAACTAAGGTAAATGATCACCATTTTTGCTTTTCTGATTTCTCTGCTCCAATAATGACTCCAGTTCTCCTCTCTGTTTTACAACATCTCCTGTCATGAAACTTCTTTGTTTTTGTGGGTGAGGGGGTCATGGCTCAGCATTTAGCTTTACTTTTTTTTTTCATATAGAAGTTAGAGGAATGGGAGGAAAGAAAGAGAAGGAATCAGAGAAGGCAGGAATGAAAAGGGAAACTTTAAACTCTACTAGTTATTATATAAAAGTTTATGCTAAAAATTTTTGGAATGAAAGTATAGTAAACTTTGATTCGATAGTCACTTGGGGCGAAGAAAGAAGACTATCACCCCTCTTGAACTGTAGATATAAATACAAATAATATCTTTTTTTGTATTTTTTTTTTTTAAGATTTATTTATTTATATAAGCACTGGGTACAGTCAGAAGTGCGGGAGGGTAAGAATTCACCAGAGCCGGAATGGGGAACAGAACAGACAGACTGATGAAATACACTGCTGAGGGGAACAGTGGGTATGGCGGCGAGGTCTGCGGGCCATGTGGGACCCTCGCCCGGTGGCCAGGGATCGAATCGACGCTGCAGAGGCAGCTTTGCAACCCAGCACTCAACTGCTGCGCCACCGGGGAGGCCCCCAAATAATATCTTTTTTTTTTTTTTTTAAATAGAGGCATGTTTTATTTATTTATTTGTTTGTTTTTGTTTACACATGCACTGGGTACAGTCAGAAGCGCGGGAGGGTGAGAGAATTCACCAGAGCCAGAGCCGGGAGCAGAGCAGGCAGAAGGACCAAGGTACACTGCTGAGGGGAGCAGCGGGCGGCAGGAGAGATCTGCGCGCCATGTGGGACCCTCCTCCGGTGGCTGGGGAGCAGCCGGGGATCGAACCGGCGCCTCCGAGGCCGCGGGCAGCTTTGCAACCCAGCGCTCAACCACTGCGCCACCGGGGAGGCCCCCCAAATAATATCTTAAAGTACATACCTGATCCATCTACTTATTTTGTGAATGCAAAGATCACATACGGGTATGAAAATAAAGTTTTATATATGTTTATATTTATTGATCATATAAAGTAATTTAAAAAAATGTTTAGTTCTTTTAGCAATGATAGAAAAGTTCAAAGGGACAGAATGCTCCCTTCAATGAATTAAAAACAATTCCAAAATATAAATAAATTTTCCTTTCTTATTACCTTGTAAGCATAATTTGTGTGTATTTGTACTTTATTGCTTCAGGTTTCTGTAGTGGTTTAGGTTAGAAAGGAAATTTTGTACTTTCCAGACCCTAAAAATTATTCACTGTGTGGCAACTTTAAGGATGATGCTATGCATTAAAAATATTGTCATCAGTACATATCAAGGTTATATTTCTGGCATAAATTCATTAATCTTATTTAATTATTTGATTCTAGCAATTATTTAAGAGTTTAATAATTTTAGTCTCAAATTCTTTGTGTAAGTAGAATTAAATACATTTTAGATTAATTTTAATATTAGGAGTAGGAGCTATAAGCTTACTGTACACGTGGATTCTTACAAGACTTAAGACTACCTTTAAGAAAAGATTCCTTTAAATTTTCAAATATACACTAAAACCTGAAATTCATTATTTATGCACCAGATGTCACTATTTCTCCATGATAGTAAAATAGGCCAACAAATTTTGGCAGTTAAAAAACAAAATTTACCTTATAGTCTATTCTTAAGTATATATTCAACAGCAACGTGTAAGTGCATAAACAACCCAAAACATTTTATAGTGGTACCATTCAAAATACCCAAACCCAACAGCTCTCCAAATGTCAATCAAGAGTAGAATGATTAAATGCATTGGAGGAGTATCCACACATTGAAATACTGTGCAGCAATGAGAATGAAAAAACTATAACACTATACAACAAATCTCAAAATCAAATTGAATGTGAAAAGTCAGAAATATAAAAGAATATATACTTTATAAGTTTCCATATATTTTATAATGGCTCCACATATTTTATAAAGTTTAAAAACATGCAAAATGTGCAGTTTAGATGTTAGATTACTGGTTATCTTTGAGAGGCATTTGTGACTGAAAGAGAGCAAAGAGGACTTCTAGGAGTGCTCATACTGTTCTGTTGCCTCAACTGAATTGTGGCTATTGGGGTTTATTCTGTTTGTAGAATTTCATTGCTCTATAGTTTTTCGGTTTATACAGTTTTATTTTCATGTGTTATATTTTAAAAGTTCAATGAAAAATTCAAGTATGAAGAATTAGTTGAAACTAATAATACCTCTGAAGAACTACTCAAAATATAATTTAAATTTAATGGTTAAATATTTGGGGTAGGGCCTCCCCGGTGGCGCAGCGGTTGAGCGCTGGGTTGCGAAGCTGCCTGCAGCCTCTGCAGCCGGTTCGATCCCCGGTTGCTCCCCAGCCACTGGAGGAGGGTCCCACATGGCGAGCAGACCTCTCCTGCCGCCCGCTGCTCCCCTCAGCAGTGTCCTTCGGTCCTTCTGCCTGCTCTGCTCCCAGCTCTGGCTCTGGTGAATTCTCTCACCCTCCCGCGCTTCTGACTGTACCCAGTGCATGTATAAACCAAACAAACAAACAAATAATAAATAAATAAATAAGACATGCCTCTAGAAAATTAAAAAAAAAAAAAAATATTTGGGGTAAATGCAAACATTCCCAAGTTTTTCTCTTCAGTTAATTTCAAATTCCTAAATATTTTGGTTTGAATCTAATGGGTGATCAAGTACTTCATGACGACTTCAACTTCCATACTGCTGTGTGCAGCCTTCATTGATCAACACCAGTCTCCATCATCTCAGTGATTTTCTTTACACAAACCCTTTCCATTAGTAAGGAAGCCCATTTAAGTATTTTTCATCTTCAAAACCAAAAACTCCTCTATGCTTCTTAGTTTCCTTTCGTTAGTATGCTAGTGTCAGGGTAGGAACATAATTCTTACCCTCTTAAGTACTATATTTGGGGGCCTGCAAATTAAGCTGATAAAAGTGATATGAGCAAGAGAAAAGACTTTTTTTTCTTTGCACAGCAAGGCTTCCTTCTCTCCACACCTTCATCTCCTAAGCACATCTCTGACAGCAACACAAACTCCATGAAAATTGTTCTCCTTAAGGTCATAAGAAGCCTCCATATTGCATTTTGTCTCTGTATTATTTACTCCCTGAGGCATTTCTTGAATAGAGCTATGCTGTTTGGAATTTAAGTTCTCATCTAATGGTTCAAGGGGAAACATTTTTTTTATTCTTTTTTTTTAATTTAATTTTTATATTCCCCATACAATTGCAACCCCCTTGTTTTTATCCCAATCCTTCCTTTCCCTCTCTCCCCCCATAGTGTGTCTCTGGTTCATATTGTTTGTTGATTTTGATTTTTTCTTTCTTATTCTTTTTCCTGGTCCTAAAGGGGAAACATTTTTGACTTATGTAATCATAGGCAACAACATTGGGTCTTATCTTCTTTAAGTAAGAATTCTTAGCTTCTTAGATAACTACCATATTCCCAGAAACTGTCCCAATGTGTTTAGGTACAGAATAGGTGTTTTGTATTGTTTCTTTTTGGTAATAGGGAAAATGGAATCCTTTAATCCATGTAACTTATTTGTTATTTTGGCAGTTTTGAGAATGTATTTTGTCTAATTACGCTTCCCCTTAATGGCATTTGTGGCTGAAATTGTCAGGATGTGAACCAGTGGCTTTTCATAATGGTACTACTACCCTCTAGGGGATGTTTTGGAAATGTGGGTGGGGAGAAAGGAAGTAGTGTTGTTTATCACAAAGACCAGTAGGTAGATGAGTTTGTATTTATCCGGTGGAAACAGGAATATTAGATGTCCTAAATAGCAGAGAATAATTCCACATCCATCAAACTTTATAATACTCCACCAAATGTTCCCACAGTTGTATAACCCCTTTTCACAATTGAAATCTGAAACCTAATTGAATTTATACATTGAAATTATATATTTCTTGCAATTTTAATATACACTGAATTTTCTAACAAAGCAATTGTTGTATAAATTGATGGAAGAGTTTCTAAAATTGTACTCTACTGTTGAAATTCATAATGAATTGTAATATTTGATTTGACGTTAAGACACATGTCTCATGTTCAGATCTGTGTATAGCATTAACAGTGACTGTACATATAGGTATATTTGTCTACTTTATTAATAATGGAACATTTATGTATTGAAGTACATAAAATTTTATTGTATCATCCCTTATATTAAGATAAATATATTGACTGATTTTTATTATTTTGTAAATTATAATAATTATGAATTTAACTTTTGTATGATATAATATTGCATGTTTATTAAAAAGAGAAGTCATCGGATATAATAGATTGAGAAACATTGGTTATAATTTGTAGATCAGCCTTTCTGCTTAATAGATGCCTGGTGATGCTGCCTGACTGACCACTGTCATCTCCTAGTTTCGTGAATGATCCATAATGATAGCCAGAGCACAGAGGAGAGACTGACTTACTCATAAAAGATTCTCTTTTTTGAAGCTGATTAGCCTTCAATACTCCAGTCACCTCGGCCTTTTTAGTGTCTGAGGTGTGTCCGATGGGGATATTTGTAATAACACTATTAATTTTGAACTCTTGTCCCCATCTCTTGCTTCACATCAACCATCATGCTTTTTTTAAGGTAAAAACTAAATTCTGTTTAACATAAGCATTTACATGTCCAATGGTTTGGAAAGGGAGGAACGCTTTCTAGTGGATCGATAAATAATTTGTTCACTCGGTGGTTGAGGGTATGCGACATTAATAATCTGTACCAGGCTCAGACTAAAAATCTTGATGTATTACCTCATTTTACCCCATCAATGTGGAAATACATATTGTTATCTTATTCTTACAGATGAGGAAATGAGGCACAGAGGAGTTAAACAATTTGACCAGGATCACACCAAATAACTTCTAAAAATGAAAGCACTTTGGGAATAGAATTGCTTATGTCCTACTTGCATCTAGGAAAGCTCTTTTTCACTGAAAGTCATCATCATATAAGATATCTAACACAAACAATAAATTAGTGTAGGATGTGTCTATACTAAATTCAGTATCAGAAGAAATGACTGAGTCTGTTGTCACATGAAATGGGGGCATGAGAAAGAGCTGGCACGATCAAACATTTCTGGTTTTGCCTGTTGGATTTTTTTTTTCTTCTCAGAATTTCTGTTCAACAGTCAGAATGAGCACATATATCACAGTACATGGATCTATTTCCAGGAGCAAAGAATGTGAACAACGGTCTTCAGTAGCCCTGGGAATGGATTCACAAATTGTCTTTTTCTCTTTAGCCTCCAGGTAGAGGTTAATAGAAAACTATAGCCTTACCCATACATAGTTCACAGTGACTGTTCACTTAACTACTTTCATCATTAAGATTCTTGAAAAGTTATCCCATTTTCAAGACTAATTTTTAACAGTATTATAACTTTTTTACTCAAAAGCAGTTAAATGATGTTTCTACAAGAAATGGCATTTTGACACCATGGTTTCGGGCAAAGTCACACTAATTTATTTATCAAAAGATTTCTCAGTGAAAGAATATCTTATGAACAAATCTAAATTGTGTACTGTTTGTATATACTTAAAATGAATGAAAAGGTAGCATGTTTAATAACTTTTCAGTCTATCGTAAGCTTGAACTACTTTGGGCTATTTTCAAATGATTTGTAGCATTCCCATTTTATCTCTATTTTGTCCTGAACATTTTTGTCTTAAAAGTTGTGTGTCTGTGTTATAACTTAAGTGAAGTCTTACGTAAAATAGCCATGAGACCCAAAAGGATTGGGAAAAGATGGAATGAAAAGAAGCATATACATTTCAAAAAATGATTGCCTTGTGACTGCTACTATTTACCATCTTTTACCAAGTCTTCTCTCCTCCATTGGAGATAAACAATAAATAACTGCATCACATTTTAGGTAAAATCTGCATTTACTTTCAATTATCTTATCACTACTTATGTTAATTTCTTGTTATTTACTTGAAATAGTTTTTTATCTGTGAACACTCTTTGGTTACCTTGGACTGAGAAGGAACACATCATAATTTTCCTATTTGAACTAATGGAAAAATTGCTTAAGATTGTTCATGTTAGATTTCAGGAAAAATGGAACTTTTCTAGGAAAGAAGTGATGTATTTACCCTTGACTTCTAAACATAAACTCAGATTGCAACTCCCCCGGCTACCATCGTACAGGCTGAAGAGGCTCCCATTGTACAATATGAGTCATAGGGAGCTGCTGCTGCTGTGACCTGTGACTACAATTGCACTTCAGTCCTTTGTTCCCACCTAAAGCACACAGCCTGTAAGAAATTTCATGCAAACATGACATTTCTATGGAAATTTTTTTTCTTGTTATCTAACAATCACAGTTAGGAATTCCCAGAAATATCTTGTATTTTATGTGATAATTATTAGGAATTTGCTAAATTAAAAATGAGTTAGGAAATTTAGATATGAGTTAATATTGACACTGAGAAGTCTTCCCTGTACTTGATAATAAAACTAAAGAATAAAAAGTATTCTAAGACATATAAAAAATGAGAAGACAAAAGTATGACTATTTTGCCCTCTGCAGCTTATATTTTTCTTTTATCCCTACTTCCTACCTGTTTCCCACATCCCCACTTTGAAATAAAAATATCAAGTTAAAATATCAAGTTAAAATATCAAGTCTTATGTGCATAAAAATATAATAACTTGATAGATAAAAATATTATTAGGTTAAAAATTGTACTAAATACTCCAGTGTATTCAGTGTAAATTTGAGTTTATGATAATGGATTAGATTAACCTGCAAATCTAGTCCTTTTCTCCCTAATTTAAGAAACCTAGATAGATGTGAAAACCAGTTTTACAAAGTCAAGCAAACACAATGGCCTAGGACTACACAGTGTATCTCATGTCACAAAAATCAACAAAGTTATTGAACATCTGTATAGCACTTGGCTCTGTGCTGAGCACTAACTGGAGAGTGGAATGTAAAAAGACAGTTTCTCTGCCCTTATGGATCTTAAATCGAGAGGATGAGAGAGAGAAAGACCAAGTAAGCAAATTAGTCAACATACTTAGAAATGATAAGTAGAGAGGGTCTAGGAAAAGAATATGAGGATGAGGGTGGCCAGAAGTTCCCCTAAATGGAAGATCTGGAGTTGCAAAGCGCTCCACCATTTTTATACAAAGAGGCAAAGGAATAACATTGCAAAGAGAACAGTATCTCCTCAAGCCCTCAGAAAGGAGAAAGATAAAAATGTGTGCAAAACTGATTAAGCTTCGTCTTTCTTACTTCTCTCCAGTATGAGAGTGTGTGATTTGGAACATATGAGCCCTGCTGCTGGAGATTTATCTGAGAATTCTATTTCATAGGTAAAACCAAGATGACTATATCCCTCCTGAATCCTGGATCCTTATAATTCATGTATCTTATCATGAATCTGAATAGCAATACTAATAGCTTGTGCATAATTCAAATGCAAAAATCTTTACTTAAATTAATAAGCTTCTTAATTCCCCAAAATGGAAAATTTCTATTTTTCTTATTAGATATTTTACATAATTACATTTTATATACATACATAATTAATTTGGGACCCCCTAAGACTAAGTCTTAGGTAGTAGTATAAAAAAAAGCGTAATAGGAAAAGGTTAGCTCTGTAGTCCTGGATTTCTCAGATCCTGCACATTCCCAAGAATGTCTTCAGAATGAGCTTGGCAAATCCTGGGAGATGAGAGCTAGGTCCTTGGAACATCCTTTTTGATAAAAGGAATTCTTGTATGCCTGAGGCCTTGGAACACACAGTATCATACAGCTTATGCTAAAAATAAGACTTAGAATGAATACCTGCTTTTGTTCTGGGGACAGGAGTTTGAATATCTGTAGTCAGTCACATAGCTACTTACAAGACTGACTCCCAAGGAAAACATGAGACACCAAAGGTCTGGTGAGCTCCCATGATTGACAAACTTTCATATCCTGAGAGAATAAAACATGACCTTGCAACTCTTCTGAACAAGGACACTTGAAAGTTTGTACTTTCCTTGTTCTGATATCACCTTACGCACCTTTTTGCTAATTTTAATGTTTCCTGTCACTGTAATAAACTAATATGAGTGTGAAGTCAGCATCATGAACAAAGAAGATGTCCCTTATTGTATCCTATTTAAAAAACAAGCGTTTGACACCCGGGCAAGGACAAAAGTGCCTTGGTGGGTGTCATATGAAAATGCACCCACAAGGAATCATGCCCATGTGTACATCGGGTGATAGGTGTATCATACTTGATTTTTGCCTTGGACCCTGCAGGAGCCTGTGAGTCATCTTCAGCCCCTCTCAGCCACAGCCAGGGATATCCCTTGGGACTCTCTTGGACACTCACAGGTAAGAGAACATTTGTGGAAGTCTAGGTTTCCAGCAAGGAAGTCCCAGCACCCCAAAGGAATAAAAAAAAGAGTTTGAATGCATGGAAAGGGTGAAAGGAAGCTGGACTTTGCTGAATTAGCTCTCTTCCAAGGTGGCATAGCTCAGTGCCAAGAGAGCATGTTAGTATCCACTTCCCCAGCTCTACGGAACACTGCCAAATATGCCCACATTCTCTAATCACATGGAGAATACAGGGTTGTGACTGATGACTAAAATGCAGGAAGAGGCTGGGAGAGCAACATATAGGACTCTCAGGAGGCAATAAAGAGGATGCAAATAGTACTGACTGTCTTGAGACTCCAAGAAGTCTGCCTATAAACAACTGATGACTTCTTGCCTGAAGATTCCCCCAAATGGCCCATAGAACCATCAGAGCTTCAGTTGCCTCACAATCCCCTCAGGCTGATGGACTATGGGGGTAGACCCACCATATTGTTATTCTCTGATGAGTTGCTACCTAGGTCACTGATTCAAATGACACAGTCAGTCATGACTTGGAGGACACTTTTATTTAATACAGCAAGTTTTCATCATTTTCTTCCTTCTTCTTTATATCATGTCTTTAAAGTCCATAGGTAAAATAGTCCCTTAACTGAGTTTATCCGTATGCTATGGAAACTCACATTTCTTGGGCATTTGTGATGAATACCGACATATTGACTCACTTTCAAGTAGATGCATATAACCTTCTTTTTCTCTTCATTTCAGAATTAGCTGAACATATTGTAGAGTCGTGTGGGAGAAAATATAAATAACCTCTATTTTATGAAGCTAGAGAGGAATTTTAGCCAATAATCTAAGATTGATACCTAGCTTAGTGCTCAGTGGTTATCTGGAGTAGTGTCATTAGCCCACAAAGGCATTTCCCACCTTACTCTAAATATATAGTACCTGCAGGGTGCATGCTACCTGGTCTAGACCTAGCATTGTCCAGATAACTTTAGCAAATACAGATATTTATAGAGCAGATAATTTCATTTGTGTTTCTCATCTTTAGTCCTCAAGCACCACTCCAAGGTAATACTTTCCTCTCATTCTTCTCATTTGCCATCCAACTTATTTCCCTATGTCTTTGGGTTGACTGACCTCTGAATACTTTTTTTTTTTTTCTTTCAATTTTTCTTTATTTTTGTGTAGAAGAATTGAGGTGTAGAAGAAACAAAGGTGCGGGGTGTAGGGGCGCGGGGAGAGGATCCATCACAGAGACAGAGTTTGGAGCAGAACAGGGCAGATTTAATGAAATACACTGCTGAGTGCAGCAGCAGGTGAGACAGGAGAGGTCTTCTCTGCCAAGTGAGGGTTAGTTCCTTTGCTGGGGATCAAACTCAGGTATAGTGGTGATAGTTGAAACAATAAGACTATCAATGTGTGTCCTCTTCAATTGAACCAAAAAGTGGAGGGAAGTGATGAGCTAATTTAAAGAAAAATATTGAGTCAGCCATTGTACATATAGAAAGTAGAAAAGGCAAAAATCCAGAATTTCTGCAGTTTAAAAAGTGCCACTTTAACGTAAACCTGTTTTTTCCATTGCAAACTCCAATTTCGCTGTCACATTTTCCATTAGTGCTATGCTTTCTCTGATATCCCAGTTACCATAAGGCCAGGAGATGTCAGCTGTATTCTCTCAGCTTTGCAGATCGTGGCTTTGTCTCATTTTATCGGAAACTGTGCTCCCCTTGAAGCTTACATTTTCAAACTATAGTGCTCTTTTTTTAAAAAAAAAAAGATTTATTTTTATTTGTTTTTGCATACATGAACTGGGGTACAGTTCAGAGGTGTGGGGTGTGAGAATTCACCAGAGACAGAGTGGGGAGCAGAACAGGTGGCTCTACTGAAATACACTGCTGAGGGGAACAGCAGGCAACTCTGGAGAGGTCTGCTGCGCCTCGTGGGTATTTCCCTGGCTGGGGCTCGAACTCATGCTGCATTGGCTGCCAATAGCTTGTTAGTGCTGAGACCTAACCCCTTGTGCCACCAGGGAGGCCCAAACTATAGTGCTCTTAAAGTCTCATCTCTTCTCTGTCTCTTATAGACATAAAAGCCTGAAACTGCCAGCTCACAGGCTTATTCATTTGTAGTGAATGTGTGTGTGTGTTATTATTGATAGTAATATTTGTGAACATTGAGAAATACATAAATTAATGCTATCAATGTTTTTAAATGTTAAAATTTCGTATTTTCACTTTATCACTTTATAGTATACCTTGATTTTTTAACAATATAACTAATCCATAATAGCTTAGTACAGATAAGTGAAGACTTAGTCATTCCCCTGTTGTTTGGATACTTGGGTAGCAATATACCTTCACTATTTTATAGTTATTCCAGTGAAGTCTTTGTGCATAACTCATTGTACTAATTTGAATTACTTTATTGAACTAGATTCCTAGAAGAGGAGCTTTTAGGTCAAAGGTCATGAAAAAATTGAAGTGTAACTGGATAAATCAAGGACTCCCATAAGCATTCATAAAGAATAATAGGTGGTAAAAAAGTAGCTAACAAGCCCATTTTTGGTTCTTTTGTCCTCTTAAGTATTCCACAGGCTATTGGCCTTTTATTATGCTGAGTGAGTATTGTGAACTGAATGGACTTTTGAGAAAGACAGCCTTAGATACAGGGAGGAGTAGAAGCAAAAGTAGGGGAGGAAAGAGATGTGATGGTAACCAAGGGTAGTAAATTTTGTGGAAAAGAACAGGGATGCTTAAAGGAGATATAATGGGATTTAGGAAAAAATCTTTTATAGGGAGCCTACATTCACTTTCACAAAAAGCTTGTAATATTTGTTCACACTCTGTCTTCAAGAAGTTCAGACAGGTCACATGGAAATTTACAGAGGCTTGTACACAAAGGCTTATAAATGCAAACTTCAAAAGAATATTTGCGAAGCTTGCATGCTATGAATCTATAAAGTAGGTATCTGGGTTAAGGCTATAAGCTTTTGGAATACAAAAAGCCATAAAAGAGGCTTTTAGCTTCTCTGCCTGATGGTTTTGAATTTGGGAGGTGAAGGTGGAGAGAAATCTGAAATGAGATTTTCCAAGCTACATCTTAAAAACTAGCAACAAATAAATGTCATTTTCAGTTGCATGCCCTTCCTCATGTCAGAAAAAAAAAAAAAAAAGTGGCAAATGAAGGAAGAAAACAAAACAAAAACAAACTTTCAGACTCTAAGATCAAAATAATGATATCAAAAGTGAAGGGAGAAGAAGGATAAGTCAGGTAGAAGGAGACAACTGTAGCGGTGATGGCTATGAAACAGTATACTCTGCATAGAAAGGATGGAGGAAAGACCAGAGGGAGAGAAATTGAGGAGGCACATGCAACAGAGCGATATGTGAAGAATGATCTGTACTTGGTTCTTGGCCTTGAACTTACACCAGGGACCTGGAGAACATGGAAGAAGACTTGAAAGAGACATGGGTAAGAGACCCAAGAGGAGTATGACAATGGCAGACTTTATCGTGACTTGTGTTTTTATTTTGTTTTCCTTCTAGACTTGCCTGCTCCTTCTTTCCTTTTGTATGGTTTCCTAACAGATGGTGCCTTAGGCTTCTAGCAAGCTTTCAGGCCTCAGTGTCTCCACTTTGACCAACCCTGTTTGATTGGGCATCTACCCAAGCAGGGATGGGTAACTTTGGGGGCTTCATTTGGAAACTATATTCTTTCTCTTATCTTTTTTGCACACAAATTGTAGTAAAGTTCTTTTCAATTAAAAGTCTTATACACTAAAGAGGATGTTTTGTCTTAGGTGGATGGCAGAACCCATTTAGAACATGCAGATTTGAGGGTTCTGTGGTGCTCCTTAGTCTGTTGTTACAGGTGCAAACAAAATGTGATATATAGAGATGCTGTTTCACAAGGCTGTATACCTGAAACCTATAATGCTACAAGTCAATGCTAGTCCTTTTTTTTTAAATGAAAAGAATTTGACAATTTCTAGTGGGTAGTTTTAGTCAAACATTTTAAGATCTTGAACTAAAGAATTAGACTGCCTGGGTTCAAATCCCAAATCCCAAACAAGGGAAGTTCAAAAATAGATAAACATAGTTTGCCTCAATAAGAAAGATAGAACAGAAAAGGTAATCCAGCATAGAAACTAGTTTTGAATTCAGAATCATATAAATGCTATACATATTTTTGGGAAAAATAATCAAAAGATGGCAGAATAAACAATGCCAAAAGCTGAAAAAAAAAATCAACCTAAACACATATGTGGTTGGTATCAAAGCTGTATGAGCAAGATTTATTTCAAATAATTTAAAATACAATACATTTTAGGGTCCCTATTAATTTAACCTAGGAAGATATCACAGCTGGCCCAACAGATGTAATTAGGTCTGCCACCTGGTTAAATCTCAAACCATTTGCTATTATCTTCCTGATGCAGCCAGGTTTTTCAGAGGCCAACCTGCTAAAATAAATGGGGGTATGATGAAGATCCTGTACTATAGTTCAATGAGCCAATGTAAAAGACCTTATAAGTATATCTATTCCAATTTTTATATTCAGGACTGGGGAATTATTATCATTTGGGTCCTTGGACCACTGAGATGCACCGTAACCAAATCTATTCGAATTGGGGGAATCATGCTGGGACTCTGGGTATGGCATTGATTCAGACACTGTAGTCAAAAGTTCTCAAAACTGGGGCCATCCCTGCTGGCGCAAGGGTTTGGGGACAGCACTGTGGGGCAATCCGCAGTGTCCGCAGCATGAGTTCTATCCCTGGCCAGGGAGATAGCCACATGGCACAGTGGGACTCTCCTGTCTCATGCCCTGGTCCCCTCAGCATTGTACCTTGGTCAGAGTGCCTGTACTGTCCCCTACTCTGTCTCTGGTGAGTCCTCTCACCCCCTGTACCTCTGGCTTGTGCCCAGTTCTTCTGTGTATAGGTAGATAAATCTTTAAGGGAGGGGAAAAAAAGTTGAAGTTCTTAAAATTAAGGATTATGAGCGATTTCAGCTTCATCTGTTCTCCAGCTGCAGAAAAGTGGTTTCTTTAAATGCTGTCAAGTCAACCCTCACCTCTCACAATTAGTTTTAAATCAACTCATAGGTCTGAATCTGTCACCTCTCCCAGTGCATCAATACCTGTCTTCATCATATCAAAGGCATATTCAGAAGTATGCACACATTCCATAATGCTGAGAACTACTATTTATCTTCTACGTTTGAAATTCTTCATAAAGGACATTAGTATATGTGGATGTCTCCTCTCATTCCAATTTATATAAATGAAAACTTTAGCTATTGCTTTGATTTAAAATACTCTCTCTTGAGCCTCCCCTGGTGGCGCAGTGGTTGAGCGCTGGGCTGCGAAGCTGCCCGCAGCCTCTGCAGCACCGGTCTGATCCCTGGTCACCTGCGAGGGTACCACATGGCGCAACAGACCTCTCCTGCTGCGTCTGCTGCTCCCTTCAGCAGTATATTTCATCGGTCTGCCTGTTCTGTTCCCCGCTCTGACTCTGGTGAATCCTCTCACCCTCCCGCACTTCTGACTGTACCCAGTGCTTGTATAAATAAATAAATAAATAAATAGATAGATAGATAGATAGATAGATAGATAGATAGATAAATCTTAAAAATAAAATGAAATACCCTACCTTCCATTTACTGAGGAGTCCTTGTTGACTTTCAAATGTGAATGATCCAGATCCCAGTCTTCTTAGCACAACTCCTGGCAATAGTTATCTTAATTCAGATTAGAAGCAGATCCTGGAATGAAGATTTTAATTCCAGTGACTTATTGAACAAGGGAGGTATGCTTATGGGAAAATGAAGAAAGCAGAATAGGCCAGTGGAAAATAATAAGCAAGAATGTGGTTTCAGCTGGAGACTAGCTTCCATCTGACACTTAAGGAAGCTCAAGAGAATCTTTCGAATCCATGTGTCAATCAGCTAAGCTTTCTCCCCAACCTGGATTGGGGGAGTGTGGTGGTGATGATGGGAGGCACAGTCTCCTGGGTCAGGTCACTTCCATTTTGCCAATAGTTATTCTCCAACAAAGGGAAGAAATGGTATATTATCAACCAACACTCAGAATACCTGGGAGATGAGTCCGCTAGATGGTGGAGAGTATCTGTGTGGAATCCCAACAGGGAAAACATGTCATGCCTAATAATTGGTTTTAAAATATCCCAACACAGTAAAAGAAGGAAAGAAGCTAGAGAGGGAGAAAGGGAAAAGAAAGGAAAGGTTGGTGAGTAGCAAGAGTAAGTAGATGAATTGAAAGCAGTTGTTTAAGTGAATTATACATAGAGTTTCACTATGTTGTTTGAGTGTCATTTAGAATTTTAATAATAAAAATGTTATTATTTTTAAAGCAAGTCCCTGCTTTTCCTATCTTTACAACTTTGGACAAGTTACGCTCCTCTTTGTGCATCAGTTTCCTCATCTATAGAATGCAGAACATAATAGTAAATATCTCATGGGATTATCTCTAGATATACATGAGTTAGCACATGTAATGTGGTTGGAATAGTTTCTGGTATTTTTTTAAAGCTATATTTATGCATACAAGAACTGGGGTACAGGCCAGAGATGTGAGGGGGTGAAAGGATCACCAGAGACAGAGTGGGGAGCAGAACAAGCAGACTGAAATAAACTGGTGAGGGGAGCAGTGGGTGAGTCAGGAGAGGTCCGCTGCACCATGTGGGTAGCTCCCTGGCTGGGGATCGAATTCATGCTGCAGTGGCTGGCGGTAGCTTCATGGGTTGTGTCTTAACCCCGCTAGCCACCTGGGAGGCCCTATTTTTTTTTTTTTTTTAAAGGCTTTCCCACACAGCTCTTTCAGCAGAGCTATGGGATTGTTTGGTGATAAGAGATTTTCCTCTCAGGCCACTTCATGCATCCATGTAATATGTTGCTCATCAAGAGTTCATAACTCTGGGCCTCCCCAGTGGCGCAGCGGTTGAGCGCTGGGTTGCGAAGCTGCCCGTGGCCTCTGCGACGCCGGTTCGATCCCCGGCTGCTCCCCGGCCACCAGAGGAGGGTCCCACATGGAGCGCAGACCTCTCCTGCGCCCGCTGCCTGTTCTGTTCCCCGCTCTGGCTCTGGTGAATTCTCTCACCCTCCCGCGCTTCTGACTGTAC
Source organism: Talpa occidentalis (assembly GCF_014898055.3). NCBI lineage: Eukaryota > Metazoa > Chordata > Mammalia > Eulipotyphla > Talpidae > Talpa > Talpa occidentalis. Next base: position 22,857,356 of record NW_023604295.1, read on the forward strand.
CCAGTGCTTGAATGAATGAATGAATGAATGAATGAATGAATAAAATAAAAATGCCTCTATAAAATAAAATTAAAAAAAAAAAAAAAGAGTTCATAACTCTGTACTAACTGTATTAACATCAGATAAGGCCTTATCTTGGGCATCTGATAATTTTATACCATTTCCTGATCTGGGGATTACTGAGAACTCTAGTTGCGAATTGTGGGGAGGGAGAACTCAACACTGTGTGATTTCACTCATTTTCTTTGTATTTATAAATCCCTAAGATCTACAATAAATCTAAGATGCATGAAAAAAATTTGTCTAAGCATCTCCCTTGCCTCCCCCAGAAGACAGATAATTTGGGCAACATTTTTCAGTATGAGTTTCATGAGGTTTTCATGAGTACCCCACATTTTTTGTTATAGTTGTGATACAATGCTAAAATTGGCCTCAATGTAGGCTCAAGGCAAGAACAGAGATTAACAAAGATGCCTAGTTATATTTATACTATATAAGTCTCTTGATCCAAATAGCCAATTACCATAGCATAGATTATTTATATTCTTACCTCAGTAGTGTACAAGATTCTAGTTTTAAAATTTCCTACAAGTGTTACCCAATTGGAGAATTTGAGAATTCTCCATTTTCATCTTTGCTGACTTGATAGACATATAACCATATCCTCCTTTTATTGAGAAAAAAAGATATCACTTGTACATAAATTTCTTGAACTCTATTTCTCTTTTATAGCTGCAAGCTATCTACAATTACATCCATCTTCCTCTCTTTCCCTTAGGGATTAGAATGTTGTTGGCTTCCCCAGTTCCCTCCTGGGTTAGCCTACTATTTATGATATGATTCCCTTGCATTTCCTCCTGGAATTTGCTACATTAATTTTACTATTTGATTGATAGCTTCAACTCCTCCTTCCACACTTATTTTCTCTATGGCTGAAAGATGAGTTTCTTGCACATGCATAATCCTCAATGTGCCACCTGTTTTGTTTAAGTCTGTGAAACTTGAAAGATTAGTGTTTGCTTTTTCATTTCTCATTTCCATTTTGTAATTTACATAGCTTTCTCTATATAACTATTAAAAATTTATTTATTTATGTAGGCAAGAACTGGGGTACAGGCCAGAAGTGTGGGAGGTGAGAGGATTCACCAGAGACAGAGTGGGGAACAGAACAGGCAGATTGACTGAAATACACTGCTGAGGGGAGCAGTGGGCAAGACAGGAGAGGTCTGCTGGGCTATGTGGGTCAGTTACCTGGCTGGCTTGGGCATTGAACTCGTGCTGCAGAGGCTGTGGAGAGCTACACAGTGCTGTGCTTAACCCCTTGTGCGTCCAGGGAAGCCGCATATATAACTTTTGACTACAATTATTTCAGAAATATTTCCCCCCTCATTGTAATTTTAGTGACACCTCCCAGTTCATATTGTATTTTGCTTCTCCAGTTTATTTTACAATAGTGATGCTTTTCTTTTTTCTAAATCCTTTCTCCACTGGATTTTGTACTAGATATTATTTTGTTGTTTTTTAGTTTTTGTCGACCAATATTTACCCATACCCCTTTCTGTTTTTTTCCTCTATTGCTGGAGCTAGAAATTTCAAGAACTGTATTTCAGACTCCCTTTTCACAAGTATTCTGAAGTGATTTACATTCCGTTAATGAGAATTTGAAATCAGTGAGTACATGCAAAGACTTTTGCAAACATGCAGGCCTATTGTGACTATTAGCAACAATTTTCTACAGTTTAGGATCCAAGTGGTAGTAGGAATGCCCTGCTTCTCTGAGGTAACAGACTTCCCTGATTTTGTGGTTTTCAATAACTTTGTCAGCACCTAATTCTCTGTAATAAATCTGTTCCTTAAGGAAATAATTAGAGTTGTTTATGTTGTTTTGACAAAAGCCTGACAAGTTCTCTTCCATGTAAGAACTCTGGTTTTCATTCTGATATTCCTACGTCACAACTTATTCACCCTTTCTCTTTTGCAGTATGCATTTCCTGTTCACATTTCTTAAATGTTGGCGATCTTTGATCTTATTTTATAATCCCTCTCTAATCAACCTCACCCATTCCTACAGAATTTTCTAAAGCTCCATACTCATGTAAAGTAATATGCTCATATTAATCAGGATTGCTTTGGTTTAAGGCATGATTCCACAATTGCCCTGACTTGCAATAACCAGGTTAATTAGTCGGTTGCAGTTTATGTCAACGGAAGTCATTTTGACTTGGATATGAGTTTGAGCTGCTATTTGGGATATGCTGTTGTCACATGTTCTCAAAGCTTCTGCTTGGATATGGAACATGTAACAATGTCGCATGACCAAGTACAGCATAAGTGGAGTAGGTACGCAGCCACTTCCAATGGGGGAGGGAACTACAATTTACTTAGCATTGTAGGGATGCATAATCCTCTTATAAAATTAGGAAATTGATAATCTGTGGACAATAATTCAACCTACTTCAATATTGATAAATTCCAATAGTAACAATTAAAATAGTTATAATGTATAACATTTCCAATATCAAAATCTTGAGATACATTTTATATACTATTTCCTTTAATGCCTATAAGGGAGATAAGAAAGATAAGATAAGGAACATCTTTTTCTTCCTCTCCATCTTTTATACTTCAAGTCTGAAGCAACTGATATAAATGAGCAAGTGGGTTTGCTGAACCCCCTGGGACTGTTTGAGAACTATACCAGATTCCTGGATGTCTATTACTATCCATGTTCTTCTTTCTATGTAGTAAAATTTTCAGTGACCACATATCTGCCACTTAAAGATTATAGTTTTCAGATATCTTGCAGTCAAGGGTGGCTATATGATAAGGTTTTGGCAAAGGGGGGATAAAAAGTTCCATGTAACACTTTGAATCTTGCACTAAAAGCAGTTGGATACTGGGAGATGGCAGGCATAAGGGCATTTCTTATTTTTTTTAGTAGAATGTCAAAATCTAAGCCATGGGTTGAACTTGACTGAGCTGACTATAAGGTCAAGACTACCTACTTACCTTTGACTGTCACATGAGCTAGGAATAGAATATATAAATAAACTTGTTGGGGCTTCTTGGTCCCATTGTTATGGAATTCTAGCTTGCAATGTAAATATTAAAGGTCTTGGTAGAGAACATTAGTATGGAGTGTTCCCACTTCCTCTGCTCCTCCTTGCTACTTTGGTAAGCATTTCTGGAACAGAGCCTGGGAATGAAAACCAAAAATCTCTGGATCCTATTAAGAGACTGGTATTCAGAAATTAATGGATCCAGAGGGAAAGGTTGATATTGACTACATATGAGCATGTCAGGTCTCTAAATTAGTTCACAGCCAGATTCCCTTTACCCACAATCCTGTTTTTTTTTTTTTTACCTTTTTATAACTTATCAGCATTTGATATACTACAGAATTAATTTAATTTATTAAAAACAACTGGATTTTTACTACCTATGTAACACATAAGAACTGGCTCCCGAAAGGGGACATTTATTGGGGGAAGGCACCCAGTGACATTGTTGGATCCTAAGAAAGAAGTGTATAGCAGTTAGAGGTAATTCCAGGTCACCACAACCTACACACAGGCATTTGGGTTAAAAGGGGAAAGAAATCCACTACTGAGCAAGAATGAATTAAACTAACAAGTTCTACCATCAGAGTGAAGTTCTCCTTTTTGAGGAAATTATCTGGGGAAATCTTACCCTTTGCCCACGAATTTCAAGAGAATTCTACTCTGAGTAAGCCTAATGCAGGCACTGAGCCCTTCAGATCAAAGAACTTTAAGCAAGCAAATGTATCTAGCCATAGCCTTTAATTTTTAGAAACTTTAAAAAACAAAAAGAAACAGAAGTATAATTTGTAAAATGACATCTGACTATAAATGTGACCCATTTAATTTTTGGGCAAAAATTGATAACAAATCTTTTCTTTTTTAATCAGATGCTTAAGACTATAATGTTCTGAATCTCCTTTTTTAGGACTTCTACCCTCAAGAATTACCAAAATCCCAGACAGAGAGCGAAATGGAAAGTGTGACCAGTTCCTTATGAGAACCCACATTGGTATTCTCATTGTTTCCACTGCCACTTAAACTTGTTCTTTAGATGTGGTTCCACACAGACTGAAGCATCCATGCCCTGTGTTGCTGCCTCTGGGACAAAGTTCCTCACACAGACTTCAGGAGACTACCACACACAAGCTTCCAAGGTGAGATTCCCAGGCTCAGTGTTCGGACCAAAGTGCATGTTGAAATTGTGGTTGATTTTCACTTTCTTTGTTTCTGTGTTTTTTAGACATCTTTAATGACAATGAACTATTTTTGTAACCAGAATTATAATGCTGTGATTTTTTTTTTTTAAATAGTAATGAGAAATGACTGTTGTGGGTTTGGACACATGAAAGATTGGAGGACAAAAAACAAACATCCATTATGTAAATTGTAGAGTCAGTGCTAAGGTCTGTTTTCCTGGTGCAAAAGCTGCTAGACTTCATAAATCAGTAAGATATTTAAACAATATTTTTGACAAATTGCTATAGGTCTAGTGCATGTTAGCATGAGAGTGGAAGGCTTCCAAGGGTCATGACTTAGGGGCCACACCCCTTACCCCACATACACACACAAGCTTTTCCTCAGGAACCTTGCCAGATTCTCACAGGAGGAATCTAAGAAAACTCCCATATATATGTGCCAGGGAGAGAGAATCAGCAGTTGTGAAATCTTCTAAACTTTCCCCTTAAAAAAGGCCAATTCTGAAATCCTCTCCCATCTGGAAGAAGGGAAATCTGTCCCAGTCTAGCCCTATCTTGCCCTTCCTATCTCATCTAAGGTGGTGGAGTGGGAGGGAGAAAGGAAACAAGAAAAAAAGCCATAATCAAAAGAGAACTTAGAGGAAATAGTCTGTGGATGCTGTACCTAGAAAAGACTGAAGTGTTATAGTGGGAGGAAACAAGAAGCAAGGGAGGAAGGCTAGAAATTATCATGAAACATATGGTAGCAGATTAGAACCAGAGCCCCATGTGCTGCAAGGGCCTGGAAGTGATGACACTCTCTGGAAATGAATATACCCAACACTGGCTTTTCATACTTGATAATGATTTTGATTTCCTTCCCTATGCCAGGATTCATGAAAATACTGTCTCCTGTTTTTTTTTGTTTTTTTTTTTTTAATGTCAACTTTCTTTCATTATTTGCTACATTTATTTTTGTGTTTCCTCTCTTGCATCTTTAAATACTATAAAATACAAGTTAGAAAAGCAATGACAGGGTAGTAAATGAAGGCTTTCATTTTTGAAATTTTTTTTAAAGATTTATTTATCTATGCATACAAGAATTGGGGTACAGGCCAAGGGTGTGGGGGTGAGAAGATTCACCAGAGACAGAGTGGGGAGCAGAACAGGCAGAGGTAATGAAATATACTGCTAAAGGGAGTAGCAGGCAAATCAGGAGAGGTCTGCTGCACCATGTGGGTAGCTCCCTGGCCGGGGATTGAACTTGTGCTGCAGTGCCTGCAGATTGCTTCATAGTGCTGTGTCTCAACCCCTTGTGCTACCAGAGAGGCCCTTTGAACTTTTGATTGAAAGTGATAGAAACACAACTGCAATCAAACCTGCAGATTGCAGACTCTCCATGAAGTGAGACTCTCCATGAAGTGAGGCAGCTGGCCTACAGCAACTCTATGTCTAGATGTGTATAGTTTTACAGAAAATTGCAATTGTCTCTAAGAAATAAAATTGGTGCTTTTCCAGATAATCCTATCAGAGTCATTTTGGGTAGAGGAAACCAGTTCCCTAAAAGCAAGTACATATATCAAGGAGAGGGGAGAAAAATGTAACATGTCCATTGCACAGATTGAAATTGTAGAATGGAAGAGATGAAACATTTATCAATAGATTAAAATTATACTTAACAGGAAAAAATGTGAAAATGATGAATTTAGAGAACCCAAAGTATAGCTACATAAAAAAATTGGAAGAAAACTGTTATATAACATTTGTGATGGGTTGTTTTAGCTTTGCCTATTCAAGACTTATTAAGTAATTAAAACCATTCTGTATTCTAGTAGTCCTCTATTTTCTTAATCATTAGATAATCATTTTGTTTCTATATTAAATAATAATGTTTTGTATTAATACTGTAACACTGTTTTGTTATAGCTATTTAAGTAATGCTTTAGAATGGAAAACTCTCATGGATATTCCTGTTAAAACATATGTAAGGTAAGTGATGGTCAGGCTTTTGTGCCATTGGCCTCTGAGGCTATCACTTGTTGCCTTGAATTCAGGAGGCACTTGGGAGTGTGGGCTCAGGGTACACATGCCTGATGACGGACAACTGGAGTATGGTATGGGGGGGGTGCATAAATAGGCACAGCTGAACTGAGGTTGAGCCTATAAGGGATGCAGAGGATGACGTGATGGAGAGCAGAGGACAGCAGTGGAGATACCATGGGAGAATGTCAGAGTGAGCCCAGAGAGCGTGAAGATTCACCAGGAGCTGGGAGGCCAGCCAGTCTCCTGGCCCCCAGGCCTCCCTGCCTGCCCTGCACCTGGTTGCCTCACTACAGATGGTGTAGAAAGATCATTAAAAGGGCTCCAGGACTCTCCTTGATCTCTCTGCACAGATCCATAGAAAACCTGCCTATGCCTTCGTCGCACACCACCATGCATCTGATACACAGAGTTGGGACTGCACATAACTGTTTAATATATTTTTTAAAGATTTATTTCTTTATGCACACAAGAACTGGAGTACAGGCCTCCCTGGTTGCTCAAGGGGTTAAGACGCAACCTTTGAAACTATCCGCAGCCACTGCAGCACTGGTTGAATCCTTGGTCAGGGAGCTACCACCACCAGGGAGGCCCTGTTTAATATTTTTTTTACTGGCTCATTTTGTATATTGATATGGTAAGGACAGAGAAATTCATAAGTTTCTGCCATAAAGTCTAACCATGTTCCAATATATTTTGTAAAAAATGAATTTTCAAAATGTGATCTTTCAAGATGTGAATTTTTAAGACATTTAAAAGATTTGTATATGATGGAAAATAAAACTGTCAATTATATAGTTATTCTCTTAGTTTATAAACCATTTGATAGTACCAGAAGTATAATAAAGAAAGAAGTAAATTATAGTGTGCTTAAGAGGAAAAAATAGGTAAAGAATACTTTTATGAGTAGTTAAAATTTTGGTGACTTGTTCATTGAAACATATCTTTAGACAGAGACAAAGAAACACATTGAGCTACCTGAAGTTTTGACATTGAAAATCAATCAGTTGAGATAGCATAGTAATCATAAACAGAAGTAGCAATAGAAATCTTTAAAAATTATCCCCATTATAGACTAATTAAGACATTGATGAATCATTTTCCAATAAAAACAGAAAACTCAATGCATAAAGAAGTATGCACTTAATATTATGTTAAGAGAAAGCTTTTTTATATATTAACTGTATATGTGTCTAACGTTTTTCATGCATCTTCAGAATTTTTTGTTTCATGTTGAGGGAAATTTATTATGTGAATTAGTCAAAATAGGCTAAATAGTTTTCAGCCTATTTTGAAATATTCTCAGTCATTGGATGCAATAAAAATATTTTTCTTACACACAAAGTTCAAAGAAGATGTTCTAGTTTCAGTTGCTGTCCTCTTAGAAAGAAGTTGAGGATCTAGGCTTTTTTCATCTAGAGCTTCCTTCATGGAATGGACAGAGACACAGTCTCACAGGAGGATACATTTATTCTGTGTACGGATTTGCTTTTCTTGTCAGCAGTGCTATGACTAGTAGCACTATTCTTGGACTTAAAGAATATCTAAATAAGCCATTTTGAAATCCCACATAACATTGTTTCACAGGAAAAGAGGGTACTGATGGAATATTCCCACACAGAACACAGTAATGTTTTCTGAACACAGAAGTTATTGTTTCTCCCAACGTCAGAACGTGTGGTTCTGAGAATCAAGAGGAAGAAATATTGGCATCTACTCTTATTAGGATTCCTAATAATCCTTTTACCAAAATTAACTTCCCATCCTTGAAACTTTGGACTCTGCTGATTTACTGATCTCAATTTCTGAGGAAGCAAGAAGTACTTCCTCCAGGGGTTACAATACTGTTCCATTGAATCGGAAGTTGAGATTGCCACCCATCCATTTGGGGCTTTTATATCAGGGAGAGATGTTATTGGATGAAGTGCTTGATTGTTATCATCAAGAAAATATTAGGTTACTGCTATATATAGGTATAAAGAGGACTATTGTAAACATAGAGAATTCTCTAGGTTTGTTAACATGCACATATTTAACCATAAAAAATAATGGGAAAAAAAAAAAACCCAGGAACTCAATAATGACAGGATGACTAAGGCATCAGATTTTCTAGAATATATATTTGGTGACCCAAATATCTACCACGTTCATAGCAGTGATAAACAGAGATATTGGCTGAAGTCACAGAAATATGAGATAGGTAATTGAAGAAGTTATAATTTCAACTTTCTTTTGGTTTGTTATAGAAGTATTTTCCTTTGTTTTTTTCCTTCTTTTATTATTTATTTTTTACACCATTGTTCATTTTTAAACAATATTTGCTTCCCCCACCCCCTCAGGTGTAGTCCCCATAGAGTTTCCTTCACCAATGCACCCGTGCACCATCACCTCAGTCCCCTGTGCTCCTTCCTTCCTCCCTCTGATCCCTCTCCCTCCTCCTGTCCTGCATTTTCCTTCATTCTTATGTTCTTATTATTTAAATAAGGATGGGTGATGATGGTTAGTGTTTTACTTACATGCTCAAATACAGAGTATCCAAAGTGGGATTCTGACTGAAACAGTAGGGAAACTAAACTAGCCAATAGATCATTAGGGTAATATTGAAATATTTGTCTGTGTCCTCCCTTTTTGGGGAGAGAGTGAGAGTATTTTTGCTAGAATAATTGTAGAAGTATGAAGTTGTTGCTATAGATGTTAAGCACTGTGAGGAGGGATGTGCAAGTTGCTGAGATGACAGAGGTGAGGAATATGATGGCAGTGGCTCTTTTACTTGGCTCCTATCCACCCTTCCCCAGTGTCGTCTGTAATGTTGCAGCTAGGATAGGTACATTTCTGAGCCACTGATGAATTTTTGCTAACAAGTGATAGATACTAAGAGAGTCTTGGGATGTGCAGTAGCAGACAAGTTACTTATTTTTCTTGTTAACAGGATTGTCTATTGCTCAGTTGTCTATTGCCATTCCCATATCTGCTTTCCTTGCTCTGTGTCGGAGGTGTCTGCTGCAGCCATTGTGGCCCTTTTAAAGCAATCAGAGTACCATCTCCTGGGTTCCCTCTTTTTCCTGAGGAAAAAGAAGTAGCTGGAAGACATTCTGTAATATAGAATCTGACTTAATTTATTTGATGTTTGACTTTTTATATTTTATGCTCTCCCTCCCTCATCTGAGCAAGCTGATAAGAAAAGCCTGAGATTGCCATATCCTCCGGCAAGGGTGGGCCATTCAAATCTTACAGATCTCTAGACCACCCACAGGTACTCCCCCCAGCCCCACATGCCTATAGTGGAGTCATTAGAAAGACCTAGCTACTCCCTGTGCCTCACTTAAATCAGAATGGATCTGCCTGTGCCTGCTCTTTGTTGCCCAGATATACCTTTTGTGAGTAATAATTTTTTTCCCAAATTCTCTTCATGGGTGGAGTGTCACTTTCAGTATTTTATGTAATTGGGAGAGAGTCCATTCACCTTTTTGAGGTTACATAAAGTACAGTCCCACCTCAGAGGACTGAGAACCAAATTACATAAGGTCACTGTCTATCTAGCTTTTGCTAACCCACCTCTTCCCTTTGTTCCCCTATGTATTATTTGTCATCACCACATTACAAATTGCCTAAAAATTAATGCCTTAAAGCAGACATTTATTATTTCAGTTTCTGAGGGTCAAGAATGTGTACATAGCTTAGTGGGTGCCTCTGGATCAAAGTCTCTCAAGAGGTTGTTTTCAAACTGTTGGCAGTCACAGTGGTCTCATCTGAAGGCTTAATTGGGAGAAGGAGAAATCAGCTTCTAAGGCTCTCCGATGGCTGTTGGCAAGCTTCAGTTCCTTGTCATCTTTGCCTTTCATTCTACAGCTTTGACTCATGACTTGTCAACTGGCTTTCCCTAGATGAGTAATCCAAGAGAGAATAAAAGAATGCATGCCAGGTGAGAAGCCACAGTCTTTTATATCTGAATCTTGGAAGTGACATCTCATTACTTCTGCTTTATTCTATTCATTAGAAAAATCACCAGGTATGGCTCAACTCAAAGGGAATTTACTGCACAGGATATAAATACCTGTAGGTGGGATTGTGGAAGCCATTTTATGGGCTCTGCTACTCCCTGCCCTAGGAGTAGGGAGCTGTTCCTGCAATTATCTCTGAATTCCTTAGGTGCACCTTTCCCGATTTTTCATCTTCCCAGATTACAGCCTTTGTAATCATTACCCTGATATTAAATCTCTTAAACACTGTGGTTTATTTTTTCCTGACTTTCTAACGTAGCTACAGTATGTAGCGTGCTCTGCTGGAGGAATTTCTTCAACTATGCAACTCACAAGCAAAGAGAACATCACATACTTTTGTCCATATTCCACAGCTCAGAACACCGTTATGTGACTAACATAACTGCAAAGGAGGCTGACAAATGTATAGAGCACACAGATATTAGTGAGACTAACAGTTTCTGCCACACTGCTTAATTTTCAAGAAGTCATACACACATTGTCAACACCTCCTGAATACCACTTTCTCAGTTAAGAAACTTTCTTTACACAAATAATTTTTGCAAAAACTCAAAGCACTCTGTTAAGCAGTGATTTGAATGTACTTATTTATTTTCAATGAATTCCTCACATTGAGGCTATTTTCCAAAAAGCATTGGGAAGAGCAGAAACTTCATATAGTTAACAATTACAGACTGTGATTCAAAGCTATTTAATCTGGAAATTATTTTCATTCAGTTGTTATAGAATTAAAATATTAGTACTTGCTACTGGGCCTCCCCTGGTGGTGCAGGCAGTTGAGCACAGCTGTCTGCAGCCTCTGCAGTACAGGTTCAATCCCAGCCGGCCGCTGAGATACCCACATGGTGAAGCAGACCTCTCCTGTCTCCCCCGCAGCTCCCCTCAGCAGTGTATTTCAGTCAGTCTGCCTGCTCTGTTTCCCGCTTTGTCTGTGGTGAATCCTTTCACCCTCCCACACAACTGGCCTGTATCCTGGTTCTTGAATAAATACATCTTTAAAAAAAACAAAATTAGTACTTGCTACTATGTAGCATTTTCAGAAAATAATTGTAAATTATAGAAACCTTGGGCAATTTATTGCTATAAATACACAGACTATGTAGCAATTATCTATTTGGGGGGGGTGTTGAAATAATTTGAGAGAAATGATAATTTTATCAGTTTATGAAGGTTTATCTGCTATTTTCAAATACAACAGATATTTTTTATAGTCAAAATATGCAGCTAGAATACACAGTTTAGCTAGCAGAAATTGTTAATGGTAAACGTCAGTATTTTTGGAGTTATAACAGTGAGATTATTTAATTTCAAAATAACTTTCCCAACTTAAATTTTGATACCTTAGATAATATTTGGCAGTTGTTTTCATTTTTTAACTCATTTTTCAAATAGGTAATATATTTATATGACCCCCCAAAAGAAGAAAATCACAAATTATGCCAGGAAATATCTCCTTTGTATTTCTTACTCAACCCAAACAGACTGATTTGTCTTCTTCCCCTTCTCAAGAGTAACTATTGTTGCTAGTTTCTTTTGTTGCCTTCCAGAATTTTTTAATGCAGCTTCAAGTAACTGTAAACATTTCTCCTCTTTATACAGACAAAGGTACTGTATGCGCTGTTCTGTATTATGGTGTTTTTTTTTTTTTTTTTTTCACTTTACATATATTGTTGTATTTCCCAAAACTGTCTGCAGAAAGTTCTTCACTCTATTTCTTATTCTTCCCCTCCACAGCTGCACATGCTTTTTATTGTATGAATGTACTATAATTGGTTCAACTGGTCTCCTAGAGATGAACATTAAAGTTATTTCAAAGCTTTTGTTACTTTAATGAATAATGTTGTACTTGTATTATTTTTTATAAAATCATATGCTAAAGTAATTTGCTGGTTCCAGAGGAATATAATTTTGGTGTTTATAGTTTTGATTGTTACCAAATTGTTTTCCAATTTTCAATCAGAAATATCTGAGAATGACTATTCCCTACAGTTGTTTGTTTCCCAATTTAATTTTAATCACCTGAGAATTTCCAGTTGTGACATTGTAATAATAATGCCACTATTCTTAAACTTACATCAAATGTCTAAAATGATTACAATTCTGTAAATTTGAATAGTTTCAAGGAGACAACTTTTAAAATATATACATCAGATTCCCTAAGTACATACATGTTGTTGACAGAGAACTAGGATCCATATCTTTAAGATTGACTTCTCTTATTAAGCTGAATTAGCTAACAATTTTGGAACACAAAGTTCTGAGCTAAAGCTCAAGTTTGATTAGAAGGTCTAGTTTCAACTTTGATACAGTCTTCAGTAGCATTCCTGAAATTAGTTTTCAAAGCTATAAATTTGCTGAGGCTGTCTGACTGTAACTATTGCTTCTGTTAAGTAGTGATTTAACTACAGGTAACATCAACTGTGGTTGGAATTGGCATCATATCCTCACTACACTGAAGTTTTAAGTGAGAAACAACAATGTAGTCTTTTGAAATCCTGACAATAAATTCTTTTCAATATAATCTTGCATGAAATCTTAGGTAAAATGATTTTAGCACACTGAGATTACATTCAGTTGTATAAATGAGGTTTTTAATGTCATCAAGTTGTCATAATTTAATTATAATTGTTATAGTCAATCTATAAAACAAAACACTTTGACAAAGGGTCACTCTATGCTTTAAAATATTAACATTTACTAATAATGGACTTAAGAGCTTTAAAAACAAACACTTACTTATTAGTCAAAACCCACCTTTAGATAAATGCTCCAAAGACAATGAGTTAAGGTTTACAGACTGTTTTGAATCCAACTAAAAAAATGCTATCTAATAAAGAAGCAGGTAACTGAAGTGTTAATGAACACACAAAATGAAGTTATGAGTTTTTGTCTCCACCTAAAGTGAATAGAATTACCTTCTCAGGCCAAAACAAACATTTCAGAAAACAAATGTTTTTTTTTTTTTTTTTTTTCAGATGAAATCTTGGTTCCCAGCTTTAGTTTGTATTTGCCTATTTGTCTAAAGTAAATGACAAGCATTCACATTACAGTGAGGAGTACAAAGCTTCCCCTTAGAAGAGTTTCCCTAATCTCTTTTTCTGGGTTTTGGTTTTGCTTTCTTTTGCTCCTTTTAGTTTAAGGGTTTCACACCATTTAAGATTTGATCTGTTTCATGTTAATAAAGGTTTAATGATAATCTGTTTGTCCCAGTCTCAAGGCTTAAGTAAAACAAACAAAGAGAGTGGGATTCTTAGCCAGTTTAGGGTTTTTCCCATATCTGCAAAAATTAATCCCTTCAAAAATTTTGTTTGTGTTTCTAACTAAAGAGGTACCTCAAGTCTTTTACCCTGCAGACCTCCTAGGGAAATGCAAATCATTATGAGAATCCATAGAGCTTTTATTTTCTCCCCACTCTTTTCTTTCTTTTATTTCTATTTGAAAGGCTGAGTAGTAGAGCAAGGCATGCATTTCTTTATCTGAAAGAGAAAACTTTCCTCTAGTCTTTGGTGCTTACAGTAATTAGGGAATAGAACTGTTACTGATTTCTATTTCATTCTCTTTCATTGCATTTTTAGTGTTGTTTTCTTGTTTGTCTAAAACAACTACTGATTTCACATCTGCCAATTTACCCTTGCTCTCATTAAAACTTGAACTGAAAAACCTCTCTTTTAAAAAATAGGACCCTATGTTAGAGGCCTAACTAAAATTCTTTGCATTCTTTAGTATTAATTAAAGCCACCTTTCCCTTAGGCAGTTCTATTTTATAAAAACAATACAATAAAAGCAGATTAAAAATACATTAAAAGAAAAGGGGAAAAGACCCAAAGTGGGAGAAATGGCTACATGTTTTGGAATCTTAACTGTATGCTCATTGTGGGTGGATACTCGTATAATAAGTAATTAGTTTGGCTTTTATTTCTATTTCATTTCTCAAATCCTTATTCAGATTCCTTTCTTCCAAAATTGACAGTACAGAGGGAACATCATACAGTTATTAAACTAAGCAGAATGCATCCATCTGGCATGCCTTTCAGGAATCCAACCCACTAATTTTTGCTATGGGTTTGATGACTCAACCTCCTAAAATGCAGTACAGGGAAGAATTTTCTCATTTTGCAGAACTGCCAAATCTCATTCATTGGAGCGAAGACTCCTCATTTGGGGCTCATTTTTAGACAGTTGTTTATCTGCTTTTTTTTTTTTTTTTTAAATTTCCCTCAGCAGAGGGAGTTTGTCATGATTTTCGAAATATCGAGTAAACACACTCCTCTCCCTACCCCCATGATGCTTCAGCTTTTTGACTACTGAGACATTTTGTTTCTCCTATTTTTTTTTTTCTATCCCAGCTACATCTCTTTGCCTCAGTTGTTCCTTTGAGGCCCCAATTTCCTAACCCCCATTGGAACACTTGTATAATTTACCCTTGTTGGGAAGAAAAGAAAAAAAACAACAACCTTGCTTTATTTTTGTTTCCCTCCATTTAATGTTGTCCATCGAGGCTCACTTATCCCTTTATTTTAAAATCATCACAACAGGGAATGCAAAGTGCAGACTTGATGGCAATTTCCCTCCCAGCATTCTCTTGAGGGAGCTACCTTTATTTCCTTGGACGGATAAGAAACAAAGGCCAGAATTCAAGTCCCTGCATAAAATCCTGCAGCTGCAAGTGACAGAGCATTATCCCCAGCCATCTGCATCCTTAGAGACTTTCATTATATTTTGCATTATTATTTATTTTTTTTTTTTTTGGCTTGCTCAAGCTTTTATTGAGCTTTTACATACAGTACAGCAACCAGGTAAAGACTTTCATTAGATGCAAAGAATTCTGGAAAATGAATGCAAATATTAAAGGAAGCTCCTATCAGTTCCCCATGGGGCACGTTTTCCAGCTTTGCGCCCGGAAAGAAAACACCACCCTTCCCATGTCCGAGGCTCCCGTCGTGGAACAGGGTTCCTCGAGGCCGGGGTTCCCACTTTTCCCGGCAAACGTGTCTTTCATTATGACTCAGCCCAGCCCGCTCCCTGCCAAGCGGCTGACGCGGGCGCGGAGGCGCCGGGGCCGCGGCTCGGGGGCGAGGGCTCGCGCGCTCCTCCCGCTTTACGGCTGCTGAAAACCGGCCGGCGCCGGCAGCCGTACCGCAGACGAGCCCGCGCCGCGCCCGCGCCCTCAGGTAATCCGAGTCCTTCGCTTTTCTGAAGTTTCGCCGCGAGCAGCTCGGCGCTCCGAGGCGGCGCGGCCCCCCACAACCCCGAGCCGTCGGGGCCGCCCTCCCGCCCCCTGGCGCGGACCGCACCCCGGCGCGGGTCCCGGGGCGCGCGGACGGGCGCCACCTCGAGGGGGCGGGGCGCCGGGCACCCCGGGACGCGCCCTGGCCGGGGGCGCCCCCATCCCGGCCCGAGGGGCCGGAGGTCTGAGAGCCGAGCCCCGCGGCCCCCCGAGGGCGCCCCCCGACGCGGACGCGCGCGCTCGCCGGCGCCCGGAGGGGCGCGGGGCGCGGGGCAGAGGCGGGCGCCGGCTGCGGGGCTGCGGGCTGGCGCGCAGGGCGCTGGAGTGCGGCTGCAGGGACGCCCAGAACTTTCTCCAGAAGTTTAGGAAACTGTTGCAAGAGCAGCCTGAGATGAGCGCCCGCCCTGATTTCGACCCTAGTGTTCTGGCTTCCGACCGCCTTTGCCCTGAAGGGTCCTTCTGCAGAGCTCTCCATCCTCTGGCCTCCAGCCCAGCTTTGCCCACATGCTTTATTGATTATTATTATTATTATTATTATTATTATTATTATTATTATTATTATTATTTTACCCCCTGTCGATTTTCCATCTTTCTTGGGTAGCTCATCTTTGGTGTCTGGCATTCTGTTGTCCCTCACCGTTCGAGTAATAAGCACACACACGCTTTCCGTTACTTTTCTGTCGTCCTTAGTGGTTGGTGTTTGCGTACTATCGTTTGTGCATCCTGAGGGCGGAGGAATGTGGTTCCTGGACCTGTAACAAAAGGTTGTTGCTAATCCCCAGGCTGCTTATCTCAGGTCACCATGTGACTGAGTTATTCAGGTGCATGGGCTGCTTCGATTAGCCATGCAGAGCAGAGGGCACAGGTTTATTTGAAACTGACCTTAAAGCAGATCTTGCTGCTGCTACTCTGGATGGACTGCATCTTGAGACACATGGACAGTTATTTCAAGTTTCCTGTGGTGTTCAGTGCATTTAGTTCAGTGCAGCAAACAGGTCTGTGAATGCCAGCATGAATAGCTGGAGACAGGTGAAGGGAGAAGAGAGACTCAACCCCTGTCCTCCAGAGACTCCGTGTCCACCTGGGGCCGTGGTGAGCGCTGGGATAGGAGCTCAAGCTTTTCTGTGTAGGTGGAGAATGGGTTTTAAACTGGCCTTTGATGTTTGAGTAGAATTTTCTCCATTCCTTTTTTTTTCCTAACAGGAAGAGGGATTTTTTCAAGAATACTTTCATATCAAACTATTCAGAGTTTTTTCTGCCTTTGCTATCACCAGTAATCGCAGCTATCAAGTATTCTGGGAAATGTAAAAGTAACTTCTCTGCAGGCGGGTAATCTAATGTATTCCTGGTGCCATGCAAAGAGTATTATACACACTTTTACTATAGGACCAATGAGAATGAAGTGATCGTTTATTTACTTCATTTCTTTATTGTTTACTTGAAGCATTATCAGCTCTAGGAAGAGAGCTCAATATTTTGTATTCACGTAGTCTGCAAGTATTTATTGAGCGCTTACTACCTGCCAAGCATTGTTGTCGTCATTGGAGTAAATAAAGCACTACCTTCTTAGAATATACATCCTGGCAGAGGCAGAATGTATATTATATATCACATATATAAGTAGTGTATATGACATCTAATAAATAAAATATATATATAATATGTAGCCAATATAAAATAATATATATATATAGAATAGGTCATAAATATTAAAAAATTCATACTATAAGTGCTGTGGAGAAACCAAATAAGAAAGGGTGTGTGTGTGTGTATGTTTCTTTAGTAGTTTAAAATAGGACTATAAAGAAAGGCTTCAAGAGAAGGTGACATTTCAGTCTGCTTGAATCAGGTGAGAGTGAGCCATGTGATCTTTGGGATAAGAGCTTTCCGGGTGCGTGGTGCATGCTGGGTGTTCAAAATCAGCAAAAAAAGCCAGTGTGGGTGGAGTGAAGAATGGAACTAGGGTATGTGGTTTTAAATATGATAGGTGCTACATAGTACTAAGTTGTTAAGTAAGTGATTGTAATGACTAGCAGCTGTTATATGGCAGCAGGAAAACTTAGATACCAGGGCTAACAAAGAAGCAGGTTTATTGCACCAGTGCTGACTTAGTGGATTCTCATCCAAAGGCTAAGCTCCATCTGTAAGAAGTCAGGGCTTATATATACTTTAAGTTTCTACAAGGTTCTGGATGGCTTTGCTTTAGCACCTGAACATTGTCAGCTATGACGTGGCTATATACCAAGAAGTGAGTTATATAGCTGCATACCAAGGAGTGAGCAAAGGGTCAGTAGTCTTGGGACCTCCTAGGTCCTTTCTGAGTCATGGCGGTAGATGGTCTAACATGAATCAAGATTCATGCCAGGCACTAAGTTGCATACCAGGAACTGAGCAAAAGGTTGTTACTAAGACCCTCAGGCTGCCTATCTCAGGTCACCATGTTTGATTTTGTTTACTTGAAGAAATCTGGGAAGCTTTTGGGACATTGTGATCAGAGCTGGCTAACAGAATTGTTTAACTTTGTTTTTCTGGCTGCTGTGCTGAGAATAGACAGTGGGGGTACCAGTGAGGCTATTTTAATAATCCATGTACCAGATGACAGTGGAGGTGGTAAAAAGTTAAGATTCTAATTATATTTTGAGGCCACAGTCCATCTTCTTGTAGTACAATCCATTTTAGGATCTGGTGACAGATTAGATAGTGTGAAAGCAAAAAAAAAAAAAAAAAATTAAGGAGAATTAGTTGCTGAAACAATTGTAAAGACAGTCTTTATCTACTGAGATAGGGAAGAAAGGAAGAGAATGATGTGGTAGTAAGGATTAAGAAGTTGGCTTTGAATTAAGGATTAGATGTGTTTTAGTGGAAACATTAACCAGGAATTTTGAAGGAAGGCCAGCTGAAAGCTATTCATTTAGGAAACAGCATAAAACGGGTCTTAAAAGAAAAGGAATTGGGTAAATTCATCAAAAATATGTGGGGTTAGAAAACTGAAGAGGATCAAGGACTGAGCCTTGGGGACACTCCAACAATGTGAGGTAAGGAGCAATCAGCAAAATATTCTGATGAAGAGAGCTGTATACTTGGTAAGTAAAGTGCTGGAGAATGTGGAATCATCTCTTTTAAAGATGATGGTTGAGAATTTGTTTAGCAAAGGAAATAACTGATGACCTTTGTGGAGGTTTAGTTGGAAGACTGATATAAGGTGAGTTTTAATGATGTGCAAAACCATTGTATGCTGTTACAGTAATGTGGAAGAGCCAGTAGAAATGAAAAATTGATGATGCAATAAAGAGTGGAACAGTGTTAAGTAGATAGAGAGGAAACAAGAGGGATTATCTGATGGGCTATTCATTTAAATGTAGTAAGGGTGATGAAGGGCGTAGGGTGTATGTGCATCGAGGCAGGAACAGGTGTCTGGATGTTCTCTTTGTATAACTTTTTTCTTATTGTAAGGGGCCGACAGCTGTGACATGTGAGAAATTTGTATGAGACGTTATCTTTTTTCCCATTGGGTCAGGGATACATTCCATGAAAGAATACGTTGAAATTCTGAGACTTTCTTGAAGCAAAGTACTTTGTGTTTTGTTGAGAAAAGAAGAGAGGAAATTTCTACTTGGGGCAAAACTTGGAAAGATAGTTGAGATCATAAAATTAAATTTAGCTAGAGGCAAAGGAAGAAATAAAGTAAGCAAGATCAAATGGTACTGTGAAATCTGGGAAAGACTATATGATATGGAGAGTAAAAACACTGAATCTTCCCTCGTGTACTAACTACTGTAAAGTTCTTAGAATATTACCATCATGACAGAGACATACTTTTCTTTTTAAATCAGGTGTGATCTGATCGAAAACTTGGTGGTGCTTATTGCTGGTGGTGCAACTGCTTATGGAGATGCTGTTAGAACTGGAAAGATGTTAGCTAGCAATAGGTATCAGGTTGGACTTTGAAAATGTCCAACAACAGAGACTGAATTGGCAGCATAATGTGTGGAGAGCTTACTTATTTTGATAACATTGTGCATAGATATTGAAGTTTGGCAAGATGGAGGAAATTATTGGAATAGGAAATAGTACCTTGTTTGAGATGATTTTCATTCACTTATTTAAAGACCTTTTGTTCGTTGGGTTCTAATCATAAAACAGGATTTTATGTAAGTCCTTTGTGGGACTAGTGATACCAAGATGCAAATAACCTCATGCTTGCCCTCAATTTACCATTTGTAATAGAGAAAAGAAGAACTGAATGCACACACATATTCTGACAGAATTGATAAATGCCTTATGAAGAGTACTGAGTGCTTTGAGAGTGTTTTTTTCCAACTTTTTTTATTACGGAAATTATCTGACAAACAGAAATAGAATAGTAAAATGAGCCCCAATGTACTCATCACCCTTCATAATTTATCAATTTTCTGCATCAGCCTTCACAATCTATCAATTTTCTGCTGATCTTGTATATTGTTAGAGAATAGAAAAGGGAGAGATTGTTTCTTTTATATGTCAGAATAGGAAAACTTCAGGAAGCTTCTTCTATATGGAGATGTAGAACATTGAACTGAATTGTAGAGTTCTCAGTTCTAGTTCTGTACCTACCTATGACTTTTTGGGTAGCTTTCTATTACTCAATTTACTTTCACTGTAGAATATGATTGTTATTAAACAAACAGTAAAGGGCTGTATACAGTTAAGGCCCTCAGGCCACATCCTCCCTGGTGCCTGTTTTTGTAAGTAAAGTTTTAGTGAAACACAACTGCATTTCTCAGTTGATTGTCTTTGTCTACATTTGTCACAAACTATAGAGTTGACTAGTTGAGACAGAGGTAGTGTGGCTAGAGAACTTTAAAATATTTGTTGCTTGGTCTTTTCCAGAATGCTTGCCAATTCCTCTTCTACATTACCTCTAAGATTCTTTTATGTCCAATATATTGATTTATTAACAATGTTCTGTACTAGTGGACTATAAATTAGTAATAAATGATATTTTTTGAGCTTTCGCAAAGAGCCAGCATTTTTGAAATTGTGTATATGTACTAACTTGTTTAATCAGCACCAAAACTCCATCTGGTAGGTTCTATTATTTCTGCAAATGAAACTGTGACATAAAGTGGGTAAATAATTTGCTCAGTGTTACAAAGTAATGTCATGGAGCAGGGCTGTCTTGTTTCAGCATCTGTATTTTTAATTAGAATACTCTCTTTGTCTCTTTAGAGACATAGAAAAAATATCTGTGGAGAAATTTGTTCAATCAGAGAATGAAAATCAATTCATAAATCAATGATTCACTCTTAAAGTCTTAAATATTGTGTTTATAGATGTAAAAACTTTAAGATGTGACTAATCCTGAATATACCTTACAGTTGAACAATATATGAAATACAAATATGCCTGGATAGAAAATTCTAGTACATTATCATTTTTTCATGAAACCTTAGTGGAGATTTCAAAGTAGGCCACTGGGACCATTAATATTTCTTCTGACAATATTAACCAGTTTTCAGCAGTTCACAAGTCCATCTTCTGAGTATATTACGTGAGTGCTAAGTACAAAGGATTGGGTGTTAGAGGTCCAGAAATTTAGTCCCAGTTTTGTTCACTGCCAACTTTTGTGTCCATGTCTTCTCTGACCCTCTGGCCTCCTTTTTTTTTTTAATATTAAAAGCAAGGAGATAGCTTACGATCACCTTAAGGCTTTCCACAATTCAAAACTATAATTTTTAATATGGTACAGTCAAATAAATAGATAACAACATGGAATAACTAGATTTGTTAAGGCAAATTTTAAACTCCTTTTCCTCTCCACACACACAAACACAATATGGATAGGTATACACATAACTATCATCATGCCATATGATATATCTATAAAACTGATGTGATTTATTTTTGTATGTGACATATATGGTATATTGGGAATTGAATATCTGTCCTTGTGTTTGTGTGTGTGTGTGTGTGTTTTTGAAGATTTATTTATGCGTACAAGAAACTGGGGTACAGACCTGAGGTGTGGGGGTTGAGAGGATTCACCAGAGATAGAGTGGGGAATAGAACAGGCAGATGGACCAAATACACTGCAGAGGGGAGCAGCGAGCAAGACAGGAGAGATGTGCTGTGCCATGTAGGTTGTTCCCTGGCTGGCCGGGGATCGAACTCATGCTGCAGAGGCTGTGGATTACTTCGAAGTGCTGTGCTTAACCCCTTGTGCCACCAGGGAGGCCCCTATTTGTGTGTTTTTGTATTTGTGTGAGGGATGGTTTTTTGTGTTCAGAACATATATGGGAGGTGAGCTTAATGAATTCCTTTGACCACTAATATGGTAGTGTTTCTCATATTTTTGTTAACAAAATTTTATTCATTGCTCAATTTATTTGCCAGTTTAAAACAGATAGTATGGATTGTCTGTTTTATACTGTTAGATGGGATATTCATGTCAGACAAAATTGTAATTTAATTGTTTTGACATTTTGATCTGAGCTTTTTTGATAAAAATGGTGATTTAGTTTGCATTGAAATCTAGTATTTTTACCTCAGCATGATTTTTCCATAACTTCTTTTGAAATATAGTATATTTTTTTAAAAATTTCATTTTAATCATAATGGGATTTTTTAATCTCAGTATTACCACCATATGATTTGATAAGAATGTTACAGATATATTTTTAGGGATATTTAGTTGTGAAAAACTTTCAAGAATCCAAGAACCCTTTAAAAGCATGCAATGCAAATTCTGTATTTTTGAGTTATTTCCATTGCATGTGATACTATGAATGTCTTCTATATTACAAGAGACTTCTGGCTTTTTTACAAACTTGGAATGTAAGGTTATTCATGAACTTCATTTTTATGGCTTGACTTTGTTAGTCTAGCCTCATATATTGGTAAATTTATAACTCTGCATAGACTGTGCACCTGTGCACTGAGTCCAATCACCGTTGGTGACACAATAGCCTGAAATAACGTATTCTTAAATGTACTTTGGGTCTCCTTATCTTTTTTATACTGAAAAGGTAGAAGAAAACCACAAAGCAGAAACACTTTAAAACAAATCATACTCTTTCTATAAACAGTAGAAATTTTTCCTCACCCTTCATTTGCATTTTAACACACTACTCAGTAATTTGACAAATTCTTGGGGCATTTCCTGGGTCTAAGACACACTTACATTCTGGTCAGTTCCCAAAGGGGCCTTTCAGGTTTTTTTAACCAAACCTAAAATGCATTCCTGCTAGGTTTCAGAACTCTCAGAGTGTGTTCAAACTAATGTAAACACCTTCTGGTGCTCTGTAACACTTTTTGAAATGCTGGCTATAGAAGTCAGCTTGAAATTTTTAATTACATTTAGGTGATAAAAGCATCCTTTATCTGACCTTCTCAGTGTTGTAAATCGGACTGGGAATAACTTAGAGTCCTTAAAGTTTTGGACTATTTCCCTAAATTTAATTTTGCTAAATTCCCAGAAAACTTTAAAACTAAGAATCAGGTACTTTAATGGAAGATGACTGCTCATTATGCAGGAAACCTACTTTCATATGTGTGTGTTTGTAAAAATTGCTTCAAGACTTTACTCCTTCTTGTTGAGAAGAGATAATGTGTGAATAATATTTCTCAGGGAGACTCTGTTTATAGGAGATATATGGTTCCTAGAATAAGCCTTTTTCTGATAAGTCATAGTTGAGATCATAGAGTGTTATAGTTATTCCACTTTTAAGAATTTTCCCCAAGATAGCCTAATCACCAAGAGTCTAGAGGCTACCTCAGAATAGGCCTGCCTAGATGACTTAAGAGTTACTATCTTGGAGCTGGAGAGAAAGAGATGATTCTCCAGTTGGGCCTCTGCGAGCTCTGTTGGAAGGCTTTAAGCCACATGACTGTCTTCTTGTTAACATGACTGTCTTCTTGAACTATAATTAGCTAAAAACAATTTTTTGAGGAAATAATTAAGGAATTTAACTGGCAGATATTTAAAGGCATAAAGCAATGTGACATCCAATGTAAAATAAATAATTTTTAAAATAATTCAAGACTTCTAAATAATTTCTTGATTGCAGTACGTCACCAAAATATGTATTATATATTTTCAGACCTCAGGATGAGGAATAGATTGGCATACAGGTAGGTAGTTTGTGATAGCCATATCATTTTTAGTATAAGCTTATTATGTACCATCAAACACTCAGATTATTAGTATTTTTCATCTACTTTGCTGTTATTCGCTTTCCTGGTTTTTACCCACACTAAGAATGTTCCCCTTCCCACTTTCTATTTCCCTCTTATATCTCTGGCATTAAGATACTAAGATTTATGTGAGATGCTTTCCCCTTTCTTTTACTTTTTATTTTGAAGTTATAGATATACAGGGATATGAAAAGGCTATACATAAAGGCCCTGTGTTCTCTTTACTCAGTCTTTCCTATTGGTTGCATTTTATATAATTAGTGTAATATCAAAATGTGGAGTCAACATTGTACAATGTGAGTGTATAGGTCTGTGTAGATTCATGCATTTACCGCCACAGTAAGACACAGAAATATTTCATACCACAAAGATCCCCTTACAGCATCCTGCAAAAGCTATTCTGAAAGAATCATGGGTATTTATTAGTTGGGAGTTACTTTTTTCCTTCTAATTTTTGAAATGCTTTTATACAAATGCTAGATCAGTTTGTATTCTGGGCGCCATAAGAGAAATATAATTATTAGACTGCCATAGAACTTAGACAGTTACTGTACTTATAAACATAAAAGTTTTTGAAAGCTCATAGCCAGGTTACCTTTAAAAACTTTTGGTTTGGAAGATTAGATATTAATATTCCTAAAGACAGGGATCTGGTGATGGCATGTAGTTTTGTTCATTTTTATGGCTAATTCTTATATGTATCAGAATTGACCAATGCTTAAAAGAGAAAATGTGGGAGCAAATATAAAAATGGATGTTACTGAAAGTCTGAAGCACCCTATATCTTCTGTGGAACTCAGAGTTGGAGGAAAATAACATGTCAGCATTATTGACAATGCTATTTAATGACATTGTGCCACGTTTGATTTAATAGGTATTAATGTCTACAGCAACGATGTTAATGTCACAAACTTTATTTTATTTGATCAACATCACATGAGGATAATTATTCTTCGATAATTATTTAAGAAATCTTAGATAATGAGACTTAGAAATCTCTCCTAATAGATTTTCTCAGAAGTATTTTCAAACAGTCATAGTCTGGGATTTCAGTCTTATGTACTGGCACATGAACAGTGTAAATGAATTGTTAAGGTACAGTTTATATTTAGTTCTCACAGCTAATATTACTTTATTAGCATCATTTGTTTGAAAATTTAGAATTTTGAACATAGGAAATTGTAGCTGCATAAGCAATAAATAAGTTTTGTAGACACTGGAAATTTTGAACTTCAATAACAGTAACTACTTTTCTTAGCCCTTTTTTATTCTTTTATGTTATCTGAATAAAACAAAAAATTCCTGTCTCCTCAGTTTTTACTCTGTTATCTGAATGTTACTCATAATATTGCCATTGTTATATTTAAACATTAAGTCCAGAAAATTTTTTTTTCATTTTGTTCCTTATCAGTTTTTCAAGGTTAAAACAGGAAACCTATTTATTTTGTTTTCTTCATTTACTTTGCTAACTTTGAGAGTTGGGAACATAGAAAGGGTAAGAGAGCGTGTTTATCTCCTCAAATAGATTTTATTCTTTTCCACCAGTTGAAAATGATACAGATTTCTTCCAAAATCCTTAATGTCACTCAGGATGAAAATAAGAAAAATATTTTAATAGTTATTAAGTATTGAACATGTTTCAAGTTAGTGAAAAAAATTGATATTGTATATGTAGAAAGAGAAAGTGGCTTGGTTTTTACCTTTACCAAAGATAAGTTGGTATGTTTCCATCTGTCCTTACCTCTGTATCAACATCATTTGGGGAATGCTGGTGTGAATTCTGGGGTTTACTTTATTGCCAATATTAGAAACAGTGAAATTGGTGAGATTCGTGTGACTCATTATCATTGTATCACTGGTTCTCCCCTTAACGAAGAACATTCCTCTGAATGTCTGTGCTTCCTGGTATACATCTATCCAAAAGCAGATGTTCTCTTCTTTGCTCAGTATCAAATATAAAAATCTAATTTGTAATTTTTCATTTCATTGTTACCAAGGATTCAATTTTAAGGAAAGGAGAAAACTACATAATAGCTGCTTCTATGTTTATATTATAATCTAGACATTTTCCTAGAATGTATTCAATTTGAACTTCTAAGCATTTTTTTTATGATTAAAAAAATCAGTGTGTTCAGGACAAAGTAGTTACAAAACCTGTAAATCAATGTTTGGTAAAAATAACTTGCCATTATACTTGTCTCTATCTCTGATTATTTAAAGAATTGCTCTATTTCTCATGTTTTTTTTTTTTTTTTGATTTGTCTTTGGAGGTAGTGAGAAAGATATCTTTTACCCATTTTTACAACTCACATTTTGTCTACATAATTATTCATTTTAAACACAAAAATTGCTTCATAACTGATTAAACATTGCTAGTTAATGCACTGCTAAGGCTAATGGAAGGATTAAAGAAGGGTCTTCACAATTTGGAATCTGTATTTTAGTAGCTCACCTTTGAGCAGTTTAATCCCTACTAGGATATCTGCCTCGTTTTTCTCTTGCACATTTTGACCCACTTATTATTCTTATGACCACCTTTTAGAATTTAATTTATTCCTTTCTTTAACATGATATTAATAATAGACCACAATACAAGGATTGTTGTAAGAATAAATTAAGGTGGCTTGTAGGGGAACTACATTATTCTACATACTTGAATATTTTTGGAGTTAGTCAAATCTGGGTTTAGATCCTGTTTTTTCCATCTCATTATTTTACTTTGTAATTACTGGCAACTCAGTTGGCCTCTGTCCTTTACATGCTAAAATGGAAATGATCTCACCTATCTCAGAAGTTAAGATCTTTTTACTTATAAGTTAAAGATTGCAATTTGCATAGTAAATCTGACCGTAATATATGTGAAGTACCTAGTATACGCTATGGCATCCAACATAATAAATACTATTCTTTCTCCTTCCCTTTTCACCATTTTCTCATTCTTTACAGTCTCAGGGAAGGATACCTTGTGAGATCAGATATTGGCCGGGAAGAAACCATTTTGTTCTCTGTTCTTTGGCAAGCCCAGGCAAAGGACACTTTTTCTAAAAGGAAAGTCTTCATTGAAGTTAGTGAGGGGGTTTCCTTGTGATGATAGTCGACAGATTTTACAAGTCACCATCCAGCAACAGTTGTCGACATCTGCTCATCTAATACTGTCACTCCTCTGCTTAAATATCTCTGGTGGTGCCTTGCTTCTTAGCCCACTGAACAAGGCCCATTGTAATCTGACCTCACTTTCATCTCCTGTGCCTTACTGGACATAATTTTGATAGAATTCCCTAATTGCACCCTTTCTGGAATGTCTTTCACCCTTTTTCTCTATATGACAAGTGCCTGTATGTTCAACAAGACTGAGTTAAAATAGTCTTTTTGTAAATTTCTATCCACCCCACCCCCAGAGCAGTTATACTCCCTGTTTTGGTATTGTATTCTCTTGTAATTTGACTGTCTTTATTAATATAATTTTCGATGAGTCTTTATTTTTACCCCCATGTTCTGTTTGTCACATGGAGATAATGTCTTCTTCTTTGCCTCTATACTCATCTAGCATTACAGTGCCTAGTTTATGCTTATTAAATGCATTAAATTAATTTATCCTCATAACTGAAATTAAGTCCCCTATAATATGCTACAACGTAGCCACCCAAACCAAAGCTACCCTGAATTCTGCCTCTACCACCAATATAAAGATGCACTTCCCCAACTAGATTGTAATCTCTTAAATATACTCTAAAATTAGACTTGGCAGGTACATAGAGGTTGCCTGGGCTAACATTAGATAGGATTTGTGATTGAAGATACAACTTCATCTTTTTTTTTTCCTACTGCCTTTTTTGCTGCATAAGCAAAACTGGTGTCATCGAAAGAGAAGATAGGTTAATAGACAGAAATTGACAATTTGTTTTCTCTGAGAGTGTTTGAGAATATCAAACAGGACCAGATTTTTCCCCTTTGCAAGATTACAAAGGAAGATAGCACAACAAGAGAGAGATTGAGAGAGAAAGAATGTGTTTGGGTGGGTAAGTAAGTGGGGCAGGGATGAGAAGGAAGATGAATCTGGGATCATACAATGGAAGTCTGTTTCTCATAGTCCACAAAGACATTTGAAGCAAGTAGGAGAAGAATTTGGTGAGGAAAGAAGAAAGAAGCTTGAGAGTATAAAAGATGTTCAAGCGTTGTATTAAACAGCTATTGGAAAACATAGAGAAATTGAAAAATTAAATAGACTAGAGAGATGATGTTTTGATACTGATATTAGATAGCATTAGCTTAACAGCTATTTAGAATTTGCCTTATCAAAAGTTTGATATGCCCTCTCCATCTTCAGCACATTCTTTGTCTTGTTTTTTGATACTGAACATGTGAATATGAAAAGTGAGCTTGGTAAACTTGAAGTGTTATATTTTTCCAACATCAGCTCATTGCTGTAACAGCTTTATTTTATGTGTCCTTCACTGGGAGCATATTACAACCTTCATGGAAATATCTAAATAAATTAAAACTAATAAACCACTAGAAGTTTTGGAATACAGTAATACTATGTTCATGTTTGATTGTTCTCTGTAGAACATGATTTTTATGTTCATGGAGGTTTAAGTTACTTTTAAGAGATCATCTCATTTAGCCCTTTTCACTTATAAAGAATTGTTACATGACTTGCTCAGACTCACATAGCTCTGACTCAAATGATAACCAAAGTAGGACAGAAATTGGTGTCCTGGCTTACAACCTAGATCTCTGCTGCTATTAAATTTACAAGTTGGTGTTTTTTAACAAAGGACTTTTGTTGTTAGAAATATCAGTCTTCCTATTTTTTATTAAAATGTGTGGATACAATTTTTCATCCATTGTTTCATGTTCTGGTGAAGCTGTTAGGGTTGCTTCCTAATTTAGTTAATATTTTCTTCAATCTTCTGTTATGTTTCTTGGGGCTTCAGTGATGGTCTTAGCTGCAAGGCAGCATTTTTCTAAGGCAGAGAAAGACCTGAGGTAATGGGCAAGAGTAGAGAGGAGGTAGGCTGGATGGAAGGGGTTGTATAAGGGAGTGGTACCTAGTATGTTTAGAACATTTCCACTAATCTTTGACAACTGAGAAAGCAAGGATTATGTGGTAAAATTCTTCACCTCCTTTTTAAATGTAATTATATCTTGAAATACATTTTGACAAATAGTTGGTGTCAACCTGGTTATGTGTAAATAATTTTGTTTTGTTATTGATACTTTATGGGCTCATGAAGTCCAGAAGGCATAGGAGATACTCTTCCAGAATCTGTATTGCAGCTGAGGGAGAAAAGGCTCAAATGAGACTTCTTAGTAGATGACTGTAGGGTAAGGTAAAATTATCAGGCTTTTCTGCCCTCCCACCATTAGGATTGATGATGGAACCCTGTGGTCCTGAATGCATGCCTGATGGTGGGCACCTGGAGTAGAGTGTGGGCATATGTAGGTAGATACACCTGGCCTGAGAGACTGGACTTATAAGGATGGCCTCACGGGGACGGGATGCCAGCAGAGTGCAAGAGACCAGAAGGAGAAAGAGCCAAAGCGAAAAAGAGCAGAAGAGCGGAGCGAAAAAGAATCATTGAAGCAAAGGCCAGGAGAGAATGCTGGAGAGCCCAGAGAGAGTGAAGACTTGTTGGGGGCTGGGAGGCCTGCCAGCCCCCTGGCCCCCCAGCACCCCTGCCTGCTGTGTACCTGGTAAATCCCAATAAAAGCCTGCAAAAGCCACTGAGGGATCCAGGACTCCTCCTTTACCCAGTCTGCCTGATCATAGAGACCCTGTAGTGTTCCTTGCTGCCATTACAGTGACTCAGTGACTTGAGCCATACCTGGGAAGGGAGAGATAAGAGACCGCTGTATCTGAAACTGGAGGAGATGTCAAGTTTGAGGATAGTGGCAAAATAGGGAAAATGAAAATGAATGCTGTTTATTTGATTTTCTCATAGTTGATATTAACCATATTTTGGAGTTCTGTGCATCTGTGTTGAATTCATTTGGTAATTTTAGCCCAGTTATAGAATCACTGAGTGCTTCACCATCAAAATTGGAATTAAAAATGCTGGTTTAGGATCCTCATATGAAGTATACCACTGTAAGTTTCAAAAATAGGTTCTTTACTTGGATACAGTCTTTGAAATGGGATTCAACTGAAGCTTTACAAATTGGTATTAGAACTTGTAATGACAGCAATCTTGCCTTTTGTTCATATTTTCAAAACCACCTGCATGCTATATTGTTCATGCTCTGTAATTATGAAGTGATGTGAAAGAATTATTTAATTTCTTGGAAAGTTGCCTTAACATGTTAATGGATCTCTGGCAACATAACATTGCCAAGATTAAAAATGAAACCTGCTTTACAGATGATCTGACTTTAAAGGTATATAAATGCATGCTTGCATGCTGTTAAAGCAATATGAAAACACAAAACATAACCCAAAACAATTCTTCCCTCCCCCATCAATGATACCTATAAATACCCTACCCTCTTAAAGTAAGAGGATACACTAGAATACACTAAGAAGTATGGCATCTGGTAGCAAGCATATGCTGTAAAACATACAAACTATTTTTGGCTTTTTTTCTTTCTTCATGGAATTTAAGCCCTTTGTGTGTTTCCTTCTTGGATCAGGAAGAAAAAGAATTCAAATATCAATTTGTGATTGCATTCATTTTTTTGTTCTTGTAGAAAAACAATATGGCAAAAAATGGAAACATGCACATTTATTCCTACTAGACTTTGGCTATAAAGATTCAAGTGTTGGGCCTCTTTGGTGATACAGGCAGTTGAGTGCAGCACTGTGAAGCTGTCCACAGCCTCTGCAGCATGGATTCGATCCCAGCCAGCCAGGGAGATACCCACATGGTGTGGCAGACCTCTCCTGTCTTGCCTGCTGCTCCCCTTGGCAGTGTGTTTCAAGTCTCAGTCTGCCTGTTCTGTTCCCCAGTCTGTCTCTGGTGAATCCTCTCACCCTCCCACACATCTGCCTGTACCACAGGCAGATGCATGAATAAATAAATTAAAAAAAAAGATTCAAGTATTATAGGTCATGTGTTTAAGACCTATTGTTACATTTTCTAATAGCAAAATAAAATTATTTAAGAGAGTATTTTCTTTGAAAAACAAACATTTTTTCTAAAGGTCAAAGTAATACAGAATCATTGCAAACATCCAGAAAGCCTAGGAATGTATTAAGAATATAGTAAAAATCACCTATAATTTACTACCCAGAAATGTCCTATTCAAATCTGTTGCTATTTACAGGTGACATACATAGAAAAACCCTAAAGATTCTGTAAAAACCTTGGCATTTTTTTCTCTATTTTTTTCTTTCATTTTTGAGACATCAGAAATTTTAACATTTTGCTTTTTCCACATATATATCTAAAACATTTAAAATACCTAATTTATGGTACAAGATTGACTTGGTCATATTAAAATCTATTTCTATTGTTGGGCATTTAAATTGTTTGATAAAACACTTCTTTATTTGAGGCTTTCCTTATCAACTTAGTAAGCTTATTGAATACTAATTTAAGATTAGATTTCTTTTGCTCATTCTCTGTATTATGTGCTAACTTCTGGGATTTTTCTCTTCCTCTTCTTTGTGAAAAACTTCCAGTTCTCAATAGCTGGTATGACAGCTTCAGCTTAGCTGTGATGGATATATTGTGATTGTACGAAAACAAAATATACATGGTTCCTTTCATTAGGTTACCATGAGCCTTCACAGGAGAATTTTATGCAGCTTAAGAGTCATAAATATAATTAATTAGAGAGAATATATAGAAAGATGCTAATTAGAATGTAAGGAATGAAATGCTGCTCATTCACTGTAGTTTATTTTTTTCTAGTATTAAGCATTTTGCTTTAGTTGTATGAAAATGAAGTATTTTATACCAATATTAATACTGATGGCTGCATGAATTAACTATTGATTTTTTTATGTATAATTTATTTTTATTGATCTCAAGAGTACAACAACAGTTTGTCAGTATTATATTGGCTATACAGGTCATATCTGAGTTTAATAATTATATTCTTTTCAATAAAATTTATCCTTTTGTAGGAAAAGATGGATAGTGTTGTGGACAAAATTATTGAACAATATATTTGATCTTTAGATCCTTTGATGTGGCTGTGTGGGTTTTCACCTGGTTTAGCATTCTTTTCTTTATAGTGGGGAAAAAAACACTACTTTGTGCAGAGTAGATTGCTATTCAAAACAATATATATTTCTTTAGGAAAGTTTTCTTGACATTCCTTTCCCCAAATTTCTTGGTAATTTATTTTGTGAAATGAAATGAAATTTAATTATTTCTGGAAATAGTCAAAAAATTAGATAATAAACCGGGGTCTACATTTTTATTTAATAAGATGCTTTTTGATAGCATTTGACTATCTTAGTTCCCTTATATACTTTGCAGAACTTCTAAGAAAATACTCTTATGTATGGTGCATGCATGTGTGTATTGTGAGTTTATTATTCTTATAATACTGGTATGCTAAAATTACTTACAATAGATAGCTTACCTGTTATTATATATGATGAATTTTACATCTCATTTAAAGTATAATTTTAGATGGAAATAACAAATTATATATGTGTGTATTCTACTTAAATTATTTTAGGAATTTGTTAAATAAAATATGATTTATTCTTTCTCAGGTTTTCATTATAGTCATCTCTAAATTTCAATATTCTATTAATTTAATACCCTTGTTTTACATGAAAAACATGTGAAAAATACTAGTTTGCCAGTTGAACCCTGATTTTTGTTTTAAAATATTTCTCCATTATGTGTTCCTTCTTAAATGTTATTACTTATTTCCATAAATGAATGTTGACTAGATCATTTATCATTCATTATTGCAAAAGCCTTAGAACGCAACACAAAGACAGCTTTAATGAATAACTGAGTGAAATGTTGCTGTCACTATTTTTCCAATGCAAATCAAAATATATGTTCATTTTGTTTTCACAGATCTGTTGGAATAATTAAAATTTCCTCTGTCTATAATTTTTACAGTTTGTTTAATAATAAGTTGTTGAAATATTAGCAAATAATTATTGTGTGTATTAGGAACTTTCAGTAGGGTTTTTTTTAGGAACAAAAATATAGAAGTGCTTTGAAAACCAGTGAAAACTTGAGAGGAAATAGAAAAATCTTCGCTCAGTATTGTAGATAATTTTCAATATAAAAATGACTGATGTAAAAAATAAAGTTAGAGCTGGATTCAGATGAGATCAGACTCATTCAGGGTGCTATGGCTGTAGACAGATCTGGATTTAGAATTGACAAGTGTGAGATGATTTAGAGGATCCAGTCAGTGCCGACAGATAGGTAAATGTCTCTATGTTCATCTTTGCATTAGGAGATAATAGCTCTCAGGGCACACTTTTGAAGTGAAAGTAAGAAAAAGTAAAAGCACTACTTAGGACAAGTGTTATTCTTGGAATTCAGTAAAATAAGTGCAAGTCATTGTTCAGAGTTAGAAGTAGGATGGGTACTACAGAATTTAGATCTTACTGTAATGTTTTCTTTTTAATTGATTGATTTATAACATAGAGGTGCTAGTAGACTCTAGTTTATAAAAATGGTAATTCAACAATCCCATTTTCTTCATTGTCCACATTCTATCATATTACAAAGCTATTGTGAATAGTTTATATATCCTTGGGCTTTAATTAGTCATGGGAACATGCAGTATTTAAAAGTAGAAGTAGTTGCTCAGTCTCTGATAGATAACTTGCTCAGTGAGTCACCTTTAGAAGAATGCTACATAAAACAAACAATTGTATAGATGAGACATTTAGGAAAATACAGTTTTGTTCTGGGTTTGCAGGGAGGGATTTGCAGGTTTTGTGAGATCCTGCAGTGAGTGAAGCAAAATCTGCATTATAGCACATTATCTCCTACAGGGAAGAACCAGCAGGACTGCTTATGGTTCTCAACTATGTCTTCTTTGTATGCTTTTGTCTTACTATGTAAAAAGCCTTCCACTAGCTGGAAACAGTAGCATTGTTGTAACACTGAGAGAAAAGGATAAAAGAATAATGAAAACTATCAACTACATGAGGACCTTTATAACCATGCTTGACAAGAAGACTCTGAGTCAAGTTGAAAGGTGAATACATTACATAAGCTGATACAATTTTGCTTAACACTAATTCATTTAAAAAAAAAAAAGCTATCAAATTGGATGGGGATAAAGCCCACAGGTTAAGTGAAGGATATTTATTTTGTAGGTATATCTAAAATTCTTTTTGTGAGAAAACTAAAAAGTAAATTTAATGCTACTCTAATGATTATCTTTTTTGTATTTTTCTTCTCTCTTAAAAACCTGTTTAAGAAGTAGAAGCTAACTAAAAACTGCAAAGCTGAGTAAGAATTACATTTAAAAGTAATCACTAGGAGTTAGAAAGTATATTTGGTAATTGGGAAGCTGATATATATATTGGTGGGAGAAATTAGGATTCCAAAGTATATCTATTTCTGGCCTACAATATTTCTTGGCTTTAACATTTGTTATTTTCTTGATTTAGACTCTGTTGTCTTTAGTTTGTAGGGTGATTACATAGGCTAATGTCAAAGTCCATTTAAGTCCTTTTAAAGAGTTTTATATTTAAAGAAATAATGCATACAAGACTCTACATTTTTTTTAAAGATTTATTTATGCGTGCAAGAGCTGGGGTTCAGACCAGAGGTGTGGGGGGTGAGAGGATTCACCAGAGACAGAGTGGGGAACAGAACAGGCAGATTGACCGAAGTACACTGCTGAGCGGAGCAGTGGGCGAGTCAGGAGAGGTCGGCTGTGCCATGTGGGCTGCTCCCTGGCAGGCAGGGCATCTGACTCTTGCTGCGGAGGCTGCTGACAGCTTCATAGGTTGCGTCTTAACCCCTTGCATCACCAGAGGGGCCCACAAGACTCTACTTTTTAATTCTTAACTTTATAACAGTTTTTCAACTGAAGGTAAACAATAATACATTTTATTGTACAAATATTGTACCCGTAAGTTAAATTCTGAAATGATCACTTTAAAGTTTGTTAGATTCATTTTACTCTTGTTTCTTAGTTATTGTAATTTCTGTCATTTTTCAGGGAGCAAGGGCATTCTTATTGTTAAACCATTTATACTGCCTTATATAATACAGAAACTCTTTTCTGCTTCACATATCAGCAGTAGGTAGTTGGTAAGCTTCAAACAAATTTTTTCAATGAATGAAATTGTTGTAATTATGTTTTCATTTGATAGAATTTATCTCATATAAAAGCTCTAGGATTTTCATGCATTAAAGTGAGTTTTGACAAAATTGCAAGTAAATGTTGAGTTAGATTAATATATGTTTTTTCATTGTATTGAATAATTGTCATTTTCAAATAGCACTTTAAGATATAATTTACTTTCTGGTAAAAATGTTAATAAAATGCTAAAATGTTTGTCAAATTTTCCTTCTTGTAATGATTGGAAATATTTCATGTATCTATCATAGAAAGGAAGAAGTTGGTGACTATGCCATTAGTTTTAAGCATTTTACAATCTTTAGTAAGAAGATAGTTTCTATTAAAGCCTAGGAAGCATTGATGTCTTACTTAAGGAATAATATTTTAATGATTAAATGGTATTGATAATTTTAAAGTATGTATTTTAAAAAAGATTTAT
Source organism: Talpa occidentalis (assembly GCF_014898055.3). Classification (NCBI taxonomy): domain Eukaryota; kingdom Metazoa; phylum Chordata; class Mammalia; order Eulipotyphla; family Talpidae; genus Talpa; species Talpa occidentalis. The sequence goes on from NW_023604295.1 coordinate 22,892,677, forward strand.
TTATGTATACAAGAACTGGGGTACAGACCAGAGGTGTGGGGGTAGGGGGTGAGAGGATTCACTAGAAACAGAGTGGGGAGCAGAATAGGCAGACTGACTGAAATAAAATACACTGCTGAGGGGAACAGTGGGTGAGACAGGAGAGGTCTGCTGTGCCATGTGGGTTGCTCCCTGGCTGGCCAGGGATTGAACTCATGCTGCAGAGGCTGTGGATAGCTTCACTCTGCTGTGCTTAACCTCTTGAGCCACCAGGGAGGCCCTACATTATACTTTAGTATATTTTTTATTTTGATAATCATTTTTATGTACATCACTGTATTGAAGCATTCTTGTATTAAATGAAAGGGCATATATTTATGATTTTCTGTGTGTGTGCTTTTAAAAATAATTGTTCAAGAAATTGATATCGGAAAATATAACTTTTAAAGATTTATTTTATTTATGCATACAAGAGGTGGGGTGGTGGGCAGAGGTGTGGAAGTGGGGGTAAGAGGATTCACCAGAGACAGACTGGGGAGCAGAACAGGTGTATTGACTGAAATACACTGTTGAGGGGAGCAGCCAGCAAAACAGGAGAAGTTTGCTGTGTCATGTGAGTTAACTCCTTGGCTGGGGATCGAACTGCTGCAGTGGCTGCTGACAGCTTGATAGTGCTGAGACTTAATCCTTTGAGCCACCAGGGAGGCCTGGAAAAAAATTTAAATACAATTGCATTAAAAATTTTTATCTTTGTGTGATATATATATATATATATATATATACACACACACACACACACACACACACACACAATGGAATATTATTCAGCCATCAAAAAGATAAACTCATGCCATTCACAGCAACGTGGATGGAGCTAGAAGGAATTATGCTCAGTGAAATAAGCCAGAAGGAAAAAGAAAAATATCGGATGGTTTCACTTATAACAGGAATACAGGGGAACCAAATAAGACATCAGTGTAAAAAAAAAAAAACAATAACAGTACAAAACACAACAAAACAAAAACAGGCAATTATAAATCAGAGAAATCCTGCAGGGGGGGAGGAGGGAGAGGGATCAGAAGGAGGGAGGGAGGAGCACAGGGGACTGTGATGGTGGTGCATGGGTGCCTTGGGGAAGGAAATTCTAGGGGGACTCAATCTGAGGGGGTGGGGGGAAGCAAATATTGTCTAAAAAATGTAAATGATAAATGTTAAAAAAAAATTTATCTTTGTATATTAATAAAATTAGTGAAATTTTCTAGTGATTTTTTTCCCAAACAGAGTGTCTTTTATTCATCTCTATATCCCAGGTTCAGCACAAGTATTTGTCTAATACAAAGTACATATTTAATCATATTTATGAATGAGTTTCACCATCTTTTTCCATAAAATGTTATTTGTCACTATTTAATCAATGTGAGATATAAAAAATGTTATATAATCAACTGAATGTTTAAATGAATTTAAATGCTTCCAAAATACAGTTAATTATATTTGAATTACTGTGCTTTTCTGCTCTGAGAAGTAATCATTTGAATTAATAAACAAGGTGTCTGAACTGCATTGTATTTTTCATTCTAATTATTTTTCCAACATTATATCAATTTTCTGAGCATAGAAAATAAGTTTCAGATATCAGTCACTTATTTTATTTGTTTTCTATTTTCTGTTTTTATTAATTTGTACTTATCTTTATTTCTTAGTTGTATGTAGCCTTATGTCTTGGTGTCTAAACATACATATACCTTTTTTCTCTTCCAGTTATTACTATTCTTAATACCTCTACTGCCCAATCTTTAGTGTGTGTTTGTGTGTATCTGTTTGAATGTGTGTTTGTAGAGGCAAAGTTGCTATTATGAAACAATACAGCATTTACATTGGCTTAAATAAAGCTACATCATCCATTTGTATCACAATGGTCCAGAGTTCAGGTTGTCAAAGGAGTTAGCTTCACAGGGTTAGCGGTCCCAAGTTCATTGTATCTTGTTACTCTGTAGTCTTCTAGGACATTGTCATTGTCTGCAAGATTAAATATGGGTCATTGCCATGTCTGCATTCTAGTTAAGAAAAGGCAGAAAGAGCAGAAGTAGAAAGCAAGCAGTTTCCTTTTAAGCAAGTGGTCCAAAGTTTTTACATTTCATTGGTTAAAATCTTGTTACCAGACTCCACATGACCTAAGGAAACTTGGGAAGTGCCATTTCTGTAGAGGTTGCCACTTAATCATCTAAAATTCTGTTACTGTTAAGCGAGCAAGAAATGGATTTAGGTGACTACTAGTTGTTGCCACAGTGCATTTAAATTGTATCCTGCCATTTGGTAATCTTGGCTCATTTGTGTTATGAGGCAATTAAGGACAGGCTCAGTAGAAGTATATGATATTCTTATTTTTCTGGAATGTGTCTGCTCTGACCTATGTGTTTCAAGCATAATTACTAGGATTCTCAATGAGAAATTAAATCTTCAGAAACGGTAGTTGTGCTTAAGACCTCGGTTACCATGTATAAGACCTTCCCTTCAGTATCAGCCTTAGCAGAATTTGTGTTTGAGGATTTTATTAAGGGAGATTTGGGTTTCATCTGTAGGCTGTGTACCCACTGTTAAACACACATACTTTTTATGTTAATGTTTCTGCTAAAGTTTGCTTTATTTTCTTTTGCAGCACTTTAGTGAATCATAATTCCCAATGAAACTCTCAGCATATTGTTCACTGTCTGTACTTTCTTAGTAATGAATGCAGGACCCTTTAGATCATTTTTGTTTCTTTAAGGTTTATATAATCTATGTTGGAATGTAAGACTTTTCACATTAAAACACTGTGGAACACTCTACTTTATTGAAGCAAAAGAAATATAAGGACTCATGGATTACTAGTGGGATTTTAAAATATCAGTTATTTGGAGATAATTTATTAATATTTCTGAAAAGAATTAATACATATGCCCTTTAATATAGTGTTTCTATTTCTATATGTATACTTGACATGTGGCATATGTATTTGTTAAAACATTGTTTATTATAGCAAATAATATTAGAAATATCCATCCATTAGGGACTGGTTAAATAGCAAGGATAACTTCTCCAAATGGACTATTTTGTAGCTATATAGATTGATGAAACTGATTAAATACTGAAATGAAAAGCCCTAAAATTTATGACATAAGAGATAAACAGTGCAGAGCAATATGTATGGCAAGAGTCCAGTGTAAAGGAAATAACAGATATTCATGTATGCTTATAAGCACATGAAATATCTCCTACAGAATTATGTGTGCAAATGATAGAACCAAAATATTTTCTTTAGGAGTTACACTATAAAAATCCATTTTAGGAATCTTAATTTTATTATGAAATTATGTTTATCATGATGTAGTAAAGAATTTTTCACCTTATGATAAAAATCACAGTGTTTATTTTGGAAAATACAGTATGATTGACTAATTCAACTCTGATATAGAGGTTCTCCATTATAGTATCTCTGCTAATTGGTTATCTCACATATGTTTGAATATAGCAATTTATAGAAACTTGATTGCCTTCCCATTTAGCTAGTTCAGTTCATTTAGCTACCATGAGGAAGCTCAAAGAAGAGCTGCCTAGACTCTAACAGAGAACTGGAAATTGTTTCTTATCAGCCATGAGGCACTAAAATACTCAAAATTGGTTTATTGAAATAAGGGGGCAGATTGCTCTAATGAGTGTTGCAAAGAAAGTCCATTGTTCTTACTTGAGGCAGCACCTTCCATGTAAATAGTGTTAGAATTCCTCTTTATATGAGGCTAAAATTTACCCAGATTTTCCTTGCCTGTGACATGTATGCATTAGGCCTTAACACTATTCTGTTATTTAAATAAAAGCTGTTCAAGATATTTGAAAAGAAATAACAGGTTAAATCCTCTGTTCCGTTGACTAATTTCCAGACTTCATCATTCTGTTTCTTTTCTGGAGAGCCTTTTTTCACCTCCTCTGAGGACATTTATTTAATTATTATATTTCTTAAATTGCAATTACATTGGTTTACAACACTGCATATGATTCAGAAGACTTAGGATCATATCTCTTCAGATGTATGTTACCACACCACACCCATCACCAAGGCACCCCATCTTTTTTTTGTGAATTGCCTAATTCATTTATTGATCCCTTTAAAATACTTTCTTGTTTTAAAAATTCGGCTAACATTGGTTTCTAATACTTTGTGGTTATTAGAGGTATATTATTAGAGGTATTTTATGATCATGCCTCTTCAGAAGTATGTTACCACACCACATCAACCAACAAGACACCCATAGTCCTCACTCACAATCCTCTGTCATAGATCTTTCGATCTCCTCCATCATTTGTTCTTCATGCTTCCCCTACCCCTCTGGTAGCCTCATTTCTAGACAGAATTTTAATATGAACAGTATAGTGGAACTCTTACCTGCCTTGTTTTAGATGTGTGTGTGTGTGTGTGCACATGTGCTCATGTGCACACACACACCCCTACATTCATGCACTTGTGTATTTGTGTTTTAATGATGTCTAAAATATTCTTTGACACTTAAGCATATTGTTGCTTTATTTTGAAGATTACAACAGCAAAATGTAAATTCCAAGTTGCCCTCAATTATAGCCTCTATTTAATATCAAAACTTCATTGTACATCTTTATAGATTTTCTCTAGATCAGTGTTTTTCAAACTGAATGGTGCTGCCTCTTAATGGGGTATGTAATCAATTTAGTGAGTTACTACTAACATTTAAAAAAATGGAAACTGGGCCTCCCTGGTGGTGCAGCAGTTGAGTGCCGCGCCGTGAAACTGTCCACAGCCTCTGCAGCGCCGGTTTGATTCCCCATGGGCCAGAGGGAAACACACCTGGCGGTGCAGACCTCTCCTGCCTTGCCTGCTGCTCCCCTCAGTAGTGTCTTTGGTCCATCCGCCTGTTCTGCTCCCCACTCTGTCTCTGGTAAATTCTCTCACCCTCCCGCGCTTCTGATCTGTACCCCGGTTCTTGTATAAATAAATAAATAAATCTTTAAAAAAATGGAAACTTTTATAACATTGCATAGTTCCTTTTGTTTCTTGAAAATGTTTCAGTTAACTACTTTTATATGGGCATGTGTGCAATGGATCAAGACATACAGTGTATCTATTAGAATAAGTCACAGTGGGAAAAAAAGTTTTATTAGTGATTTACTTTCTCCCTTTTTCCTTTTTATCATCTTCCCTCCTTTTTAACTTTCTCCCTTCCTTTATAAATTTTTGACAAAGATCAAACTCTAATTTTCATGCTCTTTATAATGATTATTTTATTGAAGTATGTAAAGGTATTTTAAATGACTAATGAGTATTCTACTTTATAAAAGATATGCTATTGATTCTTTAATTTGTTTTAACTCTTCATTTTGGATCATTTTGCTAATTTTTAATTTTGGCTAATTCATATAAATCAGTTGAATGTTTTTGTACATTCTTAATTATTTTTTTCTTATCAGAAATATGATTGGTGGGCCAAAGGAATGTCTGATTTTTAAATGTTTTATAAAAAACTTTCCAAATATCTTTTAGCAGTCATCTACCAATTTGATTGTTTAAATATGCCAAATTATTATTTTTTTCATTTTGTATTTTTAAAATATTTTCTGTAACTTAAATGAAACACTTCACATTTATTTCTTTTACAGTTCATTGTGTAAATATAAGGTTTTTCTTAAAGCCATTGGGTCATTACAATCACTTTTTTCTGTCTCCTAGACGGATAATTGGTAACTGCAGGATTTATATATTTTGCAAAAAAATTATTCGTAGCCTATAATGAATTCATTGAGTTCACTGCTAACAATATTCTGAATAGTTTGGTTCTCACTATAGAATCATAAGGCATGATGCTAGAAACATTTACTCCATATGATACTAGAAATACCTACTAATCAGCCAGACTCTTGGGCAGATGCTCAGCTAGCTTTGAAACAGCCTAATTGGGAGAACATCCAGTTGGCTATTTTCTATCTTTACCACAAGAATTCCATTAGAAATTTTATCATTCCCCTCCCCCCATATCTTTTATGAGACAGTGTGCATACTGGATATCAGAATAAAACCTTTGGAAACAAAATGTTTTCGGTTTGAATTCTAGGCCCACACTTGGCTAACTGTTACTTTGGCTAGGTTGCTTTCTCAATTTCCTCATACTTAAAATGGCAATAATAATCCCTCCTCATAGCATTATGTGAGGGATTATGAGAAAATACTCAATATTTGGCATAATGTAATATTTCAATGAGTACCTACTTTACTAATGTTAGTAACTTTAGTGTGTTTATATTTTTCCATGTTTGTCATTCTAATAAAAAATAAAATTAAAACCTGGCATGAATATTTTAATAATCTCATGATAGTTCTTGGTGATCCATGCTTTTTTTTGAAAACACTTACAAATTGCCTAATAAATAACTGCTTTTAAAAGACATTCTAAAATATTGCTAAAGGTTATGACTGTCTCCTTTCTGTATAGTTTCTATCCTATACTATTTTTGAAAAGCATAATTTATTTTTTTTAGTTTGAATCTTCTGGCACACCCAGTAAATGTTTCTGTAATTCATGAGAGAATTCTGAGTTAGATTTGTCTGAGTCTGAGAAGTTGAAATCATTCATGTAAGACAGCCAGGTACTCTTACTGTCTCTTCATCTATCTCGGCATTCGGTTAGCTCTTAACCATGTTTATTATGTCTTTTCCAGTCTGAAGATCATTCTCCTTGATAGAAGTAAATAGGAATCGAATCGTTCCACTTTCTCTATCATTTGTTTCCATTCATTCATCAAGTATTTATTGAACAGTTCAGTATATGTCATTACTCGGTATGCTTGAGGAAACAAAGCTGTAAGGAAAAAAAAAAAGATTTGTTTTCAGAGAGCGTGAGTTGTTATATATGTGAGTATATGAATGTGGGGGATTTGGTACATGTTTGCAAAAGAAGGTAGGATCACAAAGTTCCGTTTATAGTGCCTACTTTATTTTAAAGTGTTGAAGTCTCTCTTTGTTTCTGTCTCTCATTTTCTTTATTGTATTATTTCATTAAACTGGAGGTCAATGATACTAGAAACATTATCTTTGTCAAAGAGTCATTCTTTGCCATCAGTTGATCTTCTCAGTCTGTACCACTAGTCATAAATTATATCTGTTGGAGAACAGGGAAATATTCCCCCAGCCCTCTGGATTATTCCTGGGCTGGAAGAGCAAACAAATTAGCATCAGAGATATTGGGAGAAAAAGACTACATTTAATAACATGCATGTAGAAAATAAACATTGAATTCTAAAGAAATGGGACACACTAGGGGTTTATATCTTGTTCTAAGCAATAAAATAGGGACTTGGGACCTTACAAGGAGAGAAAAGAAAGTTGCTCTTCTTTAAGATAGGTTTCTCTGATAAAAAGATTATTTTAGGACCTGTCCTTAAATTGTTATTTATAATAAAGTTAACCAGTTTCTCCCCAGATTCACAGGGTCTTGATCGACATTAGCTGCACATTCTAAGGTGACATGTAATGGAAAAAAAACCCAAAATAATCATCTCTGGGCATCTTGTATAAAGCCCTCCTGAGCATTTTTTTTTTGGGGGGGGAATGGGGGGAAGGCTGAGCCTATATATTTCTCAGTAGGATGAATCCAAAGTGTTGTTTTGAGTTAGACGTCGCTCTTATAAAGTCATCTATGTAGTTGACTCCTTTCCATATTTGTGTTTATTTTCCCATTTCACTACCTTCAATGGGTAGGAGAACTGAAAATTTCATCTAGATTTTACTGTTGCATAGATCTCTACCTAGCACTTTATAGATTTCTTCTGTCAGAAACACTTGTGAATACGGCCCAGCAGAAAAGGCATGGTCTCAGGAATTCGAGAAAGTGTCCTCAAACCCTGCCACCTCCTATAGTTAGAAGTTCCCCTATTTCTTTTTTTTTTAAACTTTAAATTTTCAAATTGGCAAAATGGGCAAATAATGCTCTCAAGAAGGTTATTTATCTTGTACTGTTCTGTTTACACTGTCTTGCCTCATCTAGGAATTTAAATCAGTAGACCTGGTTAGTGGTGGAGGATTGTACTACATTTAATCTCAGCCAGAAAATCTATGCTTGATAGAAGTGTGAAGTTTTGAAAGCCTTTCTGGCAATTGAGATGATCTTCTCCAAGAAATACCACTTTATGTTTAACTAATTCAAATCTACAAAAGATCATTCACCTCTAATCACTTTTCAGAGCGCTAAAAACTACCACTACATGTTCCTTCCTCCTCTAGCTAATAATAGGAGCCACCTATTTTTCATTTTCTTTGATTTTTCTACTGTGGTAACATTGATTTGCAACACTGTGTATGATTGAGTGATACTTGTTCACACCTCTTTGGATGTATGTCACCACACCACACCCACCACCTACACACCCGCAACCCTCTGCCATAGCCCCTTGGGTTGTTCCCACTTTGTCTTTTCCTCTCATCCTCACTGCTCTACTGGGCTCACTTCTACGCTTGGATTAACTAGGGTTTGTTTTGATTTAATTTTATCTCTTCCTTAATTTTGTTTATATTGCGAATGTGAGTTATTTGTCTTTCACCTATTTACTTATTTAGCTTAACATAACCCCTTCCAGTTCCGTCCATGTTGGTCAAGTTGGCAAGATCTCAAGTTTTTTATTTATATCTGAGTAATATTCCATTGTGTATATATGCCACATCTTCATCCTTTTATCTGTCTTTGGGCACTTTGTTTCCAATATTTGGCTATTGTAATTAGTACTTGATACAGGAGTGCATCATATACCTTTAAATTAGTGCTGTTGCATTCTTTGGGTAGACACCTAGGAGAAAAATTGCTGGGTCACATGCAGAGCATTTTGATTACACTTAACCTTAATGAAACTTTCTTTTTTTCTTGTGAGCTCTTCTTATTTTATATGTTAGTAGAATTTGGTTTGAAAGTTGAGAGATTTGGATTCTTTCCCTTTCATGATTACTTTGTTTACTTGCCGAGCAATTATACTCACTAAAGAGACAATAATGTTCCTAGAGATATTTAAGAGTTATTATAAAAATAAATTACCATTAAGAGAGTATCTTACCTTGTGGGGATGATGTAAGGATTGGCAGGAGGGTATTTTGGAGCAGTAGGGATGTTATGGGGGAGAGGAGTGATACGGTAATTATAACAGTAATATTGACCAATAAGATAAAAAATACATCCATTTGTTAGGGAATTTAATTTTTATTTAGTTGTTATTTGAAATGAAGAATGTTTTCCTGATAAATTTATACTTTTAGACCAATATAAAATAATGTCTCATTCTTTCACAACTTGGCTTAATGAAAATTACATGTGTACTTTAATGCCTCACTGAATTTAACATTTCTAGAGAAAATTTCCACAGGCAATTGATTCACAAATTTTAGTTAACAAACTTGAAATTATGATTCCTTTAAAAAACACTGAATGTAGTCATGAGATTACAGAGTTTGAAAATACGGGTCACAAGTTCCCTTTATAAGTGAATGTGCTCAAGTCATATAGAAATGAGAATTCTTGAATGAAGAATTAGTATATAGTAGTTAATGAGAAATGCACATTAAAATTTATTTTGCCCAGATGAGTTCTGTCATTACTAAAAGCGTGAACCTGCCCAACCTGACTTATAGAGGGGGGTTATTTGAAAATCAATAATATTTAGATAGTAGTTATTATAAGTAGAGTTGGTAAAAATCTGTGTAGTTTTTATTTCTTGTAATATCCTCCTGCTATTGCATAACTTATTTCACTTACTTGGGAAAATCTCTCACCTTGCTTTCAAAACATCTTTCTTTTAATGGGACTCTCTTTTTCAGTCTTTTCATAATTCTGTTTCAGCAAATGCTTGTTGAATCACTGTGTTAGGTACTGTACTGAGTCTGTGGGATCTGGAATGTAGTGTTTTGCTTTCAAGAGTCTCATAGTATATTGTTTGAGAACTACATAAGCATATCCATTATTATATTTAAGTCTTATAGTAAATAAAATAATTGAGAAAGCATTTTTAATTGCCTTGCAGTTTATTACTCCATTGAATAATGTATTTGTAGGATTTAGCACAGAATGCTACCTAGGCATGATCCCTATATATTATCATTTGTTATCTGTTGTGTCCTTAGGATAAGATTTGGTTATATGTAAGAATATAAGATATCATCAAGGAGGCAATTCAAATTTGTGATTTTAAAACATCTTGAAGTGAACTGAGTTGCAAAATCTAAAGGCAATGAAGCACATCCTTAAGGAAAAGATGGATATGTTTGATTAAGATAAAATTTCTTTACATAAAATAATTAAAAGGAAAAGAGAATGAACTATTTGCACCAAGCAGACAATACTGATGTTGCAGCATGTTAAAATACATGTTAGAGGAAATAAGTTACTGAGTGAATAAGATATCTAAGATTGAGCATGAAAATACTTAGTATAATATTTAATATAATTGGTGAATATAATTTCTTTTCGTCTCATAGAAATGTATTTGTAGGTAGTAGCTTTGAAATAGAAAAGATTAACTTGTGAAAGGATAACTAATTTTCTAATTCACGATACAAACTGTTATACTTGTGAAAATCACGTATTCTATGAAATTCCAACATAAATCAGACTTTCATTCTATGAACATTATTTCAAGAGTTAGTATGTTTCAGATACCATACTAACTGCTAAAATGATAAACATGCATAATGAAGAGTTCATTCTCAAGGAATTCACAGCCTATACAATAACCCCCTCCCTTTCCTTTTGTAGGTCTAGTCCATTAATCTATCTACTCAATTGTCCATGTATAAAAGAGATTTAATGAGTCTATAAGACCCATGGATTTAAAATAAAATGTGACACTCATTCATTAAGGAGTTCATTCACGGAGTTGGAAAAAAGAACTGGTAGTCAGAGAGACCACAGAGAGAAGCTATCCTCAGAGCAGATAAGTCTAGATTGATGGTGGGAATACATGGCAGATCTTAAAAATTGACAACAAAATATTAGTGCATTTTGTTCAAAGTCTCCACTTATACCACAATTAAAAATGGAATTGCTTTTTCCAAATATTATAATTCTTAATGAGTGTAAAAATCAAATCCTGTGAGAACAATATCATTACTTGTTAAAGATCTATGCAAGTTTATTAAGCTATAAGCAGATTTTGCCAAATATCTCTCATTGTGACTACCTACTAGTTATTTAAAGGTTAAATAACTAGTTAAATAACTAGTCTCATTGTGACTACCTACTAGTTACTCATGGGATGAAGTATGTACATCAGGAGAGAAGCACAGTATCCTAGAACCTTGTAGAGTTCAGTTATGATGTGTTTTTCCTGCATTGGGCTACTTTTATTTAACATTTGCTTTGTATTTGTCCTGTAGTATTTTGCTTTTCTCATTTTTGGTTTTCCTCTTTTCTCTTTAGCTTTATTGCCATATTATAGTTAATTTTATCTTTTTTAATGTTATAAAGTCTTGAGTTCTCACATTTAAGTGATTTATTTTTGCAGTTTAACTATTTTCTAGGTATGTAAATGCTTAAAGAGTGCAATTCTTAAAACATGCTGGTGTGCTATATAAACTTGAAATAAACTATATATATATTGCATGTTCTAGAAATGTTAACAAATGCAAGACATGAATGAATTCTTATAAATCATTAGATAATAATATCAGTATTTATCTACTGCATTAGAATTTCTTTGTTTTTTCTTACTGATCACTGAACATATGTTTTTGTATTGACTAAAGTAATTTCATGAGCTACAACAGACCTATGTGTTTTAAATGGGAATTACTAAGGAGGACTTACTGAAGAAATTAATTTTCTAGGAAAGGTATGAGAATCATATGACAATCACAGGGGCAAGATGTCTTTTGAGTTAGGTCTAACTAAAAACTTGTTTGGTTTATAATCAGGACTAATGTTCTGTGAAAATTAAAGAACAAAGCAAACATCAGAACTGTCCATACCTACTAACTTTATTTCAATTGTGCTCAGTCTTAAATTTATGAAATAGTCGTCCTTATGGCCATTCTGTCATGTCACTGCTTTCTGGATGTGTAACAGGGTGGTTCCCAGGAAAAGGGAGGTTCCAGGTTTCCTGTTCTACCCAAGGGAGTTGGGAACCTGTAACCTCTCCTTTTCCTGGGGATCACTCTGTTACGGATGGGGTATGGTTTCTTTGCTAGAGAGCTGGGCTTAGAATTTCATTCTTATGATTCATAACTCTATGTTCATTCTACACATTTTTCTAATTTTATTATAGGACATTGAAGGAATAAAACTACATTGCAAAAGTAGGAAGTGAAAATAAAACTGTTATCATTTATACCCCATAAAATGCTTGCTAGGCATATTGCATCACTTTTAAACAGTCACTTGCTATAGATATACACTTGAGATTAAAATCTTTGAATCACAAAACATAATGTTGGGTTAAAGTAAGGGACAGTGATTTGCATTAGTTGCTGCCTAAATTAGTTAATTGGCTTTCTACAGAACTCCCTTGTTTAATTTGTTATTGAAATAATAACAGTTACAGCATTAAAAGACATGTTTCCAGAGCCGGAATTTGCATGTTGAAGCTTAACTATTCAGTTCTTATTATCTGGAACAAATATGCAAGTGTCTTGGAACAGTAGGCAGTTGAAAAGATATTCAGTGATAGTATTCATGGGTAATTACCAATAAATATATTTTTAACATATATATTATTTTATGGAAGTGTACAGTTTTTATTCGAAATAGTCTTTTTCTACTATTTATCCCAGCAATATATGAGTAAACTTTTTGTCTCATCTGCACCAACAGTAGCTATAATCTGTCTTTTTAGTGCTTGCTAGCCTAGTAGGTGTGAAGTGATAGCTCATTGTTACCTTAATTTACAAATCTCTTGAGTTTGAGCTTCTGTTTAATGAGTATTTTTTTTCAGATTTGAATTTTCCTTGTGTAAATTGCTACTTAAGTGTCTATTATTCTGTTGTGTTGTTTATAGCTGTCTTATCAAGTATTACAAACATTTTATTTTTTTTTTTTTTTTTTTTTTTTTAAAGATTTATTTATTTATTTATACAAGCATTGGGTACAGTCAGAAGCGCGGGAGGGTGAGAGAATTCACCAGAGCCAGAGCGGGGAGCAGAGCAGGCAGAAGGACCGAAGTACACTGCTGAGGGGAGCAGCGGGTGGCAGGAGAGGTCTGCGCGCCATGTGGGACCCTCCTCTGGTGGCCGGGGAGCAGCTGGGAATCGAACCGGCGCTGCAGAGGCTGCGGGCAGCTTCGCAACCCAGCGCTCAACCGCTGCGCCACCGGGGAGGCCCTACAAACATTTTATTAACTTAAAACTTAATTGGCCTGTTCATTTAATATTCTCCCAATTTAGAGTTTGTTGACTGAATTTATCCCTGATCTCTTATGTCATACATTTTAAAGATTAGTCAAATATATTGGCGTTCTCTTAAACTTTTATAATGTATTCACTATTAATAATTTATTTGTAAGATTTATGATAGAGCCTCCCCTGGTGGCGCAGCGGTTGAGCGCTGGGCTGCGAGGCTGCCCGCAGCCTCTGCAGTGCCGGTTCGTTCCCCCGCCGCGGCGAGGGTCCCGCAAAAAAGATTTATGATAATTTAGATTTGGCCCCTTTACATTCTACATGTAATATACTGCATGTTCGTGTAAGATTTTTGTGTTTTGTTTTTATTTTTTAAATTTTTGTATATTTAGGTGACATTGGCTTTTAATATTGTATATGATTCAAAGGTGTAGGATCACTGACATCCAGATACATGTTCCTATACCATACCAGTGACTTGTGGTCTTCTACTGTAGTCAATTGGGTATCCTCCATAATTTCACCTTAACATAATCACCTTGAGTTCATTCATTCTGTCTGAAATTGCAAGAGTTCACTTTTATTAAAAAAAATTTATTTATTTATACAAGAACTGGGATATAGGCCAGAGGCGCAGGAGGGTGAAAGGATTCACCACAGACAGAGTGGGGAACAGAACAGGCAAATGGACTGAAAACACTGCTGAGGGGAGCAGTGGGTGAGACAGGAGAGGTCTGCTGCACCATGTGGGTATTTCCCTGGCTGGTCAGGAATTGAGCCAGTGCTGCAGAGGCTGTGGACAGCTTTACAGCGCTGTGCTCAACCTGCTGCGTCACTGGGAGGCCCTTTATTTGTTTTATTGATTTATTCATGCATAGAAGAACCAGGGTATAGGTAGATGTGTGGGAGGGTGAGAGGATTCACCAGACACAGAGCGGGGAACAGAACAGGCAGACTGAAATACACTGCTGAGGGGAGCAGGGAGTGAGACAAGAGAGGTCTTCCACACCATGTGGGTATCTCTGTGGCTGGCCAGGATTGAACCCGCACTGCTGAGGCTGCAGACAGCTTCACAGTGCTGTGCTCAACTGCTTCTGCCACCAGGGAGGCCCACTTTTTTTTTTTTTTTAATAATAACTGTGTAGTACTCCATTGTGTATATATCCACATCTTAATCCGTACAACTGCCCTTAGGTTCTTGTTTGTTTCCATAACTTGCCTGTTGTAAATAGTGCTGCAGTAAACTTATGAATGTATAAATCCCTTCAAAATATTGTTTTTATATTCTTTGGGCACACATCTAGGAATTTTGTTGTTGGATCATATGGTAAATCTATTTTTAATATTTGGAGATTTTTTTTTTTTTTTTGGTGGGACCCTCGCCTGCGGCCAGGGAATGAACCAGCACTGCAGAGGCTGTGGGCAGCCTCGCAGACCAGGGCTCAACTACTGTGCCACCAGGGGAGGCCCTGGAGAGATCTTTATATTGTTTTCTGTAGGGGCTGGACTAGTCAAAATTTCCAGTAAGAGTTTATGAGGGTTTCTTTTTCTTCACATCCTTGCCAACACTTGTCAGGACTTTTTGTAATGGGCCATTCTCACAAGTATAAGATGGTATTTCATTGTGGTTTAGATTTTCATTTCTCTCATGATCAGTGACTATTAACATTTTTTTTAATATGCCTCTTGGCCGTATGCATGTCTTCTCTGGAAAAATGTTTGATTAGCCCTTCTGTCCATGTTTAGTTGTGTTTTTTGTTAATTTGGGTGAGTTCTTTTTATTCATAGTTGCTTTCACTGTGCAGAAGCTTTTTATTCTGTTGTAGTCCCATTTGTTCATTTTTGCTTTTGTTTCCCTTGCCTTTGGAGTTGATGTCCCAAAGACATCACTGAGGCTGTTGTCATGTGTTTTTCTTGTTTGCTTTATGCATTTTATGGTTTTTCTTTATGCATTTTATGGTTTCATCACTTGCATCCAAATTTAATCCATTTTGAGTAAATTTTTTATATAATGTGAGATTGTAGTCTCTTTTCATATAGCTGTCCAGTTTTTGGAATACCACTTGTTGAAGAGACTTTTCTTTCTCCATTATATACCTCATTTGTTGCAGAATAACTGTCAAGGTAAGTATGGGTTTATTTATGCGCTCTCAATTTTATTTGTCTGTTATAACTCTATTTCCTACTAGATAATGCAATTAGTTATTCTCCAAAATTATCCTTCTTCGAAGTATTGTTTTCCCTTCATCATTCTGGGGTTATGAACAACTCCCTTTTTTTGCTCCAATGAAAATGTAAAGCCCTTCCTAAAAAGATGTTTACATGCACATACCTACTATTTTACATCCTGTGCAATTTGAGGGAGTTATTGTGTCTCTTGAAGCCTGTCCATGGACCTATGATTCAGTTTCACAAGCAGAACATACCATCAGTTTCTGCTTTAAAATTTTCTCTTTTTTATTATTTTTTATATATTTTTACATCATTTTTCATTTTTGTTCAATGTATGCATTTTCATCTTGGTTATAGTCCCCTTAGATTTCCCACCACCATTTCACCTTGACACCTGCACCACTATGTTTATTGCAGCACTATTCACAATAGGTAAGCTTGGAAACAATCCAAATACTCAAATATAGATGACTGGATCAAGAAGTGGTTCATATACACAATGGAATATTACTCAGCAATCAAAAAAGATAAACCCATGCCATTTGCAGCAGCTTGGATGGAACTGGAAGGGATCATGCTCAGTGAAATAAGCCAAGAAGAAAATGAAAAATACTGGATGGTCTCACTTATAGCAGGAATGTAGAGGTTCCAAATAAGGGATGAGGAAAAAAAAATAATTATAATAAAGTAAAAATCAAAATCAACAGGCAACTATAGACCAAAGACATATTTAGATAGTCTCTTATCCCTCTGTAGGTTTGATTTTAATCTTGTGGTAACACAATTTGAATTAGTTCTTTAACTTTCCATCTGCTGAAGACAGAAGTGGCATTCTGACAAACTCAGATCAAAGTGTCATGTTAGGCCAGAATTTGGGTATTAGTTATTCTGAGTTAATTTGTAGATGTAGATTAACTATTTTTTTAACTTGAGTGATTTTACCTTGAGACACTTTTTGGTCGTGTCTAGAGACGTTTTTGGTTGTAACTAACAACTGACTTAGCTGATAACTGGAATTTGATAGCATTTCACATAGGACAAATAAGTGATGTTTCACTTTAAGAACCTAGATGGACTCTCTTTTCCAAAAACACAATAATAAATTTAAGATTGAAGGACAAAAAATACCAGGTCGATATTTATATATATTTTGAGTAACAGTCTTTAATTGTTAGATACTTTATATGAGCTGTAAATTATGATATAAAACCCTTAGTCAGCCAGGACTAGTAGGTAAAATATCAAAAGGATTAAGGATAAGATTTAAAAGAAGTTTTATCCCTAACTGCCGTATTTTCTGTGTTTCTTTAAAGTATATTCAAGAATACCTAAGCTATTTTCTAAAACATCTTGCTGTCTTTTATTTATTTATCTATCTATTTATTTATTTATTTAACATTTATATGCTTTTGCTGTCTTTTATTTATAACGATTTTTCTTTCCTTAGGAATGTTTTTCATTCTTTAGAGAATTATTTTACATATTTTACATATGGCCTTTTTATATTTCTCACATTTCCTAAAAGGAGACTTTATTTTTGTTTAATTGTTTCTTTTTTGTATTTAAAC
Organism: Talpa occidentalis; assembly: GCF_014898055.3. Taxonomy (NCBI): domain Eukaryota; kingdom Metazoa; phylum Chordata; class Mammalia; order Eulipotyphla; family Talpidae; genus Talpa; species Talpa occidentalis. The sequence goes on from NW_023604295.1 coordinate 22,909,762, forward strand.
TGTAAATGAAATCACTATTTTTTTTCAAAGACATAAATTTTGAATTAGGTCAGGTTTATCTTTTATGTATCCCATTCATCAGTCTCCCTAGCTCAAGTGCCTACATAATCTCCAAACATGTATTGAGAAAATAATTTGATAAAGATGTTTATACTGTGATAAAAGTAATTATTGATACCTTTAGACATCCCTTTCATAGTCATTTTTGCAGGTTCATATGTGTGTGGGGGTGGTAGAAGTATGGGATGATATAAAGTTGATGAAGAACTAATGCTCTCTGAATGAGTGACTTGATTTTCAAACATTTTGACAACAATATTTTCAAATTCTTAGTTTGGGCTCAGAAATATGAGTATTATCCTAATTATTTAACTTGCAAAAGAATATTGTCTATATTTTCAACACAAGAGTGCTAAGACTTAGAGGGTTTGAATAAATTTAATGAAGATCTTATAACAAGTATGCTCGAGAGTAAGGATTTGGCCAGGCAACCTAACTCTACGATCCCTATATCCATCACACAAAATAGCTTAAAATATCTTTGAGAGAGAAAGAAGATGTAGGTTAAAGATAAGAATTGCCTGTTTAACTCTTCTGTAATATCTCAGTGTTTACTGCCTAGTATATCATACAGAGTTGTGTTTTTTCATGCTCACAGAAAGCTATTTAGTTGCAGTAGCAATGTATAAACCAGCTCCTTCATTTATTTCTAGCTTTGTATATCATTATTCAGAATTTTTTTTATTAACTGCCTACTGTGTGTATACCTCTGTATAATTTATTGCGGAGGATAAAACTGAGTAACTCATTAGACACTATGTTGGTGAATCAGTTTAGAAATAATTTAAAAAATTCAAGTAAAGAGATAGAATTTTTAAAAACTTATTTTAATATACTGAAGTTAGACATAGTGCTAAATGGGTTTTCGAAAGGTATCCATCCACTAATAGTTATTTTTTTGCTGCGACTACCATATGACTGGTTAGGGATGAGCTGAGTCTGAATATAAATAAAAATAGATGTATGATATGTCTTTGCAATTTTGAGGTTCATTGTTTTTTTCTTTACTCTTCATCTAAAGAATAGCAAGGAGGTTATCGGGAGAGAGGATGAAATCCAAGGTATGGAAAAACAAAAACAAGCAACTATTAAATGGAACTTCTAACATTGAAGAATACATTTACAAATTTAAGCAATGAATTGACTTTAGGGAAGTCTTCTCATGAAATCAGTGGTAGAAATCTACTGTGGAATTACTTTTGTGTTTATTGCTTAAAACCATTCTGTTGGGTGTAAGTGATTGGGTATACTGCTAGATTAGCTCTAAGTCCCAACATTTTTCTATGGTTGATGGATTCCTACCCTAAACATCTGTTTCAAAGGTCAACTCTTTTTTCCTTTTATGTTTTCTGGTGTCTTTGCCTTTATAGGTAGCTTGTATTTAATACTGTGCATAATTTTGTTTTAGACATATGTACATCTCCAGTACACTTAGACTGAATCTTATGTGTATTTCCACTGTGTATCTCATGTTAATTTAGAGGTGTGACCTTATATTTTCATTTTTTGCAGAAATTCTGAGTATAATATTCCTTAATACTCTTCACAGTTAATAATCTAACACCAGGCCTCTCCTGGTGGTGCAGCAGTTGAACACTGGGCTGTGGAGCTGCCCGCAGCTTCTGCAGCACTGGTTCAATCCCTGGCCACCGGCAACGGTCCCTCATGGTGCGACAGACCTCTTCTGCCATGCCCACTGCTCCCCTCAGCAGTGTATTTCTTTTCAGTCTGCCTGTTCTGTTCCCCGTTCTGGCTCTGGTGAATTCTCTCACCCTCCTGCGCTTCTGACTGTACCCAGTGCTTGTATAAATAAATTAAAAAAAAAAAAAACTAAAAAAAAAATCTAACACCATAGTCTCCCTTAATCAGCAGTAATCAGTATATATCTTACCTGATGAGGAGCCTCCTGGAGAATAGAGATTTACCTAAATATCTAGTGAATTTATCTGAAGAGTTGGTACTGGAGACAATATGGGTTATTGATATAAAAGTAATAAAGGTACCCATGTAGGTGTCAGGTTTAGGTGTATCTGGCAATTACAATAAAATTAAATATCCCATTATTTGAATTTCAAAGTTGACCATATAAGGGCTAATTGGATAGAAGAACTCAACAAATTATAAATAAATGTCAGTCAGAGGTGAGGATCTGAGATGGATCAACAGAAGATTGACTATGAGTCATCCAGTGACCTCGTAGTAAAGTTAATTAATTAATTACAGTTGGTTTGGAGGTAGAATAATGCAACACAGCTGTAAAATATTAGGGGATGGGGGAGAACCTTCCTTAAATCAGCACATCAGCCAAGGGCAAATCTTGTTGCAGACTTTTCTAAGGAAAGCAGTTTCAGGTGTGCCATGTTAATCTGTCCAATGTGTAGTGCAATTATTTCATAGCTGGCACTGCTGCTGCTACCAGAGAAATTTGATTTTCTGCTCTCATTGCTAATGCCAGTGAGCATTCTCTATGGACCTTTGATTCTTGGGAAGTAAGTCTAATTGGTCATGTGCCACACCTAGCTGCAAGAGATCCTGAGAAAGTAGCTGACATTTTAGTTTCTGCAGAAGGTAAGCACTGTTCCCATGAAAACTCACTATGGTGAGTTTTTGCTAATCAGAGGAAGGGCATGGGATGCTAGGCAGTCAAAGAATAATGAGAGCCCACTATGGAACCTCTTCTTGTTGCACAGTTGGAAAAAAATACAGTAGTGCTTCATTTTACTTTTGTAATTAAATCTAAAGAAATCTATTTAACCATTTTGAGTACAGTCTAACCATGTATAAAATAAAGTTGCTTTGATGAATTTGGGAAGAGTTGAATAGAGCAACTCAACCTCTCATAAACATGCTTCTTCCAAAAACTTTAAATCTATGGAAAGATGAGTGTTAAATGATAGTTAGTGGTAAAGATTTTGAAAATGTTCCTAATGAGTCAATAACCCAAATCTGGATTAAAATTTTGTTTTGTTTTAATGAGATTTAAAACAAAAACAAAACTGGGGCTTGAACCAATACATATACTCTTAAGTTCACTGCTCTCAGTTTTCCCCTGCCTTTTCGTTTTGCTAGGAATTTTACATGTATTGCAGATCATTGTATCCCTGTATATATTTATATTGATTACCCCTGTGCTAAACCAGTTATTTTTAACTTTTATTCTGTGAGACATATATGGCATGTAATACATCCATGTGGAATACAGATCCATTCTCACATTTATGTTACCTGTAGCAATACAATAGGGTGTGGGTTTTGCTAGCCTTAACATTACCTGTACCTTTCCTACTCAATAAATCATGGGATAATGCCTGATCAAAAATGATTTGTTAAAATACAACTTTTGACTCATTTTTAATACTGATAGTTTATTATTAGTAACAAGTCAATTGCTTCATGCCTGGTGATTAATTGAGGTATATATGCAACATTTCCCCCAACCTCTCCTTGGTTAAAAACAATTGACGTAACTCCAGAGCATCTAGTAATTAAAAGGATCAGGTTAATGATATTGAAAATAATTATATATGTAAAGTAATTATTTCTTAAACATAAAGTTATTAAAGTAATCAATACATTACAATCAGAATTTGAAATTACTTCTAAGTAACTGAGCATGAAGCTTCTTCGGCAACTGCACTATCTGAAAAATTGCAATTCTTAACCTGAACACTAAGAAGCTTAAGTTGAAACTTATAAAAAGAATGAGATCAGTTTCTTTATACCAACAACTACCTATCTAAAAGGAAATGAAGGAAACAGTCCCATTTTTGATAGCATTAAAAAAAGTGCAGTAAATTTAACCAAGGAGTGGAATGACCTTTATACTAAGAAGTATAAAACATTGATGACAGAAATCAAAGATACTCTCTCCCCCTCAAAAAATATGGGTTTCAGGGCCTCTCTGGTGGTGCATGGGGTTAAGCACCACATATGAAGCTGTTTTCTGCAGCACAAGTTCAATCCCCGGCCAGCCAGGGGAGCAACCCACATGGTGCAGCAGACCTCTCCTGACTCGCCTGCTGCTTCCCTCAGCAGTGTACTTCAGTCGATCTGCCTGTTCTGTTCCCCACTCTGTCTCTGGTGAATCCTCTCACCCCCCCACATCTCTGGACTGTACCCCAGCTCTTGTATGCATAAATAAATAACTTTAAAAAATATGGGTTCATGAATTGAAAGAATTAATATTGTTAAAATATCCAGGGTATCCAAAGGAATGTACAGATTCAGTGCATCCCCTATTGAAGTTCCAATGGCATATTTTACAGAAATTGTAAAAACAATTCTAAATTTCTAATGTAACCATAGAGGACTCCAAATAGCCAAAGCAATCATGAGAAAGAACAAAGCCCACACATCCTGATTTCAAACTATATTTCAAAACTATACTAATCAAAACCGTTTGGTACTGTCCTTAAACACAGTCATGTTGATCTATGGAATAGAAAAGATTCCAGATATAAGCCCACATATATAGTCAAATAATTTTCAATATGGCACCAAGAATACAAAATGGGGAGAAGAGTGGTCTTCAATAAATGGTGTTGGGAAAACTAGATAGCCACATACAAAATAATGAAACTGGACCACCATTTTACACTATACATAAAAACCGACTGATGTTGGATTAAAGACTTTAATGTAAACCTGAGACTATAAAACTAGCTAGTGCACTGTTCAATATTTTTGTTTACAATGATTTTTAAATCTGATACCAAAGAAAATGTAACAAAAGCAAAAATAAGTGAGACTACAGAGAACTGTAAAGCTTCTGTATAACACAGGAAATAAAATGAAAAGGCTAACTACAGATTGGGAGTAAATATTTCAAATCATGTATCAGATAAGCAGTCAGCTCCTAAGATATAGAAGGAACACCCTATTGAAAAATCAACACAGAACTCAAAAAGGCGTTTTCCAAAAGATAAGTAAAGAGGACATACATAGAGAGGTGTTCACCATTACTCATTATCAGTAAGAGCAAATCAAAACCACAATGAGATATTGTCTTATGCCTATTAAGATTGTCTTTATGAAAAAAAATAGGTGTTGCAGGGCTGTGGAAAAAGGGAACCCTGTGCACTCTCAATAGGATGTAAATTGCATAGTCATTATTGAAAACTGTGAAGTTTTCTCAAAAAGCTAACAATAGAACTACTGTATTATCCAGAAATCCGACTTCTGGGTGTATATTCAAAATAAATAAAATCAGTACTTTGAAGAGATATCCTGTACGTACATACACGCAGGCAACGTGGAATATTAGTCAAACTTAGAAAAGGGAGATATGCCACTTGCAAGCACCGCTGTGAACCTGAGGAAATTATGATGAGTGAAATAAGCCACACACATAAAAACTTCATGATCAATTTATATGTGGAAATTGAAAAAGTCAAATACACACAGAAACAGAGAGTAGAACAGTTTACCAAGGCCTGGGGAGGTAGGGGAGATGGAAAGATGCTGGTGACAGGATACAAAGTTGCCATTACCTTGGATGAATAAATCTAGAGATCTTAAATGCAGCATGATGATTACAGGAAATAATAAATACTGTATTGAATACTGGAAATTTGCTTAGGGTAGATTTCAGATATTCTTTACAAAAAAAGGTAACTGAGGAGATATATTCAATCAACATGTTGTGCACCATAAATATATAGTTTTTAATCTTAAAAATTACAAAGAGAATCAAGTGAGATAGTGCAAAATAAAGTTACAAAATGAGGGGAAGGGAAGGAAAAAAGGAAAATGAGGCAAAGGACTCTGACACTAGTTTGCTATCATAAGACAAGAGCACTATCCTTTTTGGCAGAAGACTTTAAAAGCCAAATCGCGTTGGGTATAACAGGAGGAATTATAGGAAAAGTAATGGGACAAGATAGGACCCAGGACAAGATAAAAATAAGAGGGATGAAGTGATAACAGAGCAGTTAAACTTAGACATAACGTATAGTAGAACAAGCAACAAAATCTTTGGCTTCACTTGGCAGAGCCACAGTTTTTAATCCTACAAAGAGGATGATGATGGGAACCTCACTGATGTGAGGAGAAAATCACCCAAAATGGACTTCACTGTGCCTACCACGGTTCCCATTATACTGCAGTTCTGTTGATCTAGTGTTTGCTTACTAGGTAATTGCTGCTATTATTGTAAAGAATGGCAATATCTTAGCATCAAGAAGTAGTAATAGAGCAGTAAATAGTTGGGGCCTCAAAGAACACAAACTAGAGTTCTGGATTATAAAATAATATATCCTTTCATAGCTAAAGAATTAGGTATAGTTGAAATAACATGGGATTTAGAGTCAAAACTGTCATGATTCCATCAGTTACATGATCTTGAACTGGCTCTATGTCCTCCTTTATTACTTGTATATTGGAAGTCTTAATGCCTCCCCTGTAGGCTTGTTTCATGTATTAAATCAGGCAGTGTACATACAACAAATGATGCATAATATGTGCTTAATTATTGTTCCCTTGTATACCATGATCCACCCAGTCTTGAATTATTCATGAGGAACCTCAGTGAAATGCATTTTTCACAAAGACAAAGCCATCAACTTGACAATAGAGTTTTCATTATTTGGACAAGGTTGCTTGGATAGACTATTGGGCTAATATTTTGTTCATAAGTGCCTTTTGGAGGACTTGCTAATCAATATAGTAAAGCAATATATAAGTATAAATTTTGGTGCAATATGGTCACATTCCTGGATTGCTACCTCTAAATTCCCCTCATCCCCACATCTAAAACAACTGTCTCCACTTCAACCCTTGGAATAATTTGAATCACAATGGCTAATTAAAGCCAATGCACTGTTCCCTCTCTAACCTTGTGCTTTGATCCTAATATCTGGCTGTTGTCTTCCTTTTTAATAGATCCCTGTTGTCTTGTCCCTGCCTTTGTCTTTCTACTATAGGAGTGTACTTTGTTACTTTCCAATCATTCTGTTCACTGGACTTCTGCCCTGGAATTCTAGTTCTTATGTGGGTATCCTTTACCATTTTAATGAAACACACTTGATATTGACTTTCTGCCTACTGGACCATTGTTTGTTCTCTTTCTGATGTATCTGATGTTCTGCTTTGCCTATTTTTTTACAATTCTCAGTACCACATATCAAATGGCTACCTGTGTGGGCTGCTAAATCTGATTTAAGGATGTGGGCTAGATCTCTGATCACAACTGGTAATTTAGCTAACTGTTGGATTTTCTTCGTTTTATGGCTTCATGAATATCTCTTTTGCAGCTGAGTGCACAAAGAACATAATCTTTTCAGAGGAAGAACTTCCTTATATCTTACATTTTCTTAATTTCTTCTTTTTTTCTTTGTCCTTGCACAAGCTTGCAATCTTCCTTTGTATTCTATAAGTCTGCGTAGGTTCCATTTTTCTGCCCTGTTCTGTTAAGTTTACTTGTTCCCTGACTTCCCCTATCTTTGCTCTATCCTTTCCTGCCAGTTGTTGACTGTTTGCTCTTAAAATAGCATCAATAACAATATATATTCACTGAATTTTGAACTTCATCATTTGTTAGGTGCATATTATTTTTGTACTGTGAGGATAGAAAATGTCTCTTATAAAATCTTTATTGATTTTTAAGATACATATCTTAGAATTGATGAAACAAGGTAATGATAAAAAATACATTTGGTTTATGCTTTAATTATAAACAAGCTCCAGAACAACTTAAACTCTATCATCTACAACATGACATGAATTGAATATACCCACAAGCTAAAGAAAAGGGAAGAACATAAGGAAATTTTTAAGTGTGAAAGGAAAATGGGTAACTGTAGACAGCTAGAGCCAAAGTATAATTTTGTAGTTATTTGGATAATTTTCATTATGGGACTTTACATTTCAGAAATTTTTAGGTTACAATTTATTGTGTGTTAGATTACAAACTAACTGGGATCCTAATATGGGGAATATCCAACTTATACACTTAGGCGCTAAGTAGGCTATTTGTATGTATAACTAACCAAGTTGTAAGCTAAAGAGTAGTGCAAACTGTAATTCACTAATTTACTCTCTGTGTAAAGATATTCATTCCTGAGTAAAAATTCCTGAGATCAAATAGAATGATGTGTTAGTTTGCTGTAGTGTAATTGGGAGGCACAGATTTGTGTCTCTGATCCAGACTATGGGTAATTTGACTAAGATGAGAAAGGTGTATCCCTGGCCCAGTGGTCATTATAAAGTAGCTTTATGAGCAAGTGTTTTTTTTTTATAGATCTGATTATTTTTATGATGATACTAATGTGTTTCGGGAAGTATTATATTGGAAGGTTAGATATGGTCATAGGAAAATAACAAATGGTAGATGTATAAGATCATTTTAACTTTTTCAGAGCTCATTTCTGAATACATTCTAAAATCAAAATAACTATGCTATTGATGAAACAGAATGCTTTTGGTGGTGCTAGATCACAACTGCTTTAGCGAGCATTAATTAAGCACTAAATTAATGAATTTTAAACCTGGAAAAAACTTAGAGGTCGTCCAACCTAACTTCTTCATTTTATAGATTGGAAATTGAGGCTTATGTAAATTAAATGATTGATGGAAACACATTTAGATAATGAATGAAACCAGGTACATGGTCTTTTGCCTCTCAGACTTAGGGCTTTTCAACTGTACCATAGATTGATTGATAGGTCTTTGCCTATATAAATGCTGAACATTCCTAGAAAATATAATTTTTACTGCATCAAGATGTAATATTCAGATCCTTTATGAATATCACATTTTCCTATAGTTTATAAAATTCATGGATGGAAGAAGATATTTCTTCTATGTTTCCATTATCTTTATCAGGCATAATTTTTAGTTTTTGTTCTAACTCTAGCCACAGCTCCCACCCTCAGGTTTCTCATCTTAACAGCAATAAATAGGATCTGATAACCCCTAAAGTCTGTGCCATCTCTAACATTCTTAAACTGCATGCAAATTTTGTTGCCATATTGTAACCTAACCAGAGGAAAGCAGTACAGTCTTTAATTCCACAAATAGAGAGTTCATCCTATTTAATGTTTGCTGTTCATTTAAATCTTTTGCATTATATTTAATCTGGTTTAATATGTTTATTGAGTATGGAATATGTGCAAAGCACTGTGTAATTAATAAAGTTGACTCCCTGACACAAGAATCTTACAATGTAAATTCAGAAGGTGAATAATATAATGAGTGTAGCATAAGAGGAATATGAAGTGAGCTAATTAAAAAGAATTAAACTGAGATTGGGAAACTTTACCTATAAAGAAACAGATAGTGAATATATGGTTTCATGGTCCATACAATCTTTGTCATAATAACACAATAATGCTGTTGTGTCAGAAAAGCAGCAGTAGACAATACCTAAATAGACAGATATGGCTGTTATAATAAAATGTTATTTACAAAGCCTGCTGCCAGGTTTTGTAAACTCAGGCCTGTGTAGGTCCACTCAATATAGGATTATATTCATTAAATGTCACCTTAATAGAAGAGATGGAATTTTGGATGACTTAGGAAATAATGATGGACATTTGAATGGAGCAAAAGTAGTTGGGAGCAAAAAATCCAAGGTGGGGAGAAAACATGATTGAAGACACAGTAGCAATGTTTTGTTTTATTTTTTAAAGACTTATTTATTTATGCATACAAGAACTGGGGTGCAGGCCAGAGGTGTGGGGGGTGGTGAGAGGATTCACTGGAAAGAGTGGGGAGCAGAATAGGTGGATCTACTGAAATACACTGCTGAGGAGAACAGCGGGTGAGAGGAGAGGTGTGCTGCGCCTTGTGGGTCAGCTCGCTGGTCAGGGATAGAACTTATGTTGCAGTGGCTGATGATAGCTTGAAAGAGCTGTGTCTAACCCCTGCATAACCTGGAAGGCCCATAAGTATATTTTAGAAACTAAACTATTGTGTTATTAGGTCAGATGAAAAAGCAGTTTTATTCAGGTTATTTAATATTGGAGATATTCCATTTGAAAGATTTGTCTATTATTACTATCCAGCCTTACTTTAACATTATATTTTTATTGATGTAACATTGGAGTATAATACTTTATAGGTATTATGTGTATATCATTTTATATCAAAATCTGTATTTACTACTTTATGTACACCACTAAAATGGTAATTCTATCCTTCACCTTATAACTGACCCCTTTTACCCAATTGCAACATTTAAATGTTTTACTACTCTTTGTGCTAGGAGTCTTGCTAAAGTGTGGATGACTTGGAGAAAAAATTGTGGTCTGTTACTTTGTTTTAGATTTGAAATTTACTTTTGATTATGGCAAATCAGAGAAAGCTTCGTGAACAATTTTCATCACATGATCTTGAATGGTGAGGGATGCACTCGTCTTTTTTTAATAGTTTATTGAGATATAATTGTTGCACAAAATATAGTACTGACTTAAAATGTACAATTTGTAAGTTCAATTTGTTTATGCATTTTCAGGCATCATAACAGTCAGGTTGGTAAACATATTCACCATCCCCAGAAGTGTCCACATTTTCTCATGTAAAGTCCTCCCTCCTATATCTCTTGATCCTTATCTTCTTATCACCAAATAACTACTGCTCTGTCTTCTGTCACTGTAGATTAGTTTGTGATTTCTAGTTTTCAATCAGTGGACTATTAAGGTATGTACTCTTTTTTTTCCTTTTCTTTTACCTGTGGTAATTTTGAGATTCATTCTGTTATTTGTAACAGTTACTCTTCTATTCATGTACTATTTTTGTTGGGGGTGGGGGAAGTGTTTCCAGTTTCCTGCTATCCCAAATAAAGCTCTATGAACATGTATGTATGAGTTTTATGGTTATATGTTTTCTTTTATCTTGAGGCAATACCTAGGAATGATTATTGTGGTAGTTGTATGTTTAGCTTTTCAAGAACCTGTCAGACTGCTTTCCAAAGTGTTGATCATTTTACAATCCTATCAACAGTATTCCATTTTCAGATCTTCTACATTCTTGTCAACACTTAGTATGATTAGTCATTTAACCTTTAATCATTCTAATAGGTGTGTAGTGATGGTATGATTGTGGTTTAGTGGATATTTCCCTAGTGACTAAATGATGTTCAGCATAATTTCCTTTGTTTATTTGATCTTTTTAAATCTGTGTCAGATTTTTAATTAGGTTGTGTGTTTTCTTCTTATTGAGATATGAATGTTCTTTACATATACTATATACTCAACCTTGTTAAATATATGATTTGCACATATTTTCTTCTAACCTGTATCTTGTTTTTTATTCTCCTAAACAGTATCTTTTAAATAATACGTTATTCATTTTGATAATATTCAGTTTATCATTTCGTCCTTTTATAAATTATGATTTTGATGTCCTATCTAAGTAGTACATAATTGGGACTTGTTTTGTTAATATAATTTTATGAAATCTTTTTATTGCATGTTTATAGGTAGTTTATATTGGTGAGGTTTAAATTTATGATTTTCTAATTGTTTTCTATTTATTCCATTCTTACTTTCTTCTCTTTTCCTCCTTTATGTTTGCGTTGAGTACATTTAAAAAAATATTTCATACAACCTCAGTTTTGTTTACTTATATATAATAAATTTTGTTATTTTAGTAGTTTCTTTGAAATTTTAGCATGCAATATTTAACTTATCAGAGTCTACCTTCAAGTGATATTACCTACTTTTTAGAGTATATAGATTCTACAGTAGTATTCTTTTGTTTCTCTCCTCCCATTCTTTATGCTTTTGTTGTCATATCTTACTTATACACATATTATATATGTGTGTACAAGAATACCTATACATGAATGATTATAGCAGCATTATTTTTAATAGCCCAAAATAATGAACAACCCAATGTTCATCAAGTGATGAATGAATAAATAAAATGTGGTGTGTCTGCATATTAGAGTAATATTTGTAAATAGAAAGGAAACAAGTATTGGTACATTCTACCATGTGGATCAACATTGAAAACATGCTAAGTCAAAGAAACTAATCATTTAAGACAATATAGTATGTGATTTCGTTTATGTAAAATGTTCAGAATTGGTCGATCTATAGAAATGGAAAGTAGATTATTGATATCCTAAGGTTGTAAGAGGGAGAATGAGAGTGAATGCTAGTGAATGTGAAGTTTTTTTATGGAAGGATAAAAATGTACTAAAATTGACAGCGATTGTTGCACAACTCTGAATTGCATCATATGATTCAAAGGGGTGAATTTTATTGTATGTGTATTTTATATCAACAGTCATCTTTTTTAAAAAATCAACAATTCATTGTTTCAAGTTTAGAAGGAAGAGACAGTTTTAAACTTTGAAAATGTGGAGATAAAAGAGGAGGGAAACCTTAGATGGGTTGAAGATAATGGAATGGATTTAACAAGTAGGGTTGGATGTCACTTCCTGTCCTTCAGGAGGGATGAGCCTTTGTAGTCAAAGAAGAGGCCTTTAGAAGCCTTTCTTAGAGTGTCTTATTAAGTGAAATGGGATTTGGTGGGTAAGTCTCTCATGATTAGCAAAATTAGCTGACCTGTTAGTCTCTTCATACTTTATACTCACACTTATAAATTAGTACAACCTCCAATCTTAATTAAAATTTAATTGTGTTTGCATAATGGAAGGAAAAGAATAGATACATATGTTAAACATATTTTATAGATATATAAAATACTTATAATGTCCAGGGCTATTGTCAGCAAGAATGAGTAAACTAATCTCAGGATAAATCAATAATGTAAGAACATTGAGACATGATCTTGTAAGAAAACCCTTGTAGAATGGGGTATTGCTTAAATGGAAGCATTACTTTATTAATTTTGGGTGATTAATACATTCTTAGAAAGTACATTATGAATCTCAGATCACCAGCAAGAACATTGCTGGTATTCTGTTTTCAACCCTGTATCATTTCCCATCATTTATATCAATTACTGAATGTTTTAACTGTCAGTTATGATTATGTAGCCATCTGCCCCATGATCTATAGTGCCTCTTAACTATTCAGAACAATAGCAATCTGAGCAAAATTTGTAAATCTTAGAAGCTTCATCTGGTCAAAGAATCCTGAAATGCAAGCTACTGATAATATAATTAATTACCCACCCCCCAACATATATTCTGTACGCTTTCTAAATGTTTCCTATTGGTGGTCCTCATTAAGTAATTTATAATCATTATCATTGTTAAGTGTTGTATATTGGGACAGTTGCTTTTTGCTGTCAGCTCACTTGTTCTCTGATGTCTATTAAATACTTACATAAATAAATGTGTTAATAGTTAGCTGATATGCTCAGAACTAGTCTCATATGGTAGTTTTAAATATGTGTCCTTTCTAAGGAATTCTCCATGCCCTAAGTAATCTGAATCATTGACTTGTTTTCTTTCCAACATTGGTGTTGCTTGAAACATCCCACAGTCCTATGTTGTCCATGATTATTTTTCAAAGGAAATGTTAATGTGAGTCATTTCATTTCAACAAATTTCCACAAGAGCTTTGACCATTATACTCAGTATTTTTATCCAGGGAACTGAACACTTTTACAAATATATCTTTGTTTTTCCAGTGTCAATAAAGATCATTTCATTGTTTTGATTTTGTTGTTACTTGGTAAATTGAAAATATAGATATAGTGGTTGTGACTCTTTTTGTTTACTCTTTAGTTCAGAGTACCTGGGTACCATTTAGTAAGTAAACAACTGGTTGCTTTGAATTTTGTTATAGAATCTAAGAGAATCCAAGAAATATTTTTACAAATTACCATGTAACTTCAATTCTATAATGTGTTATGATAGGACTAATTTTCAAGAAAATGAAGACTGTTAGAATCTTCAACCTTGATGAAAATAATCCTGGAGTATTATAACTTACTGTCATAAAGGATTTCTACCATAGGTATTTTTTGTGTATGTGCTGTAAGCAGCATCCCTGTGCATTTATATTCCAAATGCTGTCTGCCCTCAGAGAATCTATGAAATTTGTTTAAGAAGTCTGGAAGGTTCATGGTCTTCAGCTGTGCAAACATTTCCAAACTCAACTGAATTTACATTAATCTCTTCATTTAAATAAATGCTTTTGTGTTATTTCTAGGTCACCCCCAACAATGCCAATTGCTGTGGCAAAATAAAACAAGGTAGAATCAGAGTCCTTGGTCTTGTGAAATTACAGAGGGATTCAGTCCAATCACTTCTCCCAGTTGAAGAATTGTAAGACAGATTATTTAAGTACTATGCTCAGGGCAAATTCAATGGCCAATGACTAAACCAGGGCTTAAGTCATTCCAGTTGTTCTTCCTTCAGCTTCAGTGCTGACTTTGATGAAATGATGGGTTTCAAAACACTTACATACTGTATGGACTTTCTTAATGTAATGTTTTAAAGGTAATAGAAAGTATTCTGAAAAATCTGCCACATTCTTTGGAAACTATAAAAAGACTGAAAAACATAATCATAACTCAATTTTTTTTTTTATGACTGAGGATGGGTATTATGGGCTGAATTATGCCCCTGTCCCCCCCAAAATTCAAGTGGACATCCCAATCCGTGGAATGTTACTTTATTTGAGACAGGGACTTTGCATAAGTTATTAGGTTAAAATAGGGTATATTTGTTTGGGGGGAGGGAGCTTGACAGGGATATGGCAGAACATTATGGAGCACGTGGTGGGGACATTCTGTGAGACATGTGGCCAGAGCACACCGGTGAGGACAAGGTCTAGAAATGGCTTTGCTGCTGCTGGAAGGATGCATACTTTTCAGAAGTAGGTTATTTACACTGTCTTCTATCTCCTGTCTTCCTCCTTCTTTGCTTTCTGGAGAGAGAGAATTCAAACAGAACTTTAGAGTCAAATTAATCCAAAATTCTGGCATTCTTATAGTGGAAATCTGAGAATAGATGTGGACAGAGGTAAGAGAATGTAAAAACTCAGAGAGAAGACATTCGTCTATAATCAAAGGAGAAAGGCCTGGAACAGATCGTTTCACAACCCTCAGGAGGATCCAACTCTAATGGTTCCTTTTTTTTTTTTTTTTAAAGATTTATTTATTTATTTATACAAGCACTGGGTGCAGTCAGAAGCGCGGGAGGGTGGGGAATTCACTAGAGCCGGAGCAGAGAGCAGAATAGGCAGACTGACGAAGTACACTGCTGAGGGGAGCAGCGGGCGGCAGGAGAGGTCTGCGTGCCATGTAAGACCCTCGCCTGGTGGCAGGGGATCGAACCAGTGCTGCAGAGACTGTGGGCAGCTTCACAACTCAGTGCTCAACCGCTGCGCCATTGGGGAGGCCCACTAATGGTTCCTTTTTGATCTCAGACTTAAAGCCTCTGGAACTGTGAGAACATAAATTTCTGATGTTTAAGCCAGCAGTTTTAGCATCTAGTGAGTTTTGTTTAATTGGACCTGGGGTATGTAGGAAAAATACATTTTGAAAGTTTTAGACTATAAAAAGGAAAAAAAATCATGTGATTGAACCAAAAACATATGCAGAGAGAAGGTAGTTCTTCCATTTTTTTTCATTCATTCATTTGCTTGTTTCCTCAGTCAACATTTATGTTTATTATGTATTAAGCATTTTGTTAAATTTCTACAGATACAGGAATTTATATGATATTCTCTGCCCTTTCCAAGATTCTCATGGTAGATATGAACACCTAAACATATAAATGAATCATAAAATATTGTTTTGGAAATGGGGTGATAAGAGAGATGGACAAACCATGCTAAATTGGAGAACAGACAAATTCATATGAAGCAGACAGGGAAGAATTTTTGTAGTCTTTGATGACCCCTACAGGAAGGGTTTCTTCTGTGATTACAGAAGGAGAACACTTTTGGATATTAAGTGGGAGAAATGATCAGATTTACTTCTAGAAAACTAATTCTGATATCATATCAAGGAAAAACTAGGATGGAGACAGAGTTAGGGAGAGTTGTAGTTCAGATTCAAGGTGGTGGGGCTTACTAAGAAGAAATGGCCATGGGCAAAAAGGAAGGCATGGATTTGATAGATGTATAATGAGATATATTTGATTGGATATGCTAATTTAGGGGAGATGTTTTAGATGAGAGAGAGTTAGTAAACTTTTGTATTGGAAGCTTGATAAATTACAATACAATGCTGCAAATCACAATAATCAATGTAGAGGAAATAGCAGTATTTGAAGGAGAAAATACTTATTAGGATGTGAACTAGAGAATTCATTTTGTAGAAATCCATGTTCAGGACAGGAGCAGCATGCCCAAGTCAGCAATATGCTATTATATCCCTAAGATCACTGTTAAACCATCTGATAGTGAATCTAATTGGTATTAATTTGATGAAAGATTCTTATTCACTAGCCAAATTATCTTACTGCAGAGAGATATTTTTTATAGCAGCAACACTGTAAGAAAGTCTTGAAAGAAAGTCTTGATAATTTATTGAACATATAAAAGTCTTGGCACCTGCTTATAACTTTGGGATAACTGAAAGATTGAGCAATATATATGGAGTTGCTTAAAGGAAACTAGTGCATTCTAAGGGAGAATTCCTTATTTAAAAACGGTCTGGGTAGTCATTTGCTAGATGGTTTATATATTAGTTCAACAAATGTTTGTTGGGAAACAATTAAATACTGAATACTGTAAGTAACTATGTAAGGACATAGTGGTCCTTAAACGTATAAGTATTCTCAAAACCCTCATATATTCTTTATTTTCTTCCTTGAATATTCTTGCAGACTACTTTTGGTTATAGAGATACCACTAAATCATGTACTACTTCTTTAAGATATTATTTCAATTGCAAAGATTTTCAGAACACAGAGATCACACAGGTGGTTTGGCGCTCTGACAAGGAAGTATGGTATAAATGGACTCACGGAGAGTTTATTGAATGACTACACAGGGGATATTATATCTTATAGAGAATCAGGGATTAAGGATCCCAGCTGTCTGTCTTTTTCTGCTGCAGTTAAAATTTTTAATACTCACTAAAAGACAACTTGGTGTGATAGCAAAATCACATAGCTGGGACAAATAAGATTCTATCTCCTGTTAACATTAGTGAGCTGTGATCAATTTCAGTGGAACTCTTTCCCCATCCATTTTATAAAATGATTGAATTGGATCAGTGGTTCTTACACATATATACATAAGACTATGCATGTAATTTTAAGAAGTTCATAGAATCACTGAAGCAGCAACAACCTGTGGATTTGTAGACACTATTACATGACCTTTTAGAGCTTTTCTAGCTCTAAAATTGTCTGACTGTGGGATGTTAATGCTCTTAAATTCCAGTGATGCTTTCTATCAGTTTGGCAGGTGTTCTAGGTGAGGCTCGGCTTTTCTGGGGTGGCTCTGAGTCAGCAGACTAGCTGTGCTGATTTGTTCTATGACCTAATTAAATTAAGTATCCCTCAGTATTTCCCAGCCTAGTCAGCAGATGTACTATGTCTACTCCCCTGACATTTTCTCATTTGATGTATTATGAAAACAGTGGACACTCCGGGAAGTATTGAATATGCCTAAGAGGAAATGCTTATAACTTCCTACAGCCCTGCTCTCTCCATGTTGACAATAGATGTTGATATTATATGTTTGACTCATTTCTTGGCTAAGAAATGATCATGATCATAAACTGTAAGAGATTTTTTTCCTCATTGACTATACCAGGGCAGTGAATTCTCTGTATTGACTATAGGACAGTGAATTTCTCCTAATGATTTTATGATATATATATATATATCATAAAATCATTAGTGCCAGGTGATGATATACACATACACACACATACACATTAGAATTAAGGAAAGGAAAGGCTTATTTGGTCCTTAGTATCTATTTAATACTTAGTGCTGCAAATACTGGTATTTTAAGTATCCTCAGTTAAGACAGTGTTACAATCTAGTCTCCATCTTAGATTATTCCTCTGCTTGACCTTGATGAGATCACCTATGGTTCTCTTATTCAAATGGACACTATAATAATAAAATAATTAAATAAAACTAAACCCAAATTGTGTTAGGATACTGCCATAATTACTCCTCTCTGCCTTCATAACCTCTGCAATTCCTGTGGAACACCTTAAAGGCTATAATATTAAGAACAAGTTAAGCATGGGATTATTGGCAATAAGATCTAGGCTGAATGTGTTCAGTAGTGCATTAATTAATTCATCCTAAGTGATCAAGATAACAGCCAAATTCCAGATGCAGTCTCTTTCCTATCCCAGTTACTTATTACTTGCTAATGAATAAAAAAATGAATTCTCTATTTTAGGTAGTTATTTGCAAAAGCCTCTGTCTTTAGATTCTTATCTAGAATATTTCTTTACATTTGCTTATCAATTATTATAACAAAATATTTTAATATTTTAAAAGTATAGATGCACCAACAGGTAATACCTTTCATAAACATCCCTTTATAGTTTTAAAGGGTGTATCATTTCCATATGATCACCTTGTATTTATGTTAAAATTTGACCATTCCTTACACTTGTGTCTTTAGGGCCTGAAAGGAACTGGTTTTTCTTTGTAACTGAATCACCATATCACTTTCACATTACTTCTTACTTTGCATCTAAAGTAGAAGCTTCTTTAGAAAGTAATCCTTCCAGGCCTCCCTGGTAGCACAGGCGGTTGAGTGCAGCACTGTGAAGCTGTCCGCAGCTTAATGCAGCGCGGGTTTGATCCTGGCCAGCCGTGGAGATACCCACTTGTTAACTGCTTCAAGTGAATCAATTAACCCTAATATTTTAGAAACTTTCTTTTTTTTGTTTTAATTTTATTTTTATTTATGCGTACAAGAACTGGTGTATAGCTCAGAGGTGTGGGTGTCTTGGGGAAACATCTAGGAGTGGAATGGATGGATTATATGGTAGGATTCACCAGAGACAGAGTGGGAAGCTCCCTGGCTGGGGATGGAACTCATGCCACAATGGCTGGTGATATTGATAATGCTAAGACTTTAACCCCTGCACTACCAGGAAGGTCCAGAAACCTTATTATTATTTTTTTTTTTTTTGGTCAGCTTTATTGAGGTATGATTAACATGAAATAAAATATATATATTTATAGTATACAGTTTGTGAAGTTTTATCTCATATACACACATAGGAAACCATCACCACAAGATAGTGAACGTATTTGTCACCCCCAAAAGTTTTCTCATGACTTTATAATCCCTCCCTTCTTCCACTGCCCCAGGCTGAGCTCCCAGGTCACTAGATCATTTTCTGTCATATAAAACATTTTACTTTCTGTAGGTTTATATAGATTGAATTATGTGGTATGCACTCATTATTTTGGTGCTTTAAACATAGTTCTGAAATCCATCCTTGTTTTGGATATATTAGCAGTTTCTTTTGTTGTAGTAATATGCTGCACTTTGATCATACCTGCACACCCCCAACACCAACCCATATGCCCTCCAGTCTTATTGATGAAGATGTGGGATTTTCTTGTTTTGGGTGCTAACTGTTAAGATTGCTATGGAGATTCATATATTCTATACTAGTTTCTGTATGGACAGTTTCTCATGTGTCTTGGGGAAACATCTAGGAGTGGAGTGGGTGGATTATATGGTAGGTATATGTTTCTCTTCTTAAGAAAATACAAAATTATGGTTATATCATTTACATTCCAATCAAAATGGTTTTCCACATTCCTGATAACACTTTATATGTCTTACGTGGGCCAGGATTTTAATTTTAGTCAGTCTTATTGCGTCGGGCAACACCACCACACTACTCCACAGGAGTCAGAGGCGTGGGAGGGTGAGAGAATTCACCAGAGCCAGAACGGGAAGCAGAACAGTCAGAAGGACCGAAGTACACTGCTGAGGGGAGCAGCGGGCGGCAGGAGAGGTCTGCGCACCATGTGGGACCCTCAATGGTGGCCGGGGATTGAACCGGCACTGCAGCTTCGCAGCCCAGCGCTCAACCCACTGCACCACCAGGGGAGGCCCTATTTTGTTTTTTTTTTTAAAGATTTATTTATTTATCCATACAAGAGCTGGGGTACAGTCCAGAGGTGTGGGTGGTGAGAGGATTCACCAGAGACAGAGTGGGGAACAGAACAGGCACATTGACTGAAGTACACTGCTAACGTGAGCAGCGGGTGAGACAGGAAAGGTCTGCTGCGCCATGTGGGTCAGTTCCCTGGCTGGCCAGGAATTGAACTCGTGCTGCAGTGGCTGCAGATTGCGTCATAGTGTGGTGCTTAACCCCTTGTGCCACCAGGGAGGCCCCCTGCATATTGATTTTTAGCTTTTCCAGCATCCGTTGTTAAAAGACTGTTCTTTCTGTACTGAGTTCCCTTTTTACCTTTTTAAAAAATTAGTACTCCATTTTTGCATGAGTCTGTCTTTGGAATATTTTATTTGTTCCATTATTTTACCTGTCCGAGTGAACACTGATTTTTTTTAATCAGATAAAGTTACCCTCCAATATTGTTCTGTTTAAAAGTTATTTTGGCTATTCTAGATCCCTTGTATTTCCACATTATAATTAGGATCAGATTTTACACTTCTACAAGCATCATGCAGGGATTTTGTTTGGGTATGTTGACTCTATATACCAATTTGGGAAGAATTGACCTCTTAAAACTGTTGTGTTTTCTGACTTATGCACAAGATATGTCTTTAAGTATTTAGGAGTTTTCAGTGAAGTTCTTTGGCTTTGGATTTTTATTTGTAGGGAGGGCTTTAGCTACAAATACAATTTCTCTAAAAGGTACTGATTTCTTTTTCAATGAGTTTGGCAGTTTGAGGCTATTTCTGTAGCTGTAGAATGTATTATCATGAAGTTTTTCACTATTCCATTGATATCTTTTTAATTACTTCAGTATTTAGCGTTTAACCATATCTATGATCCTTATATTGGTACTTTGTGTCTTCTCTCATTTGTTCCCAATTAATCTGGCTAGAAGTTTATCATTCCCCCTGTGATTATTTCAAATAATGAGTTTTTTTATTTCACTGAATTCCATTGTTTAATTTTATTGATTCATGCTGTATTTGTCCTTTCATTTCTTTTACTTAATTTTGATTTAATTTCTTTTTTTTTGATCACCTAATAGAAATGCTATTTTGAAAAGAGTGCAGTTTCAAACAAATGAAGCTAGAAGTGATAAGCATTATACTGGATTATCTTGTAATGCAAGAATAGCAAAATGAATTTCCTTTAAAATTTTAATAATTTTATGATACTACTTTTTAACTCAGAATTTTCCTTTTATAATTGGAATACATTTAACCATGGTGTCAATAGATCTTTCAATAAAATATATATCATCTGTGTTTATAGAAATTAATGCTAGGATAATTTATTGTTTACTACTTAACCTTTCATCTTTCAATAGTTTTTAAAATATAAATAATTAACCTTGATATTATTTCTCAAAAGTAGGAAATTTTAATGGTATGTTTCTTTGTAGCTTGTGCACCAAATGCTATTGCTTTAATGTATAGCAAGTCTGGGTTAACTTTCCTTCTCTGCATCATTAGTTTTTATACAGGAGTAAACCCAACTACTTGATCTTTTGCTTAAATGGGACTTGCTTGGTGGGACAAGAGTATAACTTGCTCTAATCTTCCTCATCTGTATTTTTTTTATCCTCCACCAAACCACACATGCCCATACCCTACACTCCTTTCTTCCTTACTCCCTCCCTCTTGTTTTCTGTGGTAACCATTATATTCTTTTTGCTGAGTTCAAGATATATTCCTACTGTGTTGAGTGAAATAAGTAAAAAAATGAAGACAGATAACGGTTGGTTTCACTCATCTGTGGAATATAAATACCCTAACATTCATATACAAAGAATAATAGGGATATATCTTTATTATTTGTATTAAATTAAAATAAATTAATAAAAAAGATGTATATTTGATATCATTTTGACCATTTTTTTTAAATTTAAATCAGAAAGTCTCTGCCTCAGTGTAATGGGTAATTTCATTTCTGCTTATTATTCTGGGACTGCAGTTACAACAAAATACCAGCTACTGAAAATGCTTCTACAAAATACATGAGCTTTTCCAACTTTCGGATATTGTAGTCACTCAATGGAAAGCTCTTTATTTTTCAGCTATTCCGTCAGTGTATATATTTTGTAAGTGGTTAGGCAAAAATGCCAGTTAAATATCCCATTTACATCAAAATTTTATTGTGAAGTAATCATACTATTCTATGTTGAATTAATGCATAAATCAGTTTTCTTTAGGGAATAGAATATTTTGTTCCATAACTAGATTCAACCCAAATTTAGATGTTCTGGGAAAGAGTAGAAATTTATACTTCCTTTTAAGTATTATACAGATGACACATTGGGGATGACACACATAAAGCACTTAATGCAAGTAGTTGTTCCTAGTTTGGTACTGTAATTTGACATTATTCTAGATGCAATTGGATATTAAGGTCAAATCAAAATAAGGGAATGGTGAATCTAGTGGGCATTCCTTAGTTTTTCTTAGGCTAGAGGAGACTGACTCTTATCCATCCTAACTATCTAAGCATTGTTTCTTTATTCTGAGGAGCCATTTCCAAACTCTGATTTGTTCTCTAACTTGCTGTACCCTCCATTATAATATAATTTGTTTTTAAATGAGTTTTCTTTCCTTAAGTATATAAATTTTTTACTTTTAGTACTTAAAGAAATGACAATCTGTACTTATGTAGTACCTTTTATAAATGATAATTACTATGCTGAACATAGATTTTGAAAAATTATGGACATAAGGGGACATCACTAGTCCACTGACATTTAAGACTGATAGACCAAAAATAGTTGCCACCTAGCTAAGACTAGCTTTTCATTCATTAAAAGTAGTACACATTTATTTTCTGTCTATGGCACTGAACTTCTCTCTGTAGAGAAGTGTTTTGTTTTCATATTTTCTTCAACCCCAGCAAATCATCTCATGGAGGCATGAATTTGTCAAAAGGATGATCAGCTCAAACCTTCCCCAGTAATGAAAATGTTTCCCAGTATAGAAACTGGTCCTAATATCAACAGATACAGAAGGCAACACTTTAAAAAAATAAAATAAAATATGGTATAGATCATTACTGCTACATTAACAGTCTGAGTATGTATCTTCAGTTAAGTTGTCTTAAATAGAGGTCCATTTTGTAACCTAATATTATGGAGTAAGGGGGGAAATCCTTTGTAAAAATTCCCCACCACTATCTCCATAATCTCTACTTCACTGAGTTTCATCCAAGTGCGAAAATGAAAAATTATAACCTGCCAAGCATCAGTGGCACAGTGAAATGAAAAAATTGTGAGTTAATAACAGTGATGCCTCAAAAAAATTTCCTGGCCAATTTAACATTGCTTCATCCAAGGTCACTTCTCAGAGCTGATTATTTTTAGTAATTTGCAGATGAGACCATTCTACCTTGGTCATGGTTAGTGAAGATCAAGAAAATGCTGGAGAAGGTTTAAGACTCAAGGTTATATCTTTCTTTCTCAAATAATACACAGACCAGTTTTGCTTTATTTTCTTGAGACCTAGCAGAAAATAATTTTCAAAAAATAATGAAAGAACTTTATTAGAGAAATAAAGTTGTCATAATATAAAACAACAAAGGCAAGGATGGCAGAAGGAGTCTATTTAACAGGCCCTTAATTAGCAATTATATGGGAAAGAAATTCCCAAGATTTTTTTCAAGAATTTTAGTTTTATAGTTAAGGAAAAAAAAAAAACTTACAATGTAGATTATAATTTGAGTAAAGACTATGATTAGGGATGGTTCATTTTTAAACTTTATGGAAAATTTCCAAATTTACTTTCTCTTGCCCACTTAGAAATTTGCAATCATATTGTAAATAATCCTTTAGAAAATAGTCTTTTCTTTCTTACATGTAAATAATTATGATAATGTAGACAGAAAACAAAGTTTTCTCATAATTTTAGAGAACAGATAAATTTATTGATTGTTTAGTATATTCCAGACTTTTTTGTGGCACTCTCTTGTTGTCTCTTTCTGTGTGTGTGTCTATGTATATGTGTAGGAAATAAAGACAAAGTAGTAGGGTGATGCGTTTTTTTTTTTTTTTCAAATGCACTCACACCGAAGATGTACTCATTTTGTCTAGCAACATGCCATAAACATTTTTCTGTCAATAATTATTGGTTACATTCTTATGTTCAATGGTTTTGGATTATGTTCTTAGCATCTGCTATTGATGAACTTTTAGAATAATTACAGTTTTTCCACTATATTTTTTGCACTTACAATAATTACAGTTTTTCTCCATATAAACAATTCTGAAAAAGATTACAACTTTCTATCAAATTAAAAAATAAATTTTAAAGGTAAAAATAATGGAAATTTAGATATTTGATATTTATTACAAAATACTCTCTGGAAATATGCAAGAACACAATTCACTAGGACCACATTCTTAGGCTGCTGAATGTTGACATCTAAGCTTTATTTCATTTAGTTTATTAATAATATTGCACACATTTTCAAACATTTAGATGCCAGTATACTATGACTTTGTTGTTGAAGTATTACCCTTTTTTTTTTTTTTCATATTCATAAGTTCTCTTAGAGGTTCCAGTCTGTCTCAGGGCTTCCTGTCATACCGTGTTGAAATCTATTTTTAGCCCTTCTCCCCCAACTCTCCACCAGATCCCACTGTATTCTGCTCAGGGCTACCTCCATTGGAGCTGCTTCCATGACCAGCCTAAGTTCATTTCTTGTAGCTGAGTAGTATTCCATTATGTATATATGCCACATGTTCTTAATCCACTCATCTGTCCTTTAATTCTTAGGTTGCTTCCATAATTGGCTATTGTAAATAGGGCTGCAGTGAACACACAAGTACATATACCCCTTCAACTTAGTGTTTTTGCATTCTTTAGAAGGTTCACTAGAAGTGGAATTGCTGTGTCTTATAGTAGATACAGCAACATTTTAAGAAAGTTGTATAATATTTTCCTTAGGGACTGTATTAGTTGCATTCCCATTCCATTTTCTCTACTCCCTTGTCAACATTTGTTGTTTCTGGTCTTTTTGGTATGGTCCATTGTCACAGTCATGAGATGGTATCTCATTGTTATTTTGATTTACATTTATATTTTATTTATATTTCCCTGACGATAAATGATGTTGAACATTTTTTCATGTCCTGTTGTGGCTTAACTTGTAATTTTGTTTCCTTAAGATGGTATTAAAGCAGTTGGAACTAGACTTTGATTTTCGAATGTTGATATTTTCCTGACCCAGGTATATGTGGTAGAATAATGTCTTGTGTGAGATTATCCTGGGCAGCAGCACATAACCACATCTCTTACTCAGTCACATAGTCAAGGGTAACAGCTGTTTTTTTTTTTTTCCCACTTAGAGTACAATATTAAATAAATTACTTGAACTATTCAATACTTTACTATAAAATAAGCTTTGTGTTAAATGACTTTTTCCAAATGTACGCTGATACGGGTATTCTGAGCATGCTTAAAATAGGAAAGGCTAAACTATGAATTTTTTTAGATTAGGTTTGTTAAATCTTTTTCATTTATATTTTCATTATACAGTAGGTTTATTGGCACATAATCCCATCATAAATTGAGGAGATTTGTATATAATATGTGATTTATGAATTGTGACAGTTTTACTTCTTTCATTTGAATTTATTGATATTTGTTTTATGAACTGGAATATGGACCAGCTTTGTGATTTTTTGACAAATACTTGCAAAAAAATGTGGACTGTTTTGTAAATGTTACTTAGATCAAGTCAATGATGGTATCTACAAATCTACATACTTACTGACATTTTTCTGTACTTGTTCTATCGTACTGAGAAAAATATGTTGCCATCTCCAACTGTACTCCAACTCTAATTGTATTTTTTTTAGTTCTCTTTAAGTTCTGTGAATTTTTACTAAATATAATTTAAAGATATTTCATAATATAGAAACCTTTATGAATGTTACCCTCTCTTGATGAATTGACTCCCTTCTCATCATGAAATTATCATTTTTTTAAAATAATTTATATATATTTCCCATCATTGCTCATTTTAAAATAATGTTTGCTTTCTTTTCTCAGGTGTAGTGAAATTATTGTTTTTATCCTGATGCTATCCTTGCCCTCTGATCTTCTTTTTTAAAATTTTAATCCCATTTTATTTTCCCTTTGTTTATGTTTACATGGTATTCATTTTTCCATCTTCATTGTGTTGATATTTTTTTCTAATCTTCTATATGTTCTTTGTTACTTTACCTCTTTTTTTCTTTCAAATATAGTGAATGTATTTTATGGTCCATTTTATCTTCACTATTTTTTCACGACTATTTTGTTTGGTTAGTGGTTCTTTCAGATCCAGAACATAACTTTTAACTTATCAGATGTCACCATCTGATAATCTTGTTCCGCTTCATGTAAAAGTGTAAGAACCTTGTAAATATGTGCTTCCCTTTACCCTTTCCATTTTGTTTCTTACCTTAATACTTTCACCTTTCCATATGTTGTAACTGAAATTTTTACCTTAAATAATTATCATTTAAAATGATTAAAATTAGAAATATTTTGTTTTTCTCATTTTAACTGTGTGTTCCATTCTCATAACCCTTCATCTCTTGTACAGAAGCAAATTTCCACTTATCTATATATTTTTTCATTTTATTTTTATATTCCCCATACAATTGCAACCCCCTTATTTTGACCCCAATCCCTCCTTTCCCTGTCCCCCACCCCCCATAGTTCCACTTATATTATTTGATTTGTGGCACAAGAACTTTCTTTCATGTTTGTTATTTGTGTGCTGAGAGAAATTTGTCTTTGTTTATTAAAAAAAAACAAAACTTTAGCCTTAATTATGGAAAAATATTTTGTTGGACTTAAATTTCTAAATTGATGATTTTATTTTAAAGTTACTAATGCAGTTATTAAATAGTCTTTTTTGGGGAATTAAAATGAGTTGTACACTAGAATAGATTACATTATCCTTATATCATTTATTTTGTTTCAATATCAGGATAAGGTTTCATCTTTCATAAGAAAGTAGATTTGCTTTCATGTTATTGCCTGTTGTTTTTTCAAAGTTATATAAAGGTTATATTTTTCTCTAATCATATGTATATTTTAGTATTCTCAAAAAGAATAAATAAGGACAATTTGGAAAATAACTACTGCTTTTTATGCAGTGATATTATTCTTTATTGATTTGTATTCCAAAATCAATACTTAGATGTCACCTTTTGTAAATTGCTATACCAGCAAAAAAAATTTTGACTAAGCTATTCACAAGAATTGTTAGTTTGGAGCCTTTTTCTGATGATACTAATACCTAGTTGAGGTCATAGAAATTACTTAAAAATGTTTACAAATGAGTTCAAATTTAATATCCTAAAGAGATTTCAAAAATGAAGTAAAGATTCTAAGGGAGCAATCAGAGTGAAGCGGTATTAATTAGGAAGGAATGATGAGCTGAGTTTGGAGTAAGTGCTGAATGAAAGGAAAACAGTATTTCAGAAAGATGTATCAAATGGGGAAGAATATAATTTTCTTGTCATAAAGCATAATATGAACACTAAAATCAAAGGGTAGGCCTTTTTTTATTGGCTTCATACTCATTCTTGTTTTATAATGTGTAACTGTTAAAAATGTAACTTTGGAGTCAAATAAATATTGCTTCCCATTCTGCTCTACCACATACTGCTTTTATGTCCTTGAGCAGCTTCCTATTTCCCATTTTAAAAATGGGAACAAAATTAACTTACTCTGATGATAAAATGAAATGGTGCATCTAAAGTCCTCTGCACAAATCTGGACAAATTGTAACAATTTGGATAATCACATTATAGCTTTTCATATGCTTTTGCATTATAAACCATACTTAGCACATTTTACAATGTTTGTCTCTCTGATAGGCGATAGTCCTCTGAAGGATCAGCTTTTATATGAAGAACTACATTGATAAATAGTATGGGTGTGCAATCAGTTTTTATGGAACAATTAATTGTTTGATCAAAGTAGACAAATCTTTCAGAAATATAATTGGTTGAAATCAGTGAAATGACAAAAAGGAGGAAAACCTTAAAGGCTGAGGAATAAAGTTTAGATTAAATAAAACCATATCTAGTAGTAGAATTATATTTGGGAACATCATTGCCAGCAATGATTTAAAGTTGTTTGAGACTGGTTTGAAATGATCTCAATATGATATTTAGAAAGAGGAAAGAACCCGGGCCTCCCTGGTGGCGCAGGTGGTTGAGCGCAGCACTGTGAAGCTGTCCACAGCCTCTGCAGTGCCGGTTCTATCCCCGCCGGCCTCAGAGCAACCCACAAGGTGAGCAGACCTCTCCTGTCTTGCACGCTGCTCCCCTCAGCAGTGTATTTCATCAGTCTGCCTGTTCTGTTCCCAGCTCTGTCTCTGGTGAATCCTCTCACCCTCCCATGCATCTAGCCTGTACCCCAGCTCTTGTATAAATAAAATAAATCTTAAAAAAAAAAAGAAAGAGGAAAGAACCCTCTTTGTTGCATTCTGGCAGTAGTCTTAGATAACAAGAGACATTAAGCATGGGGGAAAGAGAAAAAAAGATGGGAAGAAGGAAGTTGTAGAGTAGGAAAAGAAGTAACTTAAGATGTTAATAGAGATAAAAACGTCAGGTTGACCCACATATCTCTTTTGCTTCCAGAAGCTGTGGAACAATTAATGATTAATGATTTAACAATTAATGATTTTCATTCAAATGATTTTCATTCAAACATAGTCAAACAAAAATATATTTTAGTGATTTTATTTTTATTTTATCTATTTTATTTTTATATGTAATTATTTATATAAATATTAAGATTTTTTTGTTTCCTAATATTTTAAACCCATGCAAGTATAAAATAGACCTAAGATTGACAGATTGATCGGCAATTAGCTGGTCTCATATGCAAGTTCATTTCCTTTTTTATGTTTCTACCGGATACCTTTTACTATTCTTATTCTCAAACAGGTTAATTGACAAATCCAATAATTTATACCTCTGATAGTTTTCATAACACTTTAACATCAATCTTCACTTGATGACATTCATTTCTACATCCATCTCAACTCCTTTAGTTGAATCTACTATGATCTTTCATCTGATTAATGTAGCTACTCCTACCCAGTCTCTTTGCTTAGTCTTCTCAAATCCATTCTTCACACTTGAAACAGAGGAGTGATTTAACTGTAAAGTAAATCACAAAAATAATTCAAATTACCAAGTGCTTTCCTTGAGAAAACCCAGAATTCAAAAACAGAATGTAAAGGCTGCTATTTTGCTGTAAAGTATTTAACTGTAAAGTAAATCTGCTTTAGATCTCCCAAGAATTCTCCATTGATCTTACAATAAAATCTAATTACCTTAACGTGGCCTGTAAGGTCTTTTATTATTTGGCCTTTAGTTACGTATCTAACTTCATCTCTTGCCATTTGTCTTCATATGTCATGCTACAGTCAGATTGAATTCCTTCAACATTTATTTATTTATTTATTTTATGTTTATGAGTTTATAAGTGTGGCCCTTTAGCCCAGGCCTCTTCTTATCCATTCTGAAAATTCATAGGTGAAGCAGAGAATAAGTAAATCATTTAAAAAGTCTATATATATATATTTATATAATTACATTGATTGTCAAACTTTTTCTTTCAAAGATCAAAAGTCTAGTCAACTTTTCAAGATAGCAAAATAACAGCCTTTACATGCTGTTTTTGAATTCTGGGTTTTTTCAAGGAAAGTACTTGGTAATTTCAATTATCAAGTGTGGGAAAAAACTCTGATTCTATCAAGTTATTTAATTTCTCTGAGTCAGCAAGGTGTTTTTCTCCCTCTCTCTTTTGTCTTTCTCTTTCTCTTACGCACTAACACATTATTCCTAGACATCACACTCAAACACACCCACACATATCTCAAACAAAAGAAATATTAATGATTATTTTATTAGAGCAATGATCATTTTTCAAGTCAACGTCTGCAAAATGTACTCAATACAGAGTTTATATTTTTAAACATGACCATAACATTTTCAAAGGAAATAACTTACTCGTAGGTTTTTGAAACACAAAATAATTCGAAAACTTCAACATTGAGATCAAAGTGAACCCTCAGCAATTTTGTTGAAATGAATGTATAAAGGGCTTTTCTCAGTGCTTCCGATCTTTCTTTAGTGCCTAGTTCTCTTACCCTCCTATTTTCAATATCCCTTTCAAAAAATTGCTATATACACTGGCATTCTCTATTGCCCACAGAGTGTAATGAAATCATCATCCTATATGGCCTCTGTTATGTTCTGGTTAGTCATGGATTGAATGGACTTTTTTTTTTTAATATTTTATTTTATATAATTCTTACATAATTTTTCATCTTTGCACAATGTGTATGCATTTTCATTATGGTTATATTCCACATACAATTGCACCCCCCCTTTAATTTGACTCTAGTCCTTCCTCTCCCTACTACTCGCTCCCCGCCCACCCCTGTACCGTGTCTCTGGTTTGTAGTTGCTTGTTGATTTTGATTTTCACTTTGTATTGATTAGTCTTTTTCCTGGTCTCTTATTTAAGTTTTCTAAATTCCTGCTATGAGTGAGACCATCCGGTATTTTTCTTTTTCTTTCTGACTTATTTTGCTGAGCATGATCCCTTCTAGCTCCATCCATGTTGCTGCAATCTGCATGTGTTTATCTTTTTTGATTGCTGGGTAATATTCCATGGTGTATATGTACCACATCTACTTGATCCAGTCATCTATTGAATAGACTTTTTTTAATAGTCATATTACACTATCCATGAACTTCAAGAAAATGAATCTTGATAGCTTTGAGAATAATTATTTAACATACTCATTCATTTATTAAAAATACAATGGCTGTATTTTCATGCCATTTTGTATAGAATCTCCCATAAGCAAAATATACCATTTATATACAGAAATTCTGTTTATACATATTAACTTCAGATTTTTATAGTCATTATAGTCTGCCATTCCAATGTGATGTTGCTAAATTCACATCAAAAATAACCTTTAGGATTCAGATCAAAAATAACTCTCTGAAAGCAAAGATTGATGATGATTAGCTAATGAAGTATTCTGAAACTTTTGTGTACGTCTTTTATACAAATACATACCTCTAAGCTTTCCTTTGACAAAGATAATAGGTTGGTTGAAATTTGAAAACACACCTAAAACGAGGACAATGGAGTGACATGAAAATTTTTGAGTATTAGCTGCATGAATTGGAAACAGATGAAAAATAAGTTTTTTAACTCCTGGCTTTTGCTGCTTTTTGGGACTAATCACATTAACTTTACCCCACCTGAGACTTTATACACTGCCTATTTATCAAATCTGTGGGAGAATGTCTTTTTCCTTATTTATGATTTTGCTACTCTTATACTGCCAGATCATTGCCAAGTTGAGTTAAAATATAACAACATAATTGTATGTCTTAGTGTTTTAATCATAATCATGAAACTAACATATTTTGTTTTAGTTTTATTTTTCAAGTTCTGTTTGCAAGTGAAATAGAATGAGTGCATAGGTATACCCTTATTCTCAAGAGAAAATTATGAAACAAAAATAATTTATTTCTGTGATTATGGCTGATATCTATTTCTTCTTTTTTCTCCATGTCTATGTCTTTGAATTAATGAAAGTGCCTTGAAATAACCAATGTTACATAATTAATAACACAATATGTTAAAAATTTTACTAGACTTGGGCCTACCCTCGTGGTGCAGTGGTTGAGTGCTGGGCTGCAAATCTTCCCGCAGCCTCTGCAGCACCGGTTCAATCCCTGGCCTCCGGCGAGGGTCCCACATGGCACACAGACCTCTCCTGCCGTGCCCGCTGCTCCCCTCAGCAGTGTATTTCATCAAATCTGCCTATTCTGTTCCCTGCTCTGGCTCTGGTGAATTCTCTCACCCTCCCGTGCTTCTGACTGTACCCAGTGCTTGTATAAATAAATAAATAAATCTTTAAAAAAAAATTTACTAGACTTGAGCTACATTAAAGTATGATTGCTACTGCCTTCTCATTTCGTGATGATATATCACATGACATCCAGTAATACAATATTTTTCCATCTTTGGTTTACCAAGGATGCATAAAAATGATAAAATATTAATATTTCTGTGGCACATTGGGGAAAATAGATGAAGTTGTTTTAAACTGGAAGTGAGAAGATGAGGGGAGGATAGGATGTTTAGCCTGTTTCAGCAACCAGTAAGATTGCTGAGGGTTGACAGGTTGATCAAAGTATATGTAACCATAGACCACAGACAGGTAGAAAGCTCTGTGAATTGAAATATCTTATGTGATATTTTAAGATGAAAGAGAAAATTCAGTCAATCTTTTAGAGAGTTTGTCTTTTGACTAATCATAACTGGTACATTTTTCAAATGAGTTTTCTAGCTCATGGTAGATAATAAAAAAAAA
Organism: Talpa occidentalis; assembly: GCF_014898055.3. Lineage (NCBI taxonomy): Eukaryota > Metazoa > Chordata > Mammalia > Eulipotyphla > Talpidae > Talpa > Talpa occidentalis. Next base: position 22,942,210 of record NW_023604295.1, read on the forward strand.
ATTTGAGAAAACCGAAGTTTTATAGATAAGCCATTCAAATGAATGGATAACTTAAAAAATTTTTATCTAGATGTCTGATAGCTTTTAATTGGTTAACATAGCCAATATGTGCCACTTCAATAATCAAAACAAACAAACAAACAAACAAGATAATAATAGCATCTACCATTTTGGGGGTACTGGCTGTGAACCAGGCTCACAGAAATTCATTTAATATTCATAACATCCTTTAAAAACAACACTGATTGTTATTCTCTTTTTACATAAGAAGAGTCTGAATTTCATAAATTTAAAGTGTCATCAAAAAACTATTAATATTTACTAAGTAGTGGAATTAGGACCTAAACAGACTGATAAATGACTTTTGGATACTTTTAGGAAGTTGAGGCTTTCAGGAGCTTCTTTCTCGCTCACTATCTACCGCTTTTGGCTTGTACTTTTCTGCGTTCACATCTATCTACTCTTTCATCATCCTCTTTTTGCCACTGTTAACATTTCCCAGACAGAGTGTAGGGCTTAATGGTTATACCTGTACACTAGCATTCGTACGCAGATGCTAGATCGTAACCTTGGCCTCATTAGCATCACCTTTAAGATCCTAGCCTTGCTACTTACCATATATATGACTTAGGAGAAATTATATCACTTTTCTAATACGTAGTTTCTTCATCATTGTGTAATGTAGCTGCATTATATAGGATTGCTTTTGAGCACTGAATGATGTAATAAATTATAATATATTGCCTGACATAATAATACTATATATCAGCTATTATTTATGATAACTGGATCATGCTCACTTTTATAACTTCTCTATAGGAAGTTGTATTGGAGAAGAGTAAGTATTAAGTTGAATTTTTAAATAGATGGATAGTATTTAATTGTACTTTGTAATGCTGAAATTTTTTTTTTAAAGATTTATTGATTGATTGATTGATTGATTGATTGATTTATACATACATACATACATACAAGCACTGGGTACAGTCAGAAGCGCGGGAGGGTGAGAGAATTCACCAGAGCCAGAGAGGGGAGCAGAGCAGGCAGAAGGACCAAAGTACACTGCAAGGAGGAGCAGCGGGCGGCAGGAGGGGTCTGCGCGCCATGTGGGACCCTCCTCCGGTGGCTGGGGAGCAGCCGGGGATTGAACCAGCGCCGCAGAGGCCGCGGGCAGCTTCGCAACCCAGCGCTCAACCACTGCGCCACCGGGGAGGCCCTGTAATGTTGAAATTTTTATTAGCAGTTTACCACTGAAATAATTGAGAGCCATATTACAATTACATTTTCAATTCACGGTTTTGAATGTGTTGTGATTTATTAAGTGATGGAGAGTGGAATGAAGGCAGTTGTCATTATGCATAAGGGTACTTGTACTTATTTAATAATAATTTGTTCTGTTCTACTCTCTGATGTAGTGAAATATTTGGGCTTCTGGAAAGAGGCAGTAAATTGGGGCACCTCTGAGTGATAGAAAAAAGTTCTTTTTTTTCCTTTTTAAAAAATGTTGTGAAGCTTTTAAAACTCTGTTAAATTATCAAAAATTTGATCTAAAGACTTTTATTGCTCATTTTTGTGTGACTTGACATAAAATTATGGGCATTAAAAAACATTGAAACAAATAAATTATCATAAACGTCATCTAGTTAGTTTCCATTAAACTGAAGTCATTGAAATCAAATATATCAATTGATGTTTACATTCATTTGGCTCTGTGTTTGGCTGGTATGTTTCTCCTCAATATTTTTCACCAATTTTCTTTCCATTTTTTTCATTTAATTATAACCTTTTAAAGTCAAATTTCCATGATGTTTTGTCCATTTTTTGGATTATTTTAATTCTCTCTTAGTTTGGAGTCCAAAATTGAGATCAGCCTTCAAATAGAACTTTTCACCAGTCAAGAGTGAAAGTGAGATTATTCTCTAACCCCTGTCATTTTGTGATGAGGCAAATAAAATTCATGTAAACTCCACCTCCCTGGAGTCTCCTTTCTCTTTTTAAACGTAAATTTGAATAAACATCAAGCGTGAATTTTACTAGTAGCAGAACCCAGGGAGATTTAGTCCTATGCAAGGAATTCAGAACTTTTTCTGTAGATCATTTGCAGGTAAGTATAGTTTACCTGCTCTGGAGAGTTGATGTTGATTATTTTAAAATCAGAGGTGAAAGAAGAAACCCCAAAGCAATGTGATTTATTTGCTTTTTGGTAAACTTGATTCTGTTTTGTAACCTTTGAAACATGGATTTTGTGAGTGATACTATTAAAACCTATACTCCCTCTGGAGTGTGTTGTTAATCATTTTGACTCTGCTGGGCCTCAGGATTACCTGTCTGCATTGTAATGCAACTTTCCTTAATATTTACAATTGAAATGCTAATGGTTCTTAAGATTTCTCATATATTTCTATGAAGAAAAGCAGGTTCACAAGAAATAAAGGTTTCAAAATATTAAATCCCCCTTAAAAATTTGTAGAACTTTTTAAAGCAAACTTTTTTGTACTTTTGAAATAAAATTTCTGACATTAGTGATTATACATTAATGCTCTAAAACAGATGAAATCACTCTCTGAGGATCTTTTTAGTAAAAATAAAAACAGAAAATAATAGGTATTTCATTAATGATTAGTTTGATGTGTCAGATATTTATTAAGCCTCTTCTTTTTGAAAGTCTTTGGGCTGTGGAGGATATTGGGATCTTGTCAGGTCCCTACCTTTGGGTGAGGAGCATTAAAGATAGCCACAAAAACCTATAGCTTTTTAGAGTGTACAGATCCATTGTTATGTTCGTTAGTATGACTTTATAAGCTTGCTTCTGTTCTCTTTGAAAAAGATTCTAGAAAAAAAGAAAACTTGGAGCTCTAGATGATGCACGGGCAGATATAGTATACTTCTGGGGGTCTTTCTTGGTCTCACATAATAGTTGTCAGGAACTGTATTAGGAGAAGGGTGTGAAGAGTGGAATGCTATCCTAGGGGCCCTGTAAAGCTATATGTGATCCAGAGATACAGCGATGACTCTCAATCAAAGTCACCCATGAGATTTTTCAGTTCTGCCAAGTTCTTAGCACTTTGAGACATTAGTCTTAATCATATATAAGTAGAAAAGGGCAGTTGGCATAGAGCTTGCCTAAATTTGTAAGCATGAAAGACAAAGACCTGTTAAAGGAGTGCTCCCCACTGAATCTAATTCAATCATTTGATGAATTCTGTGGCAATTTGAAAAGTGAAAGACACAACATTGTTCTCAGGGTCTCTGGAGTAGTAAGGGAAACAAAAATGTATACTGAGCTTTCCAGATTACAATTTCCAAAAAATTGCTCAAGCATTTGTTTTTCACCTGAATCTATTATGTGGACTAGAATGTTCTCAGAATTTCTGTCCTTTTTCTAGCATTCCTTTTCTTCTACAGTAAACCGCTTAGTGACATTATGGGACCCTCCTCCAGTCCTACTTCCCATTTCCTGCTGTGTGATGATCTCTGTGTGTTCCCCAAGCTAAAACTCATAATACAGTATTCTCACTTCTAATCTAGTAAATAGCATATTACAAGGGTAGGGAAGTTTCCCCTTTCCCCCAAAAATCTAGTGATTATTTTTTGTATTGTGAATAAATAATACAGGTATTATTGATAGTGTGAAAAGAGCATAAAGCAGATAAAGAATTTTTTAGAGAGTTCAGAATTATCCAGATTTAAAATTTAAATTGGAGCATGGTGTAAGCCACTTTAAAACTCCATAGTAGATATTGGAACAAATCCTTTTTAATATCATTGCAACTGTGTGGTTGACAGGAAGAATCATCCCAAAGTACCTCTAGTATCTTCTGTGTCAGGAAATTAGTGTTTTAGACAAAGAGAGGACATTTTTGAACCAAAATGATAATCTGGGCATTTGATAAAAGATATACTAGCAAGAAATGCAAGCTAAATAGAGAATCAATTAAAAACAAGGTTATCAGAAAATCATGTAATTTTGTGGCTAGATATTAAGAAACTAACTTTCCTCCAGCTTAAAAAACATATGGTTGGCAGCAATTAAAAATATATATATAGTTATATATGTATATTATTATATTCATTATATATACACACTATGGAAAAGATTGTTAATATTGCACATCATTCATATATGTAAAACTAGAACAAATTAGTATTTTTATGAAAGTATTCAAATGACAGAATCTGCTAAATTTCTATGTCTACTACATATTATGCAATATATCTTAGTAGCTACATAGTACATGGCATTTCTTCATAAAAATAGTGTTATAGAGCCATTTAAACAGGACATCATTAAATTGTTTAAGAAAAATGAGACTTTCCACCAGATAGTGCAGTTCCTAGAATATTTCAACATATAAACAAATTAAAGAACCTTTTTTCCCTAAACTTATGTAGCTTTCTGTTATTTGTGTTTAATATTACTTGGGATGCTTTATAAGTTCAAAATGCTTTGATGCTACTTGAGTTTATTTTACATAATTCCAGAAATCGGTCAAATTAATCCAGCAGCTGAATGACATTGTCACAGACACTCACTCTTTCTTTCTATTCTTTGGTACTGGTTCTGCCATTCTCAAGATGTTAACTTTGCCCTCAGGCTAATTTCTTCAGTATTTACCCAGGTTCCACCATCATACCTGTATTCAACAACAGGAGGAAAAATAGTTCACGAGCAGTTTGAAAGTCCCCTACCATATGTTCATTCGTATTGATGAGATGGGAATAACTGACATACCATCAAATCAATCCCTGACAGTGGAAATGGCACTATTCTGATTGCCAACCTAATCTAGAGCACCTTGAATCTGAGCCTGAGCTATCCTTCCCCAGAGTTGCTTGATAAAAAAGGTAAGTGCCCATAATGTAACAGGGCGTCTACCCATGAAGAGGGAAAATGGTTTGGGTAGGAAGACAACTATGTCTATTGGAGAAACATAGTATTCAACAGTAGACCAGTGGTTCTAAACTCTAGCTACATATTAGGATCATCTGTGAAGCTTTGTAAAAATTACTTTGATTTCATTGGTTTCAGTTGTGCAGAAATATTAGCATTACAGAAGATCCTCTTGTGATTTTAATGTATGGCTACATTTGAGCACCTCTGTGCAAGGTAAAGTCAAGATAGAAAAAGGAAACAAAACTGCCCAGGGCCTGCAACATTTAGCTGCTCAAGTTTTTCAGCCTTACCGTACTTAACCTGACTATCCAAGTAAAATTACCAACACAGACTCTTAGGCCATAGTTAATCTGGCATCTGAAATGGTGCTCACTGCCACAGTCACTAAACATATTCCAAGAATGTGTGTTACCAGGGAAAGTACCCAAACAATTTTCATACCAAACTGAGTTGGGGGTTGATGTAAAGGTAGATTAGTCTGATTTTAGGGCTGGCTTAGTGACATAGAGGTAGTAATGGAGAGATGGAACTGAAGTCCTTATAGTTTCCTGATGCCAGGGTTGCTTCTATTTATTTTTGCTGCTTTTGTTTCTGTTTTATTTGAGGAAGAGGTCAGTTGTTTTGGTCATAGTAAATCTTCGTAATTATGAATTTTGACACCTTACATTGTGTTTGGAACTGCGCAAGGTGTTTTATTTCTGCCCCAACACCAGTTTCATCATTAAAACAATAATCACATGCAGTGAATATTACTAAGTGCATAGATAAGGAAATTGAAACTTAGGGAAGTTTGTTACTTCTTTAAGGTCTTTATTTGGTTAATTTCTCTGGGATTTAGAATATGAACCCAGTACCCCAAAGCTTGTATTGTTACATGTAATGCCACAATGCATGTACTTTGTATTTTGCCTTGCCTAGAGATTTGATTTTATGCAACTTTATGCAGCAAATACCTATTGGTTAACTAATAGGTGGTTCACTAACTAATAAGGCAAACCTGTTGGGCTAGCCCAAAATGGGCTAATGTGCTTTACTTGTACATTAATTTACATTTTGGTAGAAGTAGGTTTATATTCTTGTGCAGCTTTACTAAGCACTTAGTATAGGATTCATAGGATCAAAGAGCAACTGAATAAATAAATGAAGAGAAATCTTTAGACCACTTAACTGAGTGGCTTAAATTACAAAGGCTAGTAAAACTGTCTATGAATTTCCATTTCCTTAGGAACTTAATATATAAAAATTATAGATTTTAAAGTTACTGCTTGAATTGTACTTGCTGATATTTCCAAAGAAGTATGAGTTACTGAAGAGCATGTCTTAAGTCAGTTATACTCTGTATTGCTGTTTTAATAAAAACAGTAATCTTAATAAAAGGAGATAATTGGTCTGTATGGCTGAAAATTTGTAGATACTTGCACTGGAATGTTTTTTTCTAATTGAAAGAGAGGAGAAAAATAAACTGAACAATGGCTGTTATGGATTGGCTACTTTTGTTTATCATAGACATAACACTTTCCAAATTACTGAGTTATGATATTGAAAATGAAGGGCAAGCTTCTTGTTCGGGGAAAATGTTAAGAGTAGCCCTAATGCAGAATCTCATTAAAGTAACTGTCAGGATTCCTCTATTTTACTATCACCTCCCCTATTCTGTAAGAGGCAACTGTCGTTTTGAGTGAGTGTACTGCCAAAGAGGCATTTACAAATAAATGAAAAATGTCACAATTGATTTCACTCCTTTCAGAATACTGTGTGTCAGCTTTGTCACAAACTATCTTTGTTACTCTCTGTTTTAGATCTTCCAACTGGACATTGGAAATAGCTTTTGATGCTTTGGGGCCTCTTTCATTTGACCCCAGGTAAGCCCTCTATTGGTGACCATTTATAAATATTTGTAAAACCTTTTTAGCTGTTGGAGAATGTATAAACTTTCCACCTCTTTCTCTGTATAACTGTTGTTTTGGTCAAAAAACATTCAGATGTCAACATCGTTTACTTATATTTTTGGACATTGGGGAGAATTGTTCCATTCATTACAAAGAATTGTAAAATTACACAATTACATTTCACATTCTCTTACCCAATACAATGGTTTGTTTTTAATGCTTTATCTAAAATGATGATAATAGTATTACTTGTGAAATAGGTATCTAGCTCTGCTTTTTTTCAGTATTTTGAAAGAATTCAATAGGTATATAAATTTTTATCATTCTTTGTATTTTTATCATGAATAGACAATTCTTTCATATAATTTGTGTATAAAATTGTTGCTAAATATTCATGGCTGTCATCATCATAAACCAGTCTGCTAGCACTAGTACTATCATGGTAATTTTAATGAGGACTTATTCTATGCCATATATTGTGCTAAGCAATTACATGCATTAGCTTATATAAATGTATCTCAGTGGCACTTGAATCCTAAATTAATATGGATTTGGAAAAAAAGAGCTACTAATTAGAATTTGCTGGCTGTTATTTTTTTATTATGTATATTAAATTAAATTGTCATACAATTATACTTTAAGAGATTTTAATCGGTATAATTAGTAATAGATTGTGCTATCATTTGAAATTATTTGCTTTCTACTTGAAATATCATGGAATGGACCAATTAGTAATAATCTGTTTCTCTTAGAAAACAAAAATTGAAGCAATTCACTGATTCAAAAAATAGTTATTGTGCACCTATTAACTGCTAACTACTCTATACTAAGGATATTATAGTGACTAATTAGTGAATAAAATGTGTCAAGATAAGATCTTGTAGTCTAGTGGAAGTCAGTCAAGAAAATAGGCAAGTGCAACATAGTGTGATAGTGAAAAAACACTAAGAATAACTGTGGTGTACAATATGAAAAATGAGGTGAGCACATAAACTAGACTGGGGAAGGATGCTTAGTGAATGATATGCAGTAGAGAGTGGAATAATATTAAATTTTGATTACAAAATAATTTATTATGTCTGAAGTATAGTGTTTAAGATAGAAAAAAAATCCAAAGAATTAAAGAAGGGGCAGATCATGAATGTCCTCCTAAGACATATTTAGGAGTTCAGATATAGTGAACAGGGGCAGTGAAACTGGAAAAGCTTCATCTGATAGTGAGCATTGAATTTAAGTCAGGCTAAATTCTGACAGTACCATTCTACTATATATAATCACCAGGAACACAGGCCATTTTTGTCCTTCATATATAAAAATAGAATATATATCCTAGAATATGAGTTCTTTGTGAGCATGGACCTGGTCTAATTCACTTTGTTTCCTCAGGATCTATTGTAGTACTTTGCACATAGTAAGATCTCAGCATTTTTGGGGCATATGAAATAATCAAATGTTAAAGTCTGGTAAATGGATATGGTGATTCCTTATCTATGTATGATCTTATATTCTTTCTCTGACCTCTTGTCACAGATGAAAAGAATTCTTTCCACATTTTTTACACTTAGATTTATAATAAGAGTATCTATCATAGAAGATCAATATGAAATTCAATTTATAAAATAAGCAAATGTGTCAATTTTTAAATGACAATTATATGATAATACATTATGTATGATAATACATATATAATACAATTATATAATAAATTATATAATCTAAAAATGATTTTGAAGGAAACTAAGATTAAGTGAAAAAAATGTTAATTTTTAACAAAAAAGTCATAACTGTCATAACTGATATAGCCAATTTTAATTAATTTTAACTCTAGAAAATATATAACCAGAATACATTATTAAATATTTATTTTGTAATGAGCAAAATGGATGAAATAATAACTGATTAAAATCAAGCAGTTATAACATATTGAGAAATAAATTTGACTTGTGTGCAATAATAACATAATGAGGAACCTTTAAAAATATGGTGACTCATACACAAATCACAGAACTTCTTTATAGTATAAGTTATTATATAGTGACACCTTGGGTTAGGTTATGAAAGTAGACTTGGTGTTTCTACCTTTTTCAGTTCTCAATGGATTATTCCTTTAAAATATGCAGTCATCTGGTTTTCTTGCTTCCAGATTATCTTTGAGACCAGTGGAGAATTTCTGTGAACTTTATAAAGATAACATTGATATACAGCAATGTATGTCATTCAGAAATAAATGATGCTACATATTCTGGTGTATGTTACCACACTACACCCACCAGCAAGGAAGCCATACTCCCCCACTAAGTACATTGTGCCACTTCCTCCTTTTCCTCAGCACTCCCCAACCACCAGCCTCAATTTTACACTCAGGTTTCAAGGGTATGTTATTATCTGAATCTTTGTTTTGTTTCTCTACATTCCTACTGTGGATCAAACCACCTGATATTTGTCTTTCTTTTACTGGCTTATTTTACTTAGAAAAATCCCCTCAGTTTCATCCATATGTAGCAAATGGCCAAAATTCACAATTTTTATATCTGAGTAGTATTCTACTACTAGTAAGTGTCACAGTTCTAGAATTTCTAGTTGTTACATCAAAACAAAAATACTGAACAGAGCAATTACAAACAAGGAATTGATAGTAATCAAAAGTCTCCTCAAAACAAAATTGCAGGATCAGGTAGCTTCATTTATGTGTTCTACCAAACCATCTGAATCCACTCATCTGTCCTTGGGCACTTAGACAGCTTCCATAATTGGCTATTATAAAGAGGGCTGCAGTGAATATAGGAATGCATGTATCCCTTTGAATTAGTGTTTTTACATTCTTCAGGTTGATAGCTAAGAGTGTAATTACTGTATCATATGGTAGATTTAATTTTAATATTTTGGGAAACCTCCATACCATTTTCACAGCAAGTAGACATTTCCACAAATGTAGTATGTCTGCATTTTTAATGATAATTTCTTTCCGTGTATAGACACCTTTCAGTTTAATGTAATCCCATTTGTTTATTTACTCTCTTGCTTCCCTTGCCAGAGGAGTCAGTTCCCTAAAAACATCACTGAGAGCAATGTGGTAGAGGGAATTCTCTTGCCTGTTTTCTTCTATGTGTTTTAGGTTTTCAGATCTTACATTAAAGTCTTTTATCCATTTGAGCTATTTTTTGTATATGCTATGAGATAGTCATCTAGTTTCATTTTCTTGCATGTGGCTGTGCTATTATTCCAAAACCATTTGCATCCTTGGAATAAATTTCACTTGGTTAGGATTTTGAATTTGGATTTCTAAGATTATGTTGATAATTTTTACATCCATGTCCATTGGGGATAATGTACTGTAATTTTCTATTTTTTGTAAATTTTTGCCTGCTTTTGATATCAAGCTAATGTTAGCCTCATAAAATGTGTTTGGAAGCATTGGCCCTTCTTCTGTGAAGTGGTTGAGGACAGATATTAATTTGTCTTTGATGGTTTGGTAGAACACATAAATGAAGCTACCTGATCCTGCAATTTTGTTTTGAGGAGACTTTTGATTACTATCAATTCCTTGTTTGTAATTGCTCTGTTCAGTATTTTTGTTTTGATGTAACAACTTGAAATTCTAGAACTGTGACACTTACTAAAGACTAAACAGCATAGGATATCAGCTCTCATGTCTTTTTGGTGGTTTAGAGATAAAGAGACCCAAACTATAGTTTGAACAAATCCAGTCATTTTGGTAGAACATTTAAAATATTTTTTCCAAAATGAAAATATATTTAAAAAGTAAAACCTAATTGTACAGAACAGTTAAGAAATAAAGAAAAATATGAACAAGGATGCAAAATTACATACAAAATTTCTCAACTGGAAATTGTTTTCTATGGGTAATGATAACATTTTACTAAGTTTTAAGCAACAACAGCCTAATAATGTTAATTATAAAGATCTGATTGGTTTAATAAATTATTCATAAATCAGGTAGCATCCTATCTAGCAACTAGAAAGGCACTGTAAGAAATTGTATAAAATGAAAGATTTTTATAATCAGAGAGTATGACAAAGTATTACCAAAAGAAAAGCAAGATTATTTTAGGAAAAACCACTTTCCATGAGGGAAAGATGGCAGGGGTCTTAATCATGCATATTAACTTATTAGTGCTGACTAATAAACTCTAGATAAGTTGGTTTAAATAAATTTTCACTCTTGGGAGAAGCTGAAGCTGCAGCTAGGTTGTTCATTTATGGTGGGACTGGCATGATGGACTCCATTTTTGGACTTTTTTTTTTTTTTTTTTTTTTTTTTTTTTTTTCAAAAAAAATAGGAAGAATGGTAAAGGCAAAGAAATGCTACCTGGTATTTTAGAATAATTGACATTTACCTTGGTTGCTCTCAGTCAAAATATAATTAACTAGAGCCATTTTTTTTAAAGCCAATAACAAACACAATAGTAAAAGAGTAGAAAAGAGGTGGAAACAATTGAAACAGAACTGGGGAGTGTTGTGTAGGGGCTCAAGATATTCCACCCTAAAATGCCTTTTTATTATAAGAACCATTTTTGCTGAATATATTTGATTTTCTGAAATCCATTAATTTCCTAAAGGCAGAACATCACACAAATAACTCCAGTCATTATATCCCCTTCTGGATAGTAGCTCTTATCTCCTCCCTGCACCCAGACAATGTCATGAGACTATCACATGTCCCCATCTCTTCTCTTATAGGGCCTTTTATCTTTGCCAAAATTCCTTTGCTTTTCTATAACTTTCCTTCCTTTCCTCTGCAAAATAAGGTATATATACCTCAAATTCTAACCACTCTTTTGAGTTTCTCATCTCCCATTGCTCCTAAGTATATGTCCAGTACTCATGTTATTGAATTGCTCCTTTTTCTCTTGTAAATCTGTAATTTTTCTATCAGCATATAAACCTTGGCTCGGTTTTTTGCCCTTACAATTTGAATTCTTAATGTGCCATACCACATAGTGAGACTGAGTACTGAGGACTTCACTTAAGGAGCATTTAGTATTGGAACTTGCTTCTCCACAAACCTCCAAGGTCAACAACGATTTAAACCACCCCTTGGTATCTGATCTCAAGCTAACGGTCTTGCCTCTAAAGTTGTTCCAGGTAAAATAAACTAACAAAAGAAGAGATCAAAAATTAAAACACAAAGGCATTCAAAACATTCTTATAATCCCTCTAAATGTATTTGTTATAAAAACATGACCCTCTCTCTTTAACAACAAGTATGAGTTTCTAGTAAGTAAAATAAAAATGCCATTTTACTTCCTTTAATGTAAAAACAGTCCAAAGAAATTAGTGCTGAATCCATAGCACGTTATATATAACACCTTTAACAACAAATAGGAATATTTCATAAATAAGAACAGAGTGATTATTTCCTTTACTGTAAAACAGGAGCTCAAACAAATCAGAAAAACTTTAACTCCTTATACATTTGGAGTTGGAAAGTGAATCAAATTTCAAAAAATAGAACTTCTAGAAAGGAAAAAAAAAAAAAAAAACCATGATGATGACGGTAGTATAGAAGTGGCCAGGCCTGCCAGTTGGGGGTGAGACAACTGCAAGCTGTACAATTTACAATTGGTGATGAGATGGCGCAGCCCAGGCCAGGTGGTGGGAACAGTGTGAGGCACAGACTGCCTTGTTTGGGGGTCATTTCCTAGGTTTCTTACCTCTGTGTGTTTCCTTCTTTTGCTTCCACCTCTGACTCCGACAGCACCTGTTCTTTACCATTACCTTGGCAAGCAGTCTTCTTGTACGTTTTAACAAATTCTCCGAGCCAAATTTTCTCAAGTTACCAAAGGCAGTTGTTAAACTTGAAGAGCAAGTGGGACAAAAACAGTTTTCTCTGACAGCAACAATAGTCCAGTATACTACCTGCAGGAAGACCTCTTGTGAATTTTACACACAACATTAGAAGCTGGCTTGTTGACAAGGGAAACTTAAGATGTTTTTATTGTCTTGACAAAGGGGTATAAATCTCCTCCATTCCATTCCTGTTTGTTGAATGTCTGTTCATGCTAACATGCCCAATTTGGCTCCTCTTTTTCTTTAGTATAGCTTTGCAAATTTCCAGGAACTAAGAACAAAAGGAGTTCTTTTGCTTTTGAAGAAAAGCAAAGAAAAGGACAAAGGCTTTTCTCAGAGTAGAGTATGGCACATGACAACCTGCTCCCTGGAGACTAGGGACCTACATGTGGGTTTTCTTAGAGATACGTAATTGGAATTTTTCTATAGAAAATTTGCTAGAATTTTCTTCTCTCAGTAGTTTTGGTCCATCCTAAGTACCTTTCACCATATGAAAATGAGTGATGAGAAGAACAATAAAAATCCTGCAAAGCTGGAATGACTTGGTTTCTGTTTAGGACACATATTTGTGCTATTAGAAGTCAGCTTTGACAGAGCAGAACTAAGGCTTTTCTCACATTTCTTTCTCTTACCATATTGTTTATCTTTAACACAAAACTCTTACTGGGTATTTTCCCCTAAAACATTAAAGTTTAAATAACGTGAATTTCAAAGAAAACTTTTCAGAAATGCCTTCTTCTCAATATCTATTATGTCACATTTCCACATTACATTTAATTTTAATTAAGACAGTAGTAAGATAAAAATGATCAAGAGAATTTAGTGAAAAATTCTGATAGTAGACTCTTTTTTGATCAGCATGTATGTTTGAATGCTTTTTTAATAAAATTTTTACATGCTAATCTATTTCCTATAAATCATAAAATTGGATTGTGGGACAACATTGCTTGATATGTGCTAAATTAGAGATTCAGGTCTGAAAGATGACAGGTGACAGTGTAAGTATAATAAGTATAGTACTTACAATATGTATAGTCAATCAAGTACAATATGTATAGTCAATCAACATATCCTAAGTATGTAACATGTGCATAAAAATGCTGTGGGTACTGTGATTCTTCAACATAATCAAAACCTATTATTGGCTTCCATTTTTTATTTTAATTATTATAGACTGTAAAGGAGTTCAATATGTTTTCCTGCTACAGAACTCTTTACCTTTTTATAGGAAAACAAAATAGGCAGTGAAAAGAATTGTACAGAATGGTACAAAATGTACAGCATGTTAAATGCATGCTAGTTGTGAAGGGTTACATCTCTGAGCTTGGAATTTTCAGAGAAGGCATTTTAGAGGCATTGTGGCTTGAACTGGAGTAGGACAGATGGGGAGGATTTAGAAGATAAGAGAGCTAAATAGAAAACTTTCTGGAGTGACCAAAGCATGCACCAAAAGGCAGTCTTTCAGCAGGTAAAGTCAGGAAGAATGATAGTACAAGAAGGTGACATTAGTAATTGACTACACAAAGTTATTGGATCTGAGGAAAAGTAGGTAGAGTTAGGGTGTTCAAAGCCAGGCACAGGCTTGTATTTTTGAGAATTCAGAGACCATTCTGATGGTTGCCGCTTCTTTTCTCAGGAAATTTTATTATCTCTTTGCTCTGTGTGTGTGTGTGTGTGTGTATGTATGTATGTATGTATGTAAACTATGTTAAACCCAGGCAATGAACTCTTGTGAATGCTTTTGCTAGGAAAGCTGTTATGAAGATAAAATATTCTGTGAAATTAGTTTTAACTGGAACTAGAGGCAGGATGGTTGGCTGGGAGGGAGTTGTGGATATCTATGTGTGGGAAGAATAAGCTGAATTAGGGTGGTGATGGAGAGGTGAATGAAGAAATACAGTGTAAGTAATTAAGCTATATTTTACTGATACTTATTTCTTATTTACAAATATAGTACAACAATTAACACATTCCAGAGACAGTAATTAGCAATCAGGTTAAATTACTTTGATTACCTCTTTTACATTTAATGAAAAACGTTTTAAGAAAGTACTTTCCAAGATGTTTTATAGACTACTTACTCTCTCTATAGTTCCCCTTTTGCTGTTCCTATATTCTTGAGCTAAATGGAGAGAAAGAGAGAGCCTGGGGATAAAGAAGAAAAACATTCATATAAAATGCATAACATAATTTATTAGCTACATTAAACTTGTTTGAGTTTGAACCCACAGAGTTCATGATATATCCCCTCATCCTACTGCATCAGTTTTAACTGTTGTTTTTATGCTACAACTGATATCCTGGGAATTTTCTTTCCTAGTTTTGTATTAGAATATTGTATTATTCCATCTCATCTCATCTCCGTTTTCAGTGGCCTTTTAAGAAAAGATGCCTGGTAAAGTTTTTAACTCCTTACAAGCTTGAAAAACCCTTTTTCTACTCCAATGCTTGAATGATAGTTGAGGTGGACATAGGCAGCATCATGTCAGAATTTTGAAGCTTCTGTTATCTTGTATTTTCGAGAATTCAGAGACCATTTTGATGGTTGGAGCTTCTTTTCTCAGGAAATTTTATTATCTCTTTGCTCTGTATGTGTGTGTGTTTGTGTGTGTGTATGTGTGTGTGTGTATAAACTATATGTGTGTATATTTTCAAACTGATCTTTCAACCTTGGTAATTTTATTCCTGTTATTGTTATGCTTTTATTGTCATTCCCTCCACTTCTCCACCCACCATGATTTCTGTATTTCTGCAACCTTAATGGAAAAATACTGTCTGTCCTATATTAAGTCTCTGATTTTTTCTTCTTTTCTTGTGTCTTTTTTTTCTGGTAATTTCCTTGAGTTTATCTTTTGTTATCATTTTCCTATTTTCTATTTCTTGAGTACTTCCAGTTCTGTGATTATTTCTATTTTATGGTATCCTGTCCATGACTTACACATTTTATTAAATATACTTCTTTTAAGTCTTTCAGACTCTAAATGCTCTTTTACTTCTTGGTTCCCTTTTTATTACTGCTTGTTCAATTTACTCTTTCGCCATCTTGAAGATATTCCTTACATATTTAATAATCTTTTAGTTCCTATTTTAAGACTATTTCATGTCCAGGGGAAAATTCACTCACTTGATCTTGGTTTTTCTGAGGCTGGACAGGCAAGCAAATTAACATCAGATTAGTAAGAGAAAAGGCCAAAATTTAATAACGGATGTATAGAGAATTTATATTGTTGTAAGTTCTCAACAATAATGAAGCAGACCAGTGATATTTATTCTGTGTTTATGGACCTGGGGTGTCATGAAGAGATGAGAGGGATTTCATGTGACAGAAAAGAAAAGAGTGACCTTGTCTTCACTGTGAGAGGAGAGATGAGGTTCTCAGACAGAGATGGCATGTTCTCTGACATAGCTATACCCATATGGTATCTAACAAACAACATTCTTTTATTTATTTATTTTTTTTTTCAAAGATCCGTTTATTCATGTATACAAGAGCTGGGGCACAGGCCAGAGATGCAGGGGGTGAGAGGACTCACCAGAGACAGAGTGGAAAACAGAACAGGCAGACTGACTGAAACACTCTGCTGAGGGGAGCAGTGAGCGAGACAGGAGTGGTCTGCTGCACCATATGGTTCTCTCCCTGGCTGGCCGGGGATCAAACTCATGCTGCAGAGGCTGCGGACTGCTTCATAGTGCAGTGCTTAACCCCTTGTGCCACTAGGGAGGCCCCAAACTACATTCTTTTAAATCATAGAAGGGGGAGCATGATTTTCTTTTCTTTTAGGATAAAGGACAGATGACAAAAATCTCCTAAGGTGCAGCAGACCTCTCCTGACTTGTCCGCTGCTCCCTTCGGCAATGTATTTCAGTCAGTCTGCCTGTTCTGTTCCCCACTCTGTGTCTGGTGAATCCTCTCACCCCCCACACCTCTGGCCTATACCCCAGCTCTTGTATGCATAAATAAATAAATCTTTAAAAAAATAAAATAATCTGCTTTCTTTAAGTAATCATAGCAGACTTCCTAAGTCTACAACATCTCTGTTGATTTTAGTTCTTTTCAAGGTGCCACTTATTGGAAGAAGGCTACTCTGGGCATGTTGAGAAAAGTCTGTCTGACCATGTGGGAAAGGCTCTATCTACAAATGAAACACTAACATTTATA
This sequence comes from Talpa occidentalis, assembly GCF_014898055.3. NCBI lineage: Eukaryota > Metazoa > Chordata > Mammalia > Eulipotyphla > Talpidae > Talpa > Talpa occidentalis. Next base: position 22,958,963 of record NW_023604295.1, read on the forward strand.
ACTATATGCTTAAGTGGAATTTTTTTTGGCAGATGCGCTTTAGAATGATGATGAACATGGTTTTACATCTTTAGTATTTGATGGCATATACACAACAAGCCAGAATAGAGTGTAAACTTGCCTTTTTGGTGTTGAAGAAATAGAGTCAAATGTACTTAAGTAATTTCCCAAGGATATATATCTTATTAGATGTAATATACTGCTTTTCATTAGTTCTACATAACTCAAACTCTCACCCTGATGTAAGACATTATCATATAATTATTTCCCTTCTATAAGTACAGTTCTAGTCAAGTGGGAATATGGTAAAATTTGGTGAAGCTAATCATAGCTCTTTAAGCTGAAAATTAAAGGTAACTGAACATAATTGTAAGTATGTTATATTAAGTGTTTCGAAGTGTTCTCAGAAATTTTTCAGTTTATAGCATTGAGATCAAATGATGGAATAGTAAATCATAAAGTAATTAGAAATTCTTTACCAGTTTATACTTCTGAAGTCATCACACTCTTGAAATATAAATCAAGAAGTAAAACAACTACCTTCGTTAACCTGGAATCAAATAAAAATATATACAATCTTTATGATAAAGCAATTTGGTAATATATAGCAATAGCATTTAAAAATTCGATACCTGTGAACTAGACATCTAATTTTAGAATTCTTTCCTAAAGAAGGAAATCAGAGGTGTGGATAAATCTACAGATAAATCTTCAATATTATGTGCATTATTATATATACAAACATAAAATGAGAAACCACCTAAATACCTACAGTGGGAGAACTTTTAAGTAAATTGTGGTAAAATTAATTGATGATGCCATGTGATAGGTAAATGTAGATCTGAAACACTGTTTTTAAAGGATACTTAAACTACCACTCATAAATATCTGCTGTGTTAAGTGAAAAAGCAGAACGCCAAGTTGTACTTACAGTACTATGCAAAATAGATTAAAAATCATGTACATATGCATAGAAACAAAGACTAGTGGAAAATATACCAAGCTGAAAATTGTATTTGTGCTAAATTCTTGAAATCTAGGTAATTAAAATGTTTCTCATTGATGTTATTTTGTAATTTCCAGATTTCCTAAAATAACTATTGATTTAATAAGGAAAGTGTGTAGTCTAAGAAAAGTATATAGTGTTTAAAAACACTTAACAGAAGTGTTTTTGCTATTGATAGTAAGAGAGGTTAGAGTTCACTGGTTCCTCACTACCTTCATATCACCATCTGGGGCTACAGTTAATGGAGCAGAACAGGGCTCTTCACTGCCCTGAATTTTTATTAAGAGTTTTCTAACTTTGGCAAAAGTACTGATTCCTGTCATCTTTATAAATTACCTCTTTTCTTCTGTTCCTTAACTCCATTCTCCCATATTCTATACTCAAAATACTCATCAGTGATTGTCATAAATATGATTTAAGTTACTAATGTATATTTTAAATTAATCATGTATTTTTATTTACAGTGTAACTTTAATTATGATTCATATGCAAATTACAACTGATTTCTGAAGTATTTTATAAAAGTGTGTTAAAGGTTTCCTAGTGACAAATGTTATATGTGAGAAAAAGTTAAAGGTGTATAATAGGTTTTATGAATGAACACTGAGGGAAAAATCCATCCTGATTACCTATAATTAATACTGGTCTACCTTTTAGACATTTTTCTAGGTAAATAGTCATTTTATGTAATTAAATTCCTAATTATAGTGGTTTTAAACACCTGGGCTCCCTTTGCACTACCCATAAAAATCTTTGGGAAATAAGAATGAATGCATGTATGATATTGAAATGGACTGCAATGGAATGGGTGGGGTCCAGATATTATAGTTTTATGAACTTCAGCTACATTGTATTTGTCCAAAATGGAAATCATGGAAACAGTATTGCTGGTTCTATGGACTCAAGTTTAATGACAGAACTATTTTTGAATGAATATTTTAATATATATGTATTTTTAAATTCAAAGCGCAGATAATTTGGACAAATTCAATAATGAATTCTTGTAAGAGCAGGCAGTAGTTACTGTGATCTTGAATATTTAAGAGAGATTGAAATGTGTATTTTTCCCCCTGTAATCATTGTGTAAATATTTATTAAATATTCAGGAGCTAAAGCCTTGCTCCCTCTATTAAAAATAGAATTATGAAACACGTTGACTAGTGTTTTATATGAATATAATGAAATTTTGGCAGACTACCACTATTAAGTTGCAATGTTAACATAGTGCTGAAGGTTAGAGGCAAGGAGTATCTTAAACACAGCTTTATTTGTGGAATATAGTGAGTTAGACAGTTTCTAATTTTTACACTTTCTCCTATAGGTTAAATAATCTGTGTTTGTTTGGCCTAATTGAATTTAGATTATCATGTATGTTAGTGTATAATTTTGGAAGGGTGCTTATAATTTTAATATTTTAGGTTTGACAGATAACTTTACATTTCTCTGCAACTAAATGAGCATGTAAAGTGGCTTCATTGCAATGTGGTGTGGCTTTCTTCTTTTTTTAATTGAAACTCATTATTTGCCTTAATATTGTCACCCTCTTTGACAGATGTTCAGTTTTTATCCCTTAAATAAGCAGAGAATCTGAAACATACTTATAGCATTTTAAATAATCATAAAATATGTCAGATAAAATTTATGTTATTTAGTTCTCCCTGTTTTTAATTATTAACTATGGATTGTCTGTAATAACCATGACTTGAATAATAAGGGATTGTAGAACATATGTATTTTAAACATTGTTTACTTTCTTTATCAACAACATGTCAGTCTAAATATCTTCAGACTCCCCTTGACATTAAGCAGAAATAAATTCATTCAGTTGCCTATTGGTGAACTGTAATGACACCAGCTTTTTGTACTGTCGTATGGCTTGTAAGGTGCTCATTATAAAACTTCTCTCAGGTAAATGTGCAGCTGGTGTATGGCTAATATATTCCAGATACTATAGACATATCTATTTCTCAAATGTTTTCCAGTGTTTACACGGGAAACCGAAGACACATTTTCATCTCAATTCAACATGATTGTTAATAACATAATGTTTGAGAAGGACTGGATGTACTTGCTAGAATAGCAGAATTAGAAAACTTATATATCAACAAAAGTGTCATGCTTCTTGAGTGTCGCTGTTGGTGAAAGCCCACGTTTCTGCATCTAAATCAACAGTTTGTAGTTACTTAAATAGATTAATAAATTCCTAGTAGAACCAGGTATTACTTTTTAAATTAAATTAATTTATTTTCTTACATCCTTGTTCGTTTTTGTACAGCATTTGATTTCTCCCCTCCTGTATAGTCCCCATAATTCTCCCCACTTTAGCACCCAGTGAACCATCACTATAGTCCTTTGTGTTCTTCCTTCCACTCTTTTAACTCTCTCCCTCCCTCTCCTTTGCTGTATGCCTTAGATCTATGGTCAGCTTACAAATTTTGTTTTTTTAACCATGTATTGCTTTTTACTGAAAATATGTAATGTATGGAGCTGTTCACACTGGATAATTGCTTGCACACACAGTGAGTTGTATTTCTCTAATATTTTCACATGCTTTAACTTACTTGAAACATCTGTGGGTACATATTAGATATAATGAACCTGAGGTATTGAGAGGCTGAGTTTTTCTGAAGGTGACACAGTTAGAAAGCAGCATAGCAGGTTTTGCTAGCAAAGCAGATTACGCTCAGGTTGGTTGTTGAGTGACCTAAATTTTATTTTATTCATTACTTACTAAGTTTTATGTTTAGGTAGTTGTTAGAAATGCAAAAACACATTAGGCACGTTTTAAAATTTAGGAAGGGGGACAAAAATGCATTTAAATGACCCTAATGAAATGTGCAGTATACCTGGTGTTATATTAATTGAAAACATAAGTCAAGTGTGATGGAAGCAAAAGAAAAGAAAATAAAACAAATCCAATTTGTTATTTGGTCATTGAAATTTCTCAAAGGTGTTTTGGCTTGTGAAAATTCTAGTTTTCTTTCATTTCTAAGAAAACCAAAGCTATGAAAAACTGAGGTATTTTGTTCTTTAAGGGATTATGAACTATAATGAGCATACCATACAATGTGCCAAAATTTATGATTAGAAAAAATAATTAAGCAAGATAATATACTACCAATTGATGCTTAATGGAAATGCTTATATATTCATTAAGTTTAGAAAATGGAAAACTTTGTTCTGTGTCTTAATTCATTCCACTTATGTTTAGGTGGGAATTAAGGTTAAGGAATTTTAATAATATCCTTGAATTAGATGTATTTATCTTCATCTAAGACACTTACCTCCATCGTACTTTAAGTAGCGCATTACTAAGATAAATTTTTCCTTTAGTTTTATCTATTTCTGAAAAATGTGAGTTTATGTGGCTCAGAATTAGAGCCATTTTCCATTTCCTGTGATTGACTCATGAAACAAGCAGCCTGGGTTTTCCAAGTATTTTCTTTTCAGTAATGGGATTTTTTGTTTGTTTTATGTTGAAAGATGTTGCTATCAGAAGAGAGTTAGGTAATATTGCATCCTTAAGTACAGTAAAGACTGGTTGTTAAATTTATTCATTTTAATTTAATTGAAAATAAATAGCATTTAAAATATTTATATATTCTCTAGAAAACAAATGAAAGAATGAAGAAAAATCACCTGTTCTTTTGGTATATATTATGCTTCTTTACCTTAACCATAATAAACTGGTTTATCTATTATGAGTTTTTAAATGGCTTTTGTTAATAACATATTGTGAATATCATTTGATGCTATTAAATATTCTACAACATAATTTATGGCTTCAATATAATATTATACTAGGAGGAACTATATGATCATTTTTTTAATCTATTGTTGAATATTGATACTTTCTTCCTTTCTCCGTTCCTCTCCCCCTCCATTCCTTCTTTTTGTTGTTAAAATACCACAAAACTTCAGCAGAATCAAAAAACACACATTATTTATTAATTATTTAGAATAACTTCTTAGAAGTGGTATTGAGAAATCAAAGATATACACATTTTTTAGGATATTTAAATTATTGTTGCATTTTCCTCCAAAAAGCATGTACTAATTTATGCTCCTATATTTATGGTGCTTTTGATACTTCAAAAAAATATTTTTATGTAGTCTATTGGTATTTTCCTTGTTATTTGTTTTTGGTATCATGTTTAGAGAAGCCTGACTGTCCCTAAGGGTGTATATGTATATACACATATAAATACAGTAATGGTTTTATTTCATGTATGTATAGATCTTTACTCATGTCTGACTATATATAGTCATAAATTTAGTTATGGAAGTATATATATACATTTATATATATGGTTATGTGTATGTGTCTATATATAGTAGTAAAAGTTTAAGACTGGTTTGAATAGAATTTATTCTGGGCTATTCTTTAACAATATACCTGCTGCTATGCGAATGTTATCAGCTAACTATAGGCTTAGAGTTTATACGTTCCTTCTAAGTGTTTTATAAGCATTATCTTCTTTAAACATCACCTGTGATACAGAAACTAAATTGTTATCCTCTTTGCAGATAAAATGAGGCTTAGAGACAAGATTTAAAGCTAAGTATTTATGGTTTCAAAGTTTGTTATCTTAACCAGGAAGCATATTGCTTTTCTTGAGAAAGAGAGGGAGGGATGGAGAGCGAGATAGGGAGGAGAGAGGGCAAAGTGAGGAGAGCTAGTGCTACACTGTGATTGAATATTCTACGTATGGTTGAATAGGGGATTTTTTGAGGAAGGAGTTGATTTTGATGATGAAGAGACTGAAGAGTGAGAGTTCCTGCCTTCTCTATTTAAAAGTTATACTATGTATAACTTTTTCTTTCTTTCTTTTTTTTTTTTTTTTAAAGATTTATTTTTTTGTTTGTTTGTTTATACATACAAGCACTGGGTACAGTCAGAAGCGCGGGAGGGTGAGAGAATTCACCAGAGCCAGAGCGGGGAGCAGAGCAGGCAGAAGGACCGAAGTACACTGCTGAGGGGAGCAGCGGGCGGCAGGAGAGGTCTGCGCGCCATGTGGGACCCTCGCTGGTGGCCTGGGAGCAGCCGGGGATCGAACCGGCGCCACATAGGCTGCGGGCAGCTTCGCAACCCAGCCCTCAACCCCTGCACCACAGGGGAGGCCCAACTTTTTCTTTCTTTTTGTATATCATATTTTTATTTTGAGACCTTAACTTCTCTATCATCAGCTAACCATAGTTAAATAGGTTTTGCGTTAATGTAATAAAAATTTAAGATGATAGGTGACTGCATTCCAAATGGAATCATGTGCAATTTCAGTTCAGGTGTCAGGAAAGGGAGTATCTGGCAATTGAGGTTAAAGGGCCCACAGAACACGGTGAAGTGATTTACCACCTAAATGAGTTTTCTCTCTGCTGTTATGTTTTATCCTTATATGAGAAAAGATTCTGAATATCTTAGAAGACCAATGCTGAATTTTCTTATATATTTAGCAAGTAGGTATCATAATTGTGTTTTTTTTCCCTTACAGTTCAGTGTCAGCACACCTTATTTCAATATTTAATAGCATTAGATGACTTTCTTTTTATTTTGCTTGCTCCTTTTCACTGTAGAAATGTTTCTGTCTTAAGTAAAATCAGTGCATTTTCTTGGTTAAAAAAGTAATTTTAGAAAATATTGATCTAGCTTTCAAAACTGACAGTTGTCTTCTTTACCATAGGAGTCTTTCTCAACTGACAATGGGGTTATGTGCTGATAAAATCATCTAACACAAGGCCATTTTATAATACCTTATGTGCTTTATCGGATACTGGACTGAAACTGTAGAACAGTTTGTAGTATAGTTTGTTTACCCTTGTGGTAAAAATAAAACACTGTGATTTGAACTCATTGTTGCTAATTATCACCACATAAGATTATCTTATTAAAATTTGATTTCTACTGGATATGGAGAAACCACTCAGACCTTTGTAAAGTTTAAAAATCTTAAGCCAGACCATGATAAGTCAGAGTGTGTATAAGTAATGACAATAAAATTGTATAATAATTTTTTTCTCAAGAAATAATTTATATTAAGCAGAACATGATAAATGTAATACATTTTTATGTATTTTTTTAAAAAACCAAATCTATGAATTGGATAATTTTCTCAGGTTATAGAATTTTGCATGTTTACAGAAATATATTTTGATTCTACAGTAATCTGTATATCATAAAAATGAACTTTCAAGTCACATCTTTATATTTGTTAAGATGTTAATAATGATATGCAAAACATGTTTAAATTACATTTGTTTTGGCATTTTTGTACCCCTATAAAGAAGCTTAAATTTCTTTATCACTGACCTCCATGACATCATATACCTAATAGCAACAGAAATCTTATATACTCACTTTTTTTAAACAAATGCAATTTTACTTTTAGACTATTAAAAATTTCACCATTGTGCATACATGAAACTGTCTTTTAGAAGTTTCATCTCATGCAGTATCTTTTTAAAAAATATCTCAAGGGTATGTTGTGATATTCTTCTGTTTGATTAAAAGCACAAGTTATCGTTTCTATGTTAAAATGTGTGTGGTGTCTTTTTAAACTCTGGGGATTGCTGCCTTGATTTGTTTTCTTCACAGTGTAATTTTTTTTAAAAATTTATTTATGTGTAGAAGAACTGGGGTATAGGTCAAAGGTGGGGGAGTGTTAGAGGATTCATCAAAGACAGAGTGGGGAGCAGAACAGGAGGATCTACTGAAATACACTGGTGAGGGGAGCAGCAGCCCAGACAGGAAAGGTCTGCTGTGATATGTGGGTCAGCTCCCTGGCCAAGATGGAACTCAGACTTCAGCAGTGATAGCACTGAAGGTGATAGCACTGAAGGTGATAGCACTGAGACTCAACCCCTATGCAGGGAGGCCACTAGGAGGCCACTAGGGAGGCCCCTGTAAATTTTTTTATTGTAGTAGCACCCTTTAAGAAGTACTCCCTCATTGGGTTTTCAGTAAATATACCATAGATTTGTTTTTTCCTCTTTGTCACTTACATCATGGAGAAATATTTTCATCTAGTTGCTAGTCAATTTCTTTTTTTTTTTAAACATTTATTTATGCATACAAGAGCTAGGGTACAGGTCAGAGACACAGGGGGTGAGAGGATTCACCAGAGACAGAGCGGGGAACAGAACAGGCAGATTGACCTAAGTACACTGCTGAGGGGAGCAGTGGGTGAGACAGGAGAGGTCTGCTTCACCATGTGGGTTTCTCCCTGGCTGGCCGGGGATCAAACTCGTGCTGCAGAGGCTGTGGTTTGCTTCATAGTGTGGTGCTTAACCCACTGGGCCACCAGGAAGGCCCTGCTAGTCAATTTCTAACATCACAGGGTAAGAATCTGGAGGCGCCTGCCCCACAGATGGTGGGGAGCTAGTACATAAAAGAATGAACAATTTTTGTCTGCTGGGGTCTTTGTCGGGAGGATCCAAATATAAGCCCTAGGTTTGGTAATTCACAGGGAGGACTCACAAGATTCAGCACATACTCATATTTATGGCTATCAGTTATTATAGCTAAATGAAAAAAGTGCATGTCATGATATCTGGAAGAAACCAGGTAAAAACTTCCAGAATATTCTCCCAATGGAATCACACAAGAATCTCGGTTCTTCAAGGAATGGGTAGTGAAAAGTAAGAGCTGTTCTAAACAGTGATATTTCTTAGAGACCCAGACCCCAGGGTTTTTATTTGGATTGGTCATGTAGGCACCTTCTGCCTGCCATGTACCAAAATTACAGAATCCCAGAAGAAAAGTAAGTTTTCAGAGTAAACTATATTACTTATGTAGACTTTAGGCAGATTTGTCTTTTTTTCAGTTCTGGGAATGATGGGAACCCTCCTAAAGTCCACCATCAATTCTCTGCCATTTACACATAATGTCTCAGTATATCTCTTCTACTACTCCAAATCTCAGTTGCCTTTTCTCTTAAATAACAAGATATGCTAGATAATATTAAAAATCAATCTTCATTGAACCTCCCTGGTGGTGCAAGGGGTTAAGCATTAGCACTATGAAGCTATCCGCAGCCACTGCAGCATAAGTTAGATCCGCAGCCAGGGAGCTGACCCACATAGCTCAGCAGACCTCTCCTGTCTCCCTTACTGCTCCTCTCAGCAGTGTATTTCAGTAGATCTGCCCGTTGTGCTCCCCACTCTGTCTCTGTTGAATCCTCTCACCCCCCGCACCTCTGGCCTGTACCCCAGTTCTTGTATGCATAAATAAAGAAATCTTTTTTAAAAAATCAATCTTCATTTCACTAGTTATTTAAATTTTATTTAGATTTGTTTCTTGGTCAGTATAGATCAATGAGATCCTTTTTCTTTAGTCTCTCAATGATGATCTATTATAGATGAGGGTTAGCAGCTTCTACTGCACTTAAATAATTTCTCTTTTGTTTTTTTCCTACTTTTATAATGTTCACATCCAAACAAAGTTGTGTCATAAGTTAAAAATCCAAAAGGAGAAATTAAATCATAGACTATATAATCTTAATAACAATAGTTAAAAGAGGAGACAGGGCAAGTATTTAATCTACATTTAACAAAAGAGGGCAGGAAATATCAGAGAATAATTAATTTGTAAATGTGTGCAGAGTTAATACATCACAGAGTCTAAATAAATAGAGTTTTTCTATCTGCTTGGCAAGATGATTTTTGAGGGCAGAGACTATTTTTGTCATGCTGTATTTTCAGTGATTGGAGCATTGCAGTGATTTAATAAATGGTAGATAATGATTGTTGTATGGACTCGGCACTTCACTCATTCTCACATTTGAAAATTAAAAAAACCTTTTGAGAAACTAGTTATCAAAAACTTTCTTCACTCCAATATTCTGTTATGTTTTGATAGATGGTTTTCATAATTACCTTTGGTGTTTTCAATTCACTTTGCACCTGGCTTTTGTTGTAAGGGTCTTAATCCCTTCTTTTTAGAACATTAGTTTCTGCCATTTCCTAGCCGTTTCTCCCTACCCCCACTTTTCTCTCACCTCTCCTCTCTCCCTCTCCCTGCCCTTCCTACCCCCATGCCCCTCAGGGGACCTCCGGTTACCTGTTAAATTGTAATTTTAATTGGTCTCCTGGTCCTCCAGTTTCATCTGCCATTCTGGTCTAGAACAGAAATATATCCCTTTGTCCCTACTTAAGCCTTCGTTGGGATAGAAACTCCCAAACAGCACCATTTCAGAGAAAAGCCTATGATAGATTAAAATAAAGCAATTTACCATTTTCAGTGAAGATCAATGGTCATTCTGTGGAAAATGTGATAAATTGTTCTTGTAAATGAAAGAGAATTATGTTGCTGCTCTCTTAGTCTCATAATGGTTTATATATCCTGTACTTGCAGTTTTTTTTAGTAAGATATTTAAACTGTAGCTCTTTTTTTATATAAGACTTTTTTTTTAAAGATTTTTTAAAATTTAATTAATTTATTTATACAAGCATTGGGTACTGTCAGAAGTGTGGGAGGGTAAGAGAATTCACCAGAGCCAGAGCGGGGAACAGAACAGGCAGACTGATGAAATACACTGCTAAGGGGAGCAGCGGGCAGCAGGAGAGGTCTGTCGCACCATGTGGGACCCTCGCCTGGCAGCCGGGGATTGAACCGGCGCTGCAGAGGCTGCAGGCAGCTTTGCAGCCCAGCGCTCAACCACTGCGTCACCGGGGAGGCCCTAAACTGTAGCTCTTGAAGTGAATTTAGGGGATTTCATTTTATTCTTTGGCAATTCTGCAACATTCTTTACTAACTACCTCTATTTTGAAAATGTTTGTCTAGAACTATATGAAAAATAAGCACTATACCTGAATTTTGCCATTAAAATCGTCTTTCAGTTTGTTTTAAAAACGTGTACTATTTGAAAATGGTCTCATACTGAAAACAATTGTTTGTTGATCTAGACTCTTTTGGAAGCTTAGCTATGTAATTTCAGTTCATGTTTAACAGATTACATTTTTAGTTCTTAGCTCAAACATTAGGCCTCATAAGAAGGAGTCATTTTTAAATGCCAGTAATTTAAAGTTTTATGAATAAATCTATTCATACAAATTCAGTACTTTGAGGTTGTAAAAGAATATGTTAGTTTGTAACTTAACATTCCAGTAGACTTAAAGCTGTGCTATTGAAATCATGATGTTAGGATCAATTGGAAAATAGATTGTAAGAGATTTTGAAATATTAATTTAATGTAAAAAGCATAGAAAAAGAATATATGACTATAACCAAGATGAAAATACATTGTGCAAAAATAAAAATGATGTAAAAATATATAAAATTAAAAAAAGAAAAAGAATATATGAAATATGAAATATTTTCTTATGTTATAAAAATGACATTGTGGTGATGTAAAAACCATAAATATTTTAATAGTGATTGAAAGTAGTTTTATAGTAGTGAATAGGGGTCCTGCAGTGAATTCCCATTGTGAGTGGGTGTGGAGGCCCACACCAAACAAGCAATTTTCCAATACTACCAATAGGGTGCTTGAGAATTTTACTCAATTCTGAAATTATCTACTTGGATTTTGCATAAGTTTCCACAACTAAGGGGTCAGTTTTCCAAAAATGACCTCCACTTCAGATTCTAGGCCAATCTCCCATCAGGCTGTTACTTGCACGATAAACATGTAAATCAGAGGTGCCCACGATCCTCTCCAAGGTTCAAATTAAATTGCTAGAATAGCTCTCAGAACTCAAGAAATCTGTTTACTCACTAGATCACCAATTTATTACAAGGGATACAAAGGGATATGAATCAACAGTCTGATGAAGAGATACATAAGAGAAAGTTCCTAACAAAGGCATTTCTGTCCTTTTGGATCTTGGCAGGCAAGGAGTCTGAAAGTGCTGTTTCTCCATACTAAATGCTCTCCAAAGTGCCTCCACTTTATGTCTTTATAGTTTTCATTACATAGGTAGGATTGATTAAATCATTGACCATTCTCAATTGTACTCAAGCTCTAGCTCCATTCCCCTTCCTTTCCTGAAAGTCTGGGAGTAGACTGGAATTTCCAACTATCTAATCTTTTGGTTGGTTCTCCTGGCAACAAGTCCCCCCATCCCCTGTCAAAAATTCACTTAATTCACATGTGAAAAGACATCTTTATTATTCGTAACACTTAGGAAATTCCTACTCAGGAATGGATGAAGAACAAATATATGAGAATATATATTCATGAATCGCAATATCTCAAGTACTCACTACAATCATTTGACCCTCTCTAACTTGTTAGGAATTCTAAAGTGTCTCAGCATCTTTAGACTTAGTCAAATTTTACAGACAAAGCCATGTTTCTGGATAACTTGGCAATGGTTTAAGATAAAACAATATTTATAATGACTTAGCAGTGTTCAAAATTGATTCAAAGAAAATATGTTGTTTTGGCTGAAATGCTTTGCTAATTTTCTTGGTTTTACACATGAAATGGCATTTGAATATTCATTTCTTGCTAATAATAAATCTAAAAGTCCTTATCACAAGAAACAAATTTGTAACTGTGTATGTTACATAGTTAGATGATAATGAAACTCAATATGTTAATATTTTTGCAGCTAAAGGTATTGAATTTTATAGTGTTACACTCCCAAAACTAATATGTTATTTGTCAATTATACCACAATAAAAAAAACAATTTTTTAAGTATAGTGGAGAAATTAAAAATATTCAGCATCAGATTTAAAAAAAATATACTAGGAAAATAATTTATATATAATAAATGTCCCACTTTGTGTTTAGTTCAGTGAATTTTGACAAGTATTTGTAGCATTGGCAATACCATCACTTATTTACAATAATTGTTTTAAAATTTTTATCTGCTAATGCCATCATCTCTGTCATGTTAGGTATGATGTTTCTATTATCTGATTTTTCTTCTGAGGTGGGTGTCTTTTTTCCTTTTTCTTTGCATTTCTGATAACTTTGTGAATGCTACACTGCTGAGTTTTGTTATTTTAAAAATTGTTTTGCAGTTAAATAAATTCTTGTAGATAGATTTAAAATATAATTTATCCTTGTTTGTCTTACTTCACTACTACGGCATGACACTTTGGGATTCTCAACTGAATTCATTGGGTACCTAATTCAATGATATCTGTACATTTTGGTAGTTAGAACTTTCAGAATTTTTCAGTTTGCATCTTATTTGCTTGTTCTTTGCTCAGCTTCATGGAGTTTAATTCTGTAAATGTAAAGCTTGTTACTAAACAAATCTCAGTAGTCCTCCTGTGTAGCTTCTTGGAAATTTTACTCTGTGTAGCTCCATTAACTATAGTACCTTGTCTGCACATCCTACCTTTGCCCCAGCCTCTCCAAAAACTCATTTCTGTTTTGTAAATTCTGTGAGACTGCTTTTTTTGATTTCCACTCTTTTGTGCTATAGTTTGGAAAATGCTTTTGTAAAATTTACTGTTTTCAATTGTGGAAATATTCCCACCATGGCTAATTTTAAGCTACCAATGTGACATTACAGAATAGAGAATTCAAGAGTGATGCATAAGTCAGTTCTTGTAAACCAGTGCAAGCTGGCCCAATTTATACACTTCAGCTTAGAACAGCAGTTAATTCCATTTTGAAATAAAGCATCACTATAAAGAATAATCACCTATGAATTTTAAATTCTTAATAGTTTTCCATGTTTGTATGGGTAGTTTCTCCTATATAATTTCCATTCATCTTCAAACTAAATTTAAGTCAATTGATATTGTTTTCTGAGTTGTGTTAGGTGACTTTTAAAGAGCTTTTTAAAACAAAAATATAAGCAAGGGAATTTTTGAATAATTTATATAAATTTGATAAAATTGATTACATTCATAATGTTAAAACTTGGTCACATATTTTAAGTTTGTAGTTCAGTGAATTGTATATATATATATAGATACCATATGTATCTATATATATATATATATATCATTTTGAACCTCATATAATGAGCATTCTAACATCACCTCAGCTGTCCTTTTTGAAATATAAAAACTAGGTAGATTTGCTTTTTTATGGCAGAGCAAGTATTAATGAATACTTTTCCTTTTCTAACATATAATTCAGGTAAGAAATATGTTGGGAGTATTATATTTAAACATTTTATTTCATAATTGGATGTTATGTTTAAAGTATACAATCACAAAATAATGGTGTTCTGTTATGTAATTATCTGGATAATGATTTTAAATTAGGGTGTAATATATATACAGTGTAATAATCAGACATTGTGTAAACCCATCAATCAGATTTGATTAATGTGTATGGTGATATGAATATTTTCATAACTTTATTTTTTAAAAGATTTATCTATTTATGCATACAAGAATGGGGTTACAGGCCAGAGGTGGGGGGTGGTGAGAGGATTCACCAGAGACAGAGTGGGGAGCAGAACAGGCAGATGTATTGAAACATACTGCTGAGGGGAGCAGCAGGCGAGTCAGGAGAGGTCTGCTGCACCATGTGGGTAGCTCCCTGACTGGGGATCGACTGGCACTGCAGTGACTGCAGATAGCTTCATAGGTTGTATCTTAATCCCTTGTGCCACCAGAGAGGCCCCTATTTTCATAACTTTATTGATATTCCTTTTGTCCCTTTTCCCACAGTAGCATATATCTATCACAAGTTAATTTGGTCATTGTAGAATTTCAGATAAATGAAATCATACCATGTTCTGTTTGAATACTTTCCTTATATCAGTAGATTGTTTTGTTGTTTTCCTAAAAATTATTTATAAAGCAAAAGTTTTATTTATCTATTTCCTCTTGATAAATAGCTAGATTATTTTCAGTTTTGGTTTATATGAATGAAGTTTCTATAAACATTTTTATACAGGATTTTCTGTGGATATATAGTTTCATTTCTTTTGAATTAATTAGAAATAATATTGCTGGGTCATAGAGTAGATATATTCTGTTTTAAGAAAATCCCAAATTATTTTACAAAGTGATTTTATAATTTTAGTTTATTAGAGACATTATTTAAGTGACTTAGTATTAGAAGTACTTATAATTTTCTCAAGCCACCAATATTAAAATATAAATAATTGAGTCAAGTAATATTTTTATGGATAATGTGTTAATTTGACATATATTAAAGCAACAAAATTATCAAAATTCAAAAAACTTAAGGATTTATACCTCAATTTATATATAATTGATTAATTTTTTAGGCACTTCTTCTTCAGTGGAATTGGGACTTTGTGAGCAATTTTTACACTATGGATATGTGACTACTAGGCTTAATGCTCAAGGTTTTCCTGGTGAGGAATGAATTTACCTAATAATTCTTATTAATGCTGGGTTGTTATTAGAAACAAGTGATTTCCTGGCCTGATTTTGAAAGTGTTAAATTTTATGAATTTGTAAAACAGGGATGTCAACTGGTAATTTTTAAAACAGTGGCCAGAAATTATGGGAGAAAATGGGGTTATAAATCTTAGGGAAAATTCTATATTGTGTAATTTGTAACTTTAGTGACAGTCACTAAACTTACATATACCTTATATGATCAAAATTATGTAATAAGGTTTTTTGGAGGGGAATTGCAAGACAAGAGGTGGTTATACATTTCATTAATTAATTAATTAATTCACTCATTCTTTCAATAAATACATATTTCTTAGATGTCTGTCATGAGCCAGCCACTGGCCCATGTGAACAGTGTTGAACAAAATATATACCATTTTTGATCTTGAGAAGTTCATTTTGTGGTAGAATAGATAGAAATTAAAGAAGCTGACTTAAAATAAAAATATTATAAAAAATTAAAATAAATTCTGTAAATGAAAATTATGAGAGCACTATGGACAGAAATACATTTACTTTGTATTGTATTTATTTATTGTTTGAGCTAATTATGACAGGAGTATGAATATAGTGTATAAATCCATGCATTTCATAAAAACTAAAATATAACCATGTGGCATGAAATAAATAGCCAAATAATTTTATTTTGATATTAACTATCTATTATAGATACACAGTTTCCAATCAAACTGAATGCCTACTAATTAGGCTGAAGGTATTTTACTTATTACAGTATGTTTCTTTACTTTTTCTACCAAATTTTAAACTTACAGAAATCCTCAAAGAATATAACCACTTTTTATTTTGTTTTTCACTGATAAATTAATAGCTTTATTATCATCATCTGAAGAGGCGTTTGTAAATGTAATACATCTATGGTAAGGTTTAAGGATAGTTTTTTCTATATCCTATAAAAAGGAAAAATAAATATGTTCTCACTTCATTGGTATGTCATTGCCTTTACTGTGACAACTAAAGAAATTTTTCAATGTGATAGAGTAAAATATAGTGCTCTTAATCTGGAGAGACAGGTTTATTTTTTCAGCAGGAGATATCTGAAACACCTGTCATAAAGAAACTGTAAAAATCATCTCACCAGATATTAAACATTACAGGGATCGTGGGATAAATTCTGAAGTTTTTATTGATAATTCCTGCATAAATTATCTCATAATCAATCAACTCTCTGGATTAAAAAAAATTGGGCGTCTAGATGCTTAAGTGTCTATAGAATAACACATTTGACATGAAAAAAGTATGTGAACAATAGGGCATTTAAAAACTGTATTTTGCTATTATACGCTTCTAAAGAATAAACATTTGCTTTAATAACACAATCTTCAAGGACTATTTGAACATTAAAATGTTATAAACAAATGTTTGAGAATTAAACTACATAAAAGATTATACTTACTAACTTGCCAGCTGATGTCAAATGTAAATAAAAACAAATATTGGGGCACCAAATTAGACAAATCTAGATGGGTTAATTGCATTTGTATGGTTTGTCACTCACTTGAGGATACTTTTCAGTTTGCATAGTATCAGGTGACTGGATTCTAAGGACTTCTGCCTAAATTCTGCCAAATATTTAATTAATCTCATGCATTGTATGCTATATACCATAAGATCTGGGGGAAAGCAACAGCTGGATGCTTAAAAGGATTGCAGAGATCTTAGATGCTGTCTGATGCAAGGAGGAAAAGTTTTTATCTAGTCAAATTAATTACCTGATTGAACATAAACCAGCCTTTTTGTAAAATAACATAATTCAGTTTCCATAATGTATCTTTCTTAATTTATATTGTAGAATAAAAACTACTGGGCACATAAAAAAAAGAAAATATTAGGCATAGTCAAAAGAAAAACTATAAATATAAATTGACAGTGAGATGAATGAGATGAACCAGTTATTGAAATTGGATTTGAAGAATTTTAAAAGCATCACTTTTGAGTGTATAAAGGACATACAGAAAAATATGATCCTGCAGAGTGAAAACAGTCCATCATAGAGAAATAGAACTTATACTTTTAAAATGAAAATTTCAGAACTGGAAAGATCAATATGTGAATGAAAAATTCATTGAATGGTCTCAATAGCAGTTTAAGCAAGCAGAGGAAATGATTGGTAAATGTGAAGAAAAATCAGTAGAAATTAGCCAATCTGAAGAACAAAGAATATATAAGATTAAAAAATAAAAGAACATATTCTCAGTGACTTGTGGGATAATATTAAGGGTCTAAACTGTGTGTACATATTGCATAAATGGTGAATAAAAATAGTTGAAGATAAAATGAAACTAACTGGAGAAATCAATGCATTACATACAGGGAAAATAAGATAGAAGTAATTACTAACTTTTCATCAGAAAGAAAGCAAGAGTAAAATTATGTTTAGAACTCTAAAAGAAAAATAAAACTCAGTTCTATATCTAGCCAAATGTTCTCCAATTTGGAGATTAAATGATGATATTTTCACTTAAAAGTGAGTGGATTAGTCAAGAGCAAATCTTGACTAATAAGTATAAATCTTGACTTATAAGTATAGTACTTATAAGAAAGATAAAGTCATTAGGTTCAGGAGAATTAACAGATGCTAACTTTGATGTATATAAGAAACAAATATATATATGTATATATGTATATATATGTATATATGTATATAGAAACAAATATCACAAATGGTAACTTTAAAAATAAATACATAAATTTATAAAGATATATACATTCACTACTAATAATCATGTTAAAAACAAACTTTCTTCATAATTTGAGTTTAGTCAGGGTGCCAAAGTCCATAAATATAAAGTTTATAAATTATACTTCATCAAAACTAAAGTTTTAGATTAGGAAAGGCCCCATTTAGAAAGTGAAGAGGTAAGTCATGAACTAGGTGAACTTGGCAAAAAATTTATGCCCAAACTTAAAAAAAAAACCCACAAAAATAACAGCAAAAGATTTCAAGGTATACTTCACAGAGAAAACTATGCACATATGCACCTATAAGTAAATAAAATCAATTATCAGGGAAATGAACATTCAAATCAGAGCAATAGAAAGAAATAACTTTGAAGATACAGTATACCAAAACCGAGATGACAAAATATGTCATCAGCGATTGGGTTTATACTTATAAATATTTTAGCTTAGTTGTACATTGCATTGTAGTTACAGCTTAGATTCTTAGTAGCTTGTATAGTGGAAATGGTAGCTATCACATTTCATTTGACTAGAGGCTGGAGAGCCCATGTACCTTGTCCTATTTCAGCATATGATATGAGAGTATAAAATAAGTAATTCCTTTTTTTCCTTTAAAATTGACTAATATTCCCTGATTTCTTAGGTATTTTGTCTGAAAACATACTAGCTAACTTACCAACTTAAAAATTAGCTGTCCCTATGCTCACTTAAGCGAAAGTAGTAGAATAAATCAACTCTTTATGTCTGTCATTAACAATGTGTTTTACGACTAGAAGGAGTGAGATTGAATGAGATGTCATTTGTAAATGTTATCCATTTCCTACGTGGATTTGTCATATTTGTGTAAGGAGCTAACTTGTGTGAAAATCAGTTTGCAATTCATTGTAATTGCTAAAAAAAAAAATGAGTCAATCTTCAGAGCTGGCACTTGAATTACTGAATTTTCAGTGTTACTGTAATAACAGTTTGAGACCAGATTCATACTTGAAAATTATCTTTAAAATTAAGATGGGGGCCTCCCGGTGGCGCAGCGGTTGAGCGCTGGGTTGCGAAGCTGCCCGCAGCCTCTGCAGTGCAGGTTCGATCCCCGGCTGCTCCCCGGCCACCAGAGGAGGGTCCCGCATGGTGCGCAGACCTCTCCTGCCACCCGCTGCTACCCTCAGCAGTGTACTTCGGTCCTTCTGCCTGCTCTGCTCCCCGCTCTGGCTCTGGTGAATTCTCTCACCCTCCCGCCCTTCTGACTGTACCCAGTGCTTATATAAATAAATAAAAATAAATCTTAAAAAAATAAATAAAATAAAATTAAGATGGTATAGAACCAGTTCTCTCAATATTGTTTTTATTCTTTCATAGATGTATACTACACAGCTGATCTTAATTCAGGTTTTTCAATTGTATCTATAAAATTTTAACATTAAAATGTCAGTTTTTGAGCATGGTTCATCTCTATAAGGGTAGGGCTAAACTCTATAACTTTGCTTTTTTGTTATAGATGACTGAAGTGATTATTTATGTACTTAGTACTGAATTCTTCAAATGGATACATTAAACTTAACTCTATATTATTGGGCTTTTAAATTTTTTTGTTTTAAATCATTATTGGCTCCTTAACATCTTTTTACAAAAAATATGTAAGGATATAGAAACAAGTATCTAATTTTATAGAGCTGTAATAGAAAAAAAAACACTTCACTAAAACATCTTATGGAACTACTGAGTAGTCATAGCAACAAAATGTTACACTTTTGCAATTTTTTTAATGTAGAAAGGCTTTTAGTTCTTAATAATTGATGTTTTCCTTGAAAATATGTCAAAAAAATTCAAGATAAGAAACAAATGTATGGTTAATTTGAATAGTTTGCATTAGGAAAGCCACAAAATTTTAAAAATAGATATATAGAGGAATATGGCACACAAAGTATAAAATTAATGAAGTTTTGACTCATTTATACAACCGTGAAATCATCTCTACAATGAAGAAAATGAATGTTCCCATCACTCCTTTAATTCTACTCTTCTATCACTTCCTGTTCCACCCTTGGTCTCTAGGCAACCAGCACTTACTTGCTTTGTTTCATATGATTTGCATAGTTTTCCTCTTCCCCCTCTTCTTCCTTCTCTATGTCTCTCCTTGTGCCCCATATAATTATTTTGAATTTCATCCATGCTGTGATTCAATACTTCATTCTCCCTTCTTGAGTAGTGGTATATTTTATGTATATTCTATAATTTGTTTATCCATTCATTTTGGAGGATATTTGGATTGTTCCTATGAACATTTCAGGGCTATGAACATTTCAGACCAAAGTTTTTATATGAACATACGTTTTTCATTTCTTTTGTGAAAACACCTAAGAATGGAATGGTTGGATGTACGGTTGTGTGGAAGGGTAGGTATGTTTTGACCTTTTAAGAAACTGCCAGTTCCCACAACAATGTATAAAAATTACAGTTTTTCGGGCCTCCCTGGTGGTGCAGCGGTTGAGTGCTGGGTTGCGAAGCTGCCCTTGGCCTCTGTGGCGCCGGTTCGATCCCCGGCTGCTCCCCGGCCACCAGAGGAGGGTCCCACATGGCGCGCAGACCTCTCCTGCCGCCCGCTGCTCCCCTCAGCAGTGTACTTCAGTCCTTCTACCTGCTCTGCTCCCCACTCTGGCTCTGGTGAATTCTCTCACCCTCCCGCGCTTCTGACTGTACCCAGTGCATGTATGAACAAAACAAACAAACAAACAAACAAACAAATAAATAAAACATGCCTCTATTAAAAAAAACAAAAACAAAAAACAAAAAATTACAGTTTTTCCACCTCCTTACTTTAGTTTTAAAATTTTTGGCTATTTTAATAGGGCCAATAGTGACTCATTGTGCCTTTAATTTGCATTCCATAATTGTGGTGATCTTTTCATGTGCTTATTTGCTATTTATATATTTTCTTGGGTGAAGTATGTAAATAATGTTCCTCATTTAAAAATTGTGTTTGTTTTCTTTGTCAAAAATTATTTCTCCATGTGTTTGTAGGCCACTCTCTGATTTTTTCTTTAGTTCCACTAATCTGTGTTCAATTTTCATGCCAATGCACAAAATCTTGATTACTATAGCTTTATAACATGCCTTGAAATCAAAAAGTTTGTCATGCAATTTGGTTCTTTTTTCAGTTATTTTAGCTAATCTATGTCCTTTGAAACAATTTGTCAGTTTTGACAAGTCTTCTGCTGGGTTTTTATTGGAATTATATCACTTTGAGCAGAAGTAGAATCTTATCAATGAGCATGTTGTGTCTATTTATCTAGGTCTTCTTTAATTACTTTTTTGAAATATTTTACAGTTTTTACCATGCTGTTTTTCTGCCTCTTTTTGGTCATATTTATCTCTAAATATCTTAATGCCACCTCAAATGATATTTTAAAATTAAATTTGACTGGTGCTTGTGTATAGAAATATATTTTTACATTAACATTCTAGCCTGCAGCCATACTGAAACACTTCCCAGTTTGCCTATTTTAAAAAAATATGTTATTTTTTCTAGACTACTTTTAGGGGCAAGTGAAACTGAGTATATAATTATTGTTATCTGCCATTAATTCTATCAATTTTTCACCTCATTCATTGAGTTTTTATCTCTAGAAGCTTGACTTAGGTTTTTTTCTTTTCTTTTCTTTATTGGGGTAATATTAGTTTCCAACTCTGTTCATGATTTGGGGAAATAGGTTTATATCACCTCAAGATATTACCACACCACCCCCGCCATCAAAACACAAACAGTCCTTTACCCTAGGCTATTGGTCTCTCTCTCGCCTTTGTTCCCGACCCCACTCTCCCTTTTCTTCCACTAGCCTCAATTCTGCAGTCTTATTTCTAGAGTTTGTTTTGGGTTAGTTTTGTCAGTTCACTTGAATTTTTTTTTCTTTATATTCCACTTAAGATTGAAATCATCAGTTATTTGTCTTTCCTTCTGATATTTCACTTAGCATAGTCCATTCATGGCTTGAAATAGAAAGATCATAAAATTTGAGGACTAAAAACTTCATTTCTAGGTCTTAAATTAATACTTTTCCTCCTCATTATTCCATCATTTGGGGGCTTATATCATTTTGTTTACTCACTTTTCAGATGGGTCAGACTGATCAAAAATTTGAGGACTAAAAACTTCATTTCTAGGTCTTAAATTAATACTTTCCTCCTCATTATTCCATCATTTGGGGGCTTACATCATTTTGTTTACTCACTTTTCAGATGGGTCAGACTGATCAAACAATTACACTGTTGTTCAGAGGATTAAATGAGCTGACAGGTTGTAATTACGTTTAGAAACTTTTTTTTTTTTTTAAGATTTATTTATTCATTTATACAAGCACTGGGTACAGTCAGAAGTGAGGGAGGGTGAGAGAATTCACCAAAGCCAGAGTGGGGAACAGAACAGGCAGACTGATGAAATACACTGCTGAGGGGAGCAGCGGGTGGCAGGAGAGGTCTGTGTCCATGTGGGACCCTCGCCCAGCAGCCAGGGATGGAACCGGCTCTGCAGAAGCTGCGAGCAGCTTTGCAACCCAGCGCTGAACCACTGCGCCACAGGGGAGGCCCCTGTTTAGAAACTTTGTAGTATGTTTATACAAGGCTATTCCTCATATTATTTCAGCATCTGACTTCAAATAGAAATGTAATTGAGCTTATGTATCATCTGAGGATTCAGGGTCTTGTTCTCCTGGACAAACTTTTGAGGTTTTGTGTTTATTCACATTTTTGTTTTAATATTCAAAAGGGCAGGTATATTATATAAGAAAAGGGAAAGGGAAGAAAAGGATGCTTTCCTGGGCACAAGTGGGCAAAAAGAGTTGCCCCTGAAAGGGAAAGGTTTGTTAAAAGAAATATCTGCATAGTCACAGGTGGGCAGTCTTGGGAGGAGAATTGCTTTATTCACATTTAAGTATGACCATGATCTAAAAATTAAATGATCTTACCTGCTAAATCAAATGTACTTTTTTTTTTTTATTGAAACTGCATGCTCAAATTAACTGAGGTTTTTACCTAATTATATCTAGTTCTATTTATCTTTTTCCATAATTATTTGTGTTTTTCACAGTTTGAGAAAGTAGGTCATTTAGTGTTGCATCTTAGTATGACGTTAGTAAATTATATCATTTTTCTGGTGCATGGCTTGTTCTATAACTTCAGAAGATACTGAGATTATTTTCTGAATAATTTTTCTAAAATATTACTATTTTCTCCTTTTAACTATTTCCTGCACAATTTGTTCAAAGAATTTAGAAAAATATGAATGGACTTTAAAGGATGATTGTAAATACCATTTATATTTTCATTGTTTCTGAGAAATAGAACCTTATATTTCAAAAGGAAATGGGTTTGCTTTTACTTGCAGTCGATAATTTTCAAAATCACAATAAATTTCTAGGAAGAAAATAATCATCTTTTGTAAGAGTCATAAAAGTTAATCTTATTTAGGTTGGAATTATTATAATGAAAAATCAGTACTAAAATCCTAAAGTATATGTTGATCTCAGTTGGATTTTTAGCTAGAAGTACAACTGGTAAGAACTACAAACATAACAATATGTAAGTATTCTTACAGTAGGTAGGAACGGCATATACAAAGTACAACAAATTATAATGCTTTTTGTTTATTCCTGTTTTTCTGTTATATGTTTGTTGACTGTTTTACCTCCCATTTTAGATATACTGGAAAAGAGTTTTCACAGTTTGAAGGAATTTGGGGTTAGTACTTTCTATAATCAGCAAAAAAATAGACTATTTTTGGCCCCACCTCTATATTATACTTCTTTTTGCATCACTTAACAGAGGGTTGGGAATTAAGGAAATAAGTAATGAGAAAGATATGATTAAAAATAAATATAAATAAAAATTATAACCTCGGGCCTCCCCGGTGGCGCAGCGGTTGAGCGCTGGGTTGCGAAGCTGCCCATAGCCTCTGCAGTGCAGGTTCGATCCCCGGCTGCTCCCCGGCCACCAGAGGAGGGTCCCGCATGGTGCGCAGACCTCTCCTGCCACCCGCTGCTACCCTCAGCAGTGTACTTCGGTCCTTCTGCCTGCTCTGCTCCCCGCTCTGGCTCTGGTGAATTCTCTCACCCTCCCGCCCTTCTGACTGTACCCAGTGCTTGTATAAATAAATAAATAAATAAATCTTTAAAAAAAATTATAACCTCTTAGAATTTGGGATAACTAAAAAAGATGTGACTTTATTATATTTCGGAATACTTTAAATATTCAAAATGCTTATATAAAAATTAAGTTTTGGATAATTGCTAATTGTTTTTGGTTAATCTGTAGCTAGAACTTTTTGTTGGAATTGTGATAATTATAAATATGGGTCTTATTTCCTTGAGCATTAGACTAGATAAGAAAAAAATGTTATATTTACACTTTTTACCCGCTAGTGTTCAGCGTAGGTAAGTAAGCTAAATCAAATGCTTATTTGAACAGTTAAATATGCAAATACAGCTTAGATTCACATCTATAAGTGTATGTTTGTTCCACTATGATTGTTTAAAAGTTGTAATAAATAAATTATATTATGAAATTAGTGTGGGCTTTGGAAGGAAAAGGTAACTACATGAAATGTTGAAAACTTATATTATTTCTCCTATCAGTTAAAGATAGTAAGTAATATCATTATTTTAACTTTACCACTTTAGCAATTATACCAGTTTAATTATAAGTTAAATTTACTAAAATGCAAAGTGAAGCTTTGAAGTGATATAACTTTAATTCTTTCACACTTTCATTTAAATTCATCTTTTATTAAAATTCCAAATGTCTAATAATTTTCTTAGCTGTTTTCACCCTAATGCATCCCATTGCCTTTTAGAAGAAATGAGCACTTACCATGGAAGTTCAGGCTTTTAAATATCATTTTTATTTTATTGAGAGAGCAAGAAAGTGTGGTGGGAGGAAGGGAAAGAGGGGAGAGAGAGAGAGAGAGAGAGAAAGAGAGAGGGAGAGTGAGAATGAATGATGCAATTCTAAATTTACCCATTAGGTGGACTAGGGCATATATCAAGGTACTAAAAAAGAAATACTTAGAAAACACAAGAAACAAAAACAGGAAAACATTTTTTTTAAAAAAATGGATAACATAATTAGAAAAAAGCAGAAAGCAGAACTTACTTGGACTTTCTGTGTTTTATTTATTTTTTTTGAATCCTATTTGGAGAAGGTAGCATATTCAGTAAATTGGTCAGGGAGGAGGGAAAATAGCAGCCTTTACCCTAACTCTTGCCTTGTTTAGTTCAACAAAGAAGGAACCTCTACTGTGGGAGACAGATGGATCTGAGCAGTCTTTTGGGTGTCTTCATGGAACTTAAAGTCAGGAGATAAATGGGAAGGATGCTTATGAAGTCTCTTTGTTCTCCATATACTTTTTTTTTTGCATGTCTATTTTTATTTATTTATTTATCTATCTATTTATTTATTTATTTTATTGAGGTTAAGTTTACAACACCATATATGACTTAGGGTTGTAGGTTCACAGCTCTTTAGATGCATGTTACCACAGCACACCCACTACCATAGTGCCTTAATCCCATAGTCCATTGGTTCTCACCCTATCTTGTCCCCTCACCCCTTCCAGTGGCCTCCATTCTACATCAGATTTCTAGGGTTTGTTTGGTTTAATATTTTCTGTTCCTTTGTATGCTACATATGAGTGAAATCATCTGGTATTTGTCTTTCTCCTTCTGGCTTATTTCATTTTTTCCATATTCTTAGTCAAATATTTTGTGTGGATAAAGAGTCAAGACATTTTTTGTGAAGTCTTATGGATCATTTTATTTCTGGACTTTTTCCTCCATTAAATGATAACTGCTTTCAAAGCTAAATAGACACAATATTCCTACACACATACTTTATAATTTTTCATATTAGTTAACACTTATTGATGTATAGTTGAGGCCCATTATAAAGTGTTAATGGAGACTGACATCTGAAAGATAAAGTACAGACAAATAAATAGAAGTTTTCTATTGCTATGACAAAACAACATTTATTAAGCATGTCATTAAGCACATTACTAACCTGTGTTTTAGGAACCATATGCAGTGCTAAATCAATCTGTCTAATAATAATTCAATTGATCAGTGTTTCTGTCTCTCCTTCCCCAGTCATACATATATCCCAAGGGATTTAAATTGACTGATTAATTTTCCTTCCTTATATTCTCACAATTTTTCTCTCATTTTAGATGTTAAAGTTATATCCTTTAAAATATCATATATGCTGATACTATAAGATGCATTTTTAATTCAATTATAAGGAAGTTTTTACCAGCTTCCCCCCTTGACTCTTTCAGTTTGATTGTGCTGAATTTCTAAATGAACATATAATGTTTCTAAGTTTCATATCCAGGAGGTTGTAACAACAATTTGTTTTTAAAGCAATGAAGAAAAATATTCTTTCTTTCATTAATTCTTACATTTCCTTTTGCTTTTTCTTAGAATTATTTGGCTGCTCCCTGAATTTTCATGCAAGTTCAGGGACAATGATTTGTAGTCATCGTTTCTCATGTGCAGCTTTGGTATTACCCATATCACAGCTGCCCGTAAATGACATAGATTTTTCCTGATTCTGAGAGGAAACAGAGTCTCATTCAAACAACTGGTGTGTCAGAAGTCAAGACTAGTCACAAATAAGACACTCAAGGCAGAGATGTCACAGGAATGGACTTTACACTTTACACTAATTGTTGAGCAGGTCATGTGGGAGAGCAGCAGTCCTTGTCATATTATGTTGGTGGTCTGAGAAGTCATTATGTGAGGGATGGGCAGTAGGGTCAATACCTGGTTTTCAACACATTCCATCACAGACTTTTGTAGAAGTAAAAAATCTTACACTCAAATCTCAGCTGAGCAATCTCTTGGTAATCTTAATATATAAAGAGAAGTGCTAAGGATTTGATGACATGCAATGCCTACAAACTTCTTGTTTGAGCAAGGGTTTTTCAGATTTTGTGTAGGTATATATAAGAGGTATAAGGACCCTCTTCCCCTTAACATCTTAATGGAATTGTTTAGCCTCAGAAAAGAAGCATCTTTTTTCTCATATACACCAAAAGTCTTTTTATAAAGATACAAAAGGGTATTGTGTGACTTGGAAGGTGACAACATATTTATAAAATTTATTCAAGTTTTCTAATTATAGAGGTTTCAATTTTTTATAAATTTGAGATTACTAACATATTTGCTGTAACATATTTGTAGGGATTTGTTATAAATTTGACATTATTAACCCACACTGAGTTATTTAATAAGTAGACAAATCAGGTATAATATTTAATTATTTAAGTAGTTGTAATTATGTGAATACTCTGTATTTAATTAATTATTTATTCTGAGTTTTATTTTTTTCCATTTTCTATGCAACAAGAAAAATATTCTTACAACTTTTTCTAAGCAAATATGCTAGGAAGATAGAGCTCAATAATAATGGAAATAAAGATTAGATTATATCTGCAAGGCAAAGGGAAGAGGTAAGAAAGTTGTATACACTTGTTTGTTTTAAAACAAACAAGTCAGACTTGGTTAAATTTGAGTTAGTAAAGCCTATTGTTTATCCTCTCCATCAATGTCTTCTGTATTGAATGTGTTGAAGTAAAAACACAGTTTTAAGTGTATAATCCATTTCATTTGCTGTTTGATCTTCTGTATTACAAATATATCAGAATTTAAAATGTAAAAATGTTCCCATTTACTTAATTTAACAATTTTTAAACACTAAATACAACCATGTATGTTCTGAGTAATAACTGTTTAAATCTAAATGATTACCTTCTCAAAAGTCTTATAGGCACAAAGGTTTTATCTTCATAAACCTATCAGTGTTATAGTTCTGGTTCATTGTCTTCATGTAGTCCTAGTGTTGATTAATATCAGATAGGTTCATGTCAATCACATGCCTAGTGAAAAAGTATATGACACACACTTCCAATTTGTTGAATCCTTTTCTGGGAAACTTCTTTCTTCGTCTTACTCTATTCAGAAAATCCAGGAATACTCAGAGAACTGCTTGGGAAGTAAATAGTTCAGGTAAAGGCATGTAAAATTTTTGGTCTTATTTTAATTAGTTTCTGTTCTACTTTTAAGATAAGCAAAATTTTTTGAATAAGTAAAAAATATTTATAAGTTTGAAATAAACAATACAAAGAGGTATGATAACTTATCTATTTCCACTAATCGTTCATCCATCCAGTCCTTCTGTCCCTGCCACAGTTACAACTCATTTGATTTCCCTCTTTGATCTTTATGCAAATACAGATATATATTCTTAATTCACCCTGTTATATACAACAGGTAACATATTGGAAATATTATTTCATTCTTTGTATTTTTAATAACAATGTCTTGAGGATAGTTTTGTATTACTAAGTAGGAAGCTTCTTTATTAACTTAAAAAATAATAATCCATGCTACTTCTCCAAAGCCAAATCATTCAAGTATATTGTCAAATTTTTAATTTTTTGCCAGTTATTGTATATGAAAGTAATGTAGATTTTATCTGTACTTCTCTAAGTGAGGTTGAACACATCTTCATATATTACATTTCTATATGTTTCAGAGTAATTTGTTTTCCTTCAAATTCTTTGGTAGATGATTCATAGATATTTCTTAAGGCTTGAATGAGTACTGAAGAATTATCCATGCTGACAATTCACCAGACCTCTCTGGTAATACAAAGACATCATTCTTAAAGACCTATTTTTATTTTAAGAAGACAGTTTTTGATATATGTTCTCACTTTTAGATCTTTGAACTTCTTACTTTTATGCTGTATGGAAGTTGAGCCCACAAACTTATGTTCATGGTTAGTTTTCTCTAAAGGTTTTTCTAAATTAACATCAGGTCATTGTATGCTTATGCCCTCATTGATACTTGTTTATTCCTAATTTCCTCAGACCTAAACTCATTATTGTGTCTGAATTTCATTAGTTTTAACTCTAAGAAAATAAACTTATTTTCTTTAAATCTAAGGTATTCATAGGAAAGGGAACACCACTATAAATTCCCTGCTACCACCAACTTGCATATGTAGACATAATATTGCTTTTTAGTCTTTTGCAACTGAAATACATTAGGATTGTGTTGTTGTTTTCTTAAAAGCATAGAAGAAAAGAAAATTCTTTAGTTTGACTCCCATTATGAATTACTATTGTATATGGAAATTCCCTTTTCAACTTCCTATTGATTTGTTCTACTCACCTATCTGTGCTTGGGTGAATCACCATAATCAAGAAAACTGCATATGAAACAGGTGTTCGTACTTTCTTTACTTCTTTTCTGTTTGTGTGCTCATACATATCATATAGTCTATTTTTTTAATCAATACTTTATAGTAATAACTTAGGGCAATTATTTTCTTCTATCTATGCCTTTGTATTGTTTTTCCTGCTCTTTTTTAAATGATTTAAGTTCTGAGCATTCTATGAGACGATGTATTAGGTAGGTTTGAGAAATCACAATGCCTTTTCCTGAAGGAGCTATTTGTCTAGGGTTAGGAAAGTATGTAAACTATGCTCTTCAAAGAAGGTTCACTTCACTGAATGAGGAACCTTTGAATGAAAGTGGAGATTTCCCTATCACAGAATAGTGGGAAATATTTGCATGCAGAAAGGCAGAGCTACATAGCATCACTGTTCCAGAAGTCACTTAGATTGGGCAGATTATCAGATGCAAGAAAGAACCTGAGGGGCCTCCCTGGTGGTGCAGCGGTTGAGCGCTGGGTTGTGAAGCTGCCCGCAACCTCTGCAGCACCGGTTCGCTCCCCGGCCACCGGAGGAGGGTCCCAAATGGCGCGCAGTCCTCTCCTGCCGCCCGCTGCTCCCCTCAGCAGTGTACTTTGGTCCTTCTGCCTGCTCTGCTCCCCGCTCTGGCTCTGGTGAATTCTCTCACCCTCCTGTGCTTCTGACTGTACCCAGTGCTTGTATAAGTAAATAAATAAATCTTAAAAAAAAAAAAGAAAGAAAGAACCTGAGAGGTGTGGCCTTAAGTGTCAGGATAAAGTCTCAAGGACTTACTGATAACTTGAAAGTAGATGAGTGACACAAAGAGATTGGCATTTCAGACAAATTTAATGGCAGAAGGAGGATTAATGGGAGATCTACGAGTAGAGAAACTAAGGAAGCAAAGCAGCACAGATGGAGCTGAAGGGGATTACTGTAAGTGAATTAAGTTAGAAGGAGTAAGACAAATACAGGATGGTGTAACTTTTTGTGGAATGTAGAGATCCTAAACAAAGGGTCAGATAAATCGAAACTAACAACAGATGGTGAAAAGATCACTAAAGAACTGAGGCTATAGAAGGTAGTGAGGAGAATAAAGTGGGGAGGGAGCATAATAGACTGTGGTGATAGACTATGGGGATTTGGTGGTGGGTGTGGTGTAGTGACTTGTGCATGAGAAGGTGAGATCCTGTGCCTCGGGATCACATACAGTGTCATAAACCAATATTACCTCAATTAAAAAAAATAAAAGAAATGATGGAGAATTTTTCAAGTAAGAAGGAGTAGCAGAACTAGAATACGAGAGATCATTTAGAGGTAAAATCATGATGATTTGCTGACTGATTGAATGTAGAGGAGAGGGAAGGTGGTATATAGAATGTTACCCAGGTTCTGGGTTAAGTCACTTTGTAGGGGATTATCCCATTGGGATAACTGAGAAATAATTGGAAACTGAGAAAGGGAAGACACAAAAGGATAATATGTAGTTTCACTTGTTGGATGACATATTGGAAATGGTGAGTGGTTGCAAGTATTTTGATATAGTGAGAGAGGAAAAACTACTGCAGATTTAGATTTGGAAATCATCCCTATCTAGATAATATTTGAAATCATCACTATTGATCAGATTGTTCAGAAAACATGACCTTAGACTCCTGCATCCTTACCACCCAGACACTAACATTTATGTGATGGGTTTATTTATCTTTGAAAAGAAGCAGCAGAATTTCTCAGGAAGATGACTATAAGGGGGGTGGTTAGAAAATCCCAATAGAATAGAGTCATACAAACAAAGAAGAACAATATTTTTAAAAAGCAGCTACCAATTGGGCCTCCCTGGTGGCACAGCAGGTTGAGCACAGTGCTGTGAAGCTGTCTGCAGCCTCTGCAGTGCTGGTTCGATTCCCTATAGGCCAAGGAGATACCCACATGGGTATCTCTGACACCCACATGGCAGACCTCTCTTGTCTCACCTGCTGCTCTCATCAGCAGTGTATTTCAGTCAGTCTGCCTGCTCTGTTCTCTGCTCTGTCTCTGGTGAATCCTCTCACCCTCCCGTACCTCTGGCCTATAACCCAGTTCTTGTATAAAATAAATAAAATCTTTTAAAAACAAAGCAGCTACTAATAGACTGAATGACAGTGGATTCAGGTAGGAGTAGGTCATTGCACAGGTTTTTGAGTTTATCTCAGATATGAGGCCTATAAATTTGAAATGATATAGTCTAACTTCACTGTTTATGTAGTCTAGTGATGAGAGAAGCACAAATGGTTTAATAACATATTTTATTTCATTTTTAAATTTTTTTTAAGATTTATTTATTTATACAAGAACTGGGGTACAGGTCAGAGGTACGGGAGGGTGAGAGAATCCACTAGAGAGAGGAGGGGTGCAGAAGAGGCCGACAGACAGAAGACACTACTGAGGGGAGCAGCGGGCAAGACAGGAGAGGTCTGCCACACCATGTGGGTTTCTCCCTGGCCAGCCAGGAACCCATGCTGCAGAGGCTGCAGACAGCTTCACAGCAGCAGCTCTCAACCCGCTGCACCACTGGGAAGGCCCATAATAACATATTTTAATGAAGGGAGAGTATAGACAAATTGTAAGCAAAATATGGCTGGGGCCAGAAGACTTGAGGTAAGATAAATTGAGATGAACCTGGAAAGATAAAGTTTTCTAGTAGTAGGTGAAGATAGAATAAAATACACAATATCATGTATGTATGCAACATATCATTTTCTAGAAAAAAATGCCAGTAATTCATCATCACCAGAACATAATTCTGGAAGATGTGAGTGAAGATAATTGGGAGTGGAAGGAGTCAGAAAGAGGAAATAAAGCATATAATCATAGATGTGATTTTGTCACCAGAAAAGAGCTTTGAAACATTCTGAGCAGTGGTGTTACAAATAGCACTATTCACCAAATATTTCTGGATACCCTATCTCTTTTTCCAAGATGATTGAATTACACTTTCCTAGCCTCCCTAGCTGCATAGAGCAAGTGACTAGTTCTGGCCAATCAATTGTGATGTTTGTCATTCCTGGATTTCACCCTTAATAGCTTATTCAAAATTCTGTAGAGCTCTCTGTTTATTGAACACAGTGATAGGTAATATTCAGTACCATGAATATTCAATTTCTTGATTCTCTGAGTAACCACTATGAGCAGAGTCTCCTGCCAACCCATAATAAACCTATGCTACAAGCCATAGATTTCCAGTGTTGCCATGGCAATGTGGAAGTTAGTTGTTTCTGTAGCACAAATATGTCTATTATGACTGAGAGAAGTGGAGAATAAAAATATTAAGAAGTAGAATCAACAGGGTTCTGTAATTTACTAAAATTACTAAATAAGAGGGAGAAAGAGAAATATAGGATAATGAATTTTGTAAAAGGTTGTCCACTGGATTTCACAGTTAGGTTGCCATTTGTGAGTTGTTTCGGTGGGATGATGAAGACTAAATGTATGTTAATAGATGGAAATAAAGAATTAGAGACAACTAACATCAAAATCAATGGCATAAATTAGTAGACTAACTATGCACTATCCGAACCTGCACAATGTGAATGTATTTGCTTCTATTTTAGGAAAATTTATGAAGTATATTCCCATGAAGTGAAATTAATTAATGGATATGTTTAATAGTTTAACAGAATTGAATAGAATAAAACAGCCTTGGGAAATGAAAGATTTTCATTGTATAATAGAAAATACAATCATTTCTGCCTTCCTTTCCAAATTCTATCTGATTTATATGACATTTATATGAAGAAATTCATCATTTAATTCTGAGAATTTTTTTCTCATTTGATTACTTTTAAAAACATTTTTAGCTTTCTAATTGATATCTCAAGAAATCAAACAAAGTGTAGGATCCATTTAGCTAACAATGCAAATGCAGGATAGACACATTGTCCATTTTAGCTGTCCTGCAAACAAAGTCATATTTAGGTCTTTTTTGCTTATCACCAGGAGATGAAACATCATGACTTCATATAAGGTTATTAAATAGCAAACACCTGAGATAACACTCATGCGAAGTGACAACAAAGTCCAGCATAAATTTCTAAGTGCTGCCAATTATATTATTTCGTTCTGAATTGTATATTATCTATCAAAGTGTACCTTCTTAAACATGCTGCTCTATGAATAATTTTTTTCTGTTAGGTTCTTTAAATCTCAAATAATCACCAAAGTACTATACTGTCCGCGGCACTATACCATATTTTTTTTAGTACAATACGTGGAGTCTTAATCAGTAAAAATCTGGAAAGCATATGTACCTGAAAAGAAGAAGCAATATATTTCATATATATAGAAAAATTAACATGAGATGGTTCAATATGGCTTGTTTATTATATATAGTGACAGTTATCAAAATAGCTGTTGTGGAATTATATTAATATAGAATCTATTCAAGGTTAAGCATTTACAGTAAGTGTTTTATTATAGCAAACACTGCACTATACTCCTTAGGGTCAAATCTGCAGGCATTTAATTTCAGCAATTGCCATAATAGAGGCATTATGATAATGCCTCAGCCTCTTGGGTATACATAGAGGTTGGATGCTATTGTATGTTTTCCTTTTCCTCTCTTTTAAAACTTTATGTATGAGCCACCCATTACTTGAAGAAGCATGGATTTATATCCTCCTTTATTTGAGTATTTGGAATTGAGTTTTGAAGGTTGAAAGTAACATAATTTAAAAGAATAATAATAGCATGTTTCAGAAGGGGAGTAATTTTCCATATGTTTAAGATCTTTGGACACAAGGGACTAATATCAAGGAGCACATCTATTTTTTTCTGAGTCCCACCTTCAAAATTAATGGATAGTAAAATGTTTTATATTTCCCATAGGTAAACTAACTATTTTGTCATA
This sequence comes from Talpa occidentalis, assembly GCF_014898055.3. Taxonomy (NCBI): domain Eukaryota; kingdom Metazoa; phylum Chordata; class Mammalia; order Eulipotyphla; family Talpidae; genus Talpa; species Talpa occidentalis. The sequence goes on from NW_023604295.1 coordinate 22,993,073, forward strand.
AGACTTTGTTCATTTATTTTTTATCATTATTTTAAAAAGAGCATAATTTAATAAAATTATTGTCTTTTTTCAACTAAGTTATTAGGCATAATTACTGTCAGCAGGCTGCTTACACTCTAAGATATACTGTATAATTCCAAAGAATGTAATACAGTTTCGTAGTCACATATTATTTTAAATTTTTTATATGTTGAAGTTACAGCAAAAGAAATGTGAATCTATTATTTTCTCCCTTTAGATAATCTGAAAAATTAAGTCTTGCCGAACTCTTGCAAATTTCATCCAAAAGATATTTTGATTCCATTATTTTTTAATTGTGAATTCCTAGCATCAGGCTGAGCAGTTGCTCTGTTATGGGCTTGGGTTCTAGTTTGCATTTGTTTGTTAAATAGTTTGCATATTAAAAGAATATTCAGACTTATATACAGTAGTTGGCCATTTTTCTTAGTTACATTGTTTCTTTGAACCTGGACATATCAAGATGTGCTCAAAGAGGAATATCAGTTATATTTTATCAGAAAGTGTGGTAGATTACTCTAGTTTAAAGACAACAGCATCTGAATTTTATCACTCTCATCTGCAGATACTTTAAAAGAAATGTTTTCCTTAAATTGAATATTTAGGATTTCTTAAATAGTATTTAAGAATTTGGACTCATGGGTTAATGAGAAACATGATACAACCTTTAATATAATTAAAACCAAATTATTTAAAGTTTTTATTAGGTAATAATAATGTTTTTGTTACCATTTGGAGTAACGTAATTGAATAAAGACTCAACTATTTCATTCTGAGCTAAGCTTTCTGAAGGTTTAACTGTATAAAATGCTTTCAAAATAAGTTTTTAGTAAAGCACATCACTTTTAATTATTTCTTTAACTACTAGTTTCTGGTTAATCTTAAAAGATATGCAATCTAAAATCATACATGTGTGATATTACAAATACGTAGTCTATTTATTCCTTAATTTACCTCTTTCCATGTGTAACAATAGTTTCTCAATACTGATATTTGAAAAGTATGAACAAGTAAAATAATCTTTGGAGATTTCCTGTGCTGAATCCTGATAAAAAGCATATATTTTAGGCATAAATTATATTAGCTGTGATTATTTATAAAGGTTCAAATTAAGAGAGAAAGGCAAGTGGGGCTGGGGGAATTAGTAGCCATAGCCAGGTCTGCATCTCTGGAGATGGTCTGAATGTCCCCACAAAAACATGCCAGTCTGTGTAAATTGGCTAACAAGAATTCATTTCTTCATTCATTAATTCATCATATATTTATAAGTGCTGGGCATAGTCTAGGTACCTGGAGATATGTAATAAACAGGAAAGATAACGAGGTCCATACTTTCATGAACCTTAATGGAAAGTAGAAGATAACAAACAAAATCAGAAAAGTAGGGTCTCCCCGGTGGTGCAGCAGTTGAGCGCTGGGCTGCAAAGCTGCTTACAGCCTCTGCAGCACCGGTTTGATCCCCGGCCACTGGCGAGGGTCCCTCATGGTGCACAGACCTCTCCTGCAGCGCCTGCTGCTCCCCTCAGCAGTATATTTCGTCAGTCGGCCTGTTCTGTTTCCTGCTCTGGCTCTGGTGAATTCTCTCACCCTCCTATGCTTCTGACTGTACCCAGTGCTTGTATAAATAAATAAATAAACCTTTAAAAAAAAAATCCAGAAAAGTACAGATAATGACAAGTGATTTGGATAACATTAAAATGGGAGCTATCAGCAACTAGGTGGATCCTGCACATTATCAAGAATGGCCTCTCTCAAGGTCACATTTGTGTTTATGTAACACATAAATGGTCTTGCCATACTTTCAAAGTCTCTGCTGGTGTTGTAGGTGAAAATCCTTCACCCAATATCTGAATGTTTATCCCGCAAATTCACATGTTGGAATCCTAATGGGTTTCAGAATGAGAAAATGTGATGATGTCAGGAGAAAAGCCTGTAGGAGGTGATTAAGTCATGATGTGGAATCTATTAATGGGAATAGTGCTCTTATGAAAAAAGACCTCACAGAGCTTCCCAACCCCTTGGAAAGGGACCATCACCAGCCCATGCTGGCACCCTAATTTTGGACTTGTAGCATCCATAACTGTGGGAAATACTTCTCTGTTGTTTCTGAGTTAACCACTCAGACTCTGGTATTGTGTTATAGCAACCCTGAAGAGACCAAGACACAATCTTTTATGCTGATATCTGAACAAATTAAAAAAATAAAATGGGCTTAAATATGAAATATTGTGGCCCCTTTTTTAAATAGAGGCAAGGTTAAAGGATATAGCTTAGTGCAAGAGCCACATTTGTGAGAATTGCATCACCATCTTTGGCAGTCTCTTTATGTAGACAGGTCTTATTGACTCCTACACTAAAGCCCATATACTAAGGGCAGGATCACTCTCCAGAGGAAGAATGGAAAATAAAGCAGAGCATATCAGATATGTTTCTGAAATTTAGTAATTTAAAGGGGAGAAATATAGCTAGAGAGAGGCAGAAGATATCACAGCAGTAGGTCTCTTCACCTGAAAAGGAACAATTGCAATGTGGAAGAAGATAGTTTTCCCAACCCCCCCCCCCATATTGTATAAATATATCTCTGAAGTGTATAGATTAAAACTTGGCAGTGGATTTGGGATATTTGTAAGTGGGAAGAGGTTACTGTGGAGCAGACTGTGGTAAGTAAAGGGAAAATAAAATGAGATAAGATTGCAAAGTTTGGTGACTGCAAGATTGGGTAGCGCTTTGTAGGCCAGACTTCTGAGTTTTGACTTTTGTTTTAAATGCAACCATGAATCATAAGAGGGTTTTCAAAAGGTAAGACAGGGTTTTAAACAGAGGTTTTAAATGTTCTGAAATATATTTTTAAAAGTTGTTTCTAGTAACTGCATATTATTAGAAGGGGGAGTATAAATCAGGAGACCAGGCAGAAATCAAGCTTAGATTTCTGACTTGGAAAAGACTGATACTAGTGGGGAGGTAGAAAGGCAGATGAGTTCTGAATTTAATGACAGATTAAATTTGGGAAATGAGTGGAAATAGGAACTCAAGCATACCCTACAATTTTTGTTTGCATTAATAAGTTCAGTTTGCTGAGAAGAAAAATTGTGGAGGAATATATCGGTTTAAGGAAAGGACATCTAAGCTGAGAAGCCTATTAGATATACAGCTGGAGATCTCAGGAACATAGTTGCACAGGAGACAGGGCTTTCTGACTGAGGCCAGAGATGGTGATTAGGCTGTGAAGTCATCTTCAAATAGATAATGCTTAAAACCATAGGATTCAATGTGGTCTAAAAACCTTATACAGGGATAACCTTCAATTTTAGAAAATGTTAGAGAAGAGGAATCTAAGAAAGAACAGTTAGTGTAAGAGTTGGAGAATCAGGCATGTGTGGGGTTACAAATGCAGAAGAAAGATACTTTCAGGAAGGAAGTAATCAGAATAATATACTTTAACCAGAAAATGTATGCCTGAGTGAATAAAGTAAATAAAGACACATACACACACACACACAAACACACACACACACAGAGAGATCATCTCTGGGAATATGATGAAAGAACAAATACCAGCAGATAAAATGTATATTCTATGTTTCTATCTTTAATGGTTCAAAAATGATGGTCATATGCTCTATCCCATGTTTAAGTTCAGACTTGTGTTTTGTATGATAGTGAAATATTCTAGGAAAAGATATACTTTTTTATTTTGACCCTTTTCGGAGATTTTTGTTCTTATTTGCTGCTGTGCATTTTATTGGCCCTTTGTGAAATTTCATTACATCCTCGATACTATTCTATGCATATGAAGTTTGTGCAAATTATGTTGAAGACAACATAATTTCACTTAGTATAGTTTCATTTTGATCAGTGAGTCTATTATTATTTATTGGGACTCCATTATCTTAATCAGCTTTAAAATCTCCCTTTCTCTTGGTTTTTCAGTTTTTCCCCTTTCTTTCATACTCCTTTGTAAATGCACTAGCTCAACAGATACACTGATTTATATTTAATAATCCATTATTATTTACATATAAATGAAATTTATTAGTTGGAGACACATATATAACCTATATGTACATATATATTTATTATAACATGGACATATATATGACACATACTCTAAAGCTGACAGTTAATTGGTTTCACTTACTACTATTCTGATTCTGACCACTGAAGTACCACAAGTAGATTGATAAGTTGCTGTCAAACATATGCTGCAGAAACTCTCAACTCAGGCTATGCATCAGAGAATCACTTGTGGAAGTTTAAAAATATAGTAGCTTGGACTGAGAACCATGGCATTGGGCTACATTATAAGAGTACCAGATGGAAACACTATATCATAGAAATTCCTAAAATATCAATTCCAGTCTTCTGCTAGTGAAAGACAAAAGGTAGAAACATAAAAATTTTTGCCAGCCTTGAGGAGGAAAATAGACATTGATAACATGACATCAAATGGGTAAGAACAGGGAACAATGTTGATAGATTACAACTATATTGTTCTTCTACCCTGTGAGATGTCAAATTCAGAAGGAATCTTTGCCCAGATCCTTGCCCGGTTTAGATGTCTCTAAACTGCCAGTGTAGATTCCCTACACAGAATCTGTGTTAATAGTTCTCAGTCATAGACTTTACAGAATTCTTGTCTCTAGTCCATTTGCAATCAATATATTTTGTCTTACTTCAAAAAAGAATGACACAATAATTCACATTTATGTAATGAATGATATAATAATATTCACCTGAACACCAGAAATAACCACCTTCACATTAATTTCATATTGAATAACTTACCAGATTTTTCTATATAAGCACTGGAAAATATGATGCAAAAGTATTTTCTGGTAAAGAACATAACCTTCTGGAAAGAAATTGACTAATTTCAAATTTTTGCCTTGTTACTTACTTTCCTTATCCTTCTTATTTTTTCAGTCAGCCAACTTGGGTTGTCCCTCAAAGACTTGCTGTATGGGTTAAATGTATTCCTGTATGTAAGACAATTAGAATAGTACCTTAGAAAGCTCTCATTATGTGTTAACTATGTTATGATACCTGTAAAAGAAAAACAGTTAACTCCCTACTGTTTGCAAGAGTAATCCTGTCTGCTTTTCCATAATATTATCCTTCTCAATCAACTAATCACAATCATATATTTTGCTTCCATTTATATATGAAAATCTTTTAAAGGACTATCTTGATATCCCAACTTGATATTTCTTATCTTACGGTGGACCTGAAACTCCACATTTAAACCTGGTATTTTAAAATAATTTAACATTCAACATCTATCCAATATGTATGATTTAAGAAGATAATATATAAAACTTTTAATGCTTTCATTTTTAACTAAAATACAGTTATGAATTGAAAGTAAAAATAAATTATTCAAATGTTTTAAAATTCATTTTGGAGAAATATATTCCAGGGATGCAAGGATGGCTCCACATCCACATCAATCAATGCAATTCATTACATCAACAAGCGATGGAAAAAAAATGTCATATGATAATATCAATAATTGCAGAGAAAGCATTTGATAATATCCAACATCTACTTATTATTAAAAGTGTTCAAAAAATGGGAATAGCAAGTACATATCCCCACAAGATTAAGGCCATATACTGAAACCCACTGCTAATAGCATACTCAATGGTGAAAAACTAAAAATTTTCTCTAAGATCAGGTACAAGACAAGAATTCCATTTTCATCATAGTTATTCAGTATAGTACTGGATGTCCTAGCTATAGCAATTAGATATAGAAAAGGAATACAAATTGAAAGAGAAGTAAAAATATCACTATTTTCAGATTACATGTGATATACACTGAAAACCCTAAAGACTCGATTAAAAAAATTGTTGGAAACAGTAAATCACTACAGTAAAGTTGCAGACTATAAAAATCAATATATAAAAACATGTTGCATTGCTATACACAAATAAGAAAATATAAGACAAATCTAGAAAACAACCATTTTTATAATTACATCAGAAAGAATTAAATACCTCAGAAAGAAACTAAACAGAGGAGATGGAAGATCTGAAAAAAAAATAAATCTATAAGACTTTGTTAAACAGAAGACACAAAGAAGTAGAAAAATATTCTGTGCTCTTGGACTTAGCATTGTTAAAATGGGCATCTTACTCAAAGCAAATTACATATTTGATGTAATTCCTATCAGAGTTTCAATGGCACTCTTCAAAGAAGTAGAGCAAATATTATTTATTGATATTTATGTAGAACCACAAAAGATCCCAAATAGTAAAGTAATCCTGAGCAAAAAAAAAAAAAAAATGGGTAGAGGTATTATATCTCCAGACCTCCAAGAATAATAAACAACAGTAATAATAAAACAGACTAGTTTTATAATAAAAATTGACACACGGGACCTACCTGGTTGCACGGCAGTTTTGGCACCACGCTACGAAGCTGTCCACAGCCTCTGAAGCATGGGTTCAATTCCTGGTCAGCCAGGGAGCAAACCACATGACACTGCAGACCTCTCCTGCCTTTCCTGCTGCTCCCCTCAGCAGCGTCTTCAGTCTGTCTGCCTGTTCTGCTCCCCACTCTGTCTCTAGTGAATTCTCTCACCCTCCCGTACCTCTGGCCTGTACCCCAGTACTTGTATAAATAAATAAATCTTTAAAAAAACTTCAAAAAGAATTGACACACAGACCAATGGATTAGAATTTAAAGCCTTGAACTAAACCCATTTATATGGACAGTTAATCTGTTACATAAGAGACAAGAGCTCACAATGGAAAAAAGAAAGTCAACAAATGGTGTTGCTAAAATGAATAGCCACATGCAAAAAAAATAATGAAATTGGACAAAATCTCACATCATACACAAAAATCAATTCAAAATCAAAGAGTTATTAAGACCTGAAAATATATGTATGTAGAAAATATAGCTAAAAATATACCAACACATTGGATTCAGAGATGACTCTGAGAGCTTGACTTCAACAGCAAAGGAAAATAAAACAAAACCAGATGGAATTACTTCAAGCTAAATAGATTCTGCACAGACAAAGAAAACTATCATTAAAATGAAAAGACATTCTACTAAGTGGGAGAAAAAAAATTGCTTATCATTCATTCAGCAAAGGGCTATGTCCAAGATCTGCTAAAAACTCATACAATCAACAACATCAACAAAAGAACTCAATAAAAAATGACCAGAAAAGCTAAATGCACACCTCCCCAAAGACAACAAATAGAAGACCATTAGGCACATGAGAAGATATTCATCATCATTCATCATCAGGAAAATGAAAATGAAAAACTAAACCCCAGAGATATATATCACGCCTATGAGAATGGCCATATACCCATCACAACAAGGGAGGATGAGGGATGGAGAAAAAGGAATCCTTGTACACTGTTGGTGGGAATGCTGTTGGGCAGCCCTTATGGAAAACAGTGTGGAGGTTTCTCAAAATATTAGAAATAAAACTACCATATGATCCAGGTATTCCATTTCTAGGTATCTGCCCAAAGAATATTAAAACACTAAAAAAAAGAAAGATATGTGGAGTCCTATGTTTATTGCAGCACTATTTAGCATAGTCAAAATATGGAAACAATCTGAACATCCAGTTAACAGATGAATGGATTAAGAATATGTGTTATATGTACTGTAATTCTACTCAACTATAACAAAACTATAACAAAAAAGTTAAAACCTTACAATTTGTGACTGCATGAATGGAGGTATCCAAATAATTCAGGAGAAAGAAAAATACCATATAATTTCATTGTTGTGTGTATATAAGGAAATAAAGCAAAGGATCAGACAAGATAACCTAAACAAATACTAGAAATCTGGCTATAGAATTGTGACTACCAGAAGGGAATTAGGGAAGGAATCAGGAGCAAAAAAGGGTGAGTGCCCAGTGGATTATGGTGGAAGGTGTGGTGTGTAATATACAGTTGAAGAGGTGTGAACTTATATATCTAATCATATGCAAAATTGTAAGCCAATGCTACCTCAATAAAAATAATACAATTAAAAATAAGTAGATGGAAGTTATTTGGGAAGGATAATTAGGTTTTATGACTTAATTGACTCATTGTGTACATCTCATTTGTATTAAATAAACAAAGTTGTTTCTTGTTGAATGTCAACAAAACAAAACCTACAATTACTTAAGTAAATGGAGAATAACTATTTTTTTTTCAGTAGTATAGGATAATGCTGAAGTTTAAGTTCTGTGTTCAAATTGCAACACCATTATTTCCTTGGACTAGCTCTCTAAACAATGTTTTCATCAGTAACATGGGCATAGTAATAAAAATCATCTCTTAATCCTTTAGTTTTTATTATTGGTGTGGTGAGGTGAAGCTTAATAAGAAGATAGTGCATGGAAACATTTAACACTATTTGACAGGAAGTAGATAATAAATGCCAGTGTAGCTATTTTAGCAAATAGTAAAATAAAAAAAAAAAAGTTCAAAAAACAGGTTTCCATTAGTATCATGTATTTCCTTTCTCCACAGTTGCTGCTGGTACGGAATCCAGAGAGGTGAACAGATTTCCTCTTCCCATTAATACAACACAGCAACCACAGCTGTGACTGAGGAGAAAGCAGACTCTTCAAGAGGGGACTCCCTGATTCAACAGACATTATTCATTATCTGCAGGCTGTGAAGGAGATTGATAGACTAAGAACGTTCGATGATCCTCCTGGATAGACAAACTAAAAGATACCCAGTAATAATTTTTCTTGTTAATTTCAAAATAGACAAGGCTCCATGAGCTTCCGTGGTCTTCTAAAAGTAAGGCCAAAACTAGATTATTTTTCATCTTAGCCATCTATGTGTAATTTGTAGGTGCCTAATAAGGAGAAAAGTGAATAACAAATTGCGTTTGAATGAGCTGGACAAATAGAAAAGAATAGACCATGATAGTTACAATGACAATGGATTAAAAACTATTTCCAAACTCACAGTTCTACAGTAAATTGTGTGTTAGCATGAGTATTGAATATAATAAGTTTGGAGGACTTGACTAGTGTCTCAGTTGGAAACAAACAAACAAACAAAAACCTTGCTGTTTGAAGATGGTAGTGATCCTGAGGATAGAGCACGGATGCTTGGATGAATTAAATGGGGCCAGACAAAAATGCAAATTTCACCTTTTACACTTAAAGACCATTGAAGAATTCTGGTTACTATCTCTGGACTTTCTGTGCATACCACATTTTGTAATTTTCTCTTTCAGAATGTTCAATGTTTTAATAGTCATAACATTTAATACTCATGAGTCAATAACAAAAAAAAATAAAGGTTTTGATATTTGGGGTTTTTAGTTTGTGTTATTTTTCTATTTGCTTATCTTAACTACAAACCCCATCAGATGCCAAGTATGTGTTTTTTAATAATTATCAAAATTTTTATTCTTTCAGTTGAAATGACTTTGAAACATGTTGGTGTTGTCTTAATAACACTCATAAGAAAATAGATGTACCTATGTGAGTTTTTTTTTATATTTCAGCTTAAAAGAGGTATAATAGTAAGTCATATCCAAATTCTTATGTAAATTGCCTTACTCTGCAATTTTTTATGAACCAAGATGGTCTACAGATTTATAAGATGACTTACAGACTAATGGATTTTTAATTTCAAAATCTAGTATGTCTTTTTTAAAGATGGGGTAGTAGGCTAAACTTTCAGAACAATGTGAGAGAGAACAACACCCAAGAAATTATTACAATCAGTGGTTAGTCATGGATTGGGACCTGTGTTCAGGAAAAATCTATATAATTCTTAATTTTTAGAACCTTTTTATCTTCTGGTGATTAATCAGATATTTAAAGTAAATGCACTTTTCTCATCTAGCAAGAACTTATGGAAGTGCAACATAAAGAATTCATTGCAGACCTGCAAGTTTTCAAATTTGGCACCTCACTAATGGAAATCATTGTTTCTGATAAATTCCCTCATTTCCATTATTTATCTGGATAACAATGCTTGTAAAGTAACAATTTTCATAAGCACTGAGAGTTAAGTCTAAATTTTTGTGATAAGATCTATTATGACCTACTTTTTTCTTGCAAGGACAACTTGTTGAGCGAAAGATTTGAACTTAATGGGCAAATGTGTGTCTAATTGCTGTGTGTTTGAAATGTATGTTGTGTGGGGGATGAAAGAGAGATATCAAATTTTCAGCTTTTCTAGCAATTAGTTCCCTTATATCCATCTTACTGAGTGAGACAAGAAGTGGCCAAGATGGCAAGATGATTGTTCATACTTACTGTCATCAAGGTTTCCAAATTCTCCTGAGGACAATTTTTTTAAAGACTTTATTTATTTAATTGTGGATAGAAAAACTGAGGTTCAAGCCAGAGGTGCGGAAGGTGGAAGGATTCACCACAGAGTGGGTAGCAGAACAGGCAGATCTAGTGAAAAACACTACTATGGGGAACAGTGGGTGAAGCAGAAGTCTGCTGTGCCATATGGATTAGCTCCCTGGCTGGGGATTAAACTCAAGCTGCTGTGGAGGGCCATGACTGTTAAGTGCTGAGACTTAACCCCTAGGCCACCAGGGAAGCCCCTTATAGAACAGTATTAATCATCATATGCGTTACTTAGTTCTGGGAAGAATCTTGCTATATTCCACATATCTTCAGTATTAATCATCATATGCATTACTTAGTTCTGGGAAGAATCTTGCTATATTCCACATATCTTCTCACTAACCTTCCTAGTGAATTATTCTAACTACAAATTACTAAATAAGTTACTATTATTGTAAAATTTTTAATCCTTATATGGTTTAGTAATTTAGATTCAGGGATAGATTATTTGAGTTATTTGTTGTATTTTAAGTAAGTGGTATATAAGCTTCAAGTACTACAGTCTACTTTTGAGGAAGGTAGTACTATTAGTATTCATATTTTGCAGATGATACAAGTATTAATACCCATATTGAGACAGAGTTTTTATATATTTGCCTATGGTTAAGTGGCAGAGTTAGAATTCAGACCCATATAGCTGGCTCCACAGTCCATCCTCTCAAATTAGTATGACTATATTGCTTGCCAGAAAAAAAAGAGAAAGTTGATTTTTATATATATTAAGTAATACTGACTTCTTATTAGAGTTGAAAGTTAAGTTTTTGACAGGCTGCTTTATACTACTAAAATTTGTGGATGAGAAATCTTTGATTTAAGTCCTATCTTGGAGCAGTTTATTTTCTTGTACATAGACTTTTATGCCTGTGAGCAAATTCTGCCTTTTCACTTGACACTTATCTCTCTGGCATGATGGTTAGTTGTAAAACACTCATTGGGTATAGCATGTTAACACCCTGGAGAGTAATGACAGGTGAACAATGATTGAGGTTAACAGTGAAATGTTAATGAAAATGAAGTACATTTTATCAACAAAAGAATATTAAAATTATATAATAATATCGATAGATGCAAAGAATGCATTTTGCTAGATAAAACATCATTCATGATAAAAACTAATAAGATGGATGCAGAAGGAACCTACGTCAGCATAATAAAGGCTATGTATTACACACATATTCTCACTATAATATTTAATGGTGAAAACTCAATGCCTTTCCCTTTAAGATAAGGATTCAGACATTTTCAACCATTTATGTTTAAGTATTAGAGGTTTTAGCTAGAGCTAATCAGATATCAATAAGAAATAAGAGGCATACAGTTTGGAAAATAAGTAAAATTATCATGCAGTTGATACAATCCCATAAGTAGAAAAATTTACCAAATACACCAAAAAAGCTATTATAAGCAACTAGTGAATACAGCAAAGTAGTAGCTTACAAAAACATTATTAAAAATTGTTGCATTTTTATATTCAAATAATGAACAAAAAGAAAAAAGTTGAAATAATTTCTTTCTTAATTATATCAAAAAGAATAAAAAATAATCCAGAACCTAGGCTAATCTAACCAAAGAAGTCAAGGACTTACACAATGAAAACTATGAGAATCTAGTAAAGGATATATAACTAGATAGAAATAGAAAGGCATTCCACTGCTCATGGGTAAAGATAATCAATATAATAAAAATGTCTCTTCTACCAAAAGCAATATATAGTTTATATGCAACTCTGATAAAATTGCAATGACATTCTTCAATGAAGTAGAATTAAAAATATTAAAATTTTATAGAAACATGGGAGAACTTGAATAAGTAAAGCAATCCTGAGATAAAAAGAAATGGAGGAATCATAGTGCTGGGTTTGAAGTTATACTCTAAAGCAACAATAAATCCATACTTAATTCATTTGATAAGATTCAACATCCATTTCTAATTCAAAAAACTCCCAATAAAATGGGGATAGAAGGATATACATCAACATAATAAAGGTCATCTATCCCAAACCCACAGCTAACAACACACTCACTAGTGAAAAACTGAATGCTTTTCCTCTAACAAGTAGAAGACAAGGATGTTCACTCTCTATTTAACATTGTATTAGAAATTCTAGCTAGGTAAGAGAAAGAAATAAATGCAAAAAATTGGAAAAGATGTAAATCTACTACAATTTGCAGATGACATGAATATACACATACAAAACACTAAATACTCCATTAAAAAACTATTAGAAACAATAAATCAGTACAATAAAATGGCAAGTGACAAGTGGCAGGTTACACATCAAAGCTTTGCTATGTTTCTAGATACAAATAATGAACTAGAAGAGAAAAATAAAGAAAACAATCCCATTTGCAATCATATTAAAAAAAAAATAAGGCAGGTTGGAGTAGGACTAAGTCATGATGAAATACCTTACTGGCATTTTCCTCCAAGTACAACTAACAAAGCAACCATAACCTACATGTGTACCTCATAACATATAGCTCATCACCAACACTGCTGCATTGAGCATTGAATCTTTCTCTCTAAAGTGGGTGTTCTATTACTAGGTTTTGGGAGCAGAGAGAGGGTAAGTGAGCCGTAGATGCATGTAGCTGCCGTTCCTGACAAAGAGACTTGGGAAAGAATAGGCTATGGTGAGCCAGACTAACATAGGGGACTTCCACAATGTGAAATAATATATTGCTCCTGATGGAGCTCTGAGAATCATCAATTAGTATAGCATTAGTTTGGATATAGTATAAGAAAAGACTGTAAGAAAAGGCAGAGCGCTATCCCCAGCACTTTACTCTTGAGGCCAGAAGGAAATCTGCTTCAAATTTGTGCAGTCCCATGATATTGGAATGGGGACCTGGGAAGCAGATTATGAGGATGTAGGGGACTTGATATGATCACTGGAAAAGAATTAGTGTTGCAGGCTTCCCCTTCTAATGTGCCCTCCCAAAACCCAAGACTGAACACTTTCTTGACGCATGTAGGCACCCTCTCCCCTACATTTCTTCCTCTCCAGTATTTATAAACAAGGAGGATCCCACAACTAAAGTCATATCACCAACTATGCAGAGGGGAATGGGCAAATAAAATAAGGCACAACTTAGGTAACACAGCATGAAAAAAATGCAATGGAGCTGAAAGACTCTTTTTTTTTTTTTTTTTTGGTTTAACAGATCTGTTTTTTTTTTTATTTTTTGTTATAATTTATTTTTTTTATTTTAGTATTTGTTTTTATTTAATTAATTTATTTATTTAAGTAAATTTTATTTTTATATTCACCATACAATTGCAACCCCCTTATTTTGACCCCAATCAAAAGTAGAAGGTAACAGATCAATAATTTAGTAGAACAATCATGAAGATATTCAATGAAGTGTAAGACTCTCAAATATGGAAAGGTAGATTTAGGACATCAGAAAAGATATTCACAAAAGAAATAGATGCTCTTAAAAAAAACAAACAAGTAGAAATGGTGGATATGAGCACTAAATGAAAGAATTGAAAACAGGCATGGGAAGCTTAGTAGACTTAATCTGGTTGAGAAGTGAATTTCAGACAGAACATAAAAATATACAAATAACTAAAGTACAAGAGGAAGAGATAAGATTTAGAAAAAAATGCACAAATTTTATATAAAACATCAGAATCCATTAGAACAGCAAAACATAAGTATATTGTGAATCCTGGAGGTGAAGAGGGAAGGGTACAACTACCCTATTCAAAGAAATGATGAGAAATTTCAAAATATAAGGTGAGAGCTAACAGAGTACCAAGAAGCAAACCCATATTTCTAATTGTGAAATTATCTACATCAAAATATATCATTGTTAAATTGTCCAGTATAAAATAAAAAAAATCATTAAAAACTGCTAGGAAAAAAAGAAAGTAACATACAAAGTCACTTAAATCAGGCTGTCTTCATATTTTTTTAGAAGAGAAACCCACATGCTAGAAGAAAATGGAATGTCATATTTACAACTCTAAAAAACAAACAAAAAAAAACCCTGCTAACCAAGAAAACCTGCAAAGTTCTCATATTCAAATGTGATGAATTAGTCTCTCAAGTGATATTTTGATATTTTTATCAATTAGACAAAGATATACACTCTGTTTCCTGATAAAAAGGATAATGAGAATATAATTTCTTAATGATAAACCATTTTTAGTGTTTATGAGATTCTTCAGTAGTAAATTGTGCATCAGTTCTTAATAGTTAAATCAAGGTTCTTAGTTTTTAATAATAAACATTAAAGAGAAATGCAACTTAAAACATCAATGTGATATCACACTTCTGAGAATGGTTATGCTTCAAAAGACAAGAAGCAAGTGATGGAGAGGGTCTGGAAAACAAGGAACCGTTGTACACTTGGCGGATATGTAAACTAGTGTCACCATTATGGAAATTTGTATGGGAATTCCTCAAAAAATTAAAAATAGAAATGCCACATAATCTATTCCAAATTTGCGTGTTTATCTGAAGAATACAAAAATACTATTTCAAAGCTATATATATAAGCTGTCTTCATTGCAGCATTATTCAGAACAGCCATGATCCAGAAACAACCTAAATAACCATCAACTGATGAAATGATAAAAAATAGCATTCCATAATACACAATGGAATGCTACTAAAGTATATAAAAGATGAAATTACTACTGCCACTTGTAGTAATGTAGATGAAGCTAGAGGGAATTATCCTTAGCGAAATTAGCCAGACAAAGACAAACACTGGATGATTCACTCATATGTAATATACGGAAGAAACAAACAGATGAACTAAATGAAAACAAAACTAAACTTTTGGACTCTAAGAGTTCATTGTTACCAGAGGGGAGGAGAGAAGGGATGGATGAATAGGAAAAAAGGGAACTAGTGGATGGCAAAGGATAAAGTTGAATTCTTTGTGGTTAACTTAGTGTAGTATATAGAGACCTTGATTCCAATGATGCACATCTGAAGCTCACATAATGTTATAATGCAATGCCACTTCAAATAATAAGGCTAGTGAAACAGATTGCTAAGGTTTATGTGTGTGAATGTGTGTTACATATGTGTGTGTAATTTCACTATAAAAATATAAAATAGATGATTAAGTAAATGTACATACTTTTGAAGATATCATGAAACCTTTGTGTGCTTATCTCCTTTGAAGTGTTAAACGTGAAATCTTAAACTCTCATATCTGCTATGTGATGAAAAGACTTTTAAGGACATGCTGTTGTCATATGTCTGTGGCAAGAATAAGTATGGTGTCCCTGGCTACAATACGAGGACGTATGGTAGAGCACCATGTACCATTCTAATGGCACCTTATCTAGTCTACTGTGACAAATAATTCTACTCAGCTTGTCAGTGGTGACAGCTGAGGCTTTTTGCTTAGATGCCTTGACAGTGCTTGTATTAAACAGCTAGAGCCATACACTCCATTAAGTTTCTGTAAAATGAACTGTCTGCTTCTTGCTGTTTTGCTGATAGTGGCAACAGTTGTAAGCTAATCCTCTCCAGTTGTGGATTGCTCGACTGAGTGCCTTCACTCATCCACAGGTAGTAGATCTCAGTTTTAGTAGGGTGGTGGCAAGGTTGATAGCTATTATAGGCAAAACATACCTTATTTCACAGCAATTATTTTTAGCATTTATTTGCTATAAATTAGGCTGTAATTATTTCCCTAAATGTAGAAAACCGACTTTCTAGTAGATGAAGTGATGTACATACATAATTATTTGTAGGATCTTGGTGATATGGGCTCTGAGTAACTATGTGTACATTTAAGTGTGTCTATTAATTAAAGCTATACTTTCTTACTATGTTTAAGTTTAAAGATATTAAGTATTATCCAATTTCTTATTATTCGGACCATTAGAAATACAATACCTGACTTCAGATCTTTGGGAAAATGTTTTGACTTATGTTTGAATTACTTAAAATTGATAGTAATTACTTTATTTCTTATTACATGTATGCACTTGTTAAACTCCCTTATTCTTTTGTTTTTTTCCCCAACAGAAAGACATAACTGTGATAATCCTTTTCTAGATGTTGAAAAGACCACTTTAGTTGACATAGACCTTTTGTTGACACTTCGATGCTCCATTTGTAGCTTGTATCTTTTGCCTATTATCTCTGGGCTTAGCAATGATGGACTATCCCTTTCAAAAGGATATATAAGGACAGAAGTGATTTCAAGGTTGAATATTAATTTAGGAACTGATTTTTTTTAAAAAATGAATTATTGGGCCTCCCCGGTTGCTCAGCAGGTTGAGTGCCACCCTGTGAAGCAGTCCGCAGCCTCTGTAGCACTGGTTCTATTCCTGGCCAGCCAGGGAGAAACCCACATGGTGTGGCAGACCTCTCCTGCCTCACCCACTGCTCCCCTGAGCAGTGTCTTCAGTCCGTCTGCCTGTTCTGCTTCCCACTCTGTCTCTGGTGAATTCTCTCACTCTCCCACACCTCTGACCTGTACCACGTTTCTTATGTAAATAAATAAATTTAAAAAATGAATTCTTAAAAAGAATTGCACATATTAAGATATTCATATTCTCTGTAGTATGTTACATTTTTTTAAAAACTTAAGCCCCCACAATATCTTTCACCTCTTTCTAATATCATATTGGATATATTATGTTCAACAGTATTTCAGTAAAACACAAAAGTTTTGGTATGGTTTCTGAACACATTTTTTGCAGATGTTATTTATATAGATTTAGAAATTAAACTGTGTTCTTGTCTCCAAAGAGTTTAGATAGCTAGGCTAAGATATAACCTTTTCGATTGCATATGGGAAATCATTAATGTGTTATGTATTCTTATCTTTGTGTTAGAGTATATAAACTCTTTTAGTTAATGTTCTAAAGATGAGAAGGTATTTTATTCAACTAGGTTAGGGAAATTTTATGTTATAATAAAATGTTCTCCACTATGGAATTCATTAACTCCTCAAACAACATAACCAACAATTAGAGATCTAAATGCATTTATTTTATAAATAACTGAGTGCTTCATAATAGTGCATTTGCCTCTTATGGGTGGCTATTTCCTGCTGTAGTCCATTTTCCAGGCATGGTTTCCCTAAGGCACAGAAAATTGCTTTATTATTGTAGAAGAAAAGAAGGTTTTGATGAATCAAAAAGTGGACCCAGAAAAGACTTGCCAAAAGGGTCAGCTGCACTTTCCTTGGGAAGAAACTCTTAAGTGACTTTAAAGAAGACTTTAAGAGAGACAGGGAACTGGGTCTGTGCTCTCTTTCCTTCAGTGACTATTTAGCCATCTTAGTGAAGACTAAGATAGCATCCCACAAATCTTTGAATTACAGTTGATAGAGATTTTTCCTCCCTCCACTTCTGTTAACAAAAATAGATTGGAAGAGTCAGGGGAACCAGGAAATAGACACAGAGAAGGAGCACCATCACTGAAAGGATTTAGAATATTGTTTTTATGAGTCTAAGAAATATCAAAACATGGTTTGCTTTTCTTAAGGATCTATATTATTATTTAATTTTGTTTATATTTTAAAAGATTTTATTTTTGCATAGAAGAACTAGGGATGTAGGCCAGAGATAGGGGAGTGAGAGGATTTACTAGAGACAGAGTGGGGAGCAGAACAGGCAGATCTACTGAAATACACTGCTGAGGGGAGCAGCGGGTAAGACCGGAGAGGTCTGCTAGCCATATGTAGGTTAACTCCATCGACAGGGATCTACTCAGTCATTTGCAGTGGTAGTGCTGAGACTTAACCCTGAGGCCACTAAGGAGGCCCTATTATTATTTTAGCAAAACTTGTGCCACCTATAACTGTACCTAATTTAATCATCCAAACTAGATGAGTCTCAGAGTATTTATGAAATGCCCACAGCATATATTACACAGTACTTAATGTTAAGTATGGGAAAACATGTTTTGTTTAAAGTGTGATAGATCAAATGGGAAATGTAAAATGATTATTAACTTTAAAATTGCTTTTAACTAAGGGATTTATCCAATACTTTAGGAAATGTTTCTATAGTATTACAGACTAAAAGAAGACAGGTATTTCCCCATCTATTGCTTACCCAAATGTTTTAAAGATTTTTTATAACTTCAAATTTATTTGATAATCACAACCAAATATAAGTTCAGATGCACCTTGAATGTCTCAGTATAATTCTCTACAAGGATCTTTTCTGTTCCTGTATAATTATGACTTAATTCTTATTAGTAGTAATTTAGTTATAAAAACAACTGTTAAAAACAATATACATGTTAAGTAATTGTAACAACAATTTTAAAAGTTAATAATTATTCATAAAACTGCAGTGAAAACAAAGGATATTTGGGAAACTAAAATAAGTACATTAACCATTCAGTAAGTATAAGGGAGTTTACAAATAAATAATGTTCACTGAGTCTAATTCTTAAAAAAAAAAAATGAAGAGATGGTTCAAAACAAGAATAACTGTTAGCTTTTCCAACACTTTGGCCAAGGTTGAAGCTGAAGCAATCCCTCATAGATACTGAAATTTGATTTATGTCCCTGTTTACTAATGGGAGACAGATGGAGAGTTCATATTGCTTCTTCTGTCTTGTTACAGGTGTTTGGCGAAATTGTTTAAATTCAGATATGTATTTGCTTGTAAATACTCTGAGTAGGATTACATTTGAAATTAACTTGAACACTATTTCCAATCCCAGAACCCTGGGTTTTCTTGACATTTCATTGTTGCTTTTCTATCTTTTTATATTTACAGTTGAAAAGTTGATGCCAAATTTTGTAAAACATGTTCTCTTCCATGCTGGGATCCTCTATGCCAACAATCTCCCTGGAGTGTGTGCTTTAGTAATAAGCCCAGAAAGTGGGAACTGATAATGGAAATACTGGCAGTCCCTTATACAACAGGGTGCTAGCCTGTGTTTCTGTAATTAGGAATGTGATTAGAAATAAGAGATGCTTTTGGTCTTCAATTTCAAGCCATGAAATGAAGGGATTTGAGTTTGTCTCACTTTGGCAGACAGCAAATTTCAGTTACACTGCAGATTTCAGTGTCTCGCTATGAAGAGCCTGTTCTTGGAATGTTTTCCAAAGCAAATAGTTACTGTGCTTTCTTATTGTTTGTAACTACAGCTTGCTTTTAAAAAACAATTGTTATCCTGATTGTCTTCTTAATGCTTTATGTTTTATTCTCTTATTTCTTCCCATTTCCAGAGTTCAGTGTTTTCCCATTTGTGTTATAAAACAGAAAATAACAAAGTCACAATAATATTTACCAAAATTCTTATTGGCTACTGTGCACTATACAGGGTGAATTATAGGTATTTCACAATTACCTCTCTGTGAGTCCTGTGAAGTTGGTACCGATATTATGCCCCTTCCATAAATGAGGTATGCACCATCACATATCTAAAGAGTGATATTGCCCACGTTCTGTACCACTGGCTATATCAGCACTCTGTGTTAAAATAAGCACAGAGCCCCATCCAGAGTAACCACTTTATTTAGTCTACATTAATTCCCTTTGTTTTTCATTCATATTCACCTTCTTTCACTAGGGAGAAATTGATACCTACTACTTGCCAGACTAAGTGTGTAGGATTAAAAATAAGAATGAGTCCAGTTCCTGCCCTTGAGATGCTTGCAGATGAGTTTAATAAATTGTTAACAGTGTTTGTGGATACTGAAATATGTACCAGATATTGCCACAAATTTACAGGGGTGCAAAAAATATTTAAAATGTTTATGGGAAATACAGCAACATCTGTTGGATATTACATGAACTATTTTCAATTTATATGAATTTTTTAATGGTGCTAAGTTAATAGGATATAGATGCTTCTCAATGTATTGATACCTAATAATATAATTAATAGAACCATTTAGTATTTCTTTTGTATTTCTTTTGTATATATTCTTTAGTATTTCTTTTCTTTTGAATAATGTGAAAAAAAATTATGAAGGACACCATGAACAGAGGAAGTTTGGAAATCTCTGGCTTAGGTAAAGCAGGTTAATGTTTCATCAGGGCAATTTAAAGAAACATTACAAATAAAGCTGACCTAGGCAACTATTGTAGAACCTTAGGATTCAGGAAAACAAAATGGGACTATACAATTAATGTTGAAAGCGATATTAATTTGGTACATGGAAAAAATATTTGTATATTTTTCTCACAGAGATTTTTAAATAAATTTCATTTAAAGGAATTTGAGTTGACTTCAGGATAATAATTTGAATTCAATTTACAAAAGATTTTTAGAAGCTAGATTTTCTTTAGTGAGTTAATTACGTGATTTGACTCATGTCTCAAAAATTAAAAATCATAATGTGTTATTAGTCTTATTAATTTGAAGATGATATTTTTTTTTAATAGAGGCATGTTTTATTTATTTATTTATTTGTTTGTTTGTTTATACATGCACTGGGTACAGTCAGAAGCGTGGGAGGGTGAGAGAATCCACCAGAGCCAGAGCAGGGAGCAGAGCAGGCAGAAGGACCAAAGTACACTGCTGAGGGGAGCAGTGGGCGGCAGGAGAGGTCTGCGCGCCATGTGGGACCCTCCTCTGGTGGCTGGGGAGCAGCCGGGGATCGAACCGGCGCCGCAGAGGCCGTGGGCAGCTTCGCAACCCAGCGCTCAACCGCTGCGCCACCAGGGAGGCCCTGAAGATGATATTTTTGATGCATTCTTCTACTGCCTTTAACCTTAGGAAAACCGAATGTATTGCATAGGAAGAGCACATTAAACTATCATCTTAAGAATATATGATTATAGCATCTCATTCGATGGAGAACCATCTCATAGAGAAATTGCTGTAAATCTGAGGGAAAGCTGTATTTGACAATCCAGTGTCTGCACACTTCTAGTCTCATCTAGTTCAGAATTGCCAAAGGTTCTCTAGTAATTTGTGGCCTGGAGTATATTGAAATTGCTATTCTCCTAGCTACTTTTTCATGAAAAGATGATTATGTGATGCTAAGAAGATTTGTTGACAAGAGGAAAATTTTATTGCACAAATCTGCTTTCAAGGGAAAAAATATAGAATCAATGGAAAATAGCAGTTGGATCATTTTCTGGAAGATTAGAAAAATTACCACTGGGACTTGCTCCCATTATCTCAGAGCCAAGACTTAAACTATACTTTTCATACCACCAAGTAAGGGAGTGAAGGATGAGAAAATATGAACAATCCATCAGAGAGAATGATACTCTAGGAGAAAACAATATTCATGATATATATGCTTATACCTAAGATCTGTATATGCATGTATAAGGGATAGGATAGCATGATAGAAAAATCACTTTAAGAGATCTGGATTCAAACTTTGTTTCTGCCATTTATTCAGAATTATAATCTTGAGTTTATTACTTAACCTTATTGAACTTCTGTTTCTAAACATATAAAATTTTAGAAGGTATAAATAAGAAAAATAAGTAAAACACTTACAGCAGAGCCTTGTATATAATAAACTTGATCAATCATATTTCAAGTACAAGCCTCACTCGTCAGATGTATATAATAGAAGTCAATTTTTTCTATTATTAAAATATGTCTGGCACGCTATAGTTCTTATCTGGTAAAATGACTTTATAATTTTATTAACATTCAGCCTTTTCTTTTACCAGACTTGGTATGAGACACTTAAGATCTCCTCAGGTTCAAGATGAGACAGAAACTTCAGCCTCATACTCATATTGGAGGCGCGGAGTGGAAAAAGGGGAAAAGAAGGGAAAAAAAAAGAAAAAAACCTGGGTAGCTGTCTATACTCCATACATGAAGTTTCCTGAAGATTCTATCTAATAACTTGTTATATGCTTTCAGCTGTAATTTAGTGACATGGCATAACTAGTCTCGAAGATATTGTCCTTTAGCTAGGCCAAAAATTTCTGGAATCAAATAAAGCCCTATGAACAGGTATTCTTAGAATGAAGGGAAGAGTAAGTAACCATTGTCTTTCATGCAAATTCTAAATACTCATTTAATTTGAGTATTATTTACTTACAGCTAAATAATGTTTGCTTTCTTGGATTGATGAGAGGATTAGATGAGATGATACCCTGTTAGGGTTACAGTCATTACTAGTTTAATAAACATAATGTTGATGTTTAAATAAAAATACTGATGTTTATATTGTTAAATAAATATAACATTATTGATGTTTATTTTACTTATTTTCATCTTAGGATTTTTTTTTATTTTATTTATGAAAACTGGGATATAGGCCAGAAGGGTAGGAAGCAGAACAGGCAGATTTATTGAAATACTCTGCTAAGGGGAGCAGCAGGGGAGATAGGAGGGTTAGCTCCCTGTCTGATAACACTCAGGCCATTGAAGTGATAGCACTGAGACTTAACCCCTAGGCCACCAGGGAGGCCCCAAATATAACATCATTGGTGTCTAGATTTTAAGGTATGATCTAATATCTGTTAAGTGTCTCTTTAAACTTTTTTGATTTCTAAATCTCTACTCAATGTCTTCAATATGTTTGATGCTTTTGTTATCAAAAAATTAACAGTATGCTTACTTTTAACATTCTTGTACCAAGGATCTGAATGGACTTTTTTTTTAAGTGATTCAAACTCTTCTACAAAGATGAATAAGAGCCAAATTATTTTATACAAAACTTTCTAAATGCAACCATCCAAATTTACTTGGAAAATAGAATGATACTTTCAGTTGAAAATTTGTATTCATATTATGTGAATGCAAAACAGTGAATTTTAAAATAAAATTCACATATGCTAACATTTTAAAGCATGATTTAAAATATTTAGGAAACATCTATCTTATTTCAAGTCCTTTTGAAATAGTTTACATTTATTTAAAATTTAAACTTGAACAAGAACTTCTGCTCATTATCACCTTATAATAATAATTCTTTTGTAAGTTTATATATTATCAAAAGTTAGAGGACAAACAATACATTTGCTAAAGGAGTCACCAGGCATTTTAGAATTATTATATAAATTCTGTTACTCTGTTATTTTAAATCTAGTTCACATTTCTTTCCCATGACAGTCATTTCCATTTTGAACACCACATCAAAAATTGCTGTCATTGTGTGTAGAATGGATTGCATTGATTCTGTGTCATAAATGTAAACTATTAATTTCAGGATAATTATCACCTGGATTATAATCCCTAGAAGACAAGATTATAATTGTTTCTCTTACATAATTTTGACATGGTTAAGACATGTATTAGTAGTCACTCAGACATTTTTCTAGTGCTGTCTTTACTTTCTTACTACTAGTCATTATGTGGGACTCTTTGAAATTTGTTAGTTTATTTGAAATACATATCTTGATGTTTATATTGTTGTAATTTCTCTAGGAAATTCATTTATCATTCTTTTCTGAAAATCTTTCTTTGTGAAAATTTCATATAGATTCTAATGTAGTGAAAATCATAATTAGAATGATCTAGAAAATATCCTTAGAATTCTGTTGTTACATATTTCTATGATTTAACTAGTACAAATTGAAAATTCAAACACTTCTTTTTACTGCTCATGATATTTATTTCATAACAGAAACAAAGGACCATAAAATATTGAAAAATTACTGTTGCATTTTTCCTTTTAAAGAATTTCCATTTTTAGGAAACAAACTAACCTGAAAAATGACAAAGAAATTTTAGTAAATTTTGAAAAATAAAATTAACATTGTAAACCTATTTCTGTTCTTAATAAATGATCAGAAATATACACAAGGTTGCTTTCATATATATTTACTAATGTGAAAAATTATGTCTGAGAATAACTTAATAACTGGCAGTAAATCCATGTTTTGAAGGATTTGAAAGAATCCTTCATAATAAGAATGTTTACAACATACATTTTTTTCTGTTGGAAATTGATACAGAACTAAATGCAATTATGATTTGTAGAAACACACACTCACAGATCTGTGCATTCATACTTTATCTGGA
This sequence comes from Talpa occidentalis, assembly GCF_014898055.3. Taxonomy (NCBI): domain Eukaryota; kingdom Metazoa; phylum Chordata; class Mammalia; order Eulipotyphla; family Talpidae; genus Talpa; species Talpa occidentalis. The sequence goes on from NW_023604295.1 coordinate 23,017,330, forward strand.
TTAGACGAAGATATGCTCCACAATGATAGCATTGTTAATTGCTGGGATGGGTTTTAGATTATTTTATCATTTGTACTTTTTATTATTTTCAAATTAATTAAAATATATTCAAATATGAAGTGAAAGGATAAAACAAGTTTAATTTGATGAATATAAAGACATTTGCTCTTTTGCTGATAGTGTAACCAAAAAAGGACTGTCTCACCCAAGGTCCCTGGCAGTGCCTGTGCTGTCTTGGCTGGGTTTCAGCAGCTGGGAACAAAGAAACCCTAATCCAGGCCGAATGTCTATGTATGCAAAAAGATTCATAGAGTAAGAGTCATTATTATTTCCTCCTTTTCTGATATACCACTTTACATTATGTGCATGTTTTATTATATTATACAGCAATGCCCATCATCTGTTTTCAGAAGGAGTGTATGATTTTCTTGTCAGTTTAATTCTTCTATCTTCTATGTACCCTGGTCAGAGAATCTTTTCAGGGTATATGTAAGAAGAGATACATTATCTGTTCTTTTTATGTGCATTTGTAGTTGATCAAAATATTTGTATGGTTAATGACAGAGAAAATATTTGCATGGTTAATGACTACATACAAAAGTTTGCAGATCTAATTGTTTAAAATTTGTGTTGAATTCTAAAAGAAACTTCAATAGGCAACTTTCTTCAGTTAATTACAAATATCTGCTGCATTGCACAACATTATTCTTATCAGAAATCAGTGAAACTCGAGATGAGACAATAATTATAGTTAGGGTTAGTTATGTTTACATGTAACACATTTGCCTTATTTGCTGTGGGAAATAAGTTTAGAGACAGAGAAGAGTTGTTTTTAGGGTCTAAATGAATCTGTAGTTGATTAATTAGTGGAGTATGACCTTTAGCTATCATGTGTTTAAGATGAAGGCTGAACAAGTTCTAGGAGCAGTTTATCTTTGGAAGACAGCACCAGTGTTTCAGAACAGAGAAAAATAAATAGCTTGATCATTGACTGAAGTGTTTCCTTTGACTTTTGAGGTCAGTTCTATCCAATTCTCCTCAGTAATTGTTTCAGGGTATTGGCAGAAGAACTCATTTAAGTATCAAGAGTGTGAAAGTGACTTCTAATGATCATAAAATCTTAAACTTGCAATTTTAAACTATCATATATTTATTAGTATACTTTTTTTTTTTTTTTTTTTTAAAGATCTATTTATTTATTTATTTATACAAGCACTGGGTACATTCAGAAGCGCAGGAGGGTGAGAGAATTCACCAGAGCCAGAGCAGGGAGCACAGCAGGCAGAAGGACCGAAGTACACTGCTGAGGGGAGCAGCGGGCGGCAGGAGAGGTCTACGCGCCATGTGGGACCCTCCTCCGGTGGCCGGGGAGCAGCCGGGGATCGAACCGGCGCCGCAGAGGCTGCGGGCAGCTTCCCAACCCAGTGCTCAACAGCTGCGCCACCGGGGAGGCCCTATTAGTATACTTTTTAAATAAAGGACAAGCACTTAAAACAGTCATCTTCCAGAAAGGCATACTCTCTCATATTGTAAATCTGATGTCAAGATATTATTTTGTGTTCAGTAGAGTAGTTCCCTTCGGCTGGACCTGTCCATTGTGAACTTTTGCTGAGGGCCTTAGCATTCTCTTATCGTTTTTAAATGTTTGTTACAGAGACTGTGAGAGTCCTATACATGCAAAACTAATGTTCAAATAGGCATGTGATTCTTGATAAGTGAAAATGAACAATTTCACCTTGTACTGCAAGTGACTGATTAGTTCTAGAATTCTGAAGTTGAAAGGATTATTAGCATAATGTTATCCATGAAGAATGTAGTCGATGTCGCTCTAAAACATTCAATATAATATGCCATTTGTGGCAGCTTTTAAATATATTATAGTATAGTGGTTACTTTTTAATTAGGTTTTCCTGTAGCATAAATGAAAGCTAATGCATTATGTATTAATGCAAAGTCATTTAAAAACAAACATATATATTTCTGAAACACAAATATTATTGTAATTTTTCATTTTGTTGGTTAAAATGTAATAAAGTTTAAAATGCTATTAAAGTATGACTTTCACTGTTATCTTAATATGACTTATCCTGAAGTCACTATTTAGATATTTAATAGGTATTTTGCCTTTTTGAGATGATACAAAGGATAGATCTTTAATTGGAGTATGTAAGAGCTCTTTGTTTATCCTTTTATAGAGAAAACCTGGGTCAGACATTTTTACCATCACTCATGTCATGTTAAACTAAATTTTAAAAAATGCATTCTACATTTCCATTTTATTTAAAAGTCAATATCATTTCTGCATAAATTTGTGATACATTTAGACTTGCAAAATTTGTCCTCAATTTAATATTTTCCCCATTCAAAAGGAGAGAGTGGACAAAAATATTAAAATATTTAGCTTATTACTCAAAGTTCTTTTTTCATCCTGTGTCTCCCTTTGACACTTGTAACTATTCCCTTTAGAAAGATTTTTACTTATTCAAAATTTAATGTTTAAAAAAGATCCATTTGAAGATTGGAGGATGGATAGAAATTATTATACTGATTATTTCAGTAGCTTTCTCTGGTTTTACTAAAGAATTCATTAGACTGAAAATTGGTAGAGAGATAATGTATATTGGAAACGGTATCTTATAGAATGTTCTTGTGTTACATGCTTTACAATCAGAATTCTTGGGCTTTAGGCGGAATCTGCCAGTTCATAAAACTAAATAGAAGTCTCCTGGTAGGATTTCTTTGGGTCCAATTATGTAATTTCCAGTTTTCCTAGGTAAAGATCAGTTCATTCCACTTCCTGAAGGTTGAGTTTACATTTATCTGTCTGGAAGAGCTTCCCATGGTGTCATATTCGCTTATGTGATTAACAAAGTCTGGGGAGCAGCCATTCTCTCTTCCCGGAGATAGCCCACAAATTGGTAACACCCAGGTATTTGCCAGATTCATTGTTTCTATTACTTACATATTCTGTACTGTATATGGTAAAATCTTACTTGTGATTCATACTTCATAGTATCACAGAGTATAAGAAACATTTATATACAAGCAAATAGATAAAATGGTTCATACAAACTGTCTTTCTAAAAAAAAAAAAAGTGAGTCAACCCTATTAAAATTCCAGTTATTAAATCCCTACAAACATTATCACAACTTTAGCTGTCTAGTCTAGGCGAGTGATGAAAACACAATAGTAGAAAAAGCAGGAAGAGAGCCTCCCTGGTGGCGCAAGGGGTTAAGCAAAACACCATGAAGCAATCCGCAGCCTCTGCAGCACCAGTTCAATCCCCGGCTGGCCAGGGAGCAACCCACATGGTGCAGCAGACCTCTCCTGTCTCGCCCACTGCTCCCTTCTGCAGTGTATTTCAGTCAGTATGCCTTTTCTGATCCCCACTCTGTCTCTGGTGAATCCACTCACCTCCTGCATCTCTGGCCTGTACCCCAGCCTCTTGTATGCATAAATAAATAAATCTTAAAAAAAAAAAAGAAAAAGCAGGAAGAGCTGGATGACTATTGTCTTCTTAACCTATTCCCAATGGCTAAGATACTTTCTTTGAATTGGGCACTTTCTGAATCAGATACTTTCAGCATTTAACCATCTGTTCTTTCTTTGAAGACAATGTATTGTCTTCATCAAGTTCCTCAAATGCTGACTAATCTTCACTGATATCTCTGTTGATTGAAAGAAAAAAATGTGTACATGTATTGTGTGTAATGAAAAACTGAATTACTTGATTTTATTTTCAAGTGGGTCAAAATAAAAAATAGATGGAAAAATAAATAAGACTTAAGTATATATTGTACTGTGAATGTGTGTACTATTAAGTTTGTGTTGTATAAGTTTTGACAATTTTAATATCTGTCATTTTTCACTGTATTTTTCTTTTTAAGTAAAGTTCTTGCATAGGCTTAAATATTGTGTATAACTTATTTTCTTATCTCAGCAAATGTTTCATGACATTCAGTTTACTGGAAATGAGAGAAAACTGACTGTGACATCTGTCAACACATTGATTTCCAGGGTTGATACAGATGGTCTGAGCTGATCCCTGGTCTCCTTTACCCTCCATTTGTGTCCTTTCCAAAGCTATGTGCTCATCCAAAGTGATGACCTTCTGAAAGTGGGATCAGTTGTAAAGGGTATTTAAAAACATTATTTCCTTCCTGTCATTTCTAGACACGTTCATAATTTATTCAAAGACATATCAATCTGTAGAACAAAAAAACAAACTTTGATAGGATTGCTTTTTCTAGTGTAGCAAATAGAGAAGATTGACTTGGGATCCAGAAGCCAAATCAAAGTAATAAATTGCTTTATGACTTCTGTAAGTCTTTTTATTTTTTTGGTTTTTACTGTAAATTCCTCAGCAAAGTTGGATAATAATATAGAGTCAAGTTTTTTTTTTTTACAAATACGAAACATCTTAACTCAACATTTTGAACTACTAACAATGGCCCAGGCACTAATCAGGACAATAGCACTGAAGAAACCATGTACAATTAAATTATAAACAAATAATAAATAATTAAAATGTCCATGCCCTAGGGCTTCCCTGGTGGCTCAAGGGCTAAAATGCAATCTATGAAGCAATCCACAGCCACTGCAGCACGAGTTCGATTCCTGGCCAGCCAGGGAGCATCCCACATGGTGGCAGCAGACCTCTCCTGACTCCTCCGCTGCTCCCCTCAGCAGTGTACTTTAGTAAATCTGCCTGTTCTGTCCCCCACTCTGTCTCTGGTAAATCCTCTCACCCCCCCATGCCTCTGGCCTGTCCCCCAGCTCTTGTATGCATCAATAAATACTGGGAGAGGTGAATTGCCATTTTAAGTAAGGTGATAAGAAAAATCTCCTTGGAGGGGATAATTTTAATCAAAGCTTAAGGAGGTGAAGAACAAGCACTAGATAATATGGGAAGTACTATCATATTAAACATGATAATTTATGTAAAAATTTCTTAGTACAGTTGTTGACTCAATCTATAGTAAGTGTTTAATAAGTGTTAACAAGTATTGTTGTTATAAGTAAATTAATCTTGGTTTTAAGAATTTTTGATGTGAAATTTTTGTTTCACTCTTTGATCATAGAATTACATGTGACTGAATTGATACTACAGTATTTGGTTAATTCTCTTTTTGTTATGTGAAATATAACCTCATGAACAAGTCACAGTCTTAAAATCTTGCTAGAAATTAAATCTAATTACTTCAAGTAGATTAATTTTTCCCATATCTCACAAAAGATTCCTAAAATACTGGAATAGAAACTATTCCTTGAAATTGATATAGAAACTGATAAAGCTGAGGTTTATTTTTTTACTAGGAGAGTCTTTCGTGACACTTAAAGCTTGTTTTTACCTTATTATAGCAAGAAAGCTTAAAATAGATGAGCTTGAATCTTTGACTTTTATCCATCTTGAATTTCATGGAGCATCCAGAATGATGCATCTTTCCTTTCAAATATTTATCCATCACTTCCAGACAAGTAGTGTATGAGGCAATAAATAACAGACAGCTGGAACAGGAGAAAACAGTTTTTTAATGCCTTGTGCTTAAACTGTCACTCTGGCAGGAAGTAATAACTGAATGCTGCATTATTTAAGGAAGGTAATAGACTACTTCCTTTTAGAGGCAGATTACTTTGGGATTAGGGCTTGCCCTTAGAAGCCAGGGTTTCCTCAGTGAAAGACTTGAGTTGTGAGGTGAGAGTCTACTGAACCCTAATGCTTTACACAGAGCAGAACTTCCTTTGAGGTTTCTGGTCATCATTCATCATTAAATATCTTGCCAAATGTGTGTTTTTCCATATGGTAGGCAGTGGGATGCATTATAAAAGCATAGAGTTGGAGTTGGAATGATCTGTGCTTGCTTCTGTTAGTTACTAGTTTAATTCTGGATAGATTATGTAATGTCCCGGGATTTACTTTTCTTGCCTGTAAAATGCAAGTAGTAACACTATTCTAGAGTTGATAAGAGGATTCCAAGTTAATGTGTATAAAGATCTGGGCCTTTTTTTGATATCTAGAAATAAGTATTTACTGTTTACAGAATTTGAGGATCTCAAGTTACAAAATAAATATCAGATGTACAATTGTTTTAAGAACAGGTGTTGGTGGGCCTCCCCGGTGGCACAGCGGCTGAGCGCTAGGTTGCGAAGCTGCCCGCAGCCTCTGCAGCGCCAGTTCTATCCCCAGCCGCCGGGTGAGGGTCCCACGTGGTGCGCAGACCTCTCCTGCCACCCGCTGCTCCCCTCAGCAGTGTGTTTCATCTATCTGCCTGTTCTGTTCCCCGCTCTGGCTCTGGTGAATCCTCTCACCCTCCTGTGCTTCTGACTGTACCCAGTGCTTGTATAAATAAATAAATAAATCTTTAAAAAAAAAATAGGTGTTGGTATTCTAATAAATAACTAGAGAAATGATCACTGAAATGATCACTGGACCTATGTGATTGTATTTCTGTACTTGTTGTAGAAGACAACTAGGAAATATTAAAGCTCTTTCCTATTCCCTCTGTTTCTTTGAAATTTTATGTTATTTATATTTACTTTCTTATTTAGATATATGTACATTCTAAACCTTATTTAAAATATATATTATTTTCATTAAACTAACAGTTAATACTGTCTATGATTTAGGAGTATAGGTTCCCACCTCTTTAGATGTATGGTACAACACCACACTCACCACCAAAGCACCAATAATCACCAATACTCCATTGTGTTCCCTTTCTACTTTGTATCTCCCTGATCCCCAGAGATGGCCTATAGGCACATGAAAAAATGCTCATCATCACTTATGATCAGGGAAATACAAATCAAAACCACTTCTCACCAGTGAGGATGATCCAGAACAAAAAGACCAGAAACAACAAGTGTGGTGAGGGTGTGAAGAAAATGGAACCTTCTCACATAGTTTGTGAGCATGTAGGCTGGTTCAGTCCTATGGAAAACTGTATGGAGGTTTTAATATGTAAAATATTAAAAGTAGAACTACCTTATGATACAGCAATTCTGCTCTTAGAATACTCTTACTTGGTCCAAAGCATATAAAATCACTAATTTGAAGGTGTATGTGTACACCTATGTACTTTGCAGCACTTTTCACAATAAACTATGGAAACAACCTATGTGCTTATTGACAGGTGAGTGAATTAAGTTGTTTTACACACACACACACACATGTGGACACACACATTCACATGTGAGTGCACACGTTTATTCCTGCAATTAAATGAAATCCGGCCATTTTGCCCAATATGGATGGAAATAGAGAAAGTTATGCCAATCAAAAAAGTCAGAAGGAAAAAGAAAAACACTGTGATTTCACTCTTCTATGTGGAATATAAAGAAATAAAAGAAAGGGTCAGACGAAACTAAGCCAAAACAAACCTTTGAAAAGTGATTTGTTTTTGTCATTAATTGTTTATGGCCCCAGAAAATCAAGGCTGTATATTAAGCTTCCACCTATACAAATCCTCTATTAGATATTTGTCATGTTAAAAAAAATCATTTGGTATACCTAAGATTGCAGAGTTGGTGGTAACTACTACTGTGCACAGTAATAGTGTTGGTTGAGAAGTTTGTGCCCATTGGAGGACCAGTACTCTTTATACCAGCAGATGTATAAATCATTAGTCAGAAACTGTCTAAGATCTCTCTAAACAGGCAAGGTCTCAGATCATTTTTAGAAAGACCTGGAAGGGTTGGTTTTCTCCCACCCAGAGAATTCTTGTAGGGTGAGCTTTTGCTCTCTCCTCCCCACCTAGCCTTGATGATAGGGACTAGCCAGCCATGTCCAGCCAGACAGGGTGCTTGCAAAGGGCTGAGCAGGGCCCCCTTGAGGACCTGGATAGAGTTAACCAGGTATCTACCTTCAGGGGAATTCTTGTCTTCAGCTTTCCTGATGCCAGAGCCAGGCCTCTGCATCTGTTTGTATTGGACTTTGCACACAGGCTCTAGGTGTAGGAAACAATTATGGAATCTGGCATTAGTTACTGCTTATGGGGGACTTATTATGCTTCTTATTAGTTGCCTGGGAAGATTCAGTGACAAAGCAGGACATGTACCTGTTGAAAGTTTGGGCTCTGGGTTTAAATTCTGGAAAAAAAATCTCCCAAGGAGGTGAGGCTGAGTAACTTGGGGAAAAAAATGACAATGATACAGTGAAGAATAGAATTGGACTTCTAGCAGAGAGTTAATTATAGTATATATGTGTTGATTTTCAGTGATGCACACCTGAAACATATATATGGTTATAATGCAATGCTACTGCAATAAAAAAATTAAAAAAATATTCCATAAGGTTACTGTTAGGTTAATAAAAAGAAAAAAAAAATTACGACGAGCATACTAATGTAAATCATACCCAACCCACATACTAGAATTCCTAAGTCAGGATCACCTGCAGTGCATATGAAAAGCTTCTTGGGTTTCCTCCTCCTCACCCCTGGATTAAGCATTGTCAGGTCGCTTATTGTTTGGATTGCTTGTTCTAATAAGAAAACACTTGTATTTTGTGACTCCAGAATAGAAATATCATTTCTTTGCCTTGAAAATATTACTTTAAGAAAGAATAGTTTTAATTAACATTACTATACATTCTTTCAAAATTTATACAGTGGTGCTAATGCCAGGTACTATTTTCAACCCAGGTCGTAGATTCTCTGCTCTCATAGAGATTATATTCTAGTGACAATGGATGGCTGCGTGGATATCATTGAAGAGAAACAATACACAACTAAGTCTATAGGTAATAAAGATAATCATGGACACTCAAGTCGTTCAAGGAAGGGAAGATAGAATAACCACTAAATGTTGAATATGTTAGAATATGTTAGAATATTAGAAATGTTTGTATGATGCTTTTGTTTCCTGGCTGCATACTTCTTTTGGAAATTCAAATTCATATGCATGTTTAAATAGCATGCATATTCTAAATAAGAAACCACTTCCAAAGTGCTTGGCACATAAGGGTGCTATTTAGAAACAATAGTGGAGTCACAGGAAGCCTAAGGTTGTAGACTTTGAATCAAAAAGTCATTATAGCAAGCTGCATAATACATAGTATAGAATACACAGAAGCAAAATAGGAAATCAAGGAGGTGGGAAATTCTATATTACTTTCTATTCTGTTGAAAAAGCAGATACTTTAGCTCAATTTATGAGCATCTATCTAGTTTTGGGTTATCACCATATTAGTTTATATTATAGTTGTATTTTTTACCAAAGAGATCTACTTAAAATGATCTTAATTTGAGTACTCAGCTTCCTAGAGGGTAAACCATTCAAGTATTCATTTGTTTATTGATATGGGTTGAACCAAAAATAAATGATGCAAGATTTCTGCTCTCTGTGAATTTGTAATCTGACATAGGATATTCTTTGTGTATTCAAACATCTTTGGTGCAAAAATATGTTTATGCCACTCAAAAGTAATGTAAATGAAATTTAATGAGAATTCAAAGATGGGGAACTTACTTCTTGTAGGAAGAACCAAGGAAAGTGCCACAAAGTACTCATGAAACATGAGAGTTTTCACAAACCTGCCCACAAGAGTCCTTGAAAGCTTGAACTTAGAAGAATGAAGTGAGCTCACACAGTCTTCAGTAAGGGACATCAGAAACTCAGAGTGATGTAAAGAAGTTAGGAATTTATAAGGGAGAGAGAGTAGTGTACAGTTCCTGCAGGAGAGGGGCTAGATGCCCAAAGAGGTGCCCAAGATCTACTTTCTTAGGCTACTTTATATATTCTTTCTAGATGGGTGTCGGCTTCCTGCTGAGTCAGGTACTGCTGAAGTATGTTGCTTCATTCCCAGCTGTTTCTATTTCTTCTTAGTCAGCAGATATTTCCCACTGATAGCAGATTTGGTCTGGAGTCTCCAGCTAGTGAAAATCTACAGGGTGCTTATTTTACTGCTTCAAATTTACCCAATGCTTATCTTACTGCCTGTCTCATTGAGGAGGACCCTCAGAGGAGGGGTGTTTCAGTAGGTACAGAAAACATTAAATGGACATAGAAAAATATAGATTATATATGCAATAGAGAAGTATGTGGTTGGGAAGGTGTGAGTCTTTTTAAGAACCATAGTATGCCACTATAACTGGAGCTCAAGAAATTGTATGAAAACTTGGGGAAGCAAAGTTGATACATGCTGGGGGAGTGGAGGGTCTCCTGCTGATACCCCCAGGTGAAATCTGATACTCTCTATAATAATATTCTATATAATGAAGCCTGATAATCTCTATAAGGATACTTTATCTAATGATTTTTCTCAGCAGATGCAGAAGATAAGATTTAAAAACTGTGACCATTATGTTTTTTTTTAAAGGATTTTGTTTTTATTTTACATATTCTTTCCACCAATTTTCAATTACCTTTTGTTTTTAAGCCCGTTTTGTTAAGATATTTGTGTTTCTTTTCAAAGATAAGCATCACATCTGCAAAAGGAAAGTAGAATACACATCATCTGAAAGTTCTCTACTGAAAATTCTTTGGTATAAAATTATGCTTGCTTAAAAAGTTATGTTTAAAAATTACATTATTAAAAGAGATGCCAGGAGGGCCTCCCTGGTAGCACAAGGGGTTAAGACGCAACCTATGAAGCTATCCGGAGCCACTGAACATGAATTTGAGCCCTGCGCAGGGAGTTACCCACATGGCACAGCAGACCTCTCCTGTCTTGCCTGCTGCTCCCCTCAGCAGTGTATTTCAGTCACTCTGCCTGTTCTGTTCCCCACTCTGTCTCTGGTGAATCCTCTCACCCCCTCTATCTCTGGCCTGTGCCCCAGTTCTCATATGCATAAGTAAATAAATCTTTAAAAAAATGAAAAAAACAAAAGAGATGCCAGGAGACCTGGGATGGGAGCTGGGGTTGGACGCCATGATGGGAACTCTCTCTCTGCTTAAAGGAAGGAAGTAGGGCCTCCCCGGTGGCGCAGCAGTTGAGCGCTGGGTTGCGAAGCAGCCCACGGCCTCTGCAGCGCCAGTTCGATCCCCAGCTTCTCCCCGGCCACCGGAGGAGGGTCCCACATGGCGCGCAGACCTCTCCTGCTGCCCGCTGCTCCCCTCAGCAGTGTACTTCGGTCCTTCTGCCTGCTCTGCTCCCCGCTCTGGCTCTGGTGAATTCTCTCACCCTCCCGCGCTTCTGACTATACCCAGTGCATGTATAAACAAAACAAACAAACAAACAAATAAATAAATAAAACATGCCTCTATTAAAAAGAAATAAATAAATAAAAAATAAATAAAGGAAGGAAGTAAGAGGACAAAATGTTTTTTCTCACACTTGCTGGACTCCCAAAGATGGGATTATAGAACAAAGACAGCCTTGATCATTCTCTGACTGTAGTGAGAGTGAGAACTCCAGCTCTGGGGCCAGGTTCACAAGGTGAAGGCCCCCTATGTACAGGGAAATCTGGGCCTTTCAGAGTACCAATAAAGGGAGGAGCAAGTGGAGAATAGGTCCCATTTCATTCTCTTGATGTCTTGTAACTTTGATTTTGTCTTATTTTGATTTTAATTTTTTTTATTAAGTTAACGTTGGTTTACAACACTGTATGATTCAGAAATACAAGAGGTATGTGACTACAACACATTCACTACTAAGTAATTACAATACAGTAGGTACAGAAGCCCCTAAAATATTTGGAGTTACATTTTAACGAACTTAAAAGCTAGTCTAAGTGTTTGGGGCTTTTTTTTTAAACAGGTAATAGACCTGAAACATTGGGACTTATTGTTTGTGTTGTTTTTACTTATAAGATAGATTTATAAGAGTAGTGTGTCAACTGTTCTGTATTAAGAAAATTTATTTGATGTTTGTGTGAAAACAGGTTTGGAAAAGAAGAAACTGCAGGGTTTATGCCCATTAAAAAGCAATATTTTCTCCTTAGGAAGATAGTTTTCTAATGTACTCTAATACACTGTAATACTTTTATAGATAATTTGTTTTTATAAGATTTTTTTCCATATATATATATAATAGAAAATCTTGGGTCGATTTAAACATATTTTCTGGCAGGTCCATCGCACATTGAATAGGTGTATTTTCCAATATCAGCCTAAGAGAAATTTAAACTTATGTACTGTGACTGGAATATATAATTTATGCATATATTAACGGGAATTACAGTTTAAGATGGATTCATAATGATACTGCCATCAAATTTTATGGATCAATGGAGATTATTACACTTTCTGGAACCATGCTGTTCTTATAAAGGCCTTAGGTTTAAAAAGAATATATTATTTCTTTTTGCTCACCATAGATTTTTAGATAGTGGTTGAAAGAAAATACAGGCTTTCATTTTACATTACTCAATGTAGAAAGGACTCTTATAAGCTTTCTCTATTTGTAAATGCATTTATTTCTTAACAAGAAAATTAGAATGTAGCATTTCAGTCGCTGGGAACCTCAGTTTATCTGTTAATATTCAGGTGAGACCATACACCAATAAAATCCAAAAGTGGTTCCCAACAATTGGAATTACTCAGCAGTTTAAAAATAAATCTGGTACAAGATCCTTCAAAAATGTTGATAGTGTAGTTCTCGTATGAACTTGCACTCTTTGCTTTTTAAATTAGATCAGTGAACAACTGCTGTAGTAGGTCATGGGGTAGTACACAATGAATATGCAACTACATCACAAAGAATTAAGAAAAAACACAGTAGATAAAGCACCTTTTCAATGAAACTAAACATTTTTAAAAGAAATAGAGGAAGAAATGGAAAGATATTTTCTGTTCATGGGGTGGTAAATTTAGTATTCTTAAATGAACATATCACCCAAAAAACATATAGATTCAATGCAATGCCTATCAAAGTTTCAATGGCCTTCTTCAAAGAACTGGAACAAACATTACTAAAAGGTATATAGAACTGCAAAAGACCCCACATAGCCAAAGCAGTCTAGATCACACCAAAACAAAACACTAGAATACAAGTGTCATACTTCAAATTGTACTACAGAGTCACACAGACAAATGGTAGAACTGAAATTTCAGAAATAAACCCACATTTGTATTTTCAGGTAATTTTAGACAAAGGAGCCAGGATTATTAAAAGAAGAAAACAAATGGTGTATGGAAAACTGGGCCCGTACATGCAAAAGAATGAAGCTAGACTGCTATCTTGCACCATACCTAACAATTAACTCAAAATGGATTAAAGATTTAAATGTAAGATCTGAAACCATAACATACACAAAAAACGAAACACAGGCAGAGCAATCCATGACACTGGCTTCAGTGATGTCTTTGGGAACTCAAATCCAATGACAAGGGAAACAAGCAAAACAAGCTAATGGGACTACATCAAGCTAAATAAAGACACCCTACCAAATGGGAGAAAATATTTGCATCTCATACAACCAATAAGCTTTAATAGTCAGAACCTACTGAGAACTCCTACAACTCAGCAACAGAAAACTAGCACAATCAAAAAATGGGCAGAAAAACTAAATAGACACTTCTCCAAGAATACCTACAGATGACCAACAGGAACATGAAAAAATACTTGTTATCATATAGAAAACAGAAGACAGGAATTTCACTTTTCATTTACTTTCTGGTTTAGCCACAGGAACACATTTAAAACTTGTATTTTCAAAGCTTGTGATTAATGAATAAAAATTAACTTAAGTAAAAAAGTTTATATATATATATATTATAAGGATAAACTAAGTATTTTTTTAATTGTATAAAAATACATGGCATTAAATGGACAATTTTAACCTTTTTTAGGTGTGCAGTTCAGAGACTTTAAAAGCACAAAACCTGTTTACATCACCAGAATTTTTCCATCTTCTAAAACGCATATTCTGTACCAATTAAACAAAACTGCCTCTTCTTCCTTCTCCAACTCTTTGCAATCATTCTGTTTTCTGTCTCTGAATTGTAATGCTCTGAGTCCCTTATATAAGTGTTATCATACAATTTTGTACTTTTTTTTTTAAAGATATATTTTTATTTATTTATTTATACAAGCACTGGGTACAGTCAGAAGCGCAGGAGGGTGAGAGAATTCACCAGAGTCAGAGCGGGGAGCAGAGCAGGCAGAAGGACCGAAGTACACTGCTGAGGGGAGCAGTGGGTGGCAGGAGAGGTCTGCGCTCCATGTGGGACCCTCCTCTGGTGGCCAGGGTGGGGGGGGGAGCAGCCGGGGATCGAACTGGCGCTGTAGAGGCTGCGGGCAGCTTCGCAACCCAGCGCTCAACCGCTGCGCCACTGGGAAGGCCCAATTTTGTACTTTTTTAATGGCTTATTTCACTTAGCATATTTGCCCTAACGTTCATCCATTTTGTGGCATATTTTAGAACTTCTTTACTTTAGAAGGCTGACTAATATTTTATACTATCTGTACCAAATTTTGTTTATCCAATCATGGACATTTAGGTTGTTTTCAGTTTTTGATTATTGTGGTTAATGCTGCTATGAACATTGGCATAAAAATATCTGTTTGAATCACTTTTTTCCATCCTTTTGGGTATGTACCTAAAAATGGAATAGTAATTCTATATTTAATTTTTTGAGGAACCACCATATTCTTTTTCCACATTTGCTGCATCATTTTGTTTTCCACCCAGTGATGTGCAATCTGAACCATGTATTCTTACCTTTCCAATAGGTGTTCAACTCTTGGGAACATCTACCATCTGATTCTCTAGTATTTTTCCCTCTAAAGTGCTAGCACCTTTACAGCACACCAGATATATCACAGAGGCTAAAACTAACAAGCAGTTAGTGTATTCTTATCCTCTCTCAGATCAGAATATTCCTGTGATTGTAAATCCAAAATGTAATAACGCAGTGAACAATGACTAGAAGTGAAATGTAGTTCTGGAACATTAGAAATGCATTTCTTTCATCATAATTAGGGTAGAACATTTCTATCACCAACACATTTGTTGTAGCATTATTATGTTGACTGCTTCTCCTAATAACTTAAAAAAATCCATATCTCATTAAATATCAATATATGTTTTGTATGGAGCACCAACAACCTTGAAAAATATATTATTTGAACAGTTACAGAAATTAAAACATAATTTCAATTATAATGACCACCTGAAAAGATTAATGTTTGCATGTGCTTTGACATTATTTCCTTTTTTTGTTGGCTACCTAGGTTCAAAGATAATGTAATATTCAATATGAGTAACTATTTCTTAATTTTAGCAGTCTCACTTCATGCATGCATATTAACATGTGGAATAAAATATTCTGAAATTAAATCATTTTTAGTGCAAATGAGCATGTACAAAATAAGTCAATAAGTGTGTACAAAATAAGTCAATTAAAAATGATTCAATGATAATATATAAATAAGAAATCATATACATATAAATATTTATTTTTTAAATCATTATTTTCTGTTGCTGACTTTGGATTAAAATGGAATGCATAAGGCTAAATGGAGAACAGAGATTTCAAAACCAACCTCACAAGTCAGTCTTTTGGTTTGAATTTTAGAATTGTACTCTTATGAACTTACATTCCTAAAAAAATGTTTTTTATATCTTTGGGTAAGCCCATATATAACTAAAAAAAAAAAGGTATTTGTGATTAACTTAAATGTCAAATCCTTGAGTTAATTTCTTTATTTCTTTCTTAGTGAATCAATAAAATAAACCATATCACAATCACAAATACAGTAAAGTAATTTAATTTTTGGATTTAATTTGCAAAATGAATTTCAAATAGTCACTATAAGCATATAATAGGTAAGAAAAATTAAATAGGATATAAAAGATGGTTATCTTTATCATAAAATCACTCCTTCCATTTTTGATTAATAAATCAATTGGGAGAAATTTATACATTAGATTATAGTTTATCTTACTTGTAAATAATGATAATGAAGTGCATATCAATCATGGAATCCAGTCATCTTTATGGGTTTTATCTCAACTCACATGATTTATACTGCCTTCCAACTGAGCTCATAAATCTTTGGAGATTTTTTTCAGCACCTACTATTTATATAAGGATCTCTGTCCACTATCTGTTTTAGGGAGTTTATTCATCCCTAAGGCCAGTGGAATTTGTTTGCAAAACAATTGCTTGGAAAGCATTTGAGACTTTGTGTGTTATAGCAATGTTTGGAAAGAGTTTGAGACTTTGGATATCAAAGACTAGTGTTATAGTACTTTATCATTTGTTTATGGGCAGTTAGGCAGTGAACAATTACTTACACATTCTTGAATCTCATTTTCCTCATTTTCAGACTAATATTATTACTTGTATCTCATGGATTATGGGTAGGATTCAGTGATTTTATGTTAATACCCCCTACTCAGACAGAAATGCAATACATGGTAATTATTGTCATTAATAAAGATAGAAATAACATAAATTATTTACAACTTACTATATAGTAATTTTTTTTTAAGATTTGTTTTTATTTATTTATTTATACAAGCACTGGGTACAGTCAGAAGCGCGGGAGGGTGAGAGAATTCACCAGAGCCAGAGCGGGGAGCAGAGCAGGCAGAAGGACCGAAGTACATTGCTGAGGGGAGCAGCGGGAGGCAGGAGAGGTCTGCGCGCCATGTGGGACCCTCCTCCGGTGGCCGGGGAGCAGCCGGGGATCAAACCGGCGCTGCAGAGGCTGCGGGCAGCTTCGCAACTCAGCGCTCAACCGCTGCGCCACCAGGGAGGCCCACTATATAGTAATTTTAATGATACATCAAATGGAAATATATCATAATGAAGTATGAAGATATGAAAAACACAATTTTTGTATACAAAATCACATATTGTTGAAGATATGATCATATTTGCCCAATCTCAGTGAAGAGTCAGAGAAAATACCCAAGAGATATGTTGTTATAGGAAATTAACAGGTTCACTCTAGCAGTGGATTTTGATCAAAGTAATAGAGCTCATTAACTAAATGAGGAACTCCAGTGACATGTATTTAATAATGAAAAAATTCACCAAGTGGACATTTATTTGTTCCATAGATATATACTAATACTTGGAGGCATAATGTTTATATTTAATGTATAGTAATGCCTCTACTATATCAAACATATTTCTGCCAATTATTAAGGATTCACAATGGTCACCATTACATAAATGGAGTCAATGAATAGGAGATGTAGAACTGTTAGCATGTGATGGAGGGTTATCCAGGGACCCCTAAACATGCATGCTCTAAAGAGAACCAACCCTCTTTGTGCATAAAGGCAAAGCAGACTTTAGGATGAAAGATGTAAATAGTATTAGTATGTCTAAAGAGGAAATTGAAGAAAATATATTTTTTCCAATAAGTAATTCAAAATTATCCATCCCCTCATGTGGGCAAATGTATAGCCAAATAGGATCACATCAGAGCAGGCTCACTGAAGCTGAAAGCTTACCACTAATTGAAGTAACTTTTTTTTTAAATTGATTTATTTATGCATACAAGAGCTGAGGTGCAGATCAGAGGTGGGGGGGGAGGCAGTAAGAGGATTCACCAGAGACAGTGGGGAGCACAACAGGCAGATCTGAAAACTGCTGAGGGGAGTAGCAGGCGAGACAGGAGAGGTCTGCTGCGCCTTGTGGGTCACCTCCCTGGCTGGGGATCAAACTCGCTGCAGTGGCTGTGTATAGCTTCATAGTGTTGAGAGTTAACCCCTTGCACCACCAGGGAGGCCCCCAGTCTAAGCACTTTCTGGCAGGGGATCACAGAAATGTGGTTCTGAAACAGGTCTCACAAAGCTGGGGAAAAGGAGATGCCACATTAAGATAATGGGTGCCATTGTCAGCCTCTGCACCTGTCTCTTCCAAGTTTCTCCTCCATGTCTCCTTCCCATCAGTACCAGGTTGCAAGTTGGGCTGCAGGAACAAAACTTTCCTTTCTTCCAGCCCACCTGCCTTCTGTGTTATATATCATCACCTGGTTGCTCAGTTCTAGAGGCCCATCATAAAGTGGGATGGGGAACATGGTACCTCCCCCTTATATGGACATATAAGCCTCAAATCCCATTCTTCATGATTTGCTCAGCATTATAACTAAAGAGATATTTAGTGACAATGTATGTCAGTTGATTTCCTTGAGGGAATGTTATTCTTTGAACCCAGATATATTGTACATCAATCATGTACCTGACATAGTGATGCCGAACTATGAAGAACAGAACTATGAGAAAGCACCAAATTGGAATTTTCACCAATAAGATGTTAATAATGTTTATTCAGAAGTAGAGTGGTCCAATTTTTAAGACTAAACATACACACCACAACACATATATTTAAGGGATGATTAACCAAAACCAAAACAATAACAATATAAAATTACATTTAAAATCAGGACTTCTACCATGAAAATTTACATAACAGATTTTGATTTTGATTCTATAATTTTTGAATTACTTTAAGTATAGCTGCCTTCCTTTATGATACTTTAACATTACATGTGTTTAAAATGTATTATAACTAATTTATGCTGAAAGTAATTATTTTATAAGTTGGGAGTAATTAATGGAAATATTTACATATCCCTACCAGCTCTGTAGCTTTTATTTTAATAAAATAATACGGTATTATTTTTTTCTTAAATTAAATGACTTTTGATCAAATTTTTCGTAGTACTAGTGGGTTTCACAAAAATAACCACGTTCTGTGCACATTCTCTGCCAGTCTTTATTAACACATGTAGTTCATTTTCCACCTACTAAAACTAATGACTTTAAATTTTATATAAAAATATTATACTTTAAAACTGATAACTTTTTTGTTTATTGGAACTTCAATAACAAAAATAACACTTTATGTATATATGGCCTTTTCTTGGTCACAAATCCTTTTCATAATTTAATTTATTTCTCACAGCCATCCTGTGTGAGATGTCGATTGGATTATTGTCACAATTTTATAGGTGAGTAAATTGGTACTACATGAAACTGAATTAGAGGTTCAGGATTGCATTGCTAATAATTATCAAAATTGAGAGTTGGATTCATTATTAAAACTGATTTGTGCAGAGCAGAGTTTATAAAATCAGGTCCTGAAGTGACCCAGAAGTGCAAGTAGAAGTAGACTGAGCACAGGACACTGGGTGATTAACCTGAAGACACAGGTACATGGAAAGGGAGCTATAGTATTTTGGGTGTAACTGTGCTGTCTTGAGCAACTTGGCTACAGTATTGCCAGACCTTTGATTATTTAAGAGAAGTTCAAAATCCAAATTTTTGGTGTAACAGTTTTGTATTAAATGTTGGCAACTAACTTAAAAAGCTGAAAGAAATGAACTAAGGAAGATAAATAGGTGAGCTGACACCTCTGCCATTTTACAATTTATAGCATATCCTGCTTTCATAAATGAGGTGTGTGGGGAACCTGATAATTCATATAGATAGTGTAAGGCAAAAGTTATATAAGCCCTAAATTCTGTTCCTCAGGATGTACCCAGCATTATAAAGAGATACTTAGTGACAATATATGTCCATTAATTTCCTTGAGAGAATGTTTATTCTTTTCTTTTAATCATTGAACCCAAATATCCTGCAAGTCAATCATGTACCTGACATTGTGATGCACAGAATATTATAGAAGATTTACTTCCAAATCTTGAGAGGACAGTTCAGTTTATTAGTCTCTCTAAGGATGAAAACAGACCTTTGGATGACTTTCAACCCAACAGTACAGTACATATGGACAATAGAGTAGAAAAAGGCATTGAAAGAAAGATGAAAAGTAGTTTTGAGCATCTTATACTAAATATTATTTTGTAGTTGTATAACATTCCTTAAAATCTGGTTACTTAAATGTTTCCTCCTTTTTGAAAATTAAAGCAATAAATTAGGAATTATTACTCCCCGTGTCTGAGAGGAAAAAAAACAAAATAAAACAAACTGGGACCCAGATAGTATTAAGTGATTTACCAAATATTGTGTGGCTAATAAAAGGACAAAGCTAGACTGAACTCTTCTAACCTTCTATGTGTGACTTTTTAAAAATTTGACTTTCATGTCCTTCACATCATATTCAATGCTGATATTCTATTCTCTAATCTCTGCTTATTTAACATTTGAACTTGTAGCTTCTTGTACCTCCTTTATTTTAAAATGAAATGTTATATTAAACATTTATTGAATGCATATGGTAAAATAAATAAATCATGTTTACATCTCAATGAAATTTCACAAAATGAGCAAAACTATGTGATCCTTACCCAAATCAAGAAAATATATGTTACCAACACCCAGAAGTTGCTCCTATACCTATCCCAGTTACTAGTCCTACCTTCCTAAAGATAGCCACTGTCCTGACTTCCCAAATCATGGGTTAACTTTGCTTGTTTTATAATTTTATATAAATTAGATTATGTGTGAACTTTTTTATTTCTGACTTATTCCATTCACATTGTTTCATCCAAGTCAATGAAAGTGAGTCCAGAAAGACTTGCATGTAAAGACATTTGATTAATAGAAAACGCAGGCTAGCACTAGAGACTAAGTAGATTTTGCCATAAATAGATCCAGATCAATGGAATATTTGCATGGAAAAAAATAATTTAACTCCTCTTTTACAGCATATAAAAAAATCAATCCCAGATGAATTATAGATCAAATATGAATTGTAAAATAGCAAAGATTCTAGATGATAACTATAATAGTCTAGATCACTCAAGAAGCAAATACTATAATACAATTAGAAGAATTTTATTAGAAGTACTTTTGAGGGGAAATGGAAAAGAAGGAATGAGAAATTTGAGGAGCTATCACACTATAACATTGTTCTGACCTATTCCAAAGAGGGAAGGAATGGTGTTGAATGCAAAAGTTTAGCCTGCATTGTAGATCTAAAAATGTTGAACAAGGTTGAGGGGATCCCCCAGCCAAATGCACCCATTCAAGCAGTTTTCACATCTAGGAGCAGCCTTGTGCTGATAGGTCTGCTACATTCAGTCTTTAACTGGGAGTAGATTATGGTAAGGTGGCCTCTCTGAATGTGACAGTAGATTTCAGAGCACAACTGTTAGGGCCATTCAGTTTGTTATGGTCCACATATTTGGAAATGTGTGACTGTTATAATGCTAGAGGTGATATCTTCAGTTAGTAACTAACCAATATTTCTTGAAGAAAATAGTAGCTATAAAGTGAGGGGGAAAATATCATGCTCCATTCAATTAAGAACTTTTGTAAATTAAAAAAAAAATCATTAAGAGTATGAGAGAAAAAAACCACAGAATTAGAGAAGGTATTTGTAGATGTAGTGTACAAAGGGTATTTATATATATATATATATAAAACATAAATAATCTCTACAAATCAAAAAGAAATAAAGCAACTCAACCGAAAAAAATGGACGATATTATAGTGATACTCTCACAAGAAATATAATTTCAATGACTGTTGTTACTGCTCTAAATATTTATTTAGGAATCAAAAAACACCCTTTTTTTTTAGTTACCCCTGTTTTAAAATGGCTTTATAGATATGGCAAATTCCTTTGATATTTCAGATATTTTGTATTTAAAAAATGTGAGAAAATTTCCTATGAGAGAAAAATGCAATCATTGCAACACTACTTTTGATCAAAATAAAGTGAAGATAAAAATCATAAAGTAACTTTATTACAAGTCTTATGAACTGGACCTGTAATAAATTCAGAAGTGAATAGACAGATAGTTTTGAATGGGTAGTTTTCAGAATAGAAGAAATAAGTGATTTATAGAATATTCAAATAGTAACTATATGTAAAAAAAGACTAATTTTCATGAGCTATCAAAGAAATTGAAATAAACTGCATTGAAATACCCCTTCACACACACCATAATGATTGCAATCAAAAAACTGAAAATAAAAAATACTGGCATTGGATGTGGAGAAATTGGAATTCTCACACTGCTAATGAAATGTAAATTAATAAAGCCACTTTTGGAAAACTGGCAATATGTAGTATAGATGATATATATATATATATATATATATATATATATATATATATATATATATATAAATTCCAACATACATATTTGCCACAAAAGTCAGGCACTCAAGAATGTTCACAGAGCATTGTTTGTAACCGCTCTAAAATGCAAACAGCCCATATGTCCATTCACAGTAGAACTGATAAATGCGCCAAGGTACATTCACTGTGATGCGATAAGAAATAAAAGTAAATAAGCACTTCTTTCATTTTTCATTCTGTTTATCAGTTTGGGGTAGTTCTTCATGTTTTCTCTCTTTGTTTTTTTTTTTTTTTTTAAGGCAGGACAGCAGGTAAT
This sequence comes from Talpa occidentalis, assembly GCF_014898055.3. Taxonomy (NCBI): domain Eukaryota; kingdom Metazoa; phylum Chordata; class Mammalia; order Eulipotyphla; family Talpidae; genus Talpa; species Talpa occidentalis. Next base: position 23,039,538 of record NW_023604295.1, read on the forward strand.
GGGGTGGAATAAATGTAAGGATTTTTGTCCTTTGGTAGTTTACAACTTCCTATGAGAGAAAAATGTAAAGGAAATGGATTGTGTCAAATATATTATGATAAGTGTTGAGAGAGAAGCCAAAACTGGTGCCCTATGAGTTCAGTAAAGGAAGTATTTTTCTTAGAGGCGTTATTAATTGTATAGGGGTAGGGGTGCCTATGAGCTGATTCTTGAATAAATAATATTTATATGTATGAAAATAGTCACGAGGAACAAACTGGAGTTTAAGGAAGTGTTCAAAAATTGAACACTTTGATTGATAAATATTTGCAAATAGATATTGGAAGTCCTTTGATGTCTTTAGCCAACACCTCATAGCTATATAAATTAAGTTATTAATATCAACAAAGTATTATTTATAACTCTAAGGTATATGAATAAAAACCACTTCTTTTCTACTACTTCTGAATGTTCTAGAATTCTGAGCTTCTGAAAGTCATTTAACACATGCAAATATTTTTCTTTCTTATTTCTGGAAAAACAGCTGCAAATTATCTCAGGATTCATTTTATCTAACTTTCCTCTCTGGTGTGCTGTAACATTTATCAATGGAATAGTTACTTTGTTAGATATGTTCTTTGTGTCACTTATGACATTGACTAAATTCCACTTGGTATACCGAAGAGAAACAGGCTAAACCCTTTATTTGCATTACACTCTGCCAGACTTTTCATAAACTCTAAAGTGTCATTGTCTCAGTGTGTGCCACAGTATCTCTAAAGCTAAAAAAGTACACAGGGGTGCTTCATAAATATGACAATAAGCATTAGAAATGATCACTAACAGAAATAAAAATGTGTAAAGAATGCTTAACTTTTTAAACCAAGATTAATCAGAGATTATGATAATGAAATCAATCACTATCCTAATATTAATTGAAAATCTTGTTCTCTGGTACTGAATTGGAAAGTACTAACTTGACATTACTAGAATTTTTTTTTCTTTCAAGTGCTATAATTATTCCTAAGAAATAAGTAGCAAAAACTAGTCAGATATGTGAGGCATGGAAAAATATGTTTTTCCATTTTAGTACACATTTTAGAAATGTGCATCTGAACATGAGTTTTTCTATAAAAACTTTAAACTGAGATGTTTCTCCTATGTTGCCTATTGTTCCTAGAGGTCACATATTTTTGATAGAAACATATATACTTTTGTATTTATTCCGGGTTCAGTTCATGAGACTGTAATAAAAATAATTATTTTGTGATTTTTTTATCTTCACTTTATTTTTGACCAAAAACTATTGCACTGTATGCATATTGCCCTTCTAAATCCAAAATTGCTGGAATATGTGAGAAAATCACTGTATCTATAAAGGAGCTGTAAAACAGTAGTAACTAACACAAAATAAATTTGGAAATTTCTAGATAAATATTTAGAGCAATAAGTAACTAATTCATTTAAGTTATTGTTGTTAGAGCACCATGCTATTGCTTTAGAGTTACATCTTGAGCTAGTTAAATCAAGAAGTATCCTTGGGCCTCCCCTGGTGGTGCAGTGGTTGAGCACTGGGTTGCGAGGCTGCCTGCAGCCTCTGCAGAGCCAGTTCAATCGCTGCGAGGGTCCCACAAAAAAAAAAAAATCAAGAAGTATCCTCTCAAAGATAATTTTGAAATTTTACACATGATACTAAAGATTGAATATATTACATTATGAAAATTTAAAAGTAAACCACTTTGATGACTAGCAAATAATCAATGTGTTAGCTCTTGAGTTAAATTTCTTTTTAAATATCTTTCAAATTATATTATTAAAATCTCAATAATTCTGAAAAGAATATTAACTGTAATATAACCTTGAGGTAAAAAACAGCATACAGATAATTTACAGTAAGATTTGCATTATAATGAAAACATATTCGATTTATTCATCTGCTGAGCTTATTTGTTTAGCTATAGTACTTATTCCAATACCACGTTAACTATTCCAACTTCTGTATTGTTTGGTGCTCACCAAAGGACAAGAGGTTTCAGTGCTGGCAAATTGGAAATGTGGCAATTGTATGGCAGTGGATGGAAACTAGGCTTTTGTTCATAATCATAATGTAGCATCTATAGATGCTGAATTACAATACTATACACCTGATTATACACTGCAAAATAAGTCAAAAGGATTAAGAAAAATATCAGATAATTTCATTCATATGTCGAACATAAAGAAACAAAACAAAGGAACAGGCAAAACTGAACCAAAGCAAAGCCTAGATATCTGACTGTAGAATTGAAATTACCAGAGAGGACATTGGGGGAGGGAGCAAACTGGGGTGGGGACGGTGCATTGTATTATGGTGGAGGATTATGGCTGCTTTGGTAGTGGGTTTGATGTGGTGACATGCATGTAAGGAGGTGTGAGCCTATTCCCCTCAATCATATAGTGTTTAAAGGAATGTTTCCTCAATAAAACATAATGCAATTTTTAAAAAGTAAAAGTAAGGTTGAGAAGAAAATAATGCTGTACAACTAAGCCCATCTAACATTATAAACCAATATTAGTTTAATACATTTTTTTTAAGATTTATTTATTTATTTATTTATACAAGTACTGGGTATAGTCAGAAGCACGGGAGGGTGAAAGAATTCACCAGAGCCAGGGCGGGGAACAGAACAGGCAGACTGATGTAATACACTGCTGAGGGGAGCAGCGGGCACAGCAGGAGAAGTCTGTCATGCTATGTGGGACCCTCGCCAGCAGCCGGGCATCAAACTGGTGCTGCAGAGGCTGCGGGCAGCTTCACAGCCCAGTGCTGAACCACTGTGCCAGCAGGGGAGACACTTTCGTCATTTTTTTTAAAGATTTATTTATTTTTATACAAGAAGTGGGTACAGGCTCTTTTGTCAGTTTTTAAATGCAAGTGTTTTGTAACACATTTTAAAACTCTGAAATCAAGACATGCCTACTATCGAGGGTGACAAAATCATTACTATCTAGGCAGGGATGGCAATGAAGTTGCTCTTTTCTGTACATGCACACTGGTCATAGTTGTTCATATGATCATACTTTAACTTACTTATCTCTAGTAATGGTCCTTTACAAATGTTGAATTATTATTTTAAATGTCTTCAGAAATTTCATGCTATGATTTGCTATTAAAATAAAAAGCTATTGTGTACACCAAGAGGTATGGCAAAACATAGCAAGCATATAGTTTATCAGTTGAACATCACTGTACTAAGATCTGTAATTTAATATTTTCTTAAGATGGAACAAGCCAGAGAAACACTCTGGAATAGATGAACATTTATTACATTTTGCTACAAAGGTTTATGTAAAAGGATGACCCATCATGCACAGGGGAACAGAAATGAAGGAAAGAGTAATTGTCAAATCTCTCAGAATAGATAAAGAAATTACAAAACCAACAACCTGGTATTACTAATTCCTGCTGTGTGTAGGTTGTTGAGTTTATTTTAACAGTTTTCTTACTGCCTTTAAACAGAAATTCCTTAATTTCCAGCAATAGCTGATTCTGTTAAAAAAATGAAAATATATGTTGTCAAAGAGGAAACATTAGCACCAAGTCAGATTTGGGGTTCACGACTTCAAGGTAAATCCTGGAGAAAAAACAGCTCTTTTTTTTTTAAGAAAGGTGCTATCTCCATTGCTTTGAAGACACAGAATATGATTTGGAGAATTAGAAAAGTTTACAGGCTGAGTCAAAAGAGATTCAGAAGACATGGACTCTAAAAATGAGGAATTTTAGAAGTATCTTAGCAAATTTATTTAGCTTATATTTTACTTTATGTATGTATAAAATTATGCTTATGTAAAAGTTCTCATATGAATAAGATTACAGTCATTTTTCATGTAATTTTAAATTTTCTTGTACTGATACATAAAAAATAGTGTATCTGCAATGGATGGCATCCCAGAGCTCATTAAATATAGCATGAAGAATAACCAAAGCATTATAAATGCAGTTTTAGTATAAACATTACCATATTTAAGACTCTATTATTATCTCTCAGTTTGTTATACTTCAGTTTTCTGCGATTTTCTCTTATTGAAGATGTATTAATTAAGTTTTTCTACTAAACTTCACTATGTATAGTTGTTTGCATAGATTTCTTGAAAACTACATTTAAAGATAATTATTCCAGTATATTGCTTCTTTATGTCTTTAATTGGCATATGTTTGACCTGGCCAAATTTTGTTTAGTGTATAATTATTTGCTGAGGAAAACACTTTAACCCATTAAATGTCTTTTCATTTTAAAGTTTTCTTTCACTATGCAGAAACTTTTTAGCTTGATGTATTCCCATTTATTTAATTTTGTTTTTGTTTCCTTGGACTTTGGAGTTGAGCCCCTAAAGGCATTACTGAGGTCAATAATTTGGAGAGTTTTGTCTATATTTTCTTCTATGTATGTTATGGTTCTATGCTTACATCCAAGTCTTTAATCGATTTTGTAATAATGTCTTTTTATGGTATGACTTAGTAACCAAGTTTCAGTTTTTTGCATGTAACTCTCCAGTTATCCCAACAACATTTGTTTGAGAAATTTTCCTTTCTCCACTTTTGGCATCTATGTCATAGATTAACTCTCCATATAAGCGCGGGTTTATTTCTGGGCTCTTAATTATATTCAATTAATCTGTATGTCTATTTTTATGCCAGGTTAAAATCAAATGACAGTAGTAATAGATGCAAAAAAGCATTTCATAAGATTCAACATGTGGGCCTTCCCAGTGGCACAGCGGTTGAGCGCTGGGTTGCTGGGTAAGGGTCCCACATGGCACGACAGACCTCTCCTGCCACGCCCACTGCTCCCCTCAGCAGTGTACTTCGGTCCTTCTGCCTGTTCTGCTCCCCGCTCTGGCTCTGGTGAATTCTCTCACCCTCCCGCGCCTCTGACTGTACCCAGTGCATGTATGAATAAATAAATAAATAAATCTTAAAAAAAAAAAAAAGATTCAACATGCATTTATGATAAAAACTCTCAAAAAATACTATAAGAAAAGTATACCAGGAGAAAGACAAATACCAGATGATTTCATTCATATGTGGAATATAAACAAAAGAAAGGAGCATAAAACACTACACCAAAACAAATTCTGAGGCTGAGTGTAAAACTGAGGCTATCATAGGGGGATAGTGGTGAGGAAAGGGAGGAGGTGGCGCAGTGTATGATGGTGGAAGACCATGATGGTTGCCTTGGTGGTGGTTTTGGTGTGGTGACATACATCTGATAAATGTGCACCTGTAACTCTGAATAATAGCTAGTATCGTAAACCAATGTTATCTCAATAAAGAACTATACAAAATAAAATAGGGATAGATGGAATATACCTCAGCCAATCATGGCTATTTAACCTACAGCTAACATTTACTCAATGGTAAGGAACTGAAAGCTTTTCCTCTAAGATCAAGTGCAAGATACCCACTTTCACCCTTACTAGTAAGCATGGTACTGGAAGTGCTAGCTAGAGCAAACTTAGGCAATAGAATGATATGAATGAAATCCAAATTCAGAAAGTAGTAAAATTATACCTACTTATAAAGGAGGTGATAATACACATAGACAACCCTCAAGACTCCATTAAAATATTAAATTAAATATTATGAATACTTTTTAGTGATTCACTGAAGTAATATTGGCTCAGAACACTGTATATGATTCAAATTTTTTTTAAAGATTTATTTATGCATACAAGAACTGGGGTACAGGCCAAAGGTGTTCGGGGTGAGAGAATTCACCAGAGACAGTCTGGGGAACAGAACAGGCAGATCTACTGAAATACACAGCTGGGGGAGCAGCAGGCGAGTCAGGAGAGGTCTGCTGTGCCACGTGGGTAGCAACGTGGCCAGGGATCAAACTGATGTTGCAGTGGCTGCTGATGGCTTCATAGTGCTGCATCTTAACTCCTTGTGCCACCAAGGAGGCCCCCTGGTTCAGAAATTTATATTACCTCTTGTGATGTTTTTTATCACACCACACCCACCACCAAGGTACCTAGATTGTGCGTAATCCATTGTGCATCTTACCCAAAGTCATATACAGATTCAATGCAATCTCTATTGAAATTTCAATGGTATTTTTCAAAGAAATAGAACAAACATTACTCATTTGCAGGGAACCACAAGATACCCAGAATAGTCAAAACAATCCTGGCAAATAGAAAACAAGGCTTCAGCTATAATATAAAAGTAGAGTAATCAAAACAATGTAGTATTTACCAAAAATAGACACTGATATCAATGGGATATAACTGTCACCAGTTCTATTATGCTTTACTGCAGGTTTTTTTTTTTAAACCCTGCCCTCATTTCTCTTTAGTTTATCCTCTACTTACTTTTGGGACTATGCTTGAAATAGTTGGTATTCAGTTTATGTTCTTTGAGACAGAATTACAAATGTATGCAAGAATCATATAGTAGAATACCCGCCATGTAAGATATTGGAAATGAAATATGCAGTACTTTCTGGAAAATTTTCTCATTTTATTTTCAAAAATATGTATTTATAATATGAAAACATTTTTATTTTCAAAAAGACTAATAGAAGAGCTTATTAAATAGTTACATTTGTGAATTAAGTTGTTATTGCTTAGATGTCTCAGATTCCTTACGATTTTACTATCCTTTTTGACTGCTAGAATGCAATTTTCACTGAATAAGTTTTACTTATTCACTGTTAATATATACATTAGATTTTGTTAAAAAACATTTTAGGCTGCTTTATGATATATCATCTCTAGACTGATTTATATTCATTAGATATAGAAAGTTAAGTCACCAAGATATGAACTGATCTTTTCAAAATTACTATTTTAAATAATTATAGATTGGTTTTGAGTGTTAGTTTGGAAAGAACTTTATTCTCCTTTTATTATAATAACAGTATGTTACATCACTAAGATTGTGAAAAAATGATTTATCAAAACTTTTATCTACAGCTTTAAAAGTTAATTATTGGACCTTTTTTATTCAATCTTCACTGAAGAATAAGTAGTTCATCTTAAATTAGTAGTAAGTTCCCTTTGCACAGTTTTGTTAAGAAGATAGAAAATTGTATTTTTTTAATAAACAAGAGGAAAATAATTATTGTTTTATTATTAAAGCTAAGATAGTATATTCATTTGTGAAGCAAAATAATGTATTATGTGTTAAGTAAAAAGACCCAGAGACCTTTTTATAAATATAATTAGCTTATTTAAAAATATATTTTAGTCTATAATTTCTTTTGGTTATTAATAGCAAAGCATTATTTGGAACTGTCAGGAAAATGCATGTAGAAACATTTATATACAGGCAAAGATGGTATTACATTATTGCTGACTATTTTTTAGGGACAAATATACAGCCTCTAATGTATAGAATCTCACTTTCCATAAAATATGATTAAATAAAATGATTTAGCTTAATTAAGTTATTTGACACCTAAATTGTCATTTTATTAGTGATTGAACCTTAGATAGAATGATTTGCTGAGGAAAATCTTGGTCTTTTCAATTATTATTTCCTTTGGTAGTGTCTATTCAGAAAATGTTTTATATTAAGTCTTTTAAGTGAAACCTAAAATCTACTTACTTGATTTTTCATCAATGCCATGGATACTACAATGAACACAGAACTGCCCAACGTTTGTGATCAGGTTAATTTCTATAGTTCTTATTAAAAGAGAATTGTTTGAAGGATATTAGTTATTAGTAATTAGTTTATTAATTAGTAATTAGTTATTAGTAATTAGTTACTGGTTCTTTTGGGTTACTCCCGGCAGGTCTTTGGTGTTGGTTATTGGTTGTAGCTGATTAGATCTGATTTAACTGACACAGCTAAAGGATAGAACATTTTCAGTAACTCTTTACCATATTGACTTAATACCAGAAGGAACCTCACCTACGCAAAACATATCTAAATATCAGGGACATGTGGAGTTTTGCAACTAGCACTGATGCCTTTTGATGATAGTTTGTACTTCTCCAACACATTGAGACATGATAAAGACATAGTGATTAGGATGACAGCTATTCACTCAATGTCTGAGAAAAATCCAGTCTCCTCATCTCTACTGGTTTAATAAAAATACAGCAAATATGCAGTTATTTTGAAGACTAAAGAAAATTTTTCTTAAGCTTCTATAATAGTGTATTTTATAGGGTAAACACTCAATGCATGCTATCAATTGTGATTATTGTTTTATTGCTAATGTACATTTTTTAAAAAAAATGCTCAGATAAACCTATACTCTTTTTAGAAACACCGTGACTCAACTCCTGAGTCTTATTATCTCAGTTTGAAATAAAGAGTATGTGCCATGTGAAATTTACTTCTATGTTTATTATTAAAAAGTTAGTAAGAATATCACCACAATTATAGTTTCTCCTTTATGGGTACTCACAGAGAAATTTTCAACAACTTTATCACAAACTTGCCTTCCTAACTAATTAGAAAACTTAAATCAGTTTATTTTCAGGTTAAATTATGGTTATTATCAACATAAATTATTTTGCATAAATGTTGTTTCCTGAGGCTTATTGAGTTGCAAAGGAATATTTGACCCAATAGAGAAATGAATGAGGGAATATAACTAGATTGGAGTTAATAAAACCATTCCTGTTGAAAGAAAATTTGGGACGAGATAAATGAAAATTTTAATATAGTGAGATGATCCACAGGAAAACAATCAGAAGATACTAAGCTTATGATGTGTGTAGAACTTCCTTTCATGGAAAATTTAGCTGGGCTCTTATATTTGTTACTTTTGAATAATTTGCTATCATACCTCTGTAGACACTGCATATAGCCTTGTTGGATATGATTTGCTCTAATACAGTTGGGCAAGTCATAGAAGCCAGGAAGTGACACCACTTGAAATTGTGAAGGATATAATCTTTGCAACCTAATTATGGCTCTGTATTTATTATATACTGACATTCATTTATCTTTACATAGATGACACTTACATAGCAAAACAAGGATGCTTTTTGATATAAAGCTATATTGATATGTACCTGATTTTCTACAGCAAATTTTATAATTTGGTAATATAACATTGCTTACAAAATATTGTTTTTCTGTAGATTATTATTGTTTACAATACACTATTGATCTTAAAACAGAGCAAACAAATTTATTTTGAAAAACAAAGTTAAATACTAGCTCAATATATATCATTGGAGAAAACCATGTATCCCATTGTAGTTACTTCTTTTGAACAGTGAATGTATAGATAAGGTAAAATGGATTTAAAATTTTAAACATATATATATTTGGAAGATAACATTTATTCAGTTGTGAAACCTACCAAAAAGATAACAGAAACTTTTCTTTACAATGGATATGGTATTTCTTTCCATATGAATGAAGGAAGAAATGAATATTCATTTACCATATTCATTGAATTTCTTGGACAATTGCAATTTAGCCATCTCCTCTGAACTGTGACAAGCAAGAAATATAGCACTGCTGAAAAAATATTATAGCATCAAAAATAGTTGTATTTAGATGAGAAATGTATGTAAAATATACGTTTAAAATGATTAAAATGGCATTGCTTCTTTATGTCTCCAAAATATTTTATTACCAAAAAATATTCATAATCTTTCATTACATATTCCGTTAGTCACTTGACTTATTGACATGAGCTAGATGACAGATTTCCATTAGGTAAATCTCACATTGATTCTAATACTTTATCAGTACATAGATCGTGAGATATGAAGATCTTTGTGTGAGTATTCAGAGTCTCACACCAATAACCAATGAATGATTTTATGAATAGGTACTTTAAAATGCTAGCATCAATTGTGTGATTACAAATATGTTATTCTTAGATTGTGTTAAACTAGTGGTCTTTATGGTGCATCGGTTACATAGTGTATGTGTTTTTTTAAATGTGTACACCTCTGTATGCTTTACATGTTGTGCCTTTAGTGTGTCACAGTGGGCAGTTTAATGGTCTAAATGTTCAGTTTCTGATATTTGGCTTGAATTATAATTCTGTTTGGTGCTCTTATCTCTGGCAGGTGCTGTGCTCCTGTGCTTGCTGCTTTGTCTCATAATTTAAGTGAAATATTGATTTAGTATCTCACTGGTTGAATATATCTGGCATTATACATGCCCAATGATGCAAATTTTTCAGCTCCTGAAGTTACTTGATAGATCACTGGAACCAACAAAGTCCCTCAGGTCTTCACTCTGTCTTTCAAAACTTAAGATGGAAGAATTTATAGCATACCAAGCAACTTGTGCCATAGTGGAACTTTCTGTTGCTGAGCCACAAGGCTAGCTTGCTATTTTTCATTTTCTAAATATCAGCACCATTTTTCATTTCAAGGTAGACTCTAAACTCAGTCTTGTGGAAATTGTGCCCCTGCCTTGAACATTTATGCAGCACTTCTCAGCAGACTTGGAGAAAAAAGAAGAAAATAAACCAGTTGATCCACAAATTAAGGAGAACAGATTTTTGCTAGGAATTATTATGAGAGTTATGTAGAGATTTTCTGCTAACAGGATAGGAAAAAAATACAAAGAAATAGGCTTATAGTTGTGAAAGGAAAACTCTGAATTTCCAGTGTAGAAAAAACTGATTGGACATGGAGTCAGGTACCTAGATTCAGTGCCTGCCTCTGCATCTAGGCACTGATTGATTTTAGGAAAGATAGCTCCTTTGGGCCTCAATTACTTTACTATATCTGTTCTAGTCACCAGTCTAGGATTTGAGGCAGATAAATTTTATGTCTTCTTCAGGTTCCATTATTTTATATTTCTGTAAGCAACATTATAAAGGATTTTAAGTGTTTTTGCTAAACCCTATTGGGATTAGATGAGAGATTAGATAGCAATACTTTGGTGAATTTTCCCACATATATTATTCTGATTTCACAGATAGAAAATTAACTTCATTAGAAAATTAAACATTTTATTGAAGTGTAACATATATATGTTATTTATAAAATGTGCCAATTAAACATATTCTGGTTGATGATTTTTTTTCAGAGTAAAAGTTACATCACGAGTACTCAGAACCTATTACAAAATAGAATAGTGTCATTACTCCAGAAACCCTCTCTCCTCCCCAAAGGCACAAACCGTCTTGGTTTCTAACATCATAAATTAGATTTGCCTTTTATTGAACATTATGAAAATGGAATAATACAGTGTATGCTATTTGTTTCTGAATTGTTTCTTTCAAAATTGTGCCTCTGAGATTCATCAATATTTCTACTGGATTGGAAGTCCATTAATTTTTTATTACTACATATTGTTCCATTGAAATAATTAACCAGTTTATCTTATTGACAGTCATTTGATTGTATCTATAAATATTGGTGGTTTGAATATTTGGATACATGTCTTTTATTGAACATTTGTATGAATTTTGGGGGAATATATCGCAAGTGTAAATTCTTGGTTATATTTTCATCTTGAGTAGACACCAGTAAGTTTTCCAAAATTATTATTTCAGTTTACATATCCAGCAACAATATGTGGTAGTTTTTTTCCACATCTTATAAATACCTGGTATTTGAATTTTCACATGTCTTCATAAATACCTGGTATTTGAATTCTGACATTATACATGCCAAATGATGCAAAATTTTAAGCTCCGGGTCAATGAAAGTGATGTGTTATTTTTCTTGATGACTTATAAGGGTGATCGAATTTTCATGTGTTTATTGAACATATCTTGAAGTTTAACTCTAAGTGAGGGAATATATGCTGATGATGAATCTGTATTTTTTTTTATTAATTAGAAATACTGGCTAAAGAGAAAAATGGAGTAGAAAATATAAGAATTGTCAGGGGGCATAACTGTACATGAGGTAGTTATCAAAGGTTTTAACCTCATGTGACTTTTCAGTAAAGATCTCAGAGAAAACAGAGTAAACCATGTCATTATCTAAGAGAAGAGTATTCTAGGCAGGGTGTACAGCAAGTGCAAGGGGCCTGTGGTGAGAAAAGACTAGTGAGGAGTAGTAAGAAGTCATTATGACTCAAATGAAGGAAGTAGAAGAGAATGGAAGCAAAAAAACTCTGAGAAGTTGTCGAACTTATAGGGCATCAGAAAGACTTCTGTCTTGTACTATGAGTGAAATGGGAGACCATAGTGGACTTTTAAGCAGATTAGTAAATCACTCTAACATATGCTTTCATAAAGTCACTGTGGCCGTGTGTAGTGATTAAAGTCACCTTAAATGATGGCTAGACTAAGTTAATGATGCGTGGATTATTTTTTAAAGGAGACATTTTCATAAAAGAGAACAGTGAGTAATATCTTTTGGAGAAATTTTAACATAAACCAATAATACTTTAGAAAGCCTACATTATGAAAGGTATTGGTCATGGTGTTGGTTAATAACAAATAGGTTAATCACATCATTTTCCTCCTGAAAACTTGCCACTTAATTATATTACAAATTCAATTTCCTAATAAAAAATAACTAATAAGATAATTTGGAAAAAGAAACATTTACTTTAGACTGTGGGAATCTTTTATACTTTCATATACATGAATATATTTGACTTAATTCTTAAAGGAATGACTGAAAATTGGCAGGTTGTAAAGGAGGTGGAACAGGCATTCTAAATCAAGACATAAAAATACCTTGTTACTATAGGTACTAAATATGTACCAATACTTTGATATTAAGTTTATTTTTGTATCCAGAAAAGTCTCACTTTTATTCAACTACCCTTCTCCCTCCCCTACCCCATAGATTTATGGGGCCTTTGTATTTTTAAAAGAATTTTCAAAATATTACTGGAAATATGTGTTGAATGTTAGCTTTCTGTGGAAGAGCTCAAATAATTCCTTTTAAGATACCTATCTGCCTTTCTATTGAACACAGAGCAGATGAGTGAGGAGGCAAATGATTAGGATTTATGAAGAAAAATGGTTTATTTTTAATACAATTATATTTCTCTCTCTCTGCTCCCCCCTTTCTCTTTGTCTCTTTCTCTGTTTGTGCTATTTTATCTATTTTCTCATCCTACCCTAGAATTTATTCCATGACCCGAACACAATATTAAATCTATATTAGAATTTATGTCTATAATTGTTTTTATTTATTCCTTTTTAACATGATAAGCATTTTATGAATTATATTTTTTTTTAATGTGAGTGTTTTATTAGTTTTTTGATTCTTGTCATTTAGTAATCCTGGACAGGAAACTTAGTTATGTTATGGGTTGTATGCCTTTTTTGAAACTTGACTGACTACAGTTGTTTTCAAGATGTGATTTAACTTTTGGTCTACCCCTTTCTTATTTTAATGGTTTCTATGGTGAATTCATAAAAATTCTGTAAATTTGCTTTATCTTTATTAAATTGCATTTCTTAAGTATATAATGTAAATTTCAAGAGTTTTTTTTTTTTATTCAATGACTTCTGGAAATAAGTACTTTATTTTTAAATTTACCATTTGGAGGACAATACCTAAGGAAGCTTTGAGATTATATCTAGTTATGAAGAGAGACTGTTTAGGGATGACATTTGCACTTGAGAGCTGCTGCAGCTATGGGTTCATCTAGTTAACCTTCATCTGAATTGCCATCCTCTACTTTATCCTATGAAACAACTGGTGAAGGAGAAAATGTTAATTAGGAAGCTTTTCAAGATTAATTTTTTTCATTTTCAGAAAGTGAAGTGCTCGCCACTTTCCATGTTAAATAAGGTTCCTCGCTTGGCAACATAGGCTTTGCTGCAGTAATTGTGTGCTCGCAGCAAATACTTGATGGTGGGGAAGACAAGTGCAAAAAGCAATTTTTGCAACAGCAAACCAGAACAGCCTGTTCTGTTCCCAATAAATTAATGGATTTAACCTTGCAGCTGTAGCGATGTTATTATGCAAATATTCTCTGAGTATTATGAAAGCCAACTGATTGTCTATAGAGAAAGTTGTTTCTTTCTTCCTGAGAATTCTAAGTGACTAGATAATTGACACATTGTATAACCATGTTAAGTGAAGGAAAAAAATAATATTTTCAGTAAATCTACTAAGATTCATTTTATGTTCCAATGTTTTCAGCAATTTTCTGAGGCTTTTACTTAGAACAATATTATTTAGCATAGCAAATTCAAGTGTCCACAGACAACCTCCTAGAAAAGGAAAGAGTGGAAAATAGTGCATGGCTCTTTACTTTTTGTTATGTTAATTTTAATTCAAACAGAAATGAAATTTTCTTTAATACTTTTCATTTATGGTGGTATGGTCAAGCTGAATGTACTCAAAGTAATATATTTACATTCTGATTCATGATTGACTAGAGAATTATGCACTAATTATTTGATCAAATTGATAGCCACTTTGATTTTTAAAGCTGATCTTAGCTTTATACCACATATAAAAATACTTAGGGTTGAACATTCACTCTCAGTAATCGACCAATTGTGAAGATCACTCAAAGTGCTCTTCACTGGATTGAAGTTCTGTGACTAATGAAATCTTTGATGATTTAAACATACTTAAAAAGAGAAAGTATAAGAGTGGGGACACTGGTGACTTCATTGTGGTAAGGCTGTGGTGAGTTGTAGGAGAAATGATGGTCTTGGGAATTAGGTCAACCATATATGACAATTTGAATATATTATTTTTGGTTTTATCAGAACTAGTGTTCACCTTTTGTGAGCTTCATAAGGCCTGTAAATCAATTGTAAATGCACTACAAAGTGTTTGCAAAGTGTTTTTATATTTACAGATATTAAGGATTTTAAGTACTATAGCTAAAATTTCAAGATCACTAGGTTGGAATCTAAAGTCCTAGATTTTTGTACTTTGATTTCTTCAATCATTTAAAGGTTTGTTCTCCATCTATGAATAGGTGCACCTGAGAATAAATTTAAGTAAGATAATATATCAGTAATATAAATATAAATAACAAAATACATATATTGTTTTCCATTAATATTAGTCTAAATTTATCATCTTTATCTTTCGGTAAATTATTTGTATACACCAACATTTCACCCCAATTAATGATGCTTACATTTGTATTCCAAACAAAATGTTTTGAAATTTTTGTCTTAGTTTTAAAATTTTTGCATAGTGCATTATAGAAAAACTTCTATGAAAATTAACAATGAATTAAATTTAGTAAATAATGACTTGCCATTACATTTTTAAAATACAGGTATTAATTGGATTAATCAAAATTCTTGATTCTTGAGCCAGCCATCTTTTGTTCTATATGCCTTTTATGCTATTTATCAATCTATTTATTCTTTGTTTCCTATACATTTGTGTAATATCCAGAATACTTCTGTACCCACTATTCAACTTTTATCCCTAAATATTTCTCCTAATAATATCTCTCTACCTTCCCTTAGTCCTGTGGTGACTCAGTCCTGTATACTCAACCAGCAGTGCTAGCTGTGTGGATTCTAACAGTTCTTGAGAAGGCATTCTGGCATAAATAATTTAAATTGAAAATGCATACATTTTTGTTCCTCAGTCCCCCCTCAGTGACTCTATACTATGGGGGGAAAACATTAAATAATATTAATATGTATTATACATGTATACTGATGATAATAATGACAGTGTTTTTAATTGTAAAAGACTGGAAACACTTAAAAATGAATTATATATTTTTTAATAGCTAACCTGTATTCCGTTGTGTATATACAACATATTTTCTTGATCCACTTATCTGTCCTTGTGTACTTTGTTTTGCTTTTAAAACTTGGCTATAGTAAATAGTGCTGCACTGAAAACTATGAATTCCTACATCCCTTTCAATTAATGACTTTTGCATTCTTTGGGTAGATAATGTAGGAGTGGAAATGCTTGATAATATGGTAGATCTATTTTTAATATATTACGAACCTCTATACTGTTCTCCATAAGGGCTGGACAAGTCTGCATTCCCAGCGACTGTGTATGAGTGTTTCTCTCTCTACATAACTTCATCTAGTGTTGTTGTTTCTGGTCTTTTTTATATGGGTCATTTTCATAGGTGTGAGATGGTCTATTGACCATTTATATGGAGGTGTGTCTATTTAAGTCTTTTTTTTTCCTTCAGGATTTATTTATTTATTTATACAAGCACTGGGTACAGTCGGAAGCGTGGGAGGGTGAGAAAATTCACCAGAGCCAGAGCAGGGAACAGAACAGGCCAGACTGACAAAATACACTGCTGAGGGGAGCAGTGGGCGGGGCAGGAGAGGTTTGCGCGCCATGTATGAGCCTCACTGGTGGGTGGCCAGGTATTGAACCAGCGCTGCAGAGGCTGCAGGCAGCTTTGCAGCCCTGTGCTCAACCGCTGTGCCACCAGGGGAGGCCCTAAGTCTTTCTTTTTTTAAAGATTTATTTATTTATGCATACAAGAACTAGGGTATAAGCCAGAGGTGCAGGGGGTGAGAGGATTCACCAGAGAGAGTGGGGAGCAGAACAGACATATCTACTGAAATATACTGGTGAGGGGAGCAGTGGACAAGGCAGGAGAGGTCTGCTGTGCCATGTGGGTTGCTCCCTGGCTGACCGGGGATCAAATTCTTGCTGCAGTGGCTGGTGATAGCTTGACAGTGCTGTCTTTAACCCCTGTGCCACCAGGGAGGCCCCATTTAAGTGTTATGCCCATTTCTTGAATGGGTTATTTTCTTTTTGTTGAGTTGTATGTGTTTGTAAATCTTTTATATTAGTCCCTTATTCCATCTGTGATGTACAAGTATTTCCTCCCAATAGATTGTTTTATTTTAATGCTCATTTCTTTCACTGTGCAGAACTTTTTAGATTGATATAGTCCCATTTGTTTATGTTTAGTTGTATTTCCCTTGCTGTTGGGGTGAAGTGCCCAAAGATATCTTACTGAACCTATCATCGGAAAAGTGCTTTGTTTATGCTTTAGATTTAATGTTTTATGCTTTTAGGCCTTATATTCAAAATTTTCTTCAATTTTGAGGTTTTTTTTGTCTATAGTGTCAGATACACAGTGGCATACTAACTCTTGCCATTTGTGACAACATGGATGGAACTAAAGTCCATTATGTTCAGTGGGGAAAAAAAAAAAAAAAACAACAGAAGAGAAAAAGACAAATGCAGGATGATTTCATACATATGTGGAATATAGAGAAACAAAGCAAAGTGTTAGACAAAGCAAATGCAAAACCAAACCCTAGTGACAGTTCTTGTTCTTTAAGACCGCCCATCTATGTCTATGCAGGCTTCTCTCTTTCCTTTTTTCCCCTTTTCTCAATAAACAAACAAAAAACAAAACAAAACCCTAGAAATCTGACTGAATAAATTGAGACTATCAAGGTAGAGGGAAAGGGTGGAAAGAAAAGGGAAGGTGAGGCACAATGGACTGTGGTTGAGGACTGTGTATCTTTGTGGTGGGTATGGTGTGGTAACATATATCTGAAGAGGTGTGATCCTATACATCTGAATCATATATGTATACACACATATAGGTATAAATATCTACGTATAGATATTTATAGTATAGTAAACCAATCATTTCATACGAATGGCCCATAATCACAAAGTTCACTTTGATATTGCTGAATGATAGAAAATTATTGAATAACTATAGATATTTGATTGTTATGAAGACATACTATTTCTAAATGGATTGATTTAACACTTAAAATCAGTCCCAGATTATTAGGATGATATGTGATTTCATTTTGGGAGTTTAAGATAGGCATGGATGGATGGATAGTGTCTTTTTTACATTGGTTTCTTAAATGTGGTGAGATGAGAACAAGCGGGGAATGCTGCTTGTAATTATATGTCTCTGTATTGAGCTATTTCAATAAGATTTTCTCTCATTGATTTTCTCTCCAGTTGTCAAAATATAGTAGGAATATCTTGTAGTTTGTGTGATCTTTAGATGCAGATGTGTTCTTTAAACACAATAAAAATTAGGAAAATAATCAGATATTTCCCACTGAAGGATAATATTGAAAAAATTTGGATGGGATAATGTTACCAGTTATAAACAATTTCCATACCAATTCATTTTGCAAATTATCAGTATTACTGAAACCTATTACCTATTATTGTTTCTTCCCAGTAGATTTAAATGTTCCTCTGATAAATATATTCAAATATATTTATTTAAATATATATTCAAATGAATATATAAAAATATATAATGAATATATATATAAATATACATTCAAATGAATATATAAATATTCAATTAATATATAAATATATTCAATATATATTTATCATTTTTATTATATTGATTAGAACATATATTTAGTCTTACTTGCTAATTTGAAATTTGAAAGGGAATGTGTAGTGCTAGGATGGGCACAGAGCAGGTTTCTAGAATCCGAGGAGACAGGCAGGTAAAGGAGGAATCCTCGGTGGCTTTCTCAGGCTTTTATTGAGCTTTACCTGTAGTGTGGCAAACAGGTACACAGAAGGCAGGGGTGCCGCGGGGGACAGGAGGCCACTGGCCTCCAAGCCCCCAGCAAGTCTTCACTCTGGGCTTCTCTGGCCTTCTTTCTCCCCTTTTCTCTCCTGTTTCTTCTGCTTCTTCTGCTTCTCACCTTGACTATAGCAATACTCCCCCCATGGCCCACAAAAGTAAACAACACAACAATGTAACAACTGCTGGTGCCCCATCAGGCAGCACAATCCTAATGGTGGGAGGGCAGAAAAGCCTGAAAACCATTTACCCTACAGAATGTTTCCTTTTTAAATCAAGCTCCCCCAAATGCTAGGTAAACTCAATGATGCTGAATGCTCTGTGGTAGCTATTATCTCTTGTGAGGATCTTTTGCCCTGTCTTTTCTGGTTTTATCCTCTATCTCTTGTCATACTGACACTTGTTCCCGTTTAAAAGTGCACTACTTTAAAGATAATTGGTTTTGATTTTGCTTAGTTTGTTTTGACATATCTAAAAAATACTCCAGAAGGACCCTTGATTTGAAGTTATATTTTTCTAATTTTTTTATCCTCCATCCTATGAGTATAGTTTATCTCAATTTCCTTACTTGATTTTAAATTTGAGCATCCAAGCTTAATTAGTAATGCCTGCTTTGAATATTGTGCCATGTTCAAAATTGCTTCCCCAAAGATTTAAAATGCACACAATGATATGCTATTTAGAAAATTATGTGATGACATTAACATGAATTTTGGTTATGAGATTAAAAACATGATGTATTATTTCATTCTTGGAGTTTAAGATAGGCATGGATAGATAGTGTCACTTTCACACTAGGAGGATGTGATAAACTTTGAAAAAGATTGTTCAGTCATTGAAGAGATATTATTTAAAATGCCAAACCTAGGTATTATTACTACACTAGTAAGGAAAATCATAGAACCCATATCCATCTGTTTATATCTTATATTTTCAGAAGGATACTATTATTGTTCAAGTGAACACACACACAAAAAAAGAGGGAGATACAATTTCCATATAATCCAAAGGATGAGTAAGACTTAATTGAGAAGAAGGAAGTATATGCAAGGCAAAGAGAACAGAAGTGGGAGGCACTGAGGGACTGAGAGACTGCTGAGTGAACTGAGAGACATAGGTAAAGCAAGAAGAGAGGGGTAAGCAGGAGCCAAATGATCTTATATAAAAGAAAATCTGTGACTCAAGAAGAATCAGTGCCAGGGACAAAGAATTCATTGTCAGATTCCTTTTTGTAGTCAGTAGCTATCCATAAACAGTTAATCATTTTCTGGGATTATGTGTGTAACACACTCACATTTTACAATTTATAAAAAATTAAATTATTCTAATGATTAAGAATATAATTACTTTAGGAGGTATAAATTTAGAGTTCTTTAATTTATTCCTTTTTTCCCCTTAGAAACTTAAGAATTATAGGTAGCCACTTGAAGATGAACCCAAATCTTACTTTTTATACTAAAATTTGATTGTCTTTCCATGCATCAGCAATATAATTATATTTGGATGTCATAGTAGAATATTAAATTAACTTCATTAATTTTTACATTAGTGACTAATTTAAATTGTAAATTGTGTCTGTAATTAGTTTTCCTAACTAATAAAGAAATACTGGACATCCATCCAACTTAGAGTTGAATAAAATCTCCTGTTACTGAGGAAAAGAATTTTATGCATATTATGAGTAGGACTTAACCAAGCATTGAGAGTGCAGAATTCTTTGCATCTATCATGAAATGATTCCAAAGTTCTTTCCAAAACTGTCTCCTTCCTGCTGTTCTTCTCTTTATTAGATGTAGTTTATATGTAGAATGTTTCTCTAAAATTGAAGGCAATTATTATCTTGATAACTGGGAGTTATCCTGTATGAGGGTGTTTGAATTTAAATTTCTCAGCATCAGTTTATTGATTTTGTTCAGGGTCAAAATTAGAACTACCATTAATAATTTCAATGCAATATAATTCTTTATGTGGTACAAAGTTTAAATATTTATTCAGAGCTGGATCTTAACAATGTCAAGAGGAAAGCACAGTGAAAAGGATACTAAGTACCTATGAAGACATTGTAAAACAGGTTTAACAAGTAGACTTAGGATATTTGCATGCCTTAATCATATTATTTGTTTCTTTTATAATGTGCAGGGATGAAAAATTATTTTCTATTTATATTCTGTATTTCATTATTTAAAAACAAATATTAAATTTTCATTATTTTATGAACCATCATTCTTGCATGCTTACTAGATAGCAGAAACAGAAAGAAACCAAGATATCCTCTTAAATATTCAAGACAAATGGAAATTTAATCAAAGATCAGTGTGCCAAAACTGACACACTTGTCAATAGGCTATATAATTGATATAACCAATTATAGTAGGTTATTTTCTTTAGTTCTAGCTTTGTTACAAAATTACACATTAAAAATCGAGATAAGGAAAAAACTCAAAAAATTGCAAAAAAATACCAAATGCAATGCAAACTTTAGTTCTCTAATACAGTTAAGATAGATGATAGGTAGATAAACCGACTGATGGTTTGAGCTTATAGTACATATACATAGCTATAAATAAATAGGCATATATAGATATACATTATTTGCACTTGAAATTAAATATATTTCTTTTTAACATTTTTCAGTTACAGGTATTTCTTGAATTTTGTCCTGGTATTATTATAGAAAGAGAAGAATATAAGTAACCTTTACAAAAGGAAATTTTAGCTCAACTTATGATTTTTATTCTTGTTTTCAAAATGGAGACTAATATTCATCACACTATGCATGTAATTTTTTTTTTTTTTTTTTTTTTTTTAGAGGCATGTTTTATTTATTTATTTACTTGTTCATTTGTTTTGTTTATACAAGCACTGGGTACAGTCAGAAGCGCGGGAGGGTGAGAGAATTCACCAGAGCCAGAGCGGGGAGCAGAGCAGGCAGGAGGACCGAAGTACACTGCTGAGGGGAGCAGCGGGCGGCAGGAGAGTTCTGCGCGCCATGTGGGACCCTCCTCCAGTGGCCGGGGAGCAGCCGGGGATCGAACTGGCGCCGCAGAGTTCGCGGGCAGCTTCGCAACCCAGCGCTCAACCGCTGCGCCACCAGGGAGGCCCCTATGCATGTAATTTGAAGTGAAAATGGGAATCTTTTTTTTTCCTCTGAGGTATAGAGTAGCACGCAAAGCTTTGGTTGTTTAAAAATAGCTTAGGTTTTATTTATTTATTTATTTTATTAGAGGCATGTTTTTATTTTATTTATTTATTTGTTTGTTTGTTTTGTTTATACATGCACTGGGTACAGTCAGAAGCGCGGGAGGGTGAGAGAATTCACCAGAGCCAGAGCGGGGAGCAGAGCAGGCAGACGGACCTAAGTACACTGCTGAGGGGAGCAGCGGGCGGCAGGATAGGTCTGCGTGCCATGTGGGACCCTCCTCTGGTGGCCGGGGAGCAGCCGGGGATCGAACCAGCGCCGCAGAGGCTGTGGGCAGCTTCGCAACCCAGCGCTCAACGACTGCGCCACCGGGGAGGCCCAATAGCTTAGGTTTTAAAAGTTGTATTAAGGCACATTTTTTTAAAGAAACATTTATATTCATTCCATTTTTTAATTTAATGTTTTCTAGTTTTCAGTACATTACATTTAGTATATAGAGGCTTCATTTTTTTTCTTTTTTTCTCATATTCAGGTACTTATTAAAGAGGTTTTTCATTTCAATCAATAATTTTACATATTAAGATCACACCCTTTCCTTAAACACAAACTTCTTTGTATGTACTACAGTCACACTTTTATCTTTAATAATACTATTAAGATTTAAAATGATATTACTTATCAGTAACAGAACCCAAATAGTTTATGCTGTTAGAATTTATAAAGATTCAATTGAAGTAACTATTAAATAGTTCCTTTATCAATAGAAATTATAGGCTAACTTTTTAAAAACAACTGTGCATGGCTGTTAAAAATTCTTAAAAAATAAGCCACCAAAAAGCCTTGCAAAATATCAGTTTACAAATATGGTAAGTGCCATTTATAAATAAATCTCATAAATAAGTAAATTTGTTGACATTACTCCAACAGGTGTATCGTAATCTTATTATATAATTGTATTCAAATTTTTAAGCTACATTGAATAACTACATATATTCATAATATGTGTAATTTATTTCTTTAAAATATTTATATTTTCATTTATTTTAAACTATATTCAGTTATTCTAAACTGTAGTTTTTCAGACAGAAATATTATATGAATGCTTGACCTAATATAAACTGTGAATTCTCACCTAAATTAGTGAATCTTCTCTGTATTACTTAAATAAATTATAATCAAACTAAGCAGTGCTTTGCTTTTCTATAATTTCCTACAACTGATCTTGCAGTGTGTTGAGGAGAGGTTATCTTTTATGATTATATCTGTAATTTGTCGATGGTGCCTGTGCATTTGGCAATTATGTGATGATTAAATGTGGATCTTTGAAAATTCAAAATCCATTTCTAAACAAAATTCTTAGAAAACTATGAATGAAAGTTTATTTCTTATCCTATAAGGAAGCTAACTCAAGCCAGCAAACTATATAATATTTCATAATTAGACATTAGGTAAACTCCCATTAAAACCAGGAAAAGTGAGCAGTGTTTTCTTGTCTCCTGGATACTGTAATGAGGTAGAGCTTTGACAAACAAACAACAATACTTTGCTTCTAGATTGTTACTCACTTAAAATCTTATTTACTTCTTACTCTGGATATGGTTTCTTGAGACAGTGTTTGTGGGACAAAAACATAATTATAGAGTTTGGAACCAGCACATATTGGCTCTTTGACCTTGTTTAAGACAATAAATGTGTTATCTTCAGAATCTACATCTGCAAAATGTGTTATAATTTCAGCAACAGTGAAAATCTATGTCACAGGGTAATTATAAAAAAGAATCTGAGTAAAGCAGGTATGAAACACTTTGTAAGTGGCGGGGCAATAACAGATTTGGTATTTTTTATATTAACATGAATAATGAAAACACTATGCATAGAATTTAATTTATATTTTGTCAATTATGTTTATTTTCCTTTCATGCACTGTAAATTCTGCTCATCCATATAGTTAAATATTCTTTCCAAACATGCTATATTTTCTGTCCACTCTGCCTTAGTCATTCTCCTATACTGGGATTGCCCTTTTACTATTATCTCTGTTTATTAAAATTGTTATCATCCAAGATCCACCAAAATACCAATTATTCTAGAAAATGCTCTTAAAATTTCCTCTTCAGCCTTCTTGACTACTTGGACCAATCTCTTATACTGCCTGTAATAGAGATTTTCCTACCCCTTTATCAGTTATCTCATTCCTATTTTGACTTCCTTTCCACTCCAGAGTATTCTGTGAAATCAACAGTATGGACATCCCTAGATAGCTCTCTAGAAATACAGAATCCCATGCCATAGCCCATATCAATTGTTTATGATAAATTCCTATGCATATTACATTTGAGAAGCACTGTCCTAATTTATTATAACTCCTTGGTGTGGGAGATAAGGCAAAGGGGTGCTTCTTTGTTGAATCTTTATATGCTTCAAAGCTCTGCATCATCTAATAATTTGCACATAATAGGTATTCAGTAAAGGAGTATTGAGTTAAACTTTATTTTACTTTTAATGTTTGAAGTCAAGAAAATCCAGTTTAGGAAAACTCAACTGTTAGGAAAGGATGCTGTAAAGTCAGAACAAGCAGAAAGCTCTTTATTATTGATGCTATTCACAGCAACTAATCGATATTTCTTGGTCATCAACTACTACTGTACCTTTTTCATGCATAAAATATTAGTATGGATCCTTGATCCTATATAGAAAAAGATCTTCAATCTAACCTTCACCTTCAAAGAATTCATTTAGATAACTGAATCAAAATGTGGTTGCTTTACATTCTTGTAAATATTTAATATATACTATTAGAAATCATGACAGAACTTTAAGGCATTGTGCTTCCAAAAATGACTGGTAAATATCAAGATGTGGTTTCATTAAATTATTTAAAGAGATCAATTCATCGTTTGTCTTGATTTTCTATAAAATGGTGAATAAAATCATAATATCTCATTTATAATTAAAGTAAGATGATTCTATAATGTAAGATATTTTCTTTTCCAGTGTGATTTTTAAATCAATTGTGATATTCTCTGCTTACATGCTTAATTTACATGATTTTTCTGCCTAAAATTCCATCAGAAATGTAAAAGGGTTATGAGTACCATTTAGTTACATTTATCTGTCTATATATGCTAATTGCTTGGATTAAATTAAGCTCCACTTTAATTGCAGGTAGTTTCTTTCCACTGCCCAGAAAGTTGCTAGTCTGCCTTCTCAGCTGATATGTGCTTAGGGAATAGAAACTAATTTTAAAATTAGCTCAAGCAAAATGTAATTAGGACAGCTAATCTGCTGAAAAATACCCCCAGCAAAATCCCTTTTTATGTAATACCATTTTAATGGAAATGGCATTTTTGTGAAATGAAAGTGACAAAGATTTGAATGATGCCTGTGAATCCTTTATTTAATATTGTATGTTCCCTAAATTGCTAATAAAAAGAGAGTAGGATCACTCAACTTTACCATATTTGATATGGAATAGATTTTTAAAGTAGAATTACTAATGTCAACATTAAATTTAAAAGAAAATAATTTTTAAAATAATAAACCTAGCCTCTAATGATCCTCTGTGTTTATGTATTTGTGTCTGATTTATATTATATTGTTAATCACTGTCCCCTTTTCTTTAGTGTGGGTGATGAAACTGACTTTGTATATGTGAATTTTCTTTCATAAATAGATTATTATGTATTTAGAATTTGGGTACTAAAACTAACTTTAAGGGATTAATGATTCTCTCAAAAAAAAAGCAAATATGATTACTACCAAAATTTAAGGGGTTTTAGTTTATTCTGGAAACTATATACTGTTTTAGGTTTTCCTTATTTAATTTTTTTAAGAATTGTGTGAGAATGATACTATTATACTGATTTTATAGATTATGAACCTGAAGCTCAAAAACAGTAAGAAACAACTAGTAAATGAACCAGTTGAGATTTGATCTCCTTTTTGTCTAAACAAAGTCTAGTATTCTTAGCCAATAGACTCTGGTGCCTTCTATAAAAATATGCTTCTTGAGGGGGCCTCCCTGGTGGTTTAGGGCTTAAGTCTAAACTCTGTCACTGCTATGGCCTGTGCAGCAGACATCTTCTTTCTTACCCGATGCTCTCCTTAGCAGTGTATTTCAGTAAATCTGCCTGTTCTGCTCCCCACTCTATCTCTGATAAATCCTCTCTCCTCTGAACCTCTGGTCTACACCCCAATTCTTCTATGCAAAACCCCAAAAACCAAAAAACACCATACATATTTCCTTAATGCCATGCTAGAAAACAAAATGACAGAATCACTTGTACATGTCACTATTTTTCTCCTAAGTTGTGTCTGAAATAAATGTTGGGCTTTAATTCTGTATCATTAAAATATGATTCAAGTTTGATATACCTGCCTACAAATTCAAAATTATGTAAATGTTCAAAATGATCTGTGACATTCATGAAAATCAACTGTGTTTTCCATGAGACTTGTATCTTAAGGGAGACTATGTAATAAACTAAATGGTTCTTATAAAGGCTATGCTAATAATTTACCAATTATTTACCAGAACTCAATGTTTTTATGAAGTGATTCTCCTTTCTAAATTTAACATTTTCTTCTTTTTTGCCAACCCAGCCTGATTTTGCCTTTTGAATTTAATTTGAATGTGATAAAAATTATAATATTCTGAATTTTGATGATATTACAATCTATTTTGGAGTTTAACTCATTTGATTAAGGCATTCAGCACTTCAGTTTCATGAGCTAAGTGGAGAAGTAGTATTTACAAAATTAGGCGTGTAAATCCATGTTATGCCACTTACTAAGTGTATCTATTAAGGCTACTGTTTTCAAACAGTGGGTGTGCAGTAAAACTTATAGGAAGGTCACAGGGCAATATCACAGTGTATTTAAATTTTTCGGAAAAAACACAGTTACTGATCATCTGTGAGACATCTGGTGGGTACCCTGCAAACTATTAACTCAAAGATGTTCATCCTATAAACATCACAGTGTACTGATTTCCTTTCATTGACGTCATATATTTATTAAGAATGAAATAATGAATTTTACTTTCTTCTTTAAAGTTAACTTTAACTTATTTTTTCCAAATAACTACTATTTGATATCCTTGCTAGGATATAAACATTTATTAAGTAGTTTAATTCAACTTTGTAAATATATGATGTCAATGAATGGAATGCAATACACTGTGATGTTTAAAGGATGAACTTCTTTGAGCTAATAGTTTGCACAGTACCCACCAGATGTCTTACAGATGTTCAGTAACTCTGTGTTTTTTCTGAAAAATTTAAATACGTATTCACTTGGATCTAACAATTTAAATATAAAACTGCTATATATTTCATAATATTTAAACTGTTGATATAATGAAATATAATTCACATGTCATCGAATATATTAAAATATGCAATGTGGTAATTTTTACTATATTCATTATCATAATGATTTCTAGTTTTATCATGTTGTAGCATATATCATTATTTCATTTTTTTTCTTGTTGTTAGATACATTTAATTCATTCATCAATAATAGGCATATGGGGTATTTCTATTTTCTAGTCAAGTCTTGCTAAATTCTCCTAAAAGTAGCTGCTTTTAGGCAGAAAAAAGAACAAGTCAAATCTTGTAATCAAGTAGTTCTTATAAAATGAAAAATTATTAAATATTTTAAAATGTGAAAGAATTAATCATTTGTCAGTTGTCTCCTAAATGCATAATTGAACAAAATTTAAAAAAAAAATTGCTTTTTGGACTTTGCAGTAAAAATAATACACATAAAAATATAAAGCTTCTAGTTGATAGCAAAGTCAGTTACTACTTGAAAGTTTATTATTTCCTTTGGGAAGTTAGTAGGTTGTAGAGAAATGTTAGAAGGTGATACTTAGGAAGATAAGTAGGCAAGCAAACGCTTATATAGACATTTTACCCTTCTGTACAACATAACAGGTACAATCACATAAATTTTCCTATTCATAGAATTCTGTTAAAAAGTAAAAAATTATGTTTGCAAAATTGTACTATCTACTAGAAGAGCTAATGGATATGAATTTGAAATTCTGAATAAGTCATATTAACTCAAATTCTTGAAAGGTTGAGGTATGCTTCTTTTCACACCCACTAAACAGGCTTAATGCTAGCATGATACAAGAATAACTTGAAGCTGATAAAGTGACACATTATGTGATTGATGCAGAAAAGAATGATACAATTTTAGAGCTACAAGAGATCTTAGGCATTATCTAATTCAGTGTTTATCATATTTAAATGACTTCAAGGACACCTTTAAATACAAAAAAGGCATTGTAGAACCCTAGATTTCATTTACAGTATTCTTATTAAAAATAATTTAAATATGTATGAACTTGAAACTACATATACATTTTCAAAGTACATAAATTCTATATAGTCATATTACAAACTGATTGCTCAATAAATATAAAACCAATTACAATTAAATTAAAATTATTTCATGTACTGTATAAAGTAATTCTGAAAAGAGATCATTGATGTTGGGTTGAATGCTGAATAAACAATGTCAGGTAGGTTTCTTTATTTAATCAGTTTCTTACTCTTTTCATCAGCCTATTGAATTTTACCTCATACACCTATTTATAATCACATTTTGGTGGTAAACTCTTATATGCATTATCTGACAATTTTTAACTTTTCCCTTATTCTTGAACTTTTACTGGCTTTATGATTCTAGAAAGTTATTTCCCTCCAGAATTTTGAAAATATTATTCTACTGTTTTCTGGCTTTCATAATTGCCAATGCAAAGTCTGCTGTTTAACAATTGAACTACTATAGATCTGTCATTTCTCTCTGATGGTTTAGATCTATCCTTATTTTTTGAGACTCTCTAGTTTTAATTTTGTCTTCTAGACTTTCATTTGTTTTTATCATATTTAGATCTCGTTGGATCTACATGATTCATTGATTTTCCTCAGTTACACAAAATTCAAAGCTGGATTATTCTTTAAATATTGTCTTCTTGGGCCTCCCTGGTGGTGCAAGGGGTTAAGCACCACACTATGAAGCAATCCACAGCTCTGCGGTGTGAATTCAATTCCCAGCCTTCCAGGGAGCAACCCACATGGCACAGCAGACCTCTCCTGACTCACCCTCTGCTCCCCTCAGCAGTGTACTTCAGTCAATCTGCCTGTTTTCTTCCCCACTCTGTCTCTCTCTGATGAATCCTCAAAACCCCCCTCCCCACCTCGCATCTCTGGCCTGTACCTCAGCTCTTGTATTAATAAATAGATCTTTAAAAAATAAATATTGTCTTCTTTTATTATTTTTTCCCTGTGACCCCTCTATTAGTTTTTTTTTTAACTTGAAAATTTTTGAAATTCCTTAAATTTCTCATCCTTTTCACTCTCTTTGATGTATTATGGGTAACTTCTCTAGCTTTATCATCTGCTTCTTTTATGATGTATTTAATTGTATCTTAGCCAGTATTGAGTTATGCATTTCTAATTATATTTTTGCTCTGGTGTAATTTGATTTATTTTAGAACTTCCTGGTAATTTTGTATAATAGGTGTTGTTATTTCTTCTTGTGATGCATAAGATATTGCTGTAAATATATCAAACATAGTATTATATTATGTCTAGTTATAAATTCTGTAAATTCTAACTTATTATTTCCTTCCTGGTAATTTTTTGTTTGTTTCTGTTGAATATCACCCACTGAGCTTTATTTTTGGTGTTTATAAGCTTTCCATATAAACCATATATGTGGTTAATCTGTGGAAAATTTGAGACCCTAATTTGAAGATGTCTGTCTTTTGAGAGGATTATATTTGCTTCTGCTATCAATAGCATTGGGGAAATAGTTGCCTTTAAAGGCACAGAATCTGGGTTGTCAAATTTAATTCTTCCCCTGTTCAGACATTGCTAGAAGTGTCTATTTCAATTCTCACTCTTATCTTCCAGTGTTTTCTGTGTTTGTTTCTTGTGTGTTTGTTTGGTTAATTGGAAAGTTTCTTTTATTTCTTCTAAAATATAAGTGGCAAAAATTATATTTAGTGCTGCATCTGCTCATTCTGTTGTGAAAATGTCCCCGGGTTATCTAGTCTGCAACTGGCTTAAATTTCCTAGGATATATCATTATTGCCACAAACTCTTGCCTTTTAGTAAATAACAATAAGACTGAGTAATAAATTAATAAAAAAGTTTGATTTTTAAAAATGGTACTATTTTGAAAATAACTTGACTACAATTCTACTTACTTAACTTCATATTTTGCTTGGAATATGTTGGCATCTAGTCATTGTAACCTTAGATTCAATCTATTTAAATATCAATAACTGTCATCAAAATATGCTTTCAAGGCTAACCATTTAAAATCAGTCATTGGTCTCCATGGGGCAGAAAAGAGAAAGAAACCAAACTATTGTCAAGCAGGGTTACTCATCACACTAAAAATATGCTGAGTACGTGACATTTCATTCATTAAAAAATATTGAATGTCTACTTATGTTTCAGGTATGTTCTAAACTCTGAAATTGCATAGATTGACAAAACAAAGCATGTAACTAAACCCTACTTGCATTCTAGTGATGGAAAGAGACAATAGCCTGTAAATTAGCAAATGTGTAACACAAATTTTAAATAAGCGTAGCAACAAAAATAAAATAGTAATGTGATAGTGACTGGGAAAGGCTATAATTGACTAGAGTTATATTATGGTGATATTTTCCTTTATTTATTTTTAAAGATTTATTTATTTATTCATACAAGAACTGGGATACAGGCTAGAGATATTAGGGGTGAGAGGATTTCCCAGAGACAAGAGTGGGGAGCAGAACAGGCAGATCCATGGAAATACACTGCTGAGGGGAGCAGCAGGCGAGGCAGGAGAGGTATGGTGTGCCATGTGTAGCTCCCTGGCTGGCTGGGGATTGAACTTGTGCTGCAGTGACTGAGAATAGCTTCATAGGTTGCATCTTAACCCCTTGAGTCACCAGGGAGGCCCCTGATAGTTTCCTTTAAGAGGTAGGAGTTGAGATGATGATCAGGGAGTACGTTTTTAACAAAGGTTTCAACAAATGCAATGACTTTGGGGGAGAATGGAGTTTCAGATCACAGAGGCTTGTGAAAGACTTATTAGTGAAATTTTTGTTGATGAAGCTTCAGTATTCTTAGAAATCAGCATTGTCCATATGAACAAGATCTGAAAATTTGGTGTGTGTGAATTGAGATTTTAGTTACTTAAGATTATGCTATAGAGTTTATAACCTCAGTATGAGTATAGTGCTCAGCACAGAAAGTAGACAGAGGCCTGAATATCCCACTAAAAGGTCTAATTATATTTGATCATATAGACATTTTTAAATTATACTCCACTCTGGAAGTTTTAATTTTTCATTTGCTTCATGCTGTAATAACTAAAATAATATTCTGAAATCCTGGAGAGATGTTATCTCCTGCCTGCTAGGAGAGGAGAATTTTTTAAGTCTGTGTATGCTATATACTGCATTGAACACTAAATGCTTTAAATTAGAAATTCTCGAAAAGGAGAGTCTTCTTTATTTATTTATAGGTTCAGAATATCAGAGGACATGGGCTATGAGATTTGGATAATGCTTATTCTGATGAAATGGAGTGTCAGGCTGAATGTCATTGGCTCACTAAAATTCTGCTTTTTACAAACCTTTCCTTTTGTGTGTATGTTTGTGATGCAGCAAAGTATTCTAGTGCTTTCCCTTTACCACGAAAATGGTACCTTGGAAGAACAATTGCAGAAATAAATAATTGCCTTAAATGGTTTCCTGTTTTCTATAATTTCAATATAGACATAAAAAATATTTTATTATTTTTTAAGATTTATTTATTTTTACACAATAACTGGGGTACAAGCCAGATGTGCGGGAGGTGAGAAGATTCACCCAAGACAGAGCAGGGAACAGAACAGGCAGACTGACCGAAATACACTGCTGAGGGGAGCAGCAGGCAAGACAGGAGAGGTCGACCCCACCATGTAGGTATCTCTGCCCCCGGTGGGGATCGAACTGGCATTGAAGAGGCTGCGGACAGCTTCACAGTGCTGTGCTCAACTGCCTGTGCCACCAGGGAGGCCCATAAAAAAGATTTTAATCAGAGTATTCCACAGTATATTAATGTGACAAGAAGATTCCACTATAATTGAATGAAGAATAGTCACTTGAAGCAAAAGAGGAATCATTATTATAAGTGAAATGCTCTTAATGTTTTAGTTAGTATTTATAATTTTGAATTACTAATTTTAAATTTATAGTAATAGGCTTGTTTATACTACAAAAATAACCATGTAAGGGACTAAATGAGACAGTGTGAAAAATAAATACATGTAAACACACACATATACACAAAATGTGATAAGAAGTAGATCAAATATGAGAATCTAGGGAGAAAATCAATTCATTTCCAGCGGATTCACAGGATAACATCACACCCATTCATTTTATGGTAATTATTTTCTGAAGAACATATTTTTTTTTCTGTGACATATTTGAATATACATATATCCTATGGACTAGGTGTTGTGTCTCCCAAATTTTATTTTGAAATCTAATTGCTAATGTGATGGTATTCAAAAGAAGGGGTGGGGCTTTTAGGAGGTGATTAGTCCTTTGAGGTGGTGCCCTCATGAATGAGATTAGTCCCTAAAAAGGAAGCCCATGGAATGCATTTGTTCCTTCTACCCTGTGAAGACACAGTGAAATTGATACATACTGTGTATCAATATCAATCAGAAAGCAGGCTCTTGCTAGATAATGAATACACTGGTGTCTTGATCTTATACCTTTTCATTTCTAGTACTAAAAGAAATACATTTCTGTTATTTATGTTAGACCATGTATGATATTTTGCTATAGCAGACTGAACAAACTAAGACAGTAATTGATTGTTACAGAGTTTTATTACATCCTTTCTCTCTCTCTCTCTCTCTCTCTCTCTCTCACACACACACACACACACACACAAACCACACACACACACTACATCAACAAAACTTCCTTGAAAGGTGAATTCCTTTTAAAATTCCAGTTGTGGAGGGCCTCCCCGGTGGCGCAGCGGTTGGGCACTGGGTTGTGAGGCTGCCCGTGGCCTTTGTGGCGCCGGTTCGCTCCCCGGCTGCTCCCCGGCCACTCCCCGGCCACCGGAGGAGGGTCCCATGTGGCGCGCAGACCTCTCCTGCCGCCTGCTGCTCCCCTCAGCAGTGTACTTCGGTCCTTCTGCCTGCTCTGCTCCCCGCTCTGGCTCTGCTGAATTCTCTCGCCCTCCCGCGCTTCTGACTGTACCCAATGCTTGTATGTATAAATAAATAAATAAATCTTCAAAAAAAATAAATAAAATTCCAGTTGTGGATCCATTAAATTGTCACAAAGATGGATAAGCTTGGTATGTGATCCAGCTTGAAAAGCCATTTGTTCTTATTCTTCAGAAAGTGAATTTTCCTGTAAATTTTTGCATATAGCTTTCGACAAAAGCAGATCTAGAATTCATGTCATAAATTAACTAATTTGGTGTTCTATTAAATAATCTTCTTACTTCTTTTTAACTCCTACTTCTACTTTTATAATTCCTCCCTACTTGTTAAATAAATAAATTTTTATATTGTAAAATTTGGTTCATGAAGTGTTTTTATCTAAAAATAATAGCTACCAATGAAAGGCCAGTTAATGTAAACACATAAAATAGCAATAAAATTTTTGTTATAAATCTTCACATATATGGTCAATTGGCAGGATGCTAAAATAATTCTATAAGAAAAGAATAGTCTTTTCAACAAATGAAGCTGGGAAAACGGAATATTCACATGCCCAACAAAGAAGTGATTACAGTCTCATACCATATCAATATTTAACTAAAATTGTATTAGAGGTCTGAATTTAAGAGTGGATACTACAAAACAAAACAAAAATCAGAAAAGTAATTTTTCATTCTCTTTGAGTTCTGCAATGGTTTCTTAGCTATTGCACAAGGTGTTTGTGCTGTTGCACAAACAACAGCCAAAAAAACAAACAAACAAACCTGGACCACGTCAAAATGAAGTATATTATCATGAAAATGAGTAGACATTCTGTTCAATGAGCGGAAATATTTGCAAATCATAGGGGGAAACAAACATACATTTATTAAATATGCATTTCTTTATATGTAAAGCAAACATATATAGAGGAATGAGATTCTGTAAGAAACGTATATCTGTAATACACATAACTTTATTCCATTGTATCATTTGCTTTTGTTATTAATAAAAAATTCTAAAAACATAGAAATATTCATAATATAAGGAGCTATAAGCATCTTACCAACAACTGTTATTTGAAGGAGTATAGAGAGAATATATAAATTTTGTATTGTTTGCATCATATTTCCTGTGACTTCTACGTATCTTTCCATGCCCTCTTCTCTATCTGTGGGAAACTATGTATATATTAAATAGAAGAGACAAAATGGATATTTGGCTCATTTTGAAAAATAAAGGCATTTTCAATTGAAAAACTCTCCTAAACCAAACAGAATATTATTTAATTGCCAGTCACACACATTTTATTTCTAAATGTTTGTTTCTTTCAGTTTATATGCTTGGACCTTTGGAGAACTAAGTGATAATAATAATGCATCACCTATTTCATGTTTTAAATCAAAATTTCATGCAAAATGTGCATGAAAAATTTAAATCTATAAATATGATCTGAGAATCAATCCTCCTAACTACCTCTCCTAACCTTGGAAATAATTCTTTAATGGTCATTGTGTTTATAACATGTAATTATAAGTGAAAGCCAGTTCATAAACGATAAAATATGTTTACAAACTTTGTAAGTCAAATTCTAAAAGGATGTTTGTGAAATTGTTCTTCAAATATTTCTGTATTGCTCAGGAGAAACAGGGTTTTACTTTCCTCATATATGAATCCTTTTTTACAATGACCTTTTCAGGTTTGCTTGAATTAATAACATTGTATGCTGTTTTATTGTATTTAAGACTATGAATTTAAAAGGTTCAGGATTTGAACTTTAAAGGAGGCATCTTGGAAATACTAAAGTGAAAAAGAATTTTTCCATGGTTGATTTTTCATTCCAATAGGGTTTTTCATTTTGTTATGCATAGGAATGATATTTTTTTAAATAAGGAAATACATTATTTGAATCAGTTATTTTTGAATATTTTTCTCATTATAGTAAGAAAGAATTACTCCTTAGTCCTAACTTCTCAGCTCAAAATGTTCTCCATACAAAATGCAGGCATTTATGTGATAGGTTGAAAGTTATATATGCTTAATATAAGTAATCTGTTTATTCATTTATATAAATTTAGCCTCATGTGCTACAAGATTTGAGATATGGATAGAGCATCAAAAATAAGGAATATTAGTAGAGCAGAAAATAAGGACAGTAAGAAAAATACAGACTTGCCATTTCAGGGTGATATCTATTCATGAGAGTTTATATTAGAATTTGGCTGTTCACTTTCTGGCAAGAAAGAAAAGAGACCTGACCTCTTTCATTATATTCATTGTTATAATTTCAAAGGTATTATCTATTCCTGTTATTTAGTTTTCAAATAAATGGCTCATGGAGAACTTTGTACAGGTAATGACAGATGATATGGTAATAGGGTTTTTTGTACTGAAAAATTTATGTGATTAAAAAAAGGCCTAGTACTATAACATAACGCCAGGACAGTGACCTGTGTTTCTAAAGTACGGTAATCCATATTTGTAGTTCTGTGGTGGTTTGTCTTGATCCAAGAAAATAATGTAAAATATATAGAAGAATGATTAGTTTTTAGTTTCTACAAATCATCTTTCATAAGCCTACTTAATCATAGGAATAAAATTTCCTTCAGTAGATAGAACCAGGTAAGATAAAACTGGCAAAAACTTGGTTGTTATTATTTGTTTGCAAAACGTATTGACAACCATATTTACCTAGGTATTGACAACCATATTTACCTCCTAGAACTCTTTAATCTTCAACTATAGAAGGAAAATATGTAGATAGACTGACCACTGCTTTTTCTCACTCTTAAGATCTGTGTACTGGGGATGTATTCCATTTCAGAATGAATCGGTACACTATCAAATTGAATGTGACTAAAGCAGTTTTATTGGCTATTTTGTTAGCAGAGTTCTATGTAGATATCCTAGGATTTCTGGGCTCTGGCATATACTATGTCACAGGTATTCTAGGTATTGCCAAAAAGAGATTTTGCAGATATCCCTTAGGTCTTAAATCAGCTGACATAAGACAAGGAGAGTATTTGGTGGTGGTTATGGACCTTTTAATAAGAGATTTTTTTTTCTGGTTGGTTAAGTAAATCAGATATTTGAAACACAAGAAGGATTTGAGGCACATTCCCTGCTGTAGTCTGGGAGGCATATGGTAAAGGATTTAGGCAGCCTCTAAGAGCTGAGAGAATTCTTGGGGAACAGTCATCAGGGAAACAGGAATATTAGACTTATAACTACAGACTACTGAATCTTGCCAATATCAAGAATGAGCTTGTTGTTTATGAAATGGAATTTTCCTGATTTGGGGGTAATGACTTAGTTTGGTTAAAACATTGATTTCAATCTTGTTATATCCTAAGCACAATATCTGTGATAACCTTCAGAAATACAGATCTGTTAGTTAATAAATGTATATTGTTTATGTTTATGTTTGTGGTAATATGTTATACAGCAATAGAAAATGAATACCACTACATCACTGAAAATTCCAGTGGTATTTAGATGTCATTTATGAGTTCTGTCTTTATCTGAAATTCTCATGGTTGTGTCCATGTTTTCCTTCTGGGGAAAAAGTGGCAACAGCAGCTCTAGTTTCAAATTTATCTACTATATTCCTGGAAATAAAATGTCAAATTCTTCACATCCATAGCACATGGCATTCTTCAGTTACCTTAATGAATCAGATTAGTTCAATCAATTAGAAACTTAGCACTACAAGAGGCAAAATGGGAAGGAAAATATAGGAAAGGCCATTTGAGTGGGATCATACAAAATTTTATAGAAGATTTCTCATTTCTTCACCCCCTCCATGTGGGTGAAAGAGTATAAGCTCCTTAGGAAAGGAGCTTAATTTTTCTTTCTTTCTTTTTTTAAATATTTATTTTTTATTTATACGATAGTTGGGGTACAGGCCAGAGGTGCAAGAGGGTGAGAGGATTCACCAGAGGCAGAGCGGGTTGCAGAACAGGCAGACAGACTGAAAGCACTTCTGAGGGGAGCAGTGGGCGAGACAGGAGGGGTCTGCCTCGCCATGTGGGATTCTCCCTGGCTGGCCAGGAATCGAACCGGCACTGCAGAGGCTGAAGGCAGTCTCACAGCACTGCACTCAACCCGCTGCACCACAGGGAAGGCCCTGGAGCTTAATTTGTCTAACAACTCTGAAACTATGGTAGAATTATTCTTCCTATGTATACTCCTTATATATTATGGCTAATTAAGTAATTTCCAGGAAAGTGCAAGGATATTTCTAATACTTTCCTTGGTCTTTGTGATTTATTTACCCGCTAAATTTCCAAAGTATGCTTATTACTGATTTAAATATTATTGTACTCCATTCTATTTTTCAAAGACAAACCTTTATCCTCCCTAAATTATATAACATTTTGCTTACTAGGTAGTCTGTCCAGACTATATGTGTCTGAGTTTCTCATGCCAATATTCTGTATGAAGTTGCTATGTAACTCTATTGTATTACATATGTAGATATTTAAGATTATAAAAAAGGATATTTTGTAGTTCTGATTAATTTATTTCCTAAACTTTGTCCCAGATATAAATTCATTGTATCACTTCTTGGCCTTTTGGCTAAGATCAAGTGTAGTATCCAGATATAAATTCATTGCAGGTTAGGCTGTATAAGTTATTTGTTTTCAGTATAACTGGTCAGAATGGTCTTTTGATGAATTATTTTAATAAATTTTTAAAAGGACAATAAAACTGTCTTTTCCTTCTTAATAAATGGTAATATTTTCAAATGAGTTCTACCGGTATAATCCTATTTATAGCTTTCCTAGCCCTAAACCAGCAGTATTATGTATAAAAGAGAAATATAAGCATTTGTCTTACACTGGTGACACTGTATTTTTAAAGATTTACTTTATTTATTTATGCATACAAGCACTGGGTCTAGGCCAGAAGTGTGAGGGGTGAGAGGATTCGCCAGAGACAGAACGGGGAGCAGAAAGGGAGGATCTACTGAAATACACTGCTGAGGGGGGGCAGTGGACAAGACAGGAGAGGTCGGCTGCATCATATAGGTTATCTCCCTGGCCGGGGATAAAACTTAGGCTGTCGCAGTGATAGCGCTGAGACTTAACCCCTGTGCCACCAGGGAGGCCACATTGGTGACAATTTTTTAAGGTGAAAACCTGAAAATGGCTCTTCTTAGTCAATTGACTATGCTATCTGATTATTATCCAGGAAGAATTATCTAAGATATCCTATCTGAAATCGGAATCAATTTTTCTTCAATATTTCATTGAATTAACTCATAAAATATTTGTGGCAATGCTTCTACATACCCAGGAATACATTTTGCAGCCAGCTTACCTTAGTGATTTCATTACAAGTTATCCGGCATAAAATCAGAATTTGTATTATTACAGAACTGTAAATTAACAAAATATGTTCTCATGCATATCATTATTTATATCTTTATTTTTATTTATATACATATCTATAAGTATATATAGATATATATACATATCATAAGTACTTGTAACTTTCTATCTATACTCATTACATATAATGTAATTATGGGTATGGAATTATGGGTACCTCTTTAAAGAAATGGTTTTTGTTTATAATCTTTTTTTAAAGGGGAATTATGTATATTCATGAAATTGGAAAGGAAGACACTGACATGGGTATTAATAAAACATTCTTTAGAAAAACTTTAGAACTAATTTCACATAATAAATAATTCCTTTAAAGAAGTACCCATAATTACATTCCAAATGTTACTTTAATAAAAGTTTACATCAAAATAGATTCTCTGGAATCTAAAATGCATTGTATTTCATAAAACAAATTATTTCTGAATATTTTAAATAAGATAACAGTCAAATTCAGTCAGCTTTCCTGACAGAACGTATTAGCACACCATTCCATTATCTAAAGGTAATATTGCTTCAAACATCTGAGATTCTCAAGGGTATTATTGCTTCTCTCTTATGTTATCTCTCAACTATATTTAAAAGTGAAAAATAACCAAAAGATTTAGCAGTCAAGATAATCAATGATAAAAGCAGAAAGTTAATATTAGAAGGAATAGGCATTCCTGATATAACCTGAGTTATATCTTGTGAATTTTTTGTTAGTCACTTTAGCACCTTCATTGCTATTCATAAAGCACAAGAAACACAAGAACTCATGAATATGTAGCACATAATCATTAAAGTATATACCTTTTAGTATCAATAAAATTAGTCACTTTAAAAGTCATTTAAAGTAATAAACATCACTTAAAGAAAAAAGAAAACTGTATGGGACCATTCATAAATATATTGTATTTTGGACTCCTGTGTTTGCAAAATAAAAGGATAAAGAAGTGAGGGATTTTCAAGAGAAAGTCAACAAATGTCAGGTAAATTAATATTATACAAAGTGTGAGTTGTGCAAATGTTAATTTCTAAACAAGGATATTTTAGGACCTCCCTGGTGGCGCAGGCGGTTGGACGCAGTGCTGTGAAGCTGTCCGCAGCTTCTGCAGTGCCGGTTCGATCCCCGCTGGCCTGGGAACAACCCACATGACAAGCAGACTGCTCCTGTCTTGCCCGCTGCTCCCCTCAGCGGTGTCTGCCTATTCTGTTCCCCGCTCTGTCTCTGGTGAATCCTCTCACCCTCCCTCGCCTCTAGCCTGTACCCCTGCTCTTTTCTAAACAATAAATAAATAAATAAATAAAAATCTTAAGGATATTTTAAAATAGAGGCTATTTTACATTTTTAAGAGTAGCATTTTCATGAATTTGATCCCATTACACTAAATAGCACAAGCTAAATATAAAGTACTCTTTTTAATGACTCAGGTGATCTTCAAGTGTGACACTATATAGTGACAATATCAGAGACACTCACATACACATGGTTATTTCTCTCTATACAAAATATTTTCAAGAAGAAAAAGGATATTCTTTTAAGAGAAGCAAAAAACTTCATTTTTAAAAGTATTTCTCCTCCATTTTTTTCTGCTCTCACTGGATTTTATTATTATAATCTGCCGACTTATTTAAACACTATTGGTAAATGAATGTCATTCATTTTCTTCCACTCATGTTTGTGCTGACTGCAGGATACTGAAAGTCCTATGATTGAAAGAGAACTGCTATTTCATGGGCTTTCAGGAGAAATAGACCTGGATTTAGCAGGGGATCTAATCTAAATTCTAAATTTCACCATCCAGGGAACATTAATTAAGTTGCTTAACCCCTCTGGATCTGAATTTCTTTATCTTGTTAAGTAAGGATTAAGATATCAGTCTTTTAGGGCAAAAATTGGGCACTCACTGAAAGTCAGCTCTTTTTCCTCTACTTTTTGGAAGATGGTTTCTCAGGCTACCTCTCTTACCAATGACTGTGTTACCATTATTTCACCTCTCTTATTCTCAGATCCTATGTCAACAAAATAATGAGGGAATGAACTCTGGCTCTAATTTCCTGTGATTGCACTTTGAATTGCACAAAGTAGGGCTTTAATTTCTCTAATTTCCTGTGATTGCACTTTGAATTGCACAAAGTAGGGCTTTAATTTCTTATTTTGCTAATAAATAGCCTAAAAAAAATTGATGGTTTTGAACCAGGTTAATTATATAAATTACTAAAATTCTAATACTATAAATTGATAAAACGAAAGAATTGCAAAAATTTAAAAATACGTGATCTCTAATCCTAGTAGGTAAATTTAAATAGACTCTTAAATTAGAGTGTTTCATTGTAGATTTTTTTCAATGACAGATCTTATAGTTTAAGAAAGAGAGTTTTATTATAAAGTATTTTTAAACTGAATTGTATGCAGATGAATGGACTTGGGAAAAAAGATGCTCTAAAATTTCTAAATAAATGCTTTAAAATTATTTCTTACTAAATATTAAATAATCCATAAGGGAGTCATGAACATTTGGAACCATACAGATACTAAAAATACAATTACTACACTGAGAATATATTTTAAAATTGTGGGAAAAATATCAGGCTTTTTTTTTTTATCACAGATCTCTGAGAATCATACATTTGGCATACTAAACTGAAAGATTAAATGGTTGATCTTCTTCCAGCATTCTCTAATTAAGATAGAATTCCTTACAAATGGAAGGCATTTTAAAAATTTGTATATTGTTAGAGGTGTACAAAAAGACTGGCATGCCATTTTCCCCTACTATCTTGAAGTCCACAGCATTATTTTCACACTTCAGCAGACAAACCAAAAGTCTCTGGTGCATCAAAACCAATATCAACCTTCCTGAATTAATTACTTCCTTCAATCTCAGCTTTATAATGAGTCTCTAAGGGAATTGGCACAATTAAAAAAAATTGAGTCGCCAGCAAGATGGGGGAAAAGGATGCTCTAAGGCTTGTCTCTTCCCTCCCTTATCTAACATTAAACTCTTCATATTAGTATTCAAGACAGAAAATCTCACTTCTTAGGATGATCTCTATTTTAAACAGTCTGAGTTTTCAGACCATTGAGGAAGAAAAGTCATTTTCAATCCTCATATTACGAAACCACATGTACTAGTTCTCTGTTTATATACAAAACCAGGTCTTTTAAAACAATTCTAAAATCTTATACTCATTTCCTTTATTTGTGTTTTAGGAAAGATTAATAAATCTCATAAATGCTGGTACAGAGCTACCAGCATTTCTTCTTCAACTATTCAGGAGTGGGCATGTCTTCTGGAGGTAGATTTTGAGAATATTTTTACTCCACAACTTAATAATTCACAAACCTAGCTGTATATCATATTAATCACTAAAGTCAAATATATATAAGTACACATATATGTAGGGTGCATTCATTCACACAGAATTGAACCCAGGGATCTATCTTTTCTTATTAGATGATATTGGCCTGCCATCATTTTTTAATCTCCAAGGTGGGGAATAGCTACATTAACACAGTACCTATTACTATGATGCAATGAAAATATATGTAACAACATTCTAGTTTGGTTACTATATGTTTATATTGTATTTACCTAGAAATATAACACAAATATGAATTTCTCTTTTACTGAGATAAGCTATGTTAACTTAGAATACTTTGTCTTGCTATACATCATATTTGAAACTGAGGAAAGGCCTCACTACTTAAAGAATGTGAGACTATGACCATTTGGGTCAAAAAAAATTGAGAACAACAAGAAAATAAATACAATGAACAATAGATGTGATAGTCATCTGGCTCAGACATTTGCTCATTCACCATCGGGATAGTAGGATGATCTGACTGACTAAACATGAATCTCTCTGTGGCTCACCTGTTCATAGTCTTCCTACAGCCGTGCCTTCCATCAGAAAGGATGACATTATCAAGTACAAGAGAACTGTTTACTGGCTAAGAATATTGCATGTAATGGGATAAAAAAGTAAATTGCGAAATGAGTTCAAAAAGAGAATAAAGGTAGGAAAAGTCGAATGATAGGTTGAATATGTTCTATTGTCAGTCAGAGTTTCAGAAACTTGATGAAATTTGAGACTGCTTAACCATCCTTAAACTTCTCAAGATGAGCACACATATAAGTTAGAAAGTATAT
Organism: Talpa occidentalis; assembly: GCF_014898055.3. NCBI lineage: Eukaryota > Metazoa > Chordata > Mammalia > Eulipotyphla > Talpidae > Talpa > Talpa occidentalis. Next base: position 23,081,787 of record NW_023604295.1, read on the forward strand.
GAGAATATCACCAATATTCTTTTAAAAAAATACTGGGATTTTTCCATCAATGGGTAGATATTACTGATATAATTTTAATCTGATTGCATATCATTGAAGCACCTATAATAGCAATATGTAGTATAATTTGGTTGTGACAACACAAATCATGTCAGTTAAAGTGATGGAACTAAGGTTTTAGAACTGGATCAGGAGATGTTTGTCAACAATAGCACAAATGAAAAAAAGTCATCATTACAAAAGTGGGCATTAGGAATACAGATGGGACAGCTGCTGTTCTTTAATTGTGACTAGATTTTAAATGCAGTTTTTACAACCCATTTAAAAACCTATCACTGGGGAATACATTTTAGTACCACTTTGGGTGCCTTTTGGTTAATAAGTTCTTGCCTTTTAAATGTAAGTATTTGGCTTCAAATCCCAGATACAAGTTTATTAAAAATTATAATAGTTCTTAGAGACTATAAAATGAAATGAAGTGCACAAAATGTGTGTTTCCGGTGCTTGACTTTGAAACGATTTTTTCCATGACTAATTTCAATATTTTCAACTTAACCAGACTGTTGTTGAATTGAAATGATTATTAAATATTTAACCAGAGAGAGAGTGAGAGAGAGAGAGAGAAAGAGAATGTATCATTTTTCTATCAGTATTTTGGTAGATTTTAAAATAAAAATATGCATGTTCCATATTATGCTAATAAACATGAACTCTGTATGTGTGTGAACAGGCTGTAAGTTTAGATCTGAATTATAATAAAGAATAGCATAGTTAATAAGAAGCATGTAGAAATTATCAAAAGGATTTTTAAGAGGTGCTAAAATAACATTTTTTATAACTGAATTATTTTGAATATGACATTGAGATTTCTACATTTAACATTATTCTGCTATATGTTTTCCTTCATTAAATAAACTGGGGAAACAGAATACTTAAAATTATGTTAATGAACAGAGTTTTTTGTGAAAATACAATGTCTACTACAAGTGATAGGAAACTGTGAGTCCAGAGCACAGTGGGCAAAGAATTATCTAATTTTAAACTTGAATTATCTAATTTTAAACTTAAGGGCTTAAAGGTAGATATGGCTCCTTGTTGCCATTTCTCTCCCCTTAATGAAATGACTTATGTGTTTGGATTATAAGTGTGGAGGAGAGCTAGAAGTAACATTACTCCCACAGAAACCACTGTTGAAGCTTACAATTGAGCCACCCCCCGTTGTGTTACAGGGCAGGGAGAGGGGCACCCCAGACCTCGCAAACCTGCCTGCTCTGAATAGGTTCTGCCATCTGCAGCATCAACACAAAACATGTAAGACTTTAATGAAAAGGACCGTTAATACAATTAGTAAACAATACAGTAAAGGCAAAAGATGTAGCTTCTAAGTCAAGCACCCAAAGTTACCCATCCCTTCGGGGGTTAAAGTCCACCCAACCGGCACTGGCCCAGAGCAAGGCACGAAAGCCTAGGGGTCTAGAGCACCTTTCAGTGGGGACCCACAGAAAAGGATCAGAAAAAAACGGACAAGTCTGCAAGAAAAAGAGCAAAATCAAAATCAAGATAAAAGCTGCCATTGTTGTCCTCCCCCAGTCTCTCACCCACATCTGGGTCACCCAGTCCAAGACCAAAAGGCAAGTGCAGTTTCTTCACGTGTCTCTCTGCTCCACCTGCCTCCTCCAGGTCTCCTTCTGGCTCCATCCTGCTTTCTTCCTCCCTCAGTCTTCTCTGCAGCTTCTTCTCCCTGCTCAGCTTCACCCTCCCTTGGGTGGGGCAGGAAACTTGAAACTTCCCTTTTTTCTGGGGTCCACTCTATTACAGTTGCATGGATGCTGACAGGAAACACAAGATTCCTGGGATTATTCACAGGAAAAGCAGAACCCCAAGTAGTCCTGCTCACTCTCCAAGCCCCACGTACTGATACAGGGAGCCTGCAGTGTGGACAGCAGGGCAGGACTGGTGTTTTTCCCTTGCTTCAGAACCATTACAAAACCCTGGTGGCTTTGCCACCTGATCCCAAAGTTGCTGCCTATGGGCAGCCCCTTCCTGGGGCACCAGTCAGCTTAAATGGTCCAATCAGGAGGTGTCAACAAGGGTGGGGGGCTCTGAAAGAGAATGTGAGGCAGTACAGGACACAGCTAGGGTTCCCTCCAAGACTCCCCACACACACCAAGAGGCCTGGACACTGACTCCCCAACTCCTGCTGCTCACAACCAGACTTTCAAAAAAGTAGATTCACCCCTTAGTAGCTGGCCTCTGAAGGGAGAGAAGACAAAGAGTTATGTGCAGGAGGCTGCACCTGGCTTTGGTCTTTCTTTTCAAAGTCTCTGCCTGGAAGAAGCACCAGAGGCCCTGAGGCTACTATCGGGAGGGGCCTTTATCTGATCTTGCTGCACCACCTGGGTGCTGCTGCCTCTGGTCTTCTTTGTTCCAAAGTCAGTTGTTAACTCATCCTGATCTTCAGACTGTTGCTGCAGGCAGCTGCTACTTCTCAGCAGCCCCACCTGTAAGCACCAGCCGCCACCTGCCTCCAGGGTGAGTTACATCCTGGCCCACCACCTCAACTGTGCTACTCCAGGCTCCCAGATAGACTGAGCCATCTTGAGAAGCGGCTTTTTGTTTGGGACATCTGAGCACTGTGGACACTCTCTCGGGTGAGATAGCCAGCTACTGTGGCCTTAGTAATTCATTGTTTCCCCTGTTTGTTAAGTAAACCCCATAATTTTTGTTTCCTGAACCTGAGTGTTACTGTAATTTTGCATGCAGATGAAGAACCCACAGCCAGTGACCTCTCCTCTACTTTGTGCTGTCCTTGGGTGACTATAGGCCCCTCTCACCCTGTTTCAATATATAATAGGATCATGGCAAGCATGAGCGGGGGCCTGTGTGATTTGTGGGCTAAGAGAATGTGGGTTTAGAGGGCCCGCCACTTTTATTTATTTAAGGATTTATTTATTTATTTTTGTGTATAACTGGGGTGTGGACCAGAGGTGCAGGGGATGGGAGGATTCACCAGAGAGTGGGGAGCAGAACAGGTGGATCTACTGAAGTACACTGCTGAGGGAAACAGCTGTCTTGCTCAAATGGAAGAGGTGAGATGTGAAGTGTTGATTATGAGCTAATTAATTAAGAATTAAACTTTAGGAAATTTATCTTCATCATACTTATAGGGCAAAATTGTATTTGTCATAGTGTGATATGGATAGCTGTATTTAAAGATATGCTGTATAGTCACTATAATTTATATGCTTTTATGTTTTGAAATACTGTATTGATTAACAATTAGATAATTCTGGATAATTCCTAAAATTGCAAGCTCTTTTGAATATTTAATAATTTAACATTGACTTACTGTTATGGTAATACTATGTTCATATTAAGTATATTTTTTCTTTTTAAAGGAAAATATTGCTATTTTAGGAATGAGAGACTGGAAAACAATTTCCAAAGTATTAGTAAAGAGTTGAGTTGAGAAAAATCATAGATAAAGCATATGTTTCAAATTCCCTAGAGGTAGGGAGTATTTTCTTATACATATTAGAATTATTTTTATAATATTTCATTTATTGTAGGCATTCACAAATAACTATTAATATTTTATTTGTCATCTTCATGAATTTAATGTACCAGCTTTGTTATAAGTGATTTCCACAACATTCATGTGATTCATTTGATGGTTGGCAGACGTATTTTATACTCAGTTTTTACTGTTAAACCCAGTATTTGTAAATAGTAGAGTATGTACTCTAAGTGATAGAACATATGCTGTATAATCTTCAGTGCTTCTTAAAATTGAGAATTTGCTAATCTTAGACTTGCTTAACTTAACTTGAAAATCACTTGGGGAAGTTTGCAAAAATTGTAGATACTGGGGCCTACCCATTCAGATTCTCTTTCTGGTGGGACCAGGAATCTGACTTCACAATACCCAGAGTTGACTCATGAGGTAGTCCTTAATGTTCCTGAGAGGCCCTACTCTTCAGTATTTGATGAGAACATCATTTACTAATTTGTAATATGATGTTGTTTTAAGTGGTGCATATTATGTTAATTTTATCTTTTTAGGCACGTTCTTCTAAGTATCTTTCCACTTTCATCTCAATTAGTACAAAGTGTCATCTCTGCTTTTACTCATTTAACCACCACTAAAATATTTCTTAGAAAGAAGCTCATGGCTTGGCAAGTTATAACCTAATTCAGCAGACTTTAGCTTTTTTGAGATTAGTACCACAAAATAATTAAAAACATGGTTTTCTGCTTGAGATGTTTAATTCTGTTTTAATTAGAAACCATCCCCTTTTAGTTACTTAGTACACCTTCACCATCATGACATTGAACTGGTTGTCAGTGGGTCATTTCAATATACCTGCATTTGCATATTTATATTGGAAAAAAGGGTAAAGACATAGTTAAGTTTTAAGGATCACTCTATACCTAAGACTACATTTATAAACCAACTTGGAATTTCTCCTTTGGTATTTTAGGGTAAAGGAAGACTGCCCAGGCTTTTGTGCTGTTGGCCTCTGTGGATATCACCTGCATCCTTGAATGCAGGAGGTGCTTGAGAGCATGGGCTTGGGGTACGCATGCCTAATGGTGGACACCTGGAGTGTGGTGTGGGCGTGCCGAAGTGGGCACACCTGAGTTGAGAGACTGAGCAAGTAGGTGCAGCAGAGGACCCTGCTGCAGAGTACAGTGGAGAGTGTTGGAGAATACCAGAGAGCCTAGAGAGCATAAAGATTCTCGGGGGGCTGGAGGCCTCTCAGCCTCCTGGCCGCCTGGTCCCCTGTAACTGCCCTGCACCTAATTGCCTCACTACAGATGGCGTAGAAAGATAATTAAAAGCCTGAAAAGCCACTGTGGGCTCCAAGACTCGGCCCGCTCTGTCTGCTACCTACTTCTACGACAGGTATATCTGAATCTTCAAGTTGACAAGTAGAGATGTTCTCCATTTCAAATGAAATATAAATAAATATATATAATATTTTATTACATTTGGTATATCAAATTATATTAATTTTGATGTTTTGTTTACTATTGAATTTTGCTCTAATTTTTATTTTAAAAAGGATACATTTGCATGTATTATTAACCTTGATTGCTGAGTGTAGTGGCAAGAAGGGCACGGAGCAGGATCTCTATGACCCGAGCAGACGGAGTAAAGGAGGAGTCTGGAGCCCTCAGTGGCTTTTTCAGGCTTTTATTGAATTTACCAGGTACTGCCAGGTGCCAGGGGGCTCGGAGGCTGGCAGGCCTCCCGGTCTCCTGCGAATCTTCACTCTTTCTGGGCTCTCTGGTGTTCTCTCGTGGCTTCTGCTTCTCTGGTGGTTCCGTTTCGAGCTCTCGTTTGTTCTTCTGATTCTGTTCTGCTCCTCTGGCATCCCATGACGCCGCCTTTATAAGCCCAGTCTCTCAGCCCAGGAGTACCCACGTACATATGCCCACACCCTACTCCATGTGCCCGCCACCAGGCATGCATTCAGGGCCGCAGGGATCCATCATCAATGCTAATGGTGGGAGGGCCGAGAAGCCTCATACTTTACTTACCCTACATTGAGATTTTTTGATGAACCTTAAATTGTTTTCTGTCCAAAATGAGTGCTTCTCTTACCTTACTCCTAATTTCAGCCCTGCTTTCAGTACTGGGCCTCTTTGTGTAGTTTCTATTTTTTTCTATCTCTTGATTGGTCTTTTTTTTTTTTTGAGGCATGTTTTATTTATATTTGTTTTTGTTTTGTTTATACATGCACTGGGTACAGTCAGAAGCATGGGAGGGTGAGAGAATTCACCAGAGCCAGAGCGGGGAGCAGAGCAGGCAGACTGACGAAGTACACTGCTGAGGGGAGCAGCGGGCGGCAGGAAAGGTCTGCGCGCCATGTGGGACCCTCCTCTGGTGGCCGGGGAGCAGCGGGGATCGAACCGGCGCTGCAGAGGCTGCGGGCAGCTTCGCAACCCAGTGCTCAACCGCTGCGCCACCGGGGAGGCCCTCTTGATTGGTCTTCTCTGAACACTGTGACATGTTTGTTATCTTAGGATTTCTTTCCTTTGTCACTAAATATTTCTCTTCAGTATCTACCCTACGCTTCACTTCTAACCCTTTAATTTTTGATGCTTTCATGGTTCATCCTCACCACTTGAAGAATAATGTTGTTTAAACTCTGTGGCTCATTCACTCATTTCTACCGCTATGGATTTTATCCATGCCCTCATTGTTTGATGACTGTTACAAAGGCTTCTAACAAGATCCTTTAATTAGCATACTGGCCCCTTATCCACAAAGCAGGAAGAATCTTTTCTCTTTTTTCAAAAGTGAATATATAATTTCAAGTGTCTTCTTCCATGTCCCCCAAGTCCATGGCACAAGTCCATGGCTGAGAAGCAAGCACGACTTCTTCATGTGTCTCTCTGTGTCCTTGTGTCTCCGCCATATCTCCTGCTAGCTCTCCATCCTTCCTCCTGCCCAGTATCCTCTCTAGTTCTCCTCCTCCCTGCTCACCTCCACCCTTTCTTGGGTAGCTTAGGGAACCCAGAAACTTCTCTTTCCTTGGGGACCACCCTGTTACAGTTTTACATTTTTTATATTTATATCTATGATTCACTTTGCCTTAATTTTTATAAAAGGGATAATTTATGTATACAGATTTATTTTTTGCATGTGATTATTTGTTCTAACACCCTTTGTGACAATACTATCCTTTTCCATTTGCTTCTCCTGTTTCAAAGACCAGTTGATTATATTTATGTAGATTTTTTTTTGGACACTTTTATGATCCATTGATGTATCTGTCTACTCTATCACCAATAACACATTGTTTTGAATACCATAATAGTACTATATTCACTTTTTATAAAGTCTTGAAGCACCAGTCCTCTCTGGCTTTTTTCAATATTATGTTGCCTATTCTGGGTCCTTTGTCTTTCCATGTGAACTTTAAATTAGGTTTGTCAATATCCACAGACTGACTTGGAATTTTGATTGAAATTGCACTAAATCTGTAGATCATGTTGGGAAGAATTAACAGTAAAACACTGTTTTTAAAAATGTATTTGTGGTAAACATTTAAAACTTAAGCCATTCCCAAATTTACTTTGGGCTTACTTTTTTTTTTTTTTAATCTAGGTCTTTTTTTTTTTTTTTTTTTTAAAGATTTTTCATACAAGCACTGGGTACAGTCAGAAGTGCAGGAGGGTGAGAGAATTCACCAGAGCCAGAGCAGGGAACAGAACAGGCAGAGTGACGAAATACACTGCTGAGGGGAGCAGCAGGCACGGCAGGAGAGGTCTGTCATGCTATGTGGGACCCTCGCCAGTGGCCGGGTATTGAACCGGCGCTGCAGAGCCTGCAGCAGCTTTGCAGCCCAGCACTCAACCACTGTACCAGCAGGGGAGGCCCTGCTTTGGGCTTTTTTAAGGAACTGACATCCCTGGGCTTACACTTCTTGACACTATGAAGTCTATCAATTCATGAGCATGGAGTATCTATTTAGTTCTTTGATAAATATTGTAGTTTTCCTGAAATTTGTAAACACAACTGCTTTTTTCTGACATTTTCTAGACTAATTTCCTAAAGACTTCTTACCCTGTTGGTCACTGTACTTACTAGTAGCAGTTAATAAGTTCCTTGTTGTTGAGTGTTTACTGTCTAACATATTCTGTGCTTCACGACTATTAATTAATACTTAGAAAAACCTTAGAAGGCAGGAAATATTATAATCTCACCTTTTTTTCAGATGAGAGAACTGAGGTAGAATGAGGCTAAGTAACTTGTTCAAAGACATGCAACTGGCAAATAGCAAAGCCAGACTTTGAACTCAGGTAATCTGGCTGAATCTAAGTAATTAATGAGTACAATAAGCCTGTGTCTCAAAGACATAAAACCTAGAAGAGACAATTCTCATTGGGAATATGTTCACTTATTTATTCATTTAGTACATATTGATTACTAATTCTGTGCTCTGCATCATGCTAAGTTGTTACTGGTAATTAAATATGGCTTTAATTATGCAAATCACAAATAAACATACTAATCTCTCATATATTTTTCATTTTATTATTTTGAGTGAACTAGTCATGAGTAGTTTAATAAATTTATTTCTCCCATCATCTTTCTCCTTTTTTGAAAAATATAACAATATGAATTGATAAAATAATAGTAAGAATATTCTCCAGAGTATTTTTGGGTCACTAAAATTTGCTGTGTATGAAATCATGGCAATTAGGTATGCAAATGTCAAAAGGAAGACAAAAGTTCATCAGTACATCCTACTACTCATCCTTATGATTCCTTATGATATTTTGGCAAAGCTAGGTTTTTTTCTAATTTTAAATGACTCAATTGTAGAATTTTCAGCTGGAGGTTGATTCCAGAGGCTAATGGTCTTGCTTTGAAAGGTTTCTAACACTTAGCCTTATTTTTCACTCTTTAAAGTTTTAGGCCATTGCTCCTAATTACTTTCCATAATCCACACAGCCTACTTTGTCTCCTTGTTTCATGTTGCTTGTGACTCACTGTCCTTTTTTTTAATTTATTTATTTATACAAGAACTGGGGTACAGTCAAAGGTGCAGGAGGGTGAGAGAATTCACCAGAGACAGAGCGGGGAACAGAATAGGCAGACAGACTGAAGGCATGGCTGAGGGGAGCAGCACACGAGACAGGAGAGGTCTGCTGCGCCATGTGGGATTCTCGCCAGCTGGCCGGGTTCATACCGGCGCTGTAGAGACTGCGGACAGCTTCGCAGTGCGGCGCTCAACCGCCTGCGCCAACCAGGGAGGCCCTAAGTTGGGTTCTTTTGCAAAAGTACACAATTATATTAATTCATTAATCTGAGAATTTTACTTGTGAATTTTAAATCTTTGAATCAGAATTCTAACAGATGATGTAAATAGTAAGTCATTTGTTTAATTCATGTGTGTTTCTCAGAGTCAGTCAGAACTAACTCAGTAATAAACTCTTAAAATCTGACTGCAAAACTAAGGTAACCAGAGGGGGAGAGTGGTAGGGTAGGAGTACGAGAGGAAAGAGGTCCAATGGAATGTGGTGGAGGATTTGGCGGGCAGGATATGAAAATATACATTTGTAGATGTGTATGCATTTGAAGCTATAATTCCCAGAGCAGATGCAAAGATGTAATGTGCTTTACCCCAATAAACATAATTTGGAAAGGAAAAAAAGTCATAAATGTGAAATCCAGGCTAATTTTCTATTATGTAGCAGATCTGAATGCAGTTCCTATTTTCCATTGATATATGTCAAAATAAAAGCACTTTTAAATGAATATTAAGTAAAATATATTGATTTTAGGCATATGGAATCTGTGCTACTTTTCAAAAGAGAAATAATGGTCATATTATTGTGGGAAACATAATGATTTTTTATGACCAGGAAATAATGTGCAGTTTCTAGAGGCTGTCAGTCAATAGTTTTTTCTTATTGATTGACATATGTTTCTTTTAACCTTTACATAGAGTCTTCTATAGGTTAAATAATTTTGTTTGTTTTCTCATAGAGCTGCCACACTTTCAGCATTAAGTGTAATACATTATGGCATGTCTTCCAGAAAAAATTACTTTATCACACTTTTGTCAGTACCGTCCCACTATTTTTGGTATATTTTAAATATTTCATATCCTCATCATAACTGCTGGTGCAAATCTGTATTTTAGAGAGAAATAACAAAGAAAGGGAATTTCTTATAATAATTGAACTTTTTTCTGAAAATTGTATACATTATATAATGTTATTATGAACTTACATGAATATATATACATGCATGTGAATATATGAATATAAATGTATATATACATGAACATATGCATCTATATACACACACATTCATTCCCAAAGGGAATCTAGCTAGTTACTACCTTCAAAAAGGCTTGGTGGTGATTATTCCTTATTTCTACTCACATATTTTCATATTTTTATGGAAAGTGCTCTTTGAACACATTTGAGACTTAGAGCTGGCATATGCATGTCAGAACAAATCCTTGATTAACAGAGTCCCATACTGAGAAGTATTTCACTTCCCTTGTATCCCTGCTGAGAATCACTGCGCAAAGGTTTGTCTTGACAGGCCGTCCTATAAAAATTGGAGGTTATATGCTATATTGGTTTGATATTTCAATCTATTTGGGGTTAGATTTTACACTTTGGCACTTGGAATATTGTCAGATTTTTGTATATACAACTGGTGACTTTATTAACGTTTACTGAGAGTGCTGTAGTCCTTCCCACATCAAGGTAATCCTGCTCCTTGATGTTCTTTCAGATTAAATCCAAGGTGTCACCAAGGTCAGGTAAAATAAAATTCATATTTTTGATCACTAAATGTCTCTACACACTAATGGCAATTGAATAAACTGTATTTTCCATAGTCATGCTGAGGGGTTATGACCACATGTTAATTAATGCTCCTCTATTATATAATCTAGTAGTTCTTAAATTTTAGTGTGCATTAGAATTACTTGGAGGACTGGTAAAAAACATTTGGAGGACTGGGCCCCTTCTCCATCTGTAGCCTGGGATGGGCATGAGAATTTTTCATTTCTAGCAAATTCCCAGATAATGCTTATGCTGTCAGTTCAAGAAGCACAGTTTAAAACAAATGAGTTACAGTGTAATATTTAACCACAGATCTTAAGGCTGTGACTGAGACATATCTCAGCTAGATTCCACACTGGAGAGCCACTGATCTAAATACTGATAATTGGTAATCTGAATTGATAATCTAAATATTGGTAATGGACCATACAGAAAGTATTATAGGCTTATGGGTCAGACAGTTTCCATTGTAACAACTCAGCTCTGCTGTTACAATAAAATTTCGTTTACCAAGCAGACAGAAGGCTGAATTTGGCCAGGGCTTGTGGTTTGTCTATCCCTAATTTAATAAATCAGGTAAGGATTTATATCTTTCGTAGTTCACAAATCATCTGTATTCTCTTTGACAACTGGCAACTATGAACAAAACTTTGAGTTGGAGCTGTGGAGGATATATAAAATATAATATCATATGATAAGTATAAATCTGATTTTGCTTCTTTTCTTCAAGAGGTCACAGGTTAGTGTAGTATGGCCTTGGAGAAAAATAAATGTCTAGACTGTAATAGATTTTATGATATTGGTAAATAATGGATAATATGTAGACCCTAAACAGAAAAGACTAAATATCTTAGAAAGGAAAACTGGCAAGAGTTAATATGTGGAACCAACATTCTGTGATTTTCCAACATGTAGTAAGATCTGTGATGTGAAAAGAATTGGAAAAGTTGAGTCCCAGATACCGTGTAACCAACTTTTATTGTGCATACTCTCAGTACTGGCACAGTGATAAATCCCGGGGGCACAGCTAACCAAGGCATAGTCCTTGTTTTCAAGAATCTGAAATGTTAAGATTAAGATATTAAAAATCCCCAAGTTATATACAAGTAATTGGAATGATATATTTAGCTCATGCTGGCCATTCAATGAATATCAAATTGACAATGAAATTCATGTGATTGACAACAGAAAATTTGCTAGTTCTTGAATAGTAGAATGGCTTAAAGAAAATTGTCTTAGGAAAAGTGAGTAATCATCTTCTTTATAAGCTAATAAAATAGCCATATTAAAGAAAGGTTATTAATAAATATATTACTTCTGCAGAATTTTTGTAAATTGGAAATAGTGTGTTGTAGGTTATCTGTTTTTGTTTTTACTTATTTGTTTATAATAATTTAAAATAACTGAATTTTTGTACTGAGTCATCATTAGAACTAAAGATAATTTCCACAGAGTTTTACCCTTCTGTTTTTCTGGTACAAGTGCATACCATTTAAAATTTAGAGAAAATTTTAGAGAAAATTTCTGTTTAGAGAAAATTTCTCCATAGAAAAATGGAGAATTTAATTTCTGAGATTTTAATTCCTAAATCTTTAGATATAGGGTCTAGATGGGATCTATAATCAAATCAAATAAAATACCTACTGGGAGCTGATAATGAGCATGTGAATGAAACAATCTCTAATTTTCTATTTCCAGAATTCAGATAGTATTTAATACTTTAAAGGTCTACAAGGTACTATTTCAGGCAAATTTCCCTAATAAGAACATTTGAAAATCACATCTTTAATAATATATCTTATTATTAGAAACTAGAGTTCATTTCTTTCAGTAAACAAAACCTTAAATATGGAGTTAGGGAAAAAAAGTTTGTTAAAGGCATGGTGTTAGACAAGAAGACATGAAACTTTTCAGCTATCTATACCAATATATGTAATTTGGTTTTTAATCAAATGCAAGGATGCAGATGGAAACATGCCTTTTTTATCCATTTAGATAACAAAGGGAGGGTTAGGAGTTCTCTTGTGAGTTAGCATTGCTGTGGCTCATAGATTGGAGACTAAAGTCTCTTCGTGAGCACTCCTGTTCCATTTTTGTTATGACTCTTTCATTGTCATTGTTGAAGGAGAGCAAAGCCTACATTTGTATTAAGAAAAACTTGATCTCTTGTACAATCTTAAATAAAAATTGAGAATTGAATAGTGATCTTTAATCCCTCCAATTGGTAGTGGTGAAGGATGTCCTGAGCAAACTCCATACAGGCTTTGTGGACTCCACCCCCACGACACTGGGAACTACAAATCCCATGATCACCAAAGGAAAGGTTGGGAGGACCTGAGGGCAGAGTTAAGCAACTAGGCTTTACGTTTGGGTATTTAACTGTGGCTGGGGGGCCGCTGGCTTGGCCATGAGGCCTGCTAAGATTTTGCCAGCTCAGCAAGTCATTGGGATTCCAGGTCAGTGGAAAGGGTAGGACACATTTATGAACTTATCTCCCACTTTTTCTCCCTGTTTTCAACCTTTTGTGTGTGTCTACAGGTTAGCATTCATAAGTCCCCTCTAAGCACGTGGGTGAGTACCCACAGTCAGGAAACCCCATTTTATATTGGGGTTTACCCTGTAACACAATTTCTTATCTCTCTTATTCTCAACAAATGGGATGTTCTAAAATGTCTGGGGCTGTTTGTGTGTATGTGTCTATACTGATAATGTGATGTCTCTAATCTGGAACCAAGGATTTTGTTTATTAAGTGAATCCAGAAAGCTTATAAATCATGCATTAATCAGTTAGGTTATTCTTATCAAAAAACTCTAAAATTTGTTTAAAAAAAGAAAAGTGGACTAGGAGTTCCAAATTGGGTGAATCTACAGGATTTACCTTAAAAAACTTTTCTTGCAAAAAAAAGGAATTTAAGATAAAAAATCAGAAATTATAATTGATAATTAAAAAATTACAGAAATAACCCTAGGTTAGATAGGTGTTCAGTAGAAGAGTCAGGCTTTTAGTCCTAGATATACTTTCTACTACATGTCTATTCTTTAATTAACCTTATGTCCCCAAAATAGTAAGAAGTCACTTTGTATCCAGTTAATGTTTCCTCTGCTCTCTTTCATTGTGTTTAGTAGGGTCTGGGGAAGGTAAGTGTGCTATTTATACTAGCTAAATTAAGGTGAAGCTATAAAAATCAGAGCGAGAGGAAAAATACTTGTGTGTTTGTATATAAATTTGTCCTTGAAATAAAATGCTGTGCTTTGAAAAACATGGCTATGCATTCTTTTTTTTATTTATAGATTTATTTATTTAGGCATATGAGAGCTGGGGTACAGGCCAGAGGTGTGGGGTGTGAGAGGATTCACCAGAGACAGAGTGGGGGAATAGAACAGGCACATCGACAGCAGCACACTGCTGAGGGGAGCAGTGGGCAAGTCAGGAGAGGTCTGCTGTGCCATGTGGGTGAGCAGCAAATCTCCATGTTTGGGGATCAATCTCATGCTGCAGAGGCTGCGGGCAGCTTCATAGGTTGCAACTTGCCACCTTACACCACCAAGGAGGCTCCGTGTCTATGTATTCTTGACTTCCCAAAAAGGAACAAAGAATTCAGTCTGGTTAAATTAAAAGAACTTATAAAATAACTCTAGAAAGCATTAACCAAAAACTAAAATTCAGGTGGAAATTGATAAATTGTCTCTCACAGATCCCATTTTAAGTTGATCATCTCTGTTTTTGATTTATGAACAGGAAATGAGCTTTGACTATTAGGCACTTGGATGAAGAGCTGGGGTTCAGCTTTTCAGAGTCCTATAACCTGTGAAGACCCTCTGGTTGCACCAGGATCTTTTGATTGAAGTAAGACCTAATTATTTTAATTGGAATGTAAGATTTTTACTATTTAATCTACTTTTAATAAGGTGACTTGGCATACCTTGATAATGTGCCAATTGTTGCTAATTTTGAAAATAAAAAAGAATGTGAGCATTATTTTGTGGCAAAGTCTAATGTAGTCCCATTCCTATTAATCTTTTATTTCATGGACTTGAGCCCATTTTCTCTGCATAATATCCTCTAAATATTTTAATTTCTGTGTGACTGTTGAAATTGTTACAATTACTTTGGTTTTTGTGACATTGATACGTCTTAACACAATTTAAAATTTTATTATTAGTCTCATTGATTTTTATTTAAAAGTGATGACAACTATGCATTTTGTGTCTAGTAGATCATGACTTTGGTTCTGTTTTTTTTTTTTTTTTAACATTGATTTATTTATATAAGAACTGGAGTACAGGCCAGATGTGTGGGAGAGTGAGAGGATTCACTAGAGACAGAGCGGGGAACAGAACAGGTAGACTGACTGAAATAAGCTGCTAAGGGGAGCAGCAGGTGAGACGGGAGAGTTCTGCCATGCCATGTGGGTATCTTTCTGGCAGGCTGGGATCGAACCCACACTGCAGAGTCCGTGGATAGCTTCATATTGCTGCACTCAACTGCCTGTGCCACCAGGGAGGCTCTGCATTGTTTATTTATTACAAGTTTGTCCAGGTCTGTTGAACATCCATACATATATGGCCACACAAAGACTGATCTACCATTTAGGTATTAGAGTTTGAAGGCATGGCCTAAAGGAAGTTTGTAGTTCTTCCTGGAGTGCTTCTATTTTGGACACATGATACCAGTGTGTGATTAGAATACTTTTTTCTATAGAGCACTAGCTGCTATTAATGTTCAAATGCCAGTTCAGGCTTACTGAAGTTACAACTTTACATAGCATGGATGATACCAAAAGCACAGAAGACAGCACAGAACCAAGAGCTAGGAAATCTGATCAGACCCAGCATGGCCATAAACAAATTTTAAGAACTTGGATGCATTATTTAACCTTCTGAGTATTCTCTTGGTTCTGAATATAAGGGGTTAAATCAAATAAGGAAAGTGTGACAGATTAGAGTACCTTGATGATTAGTCATATGATACAATCATGTGAATTGAATCTGTGAGAATAGGAAATGGTGAGGAATGGTGGAAAAAAGACCATGTCTCTTTAAAGTTATTCAGACTCAGTCATTTTAAAGCCGGTCATATAAATAAATTATGTGGGTGGGTATAGGGAAACTAGAGGAAGATTGACTGTAGCCATTGGATTGAATATTCTAAGTTCGTTTCTAACTGAATATATGGAGGCAATTTTGTTAGCTATGTGAAAATCACTTCCAATATTGTCTAACATCCATATATGTTCCTTTTTCATAAGTAAACCAAAATAAGTAAAATATGAATAAATAAATTGGGGTTTGAATTTCACTTTGATTTTCTCAGTAGTGTTAAGGAAAAATGTAATTTTTTACCTTGAAATACTTAAGTGATTTAATTTTTTTCTGAGATCTTTCTTTTTTATAAATTTGACCTGGAATGAGAACTTTGAATCTGTATTATAATCCAAGAGTAAACTCTTGCATGTAAATTACATGTTAGCATCTTCTCTCTTTTTTTTTTTTTAAAGATTTATTTATTGATTGATTGATTTATACATACAAGCACTGGGTGCAGTCAGAAGCACGGGAGGGTGAGAGAATTCACCAGAGCCAGAGCGGGGAGCAGAGCAGGCAGAAGGACCAAAGTACACTGCTGAGGGGAGCAGCGGGCGGCAGGAGAGGTCCGCGCGCCATGTGGGACCCTCCTCTGGTGGCCGGGGAGCAGCCAGGGATCGAACCGGCCCTGCAGAGGCTGCGGGCAGCTTCGCAACCCAGCGCTCAACCGCTGCGCCACCGGGGAGGCCCAGCATCTTCTCTCTTAATTGATATTTTCACTAAAAGTCATGTGAACAGCTCAAGTTAGTTATAGCACCTCTTTGAGACTAATTTCATGATTCTTTAAGAAGTACTTTCAAAGTTCCAGTTTCTTTTGATTAAAATTTTAACAAATATCTTAATACATGTTATTTTATATAGAAAAAATGAAAGCCAATTTTAATAAGTGTGTTTTCAAACATAATTTTCTAACTCCATCAGATTTTGTTCTTTTGTTTTTCCTTTCTTTATCTTGATGACATATTTATCTCTTTTTATCACCTTTTACTGCATTTCAAACCTATTCTTTAGCTGAGAAAATTAGTACATTTTATCAGATGCTAATGGCAATTAGGCAACAAGCCTACTCAAAGATGGGAAGAGAGCCAAGTCAATGTACTCTTAGGGTCTTATCTATTCTCTTTGGCTCAATTTACCTCAGAATTTATGTCTACAAAAAAAAAAAAAAACAAACTAAACCCATGACTATAGTGAGCCATGTGTGTTATTTTAGTGTTCAAGGATGAATTACAAAGAAGTGGGATCTCTATGTCTTTCTTTGGCCCTTCCAATAGCAACCTCTTTATTTTACTTCTTTGATTGCTCATTTCATGATCATATAGGTATATAAACAGATTCAAGATACTTAGGTAAGATTGTCGTGCATTGTGTGAGGTATGCTTTACTTTTCAGGCAATTTTTACATGTGTTAGAAGAAACTATTACTGTCTTAAGATAAATTATCTCAAAATAATATGTTACGAGGTTTTTGATAGATGCCACGTTCCAGCCACATTGTAGTGACTTTAACTATTTGTTGTATATTTCTTTGGTAGGCAAGTCAAAGCTGCAGTACTTGGAAGTTAGTGCTCAAACTGATCAGAACTGATTAGATGTATTCCTTGACTAACCGAGAACATCTACCATTAAAGAAAAATGTCTGCTTTTGTTCCCAAATACCCGTGTTGTCTTCTGAAGGCATCACATATCACAGACAATAAGAACAAATATATAAGGGAAGATGTTAACACATATAATTTAATGTAAACTATACAGAAATATATTCTAATAATTTATATCTTATCTTGTGTTATAGAGGGATATTTTTTAACTTTCATTTTTTAAAAGGTAATATTTTTTATTTATAAAATAGCTGGAGTACAGGCCAGAGGCCTGGAGGGTGAGAGGATTCACCAGAGACAGAGTGGGGAACAGAACAGGCAAACTGACTGAAATACACTGCTGAAGGGAGCAGTGGCCGAGTCACGAGAGGTCTGCGGTGCCATGTGAAAATCTCCCTGGCTGGCTGGGAATCGAATGCCTATTGCAGAGGCTGCGGACAGCTTCGCAGTGCTATGCTCAACCTGCTGCGCCACCAGGGAGGCATTTTTTTTTTTTTTAAATTTATTTATTTATGCATACAAGAACTGGGGTACAGGCCAGAGGTATTGGTGGAGGGTGAGAGGATTCACCAGAGACAGAGTGGGGAACAGAACAGGCAGAATGACTGAAATACACTGCTAAGGGGAGCAGTGGGCAAGTCAGGAGAGGTCTGCTGCACCATGTGGGTATCTCCCTGGCCTGGGATCAAACTCATTCTGCAGTGGCTTTGGATAGCTTCTTAGGTTGGGTCTCAACCCCTTGTGCCACCAGGGAGGCCTAGAAACATTTTCTTAAAAAAACTGTTAAAGATTTTCTTTTTCTTTTAAAGGTATAAGTTCAAGTATGTTTATCTTGTTTATCTTGAATGCTTTGGTAACACGTAGAGACTATGGACAAAGCAGACATCTAATCAACAAACACAATTATTTATTATCTTTCTAGACTTAGAGAATTAATGACAGGGGTGTCTAATCCATTGTTTAGGATTCTGACATGAAAATAAAATAATGCAAGCTTCTAAATCAAAGTAGTTAATTGCCACCTTTCTTATTGTACCTTATCAGTATTTCTGAAAATAAGAATCCTCAGACTTGAATTCCTTTCATGGTACAGAAGATGCTCTGATATGCATTTAACATAAGTTCACCTTTAGCATTTGACATTTATTAGTCATGGTTTTCCAAATGAAGTGTTTAATTAAAATCAAAGTGCAATTGTTTTTAATAACCCAGAAAGAATGAGTATGAATTAAATTTAAAAAATAGCATGATAGTGGATTTACGGATACCATAGCTCCTGTGTGAATACTGCAATTGTTTGAAAAATTTTATGAAATATTCTTATTATCAAAATCTAATTTAAGGTTTAATGATGCAGTAAAGTTGAGACGTTCACAAAGAAACCAGAATAATAACAGTAAAATTTAGCCATAGCTCAGTACAATCTAACCAAAATTTTCTGGTCAATTAGATTTGATTGTGTTAAACAGTGACAAACTACAAAAGTAATTAGAAATTACATATTAGTAAGTGTCTGGATGCTGAGGCCTGTTAAAGGCATTTTGTGCTGTCTGAAGTTTGCTACCCATTCCTGGATCTCTTTAAAGCAAAGTGGATGCAATTATCACAATTTTTCTTGAAAAGGTTTTTACTAAACTGCTTAATAAATGTGATTTGTCCTAGAATTTACTCTCTCTTTATTTTCCTTAAGAGTAACAAGAGTAAAAGGGTGCAAGAGTAATAAAAAAAAATCAGGCTGTTAAATGATCTAATAGCTGCAATTCAATGGAAAAATAAAACTCTTTTCCTAAACAACCTTATACTACTCAAGAGCTGTGTATGTCTAACACAACAGATTTAAGTAGTCTAGTCATTATTCTAAATTCCATACAAGGGAGACATAGGGAGGAACAAGGACAGAAAAAGTCCTGAGATACATTTTATCTGTATTTAAGTATCCTCTATCCAATGTAATTTCACCTAAATAATAATTTTTTGGTTTATCTATTTACCGTAAGAGTAGCTAGGTTAGGAAAAGACTTATAGACTATTTAAAAATACATTTTAATAAAATAAAAATATTTTGACATCAATATTTATGTTATACACTTAACTAATATAAAGTCCATAAAATATTTTACATGTAATAAATATTTGAGTTCCACTGTACCGTTTCTGTTAGAAATGTTGTTGGTATTATTAGAATCTATCCTTAAAGCTGAAATTATATCAAATTACTTTTTATATTTTCTTTAAGAATGTTATATTCTCTCAGAGAGAATACTTAAACTAGATTCCTTTCTAATGAAATGAAAGAAAAATAACCATTAGTTTCCTTCCTAGGGAAATGAAAGAAAAATATTCATGTAGGGAACAAAAAAGTCAGCCATTAGAAACTAAATGATATTTTAAAGGGGGAGAACTCCAAGTCATTAACTTTTTAGTTATTATCAGATAAATCTATAGTTATATATCTCCTGCTAATTTCCCAAGCTTTTAAGGTCTTTGCATATAGTTTTGGTATAAATTTTAAAGATATCAAATTTTAACCATATAAGCAGTTTGGCAGCATTTCATTTAGTACTTGATGCTGAAAATTATCTTTACATAAGTGGCTTCATTTCCTTATATAACTAAAATAAAACTGTAACATTTCCCTGCAAATTTGACATATGGTCTTGTGTTAACTTACATGGTATGAATTTCATACTTGTATGTATGTGAAGTGCTTTCATGTCCTTGAAACATCTTTTACTATTTCTTTTTCCAAGAGAACTATTTGTAAAATTGAATTTTTTCAAGCTGAATGCTCACCTTTAAATAAAAATTTCTTTGTGTTGTTGTGAAACTTTTCTGATTTCCCATATCCTGATATATAAAACATTTATACCCTATGTAAATGTTTTAATATTTTTAAAAATACTGGAACATTAGTCAATTTCATACAAATATTTTTGGTGAGCCAATTAAATGCCAGATACTATATTGGGTACTGGAGAAACAAAGATAATTATATTATAGCAATTTCCTAAAAGGGTATTCACTGTTTAGTGGGATTATATATCATTACAATATAGGGTGATGTCGTAATAGAAGCATGTGAAAGTGGCACAAAGGTATAAGTGATTTAAAAAAAAAACACTTATTCCCAATTCAGATTAAAATCTTTGGCTTCAGATCAAAATACTAGGGCAATAAATTTCTTAGAGTTAAAAAAAGGATACAGTCCTATCAAATAAGATAACAGAATTACATATATGCTTTTTACTATGTTAACATTAAAATGTAAAAATAGGTATTTATTTGAAATTATATAATTCTTTTCATTTTACATAATTACTACTATTTAAACAAAATTACAAATAATGTAGAAATTAGTAGTAATTAACAGAACTGGTAAAAAATAGTATGTAGAGATATATTTTTATACCATTTCATTCTGTCCTCTAATATAGCAATTTATTGAACTATTTGAATTTATATGATTGGCCAGCATTTTTACACATTTCAATAGCAGTGACAATGATAACCTTCTTATAGGCATTGATCTAAAGGGGATACATATTTTCTTCTATAAAGTTAAAAATCTCAGTAAGTCCTTCCACACATTAAGGAAATTGAAAAATGATCAAAATTTTTCATTATGAAATGCCAGTTTTACAGGTGGGCAAAACACCCCTTTCTAGCAGTGTTTTACATAAGATGTACAGGGAATTTTGCAGATTTTTTTTTTTTTTTTGCATTTTCTAAGACCAGAAGTTTATAAGCTATTGGGATTAGTTAAAGTTTACATTTATGAAGAAGGCTGGCAAGATATCAGCAGAGTGAAGATAATTGGCTCAACTATTCCATGTGTTCATAACTAAATTGTTGCACAACAAAGCCAATACCCCCTAAAAGATAAACAGATAACACAGTATATATCAGGAGCAACTGCATCGCAGAAAGGGGTAAGGAAAACTGTAACTGAATAGTATTTGCAGTAATGCCAGGCAATAAAACCCATGAGAGGCCAGTAAAACCCTGGCCAGCCGGGGATCGAACTCTTGCTGCCAAGGCTGCACATAGCTTCATGGTGCTGTGCTCAACCCTCTGTGCCATTGAGGTGACATATCTTTTACAACATTGTATGTGATCCTGAAGCATATGATCATACCTCCTCAGATGCATGTCACCATAGGGCACAAACCACCAAGCCACCCATAGTCCTTCACAATGTCACAATGGTCCATTGGGACCGCCACACTTTCATCTCCACCCACCACCTATCCTTCAAGTAATCTTAATTACAAAGACAGATTTCTAGAGTCTGTTACTGGGTTGGTTTTGATTGATGCTTTGTCACTTTATATTCCACACATCAATGAAAACATATAATATTTTTCTTTCTCCTTCTGACTTATTTTGCTTAGCATTTTTCTTCTCCAGTTCTATCCATGTTGTCAACATGGCAAGAGATCATCTTATTTGATAGTTGAGTAGTATTTCATTGTGTGTGTGTATATATATATATCACATTTATTTATATTATATTTTATATATTTTACATCATTTTTCATTTTTGCACAATGTATGCTTTTTTATCTTGGTTATAGTCCCCATACAATCTCCACCCCCCTTATTTTGACCATAATACCTCCTACCCACCCCCCTCAGTATTGTGTCTCTGGCTTATTGATTTTGATTTTGATTATAATTAGTCTTTCTCCTGGTCCCTTATTTAGGTTTACTAAATTCCTGCTATGAGTGAGAGCATCTGGTATTTTTCTTTTTCTTTCTGGCTTATTTTGCTGAGCATGATCCCTTCCCGCTCCATCCATATTGCTGCAAATTAAATGAGTTTATCTTTTTAGATTGCTGAGCAGTATTCCATTGTATATATGTACCACATCTTCTTGATCCAGTCATCTATTTTTGGGCATTTGGGTTTTTTCCATAGCTTAGCTATTGTAAATAATGCTGCTATAAACATAGGGTTGCAGGTGCTCTTCGGAATTAATGTTTCTGTGTCCTTTGGGTAAATACCTAGGAGTGAATTGCAAGTCATATGGACGCTCCATCTTTAGTAGGTTGAGGAATCTCCACACAGCTCTCCATAGTGGTTGGGCCAGTTTGCACTCCCACCAACAGTGCAGGAGGGTTCCTTTTTCTCCCCATCCTCGCCAACATTTGTTGTTGCTAGTTTTTTTAACATGTGCCATTTTCACTTGTGTAAGATGTAGCTTTGATTTGCATTTGTAATCAAATGCTTACAATCAAAGCATTTGATTGTAGCTTTGATTTGCATTTCCCTGATTGCAAGTGATGCTGAACATTTTTCCATATGCCTGACCATTCGCATTTCCTCTTTGTGAAGTTCCTTTTTAGCTCTTCTGCCCATTTTTTGACTGGATCATTTTCTTTGTTTTTGTTGAGACTCTTCAGCTCTTTGGAGATTTTTGTGATCAGTCCTTTATCTTTAGTGTTGTGTGCAAAAATTTTCTTCCAGTCAGTGGGGTGTCTGTTTGTTTTGGTTACTGTATCTTTTGCTATACAGAAGCTCTTTAATTTGATGTAGTCCCAGCTGTTTATCTTTGCCTTCGCTATCACTGCTTTGGGTGATGAGTCTTTAAAGATGTTACTGAGGTGTATGTCATGTAGTGTCACCTATATTTCTTTCTATATATTTTATGGTTTCAGGTCTTATGTCTAGTTCTTTAATCCATTTTGAATTGTTTTTTGTACATGGTGTGAGGCAATAGCCAAACTTCATTCTTTTGCATGTAGCGACCCAATTTTCCCAGCACTATATTGAACAAACTTTCTTTGTTCCATTGCATATTCTTTGCTCCTTTGTCAAAGATTAGTTGACTGTAAATCTGGGGGTTTATTTCTGGGTTTTCTATTTGGTTCCATTGATCTGTGTAGATCACATCTTCTTAATCTACTCTCTTCACCTTCTGGGATACTCATTATCCATATGATGCTTTTCCTATTGGAGTAGAATAAACCTTCATTTTTACTTTGTATTTCTCTTTCTTCTTTCTCTTGGATCTTTTGTACATTAAGACCTTTAAGGTCACTAACTCAGTCTTCCATTTGGTCTGGTCTGCTTCCAAAGCTCTCTGCTCATTTTTTCGTCTTCTCTATGACCTTTTTGCATTGTGCAACTTCCCTACTTAAGTTGTCAATTTTTATTTCTGCTCCCTAATTGGTTTTCTCATCATTTTCATTTATTTTCTCATTTTCATTCATGACAATTTTGAACTCCACCTGAGAGGAAGATAGGGTCTTCCATATATTGGTGGTTGGACTTAGAAAGTTGTACTCACCTCATTTTATCATATTCCCTTGAAGTCTCAAGTGTTTTTTGTATTGTGATTTATTTGTCTTCCCATTTTGTTGTTTTAGATTGTGTCCTCAGTAGTCCTGTGCTCTCCAGCAGTAGCAAATTGTTACCTTCAGAGTAAGTCCAACAGAGTATTTTGAGATGAGTTGGATGCCACTTCTGACTCCCCACACTGGCCACCAGCAACCAAGGTGCAGGTAGATTTACTGAAATATACTCCTAAGGAAGCAGTGGGCAAGACAGGAGAAGTCTGAGGTGCCATGTGAGTTAGCTTCCTCGCTGGGGGTCAAACTTGTGCTGCAGTGGATGTAGATTGCTTCAGAGTGCTGAGACTTAGCTCCTTGCACCACCAGGTGCAAAGAAGCAAAGATATGTGTTTATTCTTGTGGTGACCCAGAAGAGAATACTGTGGCTAATTTCAACTAAGCATTTCTATCTTTTGAGGGGATGAAAAAGAATTGATTAGTTTACAAGTACTTGCCTGTTATATCAGGATTTGTAAAACTTGAACTCTCTATGTGCTTTTTTTTTTTTTTAAGATTTATTTATTTATTTATACAAGCACTGGGTACAGTCAGAAGCACGGGAGGGTGAGAGAATTCACCAGAGCCAGAGCAGGGAGCAGAGCAGGCAGAAGGACCGAAGCACACTGCTGAG
Organism: Talpa occidentalis; assembly: GCF_014898055.3. NCBI lineage: Eukaryota > Metazoa > Chordata > Mammalia > Eulipotyphla > Talpidae > Talpa > Talpa occidentalis. Next base: position 23,105,757 of record NW_023604295.1, read on the forward strand.
GGGAGCAGCGGGTGACAGGAGAGGTCTGCGCGCCATGTGGGACCCTCCTCCGGTGGCCGGGGAGCAGCCGGGGATCAAACTGGCACTGCAGAGGCTGCAGGCAGCTTCGCAACCCAGCGCTCAACCACTGCGCCACTGGGGAGGCCCTCTATGGGCTTTTGTGTATTTTTTTCCACCTTGCCTGATGCTAGATTCCTTTCTGTTTATTTTATAGAATGGTCTGTTTTGCTTACTTATCTTCCTAAACCAGTTGTGTATGTCTTTCTGTCATTAAAATAATACAGTTGTCTGGATAGTCCTTTAAGAATTTAATCAGAATTAAGACATTTCCCTGATACTTATTTGTCAGAATTTCCAATCAAAATATCTGCTTCTCTATATTTATCTTTTAATGTATGCAATTCCTATTGGTAATATGTCCCCAAATATATAGCCAACTCTCTGCTGTTGCAATTCTGAGCCGTAACTTTGTTCATAATTTCATTGTGTAGGCAGAGGTTTTAAGCCTGTTGCCTGCTGTGTTTATTGATCTGTTTCTTATTAATTCCATATCAGACCAGCACACAATTCATGAATGGTCTTGGAGGGAAGAAACACACATATTACCATCAGCAGGAGATTGAAGTAGCCTTGCATTTAGAGACTCTACCAAGAGCCTTGTCTGTGTTGCGTAGCGTGCTTGTGAAGCACCGCAGTGAGACTTTTAAACAAATCAAAATTACAGCTTTCTTACTCTAAAATATAAATGTTTCTTTAAGGAATCATTTTGATATTTGCCTAAGGTTGTTTTCTCCTTCAGTTTGATTAGGATGTGAAATTTTCTAAGTCCAAATTAGGTGATTAGCCAAGCAGTGTTCAGTAATGTTCAGTCTTAGCTCTCAAATGTGCTTTTTCCATTTCATGTCTCTGCTGAGTGTCTGGACTTCTACTATATATTCTCAGCCAGGCAATGCTCAATTATTCTGATGTCACCTCTGCTCCATCTACTGGAAATGATGATTTTACTATGTACACTCTTTAGCAAAAGCACTGTTTTTATAATGGCTTTTTAAGAAAGTTTGTCAAAAGCATGGTGACAAAGAACATTAAAGTTATTTGGCTAAATTGAGAAACCTCAGAGTAGAATTAAGATGAAACTATTAAATTAATCCTATTCAATTGTGTTCAGATAGGCAGCCAGCGCAGTGTTCTGTCATGGAAAGATAGAGGATTGCTTTGCATTGAGGGAGAAGCTGGTAGATGAGGGCAGACAAGTAGGTGAATTTTGAAATACAGCGAGTGCTGCAGTGTTCAATTTGCTCTGTTTCCTGATCTCACAGCTACAGCAAGCTTTGTTCTCAGGCACACCCTGACCTCTCTTACTTCTTTGCCTTTAACCATGTTCTTCTTTCCTCTTAGAGCCATATTCTCAACCTTTCTTACCTGGATAACTGTTTTTCAAGATTCCTGACAGTTTCCTATTACTTCTGGACATTAAGAAGGGCTCTTTTCTGTGTGTCCCTATACTGCCTCAAATCTATTCTATTTTAGCATTTTCCACAAAATAATTGTCTATGTACATATATCTTTCTTCATTGGAATCTGAAGTCCTTGAAGACAACATAATTGTGTTGATGTGTTTATTATTTATGATCAATAAATTTTGGTAGGAAGGGAAGTCCCAAAATTTGGAGATAACTTTGCTTGAAAATTACTTGGATTTAAAAACTTCAGTCCAGAAACCTCCAGACAAAGAATCTTTGATTTGCATAAAAATGCTGGAAGATTTTGGGTGGGTGTTGTCAGTAAGACAAAAATACAAGGATACCATGGGTAGGGCAGCTAGTGAGCAAGGCTGGGACTTTTGTTAGAGAGCCAGAAAGAACGGCAAATAGAATGACTCAGGAACATTTTGGAAGTAAGTGTCTATGAAATGTGATGTCTTCACCATCTCTTTTAACTTTTCTATAGTTAGTCTCTATTTTTTCACATGTGATTTTAATTATGGAATATTTTTCCATAATTATTGTATAATTTTCTGCAAGATTGACTTAGAGTGAAAACAACAGTTTTCTTTTTTTTTTTTTAAAGATTTATTTATTTATTTATACAAGCACTAGGTTACAGTCAGAAGCCGGGAGGATGAGAGAATTCACCAGAGCCAGAAAAAGAACAGGCAGAGTGACAAAATACACTGCTGAGGGGAGCAGCAGGTGGCAGGAGAGGTCTCCGCGCCATGTGAGACCCTTGCTGGTGGCTGGGGATTGAACCTGTGCTGCAAAGGCTGTGGGCAGCTTTGCAGCCCAGTGCTCAACCACTGTGCCACCAGGGGAGGCCCTGAAAGCAGTTTTCTAGGAATACCTAGATCTAGTTTACAGTGAAAATCTCTGTACCTGCTGAATATCTGAGACAGGCTGATACTCAAGTGAATGAATGGAGAATTCTCAATCAAATGCAGGACAAATCAGTAAAGCAATTGTTTTTTTAAATCATAAATTGGAATTTCTAAATTAATATTTGCAAAGCATATGAGATTGAAAGGCTACTACCATTATTTCAACATGGAAGGAGCTGAGAGGGATTTTGATAAGCAAAATAAGTCAAAAGGAAAAGGAAAAAATGTCGATGGTTTTACTTATAGGTGTAATACAGGGAAACTGAACAAAGGGTCTGGAAAAATATAAAACTTGCAAGCTGACCATAGGTCTGAGGCATAGAGGAGGGGAGAGAGGAAAAGGGAGAGGAGTCAGAACAGGGGAGGAAAGAGCATAAAGGACTATGGTGAGGGTTCAAAGGTGCTATGATGGTGGGAGAACTATGAGGACTCAACCTGAGGGGAGAAGTCATATATTGTATGTAAACCAAGAATGATATAAAATAAGTTAATAATTTTTAAAAATAAAATACCATACACTTTAAAAATAGAACTCATTAAATGTTTTGAGTAAACAAAAAATGCTGACCACGGTGCCTCAGTTCCACATTTGAGAATGCTTTCTTTTCTTTCTTGATGAAGCACATATCTCTCCATGGTATAATGAATTTTATGTTTTCAAGGAGGCAACATGAATTTGTGAAAGAGAAGGGAGGTCACAAGTTTCGATTTTTATTATTTTGGATTTTTTTAACCTTAATTATGTTCAGAGTAATTAATGGAATAAAAATACATAAAACTAGCATAAAACTAGGGATATATCAATGGCAGAGGCTCAACGATCTTTCTCCTCCCCTATTTTCTGCACACTTGAAATAAGATATCATCAGCAACATTCCAAAGATGAAATAAACATAGAAGGAGGGGCCTCCCCGGTGGCACATCGGTTGAGCACTGGATTGCGAAGCTGCCCGCAGCCTCTGCAGCACCAGTTCAATCCCCAGCTGCTCCCCGGCCACCGGAGGAGGGCCCCACAGGGCGTGCAGACCTCTCCTGCCGCCCGCTGCTCCCCTCAGCAGTGTACTTCGGTCCTTCTGCCTGCTCTGCTCCCCGCTCTGGCTCTGGTGAATTCTCTCACCTTCCCGTGCTTCTGACTGTACCCAGTGCTTGTATAAATAAATAAATAAATAAATAAATCTTTAAAAAAAAAAAAAAGAAATAAACATGGAAGGAGTAGGTGGAGTACATGTAACAGGAGCACTTGAGGAAAGCAGGATGAATGCTTGAAAAGGGGGTTCCCCACACTTAGAAGACAAAATGTCCCTCTTTTCAGTGTTGCCTTAGATTTGCTATTGAAGTAGCATTTCCTTGTTATAATAGGCTGCTTGTTAGCAGAAGTCTGTCCAGGAACACAACTTCATCATTGTCCAGTCCCTGCTTTTTCAATCCTTGTTTATATTTGGAAGATTGCTATTGCCTGAATGTTTGTGCCCCTAAATTTCATACATTGAAATTCTAACCATAAGGTGATAGATTAGAAGGTGGCAGGAACCTGTGAGTGGTGAGTATGTCATGAGGTGGGGAGCTCATGAGTGGGATTAGTGCCCACATAAAAAAGATCCAAGCAAGTTAGTTTGTCCCTCTCCCTGCCTGATGACAGAGCAAGACCCTGCAGTCTGAGGACCAGAAAGGAGGTCCTCACAAGATGCAGAATCTGCCAGTGCTAATTGTGGAGTGCCTAGCCCCCGAAAATGTGAGAAATAAAATTGTTGTTTATAAACCACCCAGTCCCTTGGCATTTTGTTTTAATAGCCTGAATGGGCTAATACAATGATTTTTCCAGATTGTTGAATAGATTAACTGTCTTGCAAAATGAATGGATGTTCAGTCTGACTAGAATAGGGATGGCAACTTATTTTCATTTGGGTCATGAAAAAGCAGGTATCATTTTTCATACTGCTGTATCATTTAAAAACAAAAATCTAAGCAACAGTTTACAATGATATTAATTGTTTGTTTCCAGCTAGGACATAGCCACAATCTTCTGTTGTAAAATGCTTATGTCTGTAATTTACAAAAGGTTTGAGAAAAAAACGGTGTGTAGAAATAATTGCACCAGCAAACATTCTATCTAGTTATGATAAAAGTTGTTACAGCCACATGTTTTTTTTCTCTTGTCAGTAGAAAACATACAATCTGTTTCTCCAGAAATTTAGATTTAACTAAAATCTGTTTTGCATTTGTGCTACCAAAATTATTTGTATACTTGGCGCTGGGATTAGTCTACTATTAGCATTATTTCATAATGGCTACATTCAATGCTGGTGGTGTTAATTTGTATTCAGTCAGTTTTTCTGGAGTGATTCCGATGTTTTAAATATATTTGTTTTTAGATTGGAAAAAAGGATTATGTATCCTTTTCACAATTTACATGAAAATCCAGATGCAAATTTACTTGCCTGTGCAAACCCTTCCCATGCTTTCTGAGAGATAAAGTTCTTGTTTCCCACTTAGATTGATTTGAATATAGTGAATTACATTATTAATTGGTAAAGATAAAGTTATAAAAATGTGTTTCTTGCTTAAATTTTTGTTAGCTCTTGTAAAAGAGAAATTGCGTGTATTTCATACTTTGATAGCTTAGAGCTTCATTCAAGATAAGTTTTCAATTAAAGTAAATTTTTATCATCAATAAATATGTCAGTAGCAGTTCAGAAGCAGTGTGAAACCAACTATAGTAATATGCTTTTCCTAGGTTATGGAATGCAGTAATAACTCCTATTTAACTATTGCTTCATGGTCTACAACACATTTCAAGTGTATCTTATTTAAATAAAGTCAACCTCCTGCAAGATAAATAGAGCAGGAATATTTTTCTTCTATTTTACACACAAGACACCTGATACTCTAAAGTGTGAAGCAGCAGAAAGCAATGCAAGAGCTGCAAACACACCTTTTCATTTCTGATGTCTCCTTTACATCTCAATGTTAGTGAAGTCTATACATGGCATCACATTGTCCATCATTTCTCTGCTTTGCAAAGATGCCTTCCAACCCAGGAGCTGCAATTGTGATTCTGAAGTAGAATATAAAAATACAGCTGAACTTCTAACCTAATGGTAATTTCTCTGTCAGCTGATATCGAATGCATCCGTGGATTCACTCACACAGAGAAATCTTTCATTCATTCATTGAGGAACCATGATAGGAAGAGGGACTATGTGCAGTACAGATATTGAATGCAAAATTTAATGTACCCTTTGACTCATTTTTAGATTTATTTATATTAGAGAATTTAATTATGCATTGCATTCATCACTGAGAACTGGTCACAGGGTTTCAGCAAGGAAGGAAGCCACCTGTTCAACGTGTGACTGATCACTTAAGGGCTTCTGGCCAGGCTTTTTTGTCATTGTTAATTTCTGGGTGTTTATGTAGGTTAAGTTTATAATGCAACCAGCTCTAATGCATTTTTATCTATGACTTTAGGTGGCAATATTATGAACAAGGGTATTCATTTCTACCTAAGAAGAAATTTTATTTTCTTATAACTAAACTATACTCTTCTCTGAGTCTACATGTCCACTGTAATGCCTTCAAAGACTATAGTTATATACAACAACTTAATTTTTAATGTCCTATTGAAATTTTCAATTTTTTTTAAAGATTTATTTATGTGTACAAGTGCTGGGATACAGGCCAGCGATGCAGGGGGTGAGAGGACTCACTAGAGACAGAGTGGTGAACGGAACAGGCAGACTGACTGAAATACGCTGCTGAGGGGAGCAGCGGGCAAGACAAGGAGAAGTTTCTCCCTAGCAGGCCGGGGATTGAACTTGTGCTGCAGAGACTGTGGATTGCTTCATAGTGCGGTGCTTAACCCCTTGTGCCACCAGGGAGGCTCTGAATTTTATTATTTTTTAATGAAAAATGACAGTGACCCTTGGGGAAAAGTTTTTCTGTACATATTTTCTCATTTATTTTAGATTTCCTTATATGTGCCTATTGAAAAAAAAAATTACTTTGAGCTTATTTTGTTACATTGAAAGCATTTCATTTAAAAGTCTGACATTTAACATGTAGTGATTCTGAGAAACTACTGGGATATATTATTTTTAAACAAAAGAACTTGTAGTTCAAGCTATAATACAAAAAAAAATCCTTGTGCCTCTTTTTATTCCTCCAATTTTATGAGTGATGGCACATGAAGGAGAGGATGGTAAATTGGGAAGATTCTAAGGGTCATGTAGATGAAGCAATTCTTATATTTGCCATTTCAACCATTTTACATTAAATGCTCTGCTTAAAAAGCAATAATTGAATTAAGTCAAATATATATATATATATGTGTGTATTTGCTGATGGATACCATTGTTATGCAATTGTATTATTACAAGGATATAGGGTTATTTTTCTTTTATTCAAATCTTGAATGATTATGTATACTTTGGTAATTTCATGACTAGATTACTGACAATATTCTTTATTGCCTAGATGACCTGAAAATGCACACTTTTTTTTGATATTTGACAAAATGTGACGTTTGAATTTTAGTTTTGAATACCTGGAAAGTTCAATCTGAAAATATTTTGAGATCTTCACTTTACTTCATATAGTGTATCACCATTTATTTGTACTCTAAATGTATGTTGTTTTTTTTTTTAATATTTATTTTATTTATACAAGAGCCAGGGTACAGGCTAGATGCGCGGGAGGGTGAGAGGATTTACCAGAGACAGAGCGGGTAACAGAACAGGCAGACTGATGAAATACACTGCTGAGGGGAGCTGCGGGTGAGACAGGAGAGATCTGCTTGCCATGTGGGTTGCTCTGAGGCTGGCGGGGATTTAACTGGGACTGCAGAGGCTGCGGACAGCTTCACAGTACTGCGCTCAACTGCCTGTGCCACCAGGGAGGCCCTAAATGTATGGTTTTGATTCAGTTTCCCTTCCTGAACTTTTGAGCCAAATTTCTAAAACTTGGCATGAGAACTTCACTTGAAATAAACATCACTTACGTGTGCAAATCAGGTAATTACTCACACAGATACCTACCAATTAGTCAATTATTGATTCAATTAAGTGGATGTAAAGCTAATTTGAGGGGCAGAAAAATATGTCAGTTCAAATGAGGATAATCTAAAATTTGGCTTAGTGGTTACCGTCACTTAGCATAAAGAATCTTGATTCTCAGACAAATAAAATAATTTGGGCATAATTTTAGATACTGAAGGTAGTTATATATGTTCTTTTGTTCTGATTTTATCATATCAGTATTCTTGGTTCAGATCTTGAAACTCACGGTTGTTTCAAGGAAATATGGGTCATTTTTATACTGTTTTCTTTTTTCCCCATTTTGTTTTAATTATTTTTATTGCTGCTTTATTAAGCTATAATTGACATAAAATAAATTTAAAGTATACATCATAATGATTTGATGTTCATGTACATTGTGAATAGATTCCCCCCATATAGTTAATTAACATCCTGTTTATCACTTCACATATTATTTTTGGGTGTATGTTAGAACCTTTAAATTCTGCTCTGTCATACTATGCAGTATTTTCAACCATAATTACCAGGGGATCTTCAGGCTTTATTCATCTAATAACTGGAAGTTTTTATCATTTTACCAAATTCATCCTATTTTTCCTTATCACCTTGGCAAACACTTTCTATTCTGTTTCTATGAGTTTGACTTAAAAAGGATTCTACTACTATATAGTATTTCTATTTCTGTTGCCTGACTTATTTCATTTTACATTATGCCTTTAGGATCCAGCTATGTTGTGAATAATGTCAGCATTTCCTCCCATCTTCTTACTTATTTACCCATAGAAGGACACTCAGCTTGCTTCTAATTTACTTGCAGTAAACATGGGAGTGCAAATACCTCTTTGATATCCTGTTTTCATTTCCTTTGGATACATACCCAGAAGTGTGATTGCAAGATTATATGTTAGTTCTATTTTTTAATATTTTCAGGAAACTTTATATTGTTTTCCATAGCTGCTGCCAATTTATTATCCCAACAGTGCACAAGGGTTCACTTTTCTCTACATCCTTGTGAACTCTTGTTATCACTTATATTTTTTACGACAGCCATTCTAACAGGCTTGTGGTGATATCATAGCTCATGATTTGCATTTCTCTAAGAATTAATGATGTTGAACACTTTTTCATTTACCTGTTAGATATCTGTATATCCTCTTTAGAACAAAAAACAATGTCTGTTTAGTCCTTTAGCACATTTTTTATCAGATTTTTTTTTTTTTTTACTTACATGTTACTGAGTTGCTTGAGTTCTTTATATATTTTGGATATTAATCCTTGATCAGGTATATGATTTGCAACTATTTTCCCCTATTATGTAATTCCTGTTCATGTTTTTTGATGTTTCCTTTGCTATGCAGAAGTGTTTTAGTTCGATATAAATTTGGTGTCAAATTCAAAAATATCATTGCCAAGATTTCAAGGAGTTTTATGGTATCAGGTCATATGTTTAATCCTTTAATTGATTTAAAGTTATTTTTGGTGAATAGTGTAAGATAGTTCAGTTTCATTCTTTTGATGTGGCCATTCAGTTTCTGTAGCACCATTTGTTGAAGAAACTATCATTTACCTAAAGCATATTTGTGGCTCCTTTGTCACAAATTTGTTGACCACATATACTACAGTTTGTTTGGGAATCTCTATTTTGTTACATTGCTTTGTTGTTCTATTTTTATTCTAATACCATACTACATTTTAAATGTAGCTTGGAATTAGGGAACGGCATACTTCCAGGTTTGTACTTTCTCATTTTTCTAGTTAGTATTTTATTGTGTATATATACCATATACTCTTTATCTAGTCAACAGTAATTGGGCTCTTGGATTATTTCCATAGCTTGGCTATTGTAAATATTGTTGCAATGAACATAAGAGTGCATATGTCCCTTCAAGTAGGAATATTTACATTCTTTGGGTAGCTAGGAGTGGAATTATTGGGTAATATGGTAGATCTACTTTTAATGTTTTGAGAAACCTTTAGAGTATTTTCTATAGAAGTTGGACTAGCCTGCATTCCTACCAACAATATAGGAAGGTTCCTTTTCCTCCACACCATGGCCAATACTTGTTTCTGATCTTTTGATATGGGCATTTCTCACAAGTGTGAGCAGATATCTCAGTATGTTTTTGATTTGCATTTCCCTGATGATAAATCACTATGACTATTTATTTCATATGGCTGTTTCACATGCATAAGCCTTGTGTGAAAGTTTTAAAGTTCTTTTTAGCTCTTTTGCCTATTTTTATTGGGTTACTTCTTTTGTTGTTGGTGGTGATAGTGGTGTGTTATGAGTCCTTTGTAGATTTTGAATGCTAGCACTTAGTTAGATATGTGATATGTAAAACTTACCCCCCCAAGCAGTAGGGTATCCTTTTGTTTAATCAATAATTATAGTTTCTAGTCTATTGTAGAAGCTTTAGGTTTGTACTAGTTCCATTTGTTCCTTTTTTATTTTATTTCCCTTGCTGTTGTAGTAAATTTCAAAGATAACCCTGAAGCCAATTGCATCATTGTTTTTCCTATATTTCCTTCATGCAATATATGGTTCTGGCCTTATATCCAAACTTTGATCTACTTTTGTTTAATTTTAGTATATGCTTTGAAATAGTTTCATTCTTTTGTTTATGAGTTTTATATGTGGCTATCCCAACTTTATCCTCTCTTAAGGAGATACGTCCTTTCTTTAGGAGGTTCATCCAAAAATAAACATAGGCTCAAATAAAAAGCTGGAAAATAATCCTTCAGGTAAATGGAACACTCAAAAAGTCAGTGGAAAAGGTACAAGAGACTGAGATGTATAATATATAATGACAAAGAAATCAATAAATCAGGAAGACATAGCATCCTTAAATTTATAAGTACCATATGAAGGAGAATCAAAATGTAAAGGACATGTTAATAAATATAAAACCAAATGTGGACATCAATACAATAGTACCAGGGGACTATTCAGCACCCCAGTAACATCAATGAACAGATTACCCAAACAGAAAAATAATAGTAAACACCTGCCTTAAATGAGGAATTAAAACACAAGGGTGTAATAGGCAGTTATAAGTATTGCACACCCAAAAATTTCCTCCTTATGGAAATTTCTTGATGGTAGTTCACATGCTGGGCAAAAAAACAAGAGTCAATAAATTTAAGAAGATTGAAATCCTTTATGTATCTTCTCTGATCACACATGTATCAAACTAGAAATGAACCCCCCAAAAACATGAGAAAAAGCTGAAATATGTGGAGACTAAACAGCATGCTATTGAATGACTATTGGATTAACAAGGCAACAAAAGGAGAATTTAAAATGTACCTCTCCATGTACGAAGACACACTATACCAGAACCCATGAAATGTGGCAAAAGTAGAATTAAGAAGGACTACACAGGGATATAAGACTATGCCAAGAAACAAGAAAAATCTTAAACAATCTAACCTTATACCTTAAAGAAGTAGAGAAACAACAAATTAAATAAGAATCAGGAAAATGGAATAATAAAAATTAGAGCAGAAATAAATGAAATAGAAATCAAAAGACAGTTCAAAAGATTCATGAAAGCACGAGCTGGTTCTTTGGTAAAATAGCAAAACAGACAAACCTCTCATTAGGCTCATTAAAATATGTAATAATCAATGAATTATCAATGAAAGAGAAGTTCCAATAGCTATTACAAAGCACAGAAGATCATAAGAGATTTCTATGAACATTTTAATGTGAAAAAAATTAGAGATATATAAGAAATTAATAATTTCTTAGATTCATATAACCTTCCAAGACAGAATCAGAAGAAATAGAAAGCATAAACAGACCAGTTGCAAGCAAGGGAACTAAAATTATTATCAAAGCAGTTCCAAAATTACAAAAGTCCAGGACAAGATGGTCTCACTAGTATGTTTGACTACACCTTCAAAAATGCATTAATGAACTAAAAATAACTACCATTCTCAAATTCTTCCAAAAAATTGAAGAATACTCCAAAATACATTTTATGAGACCAACATTCCCCTGATATGGAAAGTGGACATAATATCACATAAAGAAAACTATAGACCAAAATCCTTGATGAACTCAGATACAAACTGCTCTATAAAATTTTGGCAAACTGAATTCAGCAATGCATTAAAAGGATCATATACCGTGGCCAAGAGGTATTTACTGCAGAGATGCAAGTATAGTTCAACATGCACAAATCAATCAATGCAATATGTCCTGTCAACTAATGGTGATAAAATTATATGATCATATAAATAAAATGAGATTTGAAATAACTTTCCTTCCTCTTCTATTTTTTAAAACTGTTTGAGAAATTATTCTATGAATTTTTTTAAATGATTGATATATTCTGATATATATTTACCCTGTTCTATTTCTTGTTGGGAAGTTTTGGGTGACTGATCCAAATTCATTATGATAGTAATTCATATATTTGGATTTTCTATTACTTTATAATTCAGTCTAATTAGGAATTTATCCATTTCTTCTAGATTGTTCTATATTCTGGTGAATAATCGTGGTAATCATGGTAGTTACCTTATGATGCTCTTTATTTGTGTGGCATCAGTTTTAATCTCTTCTTTCATATCTAATTTTATTTATTTGAATCATTTCTCTCTTTTTGATGAATCTACCTACAATTGTCTATTTATCTTTTATAAAACAGCTTAATTTCATTTATCTTTTTTGTCTTTTTAGATCTTGTTTCATTTATTTCCTGTCTGATCTTCATTATTTTCTCCATTTTACTTACTTGGAGCTTGGGTTTTTTTTTTTTTTTTTCCCTATATCCTTGAGGTATGAAGGAAAAGTTGTTTGAGGTCTTTCTTTTCTTATTAATGTAGGTATTTACTGCTGTGAACACCATAAATTTTGGTAGTGTATTTCCATTTTCATTATGTCCCAAGTTATTTTTAACTCTTTTTTTTTAATTTTTTCTTTGACTCATTGGCTTTCAATAGCATGTTGTTAAAACTGCATATATTGGTGGATTTTCCGGTTTTCTTATCATAATTAATTTTCAAATCATTGTGGTCAGAATAGAAGTTTGATGATTTAAATCTTATTAAGGCTTGCTAGTGGTCTAATGTATGATCTATTCTAGAGGATGTTCCTTGTACACTTGTGAAGCATGCGTATTCTGCTATTGGACAGAAAGTTTTAATTAAGTCAATTTGTCATAATGGTATAGTTTAAGTCCATTGTTTCCTAATTTTATGTCGGATTGTTGAAAGTAAAGTGCTGAAATCCTCTATTATTTTATTACTATCTGTTTTCCTTTAGATCTGTTTAATATTTGCTTTTATGTATTTAGGTGTTCCTATGTTGAATGGATAAATGTTTATATTTCTATTATCTTGTTTTGATTAATCTCTTTGTCATTATATAATGACCTTTCCTTTTATTACAGTCTGTGGGTTAAATTCTATTTTGCCTGATAAATATGTGGCTGTCCCAGGTTTCTTTTAGTTTTTGTTTGCATGGAATATCTTTTGCTATCTCTTTACTTTAAATTGTGTCTTCAAAATAAAATTAGGCTGTTATAGGCATCGTATAGATGGATTTTATTATTTTATCTGTTGACCCATTTATGTTTTTCAACTGGAGAATTTAGTTTCTGTATTTTAAAGTGCTCATTAACAGGCATTAACTTTCTTTTTGTTCTTACTGCTATTTTGGTAAATTTTTAGCTGTCATAATTCTTTTGATCATTCTCTTTCTTCCTTTGTGATTTGATATTTTGCAATAGTATGCTTAGATTGCGTTTTGTTTTATGTATCTACTGTAGGTTTCTGTTTTATAGTTGCCATGAGGTTTACATAAAACCACTTGTACTTATAATAGTGTATTATAAACTGATAACTACTTAATTTCAAATGCATTCTAAAGTTCTTAATTTTTTACTTTCCCTACATAAATCATATAGATCACAATTTACATTTTTGTCCTCTGTGTCCTTTTACAAATTATTGTAGTTATAGTTACTGCTAGTACTTTTGTGTTTTAACATTCATACTAGACTTATACATGATTTATCTATTACTGTTATAGACCTAGAATATTCTGAACTTAATTTAATATTTACCTTTACTTATGAGATTTATTACTTCACATGTTTCCTAAGTAGTGTTCTTTCATTTAAATCTGAAAAATCTCTAACATTTCTTGTAAGCTTAGTTTAGTGGTGTTGAATTCTTTCAGTTTTTGCTGTTCTGGAAAACTTTCTCCTTCAATTATGACAGTCAGCTTCTTTGGGTAGAGCATTCTTTTTGGCAACTTTTTGCCTTTCATCACTTTGTATGTATCATGTCACTCTCCTGCAGCCTGCAAAGTTGCAGCTGGTAACTTTCCTCATTGGAGTTCCCTTATGCATGAATTCTACTCGTTCAGCACTTTCTGATCTTCTTGAATATGGGTTTCTATTTCCTTTATTAGATTAGAAAAGTTTTTAGCTATTTCTAAGCTTCAATTGAGGCTCCATGGTAGTTATACATAATTCAGGGAGTCAATACATTGCCTAAATGTCATCTTAAGTCAATTATGCAACATCAGTTTCTAACATACTAAGACTTATTATTTAGAGAATCAAACTGATTGTTAATTAATTGATTTAATTCATGAAATTTCATAAAAATGGTGCTGTTCTTTATATACCAACTGCTAACATTATTATTTGCAATTAAGGTATTATTAATGGAAATAATATCTTAATGTCATATCTTTTAAAAATGAATTTTTTATAAAATTAATAATGTTATATTTTATGTTAAATGAAATTTTAATGTTAAATTTTATTTTTTGATAATTGAGGTATATCATTGTAACTATAATTTATGTCATAGGTGTCATTTAACATTTTTTAATAATAAAAATGTATCATTTCAATTGAAACTTCTTGATGTAAAAGGGTGGTTCCAAATAATTATTATGAATGAAGAGACATAGCCATTATTTCAGGAGTTATTAAACAATAAACATTACTTTGTCTGCATGTGTTTCTATATTTTTAAAGAATTATTTTATTTACTTATGTATACAAGAGCTGGGGTGTAGAACAGAGGTGAGGGTTGGTGGTGAGAGGATCCATCAGAGACAGCGTGGGTAGTATAACAGGTGAATTGACTGACATATACTGCAGAGGGGAGCAGTGGGTTGCTGTACCATGTGGGTAACTCCCTGGCTGAGGATCAAACTCATGCTACAGTGGCTGGCAATAGCTTCATAGTGCTGAGACTTAACCCCTTGCACCACCAGGGAGGCCCAAGTGTTTCTAATTTTTAACATATTATTTTAGACCTATTAAGAAATAGTTTACTAAAATATTGGATTGATCTAATTTTATCATGTTAAATATTCTACAAATATCTATAGACCTGGCTATATCTTAAAAATAGTCTATGAATTTAATCTCTAATTCTGCTCAGAGAAATATGAGGATATAATAATTAATGTAATGAAATATCAGGATTCTATGCACTCAAGCAGATTAAGAGAGAAAAATGATGAAGTAGCATTTATCATAAATTCATTCTTTGACTGCAGTAGAGAAAGTTCAGTAAATTTGCAAAGTTATCTAGTGTTAATGGGGTAGAAAATGAAAAATACTTATGAAAATAGTCAAGTTGATGAAAATTATAGGGTGAAAATAATTGAAATTTGATTCTACAGTTTTCTTGTCTTTCCTTCTGTTGGCAAGCTCAAAAAAATTTTAAAATGTCGAACTGTTTAGTGCTATAACATTTTAAATATGGTTGGGACTTAAGTTAACTAATCAACTTCCCTTCTCTCCTGATTTTAAATTAGGAAATGACGTTTATAAATAGAAATTGAAATAATAGAATTTTTAAAGGAGAAGTATCCTTTCAAACATGTAATGAAGCCTGCTCTTTGTGATCCATAGTGTTTGAAATTTTCTCAGGAAGAGAGATGTGATGATTGCCAAACTACATCTATCCACTGGGCAATTTTGCTTTACTCCACTATTTTTAATTTTTTTAGATTTATTTTATTTATGTATATAAGAGCTGCGGTGTAGGCCAGAGGTGTGTGAGGGGGGTGTACTACTGAAATACACTGCTGAGGGGAGCAGTGGGCAAGACAAGAGAGGTCTGCTGCACCATGTGGGTTAGCTCCCTGGCCAGGGATCGAACTCATTTTACAGTGGCTGCGGATAGTTTCATAGTAGCGACGCTTAACCCCTTGCACCACCCAGGAGACCCACTGTTTTCTTTTAATCAAAGTTATACTTAAATCTAGAGTATATTTCTGTCTGGGTCTTATCTGAACCAGGATTAGTTTAGAAATCATATAGTCTGGATTTTTGACTGTCTTTTGTTTTCAAATATCTGGATGTATATTTCTATCACTTTGATTATTCAGTCATTCTGATTTTTTTTGTTTGTTTATGTATACAAGAGCTGGGGTACAGACCCAGAGGTGTGGGGGGTGAGAGGATCACCAGAGACAGAGTGGGAAACAGAACAGGCAGATTAACTGAAATACACTGCTGAGGGGAGCAGTGGGCGAGACAGGAAAGGTCTGCCTCTCCATGTGGGTTTTTCCTTGGCTGGCTAGGGATTGAACTAGGTGCTACAGAGGCTGCAGATTGCTTCATAGTGCGGTGCTTAACCCCTTGCACCACCAGGGAGGCTCCATTGTGATTTTTTAATTAAATGTATTCCATAAGCCAAGTTCTCTGTTGGGTGTCAGTGATATATCAATAGATGACAAGCAAAGTCACTGATCTTTACTGGTAGAGATAGAAGCATACACAAATATTGGAAGACAAAAATTAGAGTAAAATTGATACATAATAATTACCCACCTCTATCTGAGAAAGTTGGGTAAGGCTTTAAGACAGAGTGACATCAGAGATGTGTATTATATAAAATAACAAATTTCTACTGAGTGCAGTCGGTTGCACCAGCACCCGGGGCATTATTAGGGGCCTGATTATTATTGAATGAAGAAAAGGTGGAGAGAGCATATATTCATCTCCAAAGGCACATAAGAGGATGGCATACTTAGGGTGTAGGAGACAGTGAGTGTTGCTAATATATAGTTGTGTGATACTTGTTGAGGGAATGGCAAGGAATGAACATGAAGAAATAGACTGAGCTTTGTGTATTTTATTAAGATATTGTATCCTACAAAGAAACTGGAGTCAGTGGAGATTTGACAATAGGAGAGTGAAAACTCTGATCTGTGATTTAAAAGATGTCTGCAATGATACTACAAGGAAAGAAACTTCTGGAGAAGTTGCTATAAGAATATTTAGGAAACTGGAGTTCTCGTAGAGTTTTTGAGGGAGGTTTAAGAGAAGTGGAAAATTCTACAAACAACTTCAGAGTAAAAGAGGAACTATTTCATGACTTGGTTTAGAAAGCAATGGAGTAATAAGGAAAATATTATTTACTCAACGTATGCTCAACCATTTATCTGCATCTGTTAAATCCTCATGGTTAGGCATTCATTTAGATTTGGGGGACAAAGAGACAAGTTGGACCCACTCTCTTTTACCTCTATAAAATTTCTTTTACTGCTTAGTGTTTCTTCCAGTGAGATTTTAGTTTTGATGATCATGATAGTGACTTATGAATGCTTTCTTGATATAGCACAAGACTAAGTTTTCCCAAAATGGAGAGATTAATCAGTGAATTAAGTCTGATTACTTTCTTGAAATCTTCAATCTTTTGTCTTGAATATATTGGATGTCACTGGGCTAGAATGGTAATCTCTGTTTCTTCCTAAATGACTAAGAGAATGTAAATGTGTGTAAGGATTTTCAAGAATAATTTATTATTGCATTAGAGAGAAATAGAAATGTATTAACCCCAGATTTTCATTGCAGTTTGCTTTTGAATATTTGTAGATTCAAATTGAGTAAAGAGGATGTTAATTAGTGTGCAGATTTTTTTAATTGTCTATAATAGGAAGCTAATTGGTGTTTTCCTTAAAGAATGAATTTAAGGAAATGTGATTTGAAAAGTGTAGTGTTGTTAATCGCACTGATCCAAGGAGTAGAGACTATTGATTGAGTAAAATAAGCAGTTTTGATTGTTTAACTGTAGACTTCATTTGGGAAACTGGAATTAAATGGTGGTAGTAATTACAAGAATTAAAACATGATAACTCTGGCCTAACTCTGGGCGTACTTTTACAATATAAAGATTAGCTTGTTAATACTTGTGGCCTGAATTCGGTATCTATTACATGACCTTTGCAAGCCTTTCATATCCCACTTTCTTTGCCCCCCTACTGTACATCTAAACCTACAGCTGCTAGCTGTTGAAATCCCTTTGCCTTGCAATGACACTTTTATATAGAATACAAAAAATAGGTACAAATTTAACTTCCTTCTATGGCAGTCATGTGATACACTCAAAATTCATATCTTGCCATGCCAAGAGATGGAAATATAGACTGATCCATTCCTGTGCCCAAGTTCAGACAAAATAAATCATGGTCAGTTTTATAATCACAAAAATAGAGAAGTAACCCTGTAAACAATGAGAGTCTTTTCTCAGAAAGTCTTGGCTTTCATTTTGTCCAAAATCAGGTTAAGACCTCAGAACAATATGTAAATTTACTGTAATTTACAAATCTTTAATTTACAAATTTACAAATCTGATTGTTAGTATTCATTTCAGCTCTCCCAAATGAGAAAGTTAGGCTGTTCTACATTCAAACACTGAGAAATGACAACTGTTAGTAAAGAATGGACATACATTCTCCTGCCACTGTTATGAGAATAGACTATTTAAGAAAACAGAAAGTATAAAAAAAATTCTTTAATGACTTTATTGAGATAATTCATATGCACAAAATTCACCCACTTGAAGTATCCTGTTCAGTACCTTTTATTATATTCATGGAGTTGTGCAACCATCACCACAGTCAATTTTAGAACATTTTTCTCAACCCACCAAATATTCCTATACCCATTAGCAGAAATTTTTATCTTCTCATCCTCCTAACCCCTAACAACCACCAATCTACTTTCCACCTTTATATATGTGCCTGAGCTGGATACTTAAAACAAAATAATTTATTGCAGACTATAATCATAAACAAATTGTAAAAACTCTTTTGCAAGTTGGGTTCTCCATGAAGAAACTTAGCGATAGAATTTGGTATACAAATGTTATTTCTGAGCAAAACCTTGAAGAAAAGAATAGAGGTGGTAGGGCTCCCTGGTGGTGCAAGAGGTTAAGTCTCAGCATAATGAAGCTATCTGCAGCCACTGCAGCACAAGTTCAATCTTGACCAAGGAGCTACCCACATGGCACAGCAGACCTCTCCTATGTTGCCCACTGCTCCCCTCAGCCAGTGTATTTCAGTCAGTTTTCCTGTTCTGCTCCCCACTCTGTCTCAGCCTCCCACACCTCTGGCCTATACAAAAACACAGTTCTTGGATGCACAAATAAATTAAATCTTTTTTAAAAAGGAGAAGATTAGAGGTGGGGTTATATGGCAGGCTGTCAGACAATGTACATCTTCCACAGTCCCCTCCAGAACAAAAATTGCCCATTGGAGGAGTCTTCCATCACAAGGAAATGGGCAGGCTCTTATATTGCCACCTTGCTTGCTGACTGACCATGGAATTTCCTGAGAAGAATTTGGAAGACTAAGGCGAAGCCAAATAAAGCTGACAACTAAAGAGAGCTAGCCATACTCCTTGCGGCTGGGGCAGTGCATCTTTTCTTTCAGGATAATTTGAGTGTCACATTTCTGCAGCTAACGTGACTAAAACATGCATCTATTCACACACACAAAGTTTCAGTTACCCAGATGTGACTTCTGAGAATGCTGGAAGAGAAATAAGCCTCCCATTGAATATTCACTTGTTATAGTCTCTCATTCAGCAGTTGGAAGGAAAGGCTCTAATCGTCTTTCTTTTGCATCAGCTTTCTTTAAGAATCTTTACACACAGTGGGTACTCAATGAATGCTGTTGATTGACAAGCCTAGACAAGCAAAAAAATATTTAGTTGCAACTGAAGACTTTTTTGGCATGTGATAAAATAAACCCTTTCCTCTTTTAATTCTACATGAAGATGTTCCACAGATTTGCAGAGTTTACATGAAATTGACTGGAACTGTTGGTTAGCTTCCTAAAGGGTATAGCACCGGTGTGGTGATACGAGAAACTTAGGCCATGATTCTGTACAGTGCTTACCGCACACAGCACACTGGCAGATCTCCTGCCTGTGAATGGACACATCTAGGTAATAAAGACTTACATCTCTGTTAACACTGTAGCTCCACAGATCCAGAGATACTTCTTATTTAATTTTTTAAAAAATTTTAAATTTTTTGTTGTTGTTGTTTTTTTCTTATATAATTTTTTAAAATTTTATATTATTTTTACATCATTTTTCATTTTTGCACAACGTATGCATTTTCATCTTGGTTATAGTCCCCATACAATTCCCAGCCCCCTTGTTTTGATCCTACTCCCCCCACCACCCCGATAGTGTGACTCTGGTTTACACTATATGCTCCCTCCAATCCCAGGTGCATGAAACCTTCTCGAATTCTACATACCTCATTGTGAACTGGGAAACCAATCTGTTTTCTTTCAGCCATGAAATTTGCTACTCAGAAATCTACGTATTCATAATTTGAGAAGCTGTAATGATGCATTGTAACTGACAGATGATCTAATCTCTAGGCACATATTGCTTTGGTTTTACTTATTGAAGATGGAAGAGATTTCTCTCATTTCTAAGATGGATCTTTATATACTGCCTATGAATCATGGTGGCAGTAGGATAAAATTAAGAAATTCCATTGATTCAGTTATGAAGGACTTCATTGCTCACCATGCACAATAAAACTGCATCATTGTTTGCACATAATATACATATTTAAGAACATAATTCATTTCAGAATACACAGCATACTTTGTAATCATAGGAAAAGCCTTTAAAAAAAACTTCTTAAATTCCTTTGTGGTGAAAGCAATAGAAACAGCTTTGGCAAATAGTGGAAAGCCATATATCACGAGAAATTAATTAACTGAAGTTTATTGCTTCAAACACTTTAAAGTCAGTCAAATAATAATAAGCAAAATGATTATGTGTTGTATTTGTCTACCATCACAATCTTTTCAAGGGATAGAATATAGCAGTTTCCTCCTTTATAACATGGAAACATGCTATAACAATCTAGAATACATATAGATATAAAATATTTATTTATGCTCATATATATGCTTATATATGTCTAGAAACAACTGTCCTATTTTCTTTTATTTTTAAAAATTTATGTATACAAGAACTGGGGTACAGGACAGAGGTGCGGAGGCGGGTGAGAGGATTCACCAGAGAGAGTGGGGAACAGAAAGGCAAATCGACTGAAATGCACTGCTGAGGGGAGCAGCAGACAAGACAGGAGAGGTCTGCTGTGCCATGTGGGTTGCTCCCTGCCTGGCTGGTGATCTAACTCGAATTTGAGATGCAGAGGCTTTGAATTGCTTCACAGTGATCTGCTTAACCCTTTGTGCCATCAGGGAGGTCCTGTCCTATTTTCTTTTAAGGGAATACTCTCTCTGAAAAATACCTTAAATTAGCAGAATATTTTGACTAGAATATACATGTATCATATGCTTTATCTTAACTAAAATATATATAGTATATAAAAAATCATGATGCAGCCCTTTGTCCCCAAGTGTCTTCCTTTTTGTTCGATTAAGGACATGGTAGAAATAAATACAAGTATAATTTAAGCTCATCAAATGATTAAATAATTTGAAAATATTAAAAATTAATGCATAAAGTTTATGTATTTGGAGTTATTACATAAAAGAGTGTCAACTGTTACAGGTAGAGAAAGACAGTGCATTTTTTGAATATGACAAAAGCTGAATATACCTTGTATTATCGAATGCAGACCTGACTAATACTACATTTCTACTGTGGAGCACAGTAATTGGCTATTAACTTGCACTGTTCTATCTGTCAAGATCTGATATTTAGTTTTGTGAAAGACTGAGAGTCAAATGAATGAAAAATATAGCCAAGGATATCTCAATTTAAAAATGTTCTGTCCTATGCGGATCTTGTTCATCTATTGTTTCTGCAATTTGAACTTCTTTTCCATAAGTACACACATGTGCACATCATCCTTCCTTTTCCCTGTAAGGTTCAGCAATCTTCATCTTTAATTTCCTTATGATAAGTTGGCAGATGACGATAAATAAAATCCATTAGGTCTTTTGAATGCTAGAAAATGATCTCAAAAGATGCATATAGACTACATTATTATTAGAAAGAGACTGTGAGTGCATGTGTGTATGTGTTAGGGATGATATATTATTGGCATTCCAATCAGTGCCAATCACACATATCCAAGATGCACTGAGTGAATTTTTATCATCATAGTGCTGAGTTTCAGTGGCCCCATGCTATATAAACACTAGTTAGCAAGGTGATGTATGGTAAGTGCCATACGTGAGGAATAAATAGTTCTGTAGGTCTTAGAGGAAGGAAGATTGCTTCCTTTTTGGAGTATCTTAAGGGGGTTGTATAGCAATAAAATGGGGATTTGCAGTAGGTCTTAAAGGGTAGTTAAGATTTACTATAAAAGGAGGCATACAATCCAGGAAGGGGGAATACAAAGAGTGAAAATTGAAGAGACAAGGTTTTACATGGTAAGCTTTTTGTAAAGAAATAACAGGGACATAGGTATAGAAAAGGAAAGGATTTTTTCATGGTGGAGAGGGAATTTTTCTCTCCTGTATTGATAAGAATACAAAACAAAAATGGAAAATCCTGTATTCACTTATTTTGCACACAAATTTTTGTGCTCTAAGAATCAAATAATCAATGTGACTTTCATTATTCCAGAGTCACTAAGATTTTAGTTATACTTAAATCTTTTCTCCTCATGGGGAAGTGTGAGTAGAGCTAATCCTGTTTTTGACTTTAATCGGCTGTCTTTAGTTCACTAGTTTACTTTTCTTCAAACTGTTAAAGTACTACGTGAAAAACAGGTTTAGTAGCAAATAGATGATCCAAAAATGAATATTGTTCCTCAGTGAGTACAAGACTGCATTTCAATCATGTGTGTTCTTCAAGTGAACACACATTTCAAATAGAGAAGAAACTGGTGCAAAAGTGGTGTGTATGTGTGTGTGTGTTAATAATATCCTGATTTTCAGTGATGTTTTTACTTTAATGCTGACTTTTACCCAGTTGTCTAATGTGCAAAATTTATTCCAGTTTTTTCATTGACACAAATGACATAAAAGTGAAAAATTTTACAGATCTCTCTTTGCTTATGTGTATTTATCTGTATGAACATGTTTTAAATAAATGTTTTTTTCTTGTTAACTACTCATCCAGATAAGCAATAATGACACTAGATCAGCCAATGACACTAGATCAGCCAATGAATCCATGCAATTTAAGGTGAAGTTGTTTGGTGTCTTTTGGCTGATTTCCCTTTATTTTTTACATACATCCACATTTTGTTTTCATGTAAAGATGAAGTGACCATGGAGATGACCAAAAGCATTTGTAATGCTGTCTAGCCTAGTGAACATTTTGTTTTCCATCCATCTTTTAAAAAATGATTTGTATTATTTTAAATATGGATGCCTTTTGAAATTACCATGTTTAAATATAGAGCAGGAAATGCAGTTTTGTGATTTGTCACTTGAGTGTCTTGGTTGGGTGAAGGTATTTAGAACTAGAGGCTGTGACTGTAACTGAATGACTGTAGTCTTTTGTTTCATTTCCTGGCTTGTCCCCTTTGGGCTTCTCAGAATTTCTGCTACAATTATATACCTGATGAAAATGGAGATTACTTCTTGGCATGAATAGCCCACTGGACACTGTCCCAGAGTTGAGGGGTATTGCACTTTGTATTGAAGAATTATGGCTAAATCCCAGCTAATCCCGAACCTTCACAGAACTTCATCACTAGGATTAGGGTCCTGTGTTTTCGGTGTAATGAAATAGGGTGTATTTTGCAGCCATAGCAAACGGCCTTCTTTCAGCCAGAATCATCCCACAGATCTATTTCTTTCACTCTCGACATGGCTTAATACTTTTTTATTTGAAATCTTTAGCAAGTACTACAGCTTTCATGTTTCTTTCACAAACTGCCTGCTCTGTTTGGGGCATCATTACATGTGTGGTCCTGAATCTCAACAACTGGCGTTTGAGTCTCAACAACTGTTATGTTCATGAGTATTACCACTAATGGAACATTTTTATTGGTCTCGTCTTAATTTTGTGACTTTTATCTCTTTGTTGTATCACTTTTTGCACTTGCCAAGACTCCTCCCAGTTTACTTCTTTACCTGGTGTATTTTTCATGGAAATTTTATTTTTTAACTGAAATTGCTTCGTTTAGTTTTTTGAAGCATTTTCTTCTTCTAGATGGTAGCTCATTTCTATATATTATGAATGCATAATATTGGTTGACCCATCAACGGGGCTAAATAATGTTAGTTAAATTAATAAATGTCTACGCATTTATCTTTCCTCTTAACTTCATTCTGCCTCCATTTGTTGTCTTTCCTTTTGTCCAGAAAGTTCAAAGATTTTATTGAGGCCAATATTTTAGTGTCTTTGAAGAACAAAAACTTGCAACTCCTTCACATTTCCAAAATAGTAACCCAGTATATTACTGTAATTACCCTAACTGTTTTATCCTGTTCTATAGGTATGATATTAAGGAGAATAAAATGCTAAATAAATGTCCTTCCTCATTTTTAAACTTTTAATCACATATATCTAATTGTAGCTTTATGTATCTTGCAGAGTATTGTGATGATTAATGTCTGTTTAGTAATTTCAAAATAGCAAGGCACCCTGAACCCCCAAGGGGAGAAGACTTCTATAAATGTACATAATTACTGTTATAGCTTTCTGATTTGTAGAACTCAGAGAGAAAAATACCTATTCACATTCACATGATTATTATTGAAATTAATTAATTAATGTTTACAAAGCTGCCAGAATGTGAGGTAAAACACATTTTCTTTGCTATTTAAAGTGCATTTCAAAGGTGAAGAGGCAAATTGTGTTTGCAGTTTAGAATTATTTACTTCTTTATAGTGAATGTTCAGATAAATTGCTATTTTTACACTTGTCTTCCTCAACCACATGCCAGATACTAATAATACCCTTTTATACTTCTATCCTTAAAAAGACAGTATAATCTTTTACTATTTGTTTTTACAAGGTGAAAGTAACAGGCAATTCATAACACATTTCTTCTTTCCAAATGTAGCTCATTCTGAAACACATACAGGTCATTTTAGTCCTGTTTTTTTTTTTTTTTTTCCTTTGTTGACATGTTGACATGATAGACTTTATTTTGTCTTTTTAATGTGATTTTATATAAAGCTACTGATTTTTGACATTTTCTACCCTGATGGATGTGGATGGATATTACTGTTTTTGTTCTTTACTCCTGACTGCTGCGCATGACTTCACGTTGCTGCATTTTCATGAGCTCTGAGGGAAGCAGACAGACTACAGCATCTTGCCTTCTTACTGTATTTTATTTTATCTTGTGGCCTTTGAGGTCTTTGAAATTAAAACTAAGCTTAATTCATGATTTTTTTATTGGGTTCCCAATGTGAAATCTGGCTCTAAACTTGTCAGAGTATTGTGCTTCCTGTCTGAGTTTGCTTCTTCATTATCCCCTTATATTTTGTTTTTAATGGATTATAGCATACTCTTCTCAGTTGATATTAATCCTTTTTTGCTAATTTAGTGCAAATTACACAGCCAGCAATTGTGTAAAGGTACAGGGAGTACATGATTAACTATGGTATTTTTACACCAACTTCTAGTTTGTTAACTGGTGCCAAAGGCCAGGGCACAGCCAGGAGCTCTATTTCAATTAGCATCAAGCTGCCACCTGATTATTTTTGCATAATCCCTTGCTTGGCAAAAAGCTTTACAGAAAAAGTAAAATTATGCTTGTTATTCTTGGGCAGAGAGCATGGTTAATTTGTTCTAATTTCCCTCCCAGACCCCTGTGGTAAGTAGCCCTGAGGTTTTTTGTTTTTCTTTTCTGTTTAGGAATCTTTTTGTTAATAATGGATTTAAAAAATAGGGAAAGAGAAGCCACATTCACAAGGAAAGATCAGGTATATAACTGATTTGTAAAGTTATGTAAGTCTGGTAGGTTGAAGAAGATCACACGGTTTCTTTGCAGGTTAGGTAAGAATTATACTCTGTTATAGTAATAAAGACCAGAGAACATCGCTTAGCTTCCTCCTTCTGCCCTCAGGATACAAAATTAAATTTACTTCTTCTCAAGTGCTTTCCCAAATAAATATATTCTGATATGAAATTAGAACATCCGGCTGATCACATCAGCAATATGATGTATAAATAATAATTCTGCAAACCAGAAAAAAATTTCAACTTCGTCTAACTGATAAATATAACATATTTGACTTTATAGCACTTTAAGAACCCAAAAGAGATGAGATGACATCTTTGGGGAATAGAGTTGCATTTGAATTTTTTGGAGATAGTTAAATTTTTTAGGATATTTATTACTCTCTCAAAACTGACAAAATATTTCACAAGTATAGGGAAACACTGAAAGTGTAATGAAAACACAATGCCTAAGACTGCATAAATGTCTCTTGTTTTATTTACATTTTAGATCTTGCAAACTTAAATTACTGGATTTCTTCATTGTTTTGACAGAGCCATGCTAACAAAGTAATTTAATACTTCTTTTTTTTTTTTTTTTTTTTTTAAAGATTTTTTTTTTTTTTTTAACAGAGGCATGTTTTTCTTTATTTATTTGTTTGCTTGTTTGTTTGTTTTGTTTATACATGCACTGGGTACAGTCAGAAGCGCGGGAGGGTGAGAGAATTCACCAGAGCCAGAGCCGGGAGCAGAGCAGGCAGAAGGACCGAAGTACACTGCTGAGGGGAGCAGCGGGCGGCAGGAGAGGTCTGCGCACCATGTGGGACCCTCCTCCGGTGGCCGGGGAGCAGCCGGAGATTGAACCGGCACCGCAGAGGCCGCGGGCAGCTTCGCAACCCAGTGCTCTACCGCTGCGCCACCGGGGAGGCCCAATACTTCTTTTAAGGTGCTTTTAACTAGTGCTGGAGATACAAAGGCTAGTGGGGGCAGAAATAGACCTCAGTCAACATACGATTTGCTAGAAGTATACTTTGATTTCTTGACCTCAAGATTTGATAAAGAATATTTAGTTTGTTATTTTTATTTTTTAAAATATTTCATCAGAAGTTGGAGGGTAGTACCACATACATTTAGATACATGATTACATTTTAAAATAAACTGCTATGCAACTATTGTCATTCTCTGTAGTATGTGCAAACATTTGCTTGGCTCCTGGGTGTGTTATGAATTTATGTTCATTTAAAATAATACAGCCCATTTTCTCTAATAAAAGGTACTCTGCCTTGAATCCAGATGTTGATTTTCAAAAAAGAAAAGGTGTATATATAAATAGGCAGCCTTTATGATACTAACTGAAGTATATTTGTCTTTAAAAAGCATCAATAATATGTGAAAATGAATCATGCAGCACAACTCAGTTTGTTGTTGAAGAGTCTATTTCTGATTTTACTTTTTGTGTTACTTAGTGGAATCACTCATTGTCTGATTACTGTACTCCATAGAGTCAGTACAGTGCTGGATGGTATGTAATATTTGTATTGAATAAATTGGTTAAGGAATTGACAGTAAACTCAAAAGTCACAATGAAGTTAGTTATGAGGAAAAGAAAGCATCAAAATTGAAGTCGTTTAACAGTTTTAGCAAATATTGGAGAATTGAGTGCATTGAAATTTCTCATCCTAAAGAATCACAGATTTCACTGAACTTTCTTTAGAACTAGACCAAATGGAATAATCCTTTATGCTCAGGCAAGAGCTTCTCTATTCAACTAGAGGAATAATCCTTTAACTTTCATGTCTGTATCCCTGTTCAAGCAATTAATTTTGTAATGCCTACAGTGTTTCTGGGGTTGCTGCCTTGTTTTTTTTATTTAGCACTTCCATTGTTCATGGACCCATGTATAGCACACCTACAAGTAAATTATTCAGGCAGGGAAGAAGGTGTTCACATGTGTGTATGTGTCGTAGGATGTTCTGAACTCAGTAAATGTTAAGAAATATCACAGATTTGATAGCATTTTTGAAGAGTTCTAGGAGAATGAGTATTGTAATGTATTGACACTGATTCATTTTATTAGGAGTTAATGATGTACGATTATGAAAAATTACATAGCAGATAAGAATTAGCCCTTCTCCACCCCGCCCCCAAAGAGTTAAATCATATAGGGACACTATGAACTTGAGGGGGGGAAGTGAGTTAGTGAATATTAACTTGTTTAAACTTACTGATGATCAGTCTACTTTCCTTCAATGACTAAACTTATTTGGAGAAATGTGTATTATTTCTAGTGATAAATGATGAAGAATGGGTGAAAGAAACAACAGAGAGGTCTTTCATACTTGCAGATTGAAGAATCATTAAACATTATATATTTAGACAACACCACTGAGATAGTTGACTCATTGTGGATTCCCATGAGCAAAAGTTTGGCGAAGACAGTCTGAAAAACCAGAACAGATGTCAATGTTCACATTAATAGAAGAAAAGAATTACTATGGTGACAGGTGTGTGGCATTAGGAAGAAGTTCATACCATGCATAAAATGATTATAACTATAAATGGATGCGTAAGTGATGTTAGAAAATCAGCAAAGACTAGATAATTTAAAATATCTGTCCTTTCTTACTCAGGTAATTCAGAAATGTCTTGCTGAACAAAATTAGTTTTTGGACAATGATAGTTGTCAATTTTTATTTTATCTTTGAAATAGAGTTTTAATGTGTGTTTAAAACCTGATTAGGACAGAGATTTATTAGTGACAAATACAGAATAAATCTTTCTGGGTTTTTATGAAAATCAGTGATCAACTTAATTGTCAATGTTTGTATATAAGCTGAAACTTCATCTGTTTCTAGTAACTTTTTTTTTTTTTTTTTTTTATAGAGGCATGCTTTATTTATTTGTTTGCTGGTTTGTTTGTTTTTTTTTTGTTTATACATGCACTGGGTACAGTCAGAAGCGCGGGAGGGCGAGAGAATTCACCAGAGCCAGAGCGGGGAGCAGAGCAGGCAGAAGGACCGAAGCACACTGCTGAGGGGAGCAGCGGGCGGAAGGAGAGGTCTGCGCGCCATGTGGCACCCTCCTCTGGTGGCCGGGGAGCAGCCGGGGATCGAACCGGCGCCGCAGAGGCCGCGCGCAGCTTCGCAACCCAGCGCTCAACCGCTGCGCCACCGGGGAGGCCCTGTTTCTAGTAACTTTTTAATTTTACTTATGTGTCCTCGACTTAAACGAGTTTTTTTTTTTTTTTTTAAAGATTTTTTTTTTTTAAAGATTTTTTTTTTTTTATTTTTATCTTTTGTAGCTAAATGTGTTTCCTGGAGACAGCACAAGGTTGGGTTTTGTTTCTTAATCCAGGCTGCAACTCTGTGTCTTTTTATTGAAGAGTTTAGTCCATTTACATTTAGAGTTAATATTGATATGTTAGCATCTGTATTTGCCATTATGTTTGTCTTTCCTTTGATTTTATTTATTTATTCTTTTAATAACTTTTTTTTTTTTCTGGTCTTCTTTCGTTGTTATTCGTCCCTCTGAGGTTCTGGCTTTAGGATTCCTTGTAGTATTTTTTGGAGTGGGGGTTTAGTCGTAATGAAATTCCGGAGTTTTTGTTTGTCTGGGAAGGTCCATATTCTTTCTTCATGGAGGAAAGAGAGCTTTGCGGGATAGAGTATTCTTGGTTGGCATCTGTTTTCTTGAAGTCTGTTGACTATGTCCCTCCACTCTCTCCTTGCCCGTAGTGTTTCTTCAGAGAAGTCTGATGTCAGCCTGATTGGTTTTCCTTTGAATGTTATCTGTGTCTTCCCTCTTGTCAGCTTCATTATTTTTTCCTTGTCCTGGATTCTTGGGAGCTTTACTATTATGTGTCTTGCTGTGTTTTTCCTTTCGTCGTGGAAGTTTGGTGTTCTCTTGCTTCTTGTATATCAATTTTCAGCTCCTTCTTCGCATTTGGGAAGTTCTCTTCAATTATCTCCTGGAATATTTTCTCTGTTCCTACATCTCTCTCCTCTCCTTCTGGAATTCCTATAACTCTTATATTTCCTTTCCTCATGGAGTCAGATAGTTCCCGAAGTCTTTCTTCATTCTTTTTTCCTTCGTACTTCTCTTTCCTTTTCTGTTTTGGTTCTTTTTATTTCTGTGTCTTCAAGAGTACTTATTCGTTCTTCCATTTCATCTATTCTGCTTTCATTGCTTTTCCCAGAGTTCTTTAGTTCCTCCATTAATTCTTTGATCTCCTGCATTTCTTTTATTTCCCTCTTTAGGGACTCTATTTCCTTCTTCTGATCTATCACTTTTTTAATCATGGCAATTTTAAATTCTCTTTCTGGAAGGCTCAGAAGTTCTTCCAAGTTGCTGTCGTTGCAATCTGGGGAGTGGTTTTCTTTTTGTGGTGTGCTTCTTTCCTTAGGAGTTGTTAGGTTGCGTGTGGTTCTCCTACTCCCTACTGTCTGTTTTCTAATTTGTCGTATGCGTTGGGACACTGTGTTGCTCGGACTGACTGGCATCTTGGGTGAACTTCTCCGCTCCCCTCTGGCTCTTCCAGGAGCCATCTCTGTCTTCTGGGGGAGCTTTCTGCTGGTTTTAGGCAGTTTTTACTGAAGAAATGTCCCTGTTCTAAAATGGCGAAGCGGGATGCAGTCCCTGTGCCTCCGGTTTCAGGCACACTCTCCTGCGCCCCCGGTCTGCCCCGGACGTGGGTGCCTGCTCCCTCTGTGGGCTCAGACTGCTGGTCGGAAGGGGCCTGGCGTGGGGTGGGCTAACTTCCCGGCTGGCCACTGGGTCCTCCAGAGGCCTTCTGCCCTTTTCAAGCAGTCTTAAGAAATTTCCTGTTCTATGGGGTGTTAGTGACTTTTTTTTTCCTGGTCGCTAGGTGGCGCCAGAGATCTCTCCTATTGTCCTTTGGGGGCTGTTTTTCGCCCCCCCCACCCCGTGGGACAGGGAACAGAGCGGGAATGGTAGGGTACACCTCAACAGCTTTGGGGTGCTGTGTCTGCCTTGTGCCCCACCGTCGTGGGGAACCCACGCCCCTAATTTCGTGCCCCGGGTCTCAGTTCAAAGCCCTCAGGTCCAGGACGCGGGCTGTAGCCCAGTTCAGTGGCGCGGGAATGGCGCCTTTTGCACCGCTCCCGTGCCTGGGCGCCTGGTTCCTGCTTACTCAGGGAGGGACCTTCACCTCAGTGAGGACCTTTGCGCGTCTCCCCGCAAGCCTAGGTCGCAGGCGCGGGGACCTGGGCCGCTGCGATCCCGGTCCGCGTTTTCTTTTCAAGTGCGCCGAGCGCGCCGCTTTCCCGCGCCAGCTTACCGGCAGCCTGGGCTGTGTGCGCGTCTCCCGGGGTCTTTGTTCTTCTCTAATGGCGCCCGGAGCCGTTCGCTCTCCGCCGCGGCGAATCCTGCAGGGTTCGCCTCAGCTCCCGTTCACGGGGTGTGGTGGCTGCACACTCACAGTCCTGCTTGCTGTGTCGTTTGTTCTTGTTGGTCGTTTTAGTTTGTTGTTTTCCTCCTCTCTGCCGGTCGGAGAGTGCCGCCTCTGTGGGCGGGGGGAGGGGAGCAGGGTTCTGCGCTTCCCTCCCTTCTGGTCCTCTTTTATGGCCACTTTCTTCTTCGGGTAGTTTGCTGGAGTCACCCGTTTATCTTCCGTGTCCCAGTTCTCTCTGGGACCTGCCGCTTTTCCTCCCTATTAACTTTTTTTAATGGGAGATCTTACTCGCAGCGTCTCCTCGCCGCCATGTTGCTCCGCCCCTCTCTAGGCAACATTTTAATTTTAAAGATTTATTTATTTATTCATACAAGCACTGGGCACAGTCAGAAGCACGGGAGGGTGAGAGAATTCACCAGAGCCAGAGCAGGGAACAGAACAGGCAGACTGACGAACTACACTGCTGAGGGGAGCAGGGGGCATGGCAGGAGAGGTCTGCACGCCATGTGGGACCTTCGCTGATGGCCAGGATCGAACCGGTGCTGCAGAGGCTGTGGGCAGCTTTGCAGCCCAGTGCTCAACTGCTGCGCCACCAGGGGAGACCCTAAACTGAGTTTTAATTGGAAAAGAAGAGTTAGATTTACCTGGTTAATAACTAAATCAGTAGTTCAGAATCACTTTCAGAGTGGTGTTAATAAGACGATTAGGTAATAGAGAGAGGTTGGATAACAGGTGCATATTTATAATTATGTTCTTAAGGGTAGGTTGGAAAAGAGCTGCTGGAGTCTTTTGCTATGTTTGTTGTTTTTTTTTTTTATTTTGCTAACTTTTTTGAATATAAATTTAGGCCCTGTCTTGTATGGCTGGTACATCTTCCTTTATATTTCTGAGGGAGGAAGCTATATGACAATTTACATGTTCCTGTGGGGGAACTTTGTGGAATTTCTTGACAATCAAAGAGACTTAGTTACAAGTTTCCTGGGAGGTAGGGAGTGTAGCCTTGAAAAGAGTCAAGATTATGGAAATTTCCCCATTTTTCTCTACCTAATCTTGACATTATAATTTATTATTTAATTGCAATTTGGGTGAAGCCATTATAGTATGTTTTATCTGACTTCTTTCCTTTTTCTACATAATGTGGTTTCACTGAATAATTAAGATACTGTAAAACTCAATTCTAGGAATAAAACTAAAGGCAAATAAGCAAACAAAAAACTTATTGTCAAACCACTCATGTAGACTATGTCTGATTTAGTTATATTTATAAAAATTATAATAAGATATATTCTTTCCATTCGTTTTTATTCACTACTAAGTGTATTTTGATTATGCAGGGTTTGTTTAATCACCATGTTCATGTCTTTATTGTAGCATAATTATATATACCTTTTAAGAATATATTCCTATATAAATATTTAAGAATTTATCATGATTGCAGCTCATTGTAAGACAAAGAGTAAAAAAAAAAAATGAAGAAAATGTAAAATAATTTTGGAAGTTATAAAAAGTAGCTTAAAGGCTACAAAGAAACTGAATAATCAGCATTAAGGAAATTTCGGTTGTCCAAAAAACCGATAGTTGAGGTTTGTCATAAAGACTTTGGGATTGGAAAAGGTGAAAAGAACACATAAGAATTATATTTTGGGGCCTCCCCGGTGGCGCAGTGATTGAACGCTGGGTTGCAAAGCTGCCCGCAGCCTAGGCAGTGCCGGTTCGATTCCCGGCTGCTCCCCGGCCACCAGAGCAGGGTCCCACATGGCGCGCAGACCTCTCCTGCCGCCCGCTGCTCCCCTCAACAGTGTACTTCGGTCCTTCTGCCTGCTCTGCTCCCGGCTCTGGCTCTGGTGAATTCTCTCACCCTCCTGCGCTTCTGACTATACCCAGTGCTTGTATAAATAAATAAATCTTTAAAAAAAAAAAGAAAGAAAGAAACAAAATCTCATTAAAAAAATTATATTCTGGACCAGAAATAATGACTCAAAAATTCATTGTGTGTAGGAGACAAAATAAACATGAGTAGAGAGCTGTTTCATTTTAAATTTTAATATGTTGAAATTATGGCACTGAGAATGACTATGAGAAATCCTAGTGGTAGGCAGGAAAGAGCAAAGCTTTATCTGTCTTGAAAGCAGTAACTAAATTAAAAAGAAAATAGTGGAAATAGTGTACACTGCTACAAAAATAGAAGCAGCAGAAAATAACCAATTATAAATCATTCAATAAATATTATTCCTTTTTTCACTTTACAAATCTAATTGATCTACAAAGAGTAATTTTTTTTCTCAAAGTTGCTACTTCTACTCAATTCACTGTATATTCTTTCTGCTTCACTACTCAGGTTCTAACTTTGACTAAATTCAAATAATTCCGTTCTCCCTCCTTATCCTGCCAGACTTAGAGGAGGGAGCATCTACTGCTGCTAGATCCTGAATACTTCACCATCCCCTGTTGGCTCCCATAGGCCTTCACATGCTTCTGTAGATTGCCTGTTAATTGCACTGCCAATTAGCTCATATGCCAAGAGCCTGAATCATATAAAGATAAATACCAGTGATGAGGAGAAGCTCAGATACTAATCCCTAGAAGTAGTTCAGATAGTCGTCTCAGTGTCTTAGTTTGTTTGGATAATAGGAGAATGTGCCTTCTCAGAAGATTTTTGACATTGAGAATTGTGGTACAACTCATTCCAAATCATTCCAAATCATTCAGTACAAATCATTAAGAGTGTATTAGCGGGCCTCCCCAGTGGCGCAGCGGTTGAGCGCTGGGTTGCGAAGCTGCCCGCAGTCTCTGTGACGCCGGTTCGATCCCCGGCTGCTCCCCGGCCACCTGAGGAGGGTCCCGCATGGCGCGCAGACCTCTCCTGCCGCCCGCTGCTCCCCTCAGCAGTGTACTTCGGTCCTTCTGCCTGTTCTGCTCTCCGCTCTGGCTTTGGTGAATTCTCTCACCCTCCCGCGCTTCTGACTGTACCCAGTGCTTGCATAAATAAATAAATAAATCTTTAAAAAAAAAAAAAAAAAAAAAAGAGTGTATTAGCATCAGAAATCTTGGCAAAATACCTTTACCTAAACTGCATAAGTTTAAAATACACTTAATCCATGGGTAGTGCTAGAGCCATTACTTCCAAGCTTCTTCTTTGTAACACTTAAAATGTTTTCTCCCTAGAATTTTATTGTGTTACTTGAGTTCCCATGGCCAGGTACCAAATTAGAGCTTAGGGCTAAGAGTTAGGTTTCTTCACCTTTTTTTGTTGCTTGGATCGATTGTGAGTGACCCATCTGCATGACAATTTTTTTTAAAGATTCATTTATTTATGCATACAAGAACTGGGGTACAGGTCAGAGGTGTGGAGGTGAGAGGATTCACCAGAGTGGGGTACAGGCCAGAGGTGCGGGGGTGGGGGGATTCACCAGAGACAGAATGGGGAACAGGACAGGCAGATCGACTGAAGTATACTGCTGAGGGGAGCATTGGGCGAGATAGGCGAGGTCTGCTGCGCCATGCGGGTTGCTCTCTGGCCGGCTGGGGATCGAACTTGCTATGCTTAACCTCTTGAGCTATGAGGGAGGCCCCTGCATGACAATTTTCTTGCCATTTGTTCAATCCGTTTTTATTCATACTGGTGTGGTAGAGATAGTCAAACTTCCCTCAACATTGCCTTCTAGACTCCTTTTGAAATATCCATCTATAGATAAACTGTCCCACATAGTAAATAACTTGCACTTGGTTTGATTCTTAACCACTTTTACAAAATCTTTTTTCTTCCTTTATATCTTTTTTTAAATAAAAATAAAGTTAGCTCCATCCCTTATACAATTTTATTTCTCCAAGTTTTGCAGATATTTATTGATGCTGGCGTTGTATTACAGCTTTACTTTAAGCCTCAAATCAGTTATGTGTATATATATATATTAGCAATCCATTCCTCTTGGATTAAAAAAAAACAACTAAAATTTCAAAGTTAAAAATTAAATTTGACAATGTTAACATTAAAATTCTACTGCACTGGGTTCCTAACTCCTAAAGGATAGTGGCAGGTAGCAAACATTGATGAAATACTCATTTTGAGGATTAATGTAAGATAAAAATACACTATTTTCCTACAAATTGTGTCATAAACAATAAAATAGGAATGTTCATTTTGAGTTAATGGAGTCATTATAACATATTTGCAAGGATAATAATGTCCTTAAGTGCACAAGCACTTCATACATTGTGATGGATATAAGAGAAATAAACAGTATCAGGATTTGTTTTGTCTTACATATCCTTTTCTCTTAAGAGACAGAAGAATTTATTTATGCTGAGATAAGATGATTTATTATAATAATATGTTATATAGTAATTTTTTTTAGTTAAATTCTTTCTATTGGTCTCCATATGTAAACAACAAAATGAAATGACATTTATTTTTTAACAAAACAAGACAGAAAGTAAACATTAACCTCTAGCCAGAACAGGGTTAATTCAGGTTATTTAAAAAGAACATTTAAACACTTAAAAATATGTTTTTATAATATATTTTATTGATTATTCATTTGGGTCAGTAAAGTTATTTTCTGGGCAATAAGGTGGGGTGGACATCATGATTGATGCTTAAGAAAATATATAAATAAGATGTGAATCATCACCCAAACTCAAGCTGCAACTTTTGTCCATATGACCAAATCATGTGTAGTTCTGAGTTGCAGTAAGTGATGTGATGTGCCTGCATAAAGTCCTCCAGAGTTGTTAGCTGTTTTGGACAAGATTTTACTGATACTTGTAGATAGAACATTCCCACCTACTACAAAATAACATCTAAGTATTATTGAAAATCATTTGTTTTATAATGAATTTGTTCTTATGACTAGCTTTCTCATAAAGAAAGGACAATTTAAATAATGGTATCAGCCCAGACTGTTTAGTTGTTTTGGGAAAGGATTTATATTAGTCTACAGGTTGTTTTTTTTTTTTCCCAGATCTTATCACATAAGACACAAAAATACCTACTCTAACAGGATGCTTTTATATTGATATGGAAGTGATTTGAATTGTGCTGTTTGAAGATACACTAGAGCCGATTTGAATTCAAAATGCCGTTATCGTTATCCTCAAAGAAATTATTTGGTTTAACAATAGCTTTCCTTCTATAAGAAAGAAAAAATAAACTTGGAAATATCTAATGATTAATATAAATGATTTGAGCACGAATACAGTTGCTGAGCAACTAGATAGAATTTTAAAAGTCTAAGCTCCAGAGAAGCAAGAAGCTCAGTTTGTAGTAGTTCTGGATGCATTTTTCTTCATTTTAAAAGTAAAATATAGAGAAAACATTGATTTTGTGATACTTTTAAATGTATTTAATGTTTCATTAAAAATTAGATTCAAAGAGTGAATTTTATTGGCACAAACATTGATTATATATGAGTTGTTGTATTTGGTACTGTAACTATCTGTCTTAGCATTGCAATTAAGATATTGCTAGCCCTTTACTATTTTTTCTCTCAATTTGGTAATTTATTAGTTAGTAGAAAACTAATAAAATTGTGATATGTGGGAAACCACTATTCTCATGGGAAAATTTGCATCATGGAAAAATTAAACATTGAATTAACAAAAGAATAAATGATCAGCTTTTAAAACAAAACCAGAGAAATGTTTCTTATAGTCTAATTTAAAACTTGAAATTTCTAGGCCATTATTTGCTTAATGTTATTATTTAAATATCTTATAGTATTGTGGCTAAGTTTTTGCATATGTGCACATAATTTTCAAAAATATTTTTACAAGCTGTGACTAATGCCACAAATTCTCATTTTGACATCTAATGGAGAAAAATCATGAAATATTCATGATGATTTCATTCATCTGTGTTTCTATTTTGCTTTTTTTGTCGGGTTGGGGGAAGGTTGTTACACAACAACCTAATCCAAAATCATGAAGAATTACTTCCATGTGTTTTTCTAAGTGTTTTATAGTTTTAGTTCTTAAAGTTGTGTCCAAAGGTTAATCCATAGAGAGCTAATTTTTATGTATTGTGTGAGGTAGGGATCCAAATTCATTCCTTTGCATGTGAATATACAGTTGTCTAATACACTTTGTTGAAAAGACTGTCTTCCTCCCATTGAGTTGTCTTGGCACCCTTGTCAAAAATGAATTGACCACAAATGTATGGGATTATTTCTGGACCTTTAGTTCCACATTATGCCAGTATCACCTAGTCCTAGTTATTGTAGCTCCTTAAGTTTTGAAATTGGGACATGTGTTTCCTCTAATCTTGCTGTTTGTTTTTGAGATTGTTTTGGCTTTTCTGGGACCATGTGAATTTTTTAATCAAATTTCTACCAAAATGGCAGTTGGGGGTTTGGGTATGGACTGCTTTGAGTTGTTCCATCATTTGGGGGAGTATTTTCATTTTAACAATATTATAAGACTTGTGATTAATGATATTGGCATGTATTTCCATTTAATTATACCCTTTTAAAATTCTGTAGAATGTTTTCTAATTTACAGTTTGTGAGTGTTTCAGTTTTGTTAAATTTATTCTTATGTATTATATCCTTGATTTTTTAAAAGATTTATTTTTGCATACAAGAAATGGGGTACAGGCCAGAGGTGTTGGGGGTGAGAGGAATCACCAGAGACAGAGTGGGGAACAGAATAGGCAGCCTGGCTGAAATGTACTGCTGAGGGGAGCAGTGGGCTAGTCAGGAGAGTTCTGCTGTGCCATGTGGGTAGCTCCCTTGCTGGGGATTGAACTTGTGTTGCAGTGGCTGTGGATAGCTTCATAGGTTGCATCTTCACCCCTTGTGCCACCAGGGAGGCCCGATATCCTTGATTTTTTAATAGAAATTTGAATAAAAAGGTTTCCTTAATTTAATTTTCACAGTTGATTGTACTCATATAGAAATATTTCATTTTTGTACATTTCGTCTTATATCCTGCTATCTTGTTAAACTCATTTATTAGTTATTAGTTTTATTAGTTCTAATAGTTATTTTAGTAATTCCTTATGAGTTTCTAGAAGCAACATCAACCCATCTGCATATAGAAATAGTTTACTTCTTCCTTTCCAGGTTGATTCATTTTCCCCCCTTGTTTAATTGCTATAACTGCAACCTCAAGTGAAGTGTTAAATGGGAGTAGACATCCTTATCTTATTTCTAACCTTAGAAGCAAAGTACCCAGTTTTTATCATCAAATATGTTAGCTTTAGAGGCCTCTGAGGTGGCCTAGGGATTAAATCTGAGCACTGTCACCTCCATGGCCTGAGTTCAATCCCTGGTGGGCTAAGGAGCTATCCCACATGGTACAGCAGAACTGTCCTGACTTGCCAGCTGCTCCCCTCAGCACTGTACTTCAGTGACTCTAACTACTCTGCTCCCCATTCTGTCTCTGGTGAATCCTCTCACCCTCCACACATTTAGCCTATACCCCAGCTCTTCTATGTAAAAATAAATAAAATCTTAAAAAAAATAAACACGTTAGCTTTATTCATAAATGCTCTTCACCAGATTGAGGAAGTTCTTTTGTATTCATTCCTAGTATTTTGAGCATTTTTATCATGAAAGGAAGTTGGATTTTATTAAATTGTTTTTCTGTGTGTATTGACAAGATCATATAAAGGTTGTTTTTTATTCTGTTCCTATATTAATTGATTTTGAAATATAATGGTTTTAGTGAATTCTTGAAGAATTAATGAATTCTTCATCAAATGGTTTAAGGGACCCCTATACTATGGCATCTCTAATTTGATTAATGGATTATAACTGTTGTTTAAAAAAATATACTAAAATTAACTTATTTTCACCA
Source organism: Talpa occidentalis (assembly GCF_014898055.3). Lineage (NCBI taxonomy): Eukaryota > Metazoa > Chordata > Mammalia > Eulipotyphla > Talpidae > Talpa > Talpa occidentalis. Next base: position 23,144,485 of record NW_023604295.1, read on the forward strand.
CTGATTAATAATTTAACTTGAGAATATTTTTACTCACATTTAAAAATATCTCACTGGGCATTTTTGGATATGGGATCAGGGTTTTATTAATTTTTTATTGTTTTGCAAATTTTAAATATTCAAATCTAAACCCATACCTATTAGGTAATATGCTTTTTTTTAAATACATGATGATATATACTGAACTTAATCATGTGCAAAGTGAATTTTCAGTTGTTGAGGCAAACATTTTACCTGAGTTAAAATGTGAATGCTGCCTTCTGTTCATATGTTCAATGAAAACATATTGTCCCTACACTTGGTACAAACCCATGCAAGTTTTGAGGACATTCCGTAAACAAAACCAGCAGGATTTGTGCTTTTATGAAGCTTAAAGTATAGTATGGAGACATATGTTAAACAAATGACAAAAAAAACCCTAAGTGTATATTTTTGATTGTTATAAGTGCTGTAAATAAAATACAAGATGGGAAATTATAAATTAAATTTTTTGGAATATGGGACAGAGAGTGAAAATTGCCAGTCATCCAAGATTATCCTTGAAAAATCTCTTAATGGCCTGTAAGTTATAACATACTTACCTTTTATATATATATATTCTGTATAGAAATTGTATGATGTAGATACCAAATTAGAAGATTTTGGGATAAAGAAGAGGATAAAATGGATATCTTTGTGGATATTACATCTGTTTAAAGAAATAACTGAAATTCATTAGCTGAAGAAAATGTGTATGGAGAAATCTAAACTATTCCTACTTTCCTGGAATGATTTGTTCCTTTTCATTTGATCCAAATTCTTTCTATATAAGAGCGGTTCAAATTCTGACTTTGCTATTTGGGCAATTAATTAGTCTTTCAAGTTTTCATTTTACCATCTGTTAAAAAGGAAATAATTATAGTCCCTGCCTCATAATGTATTTGATAAAATTAAAATGAGATAATCCAAGTAAGTTATTAATGTAGCATCTGGTACATATTAGGCTTTAATACATGTTAGCTACTTGGGCTACTAAATTTATGGTATCCTTTTGGCTGTCAAAATAGGAAATTATTAAACAGATAAAACAAAAATGGTTGCTGTATTGGTCAAAGTGAGATATGAGGAATGTTATGTTTTATACAGATTTACACTATTTCTCTCTTTAACTTGGATATTAGAAAGAAAATGATGTATCTCTAAAGATTAATTGCTCTGAAATTGTGGTGATTATTTTACTGATTTGGTTTAGTTTATAGTACATGTAAGTATGACTTGTTGATTCCTGTCTAGTAATCTTAACACAAAATATAATAGTACTATTTATGTCATCTTATTAACTTTAATGATATTTGTCATCTTATTAACCATTGATACTTTAGTACTATTTATGTCATCTTATTAACCATTGATAATTATCTTTTTTGTTTTGTCACAAGTAAGACAAAGAGTTAATATTTGATGTGTTATTATGTGTCATTTTGAGTCTTTTGTGGTGTCAATTGTTCCATATTTTGAATCTTTACTCATTAATTTTTCTTAGACCTTTTTTATGCAAGAGCATAATCAACTTACTGTGAAATAGAAAAAAAAAAAACATGTAGAAGAAACCACTGGAGAACTCAATGAATTGTTTCATCAAATTTGTCACCTCAGATTATAATCCCAATTTAAAAACAAAGGGAAATTTGATATAATTTATAAGTGTCAAGAAAAAATTCTCCTTCATTTATATAGAGATTTTATTGAAAGTGTACTTTGACCTAAAGTACCCAAGTAATCACCTAATCACCCAAGTTTTCTATAATCTATTTTAGGACTGAATTATCTTATTCATTGTTAAAGTGAAGCAACTCACTTTTTTAAGTTCCAGTATCTTCTCTGTCTCTGTAGCACAAATAATTGTTAACCATTGAAAAGTGTTCAGTTTAAAATAATTGTTTGAGTATAATCATAGCATCACTAACTTATTGGATGATACCCTTTCTCTATTTATCACTAATTCTTTGTAACAGGTTGCCCTGATCCCAAAGCTGACTTTAACCTGGAATTCAGTAGGAAGGATCTGTGATATGTAGTGCTCTTCAGAATAATACCAGTGGAAGTGAGGGAAGAAAACAGGAATAGACCAAAGGAGAAGTCAAACTGCTCCACTGTCTTACTGACAGTTTCAGTCAAATGAAGGGAGATCTGAAGCTGGAATGACCTTTGGGAATTGTCATGATTCAGGCTGAGAGGGAGAGTACTTTTTATTTCTGTGTGTCAGTCATTTGACATGGGATGCCCAAGATAACTTCTTGAGCTAGGTGATTCTCCATCTATGGATATTAGATATCTCTATCTGTGTGTTTACTTTAAAGTGGTAACTGCTGAGGGTTGTCTACTAATAGCACTCCCATGAACAGCGCAAAATGGATTCTATAAATTCTGTATTGAAGATGCTATTATTCCCAGTTTACAATGATCAAAATCGGTACTTTTCCAGTCACATAGATCATAACTACCTAAAATGGGATTCAAAACTAGGATTACCTGACTCCAGAGACCAACACTTCCCTCTGTCCTTCCTCACTTGTGTGGTGATAGTTATTTCAGAGATATATCAATGTTTTTCAACCTGAGAATATTTTTACTCACATAAAAATATCTCACTGCGCATTTTTGGATATGGGATCAGGGTTTTATTGAATTTTTTTGTTGTTTTGCAAATTTTCAATATTCAAATCTATACCCAAACCTATTAGGTAATATGCTTTTTTTAAATACATGATGATATATACTGAACTTGATCATGTGCAAAGTGAATTTTCAGTTGTTGAGGCAAACATTTCACCTGAGTTAAAATGGTGAATATAAGTTAATTTTAGTATAATTTTTTTAAACAACAGTTATAATCCATTAATCAAATTAGAGATGCCATAGTATAGGGGTCCCTTAAACCATTTGATGAAGAATTCATTAATTCTTCAAGAATTCACTAAAACCATTATATTTCAAAATCAATTAATATAGGAACAGAATAAAAAACAACCTTTATATGATCTTGTCAATACACACAGAAAAAACAATTCAATAAAATCCAACTTCTTTTCATGATATAAATGCTCAAAATATTAGGAATGAATACAAAAGAACTTCCTCAATCTGGTGAATGGCATTTATAAATGGCCATTTGATAAAAAAGAAAGGATTACCATCATTATCCCCAATTATAGATTAGGGGACAGACAAAAAGTGATTGGAACTTTCATGCAGTAAGGAGATAGATGATAAACTAAAAACGAAACTTGAATCTTTAAGTCTAGAGTATGGATGCAGCACTTTTCATTAAAGATTCATTCATTAAAAATGTGTGTGTATTTTAGTGTTTCAGCTTTTAGAGGATTTGAAATTTTATTAGCTCACGTATGAGATTTTTATAAAGTGTTACTTTAATTGAATAAGAATCTACCTCTTGTATCAGCATTTTTACCACCTTTTTGTCTTCATGAATATCATAATAGTCATCCTTTGATATATTCAACTTATGCTTCTAGTTAACAAAAATGTATACAGAAATTGCACAGTGAAGTGAAAAGCACTGATAACTCTATTGGATAGGACATACATTTGTTAGTAATAGGTTCTGGTTGTTGCCCATATAAGCCACTCAGCTGTGTCCAAGATGAAGCATAATAGCCACCCCATTTTATCAGATATGGCATTCACTGGATGGATACAGAATTTAATTTGTGTTAAAATATTCTTTTTCTGTTTTTCTGTTTCCCTGTACATATTTTTCTTTTGTAATTGGGTTGCTTGACATGTGGCCATGCTGATAGCTTCAGTAAGTCTTTTTTCCATGAATTTGTACTTAGCAAGTATATACAAGTAGTCTAAACACTAGAAATAGAAGTGAGCAGAACAGACTTTAGCAATAAAACTCTAGTTCTTTATTCCTTCATTCCTTTTTTATATATTATTTTTAATATTGGGTTTTACTTTTTGTTTCCTTCTTAGTTATAGATAATTACTGAGATTTTTTTTAAAGATTTATTTATTTATGCATACAAGAGCTGGGGCACCTGCCAGAGATGCGGGGCGGTGAGAGGATCCACCAGAGACAAAGTGGGGAACAGAACAGGCAGACTGACTGAAATACATGGCTGAGGGGAGCAGCAGGCAAGACAGGAGAGGTCTGCCTCACCATATGGGTTTCTCCCTGGCTGGTTGGAGATCAAACTTGTGCTACAGAGGCTGTGAGGTGCTTAACCCCTTGCGCCACCAGGGAGGCCCAATTACTGAGATTTGAAATATTCACATAAAGGTATCTTCCACGTAAAATAAATCTATAAAGAAAGAAGAGTTAAATTTCTATATAACTCTAGCACTAAAAACAATACTTTCCTTACCACTTTCATATATATGTGTATGCATATGTATAGGCACATATATACATACATATTTGTTTGTGTATAGATATATACACATACATTTATACATACAGTAATAACAACAGAATTTAATACAAAGCTCCAACTGAGCTACCAAATGGCCAATCCTAAAGCATAGAATTTTATATTCTGACCATTAAGATAATCTGGCTTTTGAATGTTTGTATGGGTATCTTAAAAATAATACCTACCTGAAATTTTAGTGTTTTTTACAAGTATGAACACTATCAGTGGGAAATGAATAATTTGGTATTTTGATTCTTTTAAGTAGAAAACATTCATATTAGAATTCTTACACAACTATTATTTGACATAACAAATTCATTGTGAGCATTGGCATTTATTAAATAGCTCAGTAAAAAGTGAATTAATTCCCCATTATATAAGAATTAATGGTTAAAATATTCATTAAACAAGGCCTCACTGTGTCTCCTCCTTTGCAATATGTTAATGTATATTCATTTCTACTGTGTAATATACTTAGCTGCAAATAATTGATGAAGCAAATGAAAACAAAAACAAACAAAACTGAAGATTCAACTGTCTAGTGTACTTTAAGGTTTTCTAGAATATTTCTTTCATGAATACATATGTGCTAGATATTGCATTTTATATGCATCCCATTATAGAACTATGAAAATAATGTAAATAAAAGTCAATAGAACTACCCACATGTAATAGGAATAATTTATTATTCAAGTTTGCTGAAATTTCCGTCTTCCAGGGACCTGCCCATACCTGTCTTTTTTAAACCATTGTGAAATAATTCTGTTTATTTTTTTTTTAATTTTTTTGTCCTTGTTAATATTATCACAGTATAGAATTGTTCCCCTCAGGTGTGTTACCATGGCACTCCACCACCAAAACATAAACAGTCCTCTATAGTCCATATGTTCTCCCCATCTGTTCTCACCTCTCTCCCTATTCCCTATTCACCCCCCCATATGCTCCCCTCCTTGATATCTCAAATCTGTGGCCAGCTTTCCAGGATTGGTTTTAAAGTTTGTATCAGACCCTTTGTTTGGTTTCTCTCTATTCCATATATAAGTAAAATCACTTGGTATTTATCTTTTTCCTTTTGGCTTAATTTACTTATTAGTACAAGTCAATCCAGCTCCATCCATATTGCTGCAAATGACATGAGTTTATATATACCAGAATAAATTCCCACCAACAGTGTAAGAGGGTTCCTTTTTTGCAGCACCCTCACCAAGATTGTTTCTGGCCTTTTTTATGTGTCATACTCACTGGTGTGAATCAGTATCTCACTGTGATTTTGATCTGCATTTCTCTGATGATAAGTGATAACATTTATTCATGTGCTTTTGGTCATCTGCATATTTTCTTTGGAGAAATACTTGTCTAGCTCCTCTCCCCATTTTTTGATTGTATCATTTATTTTCTTATTGTTAAGTTGTGTAAGTTTTTCGTAGATCTTTGGTATCAGTCCCTTGTTGGGTGTATGGTGTGCAAATATTCTCTCCCAGTCAATAGGGTATCTCTTTGTTTTGGTTACTGTGTCTTTCACTATACAGGAGCTTTTTAGTTTGATGTAGTTTTAGCTATTTATATTCTTCTTTTTTAACCATGCTGCTGGAAACCAATCCACAAAGGTAGTTCTGCAGTTTATGTTATGAAGTGTTTTGCCTATAGTTTCTTCTATGTATTTTATGGCTTCAGATTGTATATGCATGTCTTGTATTCATATTGAGTGTATTTTGTGTATGGTGTGTGATAGTGGCCTAGTTTCATTCTTTTTTCCATGTGGCAGTTGGATTTTCCTAACACCATTAATTGAAGAGACTTTTCTGTTCCAATGTATATTTTTTGCTCCTTTGTCGTAAGTTGGTTTTCCATATATGTATGTTTTTTGTTTTTTGTTTTTTTTTTTTTTTGCTGGGCTTTTAAATCTATTCCCGTAGTATGTGTGTTTGTTCCAGTACCATGCTATATTATTTATTATGGCTTTATAGTATAGTTTGACATCTATAAGTATAGATAATACCTCCATCTTTCCCCCCTATATAGTAGTGGTGAGAATGGACATTCTTATTTTGTACTAGATCATAGTGGAAAGACTTTCAGTTTTTTACTATTCAGAATGACACTAGCTATAGCTTTGTCATATATGACTTTTATTATGTTAAAATATGTCCCCTTTATTCCAAGTTTTCTGAAGTCTTTCATCATAAATGGATTTTAACTTGATCAAATACTTTCTGGGCAATTATTGATATGATCATAGGGCTCATATGTTTTTATCTTTCTTATTGTTGATGTGATAAATTATGCTAATTGTCATATGTTAAACTATCTTTGCATCCTTGGAGTAAACTCCACTTGATCATGGTATATAATACTTTAAATGCATTGTTAGATTTGGTTTGCTAAAATTTTATTGAGGATTCTAGTATTTGTGTTAATTAGGGAGATTGGCCTGTAGTTTTCTTTTGTCTTTGCTTGATTTTAGTATTAGGGTGGTATTTGCCTCATAAGATGTGCTTGGAAGTATTCTTTTTCTCTCAAGTTTTTAACAGAATTGGAGCAGGATAATTAATAGTTCATCTCTGAAAGTTTAGTAGAACTCATTTATGAAACCATGTGATCCTAAGATTTTGCTTTTTAGAAAAGGTTTTATTGCTGTTTCAATTTTCTTGCTTGTCATTGTTTTTTTCAGATGTCTATTTCTATCAGTATCTTACTCAGCTGTGGGTCATTGTATAATTCCAAGAATTTGTCCATCTGACCTAGATTGTTGAACTTGTTTGCACATAAATGTTCATAATAATCTCCTATTATGGTCCAGTATAGTAGGTGGGGCCTTCCCCGGAGCAGATCTGGGCAAGTGGCTTGATCACAAGGGCCAGCTGGGGTCATTGCCACCCATCATTTTTAATCTTTTCATCATTGTACATTTATTTATTTTTAAAAAGATTTATTCATTCATTCATTCATTCATTCATTCACTTATTTATTTATTTATACAAGCACTGGGTACAGTCAGAAGGGCAGGAGGGTGGGAGAATTCACCAGAGCCAGAGCGGGGAGCAGAACAGGCAGAAGGACCGAAATACACTGCTGAGGGGAGCAGCGGTTGGCAAGAGAGGTCTGCGCCCCATGTGGGACCCTTGCTGGCGGCCAGAGATTGAACCTGTGCTGCAGAGGCTGCAGGCAGCTTCGCACCAGCGCTCAACCGCTGCGCCACTGGGGACGACCTCATTATACATTTTTACTTGGCAGATTTTTTTCTTATAGAGAGACAACATCTTTGATTATTTGAAGGAAGATACTGGGTAAAAAGAATGTCCTTTAAGGAAAACTTTTAACTGTTAATTTTCTAAAATCAAGTTTATTCAAAACACTGTTGTTATGTAAGGGTGAAGCTGCATTCTTCTGTTTGGGTATGCGTTTATTTACCTATGTTTATGTAATCCATCCTAACTTTGAGACCTTCAGGTTGTGTGGTATGAAACAGTTCAAAAATCTAATTGAAATATATAATTTACTAACTATCAGCTCTCAAACTTATTTTGTGAACTATTTTGTTTCAATTGCACATTTATGCTATGGAGCCCCAAGTGATTTTAAAAGTTGAATAAGTATTAAATACATGTTTTGTGTGGAAATAAAAATTTTAAAAACCTACTGAAATATTTACTGTAAACCTGAGTCAGGTAGGAAATCAAAATAGGCAATATAATATGTAGTCAATTATGAGAATGGTACTAGGGATCAATACGGGCTGGATGTTAGAATGTACTAGAAGCTGCTTTTCCTGAAAAGAATCACATTGTGGAAACATTACAGAAAAGTATATATAGACAAAGAACTTTTTGTGCAGCACACTAGGATGTAACCTAAAATACTATGGCAAGAACATAGGGCTCTCTCTTCCTTGCAGTATTAATATGCTCAAATTCCAGCAGTCTCACTTTATGTAGCACAATAAAAAGCATTGATGAACATTGTGGAGACCAAATGCTTATAAAACCGCCAAGAATTTTCAGGCAAGTCTTTGCAATGAGTCAGTTTATATAACATATTTTCACTGAATAGTATTCAAAGAAGTGGTATGATATATGATTTGCAAAAGATCCATTGGGAAATAGATTGACATTATTGTTATATAAAAATTACTTGAGGGCAAATAGATAATATATAAGTAATATATGCATTATTTGAGATTTTTTAACTACTAACTACGTATTGCTTATTTTCCTGAATCATATTTTCATATTTGTACACATTTACTGCTAAGTAGGTTACCTATTCCTATCGTTACTGCCACTTACATTTTAAAAGGTAAAGTTAAAACAATAAGTAGTTAAGCTCTGAACTCTTAGGCAACTTTATATATTGGACATTCCTACAATAGATATCAGTCTCTAATAAATGTAAGAGTTGCAGAAACCCACCCCCTCAACACCTCCTACCCATTAGTATTTATATTAAAATTTCTTATAGAAGTTTAATGAAAATCTGAACATTCTTTATACATAAGACAAACTGAGAACTATTGGTCTAGGTATATGTTTGAGGACCACCTAAAATTAAAGTTTATATCTTACACATCATTGTTATATAGGGAATTCTATATTGTTTTGTTAAGTAGTCCATGCTAATGGATGATTAAAGGCTTTTTGTAAAATCAAAAGATGTTACTCTTTTATATTGAGTCAGAGAACTCCCAAGAAAGCACAAATTCATTTGAGATAGATTAAATAACTGGTCTGAGGTCACCATTTTGGTAACCCAAATGGCAGAATTTGAACTTGAATCTAAATATGTTGAATTCCAGAACTTTTGCTTTTTACCACCATCCAGTAGTATCTTCTTGATTTTCTTATTAAAGCTGCTTTTCTCCTAGCTTTGTGAGTTTCTTGCTTACATTTTATAGTATTTGTTGCTGTGAGCCAACATCGGTATCTGTAGAACCAGCTCAGTGATTAGAAGAGTATTGGTGTGCCTAAGCCACAGGCCTTGAATTAACTGACCTGGTAGCACACTGAAATATCCCAAGGCTCTTCATGCATTTTGGGAGAAAACCATCCTGCATAATGCAAAATGTGGTGATAAAATGCATTTAGTCACTGAATTTTACAGGATGCACAAACTTAGAAGTGATAAATTTAACTTTAGCTGTTTTTTATTTCCTTTAGTGGAAGTGTTGGAGATAGCAAGCAGATAACCAAAAGAAAGAGAAACAAATTGAGTGACTAGATAATCCTCAGAAAGCACATAAAGTGACAAAAAAAAAATCACCTATAATCTTATAAATGTGTCTTAGAAATAGAGTTGAAACTTTTTATAGGATATTCAGCAAAATATTTTTGCAAATACCTTACATGAAACTATGATAATTTGATTATTATCAAAAGCTTTTTAACGTAAAAAAATGATGAGTCCATAGTAATAAAATAAAAAAACAAATACTTTCCAAAAGAGGATTAGAAATATTTTATCATCCTTCTTAGAGCATTGTATTAAGGATTTTAATTTTACAAGCATAGTGTTTAGCTTCTTATAAATCCTCAGTTTACCACCACTGTCAATCAGTATTTTAGAATTATTTTCTAGCTTTAATATATGTTTATCCATTATAAGTCTTATCAGGAAACTTGTTTGTCTTCAGATTGTATACAGCTGCATGCTCACTGTTAATAATAAAAACAATTCCATGTATTTCTATAGTAACTATTCCACAAAAATTTCATGATTGCATTTTGCTCTTCAAAATGCAGTTCCCTAGACTTCTTTCATTTGATAACCATTTTGGATTAGCCATTGATTTGTCTCTGTTGTCAGTACTAGCTTGCAGGCTCTTAAAGGACATGGACTGTGCACTTTGTTATACATCTTTACCCCATAGTGTCCTTTGAAATGCCAAGAGCTCTGAAGTTGTTTAATAAAAATCACTTGGATTGATTTTCATCTTTTCAGCCAAGTAGGGGAGGCAGGTGCAATTTCCTTTGACTTTAAGATGGTCAAATACTCCTGGAACAGAGATTAGGAGCTATTATTTCCAGCTTCTAAGTCCAATTCTTAACCTATTATCTTAAGCAGGGTTCCTACTCCTAAGTGCAGACATGAATGAAACATATACTTCTGTGCAGGACCTGGGGTCCTAACACAGTTGTTTACGACCAGAGAGATGTGTCTTTGAAATTAGGTATTTTATCTAAAACTATTACACTATATTACAATGCAAGCTTTGCATTGTACTTGTTGTTTAAATTAGAATATAAACGTAACATTGCATATTGTCAGCATCAAGTAAAACAGGTGGACCAGGAAGCTGTGGATCATTTATCTTGCAGATTCTGTTATCCCCTTCTTTGACTTGCCACACTTGCAGGATGCATGGCGTTGCTTAAGAAGCCCTTGTAAGATATTTCACAAGAATCCCTTTGCTATAAAGTTGACTATAAAAGTGCTTCAGATACAGAAATTCACACTGGATGTCCAAATTCATGAGGAGGTCCATGGTTCATAGGATGGAAGATGAATTTTATGGGACACTCATTTCTGCTATAGTCCATGAGGGCAAGTGCAGATGGGACAGAAAAAGGGAAGGGGATAAAAGCAGGCATTTATCTTGTATCCCTTACATCATTTGGAGCAGCTCCATTCTCATCTGCTTTAATTTTAAGATAAAAATTTGAATTTCTTTGAATAACTGAATTTCTTTACTGTGATAGACATTTATTCTTGACACTGGCTTCCTTTTTTTCAACCAGAATTCTTATAAACAACCACTAAAAAGTAACTAAGTGTCAAAACTAAATATCACAGTGACTTGGAGCTATAAGAGAGTCATGTGTATTTTAGGCCCAACTTCATTCATAATCACATCCCTTCCAGATTTCTGTTCATTTTTTTTTTCAATTCTACTAGATATGGTAATGAAGTTCACAGCTTTTTAATGTGGCCCATTATATTGTTGGACACCTCTCATCATTAGTGAGCTCTTTCTAAAACTGAACAAGAAAACTCTTTCCTGTAATTTTTTCCCCATGTTATATAGTTCTATGCTTTCCAGAGAAGCTAAGCTAAGATCATAGATATTTCTCCCTATAACACACATGCATTAATTATTTCCAAGGCTCTGGGAGGGTCCACAGCAGTAGTTCTGAAGGTTATGTAATTTTTAAGTGAGAAAAATTAAGATACTTTAGTAAACAATCAACTCGGACAAAACTCTTCCCACTGCAACTTCTCCTCCTTTATATTTCGTCTCATATTACATGATGTTAGAGAGGCTGGGGAATGTTGGAGATCTAGTTTAAAGAAACCTCTGTTGGGAAGGTACTTAGTCTGGATTAAGTAGGGTATGTTTATATGATGTAATAATTTTCATGTATATTTTAGTTATTGGTATTTCTTCTGGTATATCAGGATGACATCCAGAAAATTGCTAATGCCCACTCTGCTAGAGCACAAAAATATATAATTGACTTCATATCATGATGTGACTAGTCCTAAAATGTCTCACTCCAGAATTATGTTGGTAATAGAGGTTTGAATGTATGGAGTTAGAAGCTTGTTCAAAAATTGTCTTATCTATGTGAAATTGTTAAGTAGAAGCTTACCTAGCCAACATATTCTATACTCAGGAATATATTCTGTAATGGAATGTGCAGTCTTACACATATACCATATGTATTCTTTTGCTTTTGATGCAAATTGCAAAATATAGATCTCCAGAATTCCTATGTGTACAGTTTAGAAAACATAGCAATGCTATAAGCACTGAATACACTTGTGATAGCTCATAAAATAAAAGAGTTTTTCCCGAACTTACTAACAAAGCTAAAGCTTTATATGGTATTTCCTATTGCTGGACACTTGAAACCTAGTTAATAATATCAACAATGTTACTTCAATGTAATATAATATATAAATATTTATAATATATTTTCTTGATTATTTTAATGAAGTGGATTATGTTAGCATTAAAGGAAATGACAATTATTTTTGTTGTAAATTTAGATTTACTAAATCCTCACCTTAGTAATCAATTTTGTATTAGTATTTTTCTGTTTGTTTTTTTAATAGAAAATGTATTTCTCACAAATTACATGAACTTTAGAACAGGCAGACAATCTGCAAATGTTCAGAAATAGCAGCTGAGTATTTTGTCTTCTCTTCCCCAGGTAAATATCATCATATGTTTTCTAATATGAATATGCCTTCCAGATTCCTCATTAGCCATTGATTTAGGGCCTAATTGCTCATTAACTAGACCCCACTCCCTCAAAAAGAGAGAAATGAGTAGACTTCATACTTGGGCAAAGCAACAGTGTTGCACAGTAAAGTATCAGTGTAGGTTTGGCTTCAAACCTGTATTGGTTTGAGTCCCACAAATTCAAGTCATTCATCTTAGTATATTAGGCAATGTATTTCACCTTTAAGATTCAGCTCCGTCATCTATAAAAATATGGATGATAACCCTACCTTGAGGTAAGCAGTGTAATGAACTTGGCGTATGTTAACTAGCTCAGAACTTGGCATTTACTGTATGATCAGGTAACATTTGCCATTCTTTTATTGTTTAAATAGAACCACAGTCTCCCTTCTCCTTTAACAGAGACTGAGAAGTTTGATTACATTTTTAAAAAAATGGTAATGTTTCTCATTTTACAAGTGATGAAAAGCATGTTTTCCCCTGGTGAGCTATCAGACAGATTGAGCAAATGAACCTCTAGTCATTGACATCAAGCCTAGCTAGGCCTGGAGGAGTTTCAGGCAATTATACAGACTTCTGACTTCCCAGAGGATGCTGTGGTTGTCAGCTGATTCCAGAAGCTTATGGTGGAACTTCTGGTGCTTCTCTGGGCCTTCTGGATTCAATCCTGGGCAGGGAGCCAATTGCATGGAAGGATGGTAAAAATGTGGGACATTGTTTAAACAAATTTCTTTATATATGAACTTATCCAGATTGAGAATTATCAGTTGCTTTGCCTTCTAACATCTTTCTTTTAGTTATTACATGCGTCATAAATTAAAGAAAAGAGTAGTGGGGAGGTGATTGGTAGGTATAGATAGTTATTTTTAATAACATTGAAAATAAGATCAAATTGAGAAAATGAAAAAAAAATGATTAAAATTGGTTGCAATGATGAAAATAATAGTAGTAACAAACAATGGATTTAAATTATCTGTGATGATGGGGCCTCCCTGGTGACACTGGGGTTAAAGTCTCAACACTGTCAAGCTGTCACCGCCTCTGGTCACGAGTTCAATCCCTAACTGGCTAGGAAACTAACCCACATGGTGCAGCCGACCTCTCCTGTCTTGCCCACTGCTCCCCTCAGCAGTGTTATTTCAGAAGATCTGCCTGTTCTGCTCCCCACTCTGTCTCTGGTGAATCCTCTCACTCCCATCCCCTGCACCTCTGGCCTACACCCCAGTTCTTGAATGCATAAATAAATAAAAATAAATCATTTTTTAAAAAATGAATTATCAGTAATGGTCATGCACCCATAGTCTATGGTATCAAAGGCAAATAATATAAAGGCTTAGGAGACAAAAAATAGATTAAGTACAGAGAAATAATTATCTGTGATAAAAATGCACACCCACACACACAATGCAAATATAATACTACATGAGAGCAGATAGACCCCGATTGTGAAGGGGACTGAGGAGAGTGGCTAAACAGACTGTTCCTCCCTATTGCAGGGGTGCTGCTCTGTTCCAAAGGATTGTTACAGTGTGAAAATTGGACAGATCTTTTTTGCTTCTCCAGAAAAACTGGAAATAGGAATTTCATAGTAGAGCAATAATAAAAAAATTATTGGGTCATTTAAAATGAACATACCTTCTAGTCCAAATACAATGTTTGCCAAGGCTAATCTGCATCCTGTATGGACATTTGTGCTTTTGGCCCACAAATGAGCTGCATAACTGTTGGAGGAATGCATGCCCTAGGCAGGCTACGGGGTCAGGGATGAGAGAGATTATGAGAAAAAAACTGGCTCAAAGGAGTGACTATGAGTCTCAAATGATATGGGATTATATTATGTATCTGTGGATATATTTACCTGTGGTGTTATTGGTGCATCTTCAGTATAGGAAAGTATATGCGCAAAGGCAGGGATTGTGAACAGTCTGACTTGTCTTCAGATGCTTAAAAGTTTGTTATCAGGCACATGGAGACTGAATTAGTGGCCTGCATGGTTTCAGAATATAAAATGTGTGAACTGGCAATTCATTTTTAGTTCCCTGCTTATCAAAATTACTTAATATTTCTTTCTTCATCTATTTACAGTAGAAAGATGCAAAATTGTTGTGTTTCTGTCTTTCCATCTGTCTATAATATTTAGGTAGACTTTTTAAATTTAACTTTTTCTAAAGCTAAGAAGATGCAAAGATAAAAAAGTAGCTTATATCTTTACAAATGCATGCTTTTGGAAAAAATACCGTCATCAGAGTGGATATAATTGAAATCCAGGTTTGCACTTATTTTCAAGTGTCTCTGTTTTCTCTCTCTCTCTCAAAGCAGAAATACAACTTCTTTCCATAAAAAATTCATTGTAGTTTTTCTCATTGAGAAATCCTAATTAAAATGTTCCATTCGAAGGATTTTTTGCTAACTCAAATTCTTGTTAAGAATATGCTTTATATTCTTTGTTGGAGTACCAGAAAGCCTGCAGTATTCCTAGAGGACAATTTTGCAAAAGACCATCAAACCCAAATATACAGTAACATTTATTATTCCAATATCTTAAAACATAGATTGTTCCAAAAATTTTTAATAAGTAGGAATGTATTTGTCCACAGATTTTATATGTATTTCTAGGAAAAATGAAATACCTTAATATAAATTTTAGTCCAGTGTAGACCCTTCTAATAGATATAAAAATTATCCCATTCTCACTTGCATCTACTTCTCTATAAGTAGAGGAGAAAACATTTTCATTTTTTCTTTAACACAAATTATGCTTTTTACAACATTTTTTCTTTTTTTAAAGATTTATTTATTTTTTATACAAGAACTGGGGTACAGGCCAGATGTGTGGGGGGGTTGAGAGGATTCACCAGAGACAGAGTGGGGAACAGAACAGGCAGATTGACTGAAATACACTGCTGAGGGAAGTTGCGGGTGAGTCAGGAGAGGTCTGCTGCACCATGTGGGTAGCTCCATGGCCAGGGATAAAACTCGTGCTGCAGTGGCTGTGGATAGCTTCATAGGTTGTGTCTTAACCCCTTGAGCCACTAGGGAGGCTCCTACAACATCATTTTTTTCATTTTAAGTTTTTTTGTTTAAGTGACACTGGTTTATAACATTATATAGATTAGGGGTGTATATCATTAAAATCAATTATATATATATCACATTAAGTTCACTAAAACTCAGATTCCATCCTTGATCATACATATGACCCCTTTGTCCACCTCCCTTCCCCTTCCTTTTTAGTAACCACTAGTTTGATCTTAGAGTCTAAAGTTTATTTTTGTTTTATTTCATTCATTTGTTTTCTGTTTTATAAATAAGTGAAATCATAATGTGTTTTTCACAACTTATTATTTCATGAAGTATAATTCTCTCTAGGTGCCCCCATGATTTTGCCAGTGCCAGGATTTTATCTTTTTAAAAAATAACTGAATGGTATTCTATTTATATATGTGTACATAAATAAATAAATAAAAATAATTCATATACACATATATGTAGTACACCTTTTTTATCTAGTTATCTGTCAGTGGGCACTAATTTTGTTTAAATATTTTAATCTCAGAGGAAACTAGTACAAATTTGAGTGATTTCAGTGAAATAAAAATGGCCCAGTTATTTTATTTAAAAACATGTCAATTGTTGATAATGTCTATAAATCCAGATGGATTATTTCTTCCATGTTTAATACTTTCTATTATTCCTGGGGATCAGAGTTAGTGGGAATAATCATCATACTAACTTAAATGGATTATAAGTTTGATTATGTTCCATAAACTATTTCTTAATCTTTATTGTGATTGTAATGGCATATAGTTGTCTTTAGTGATTTATTTATATGTCAAAATAAAATTATAATTGGAAAAGTTAGTTTGTATATAGAGAATTCATTATTTTAATTTATTAAATATTATAAGGGGTTATTTCATTTTATTTTAATAAATTTATAACAAATGAGCATTCTGTCTTTTGTTAACAAAAGAATATTAATTTATTCCTTTCAAATGTTTCTGAGCATCATTTTTAGTTTAACTTTGAATTTTTATGTAGAATGTTTATGCTTAAATAAAGTAAGTTTCTGAAATATGCAATAACTATCTGTGGATTATATTTATAAGAATTATGCATTTTCACCTATTGATACTTAGAGTAGCTTATATATTCTACTTGAACACAATTGATTTTACTTATAACTAGCCATGAAAATACTACAATTAATTTAATTTATTTGCTATGAGCTTAAACTGACTAGATAACCAGTAAATTAGGAATGAATAGTCTGAGTGAATCACCTTGTTATTTTTTATTTAGAAAGTCCTTGATCCTGCAACTGAAGAAGCTACCATTTTTCCACAGCTGTGCTTTTGTCACATAGGGAACAAATGATAATTCTGTTCTTCCAACAGAGATTAATGGAACATATCATAAATGATTTCTTTTATTAGACATATATCATTCATTGAGAAAATAAGAATTTTCGATCTATAATTGTTCTTAATCATTTTGTGGGGAAACTATTTCAAGTAATAAAGCTGATAGTGAATCTGTCCATTTATTACAACAGTTTCCACTGTTTAATTATTTAAACCTTTCCATAAAGCACACCGGCCTTTCTTTAAATTCAAGAAAAGAACAAGTTATTTTCTACCTCTAACACTCATGCTGCTCAGGGTATTTCCCTTCCTACCTTGTCAACATTCAGATGGCTCCTGCCTCAAATTTTATTTCTATGTAAATGTTACTTGCTGAAACATTTTTAATATGTTGTTACTGTTTCATAATACATCCTTCTCTTTCTTATCTAACTCTATTATAGTTAGTAATTGCTTGCATTGTTCAAATCTGTTTTTCCAACTAATAGGTACCTTGCCTAAGGGAAGAGGCTCTATCTGAGTATCAGCTCTTAGGACAGACAGAGTGGAGATAAAAGAGCAGAGACACTAGGAACCACAGTGCTGAATTTAAATCCTGCTTTGGGGGCAACCCTGGTGACACAGGGGTTAAAGACACAGCACTATTAAGCTATCTCCAGCCACTGAAGCTTGTGTTCAATCCCTGGCCAGGCAGCTAATCCACATGGCACAGCAGACCTCTGCTGTCTAGTCTGCTGCTCCCTTTAGCAGTGTATTTCAGTAGATCTTCCTGTTCTGCTCCCCATTCTCTCTGGTGAATCCTCTCACCCCCTACACCTCTCGCCTACACCTCAGTTCTTGTATGCATAAGTAAATAAACCTTTAAAATAAACAAACAAATAAATAAATCGTGTCTTGTCATGTGGAAGACCTCAGATATTGTTCTTGTCTTTCAGATGTCATATGTAAATTGTATATAACAATAAGAATTGCATGGATTGCAATATATAAGTTAGCATATCATGAGGTCTTATGAGATGTCAGCAAACTAAATATTACAGTGTCTTTATTACTGGAAGTAATAAAATATTTATTGATTGAATGATTGATATATTAGAACTTTTATGATAAAAAACTCAGATTTCAATACCAGTTTCATCACTCAGGATCTTGGCAATAATTTAATTATTGCCTGAGGCTGTATGTACTTATTGTATAGGTATAAATAATTATTCTTAATAGTTCTAGTCATTAAAATAACAAAACCATTGCAAGGTAACTTTGCCTAAATTAAGAAATTTATGAAACCACATTTATTATAGCTAGCAGTTTGAACAAGAATCATGCATGATATGTTTACAACCTAATTTATTGTTGTTTTCCTTAGTCCCTTTAAATTTTATTGATTGATATTCCTTCCTGAATGCAAACTCTAGCAGAAGTCATGAGTTTTCTTTATTTTCCTGTATGATAGAGTAGTCCTAAAGTCACAAGCATAATTTTAATTAAGTAATTAGAACATATTGGTAAAAATAGTTTTTTGTTTTTTTTTGTTTTTGTCAAATTGTGCCATAACAGATTAACACAAATTTAGGCCTTAAAAGAAAACAAGTGTATTGTCTTCAAGTTCTATAAGTCATAAGTTGGACATCGGTCTCATTGCATTAATGTAAAGCAACTTCACAATAGTGTTCTTTTCTGGCAGTCTGGGAGAAAATCTGTCTTTTCCAGCATCTGGAAGCCACCTTCATTGACTTGTGTTCCCTTCCTCCATCTTAAAAATAACAACAGCAGACCAAGTAGTTTTTACGTTGCATTTCTCTATCCCTCTTTACATCTGTTTTCCCATTTTTAAGGGCTCATGTCCTTAGATTGCATCTGCTACAGTAATTCAGGGTAGCCTCTTCATCTCGGGTCACTTGACCAGTAACATTAATTGCATATGCGATCTTAATTCCCTTTGGTCATGTAACATAGTAAGTGCACAAGTTCAAGAGATTAGTATATAAACCTCTTTTAAAGCCATTACATTGCCTTCTACATCTGGCTAATCAATATTTGAAAATCTAACTTTCTAGGTTGTGTTTTTTTTTTTATTACTTAAGCTTTAAAATGTAATGTTTAGACTCTTCCTCCTAACATTCCGGGGATAGCAAGCATATTTTGCATTCCACAATGTCCCATGTGATCCCCCTGATATCCTTCTACTTGGGCTTGGAATTCAACTTACTATTCTCCCATTCATTGCCACAGAAGATACATTAGTCTCACAGCCAACAATTGCTCTCTGCAAAGAAAGCTAATCAACAAATCCTGCATTAATGTTCTCTTTTGCTTTCTCTGATCAATATCAATATCATTGGTCAGCTTTAGGGTTCTGAAAGTAACAGAACAGTTTTTTGAAACCATTTCTTTGTGAATTTAATTGGTGTAGGGTCAAAGAAGTATTCTAGCATTCATTGATGCAATGAGTCCTTATGTCCGGGTCCATATGTTTAAGCTGATGTATCATGGAATTCAATTGAAACTATTGAAAATAGTCATGACTAATTCAAATTAATATTTGTCTTTATCTTCTATCTCTGTTTCTTTTTACAAATCAGCTTCATTGATTTTTTTCCGGAATAGCTGTACATAGCTATGTACATAGCTCCTGAGTTTACATATTACAGGTCTAACTTTAATTTTCTTCATTCCTAAATCAAAACACTCTGATTTCCCTTGACGGAGGATTGTGTACATACTGCTTCAATCAACTGTAACCTGTGGGATGTGCTTTGTGACATAGAATAAAATGCTGCACCCCTAGGAATTTTGGCAATAGAGGAGGGAGGGCAAAATTTGTAGCACAAATTGTGCATCATGGCCATTTGTAAATCTTATAATAGCAAACCAAAACAATAATAATTGGTATAGTCAAAGCTTGTTGAGACTCTATCTATCATGACCAACCTCTGTATTACCTTATGGAACTATCATCTCAAACCCAGTACAGGGTTAGGTGCTTTCTCTATTTTACTGTGGAAAAAAATGAGTTTTAGGAAACTTGCTCAAGTTCAAGCTAACAGTAAATAATTGACTAGGACCTCCTAAATTCACATTTATTTGACTCCAATATACACAAAAAATAGGTCAATAGAATGACACACTGTATAATTTTAACAGATTGGACACATTTCAAAAACATTAGAATTTATATCTCTATGCCTTCACCTATGACTATATATCTTTATCTTGCTACATCTCTACTATATTCCCATAACACTATCCCTTCCCTCTCTCCCTAAGGTATGCATTCAAATGTTAATACTTCTGAGAATGGAATCATTATTTAAATTATTTTTTCTGTCCACATACTGTTAATTATCATGTTTGTATCATTTAATGAGAATAAGGAGGTAATTTTTGTTTGTTGTGTGAAGAACAAGTTATATAAGTTCATTTTCTTACTTTGGTAGGCCTCTGATGAGTACCTTTTCTTTAGGTGGTTTCTTGTCTGCTTTCTTCCACAGTTTAGACAGAATTGTCCTGTTCTCTCCTTTTTCTAACTGAATCCCCTAACTTAATGTGGTGGCTAAGATACTGCAGTATTCTTTGTAAAATTATGGCTTTGTAAAAAGCTGTGAAATATCTATCTGACATCTATCTCTCACACAATAAATAGATCATCAAAGTTGTGTAACTTTTTAAATTATACCATCACTTGTTTTCCTAAGATTTATTTATTTATGATCACAAAAACTGAGGCACTGGCGGCGAGAGGATTCACCAGAGACACAGTGGGGAACAGAACAAGTGGATCTCTTGAAATACACTGCTGAGGGGAGCAGAGGGCGAGGCAGCAGAGGTCTGCTGTACCATGTGGGTTGCTCCCTGGCTGGCTGGAGATTGGGATTGATATGTGCTTCAGAGGCTGTGGCTGGCTTCACAGTGCTGTGCTCAACCCCTTGCACCACCAGCAAGGCCCCTGTATTGTGCATTATTTACTAAGGTTTTTTTTGTTGTTGTTGTTTGCTTTTTAATGCAGATCAGCATCATCTCAGGTGCTAAGAGTTTTCTTCAGAGTAGTTCTCTTCCTGGTAATGGAGTGGACACCATTACAGATGGACTCTTATTTCCTGCCTATAAACTGAAAGAGAAAGAGCTTATAGACTTTGTCTCAAAGCAAGTCTTATATGGAAGTAGCCTACTTAAAGGTGGCATATTCTGACTTCTTCAGAGAAAAGTAGTAATACTAGAAACATTTGGGATTGATAATCTGCATTATATTTTTATTAATTTGATTTTAAAGATTTTAGGAGAAAGATGAACTATAAATGTATTCTATTTTCAGTTAATCATCAAGCATGTATTAAATACTTATGAATCTGGCACATCTAAAATTAGCAACTAAGAAATGTTCTAAATATATGATTTGAGAGTTGAAAGAGAGCATTATGTTTATCTTATATAAAAATGAGAGTTTTGTTTTCTTTTGTTCCTTTTTTATCAGCACTCATGCCCTTCTGTGACTATGCAGGTGTCTCTTCTAACAAACCTGTGGCTTTCAGGGATGCAGCTCTTTCTGCTGCTCTATACAAGACTTTCCTTCCCTTTTTTCATAATAAAGCTGCCGTTTGGGTATATTTTTAAAAAATTAAAGTATTAGAATGTTATAGAGACATGATGAAATATGTGTTTAAAGGTAACTTTAGTAATAATATGCCTATCCTTTATGTATATGGTGAGAGAGAGAGAGATTCATTCTTAGAACGGCTTACATGTCGTGAGTCCCTCATTGTCCATGGTGATCAGATACGGTGTTTTCCAGTCATCTCGGGATTTTGTTTTCGTTCATAGATTTCTCCCCATTTAGTCTCATTATCCTAAAAAATCCTTCCAGATAAACTTTATTTCTCCTCATTTGTTCTCCTTTTTCTTTCTTTTTTATAAATCTGGTCACCATAGGAAAGAGAGCAGCCATTCACTTAACAGAAAGTCTATTTTAAGTTCTGGTTTCTTGGGGGGAGGTTGAGACTTTAATCCCTCATCTCCTTTTCTTTAACAATGCTTACTGCCAGGTAGTCAGTGGGAAAGTAGAAGAGGAACATTCAGAAAGAAAACATTCTCAGTAGAAAGTAATGGCCCATTATGATGAACAAAGGGAATTTTCCTGGGGACCACCCTGTTACATTCCCACTATTCATTGTCTCGCTTGGAAAAGGCTGAGGTTGCTCACAAGGCTATGGTACTTTAAAATTATCTAACATTTAAGTCAAATTTTTTGAGAGCCTCATAAAAAGTATATAAATCATTATATACTTTGACTATAAGTTTATATTTAATACTTTGTTAAACAGGACTTCCACAATCTAGAATTGTGGAGTTCTCAGCAAATTAAAATGCTTTGTATATTACTCCTACCTGACTTCCAACTTAGCACCTCTGTGTGTCTGTTATTTTTACATGAGTCATTTTATATATCTTAATTATGTGAAGTGACTTGCAAACCATTAGTAATTGTTAAGTAACCTGTGTGTGTGTGTGTGTGTAGCTCCTTGGTTTCTTTTTTGACAAAGCTGCAATGGAAGATCATTAAAATAACAATACTCACCTTGCCACTAATCCTTGTTAATGGATGCCTCTTGCTACTGAAAGATATAATCAATCGCTTTCTTTATTTTCCATCAATATTAACTTTCTTAAGATTCTCTATGCAACTTATGAAAAAATATGATAGAGAATTAAAAGTTTAGTCATATCTAAGGAGTATGCATGTGTCCATTATTTTTGCACCAGAATTTTCATTTATTTCATATATATAAAAGGTAAATATGAACATGTGCATATTATGTATGTGTTTGGGAAGAGAGGCAGTATACACTTACCCATCTGGTCAAATAATCAAATTAAAACATAGATTAATAGGAGGGGGAAAACACATTCAATTTTGTATGTGTGGGAAATCTGCATAGAAATTACGATTTAAAGCCAGTGGAACAAAATTGAGGAATGGGACCTGGAGCGTCAAGGAGAGAGGAGGGAACTCGCCTGATGAAAGCACCAGATTCCCTGTAATTACATGTTGCTCTGCCATATAAAGAGTTTTCTTGGATAGGTTATTTCTGGATATAACCCTAAATCTGGACAATATCACCAGTTTTCATTGTTTTAGAGACTAAAGGGAGTAGTAATAATTTCTCTGAGCCTGCAAGACTTCAATTAACCTTAGCCTGAAATAATTCTCATGCCAACATGGTATATCTTGAGTAGGTCTGTTGTACACATACTGGGAGACTTAGCCCTCAAGTACCAGGTTTGCATAATTATTGGATATATTCTGATTGTGGCATTTTATTTACCTAGGGTCGCATTTCCATTTTCCATCATATACAATATGAATATTCAGAACTTTGAATAACTGCTTTTTTCTTGTTTCAATGTTTCTCATATATATTTGTGTGTGTATACACACACACACACACACACACACACTTCCCTTGGTAATCAAAACTAAATACTCACTTTAATAAATATACATAAGTTTATTAATTTTTTTAAAGATTTATTAATTTATGCACACAAGAACTGGGGTACAGGCCAGAGGTGTGGTGAGAGGATTCACCAGAGACAGAGTGGGGAACAGAACAGGCAGAATGACTGAAATACAGTGCTGAGGGGAGCAGCAGGCAAGACAGAAGAGGTCTGCTGTGCCATGTGATTTAGCATCCTGCCCGGGGATCGAACTCATGCTGCAGTGGCTGCTTTATAGCACTGAGACTTTATAGCACTGAGACTTAATGCCTTGTGACACTAGGGAGGCCCAATAAGTATGCACAACAAGATAAAACTGCAACATTGGTTTCTTTCTAAAGTGTAGTTTCTAGGTAGAACCATCAAACTGGGTAAAAAAGGGGTGATGATTATATCATCTTTCTTGGCCACTCTCTCTTTGGAGTTTGATTTAGAAAACACAAATAAATAGATCGTACAGTTGGATATGATATTTGCTGTTATGGCATCTATGTTAATTCAAAAATGTGCTTGGTGAAATTTTTTTTTTTTTTAACAAGGTCTCAGAACGCATCTAGAGGATACATTCATTGAGTTCCATTTCAAGTTTCTGAAAACCTTGGTAATTGTATCAGTTGTTTGTTTGTTTCCTTTTTTTAACCATTTAATGGCGCATACTAATACCACCAATGCTATTTGTGCATATGTGTTTTTTTTTAATTTTTTGAAAGGTTTATTTTTATTTATTTATGCATACAAGAACTGGCCAGAGGAACAGGGGTGAAATGATTCACTATAGACAGAGTGGGGAGCAGAACAGGAGTATCTACTGAAATATACTGCTGATAGGAACAGCTGGCGGGTCAGGAGAGGTACGCTGTACCATGTGGATTAGCTCCCTTGTCAGGGATCAAACTCAGGCCACAGTGTCTGGTGATAGCTTGATAGCACTGAGACAACCTCTGCACCACCAGGGAGATCCTGCTTGAGTTTTTTAAACCAAAGTATTAGCTGGTTTTTCTTCTTTTATTTACTTGTTCTTTCACTGCCTCATTTTTGGATATTCTTATAAATTTCCTCATCTCTTTTAATCCTGTAGCTTTTAATTATTTGATTTGCAGGTAAGTCTGCCCATTACCCACCCCTCCATCTCTTTTCACTTTTGAACTCTGACAACATTTTTCTTCCATCATTTTCTTTGCCAATCCATGCCATTCTTTTCCTTATCCTTTAGTTTACCCTTTCTGAAAATGGCAATTTTATTTAAATTTTTTTTATTAAGAAAAAATTTTTTTCTTTAAAAAAATTAATGAAGGCATAGGATGTGATAAAAGTTCTGTTAGTTGCTAGGGATATGGTGATGGGTACAAGAAGAGTCTCTAATATAACATCTTACAAGGACAGAAATAATTAGATATTACATCTAATACAATATGTTAAGAACCATGGAGTTATACAAGAACATCTAGGTATACAAAGCAGATACCACAGTCAAGCCTGGTTTTAACAAGAATTCGTGGATATGAACTGCTCAGGTGAAGGAGAGGTAGGAAGGAAGTTTTCCAGTCATACAAGGCCCAGAATGGATAGAGAGAAAGTATCTGCATGACACTTGGTTAGTATTGAAACTATTTCAGTTTTACTGAATGCATACTTACATTACTTTCTGTGCAGCTACAAAACTTTTGAGGTCGTTATGTATTTCCTTGGCTCAATATACATTTTTTGGTCACTTCTCACATGCCATAATTCAATTTGTAGATAATAGGTGCTTTATACCTGTTATTGACTAATATTAGGTGCCTGAGGCAGGTATGCAAATTCATTTCCAAGTTTGTCATAATGAGTGAGGATTGATATGTCTGTTTTTCCTCATATGGGGAAGTCAGGATGTGATGATTATAGTGTTTTATTGGCAAATATTCAAACTCAGATTACTCTTGGTAAACTATGTGGCAGAGTATCGATGTTACATTATGCAGTTATGTTAGGCAAAGGCCTGCTGTATTCTGGAACAAACCGCAGTGTGAATTTCAAAACATTGGCTCCTGGCATTAAAGTGATGGGATGTGTTTTATATAGTAAATGGTCTTTTTCCCTCATATTAAAGATGAGGAAACTGAGAAACAGAGAGATAATTAGTAAGAGAATTGAAAATGAGCTGTGATAAAGATTTTTTAATCTCAATTTAATTTTTTTAATACTTTTGAAAATAACTACTCTGATATTGTATTGCTTACATAAACTATGCTATCAATTTTTTATTAATAAACTAGCTAGCATGGTTATATGAATTCTTTTAAAAAGAAAATTAAAAAAAAAACATCAAGTGAACTATTAGACACCTGATTTTTTCTTTAATAGTCTAAGCTAAAAGATAATTGTTGGAAAGAATAGAGAAATTTTCTTTTTTCTTTTTGATGTCCATGGTGACAGAGCTAAACACACTGACTTATTTTTGTGATCTAAGTCCTCTCTCACAAGTGAAGAAAGATAAAGCTCCAGTTTCTTGCTCCTCTTTGGCACAGATAATTTTATTTGAGGCATACTAGTTTAAGTTAATATTATGTTTATATTAAAAAGGCAATGAAAATATCAGTATCCTTCTTTTACAAGTGAGCGTCTTGAGAGCTAGGATTGGACTGATCATTTCTTTAAGGTCTCTCAGTTAAGTGGCACAACTGACTTCAGAACATAGTGACAGCAATGTTCTAGTCTGGCATTCTTTGCACTTAACAGTAGGAAGAAAAGAACAACAGGAGGGTTAGCAAGAAGATAAATCTAATCTTCATATTAGTCTGCTGAAATAGGTATTATTCCCATTTTACAGTTGAGGAAACTGAATCTCAAAGAAGATCTGAATCTGGCTTATTGTTGTATATCTAGTATGAGAGATGCCTGACTTTCCACCATTGCACAAAACTGATTCCATTCTTTTCTCTCACATAAATATTTTTTTTAGTGGACATTGCAAAATTCACTTGAAATTTTATTGTTATACGAGAAACAGCTCAGAACACTAAAACATGATCAAACATAACCCTGGCTCTGCACCATGATGTGTTGGTAGTATCGACACACTTTCACCAAAAAAAAAAAAAGTAGATTGTTTCTGGAATAAAGTGAAAGTAGGGAATTAAAAGTATTTATCAAAACTGAAACAAAGCCATGTTTTGTAAAGCACACAAATAGCAGTGCCTTGGATCAAAGATGTGATCTTACTTCATAGTAAAACAGGTCCTGCAAGCCCAGGTAACTCAGGAAGCAGAGTGGTAATTATTCACAGAAGAAAGCAGGTAGTATACTGTTACAATACTACAGTAGAAAGTCAGAAGGTCACAAAGCGTGCAAGGTAGCTGACACAACCTGAAACTGCTTGGCCCCCTTTAAAAGAAATACAAAAATGGGAGAGAATGAAGCAAGTTTACCTAACACATCTTTGCAAGGTAAGTGCCAACACTCCCTGAAATGTTGTTAATCAGAAATTTAAGCAGTGTGGATTACCAAGTGAGTGAATATGTGTGTGTGTGCCTGTGCGTTTGTGTGTTTGTGCACAAGTGTGCCCTGTGGATTTTCTACGTGAACTTTGAGGGTGGTGAATGAGGCAGGATTGTTGTTGTTTTAGAGGAAGCCAGCCTGCTGTCCCTGTAGCGCTCGACAACCTGACCAACACAAATTTGGTGGAGAATGGGGAAGCCTTTTCCTTGCACTCGATGTAATGCTGAAGGATTGGGCAGCTGACTTCCAATTCATTTTCATGTTAGCCCTTTTTCACCATTGATGGAGTATTAATTTTTGTCTCTACCAGTGGGATTTTTATTTGTAATCAAGTTTTGCCATCTCTTGTGTTTGCCAACTAAGTGTTCTTGTAATTAGTGTAGCATATTTCTAAGTAGAAAACAGGATCTCAGGGGAGAGAGCCTATCAGCTGGGGAGAGTGGTTTATGTTACAGGTCTTACTTAATCAGATACCTTTGTCCTTTGAAGGGATTGGCTTTGTTGACATTGGCCTGAGCTGCTTGGGTGTCCATGGTTAGGCTTGTTGATAGAAATAAATACAACATTCCTCATGCATTTTACTTTTTTTTTTTTGCATGAGGAAATTTTTTAAAATAAAAATAGAAAATAGAACTAATGTTTATTTGTTGCAATGGTTTTGACTATTGTACTTTACTTTTCAATGAATTATTTACCACCTTTGCAGAAGACACTTTGATCAAGGTTTTTTTTTTTTCAAAAAAAAAAAAAAACTACTTGACTGTGACATATCTATTTGTTTAATTATATTCTTAGGAAGCTACCACCAAGAAAATCCCCAAGCTACACAGTTTCCCATTAAGTACATATAATCAAGCATGTAACTATATCTATGAAATATAACACATAACAGAATAACAATAAAATCATCCTAGACTTGTCTAGTTACAAAAGTATATTATCTTCTAGAATGCCTATGCTTTCTTCTCTATTTTACTTATTCCTTTCGCTACTTGACCTTTTTAAATTCCTAGAATTGACTTAATTCTGTATGTTGCCTGATTTATTTTAATTCATGCATAAAATACTGTTATAAAGCATTTTTGTTTAAAAATTCATTTAAAAGTTATTTAGTTCATTCTATTGAAGAAAAATAAGGGGGAAGGCTCATTTAGCATGATCCTGTGAAAAATTTAGTTGTATATAGTTAGTTTGTTTTTGGTAATATGTTCCACTCTAAAAGGGTAACTTTCCCTTTCTCTGATATGTAGCATATATGTATGTATCTAGCAACTATTTCAATATCACTTATCATCTCTCTATATATGTATATATATACATATAATTACTTTCAGAATTAGTAATCAGTAACTATGAGGAAGCATGCAAAAAAAAAAAACAACAACTATAATAAATAATTTGAACATTGTGGTTTGAGCTGGAAAATGATATGCCCAGATCCATAAGCTTTCTGAGAATATTTGTGAGATTAATTTTATCCAAAAGAATTTTCCTTAATGCATACCATGAAAAATCTTTAATGAGGAATGTGTTTTCCTCAGATGTCATCTGGGTGGAAATGTATCCTTGGTAGGTCTACAAAGAATTCAGATCTATCTTACTGAAGTATTTCCAGTTATATTTGTCTTAAGATTAACTGAACCTATTAATCAGGTAGGAATTAATGAGAAATGATGGCACATCATTTGCTGGTTTTAAATTATTTCTGGATTATTTTTTAAGTTATAAAGGAAAGCACCCTAGGGATGATTTGCAACTTTATTTGTATGTGTGAGGGTACGGTATTTTATAATTTTGTCTAATATCACATAAAACATATCAAGATATATCTTCGAGTCTTAATTTATGGCAGACACTACAATTATTCTGTTTTCTGTATAACTATCTACGTCTGAAAGTAATTTTAAAAAGTGTCAAATTAGATGAAAAAGTCATTTTTAAATGTTGTTTTATTTTGCCTTTGACTTAATAGTATTTTTTTTAAAAGATTCAGAGGTTTTCTGAAATAATGCTAATTATCATCAGCTATTCTTATAAATGAGTGTTTTCTGACATAATGACTATATTCAACTACTGTGTTTTATTCGTTAAACATATGGGTGATTTATGTAGTTTGACTATGAAGATAATAAATGACAGTAGATTATCATTAGAACTCCATCATGTGCTTTGAATAATGATTTTCTAAGGCCATATATCTAAATTTTCTAGATTAATTGGGCTCTCTCTACTCAAAACTGAGAGAGCTTAGCCATAGACATTGTCAAATGTTATTCATTTTAGTGCCTTTTGCTGTATATCTTGTACCATTTTTTACCCAGGAAGCTAGCTGAAAGTTTCCTGGTTAGTGGAGCCCATATGTTGTCAACAATTATATTTCTAATGGTATTGGGAACTTTTTTCCCCCACAAATTAAAGTCATTCCAAGATTATCTTCAACAATGTTGTTAAGAAAACAAAATTCCTAATAACCTTGAGAACTACTTTGTTTTATTCAACTATTCAAGGATCAGGCAGCATCCCATCTAGCAGGTAAAAAGACATGGTGAGAAAGTTGCAGAAAATGAAAGGTTTTTGTAGTCATCAGAAAGTGAGTGGGACAAGGTTTTTTAAGCAAAAGAAAGCATTATTTTAGGGACTTGCCTGGTGGCGCAAGGGGTTAAGCATAGCACTGTGAAGCTATCAGCAGCCTCTGCAACATGAGTTTGATCCCCTGCCAGCCAGGAAACTATCCACATGGCCGGCCAGGGATCTAACCCACATGGCAAAGCAGACCTCTCCTGTCTTGCCCACTGCTCCCCCTCAGCAGCATATTTCAGTCAGTCTGTCTGCTCTGTTCCCCACTCTGTCTCTGGTGAATCCTCTCACTCCCCTCCATACTTCTGGCCTGTACCCCAGTTCTTGTATCCATAAATAAATAAATCTTTTTTAAAAAAGAAAACATTATTTTAGGCAAGGCTGCCCTCTAATTGTTTCCTTTTTAACACTATTAACAGATCTCAATTGTCTTTTCAAACATAAACAGCACTTACTCCCTTTCATTCTAATGACAGAGTAACCCCACAGAGAATTATATGCAGACTTCATATGTGAACCTTCATAATATTCTCAGGAGTCATAAATTTAATTATCTAGGGTAGGATAAAATGCTAAAGTGTTTTTCCTAATTCATTTGAATATGAATACAAATGTATAAATAGTATGCCATAAGGAATAGGGCACGTGCTTTTCATTACTACTACTAAGGTAAGGAAGCAGCATATCATCTGCAAACACATGTGCCACCGAGCAGCACTTTTTTAGCCCGTGACAATGGAAGATCATGTAGGGATGAAGGGAGAGATGTGGCTCCTTTCCTGGTAGGCAGCTACCTGGAAAATGCGTTAAGCTAAGATTACTCCAGAGACTACCCTTGGGCATGCTTCTTACCTGTTCTCTTTCAGAATGGAGATGCATTTTTTACTTTCTCCTCCCTTAATGGGTAAGAAAGACCCTTAATGGGTAAGAAAGACCCAATTCAGAATTTTGAAAGGAGAAAAGAATCTGTCACTATCCAGCTATATTCTTCATCCATTGAGTGAGTCTCTCCTACCTCAGGAACTCAGTCCCCATGAACATTTTCTGGATTCTTTCTCTTTTCCTCCTCCCTGGTCAGATTTTCCCAAGACCACCTGCCACTTTGTAAAAGATACATTGTGCTAATTTATCCTCAGATTTATTTTTTAAAGATTCATCTATTTATGCATACAAAAGCTGGGGTACAGGCCAGAGAAGTGGGGGGAAGGGTGTGAGAGGATTCACCAGAGACAGAGTAGGGAACAGAACAGGGAGACTGACTGAAACACAATGCTGAGGGGAGCAGCGGGCGAGGCAGGAGAGGTGCTGCGCCATGTGGGTGGCTCCCTGGCCCGCTGGGGATCGAACTTGTGCTTCAGAGGCTGTAGAGACTGCAGATTGCTTCACGGTGAGGGGCTCAACCCCCTGCACCACCAGGAAGCCCTATCCTTAGAATTTTTGAAATAAAATTTATCTCTGAGTTCAATGCTAAAATAAGCTGGGAGAGGAAATAAGCTGTTTATTGAATGGTAACCTTTCTACCTCAGTTCTTCTTAGTTCTCTAGATCTGGGAAGGTCCTAATCTATGAAAGACTAGAGCTCAGAGGGAAAATTGTTTCAGTGTACAAAAGATTTGGCTTACCACTGTGGAAAGCAAGGCCAGCCCCACCTATGCTCTACAGAGAAGAGAGAACTCTACTAATCAGCTGCAGGGGAATTTGACTGTCAGAGTTAGAGAAAAAAAATTGCAGAATATTAGCATACTCAAGGAAGAAGGGAGCTCAGAGAACCTCAAGTCCAATAGTTTTACTTTGTCTAAAAGCAAAGAGATCCTATGAAGTTGAGAAAATTGTCCTTAGGTTTCAGAAGCAGTTGCCAAAGACAAGATCTCCACCCTGGCTGCCTAGAGCCTATAATTTTACGAAGGAATTTGTTTCATTATTTTTCCAGAAGCATTTGTTTTACTGTTTCAAAAAGAGAGAAATCAGGGTTATAAATGCTTTCCATATTGCATCTTTTAGTTTCTATATTAATGTAATGATCTACACAGCATTGTCCAGTACTTAGGCATGCTGTCTGGCTCTGGTGCCTCAAGGTTTGAGCTTTCTCCCAACTCCATAAAAGTTCCATTACTTTTTGAGACGTTTACTTAACTTTCATCGTAACCAGGAGTAGGTGACTTGAAAGTCCCTACGCACCTGCAATGAATGTTTCTCATGATTCAGCCAGTCTCTAGAAATTATACTTACGTTCTCTTTGACTAGTAAATGGGGAAACAATGTAGGCAGGAAGGTGCCATAGTGTCTGTACTTCCAAGTTGCAGCCTGAGGGTAGCAGTACTGTATAGTCCAACCTGTTTCACTGGTTTGGTGTGCATGTTTACTTTCTGTAGTAGAAAAAAAAATATCTCTGTATTCATCATCATAAACTATGCCAGTGAGTGCCTTGAAACCTTTCTAGTACCCCAAAGATGACTCACCAGTTTGTGACTCTTCCTTCCCACTCTATAGATCTTTAATAACATTTTCAATTAAAAGAAGTCTGAGGAGCTGTTGTATAACCTAAATTCCAGGAAAAAGGTTTTTTCACTTGCCGTTAGTGATAGGTTGCAAGATTTGAAGACCTGAGACAGGTGAGATTTGAAATATAGACATTGAGATAACAGGGTGTTTTGGAGTCAAAACTTAGATGTTAACTGGAGAGGTCTTATAATTTAAGGATACAATTGAGCATATTGGAACAACTAAAATTTCAGAGAACGTCAAAGCATGGAATCTCAGGGGAATCTGGCCTACGTGGGTAAGGCAAAGGTGCCTGTGAAGATGGCTTGGAAACTTTCCCCAGGTACAGAAAGTCCTTGGAGCAGGGGAATCAGATTTGGAGATGAACTCTGAAGGAATATGTAGACATAGTTAAGGAACTCAACATAACTGAGTTAAGGAGCTCTGTTTTTCCAATCTTTCTAAAAGGAAATAGTATCTTTTCTATTAGGAATGGTTCATGAGGTAAAGACAGTAAATAACATGGTACTCAATTGAAACCTGCTGTTGGGGGACAAGCCAGTTCTTATATACTTTGAGACTGCGTATTTGTTCCTAAATTTTTAAATGGCCTGGAAAGCAGTTTAATCCCCTTTGAATTAAATGATGTTTTATGGCACCAATGTTGTTTTAAAGGGAACGATTTAGGTTATCATAAAATATTCTTGAAGAAAAGGTGATATATACCTATAGGATTACTTGATTGCTTAAATATTATTATTAATAATACACTGAAATATCCCTATCTACTTAAAAGGTTGGATTTATCTTTGAATCTGCTTCCTTTGTCTTAAGGAAAGGAAACAAAGGGTAAAGTAATAATCTGATGATTCTACATGTATAAACACCATGTGATTATTATATTCCTATCCTCTAATATTTTGGAAAGTGTTTAAACAAATTTAACTAATTGCATAGAATGGTAAGTCACCATTTTTCATACCATACTTTTTGAGGAGAAGATTATTAACCAAGCATGTACTTGAGTTATTATTGGAAGGTATTACACTTGATACATATAAGAGGTGACTGACAAAATTACAAAGAAAAATGTGATTAGGATGAAAACACATGAAAAGGTATTGAGTTTCAGTTGATCTCTTGAGCCTGTAATCTGTCTTCAAGAAATGTCTGTGTAAATAGCTTTATTTGACAAGCCTATTTTGTTGCTTTGTTGGTAGATGTGTTTAACCATTTCTACAGTTGAACACTTTAGAAGGCACATTTATAAAAACCTCCATAATTTATATTGAAAAGGAATGCATCTATCCTCTTTAAATCCATAATTAGTATAATGCAAGTTTACAATAAAAATTTTGAGTGTGACTTGGAGGGTAGGTATAAAATTCTACCTACTAAAAAATCTCAAAAAAGCCTTGAAAAGTCAACTACTGAATTTAATGAAAGATGCAGTTCATATAACCCTGCAAAAGGTGTGCATGTACACCTATTAAAAACACAATCAGCTTTGCTGTGTGACTTCAGACCTTAGTGAATGATTCATTTCCAGAATTGATTAAACTCTTGAAGTCCATTCCATCTCTGTGATTCTATTGTTTTCTCAAAAGTGAGTTCCTTTGTAAACAGCATGAGAAGAAGAAAGGACTAAAGGGTCACTGTTCCCTATTTCCCTTCTTGTTTATGGACTTTTAATGCAATCATGAACAAGTCCTATCTTCCCTTAAACTATTGATAAATCTTTCTTTATGTCAGGTTTTAGAGATGGAGAAATAGACTTTGCACAAAAGAGGAAAGATGATTCCACTGTTGCCAATTCTTGCTATTGTTATAAATACAGACAGGTATCTAAGAATTTATAGAGAAATCTAGCAATTTATAGAGAGTTTCATAGAAGAGATATGATATATATTTATTCTGACAGGTTTAATAAATTAGGATAAGTGGCCAGAGGGAGGAAAATCTTTTTTCTGGCAAAATGAACAACATAACAAGATATAGAAATTGTATCTATGGGGCCTCCCCGGTGGCGCAGCGGTTGAGCGCTGGGTTGCGAAGCTGCCCGCGGCCTCAGCGGCGCCGGTTCGATCCCCGGCTGCTCCCCGGCCACTGGAGGAGGGTCCCACATGGTGCGCAGACCTCTCCTGCCGCCCGCTGCTCCCCTCAGCAGTGTACTTCGGTCCTTCTGCCTGCTCTGCTCCCCGCTCTGGCTCTGGTGAATTCTCTCACCCTCCCGCGCTTCTGACTGTACCCAGTGCATGTATAAAAAAAACAAAAAACAAACAAACAAATAAATAAAAACATGCCTCTATAAAAAAAAAAAAAAAAAAAAGAAATTGTATCTATGCATGTATTTACTTTGTTTTCTTTTGTTATTGAAAACATAAAAGATTTAGCAAAAATTATTATTTTATAATAAGCTATAAATAATATAGAAAATAAGGCTAAAATAATTCTACAGTTAAAATTTGTATAGAAAGTATGTGCCAAAATATTCTAACTAGCTATCAGACAGGTCACAAATTTGTTTTCAAGCTTCCCAGCAGTCAAGAGTAAGATATTGGTTTTAAGATTTATAGTGTTCAAATGATATAAAAATGTGGCAGTTATTCAAGAGCTACATAGTTTTCTTAATTAGATATAGTGATAGAATAATATTATAGATGACAGGAGACAGGTCTACCTAGAAAAGAGGGTGTTCATTAGGCAACACTAGACATGAAGTTAAAAGAGTTACAGAGATAAGGAAAACACCATAATTCTTCTCAGAATCTTAACATGGATGAGTTTAGGGGATTCTTAAGCTGCTGCATCATTTTGCCAGGCATTTTTCAGAAAATAAAAAAAAAGAAAAAGAGAAATATTGGCTTTTAAAATCTAAATATTTACATGATTTAAATATTCACACTATTAAAATTCAGAATATAAAAATAGGTCCTTTTGGAAATTAGGCTGTTATATATATTTTATAAGCATATGGTATTACTCAAGTAATGTGGAGATTCTGCTGGATTTTATATTGGTATTATGCATTCATTTTGTTTAATTAAGGTTCAGGACAGTCACTGTGACAGAGTTGATATTGGGAAGGATTTGGAAGGGCAGGGATAGAGAATAAAGATAAAGAAGAGCACATTGGCATTTACAATATTCATTCGCATTATAAATGTCCTTTAAAAGTATAATCTTATATTAGGTGCAATGAGATAAGGACTTGGGCTTAATTTCTTTTTCATACATGTAAGTTAGAATTTGGGAAAAAGAAGAAATAATAGTTAAAAGTAGTAATTATTTTTTTATCTTAAGTCTGAGTTCTTATATGTTTTGTTTTTATGTTTTGTATTTTTTCAGTTTAGTATTTGACCTATGTGAATCTTTCATAGTCATCATCTCTTTTTTTTTTTAAAGATTTTATTTATTTATACAAGAGCTGGGGTTTAGGCCAGAGACAAAGGTGGGTGAGAGGATTCACCAGAGTCAGAGCGGGGAACAGAACAGGCAGACTGACTGAAATACACTGCTGAGGGGGGCAGTGGGCGAGTCAAGAGAGGTCTGCTGCTCCATGTGGGAATCTCTCTGGCGAGCCGGGAATCAAACCTGCACTGCCGAAGCTGCGGACAGCTTCACAGCGCTGCGCTCAACCCGCTGTGCCACCAGAGAGGCCCAGTCATCATCTTTTTTTTCAAAAAAGGTTTATTTATGCATACAAGAATTGAGGTACAGGCCAGAGGTGCAGGAGGTGAGAGGATTCACCAGAGACAGAATGGGGAGCAGAACTGGCAGATCTACTGAGACACACTGCTGTGGGGGGCAGTGGGCGAAATTGGAGAGGCCTGCTGCGCCATGTGGGCAGCTCCCTGGCCAGCTGGATTGAATTTGTGCTGCAGAAGCTGTGGCTAGCTTCACAGTGCTGTGCTTAACCCCTTGTGCCACCAGGGAGGCCCAGTCATCATCTTTTATTTCTAGGTTAGAAAACATGTACTACTGTTTATATTTCTAGAAATTAGTAATGACTACATTATACATATCAAAATACTCTTATATTGCTTAATGGCATAATCCACAATAACATTTGTATTTAAAAAATAGAATGCTGAAATGGTAGGTTTAAAATGAAATTTGCATTTATATAAATTGATTAGTTAGTGGATAATTTTTCTTATCTAGATTAACTGTAGTAAATAATTTATCTACATCACTACATAAAAAGAGCAAAGAGTTAATATTCATTGGTCAGTAACCAGATATTTTAAGATTATTTGACTATTGCAAGAAGTTTAGCCTTCTCTCTTACTGCAACAAGCACACCTAGCTGATCCCCTTATCATCTCAGTGATACCTTCTCTATTTCAAACTGAAAAAGTCAATTTCTCTTTTGATGTCAGATTTCAATTCTTTCAATATCTCATAAGTCATTTTCATTTTCTTTTTTCTTTTTTATAAATTTGTTTACTGTTTCTTTTCCCTGCAAAAAAATGTTCTCTCTTTTAGATTCAAGCCCATGGCTGACTTGTTCATTACATTTCTAATGTCTAGAACAACAGTTAACACCATTTTTGCAATAAGTATAAGTTCACTATTGTCAGTAAAACCCTAATATTATCCCAACATGTATATGCAATTTGCATTTATGCAAACATGAAAATTAGTTGAGCATAAAGTAACAGTTACTAAAATGGTGAGTATACAACAAAATAAAAAAAAGAAATCTTAACCAAAATATCACTGACCAAAGTGTTAAGATTGAAAGAAACACTTTTCAGAAGAGCAGTAGTTGAAAATAAGAGTCTATTCTAGGACTTTATGAGTAGTGCATTGTCTTTCAGAGTTAGAGAATTTGTTCCCACTTACTTCCTTTAGTTTTTGTTGTAGTGACTTTTTGAGATGACTTAGACAAGATCTCACAGATTTCAGGTATTAATGATGATGATGGTGGTGATGGTACTAATAGGCACTCTTTCAAGTGTTTGACATATGTTGTCTAATTTCATAACCATCCAACAAAGAATATGCACTCAGTAAATATAAAACACAAATAATGTTATGACTAGATCTTCCTTATAGAAGGAAAGCTTCCCTCCTATTTTATCTGCATCATTGTCTATCATCTCATTTGATAAGGTTGACTTCATATGTTGATGGTAGAATTTTATAAAAAGAAATGTTTGGGATATACTTGAGGTTAAATTAGTATATGAACTTAGTGTAGAAGGAGAGAAAGCTAGGTTCCTGGATTAGTGAGGGACAG
Source organism: Talpa occidentalis (assembly GCF_014898055.3). Classification (NCBI taxonomy): domain Eukaryota; kingdom Metazoa; phylum Chordata; class Mammalia; order Eulipotyphla; family Talpidae; genus Talpa; species Talpa occidentalis. Next base: position 23,181,717 of record NW_023604295.1, read on the forward strand.
AATAGTGTTGTGAACTGATTTAGGGAATGGGATATAGTTTAGGAAATTTAGGAGTGGGAATAGTTTAGGGAAAAGAAATTTAATGAGACTGTTTTCAACAAGATGATTTTAAACTCTAAGTGTTACATATTAATCAAAATGCCTGGGACTTAAATTATGAATATGAGACTAGATTTTAGAAGAAAGATCTAAGAGTTGGAATTTACTAAAATTTAAGGCATATATGACATTTTGGAAAAGTGAGGCTATAGAAAGGTAGGTGTTAAAGTAGGAAGAAAAGACTGATGGTAGAGTCTAGAAACACCTGAAGTCTTAGCAGAAGTGAAAGAAAGATAGGGTTATGAAGAGAAAGAAGACTGAGAAGACAAAGTTTTCAGTGATCTTCTATATAAAAAATGTAAAAATATCAAATGACAGTATAATTATGTAACCAGGTTTCAAGTTTAGAATTAAGGTGAGACATGAGGAAAAATCATTTTGAAAATCATCAGGAATGAGGTGATAGGAGAGGACACATTATAAAGTTAAACTATAAAGAGCTTATAATAAGTGTTCCATGGGAAATGATCATAGTAAGAGAATAAAAATTCGAGGAGTAAACAAAGGAAGTAGCTACTCTTCAACAGTTCTATAAGGTAAAAGTAAATTTCACAAATAAGGAAAGAATATAAGGGAGAAGATGTAGGTAATAAAATAATAGGAGCATGTCTGATGAAGATGAAATCTTGGATCAGGAAGGAAACTTTAAAGAACAGGAGGGTAGCTTGCTTTACATAAGGAAAAATAAGTAGAGTGAGTTTAATTTTAGAGTTCCTACATTGCAGAAAAGAGTAGGTGATGGAACTCATGCCATGCCAAATTGCCTACATCTTTGCAGAAAAAGATGAGTTCATGCAGCTAAGAGTTAGGGTGGGGCTGTGTGTGGGGTAATGAATGCATGAAAGATAAATAAAAGGATTGGCCAGGAATTAGCCTCAGTGAAGTTAGACAGGAGATAGTGTCAGTGAACGTGGGATAATAAAAGGAATAAACACAGGCAGATTTAGTCAGTTTTCACGAGTGACTTTGTGTGAGTGTGTGTGCCTGTGTGTGTGTTATTAGTTTATTTGCAGTGTTAGTTTGAATTATTATTCTGGAATACTGAGTCTTCATAATGCAGTCTTCCAATAAGCCTCCCCTAATGACTTATCTTCAATGTTTGCCACTGCATAGCAGAGATAGAGGGACAGTACATTCATTACAGGTTCATCCAGGTTTTTGGAAAATAATAGAACAACTAATCCTCACTGCCAAAAAGGCTTTATAGAGGTACCTTCTCATAAAGGAGAGCAAATTAGAAAAATGTCCTGCTATACCCCTGTCTATGCACATATATATGAATGTGAGTAACATGTGAGACTTTAGGGTGAACTTCTATAAGAAAATATGACTAGAAGCAGTACTTATTCAGTTGAAGATTTTAAGATCTTTGGATAATCAGTAATTCATGTTAGGATTGTATTATGTTATTATTATCATCATTAAAAATAATGAAAAGAACAAGTAATTCAATTGGGCATTTAGTAAATTACCAGTTAAAGGACAAGCTAGGATTTAATTATAAGACATATATGACTCCCAGTGACTGTCTTAAAGAGCTAACATAAAAACAAAACTGTCCAAGGAGAATGTTTTAAACATTACCATTTGTATCTATATCCAAAATTTAGTGACTGTTAATTTTTATTACAAAAAGTGATTTTTAAACCACAGTTCATTTGATAACTCATGTGTTTGCTTTCCTCTGGAAACTACACTTTGTAACAACTCACGTAACTTCATGTGTAACCATGGTACTTTCTGTTTGTGTGTATTGTGATTCCTTTTATCCTAACTACACTCAGATCCTTATGATATTTTCATCATATCCACATTTCTGGCACTTTTATTGAAGGTGATAAAACTCTGAAGAAGTAGTTTGAAGTAAATGGGTTCTACTAAATTCAAGAATGTTTTGACCATTAACCTTCAATTTGAAGTTTTAGGTGACCACAAACTAGTATAAAGGAATATAGATTTACCTCTATCAAACACACCTTAAAGAGATTTTTAAACAATTGATGCTTTGCTGATGCAGAGAAATTTCCTCTTCAGTGTTTCTAACTTAACAAATTACATGTAAAGGCCATAAACTCCTTTATATTATCCATAAACATAATAAAAAATGTTACACCATATAACTTTGACTTAGTCAATAATTCTAGGCTTAGCCTTAGGGTTTGAGTAGAAAATTATTCCTGTTACACATTTTAATTATGCCATAAACTTTGGGAAATAGCTATTGATCTTCAGCATCTGGCGTCAGAAAGTTGTTTCTTTCTTGTTCTGTAGCCAGTGAAAGTATGCCATACAGACTAAAAATGAAGAATTTCAGAGGATCAAAGGCAGTATATATACTGTAAAGTACAATTTTTGGTTGTGTTCAAGTTACTTAAATGTTGCTTAATGAGATGATCTCTGCTAAACAACTTTCTACTGAAAAGTAGAGCTAACATTTGAATTTAAAATGTTACCTTGTTATATGAAAAAGGAATGGTACTCTTGATTATTTTTAATATTTTAATATGGAAATAGGGGGTTATAATCAGGAAACCATTTTTTTAAACTTGTTTGAACTGCATATTTAAGGTTCTCCAATGCTTGTGTAGGGATTTGAACATTGTTATTATCATTTTAGAAGTAATTATTTCATACATTTTCATCTTTGATCAGTAAGTCAGGGTAGTAACCTCCTTTTGTTAAAATTAAACATACATATAACATCTATGATGATGGTGATTGCTGACCTTTCAATTGGGGAAGGGCATTGCTATAAACACTAGGTAACACATTTTAAGCTTAACATCCACCATGTAAGAAGGATCTCAGATTGCTCATTTACAGAAAGCTCAATGAGGTTAAATAAGTCTGTTAGGATCCTATAAGGACTAAGTGACAAAGCTGGGATTCAAATCCAGGTATGTCTGACTAATTAAATGATGGTTTTCATGAATGAATATAGGCTAATTTGGTTTCCATTTTCAGCATGTTGGAAATTCTTTCAAAGTTAGAGCATTTAACAGAAGTTGATTTATATTTAAATTTAAGCTTACCAAATTTAATATTGTTAATTCACAAATGGTTACTCACATATGATTATGTACCAGCCATAGTGTTTAGAAACTGCTGAATCTAAACTTAATGAGTCATGACATTTCATAGTTATTAGGGAAGATATTATACTATAAATAAAAAAGGAAAATAATGTATATCTATGAATTTGTATACATATGTGAAAGGTTCGGCACGAGAAAAAAAAGGAGAGCCAGGCTAAATTTCTCAAAGGGAGGGAAAGTTTATTGCGCCCCGGGCGGACCTCACAGACCCAAGGCGGGGGTCAGTGGAGTCGCACGCATTGTTAGGGGGAAGCAGGGTTTTATAGGGTGAGGAGAGGTCAGGTGGGTAGTTGGGCTCATAGGGCGGGAAATGTTTGTAGGGCAGGTAGAGGTTCTTTGTTTGAGAAGAGACTCGTGGAGGGAGGGGGGAGGCTCATTGTCTGAGTCCTCCAGGCAGGTATCCACATTCCTGCCCCCCAGGTGGGCTTCCTGGTTGGCTCCTGCATTCAGGCCTCCTGCATGGACCTTTCAATATGAATATATTGTTTATGGCATTTCAGAATTCTCTGATAAACATTCTATAATTCCTCTCTTAAATTTCAGAATCTAATTAAAGGTATGATCATTTTAACTTTGATTCTGTGATGCCTTGTTGGGTCAATTTGGAGGCCTCAGTACCTGCATAACCCCAATCATTAAAGATGTTATTTTGAGAGCAACAGCAGGGAGTCTATTCACTTTTCTTGCCATAGGGCACCCCCTATGTCCTCACAGTGGGAACTAATGAGGAGTAATCTTCATCCTTTTTCTTTCCTACCCATTTCTTCCAAACCCACAGTGTAATTAAATGCACTGGATCAAGAATCTGTTGAGCTTTTCATGTATATAATGCCCTTCAAAGTGACTCTAGATGCAATGGTTTGTACTAATTTAATTGAATTTTATGTAAAAAATAAAACTCATATTCAATATAATTTTTGAAAGGTTATATGCCAGTCTGTATTTCTTTATATGAAAGTGTAATTTTCTCCAAGTATTCTTTAACTTGTGGGCTGTCATATAGCTTCCAATGAAGCTGATCAGGCCTATCATCTGGAAGAGAGAGATTTTATGCAGTCAATTCTTAGACATGTAAGGTATAAGCAAAAATTTCAAACCTGAGTTTATCTTTTTGTTTTAATTTAAACTCGAAGGGAGAATCTAATGATAGGAATGGAGTCTTTCATCAACTTTTATCTTCTATTATCTAAATATTAGAATTTATTTTATTTTTTTAAATTATTGTTTTTTTTAATATATTTTTACATCATTCTTCATGTTTGTACAATGTGTGCATTTTCATCTCTCGGTTATATGTATCATTGACATTTTAACTTTCTCCAAGGATACATATTCAGAATTATATGAAATAAGATACTTTAGCCAGTTTAGTGTCCTGAATAAATATTAGTCATGGGATTTAGGCATTTTATAAAAATTTATGTTTTTAAAGGAAGTATATGCAAGGTACTCATCCTGGAAATTTCTTTTAAGTCACCTCATTTTATTTTCACAACAAATATCTAAAGCTATTGTAACAGGGTGGTCCCCAGGAAAGGGGGAGGTTCCCTGCCCCACCCAAGGAAGGGTGGAGCTGAGCAGGAAGAGGAGAAGCTGCAGAAGAGACTGAGGAAGGAAGCAGGATGGAGCCAGGAGACCTGGAAGAGGCGCATGGAGCCTAGAGACATGTGAAGAAACTGCGCTTGTCTTTTGGTCGTGGACTGGGTGACACAGATGTGGGTGAGACCCGTGGGGAGGTGACCATGGCAGCTTTTATCTTGATGTTGATTTTGCTCTTTTCCTTCCGGGCTTGTCTGGTTGTTTGTGACCCTTTTCTGTGGGTCCCCACTGGAAGATGTTTTAGACTTGTGGCAGGCTTTGGGGCCTTGCTCTGGGCCGACCCCATATGGATGGAGTTTTACCCACGAGGGGATGGGTAACTTTGGGTGCTTCATTTAGAAACTAGACTCTTTGCCTTACCTGTATTGTTTCCTAGTTTTTATTAAAGATCCTTCCCATTAAAGTGTCATATGTTTTGTGTTGATGCGGCGGATGGCAGAACCCATTTAGAATAGGCAGGTTTGCGGGGTTTTGGGCTGCCCCTCTCCCTGTCCTATAACACTATTACCAACTTTAAAGTTACTATATATGTGCAAGTCATCTTGCCTGGAAGCAAATCAATGGAAAGAGGAAGTTTAAGCAGGGTTGGTGACATTTAATTCCTCCTTAAAGAAAAAGAGTTGGCTAGTCAAATGAATTGAGAGAATTTCAGGGATAAGAAACCAATTGTGCAAAGGCATGCTGGAATGATTAGCATGTTTGGAGTATTTCAAACATTCATTCATATTGTGTATGCAACAAACATTAAGTTACTGAGTGCTGACTTTTTCCCTGCAAAAAACATGTTTTCAGCCTACTGATTAAAGTGGAGATGTTAAGTTAGCTAAATCATAAAAAAGCGTGATGGTAGTGTACTGTTTTTACTTCATCTCTTCACATGTAACCCTGTGGAGCCACAGGCCTTGTGCTCACTCACCAGGTGTGATGTGAGCCCATGTGCACATGTCAAGGATATTAAACAGAGTTGCTTTTGTGCAAAGCATCACGTTTTCTTCACAAATTTGCTTTAATATGGAAAATGAATATCAGTGCCTCTTGACATCAGTCACCCCTTCTGATAATATGCCCAGTTAAAATACTTGCATAGTGGACTAGAAGGCAGCATGGAGATATCCTGGCTCTCTTTCCTGCCAAATTGACAGGTTGCATTGCAGCAGGTGCACAGCAAAGCGATTAAGAGTGTACAGGTTGACAAAACATGTGTGATATGACTGCAGGCGGTTTATGTGAATGACATGTCATGGCAAGTATTGACCTCAAGAGATTATACCTGGGGTTCTGGGTTGTGAGAGCAATCTACATGTATATAAAAGAATCATTGAGAAGGTGAGTGCTCAAGGGAAAATAACCTTGACTGGGACACTACACAAATGAAGTACATTGCAATGCAAGGTATATTTTTTGCTACTTAAATATTTTACAAATGTCCTATTTATATGAGTAGATGCAATAAGTATCTGTCTTGGGTGATGTGATATTTTGACTGCTGAACAACTCATTCAGCTGTCAAAAGGACAGTGAGAGCAAGGTTTATTAAAATTCATGATTGGAAAAAAATCCAACATCATCCAATTTGTTTTAGGAACACATGCAGCCTCTTGGTTTCAGCCTCTCCACATCAAGAATGCCTGCCTCATTTTACATGTATGAAAATAATGAGGTTTCATTGCAATGATCACTAATTTTTAGAAATAATTAAAAAAGCAAGAGTGAAATAGTAGATTTTAGATGATAAATAAAATAATTGCTTACTATGTACACATGCACAAGCATTCAGTTCACAAGAGATATGAACTTGCAGAAACCTTTTGAGACCTCCAGATCACAGACTCAAGATTAAGGATTTTTGTGTTAATGTACATTTTTAAGATATAAGAAATACATACAGATGTTATCAGATTTTCAAAGAAGCCCATAGTCTTCACAGCATTAATATGATTTATAAAGTCCTTTATAGATAAAAAATTGTGTAGCTTGATGTTCTAATGTTCCTATTCAGATTTATTAACTTTCTTATAAAGAAACAAAGAAGTGTGTATAACTTTCTAAGGAAGAAAATGTTTTATAATCTGTGACTAAAATAACTATAACTTGAAATATATTTGTGCAAATATATTTGACTGCAAATTGAAATATAAATATTTCCATTAGATTTATCTCTCATATGTGGCATGATGTATACTATTTAAATTTTTATGAATGTACAAATAAACTTCTACTTTAGCAGAATAATATATTTTACATAAAAATATAAAGAAACTTGTCTCTTCATTGTTTTATATGAATAGCTCAGGAAGGATATTAAGTAGGATTTAAGCTCTTATTCTAAGACCCTATTTGTGTAAAACAGAAGGAATAGGACCCATTGACAATTACAGAAAAAATTAAGTTTGTTTTTGTTTGTGTTCTTAACTCTTAAACTTTTTGGCAACATTCCCTTCCTAACATGTCTAACCAGCCCTTTTACCCTCTCACCCTCTCATCATATAACTTCTTATGAAACCCTGGCACAATATGAAACAATAAAATTCTTCAAGTAAATTGTTATATTTGCAGTGTTGCAATTTCAGGCATATGTGCTGATATATTTTTGTGTGATTGCACCTGCTCTGTGCCCTTCAAAAATATCACACAAATGACACCTGTCGAGATTTTAATGATGATGAGGTCTTATTCCATTCTTTTCCTTAAGTTTTCTTCATTCAGTCAGTCGGGCCTAAAATTCTACAGATAAAAATATTTATAGCTAAACAAATTCTATGGACTTGTTTTAATGATTAATTATCCTTTTGTTATAGAGTATTTTGAGCAATTATATTTTGTAGAATGATTAAGAGGGAGGTATTTTGGACGGGAGTCTTAGTTGCATAATATGTTTGTCAGTGTAGGCAGTTTTAGCAAAACACCATAGACTATGTGACTTAATGAAAAACATTTATTTCTCACAATTCTGGAGGAGTCCCTGGTTCCTTGTGAGAACTTGCTTTTTGGCTTGCAATGGCTGTCTTCTTATGTGTGTCCTTTGTGACAAAGAAAACTCTGGTCTCTGCTGCTTTGACACTTCTTTTTTTTCTCTTTCTTTTTAAATTTTTTTTGTATTTCCTACATCATTATTAAGTTTGGATAGTATTTGGTTTCTCCCCTCAGGTGTAGCCCCCATACTTCTCCCACCACCATAGCACCCATGATCCATCACCACAGTCCCTTGTGCTCTTCCCACCCCTGTTTTGAGTCCTCTCCCTCCCGCTCCTCTGCTGTATGTCTCAGATCTATGGACAGCTTGCAAGTTTTGACTTTTTGTTGGCTCTCTGGTTTCACTATATTCCACATGTAAGTGAAACCATCCAATGTTTGTCTTTTTTCCTTCTGACTTATTTCACTTAGTATAATTCCTTCCAGCTTCATTGATATTGCTGCAAATGACATGATTTTTTTCTTTCTTGATCACTGAGTAGTAGTCCTTTGTGTATATATACTGCATCTTCTTGACCCATTCATCTGTTTTGGGGCATTTAGTTTGTTTACATATTTTAACTATTGTAAATTGTGCTGCAATTAACATAGAAGTGGAGGTTGCCTTTCAGATTCATGTTTGTGGGTCCTTTGGGTAGACTCCTAGGAGTGAAATCACTAGGTCATATGGTAGCTCCATGTGAGGAAGCTCCATATATCCTTTCCTAGTGATTGGACCAGTTTGCATTCCAAACATTAGAGTAAGAAGGTTTCTTTTGCATCACGTTTTCACCAACATTTGTTTTGTTTTTCTTTTCTTTCTTTTTTTTTTTTTTAATGTTTAGTATGTTGGCCGTGTAGGCCATTTCTGCCTCTTCTTATAAAAATTCTAATTTCATTATGAGAACCCACCCTCGTGTTTTTACCTAAAGCTAATGACTTACAATACTAGGAGTTAGGACTTCAATGTTTAAATTTAGGGGAGGAAGTAAGTAAACATTCTGTCCATAACCGTACTATTCCTAAAAGCAACTTAGACTCTTAGCTTTCAGATCAATTTTTATCTATTTTACATCTTTGTATGTATATATCTTTCCCCCTGTCACTATCAAAACTTATATCTCATTAATTTACTCAAAAGGTAACAAACTTATAAAGTACATCCATGTATTATTAGAGCTACGTTAAAACTGGTTTTCAGTTATTTCTAATTGAGATCTTCTTTTATAAATCTTTAAATAGGGTAGTTTCTTCAATCTCTGTTCCGTTCTTAACACTGTTAATATTAGGCATCCAGAAAAATTCCCTCAACTTCACAATACCAGAACAAAACTTCATCAGAAAATGATAAATATCATTTGAACACAACTATGTAGTTGCAGATATTTTTATTACCTTCTAACTTTGGTTTTTAGAATTTATTTTATTATAAATACATTTTCCATAGGTTAGAGCCATAACTCAGTCTATATCTATGTTAAGTGCTTGAAGATACAATGTAGACTCTTGATTAGAATGGTTAAATAAAATCACAAGAGAGAAAAGGTAGCTGCAAAGAAGATTTTACATGAATATGAAAAAAACTTGTCTAGTTTAAAGCTGTTATTGTTTTCTGAAAAGTATAAATAGGAATTTACTTTCCTAAAACATAACATTCATTAGAAGTTGATATATTCCAGCATAGTAGAATTAACATTGTTTAGGGTGATATAGAGAGGCTCATGTAGTTATATAAAATATTCTTCTAAACCAGAAGAGCATTATCAAATGTCGCCTTTTATTTGACACAAGATGAACTTAAAGAAGAACACAAAGTGATTTCAAATTTGCTTACTTAGCCTCTGACTTTGAAATGGCTTTGCAATTAACTCTACATATATAATGAAGTGAAAAACATATAGGCACAATCTAATCTCTAAAAAATCATGTTATTTTAAAGAAAAACAGTCTATAAATCATAAAAAAACACAATGCTTGAACTAAGCATGTAGTAAGTTATTGATCTGAGTTGTTCCTCTGAACACTCAAAGGAAAAGATTTTTATAAATTAGTTAATGCAAATTTTTTCCAGATAGTATTTTTTCCCACATAATTCTTTTCTTTTTTACCTTAATGAATATAGTCACTGAAATTTGATCAAACTATTGGAATATGGCCAACTCAACTAAAATTGCTTAAAATTGCATGAGCAAACACATTTCTGTAAAAAAGTCTAAAACAACGCAAAAACCTACATCTTCTAGATTGGGTTTTTCAAAGTGCCTTGATTTATAGGTTTTATTTCCTGGGATTGTGTCTCATGTTATTTTATACCTGGTTGTTGTGATAGTTTAATTCCATCTAAGAGTTTGGTATTATTCTCTAGTCTTCTCAAAATTTTTTTCTCTAGGAGAAAGTTCAATATCTATACTTACATTCTTTTCTTTCTTCCCCTGTGCACTGCAGCAACGTAAGGTTGTCATTTTTCCTCACCTTCCCTCGGTCCCTACTGTCTTACTGTTCATTAAAGACATAATGTCTGATGCCTGATTCTCTTTTTACCTAGTAGTGTAACTTAGAAGAGATAAAGATAAAAAAAATGGCCAAATTAAAGAGAAACCATGTGTCTATTTGCCCTTTTTATTGAAAGAACTTGTAAAGAAGAGAAGGCAATGTGCTGATCCTGTGCTTTTCTGACAAAATCCTCACTATATGCTTAGCTTTTGTGACTTTCAATGCTTGTTTAAGATTTTGTATTACTAACTGTATTAGCTTCAATAATTATATTTTGTTACCGGTATTTTATGTAACTGTGCATGAGCAAGATTTTGTAGCTTGACAAGCAGGACAAGCCAAAACAACATTCTTTTTTTGAGTCTATGGAAGCATAAAAAGCCTTCAGCATATCAGTAGAACTTTCAAGGTATTTTATACAAGTTCTTCTATATTTGCTAATATATTTACTAAATATATCCCCTCATATATTACCTTATTCATAATTGTTAATGTGGCATGCAGAGCATGTAAGATAAGTCTATTTTATTATGGAACACCTTGACCATAGACAATTTTAATTGCAAAGATAAAGGAGAAATCCAATTTCCTTCCTTCTTAATCTTGTCAAAACCAGATTTCCTAGTTGATTCTCTACATGATAGATTAGCACAATGTAGTCCCATCTAAAACTGGAAATGATCAAGTGCTTGTTTTTAGTGACATTTTCTTTAACATGTGTATTTAAGTGGCTTCTGCTTATGATCTCATTAAATGCATTTTGTTTTTTTTGTTTCCAAATTTCTGTTTTTCTCCAATTGAAATAGACACTGCATTCATGATTTTAAAATATGTCATTTTCTTTTCCATTATTCTTTAAGTTTATAAGCATTCAATTATTTAAAAATCCAGCTATGTATTCTGGATTATACCTTGCATCAAAAGAATTTAGAAATCTAAATTTATAAATTCAAGTGGTTAAGAGATTAATCATAAGTTTCTTGGCTTTTCTTTTCATCCCACTAGTTACAGTCCCATTATTCTTACTTCTTTGTAACAAAATCCTTTTAAAGAATTGTCCCTACATGTTGACTCCATTTCTTTCCCCTATTTCATCTTAAACCTATTTTTCTCAGGTATTTGCTTGGGTCATTCACTAAAACTATTCTTATCAAGGTCACTAATTATTTAATGTTCTAAATCCATTAGTAAATTGTTAATCCTCACCTACTTCATAGATCAGCTACTTCTTTCCTCTTTTCTTCTGTGACTTACAGTACCAAGTTTTCTTGGTTTTCCCTACTTTAAAAGTTTCCATGTTTATTCTCTTGTGTTGAATGCCCCAGGGTCATCCTTCTCTGCTTTCCTTCCTACTTAGCAGTATCATATCAACTCTCAATTTTCCATTTTCACTTCTGGCATTCTCCTAATAAACCTTAGACTCACATGTCCAATTATATACTCAATATCTCTACCTGAACATTTAACTATTTTTGTTGTATATTTTAAAATTCATTTTTGTGTAGAAGAACTGGGGTATAGGCCAGAGGTGTAGAGGGGGAGTGAGAGGATTCACCCATGACAGAGTGGGGAGCAGAACAGGTGGACTTAATGAAATACACTGCTGAAAGGAGCAGTGGGCTAGACATAAGAAGGTCTGCTGCACCATATGTAGGTTAGGTCCCTGGCCCAGGATCAAACTGAGACCATTGTAGTGATAGTACTAAGAATTAACCCCCTGGGCCACCAGGTAGGCCCTTAAATTATATTATTCTTTATCAAGGTAATGTTGATTTAGAAAACTGTAGATGATTTAAGGGTATAGATTCACATCTCTGTAGAAGTTTGTTCCCACACCACACCCACCACCAAAGCCCCAGTTATTAATTGGATATCTTAAACACTTGCTATATTTCTCAGGGTCTCCCCCAAATCTATTTTGGTGTTCTGGTAAGAAATAACTATACGTCTAGTCTTCCATCTTGAAAAAAACACAAAACAAAGAAAGAAAATCCTCCTATTTTCAGTCTATATTAGTCCATTAAGAAGTGCTAGCATCTCTATTCAGAATATGGACAATTTGACTGCTGATCTCTATTTCTACCTCATTCTCAATTGTCATCATCTCTTGTTTACAGTATCCTACTGTCCTAACTGGTTTTCTGTTTCTATAGTTGGGCCCTCACAATTTATCTTCCACACAGTCTCAGTTGTCATCCTGGAAAATTGCTGTCATATTCTTTTGTATTTTAAACAAGTTCTCACCTTTTTCTGGATTGTTTTCCTCACAGATATATCCATGTGACTTAATCCCCTGCCTTCTTTAAACCTTTGCTCAAAGTGTTACTCTCTTAATTAGATATATTGTTTTTTTTAGGACTGCTGTCTCTCATAGTTCCTGAGGTCAGAAGTCTGAAATCAATGTGCTAATAGGTGTCTTATTTCATTTAGCCTGGCCACTAAAACAAAATACCACGGACTATCTGGCTTATAAACAATAGAAATTTATTTCTGGTAATACTGGCTCTTGGCAATTTCAGGATCAAGTCACAGGTAGATTCCTTGTCTGGTGAGAACCCGCTTTCTGGTTAACAGAGAGCTAGCTATGACCATTTCACTGTCACCTCACATAGCAGCAGGGACAAGGGCCTTTTCCAGTGTCTCCTTAATGAGGACACATGTCCGACAGATGAGTGCTCCACCTCATGACCTAATCATCAGCAAATGTGCCCACAATAAATATTGTCACATTGGGGATTATTAGGTTTCAACATATGGACTTGGTAGGACACAAACATTCAGTCTATAGCAATAGAATTGATTTCTCCTGAAGGCTTTGAGGGAGCAGCTATTCCATATCTGTCTCCCAGATTCTGGTGGCTGCTGACAATCATTGATATTCATTAGTTTACAGCTGCATAACTAATGTCTGCCACCAGATGCACTTGAGCTTCCTCTCTTTGTAACTGTGCCTGAAGTGTCTCTCCCTTTCTTTTGTAAGGTCATCTGTCTTTAGATTAAGGGACCATCCTTTGTAGGGTGATCTCCAGATCCTTAGTGATTCTGTAAAGACCCTATTTCCACAGTCACAATCTTAGCTTCCAGGTGGACATTATCTTGGGGAGTGTGGACACCTTTAAACCCATTTCATTAGGTCTAACTTGACAATCTGTTTAAAATTGCTATATCTGTTCCCTACTTACTTTTTACATAAAGTTATAAAGTTCCTTCTATAAAATCATTGGAGCTGGATATGTTTTGAAATTTAGATTATTTATGTATTTTTGGAAGATTTTATGTTGCATGCCACATATTATATACTAGCCCTAGTTTATAAGAGGCTTCCCACCATTATTAAATAATTTGTTTCTGCAGTTCAATGAGGATATTTGTATAATGGGACATTAGTTTGTCCCACACTCACAGGAAAATGCTAAAGTCTTTTTGTCTGTTTATTATTTTGTTCATTATTATTATTAGTATTATTTTTTTTTATGGTTTGTCACCCATCTATCCAGGTAGTGCTCTAGGAGACTAGAGCCTTTGTTTTAGTTTTAGTGTATCTGAGCCTTCTGAAATAATATCTGGCAGGTGCTCACACTCTCATACTGTTGCTTCTGTCTTGATAATTCTCTGGAAATCTGGATTGGAGAAAAATGTACAGAAAACAAGAAAGAAAAAGAAGATTTCAAAAAGAGATAGAAGGGGAAATGAAGTTTAACATACCTTTTAGACCTACTGTCACATCTCATTTTAGAATTGTCAGATTTGGAGGAAGTTCTGATGAATGAGGAATATAAATGATTAAATAATAATATTATTATTTAATACTTATCTGGAATGAAAGATTTTAGGCATGAGAACAAGCTTTAGTACTCTCTTTTCATAGATCTCTTAGCATTCTGGGAATAATTCAGAGGAAAACTCTCTTTTCTTTGTATTTAAGGTTATACAAAATCTGATATTCTATATGTTTATGTAAGTCTTCTGAATTTTCAGATCCTATAATTTCCACTAATTTTTATAATCAGCAAATTTTCATTGTTTTTTGTGTGTGAGGGTCTTAGTAAAAATACAAAATGACACAACTGTTGTAGAGAACTAAAAAATAATTTTGGTTGTTGATTATACTGAAGTTAGAGTTTTTTGTTTGGGGTTTAGTTTTCTCTCTTTTTTTTTTTTTTTTAGTAACAGCATGTTCAGGAAAAATTTATTTCAATAAACACAAAATAATTTTCTATGAGGTATCCTTGCATATTTGATAATTAGGGGTCCGATTGAAAATGATTCATTTTATCAATATTTTTGGTGGAATAGCCATATTCTCCTGCTGTGAGACTCTGCCTTAGTGATTTAAAATACAAATGCACATTTGAATACTGTATTAATTTTTTCCTACTAACCAAATAAACAGCAGAGAAATACAAAAGCATTTTGGAGGCTGACCTCTACTTATCAAACCTTATCAAGCATTTTGGAGGCTGACTTCTACCTCCATCTTCGATTAGTATCAAAATCCTAATTCTCTACCTTATATAAAGAGATACCATTTCAATGTATGTTCTTTGTTTGAGCCCTGATTTCCACTGTCACTGGTATTTTGATGTTGACTTGAAAAAAGATCGCTGATTGTAAGATTAGACGTTTCCTTCAGCTACCTTGCTGTTTGGCTATTCAGTAACATTAAGTGCCATACAAATCTAATTAATGAAATGTGATTTAAATGATCTTGGTTAGTCTTGTCATCATTTTGATCTTTATATAACTGAGTATCAAAAGGTTGCTTCTTGAGCATGTATGAAAATTGTTATACATATTAAAGTGATTGCTATCTTTTTAATAGACCACCATATACATTCCTTAATTTCTCTGTGCCTTCATTCTCTGGGATTTAGGTAAACATTAAGTGAACCACATTTGTCCATAAGTATTTTAGAGCACCTTTTATTGTTCTAGGTTTTGATACAGGAATGAGAAATATAGAAAATATGTTTCTTTTCTTATATGTGAAATGGAGAAATGAACCAAAAGGCCAGTTAAAGGCAGACCAATAATAGACCCTTTTCTTCTAATTGCAAACCTGAGGCAGCCAGGCGGGGAGGGTGGCTGGGTGGGACTAGGGGAGAAACGGGCCCAAAGGAACATGGTAGAAGATTATTGGGACACTGCCAGTAGGCAGGGTGTGAAGCAGATTTGTACAGATTTAAATCTATCTTTGCCAAAGCAGATATAATAATATAAACTAATTTAACCTCAATAAACATAATTTGAAAAAGAAATAAGTAAAGCAAAGAAATTCTCTCTCATATCACAGAGGTTGCATTTCAATAGCATGTAACAGACAGAAGATAGTTGACAAATAAAACTACACAATAATGAGATTATATTAACCTATGATATGTTAAGGCAGAGAAGGAGGATATAAGAGGGTGTGAGCTCTTTAAATATGATTGGCAGAGGAACTCACAGTAAATGTATTATTGGGCCTCACCAGCTATGAAGAAGCCAGCAATGTGAAGATCACAGGGAAAAGTGCTCCTAACAGAAATACGTTGTAAGAACTAAGGCCCCCTGGTTTTTATTTTTAAGATTTATTTATTTATGTATACAAGAACCAGGGTATAAGCCAGAGGTGTGGGGTGGGATTTACCAGAGAGAGTGGGGAGCAGAACAGGCAGATTTACTGAAATACACTGCTGAAGGGAGCAGCAGGTAAAGCAGGAGAGGTCTGTTGTACCATATGGGTTGTTCCCTGGCAAGCCAGGGATCAAAGTCATACTGCAGTGCCTGGGAAGACCCTGAAATTTTTTGATGAAAATGTAAGAATGTTAGGGAATCGGGAGAGTTATAAACAAGGACAAGAAACCTATGACACATAACCTATGCCAATGTGAAAAACTAGGCAGTAGCCAGGGAGCAGAGGACTTTAAAGCCTTAGAAATGTGGATTGGGGTCTCCCTGGTGGCACAGGGGTTAAAGTCTCAACACTATCAAGGTATTGCCAACCACTGTGGCATGAGTTCGTTTCCAGGCCAGGGAACTGACCTCTCCTGTCCTGCCCTCTGCTCCCCTCAGCAGTGTACTTCAGTAGATAACCACCTGCTCTGCTCCCCACTCTGCCGCTGGTGAATCCTCTCACCCCCGCACCTCTGGCTTACACCCCTGTTCTTGTATGCATAAGTAAATAAAATAAATCTTAGTAAGGGTCTCCCTGGTGGTGCAGGTGGTTGAGCACAGCACTGTGAAGCTGTCCGCAGCCTCCATAGTGCAGGTTCGATCCCCACCAGCCTCAGAGCAACCCACGGTGCCAGGGCAGACCTCTCCTGTTTCGTCCACTGCTCCCCTCAGCAGTGTATTTCAGTCAGTCTGTCTGTTCTGTTCCCCGCTCTGTCTCTGGTGAATCCTCTCACTGTCCCACACATCTGGCCTGTACCCCGTTCTTGTATAAATAAATAAATCTTAAATAAATAAGTAAATAAATCTTTATAAAAAAAGAAATTTGGATTGGATTCTAAGTACTATGGAAAGTCATTTGGTTTAAAAAGTGAGACAGTAACTTGAACTGATTCAAGTTTTGAAAAGCCCCTTTGATTTTGTGTGGGAAAAAAAGGGCGGGGCTTCCCTCCTTTCCCTTTCCCCCATTTTGGTAGTTTGAAATGTAATGTGTTAGAAAGCACAATGACCTCCTTCCATCTGGACCATCACGGGGATTCAGCCCTTAGCACTTTTCTATCATTTAATAACTGTAACTTATTTCTATAAATGCAACCTAGAATTGTCTTAAAAAAAAATGTGTCATGAACAACTGCATAATGAAATAATGTCTAAGTGAATTTAAATAGACTTACCAGTGCAATGAAGTACATAAAAATGCATTTAAAAAGTCATTATAATGCTTTTTTTCATTAAACCAATCAAATACTTGGATGTTTAGCATGTGCTACACATTTTGTGGCAAATTACCAAGGTAAAAGGTTGAAACTTTACCTTTAAGAAACTTTTTTTAAAGCTCAGAGGTGTCAAGAAAGATTTAAAATGAGCATAATCCCTTCTATGTTGTTGTGAATGGCATTAGTTTATCTTTTTTGATTGCTGATTAGTATTCCATTGTGTATATATGCCACATGTTCTTAATCCAGTCATCTACTTTTAGGCTAAATCTTACCCAATTTGAATTTTTAAGAGCATATTGTTATCCGAAGCAAACTATTTTTTCTGATCATGCACTGTGCAACTCCCATTAATGTTTGCTTTAGTTTATTTGATGCAATCTTCTCTTAAGTAATTTTAACCCTTAATATATTATTTTTTTCATATTTTTATGTAAATGCTTCAGATAATTGGGTAACCTTGATTCAGCAAATTATTCTCTTGCAGTCTCCTACAATACAGAATCTTCAACTGTCAGCCTTTTGTCAGTACATTTGATCAAAGATTGGAACGATGCCTGCTCACATTGTATTTCTTAATTCTGGCATGTGGAAATGGGTACAAAGTTAAAACTGTGGACACATTCAGGAATAGAAATAGAAGCATTTCTGCTCAATTGTTTATTTTGGCCCTAACAGATTTTCTGGGACATTCTCCCTGCACATTATAATTTGTTTTCCACGTTAGAAACAAGACGCTGCCGAGCTTGGTGTGTCTAGCATACTGCTGGCGTCACTTTACTGCATCATGGCGTGTTGCCAATCCCATGCCAGTTTTGATTTGCTGTGGCCACTGATGTTTGAAATTATTGCTGGTACTTCCTTGAATAGCTCTTACAAATGCAGCCAGTCAGCAATAGAAAAAAAGAGTCTATCTTTGTGGGACCTGGCTTATTTAGACTGTTTTCACCACCAACCTGTTGCTTCTTTGAGTGAAGTGATTTACGTGTGAGCAACCAGATGCTTCTCAACTCATATCTCAGGTAGGGGTTCAGAATATTGACCCTCAGTGTCTTGGTCAGCCTTGTTCCACTTCTGTTGAAAAGCTTTGATGTTTTTGGTTTGGGAATGGTATCATTTCTTGGTTTTGAGGCCACAGGTATGATTTCTTTTATTCTTACATTCCAGCATTCATTTTTAGTGGACATCTGGGCCAGGGAAAAGTAGACACCTGTGCACATATATCAACATCTGGAAGTCTCAATTTGAATTAATTTTTGCAGTATAAATACTCATTTTCAATTTAAATATCTGGCAGCAGACACACTTGTCTAATGTAATAAGTTTACATTAAGGTTACAATAAAATCCAGTTAAGGTATTGAAATAATGTGGTAACGTCTAGAAAATATTGTCTCTTACTCTTCAGAAATCATTTCTGAAACTAGAAGAATCATGCTTTTTCTCTTTTGAATTTTCTGTATGTCAATATTTTAATACCAAATGAAAATTAAATAGTGATGTTTAAGAATGTATTGATTACCTATTACCTCCTATTCACGGAAGTGTGACTTCAGGCAAGAGAACTGATGTTATAAATACAGGGTGTAAGGACTGCTTATTTACAGATCTTTGTGATGTGGGTAATGCCCCCAAAATTAATCATTTAGTAACCTGGTTGATCTTATTTTCTGTCAGGACTCTATACCTATTGACAGAACTATTAAAATTATGGTAGGAGTTTTTATCTTTTATGGATTATGATAATTATAAAGTGTATTTTAACTCATATTTCACAGACCAAATTTGCTTTCATTGGTATTTTATTGTTAAAATTGTTAAAACAGCTCATTGGATTTAAATTCAAAAGTGTGGTATTATGGAATAATAGCAATCAGAGTGGTATTTGAAGGTGTAGTTGAAGTTGGACTGAAAAAAATGAGAGTCGAAAAAGTATGTAACAATAAAGTAGGAAATTGCTCAATTATTATAATAAAAGTAGGCTTTTGTTATAGGTTAGTCTTTAGTTCAAATAACAGACTTTCCTTTCACTCCAAGTTGATCAAATACCTTTCCTCTGCTTCTTTCAAAGTTGCTTATCTGTAGCTTTTATTGTAGCCAGTATTGTCAATTTACATGAGATAAAAAAAAAATGAATTTGCTTCTTTGTGCCTGTGATCCTAAGAGAACCTGACATTGGAAGAATTTGAAGTAGCGACCCCTACCATTGGGGCATTTGTTTTAGGAATGTATCAACTCTTTTATCTGAACATTTGTATTCTATACTCATGTTCTGTTATCTAGCTAGCATAAATATGTAATTATATGGTTTGTTTTGTTGTAATAGATTTCAAAGTACTCTATTATTTTGGTCCTGTTAGAATTGTGTTTAGTATATCAACATAAACATATAAATTGAGTCAAATTATTTGCTTGGTTAACTGCAAACCACAAGTTATTACAGTGTTGCCATTTTCAAAATATTGTGTGACAATAAAAGTGTTTGATTCCTCTTGTTCAGACTTGAACCTCAAAATTTTGTAATTATTTCCTATAATATATTAAGCACAGCTTTTGGAGAATCAGTAGGTATTTTCTGTATCACCATGCAAAGACCCCACATAGCTATTTAAACATGCTTTATAATTTCCATAGTGTCTTGTGGCTTATTTGAAACTGGTATCTTCTGTTAAATTCCAAAATGTTTTTCCCTTTGCCTAAACCTCTGCCTTTTCCAACATACACAAAACCAAATTTACCATTAGGAATTCTGAAGGTATTTCTATTAAAAAGTAGTGTTCCTTATGATGTTTCTTTAGTTTTGGTTTTCATTAGGTAATTCATTCATATTTTAAATTGCTATCATTCTATTAGCAATAATATTGTTTATAAATATTTTTATTTTATAATCTAACTGCTTATTTTTTTCTTCTCCTTCTTCTTCTGCAGAGTTTTAAATAAAAACAAACAAAAGAATGTGAGTTTACGTTTTGCTTCCTCTAGGCATCTGATTCTACCACCTGCCTTAAATCTCCTGCCTCCTCTCTGGCTGGCCTCCATTGTCTGCCCTGTGTGTGATATTCTTTCTCTTACTCTCCATCCTTGATTCTCTGCCTCTAAAGAATGAAAAGGGCAAATCTAAATCAGATCCACCATTCAGAGCCAGAGAACACGAAATGTTTCATCTAGTAATCCATGCATTAAAAAAAGACAACATTAATAATTGACAAAATATGACTGAATTACTTTGCATTTCCATGAAAGAAGAAAAGAAAGCTCCTAAGGGTTCAATAGAGTACTTTAATTGTGTTTCTGATCTTATGATTCTCTTCCTCCTGTATAACTGTATCTAAATAAAATCAATATCCAAGTGAGAAGTCCCTCTCAAATCGGTAAAAGGACATCTGTCTTAATGCTAAAGCAACCATGAAATAAGTTTCCTTTTAGTTTATCGCAGTTGGAAAGGGAAGATCTCTCTGGGGACTGGCAGCTTAGTATCAGTGTATGATACTGTCCCCTTAATGTTTCTGAAAAGAAATGAGAGTGCTTCCCTGCAGCACTTTCCATATTAGAACATACCACAGTTTCATGTTGCAGGTAAACTAATGATCATGAATGTAATTAAGTAATGATGTATATCCTTACTCTCTGGAACATTGTCTTTAATGACTAAAACAATGACTCTAACATTGTATTGTAGTATATTCAACATGAGAAGATATACAGCAGCACAGAAAAATATTGTTCTACTCTAGTAGACATTATTTAGTTGAAATTACAATTAATTTAGAAATATGTGGGGCAGCGTAAAATTTTAATGAATAATCTCATTCATGAGTATTCAGAGGTAGGAGTCAATGAGCTCCTATTATAAAAACAGGAGATACCAAAATAAATAGACACTTCTCATCCTAGATGAGTTCATAATCTAGGGCCAAAGAATTGTAAATAATGTAACTATAAAGAGGGGCTGTACAAAAAAGTATTTTTGTTGGAGAAGCCTAAGAAATAATCTGATAGAACTTTATATGCAAAAAGAAGTTCAGTTTCATGTAGAAAGGGCATTTCAGAATAAAGACACAATACAAATAAAAGCAGAGACGTGAAAGATTACAGTAGTTAAATGAATGGCAAATTGCCCAGTGTGGTTGAAATTAATTTGCATGTGAAGGAGTCAGTAAGTAAAGGCCATACCACAGTTCTGAAAATGTGTTTATGCAATGAAATCATTGCTAGAATGTAGGTAATAAAATGGAATTTATTTATAAATTGCACTGGTGGAGTGAAAATTTCCCTCTACCCCTCAGCCTTCTTCTCAAGCTGGTTGACCAATCTTATCAACAGATTAGTAGGAGAAAGAACAAATTTACTAACATATGTACAAAGATTCTAAGTAGATGTGGATTCTAAAACCAATGGAGAAAATGAGGTTATATAACCTGAGCTAAGGAGAGGCACAGAGGCCTGGGGGTTCAAGGAAAGAGAAAGGTACTCATGACCAGGATAGGGAGGCTTGTATGATGAAGCCCAAATGATCAGTAATTAATTTTTTGTCCTATGTAGATAGAAAGAATATTTCTGTAAGAACCTAAATTCTGGGTAACTGCCAATTTTCATTCTTCTAGGTAATTGAGAGAGTGGTAACAGTTTCTGTTAAGCCTTTAGGGCCTCTATTAATCTCAGCTTGAAATAATCTACATGCCACAGTGACACAATTTAGGAAGGCCTAGCTGAACATCTTGGGGAGACCCAACTTTCAACATCATCCTTCAGGTTATAGGTGGTGATATATTAACCAACTTCTGCTTTATCTTGGTTCTGTAAGCAATAGTTACTAAGTTAATATAAGAACAGAACATTATATAAGATTAACGTCTTTATATGTGGAAATCAACCACTTGGGAAATTGAGATATTCAAAAGATTTTTTTTTTAACTATTGCCTAAATGATACTATCTCTTAGAGGCATAAGACATAAACTATTATTTTTATTGTCATAGGAATGTGTCTTTTTAAATATAGATATTAAACTATTGGGAAAATACTAGTAAATTGAAATTAGAGATATTATAAATGAATTCTGTGATACTACCAATTAGAATTTATCCAGAAATGAAAGGATAACTGCAACATAAATACCTTTTATAGTACAATATTTCACTAACTGGGAAAAAATTACTAATGTTGAATCCATGTGTAACAAATTGAGACTATTAAAGAATTTTCAGCAAAATAATACACACAAAACCTCAAAGTTACAACTGTAAAGTATTACATGAAGATATTAAAAAGAAAGGGCAGGCCTCCCTGGTGGCGCAGGCAGTTAGGTGCAGCGCTGTGAGGCTGTCTGCAACCTCTGCAGTGCTAGTTCGATCCCTGCTGGCCGTGGAACAACCCACATGGTGCAGCAGACCTCTCCTGTCTTGCCCGCTGCTCCCCTCAGCAGTGTATTTCAGTCTGCCTGTTCTGTTCCCCACTCTGTCTCTGGTGAATCCTCTCCCCTTCCTGCGCCTCTGGCCTGTACCCCAGCTCTTGTATAAAAATAAATAAATCTTTAAAAAAAATAAAAACAAAGGGCAAGAGATAAACTAGAATGCTAATTGTCACTATTAAGAGTAAAAATAGTTTTATAGGTTTTATTTAGGCAATAAGACATGAAAGAGAAATGAATAACATATTGGAAGAGAAAGATAAAATTATGAATTTTTTTGCATGAAACAGTTTTTTTTCTAGAAAACCCAAACATATGTGCTTAATTTGCAAGAGAAGAATAAAACAATGAAATTCAAAACTGTTCCTATGTTCCTGCGAACTTTATATTTAAAATGTTTTAATTCAAAGAAATAGCAAAAAGATAAACACCTTTAAAATAAACTTGTCAAGCTATAGGTCCTTTATCTTTTAAAAAAATTAAATATTCAATTTTAATCAAAATATCAATAGCTGTTTGGAAGTTTGAAAAACAAACAAACCGAAATCATATGTATTGTGTCAAAAATAAGTAGGATAGACTAGAGAATCCTATCAAATCAAGGTAGAATGACATTATCTTCATGGCAGCCAAACTGAGTTGGCAGTCAATAATTATAGGTTATAAGATTTCCATTTAATATAAAGAAACTATTGTTTTTAAGTTGAGCTAACATTGGATTACAAGACTGCATATGATTCAGAGGTAGAAGGTCATGTCGCTAGAAAGGTATTTACCACACCACAACTACCACCAAGGCACCCGTAGTCCTCTGAACCCCATTCCACACCTCATTCTCCACAGTCATCTGTCCCTTTGAAAATCTTTATACTGCAGACAAATGTCTAAGATTTGTTATTGGCCTGGTTTTGATTGGCTCTTTGTTTTGTTTCTTTATATTCCACATATAAGTGAAACCATGAAATAGTTGTATTTCTGCTTCTGACTTATTCCATTTAGCATTATTCCCTCCAGTTCCATCCATGTTGTTGCAAATGGCTGGACTTCATTTTTTTTTTTAATTGTGTAAATACACCACATATTCTTAATTGGCTCATTTTCCTTTAGATGCTTTGGTTGTTTCCATAATGTAGTTATTGTAAATAGTCCTAAAAATGTATTATTACTAATTGAGTTTCCCAAAAAGGAAATGGTTTACTCAAAAGATGAATCCCGATTGTATAGTGTGTAAGCAAATGCTGCATACCATCTGTCCATGGATATTTTAGATAAAGCTTCCGCCTAATCTTGGGGATTGGACTAGGTCCTTTGAATTTAAATTCAAACTCTAAATTCTGATATTCCCAAACAGTAGATATTAGTCAAGAAAGAGTCAAGTAATACCCTTTAATGGGTGTGATAGGCATCAACTGAAATGATTCTTTTCTTAAATCTCTTTAAGAAATTTTAGTGAGGGCATCCTTGGTGGCATGGGGGCTAAAGACAGTGCTATCAAGCTATTGCCATCCATTGCAGCAGGAGTTCGATCCCTGGCTGGCCAGGGAGCAACCCACATGGCACAGCAGACCTCTCCTGTCTTGCCTGCAGCTCCCCTCAGCAGTGAATTTCAGTAGATCTGCCTGTTCTGCTCCCCAGTCTCTGGTGAATCCCCTCAGCCCCTGCACCTCTGGCCTGCACCCCAGTTCTTATATGCATAAGTAAATCAATCTTTTTTTTTAAGAAAAGAAATTTTAGGGAGAAGAAAACCCAGTAATTGTTATGTTGTAAAATATTTGGAATACTTATTTGTACTTACTTTATTTGCATACTTTTTGAAATACATTAATTTTTTTCTAAGTTTTTCATTTGCCTCTTCTAGTCTATTTATAACTTTATCAAAGTTTGAGATGAAAATATACAATATTTACATTTTAAGCATTGATTTTTAAATCTTGCATTTGTTGATTTATTGAGTCATTTTAAGTGATAAATCTTAAAAGTGGTACATATATACCTAAATTTTATATTTATCAATCTATCTGTATAAATCAATACACATTTATTCACTAATATTTTGGGCTCATTGATTGGATTTCCACACATCCCATCTTCCTTGCATCAGTCACATTTATATGTCTTTCAGTTTTGTTAAATTCTTAATAGAACATAACTCAAGAAAATGATGAAGCAATCTGAGTGAAAAAATGCTTCTGTGTTCTCCTCCCCACATCTGCAACCACTACTGGGTATCAGTTAGGAATGCTATAAATGAAAAATAACCTTACCAGTCTTCCTGTGGCTTATATTCAATTCTTCCTGCCTTTTTTTTTCATTTCCTTTCTTACCTCTCTGCATGTTTTCTATCCATAATTTGGCTTGTTAAATAAGAAATCTGGACCTACGTTACAGGTGCCAATAAGAGACTATTTTCTCTAATATCTCCTCTTGACCTTCCCCTTATAGTCACAAATGGCTGGCTCAAATTCGGCCATGAGAATCATGTTCTAAGGACATCTGCCCTTTTTATAAAGAAAGTAACATTTTCCTACTTGTCACCAATTAATGAATGTTTACATCTCTTTGCCAGAACAGAGTCAGATGATCACATTAATTTACTAGTATTTTAGCTGACTTTACCCCTTCAGTGAAGACTCATGCTGAAGAAGGGTCTTGGGAATATTTATTGGGTTAGCAAAACAACTATTTATCTGCCAAGCCTATGCTTTACTAATGCATTTTTTGTTAAAGTTTTTGACCTCATTTTCATAAATCCAATTCCTTTTTGTAGTCATATTTTATTAGTATTTGTGAAAATTAAATTACATGTTACAATATTAAATACAATTGGCAAATGAATGTTTTGAAAATAAATCCAGCAGATTTTTGACAAGCATGCAACTCACTGCTAAAATCAGGAGTAAATAGGTATATTTAAACATTACTATCAGCTGGGTGAGTAGTGTTTCCTGCTTATATTTTAGAGGTAAATTTCCAGGTAATCCAGGAATGGGATTAAGTGGTGGTTGATTAATAATTTGAAAATTATCATTGGTAGAAAATTTTTCATCAATAACACATTTGCATTTTTTAACACATTTACATTTTTAATAAATATATTATTGTAACTGTCCTGATATCCTTTCTAAGATTATGGAGACTAAAATGTATAAATTTAAAAAAGTACACCCCAAATCTCTAATTTAAATCCACTTTTCTACAATAATATGTAATAGGAAATCCCATTAATCTGTGAGCAGTTCTTCAAGGGGCCATCATCTGTCTAATTTACCTAGCAAGTATTTGGTTCATGAAAAAAACTCAACTAAAAGTTGAATGATGATGAAAAAGATGATGATGATATTTGAATAGCATATTGGGTAATATGGTACTAAATTATAAAGAAACTTAAAAAGCTTATTGTTATCAATTCTGTGTTTCACATGCACCCTACACTTTTAACTAAAGCAATGACCACTTTCATTTGCCAGATAAAAAAGGTCTGTTTTAGTCATTTGGCATTTGGGGGTTTGGCATTATTTATGAGATAAGTAAATGCCAAATCCATTTATTTCCTATGTGATCAAATTTCCTAACATTGCTAACAATTCTAGATTAGCTAATTGCAGAGAACACCTACTAATGTCAAAGAGAACAAGAACATACTAATAATCTAATACATAATATCTGTAGTAAAACTAATACACTGTAAATACTTAAGTGGGAGAAAATCTTGCATGCATTTTCTGTTAAAGAACAGAAAACAAGTATTATGTTCTTTTACAAATGAAGAATGTCCTATTTCTGTTTAGGTTTACAGCTGAAGCTACCATTATTTTTAATTTTTTGTTCCTATGCTCTTTAGTTTAAAGCAGCAATTCACTCAATTTATGTGAGTTTTATCACCTGTGTTGCTAGACTGTATATATTCATGGGGGTTAGAAGTTGATTTAATTATTAAACATTTCTTCAAAAATTTTATGGGGTAAGGGTAGCTATAGTTTTAGATTATCTAATTTGGGGCAACTCATATATAACATTAAAACTTTTGTCCATGATCCTTATAGGATTGTTGTGTGGATATTTTTAAGATTGTCAAAATTAGTCATCTATAGCAATTTTTCTAATATTGCAATCATAGGATTTAAAATTAGATCAGTGGTAAAATTTTTATTTATCTACTATATAGCAATAATAATTACCAGTGTTAACAAGTTTACTATATCTTTAATTCAGTTTTTTTCCAGAACACCATGTAAAGTCCTCCAAATAGTAAAATATTTCTATAGCTGCCTCTAAATAATATAATACAGGTTGAGTAGTGGTATCCTATCTGATATTAGGTTATCAAAGAACATTTCACCTTCGGTTCTCTCTCTTGCTCTGGAATATGCCAGTTTCTCTGAGAGGCACATGTGATAAGGAATTGAGACAGGCTTCTAGCTAGCAGCTAGTGAGAAACTGAGTTCCTTAGTCCAACATCCCACAAAGCTGTTTCTTGCCTCTGAGTAAGCTTGGAACCAACCACAGTTATGCTTCAGATAAGATCACAGCCCTGAACAACACCTTGATTGCAACCTCTGTGAAACTTTTAGCCAGATACTCTCAGCTAAACCTTGCTTTGATTCTTATATAGGGATGTTTCAAGTGGCTAAGTTTTGGAGTAATTTGTTTTGCAAGGGAATATAATACAGAACTAAGAGCTTCACTAAACACCCCATCCCATATTCTAGTGTCATGATTTATTCGCTATGATGTCTGTAGCCTTTTCAGTGCCGGTTGGATCCCCGCCGGCTGCGGAGCAACCCACATGGCGTGGCAAACCTCTCCTGCTTCACCTGCTGCTCCCCTTTGCAATGTATTTCAGTCACTGCCTCTCCTGCTTCACCTGCTGCTCCCCTTTGCAGTGTATTTCAGTCACTGCCTATTCTGTTCCACGCTCTTTCTCTGGTGAATTGTCTTACCCTCCCACACCTCTGGCCTGTACCCCGGTTCTTGTATAAATAAATAATTCTTTAAAAAAAAGAACCTGGGTACAGGCCAAAGTTGTGGGGGGTGAGAAGACTCACTAGAGACAGTGTGGGGAACAGAGAGGCAGAATGAATAAAGTACACTGCCTAAGGGAGCGGCGGGCTAGTCAGGAGAGGTCTGCTGTGCCATGTGGGTCACCTTCCTGGAGGGCTAGAGGATTGAACTTGTGCTGCAGTGGCTGCAGAGAGCTTCATAGATTGTGTCTTAACCACATGCACCACCAGGGAGGCCCTATTATAAGGAGTTTTTTTAAATTAAACTGGGACATGTCCTTTTGTCAAAAAAAAAAAAAAAAGGTGGTATTAAGAGTAAAAAAAATATGCAGATATATCTACTAATTTTTTGTGCCTAGTAAATGCTGCCTTAGCTAGACATTTTTGTCATTCAATCTGAATTATAACAATAAACTATTTTTTTGAGAATTTATTATGTTCTCTTTTAACAGAATTACCTTTCTATTTTTAGACCAAAATTATTTACAGTATCATAGAATATTCAGTATTAGAGTAGTTTTTCAAATATGGAAATCAACACTTACGTTTCATAGATGAGTAATCTTAGGTCTAACTATATAAGCATATATAAATGTGTGTGTGTGTTAAAATATTTATTTATTCATGCATACAAGAACCCAGGTACAGGCCAGATGTGCGGGAGGGTGAGAGGATTCACCAGAGACAGAGTGGGAACAGAACAGGCAGACTGACGAAATACACTGCTGAGGGGAGCAGTGGGCACGACAGGAGAGGTTTGCCAAACCATGTGGGATCCTCGCCAGCTGGCTGAGATCAAACCAGCGCTGCAGAGGCGGAGGACAGCTTCACAGCGTGGCGTTCAACCGCCTGCGCCACCACGGGAGGCCCCTATTTATATAGGTTCTATATATGGTATAACCAGGTCTCTAGTGTCTGTCTTTTCTATGCTTATGTTGTACTGCCAGTATTCAAAAGCCAAACATTAATAGTGTCAATTAAGAGGTTAAGAAATACTGCATTTTGGATCTATTATGTAGAAGATGCTTTTAATTTATCTTTGGATAAATACAATGGAAGATTAAGACATAGACATTATTCTAATAGAAAACTCCCTGAATAAAGATATAGTTCTTTAGTAGTTGACTATCTGCAAAACTCTGGAAAACAATTTAATGTCACAGTGTTGCTATGAATGAAATCTTAATGATATAATGTATAAGAGAATGTTTAAAAAAAATTAAGTGCTTCTCCAATGCTAAGGGATATGTCTTATTTCATCAATTATCTCTTTTCAAAAGACAGGCTTTGTTTTGGCCTGAAATAAATTAATTTCATTTATCTCTCTCTTCATTTTGCAAGCAAGGACCATCTTTCTTGCCAGTATTATGTCAGAGCTTGAACTATTCTGAAATATCTCTCTGGTTATATGTGGTTGTGGAGTTATTACACAAATAAATGCCAGGAGGTCAGGGGTTTGCTTCCCCATCACCATGCACCACTGGCGGTATTACTCTCATTTCTTGTTTAAATAAATGGCCCAAACCCCCGGGCCCAAATTAAATCAAAGTAATTTTAGAGTTCAAGGACAAAATTAAGTCACTCTGGGAAAGTGGGACAAAGGAAATCAGGCACACCAGATGGAAAGTTCTTACTGGCCAGTATCTTTAAAATGTCAGTACTGTATAAAACGGCTCTGTAAGCCATCAATCAACCATGGCTCTAGAAAACCGGGAGGATGACTTAAAAATTAGTCCTTTTTCACTAAGCCTTAGAAAATTATTTTCAAAGTGGATTAAATGTGAGGACATTTATGCAGGTATACTTAAGGAACTAAAAAAGAAGGCTGGGGCTTGGAGGAGGGGTTTCTAGCATGGTCTTAGCAGTTATTAGGAAGTAACGCCTCATTTTCTTATATAGCAGCATTTGAAGTGACCTTGAACAAAATGCCCTACATTTATTTTACTCTTGTGTTGAAATTTGATCTATTTACTTAAACCAAACAGGCAAAATCTGAAAAATGGCTTTCTTATGTCTTTGTTTTTGTTCTTCGACATAAGATTAGTAATTAGAGATTAAAACTTGATTTTACTCTCATGATTATATCAGTTCATCATCTATGACAGGATCCATTCTTTTCAAAATAAAAATGTAATGCAGGGCCTCCCCGGTGGCCACAGCTGTTGAGCGCTGGGCTGCGAAGCTGCCTGCAGCCTCTCCAGCACCGGTTCAATCCCCGCCAACCGGCGAGGGTCCCACATGGCGAGCAGACCTCTTCTGGCGCCCGCTGCTCCCCTCAGCAGTGTACTTTGTCACTCTGTCTGTTCTACTCTCCGCTCTGGCTCTGGTGAATTCTCTCACCCTCCCACACTTCTGACTGTACCCAGTGCTTGTATAAATAAATAAATAAATCTTAAAAAAAAAAAAAAAAGTAATGCGAAGTCCCTGGTTTTCAAAAAAAGAAAATATCTCAAAGAAAACAGTTCCAGCAACCTTAGTATTATAAGAAAGTGGTGAAAAAATGTGTATAATAAACAGCTTTCCTTAGAGTGGAGACATGTTCTTAAGTTTACACCTACTATTTTTTTTTAATGAATTGATTTTCTTATGTTGTTGTTAAATTTTGTACAGTACTTGATTTTTCTCATCACATGTAGACCCTGTAGTTCTACCACCACAACACCTGTGATCTACCTTCCCTGTCCCTTATGCTCGTCTCTCCCTCTTCTCTCTTTCTTTGTTGAATGCTTCAGATCTATGGTCAGCCTGAAACACAATTTTAAAAAAAAATAGTTAGCCATGTAACTCTTCTAACCTAACTGAACTCAGACTAGGTATCACATGTGTGTTATAATGTTTAGATCTCAGCATTTATGTTGCATTCTCTATATACAGGTACTTGTACTAAGCCACAGTCACATATTTTAAAAACAGTTCTGTGAGGCAAGTACTCTTATTATCTCTATAAGGAAATAAATGTGAAGCCACAAAGAGATGTTTAATATTGTTGAAGCATGAAAACTATTTATTGTCTGGTAGTTCAAAGCACATACTATGGGGTAATCTAGCTGGTTTCAAATACTGGTTCTATTACTTCCTCACTGTGAAACCTTAAATAAATGATCTGTCCAGACATTTGAGTTTCTCCATGTATGCAATGAAAACTGTAAAAGGGCAATTCTGAGGATTAGATGAGACAGAATTTTAAAACTGCCTGGAATAGAACCTAGCACAATAGTACAAACTCATTAAATGCCTAGAAATTGATTGGCTAAGTAACTGAGCAAGTTAATTATAAGAAGATTAAGAAATGACATATATTTTGTGCTTTCAAATATCATATAATATAGGAATAATAGTTGATATGGAATATATAATTCCATTTGTAATGTATTGTGCAATACTATTTTGCAAATAAGTTTGTAACATTTTATGAAATGGGGCTAATCAGGAAAGATTTCCATCAGGAGATATATGAGATCATTTTTATAGAGAGGGTTGAAGGATTACTTTATATATAAAACATGCTCTCACAAACTTAGAAATTATAAAACATTATGAGGACTAAAATAAAAATTAACCCATAAGTTGGCAACCCAGATTATTTGAAAAATCTATGAATGGCCTCCCTCACGGCCTAGGGGTTAAATCACAGTGCTATCACCACTATGGCCTGAGTTCCATCACAAACAGGGAGCTAACTCACACATGGCACAGCAGACCTCTCCTGCCTCACCCACTGCTCCCCTCAGCAGTGTATTTCAGTAGACCTGCCTGTTCTGCTCCCCACTGTGCCTGGTAAAATCTCTCACTGCCCACAGCTCTAGCCTACACCCCAGTTTTTCTATGCCAAAAAAAAAATAAATCTAATATGTTGGTATATTTTCTTAAGGGCTTTGTAAGTGTGTATAACTATATTTAAAAGTATAATTTGCTCATTTCTCATTCAGATATTTGTTACCATTTTCCCCATTTTTCATTATTTTCTAAAAATGTTGTCAGTTTATTGTGGGCATTTTGAGTCACTAAAGAAAAGAGGAAGGCATTCCTTGGTTTTGGGGTGGGCAATGAGGATAGGCGGCAAGGATTAAAAAAATAATAAGTTGTATTTAATCAAGAATGGGTAATTTATTTGGTTTAAAAACAGCAGAAAATGAAATTCCACATCCATTTATTTATTGAGACAACATTGATTTACAGTATCATACATGATTTAGAGCTATAGGATCACACCCTTCAGGAATGGGACACCTCACCATACCCACTGCATTTGAAGGAGGGAGTTACCCATAGCCCCACAGTCCAAGCACAGTGACACTCTTAGGTGCAATGGAAAGAGTGGAGAGTGGATGAGCAGCCTCAGCCATGCCTCATTAGCACTCGTCAACAACATCAAATCTACTACTTGACAGTCATTCGCCTTGTCTTGTTTCTTCATGTCCGAAAAGATATATCTGAAAGCTGGGTCAAAAATCAACCATGTACCATTCTAAGTCAAATCTACACCACAGCTGAAACATGGATAAGAGAGGCAGAGTCTTTGTTAGCTGCTACAAACCTGGAAACATTGTACAAAGGAAGTGTGTTTTCTGAAGTGGATTCTGATAGCCATTAGTTTTTTTGGTTGCTGGCAAATAGTTTTACTTTCTTTTCACTGAAGTTGGCAATAGAGTAAATTGATCCATGGGTTAGATGTGTGGCTCAGTTCTTGTTAATTGTGTTGTCAGTATTGTTTGGACATGGTGACTCTAAAAAGGAAAACAGAGCTAAAGCTTGGGCAGTCAATTCTGTGGAAGTAAATGTTGGGAGAGAGAAAAGACTTGTGCTTCTGGTTAACATTCAAGAGTAGTGAGTGATTTACCCACCTGCTCAGAGATAAAAATTGTACACAGAATATGAAATATCAGCACTCATGACAATAGGTATCAGGTAATGAAAAGAAGGGATCACTGAGATAGGAAACAAAAATGGTGGCTGGTAAGATTGCTCAACTCATTTCCTGGAGAAGGATTCTGGTCGCTGTGCATGGAGAGGGGAGCCAGACAGAGCCTTCTCCTGGTCTTGGGGAGCTGGGAGCTTGGGAAAGCCAAGGTTTCAAGAATTTGAAATAAATCCTTTTTATTGAGTTACTTCAATTTGAGATTCAGTTACTTTAAGGAAAAGGAGTCCCAAAAATACATTCTTGTATTTTCCTTTCCTATCTGTTTCCCTTATTCTTGAGTTCTTTTTCAAGTCAGTCATACCTCAGGCATCGCTGAAGTCACGTGCAAGGATCTGACAAGTGCCCTTTACGATGTAGCCTCAAGTATGTGAGTGGTAAAAATCACAGCCTTTAGAGTGATTTTCAAATTAAATTGTTAAAATGTGTTTTTTTTTTTTTTTTTTTTTTTTATCTTAGGAGTTTCTGAGAAATCCATTCTTTTGCAGTAAGGGTTACAGCTATCTTCTATTAGGGCTGGAAATTGACTTTCTTGCCACTGACACTTGACAGGATGTTTATTTTCCAGTTATAACACTCGCCAATTGTCCAACAATTTCTCGTCTCACAGAAATAACGAAGGTCAGCTGTGATGAACTACACCCTCTGTAGCCTCTCTGACAATCTCTTTATATCCATATTTGATATTGGTAATTCCATCATTTCCCATGAAAGAAAAGAAAAGAAAATTAGTGCAAAATGCTGTCGCTGAGGGCGGGGCAGCAGGAAGATATAAGTGTTTGCATGTTTTTCAACCTGACTATTAAACCATCACCCAACGAGGGAGGATGGAAAGTCAGCAGGGATGCACTTTTTTTCAAAAAAGCTCTGCAGCTTCAAGATAAAATGTAACCTTGCAGTTGCTAAGGTAACGTTTTTTTTTTTCCCCCTCCTTAGGAATAGCAGAACAAATTAGGTGAAGAAAACTTCTGTAAATTGTCAATACGCGGATGCCCTTAGGCTGCAATAGCTAAGCGTTTCCTTGGAATCCTAGGTAACCAAAATGTGGGGAAGTCAACTAAATGATGTGTTTGCTGTTGATCTGATTTGTTTCTTTTGAGCAATTTAATACAAAAATCATAGTCAACCCTTCTTTTCTAGTTCTTACAGTCTTTTGTCCCCTTGTTAATTTTATGCAACTTCATGCCCAAAAATGTTTTTAAGAATGAGACTCATGATAGAAAATATTTAGATAATAATAAAATTGATGAGGTTAATTTTTTGGCAGTGGTCTAGAGTCAGCACAAATCTACAATTATGTATTGATATTCTTCTCTTGTTGCTATTCCCTGGGGCTTTCTTGTGGTGTTGTCATCATTAATCTCTCATCACTCTGCTGACAGAGTTATTTATAAAAATATTTGAAATTAGTGTCTAATGGTTCATACATGATAATCTACTCATTGTGTTTGCTGTCACAGTATCCCAGTTTATTTTGAAATTAAAATACATTAATAATATCTATGATATTTCATGGTTTCTAAGATACATGCATTTCATATTTTAATATCGCAGACATTTGTACCCATCTTCCAGTTGATGGTGCTTTATGATTGCCATTGGCTACCTCTTCACTTTTAAAGTATCCAGCAATATATACTGTAAACAATGATGTAAAAAATCAGATAAAATATAGTATCATAACTTATTGGTTTGAAATGAGTTTTGGTAAAACTTTCCCCATAAACTATTTTCAACTTGGGTTACCATTCAGTACATTACCACAGAACATTATGAATTTCTAGACTTGCCTTAAGTTAAACTAGTCTTGCTGTCAATATTTGCTGATATATATTTTACCTGCAAGAGTTCTGCGGAATTATTCAGATATCACAGGATCATCCCTCACTATCTTCCTCTGCATACAATGCTCAAAAACACCAGTTTAAAAAATGGCTTTAGGGCCTCCCCGGTGGCGCAGCGGTTGAGTGCTGGGTTGCAAAGCTGCCCGCGGCCTCTGCAGCGCCGGTTCGATGCCCGGCTGCTCCCCGGCCACTGGAGGAGGGTCCCACATGGCGCGCCGAACCTCTACTGCCGCCTGCTGCTCCCCTCAGCAGTGTACTTCGGTCCTTCTGCCTGCTCTGCTCCCTGCTCTGGCTCTGGTGAATTCTCTCACCCACCCGCGCTTCTGACTGTACCCAGTGCGTGTAAAAACAAAAACAAAAAAAAACCAACCAAACAAACAAATAAATAAAAACATGCCTCTATTTAAAAAAAAAAAAAATTCTTTCCTTAAAAAAAAAAAAAAGAAAAAATGGCTTTACTCTGAATATACTAAAGAGAAAAAAACATGTTTGCCTGTAACCTCTACTTCACAATACTACTTGAGTTCCATGCCTGGGGAATCTGTGGAGGAGTAACACACTTTCACAGGTTATCTACCCTGGGATAGAAGCTCTAGCTTATAGTGGGCTCTGGAATGGTTGCCTCCAAATAAAGTCACTCACCAGTTATGCCCCTGTAAAGTCAGTTAATTTTTCTCAAATATGTATTCTCATCTGAAAATACAGAATATCATTTCCCTCATTTGAAGACAATGCCAAAGGAAATACTATACTACCCCATAACTGGTACTCAATAAATAATCTTTTCCTTTTCCAGCTTTTTCCCTATATCTTCTAATCAACTGAATGTTCCTTTTGTACCTGTTAATGAAGAATACAAATTTTCATATGTCATAATTTGAAAATTATTACTATTCTTAATATCATACATAATAATAACTAGAAATTGTTAGTCTGTTCTAAGTTGGGAGAGTTGAACTAAAGCATTTGATTCATGAAGCCAAGACAGAGGAAAGCAAATTTCTAGAAGACAGAGGAAAGCAAATTTCTAGAATATTCAAAACTATTATTTCAGTAAGCAATGCATTTCATATTTAATATGCAGGTTCAACTTTTATGATTTTATATGTTATTGCATAAAAATACATTAGTTAATGAAAATTTGGTGTGATATGAAGGGCAAGAACTTGGTAAATAGATCTGAATATCTGATAGGTTGAATGGTGCTAGTCATGAGACTTTAAAAAGTGACTTTTCGGGGCCTTTCTGTAGGTGAAATCAGGCTAATAATATTGTTTTTAAGATTATAAAAGGTTATAATGTGTAAAGTATCAAGCATAATCCATTAGTTAGAATAGATATTAAGGGCCTCCCCGGTGGCGCAGCGGTTGAGTGCTGGGTTGCGAAGCTGCCCGCAGCCTCTGCAGCGCTGGTTCGATCCCCGGCTGCTCCCCGGCCACCAGAGGAGGGTCCCACATGGCGCGCAGACCTCTCCTGCCGCCCGCTGCTCCCCTCAGCAGTGTACTTCGGTCCTTCTGCCTGCTCTGCTCCCCGCTCTGGCTCTAGTGAATTCTCTCACCCTCCCGCGCTTCTGACTGTACCCAGTGCATGTATAAACGAAACAAACGAACAAACAAACAAATAAATAAAAAAAAAAAAAAAAAAAAAAGAATAGATATTAAGTAAAAGTAGATTCCTTTCTTAGCATAGACATTTTTTTAGAAAGGGAATTTTTCTCATACAGGTGATGTTTGTTATAATAAATTTCAAAAGAACATTTTAAAAAGTAGTATTATTAAAGATAAATTCACCTATAATCAATCTGTACACGACACCACCATAACTTATTTATTTTTTCACTTGGACTTTGTGTCTTTTGACCTCTTCAAACATTTCATCCTCCCTCAGCTCCCCTCCATTCTGGCAACTACCAGTCTGTTCCCTGTATCTATGAGCTTGCTTTGTTTTGGAATCATTTTTTGTTTTCTACATATTCCACATTTAAGTGAAATCTGAGGGTATTTGTCTTTCTCTGTCTAATATTTCCTTAGCACAAGGCACTCCCCTCAAGTTTGATCTTGCCATGTTGTTAAATGGGAATGTTTTGTTCTTTTTTTTAATCACCAGGTAATATTCCTGTGTGGTATGTGTTGTGTGTTGTGTGTGTTAGTATGTGTATTCTCTAGCCATTCACCCCATAATGGATGCTTAGGTTGTTTCCATATCTTGACTTTTGTAAATAATGCTAAATGAACATAGGGGTACATATATCTTTTTGAATTGGTGGTTTTGCTTTTTTGTATAAATACCCAGAAGTGAAATTGCTGAATCACATAGTTAATAACGCTCTGTGGCATATTTTAAATTCACTGAAAGAGTAAATGTTCTCTCCACAAAAATTAATAAGAAAAATGTTTGTAACTATGTATGGTGATGCATGATAACTAGGTTTATTTTGGTGATCATTTTACAATGTGTACAAATACCAAATCATCATGGTGCACAACCAATGCTAATATATGTCCATTACATTGATAAAAGAAGATGGAATACTTGAAGGATCGATATCATAGTCTGCAGGAGTTTGCAGACAGAAAGGCTAAGTCTTTGTAGCTAAAAGACAAGGGCTTTGAATTTAGTGAAAAAGTAAGAATAAACTTTACTATATATAATCTAATTCCACAATTCTCCACTCTTGGATATTTTTGTGTTTGAGTTTTAATAATATGTTTGGGGCTTAGCAAATTTTCTTTTCTTTTTTTTTGGAATGTTTGGGATGGCAAAAGATAAGGGAGTTAAATTTAATTGCTTAACTGATGGACTTATAATAGAAATACGGCTATAATTTAGCTTTATAAACCATCACTTGTGGACTGATAATTTCTATCAGTTCTGAGTTTTCTATATAAAAAAAAACAATATTAGAAACCTGATATTTGCTACCCAGTTATTAAAATGTTTACAAATTTGAATGGACTAGTCCTAAAGTTAAGAAAAATTTATTGCAGTGAGTTGGATGGGTTATTTCATGTGAGTTAGTATGGTTGTTGAGGGGTATATGTTGAGGGTGGTAGCAGAAAGGGTGTCACATTGTCTTCTGTGTAGTGCTGCTGATAAAGCTCATTCAAGTAGTGATTGAGATGATCCATGTTAGGGGCTTAGTGACTGAGAGCCAAGCTTTGGAAACAGGCAGACTCAATTAACAGAGTTTGACATTAGAAGGTTAAGTAACTGTCTACCTTAGCTTTGCTAATTTTAATACAGACACTTCACAGAGTTATCATGAGTAACAGACTCAGCTTTTGAACCAAAGCAGTCTGGTCTGAGGACTGCTATGTCAGATGTTCAAGATGTATTTTATTTAAGAAAATTGCATTCAATTCATTTAATTGAGTAGTAGGAAGGAAAACAAAATAGGTCAATAATTTGAATAGATTAAAAATTAAATAAATATGTAATATTTTAACAATTTTAGAAAAAATAAGCTAACATTTGATGCAGCCTCAACTTCACGTATTTGTGGTTTATTTTATTTATTATAGTTAATTAAATCAGGGAGATTGAAAATACAAAATATATAAAAAGCTAATATGTAGCTGTATTAATTTTAGTGTATGATGTTTCTAGTAATATTTCTGCTTGCTCACCATCTCTCTTATGTCTGTGGTTTTAGTGTTTCAGACAGTAATTCTCATTTGAAATTTTGTTACATGACATGAGCTCTTTAAAATTAAGAATTTGACGTAATTTTGTTTCAACAATTAATTCCAGTTCCCAAAGTGTATATTAATATCAGTCCATAAATAGAATGCAGAAGATTGAGTTTTCATAGGGTCTATTAAAAATAAGTTACTTCTGCATTTATTAAATGCTTCTTCATTTCCATTTCTTACCTGTTCATGAATTTAGTTAAGAACCTTAGAACCTATTGATAAAAAGATATATATATATAACCAATGATAAGATAACTGCATGATTACTGTATTAAATTACATTATACATTTCAAGAAAACTACTCAGTGACAACTTTAATTCCATGACAATTAACAATGTCTTGAAGCAATATACATGCAGTGTAACTATAACTTTGATTCTTTAAGATGTTCCTTAATTGTGGCAACGTGTGAGCCAGAAAATGTTATCCATGGATTTAGTTTCATGAGCTTATTTAGTTCACTTGAAGACCTCCAGTATAGGGTGTTAAACAATTTTGTCCATTCAAGTTGTTCACTAAGTACTTGAAAATTATTTCCCTAAATCAAGTAAGATTAACTGCTTGGAACTTTTACTTTATGACCTAACTAAAAGTAAGTTGTTCTTCAGTTTACTTGTACTTGTTTTAGATCTATTTATTACTGTTTTTGATCCATCAACTTTAGGAAAGTGAAAATAAATGAAAGCATCAACTGCAAGTTGATTTCAAAGATATTTGTCTATAAAGATTTTACAGAATTTTTACTACAATTTGCTAAGACTAACTGATCATTTACTCTGTATATTTTAAAATTGGAAATAAAATTAATGTCAAATATCTTCAAGAATGTTTATGTCATTATGTTCATACTGAAAAATCTATGTTAAATACTTATGAGAAAAATGAAATATGAAAATTGACAAATATAAAGAAGCATATTTTGAAAGCATCCATTGTAATGCTTAGTAACTTTTACTATGTAGCATATTTTATTTCATTTTTAAAAAGTGGGATGATTATGAAAGTAGATCAAGTATAATAAATATCTATTTAATCAGAACAGTATTAATTGTGTAGTTATTCAGAATAGATTATTCACTTGTAATTTGGTCTAATAATGCTATAAGTTGAGCCTAGAGAAAGTACTTAGAAAGCTTACAGATATAATGAAAATAGGAACATGCTTATTAGATTTTTTTTAAAGATTTATTTATTTATGCATGCAAGAGCTGACATACAGGCCAGAGATGTGGGGGGTGAGAGGATTCACCAGAGACAGAGCAGGGAACAGAACAGGCAGATTGACCGAAGTACACTGCTGAGGGGAGCAGCGGGCGAGGCAGGAGAGGTCTCCTGAGCCATATGGGTTTCTCCGTGGCAGGCCGGGCATTGAACTCATGCTGCAGATGCTGTGGATTGCTTCATAGTGTGGTGCTTAACCCCTTGAGCCACCAGGGAGTCCCACTTACCAAATTTTGATAGACATTAACATGTAATGGAAAGTAGACTTTTTGAAGTCAGATCTGGGATTGTAATGTTGCACTTAATCTTGGTGGAAACTTGAGGTATTTACTTAACTTTCTGCACCTCATTTTCCTTTTGTGCACATTGAGAAAAATAAATCTTTGTATCAGCTAGCTATTAATCATAGTAAACATATTTATTGCATAAGTAACCACCCTACACTTACACATTTGAAATAATAATTATTGCTCACAAGCCTGAAGCTCAGACAGATTCCTTTGTGCATATGCAATCAGTCATGTTGATGAGTTAGGTGATTCTGCTCATTCAGGGTCTGGTGGTTGATTGACGTTTGTTCTAAGGTGGCCTCATCTGGGACAACTGGGCTCTTGTCCATGTGATGGCATATCCTCCAATAGGCCAGCACAGGTTTGTTCTTATAGTAGTGATGGGGTTTGAAAGTAAGAGGTATACAAGCATCTTGGAACTACCACATTGTTGAGCCAACAGTTCTTTGGTCAAAGCAATTCAGAAAACCAGGCCACATTTCAGTACTGTGAAATAGATTCCACTACTCCCATCTTGAAGGCGGTAGCTATGGGGATGAATTGCAAAGTGTGTGAAGCAAGAAAGGAGTGAAGAATTGTGGCCATTGTGGCCATTTTTGCAATGTACCATAGTCCCTGGCAAAAAAAGTTAATATTATATCCAGAAGAATATT
This sequence comes from Talpa occidentalis, assembly GCF_014898055.3. Taxonomy (NCBI): domain Eukaryota; kingdom Metazoa; phylum Chordata; class Mammalia; order Eulipotyphla; family Talpidae; genus Talpa; species Talpa occidentalis. The sequence goes on from NW_023604295.1 coordinate 23,221,853, forward strand.
TCACAGAAAATACACCAATTAATTAAACTTTATTTTGGAGCTAAGCCACTAGAATTTTTATATTTCTGTACTGTTGTTATTTGTTGTACTTTTTCAAGGCTGTCATATGACTAGTTGTTTCACTTTTATAATTGCTTAAAATAATTTGACTTAAATATAAAAATTCAAATATGCCAAAATTTTAGAATGAAAACATTAGTTTTAGAGATTATGTTTTCAGAATTTTAAAGGTCAAAGCATATGTTTGGTGGGAAAATACATTTTTATAATATTTGGGTATAGATTGAAGCTTTCCTTTGTGACGTTCATCCATTAGTATTTTCTCCATCTTTCCCTTAGTTGTAAAAGGAAGTAGATAATAAAATAGAAATAGCTTTATCTTATTAATATGATGAGTTATTTATTTATTTACTTTTTAAAAAATTTGAACTAAGTTTAGGCTTGTTGAACAGTTGCAAAAACAGGATCCAGTTCCTTTATAGGTCTCAACCCATTTCCTTTAATGTTCATTGTGTCAATATTAGATAATTAATGTACAGTGCAACTTTCAAAACATGGGAATTAACATGGTCACACTATTGGTGATTATACTACTGGTTATACTTTTTATGTATTTTTTTTAAATCTTTTTTTAAAGATTTATTTATTTATTTATACAAGCACTGGCTACAGTCAGAAGTGCAGGAGGGTGAGAGAATTCACCAGAGCCAGAGCGGGGAGCAGAACAGGCAGAAGGACCGAAGTACACTGCTGAGGGGAGCAGCGGGCAGCAGGAGTGGTCTGCGCGCCATGTGGGACCCTCGCCTGGTGGCCGGGGATCAAACTGGTGCTGCAGAGGCTGCGGGCAGCTTCGCAACCCAGCGCTCAACCGCTGCGCCACCAGGGGAGGCCCCTGGTTATACTCTTTTTTTTTTTTTAATATGTGAACACATATTTTATTTTTTTAGTTAAATTTTATTTTTTATATTCCCCATACAATTACAACCCCCTTATTTTGACCCGCCCCCCACCTGCCATAGAGTGTCTCTGGTTCATAGTTGTTTGTCGATTTTGATATTTTCTTTCTTATAGTTATTCTTTTTCCTGGTGATGGCTATACTCTTAACTATATATTTATTGAATGCCATCAATGTTTCCCATGATGTTTTTTTTTTGGTCCTGTGAACCCCCATTGCATTTAGTTGTTATTTTAAGTAGGATTTTCAGTTTGAAAAATTTCCTTTTCCTTCATGAACTTGGCATGTTTGAATTTATTTTGTAGAAGTTACCTTATTTTGGATTTGCTTGATTTTCTTCCTACATTAGAGTGAAGTGGTGCATTTTTTGATAACACTGAAATGATGCTGTATTCTCAGTGCATTTTCTCAAGGGACTTATGGTGTCACTATGCCTCCTTACTTGTGATACTGACCTGCCTTCTTGGTAAAGCAAACATCTGTGAGGACTTCCCATTATACAGAATGTCTGTCTTTCCTTTTTAGTTAATAAATATTCTTGGGAAAATATTTCAAGATGATATGAATCACAGGTGCTAGTTTCTAAATAACATTCTGGAATAAAAGAATACAAGGTCTCCTTGGAAAACAGTTGTTACTAGATGGAGCATGATATATATATAATGAACTGAAACATTGTAAGTTGAGACATTTTAAAAAATTAAACAAAAAAGATGGTGATTATCAAAAAACAGAAGTCAACCAGAAGAAACTCTTCGTGATCAAACAATTTTTTTAAAAGATTTATTTATTCATGCATACAAGAGCTAGGGTACAGCTAGAGATGCCGGGGGTGAGAGGATTCACCAGAGACAGAGTGGGGAACAGAACAGGCAGACTGACTGAAACACACTGCTAGGGGACCAGCGGGTGGGACAGGAGAGGTCTGCTTCGCCATGTGGGTAGCTCCCTGGCCTGCCGGGGATTGAACTTGTGCTGCAGAGGCTGTGGGTTGCTTCACAGTATGGTGCTTAACCCCTTGCACCACCAGGGAGGCCCTGATCAAACACTTTGAACAACAAAATAAATAATACTTTTGGAGATTTACCCCGTAGAAATTTAATACATATCCCTTCATTTATACAGATAAAATATGCTAATATTATTCAAGATGGATGTTTTGTTAGCTTGGACAATTATTACAAAATAGACTAGACTGTCTTACTTAAATAACAGAAATTTATTTCTAGCAATGCAAGATGCCAGGAAGTTGAATATCAGAGTGTCAACATGTTTTGATTCTGATGAGAGCCCCCTTCTTGACTTGTGCATGGTTGTTGTCTTGCTATATTCTCACATGCGAAACAGATTAAATGTGTTTAAGTCTTTTCCTTTTATAAGGGCAATACTATAATTAGGGTACCCCTCTTAGAAGGACCTCATCTAAGCCTAATTACATCCTCTATGCTTCACCTCCAAACACTTTAACAAATGAATCTGGTGGATGGGGTGGGGGAAGGCAGTGGTGAGATACAAACATTCAATCTATACCAATGGAGAAGGGAGAGCTATTCCATACAGTAGGAGTTAATAAAAACAGCATAAAAGGGGAAAAAAGAAAATCACCATTAGACAAACAACATAGTAATAATATTTTGTCTACTGATGGCTCTTAAAATCAGTGACAAAAGTTTTAAGAGAATGAGGATTTGCATAATACCTTTCCTTTTTAAATCTCATAAAAATAATTTTCTGAAACATACTAGTATTTCCTTCTCTTTGCTGTTTTCTTACCACATCCAGATACAATCATTTTTCAGTACCCTATTTTCAAATAAAGAGAGTAAAATCATTCAAATTCATTTTTTTTTTTAATGTAGTCTTTGGTTAGACAGAGAGGTATAGAATAAAATGTCAGGTTCCTTGGTGCTTTCAACAATATATTCTCAAGTTATGTTAGCTTTACACTGCAGGCGTAAAATATAAAACCTCCATTTGTGCTATCTTTTAGAAGTTTACCGGTCAAAAAAGGCCCATGTCCTGTCTTCTGGTAGAATAATTATTACAAGAACACATGCTGAAGTGATGCTTATAAATCTAATCAGCTGTGTGTGGGACTGAGGCATGAAACTAGATTTGTAAAAGCAATATAAATGGAGAACACATAGTATCTTAATTGCTCCAAAACATTCTGTTCTTTCATATATATATATATATATATATATATATATATATATATACACACACACACACACACACATATATATTTTTTTTGGATGGAGGAGGTAGAAATATCCTAAAAATTAAAAGCATATTGTTATATCTATAATCTTGGTTTCCCCTATATTTTTTTCTTTTCTTTTTTATAGGGTTAAGATAATGCAAATGAAATTAGAAAGCAACAATCAGAAATGTAAGTTAAAATGTTGAGTTACAAGAGCTAGGATGCTAGAAGTCAATCAGTTCAAGGTGTTCCTTTAACAGATGTGAAAGTTATAGCACTGAGGTTAAGGAACTTCTATTCTAACATTATACTTAACATTTAGTACTCAATAATAATATTCCTTAAAAATTATTTTAGATTTCTATGGTGATCTTTTAAGTGAAATCTCTTCTGCTCTATCTTTACTATAATAGAGCCATCGTTTTTACTCTTTTAATGTGCTTTGCATAGATATTTTTCTTTCTTGCTCACTGACAAAAGTTGTAACTTTTGTCAAATGATATAAAAGGAAAAAGTCTCATGTAAATTTAGAATGTAAAAGGAAATCAGCTAAACAGTATTACCTGTATTGCATCCTTTAAAAATAGAATTTGGAAGTTCAAAGGGAAGGTCATTTGAGGCATTTTATAGAACCACTGAAAGAATATATGAGGTGAGCTTATTTTTTCATGTATTATCTAAAGAACAATTTATTTGTAAAATATATACCTAGTATAGCTTTGTTGATGCTATATACATATACTATAACTAATTTAGAGTGGTGTTGAGTAATTCTCCACCCCCCCTAAATTTAAGAGTGGTTATTATTGCTATCATTGGCATATTCTATTGCTTGCATTATTTGGATGCTCATTAGATCTCATTTTTATAGCTCTTGGAAATGACTTCAATGAAAATTAATATAGACCTTTAAAAAATATGGTATGAATAACTTTGAAAATTGCACTGTATAGTATACCTTATACTCTAAACACTTATTAATGTGTCCTTCAAGTAAGATGAATATATTAAATGCTTTTTGCTTATATTACATTTATGGCTGTTGGGGTAGGATGGGCACAGAGCAGGGTTTCTATGATTTGAGCAGACTTGCGGGTAAAGGAGAGTCCTGAAGCCCTGGGTGGCTTTATCAGGCTTTTATTGATCTTTTACATGTAGTGTGGCAAACAGATACATAGCAGGTAGGGGTTGGGGGGGCAGCCAGGAGGCCTCCAGGCCTCCAAGCCCCCTGCAAGTCCTCACTCTGGGCTCTCTGGCCTTCTTTCTCATTTTTTTCTCTCCTGTTCTTTCTCCTGCCTCTGCTTCTCTTGGCAAATATATCAATACTGCAGCAATGGCTCACAGGACCATAGGAGTAAACAATACAACTTATAACAATGTAACAAATGCAGGTGCCTGATCAGGCATGGCGAGGGCAGAAAAGCCTAAAAATCCTTTACCCTACAATGGCTGAATTTAAAATAATCATTATAAACCTAACATTAAAATGCTGTTGTTAATAAAATATAGTTGTTAATAAAATATAGTTCTATATTTACACTTTGGCGGGGACATATTTTTACACAAATTTAATATGCTCCTTCCAATTCATAGGTATTTTGTTGCTCAATCAAAATAATTTGTTGACTATAGAGCATGCCAAGTGCTCTCTAAAACCATGTAATGTTCAACCAATGATATACTCAATCCACAGCTTGGGAAATAATATCTAGTTGTAAAATTATAGTTGCTATAAAATAATACACCAATGCAATGTCAATTAGAATTTTAGATCATAGTTTGGAGTCCAAACTCCTTGGATTTGATTCCTGATTTTAACAACTTAGGAGTTTTTTGACCCAGAAAAAGTAACATAACCTCTCTCTTTCACTAGCTCATGTATAAAATGGGGAAGGATACTAAAAGTGCCTATATCTTAAGGTTATTATAAAGTTTAACTGAGTTGAAGGGCAATGCAATTAGATTGGTCCTTTACCACTTGTTTCTATCATTAACTCCTTATTTGGTTTTATCAAATGGAAAGTAGAAAAAGTGGTTTTTTACCAGAATTAAGTGGAAAGAACCAAATCACTACCATACAGCTGCAGAGTGGGACTAGAATATTAATTGTGTCTTTAAGGGTAGATGCCATTCAAGTGTGCTGAATTATAAGAACAAAGAGATGGAGGTAAAATTTTAGAAAATGTTTGGGACACAATTAGATTGTTGATGAGAATAGAGTGGTAGATTCTTGTGAGTGTGTAAGAGGTTTGAAAACCAGGTTGATTTGACCTTAGATTTGAGGAATTGAGGCCTGAACAAATTGCTAGCCTGTGAGATACGTGTGTTCTACTGCCTGATGGCTTGTTATCTGCTTTCACCTTGAATTTTGTAATTCAAAAGTTTAGACTTATTTTGTCTTGAAGAAATGATTGAGTAAACTCAAATAACTCCAACGATTTTTGTGTTCTTTATATAGATGAGATCAATCCATTGGTATCAGTTTTGTTTTGAGATGCGTTTTCTTCCTGTAGCATTTTAAACATGTTCACCAATGTCAAAGTTTCACAATTTATTGGAAACTTTAAAGACATAAAATTATTTTTGTAATTTCAACCCCTGATGGAAACATGCAGTGCAGCTTACAGTGTCTCTTTCACCAGAACTGCAGAGTATAATGTTTCATTGCTTTCTCCCCAGGAGTTGCTGCATTACCAGTTAGGATATATCTAACAGCATATCATTAACCAGGCACCATCAGATCATCAAAACAAAGAAACTGCTGAAGCTGAATTAGATGTTCTCACTCTAATAATGAGTATAGTGGCACTATATAAAATCAAGACAGTAGCAACAACACAGAAAGCCCAAACTAATTTCCTGTATTTCCAAGCATTAGATTATTAACTTTATTTCTTCACCTTAGCTTAATTTTTTTGTATCTTTCCAGGTATGGAAGCCATTGGCTAAGAAAGATAGGTGCAGAGGTGATTGAAATATAAATTAAATCTGCTGAAATTTAATGATATTAAAATGAACAGTCATTGGGCATATTGCTTCAGTACTGATTAGAGAATTGTTGGGCTCTCCTTAGTTCCTCAGTCATTCAATAAACACTGCTGGAGACTGAAGTGTCTCTTGACTCAATGATGCTTCATTGTTATGGTTTTTAAACAACAAAATATTGTGGAGTTTTCTGGTTTTGGTGAATTTTTGCATGAAATTTACCACTACTTAAAATTCCCAAGATTTAATTTTGTGACTATGACTTATATTAATATATTCAAGATAACCTTTAATGTAATGTGTTATTTAGAAAGCATTATTTTGAAATTTGTAACAGAAAAGATTATATGCCTTTTGGCTCTGTTGAACCATGGTGCCTTTTTGCTCTTTTAATTAAGGGTATTTCTATTCAATAATAAAATATCTTCTATTGAAGAGGAAATTATTTGGAACTTTTCTGAAATGATACTTTCCATTACCTGAGGTAGATACAATCCCCTTTCAAATCCTTGATAATTGAGCTGTTTTTTTCCCTCTATTGTGAACTAATTTTTTTTTCACCCATGAGCTTTGTTAAAATACATCTTCCATACACCTTTCAGTTTGTTCTAGAGTCTCTCTATAGCCTGTGATCTTTCGATTATTAAACTGCATCAGGTTTTTGAAAAGAAAAATCATGTCTCCTCATTGTAGATTCTGATGCTTAGTTAATATTTATAGATTTTAGAATGACTATAGTGCCTCTTTTTAAAGCTTTATCACAGTTTATTTATTTAGGTAAAACAATTTATGTAAGAAACCTGAGAGAAAAAAAGAAATAGTCATTAGAATAATTCAGTTAAATTTTTGATTGTTTGGTGTGTGTCTTCTCTAAATAGGCTATGATTTTTGCCCTATGTGCTAGAATAACTGATGTTATTAAAAGATATTTGCTGTAGGGTTTATAGATATTTACTCTAGGGTATCTATTTTTAATTAATAATCCAGATGGCTTTATATTGTTAGCTCTTAAATCACACCTTGAGAAACTCTGCATGTGAGTAGTAAATTAATATTCAAGAAACATTTTCAGTTTTTGATTTAGTATAAAGAGACTCAGTATGGTTTAGAAACCATTCTGTTGGCTTCATGATATATTCAATTTAGTCATTCTAAAATATTTGTTAAATACCAACTATGTAACAAGTATTGTGATATGTAATATGGAAATAGTGCTCAAAAAAAAAAAAAAACTTTGTGCTTGTCCCAATGAACATATAATCTGGTGAAAAAGACAACTAAAAAGTGATGTAAAAAGTGTGAAGACTATTATGATGGGGAATCACAGGATATTGTTTTATGATTGTGAGTCTTTTATTTGCCATCCTTGAAAGAGGGTTTAAGGAAAGCATGCCCACATAAAGCCAAGTAATCTATGCACCGTGCAAGAACACTAATGTGTATTTTAATGAGTACTGTAAATGCACTGTTCAGCCTAGGTTAAGGTTAAGGCCTTGCTTTTCCATTTTTAGGGCATTAGCTTATTCAGCTTCAGATATTTCTAAAACTGAAAAGATCCGAACACTCAAAGGGTTTTTTTCTATACAGTTAATTTGATATGATTGTTCATATGAAGTCAGAAAATCAACAGCAAAAGATGTTCTCTTTCATGTGTAACATTATTCTAAATGCATTAGCATTTCCCAATATTGTGAGATTAAAACTATATTAATAAGTTTCTGGGTATTCTTTGTAGATGTTGAGAGCCAATGGCAGTTGCATTACATTTTCTCACATTCATATGGAATGAAAATCTGACTCATAATAAAAATATGGCTCATGTACCTTTGAGAAACTGTTACCAAATTTAAGAGGAAATTCAAGATAAAATCTTAGAGATATACTGGCTATTTATTTTATCTTCTGTAGAATACTTTGATATGTATTCTACCTTTTTTAGTCTCCTATTTCAAAATTGCCACTTGATTGGTAACAGTGATATGGAGCAACAGCCTGGGGAAATTTGAACTTTTCTAGTTAATATTCACACACACGCACATTTGTGACTTAGCAATTTTTTTAAGTTATATTTATCTAGGAAATGTTGAATTACACCTCTGCAATGTGATGTTATTTTACTATACCTTCCACCAAAGCCCCAGCAATCCTCTATTAGACCCCCATTTCCCCTTTGCTCCCACTCCACCTTATCCCCATTCTGGTGGCCTTAGTCATAGTCCAGTGTGCTCTTCCCCTCTGGTTCTCACCCTTTCCCCTAAACTTCAGCCTCCTTCCTCCTCTTCAGATCTATGATCTGACCCTTTGTTTGGTTTCTCTGTATTCCACATGTAATTGAAACCGTCCAGTATGTACCTTTCTCTTTCTGATTTATTTTGTTTAGTATAAGTCCTTCCAGCTTCATCCACGTTGCCACAAATAGCTTGAGTTTATCTTTTTTCATCATGGAGTAGTATTCCCTTACATATATGTACCACATCTTCTTGATCCATTCATCTGTTTTTGGGCATTTACCTTGTTTCCATATCCTGGTTATTGTAAATAATGCTGCAGTAGGATTGCCAATTATAAATATTTTGATATGTTATCATGTTCTTTTAAGATTTCACTTCAAGTAAGTACCCTATATATTTATTCTCATACAAACTAATAGAAAATAACACTGCAGCATAAATTAGGGGAAGGTATTATATCTGAGTCTTAAGTTTTGTAATCATTTTTCCTAAAGCATAGTTTTCTCTAAAGAATAAATTTAATAGGAATCCAGAAAGTGTGATTAGTTTAAAAACTTTATAACATAGAGGTAAGATATTTTTGATCATTGCCATGTTATTGCTGCTTTTCATTTTCAGTATTTCTTTTCCTATAATGATGGCAGGACAGTGATCATTCATTTTGCAGAAACAATATACAGAAATGCAATGCCACATAGCCTGATGTTATGATTAATGATTTATATTCTGGGGAGGAGAGTGCTCTGATGTTGAAAAGCTAATTATTGCTCTGGTAACTCAGAGTTCCTTTAAACCTAAGGGTGAGTGTTCAGTGCTCACAATTTCAGTATGGGAAGTACAGGGAAAGATTTTTATTTGTGCTAACAATTTCCATAGATATGAGATTTTGGAACTCACTCTAGTTTAAAATTATTTTTTTTTCTTTCATTCCAGAAGAATCAGAGCTTGTTTATTTTGTACACAACATGTATTTGGGAGGAAAATTATTCCTTTGTAATGAGTTTGATCAGTTTAGAGTCTGAAATGCCTACTGTCAAGGAAATACCCATGAATTGTTTCCTTTATATAAAGGAAGTCATACATTAGATATATCAAATTTTAAATTTAAACTAAAAATTAGATGAATTTAAGAGTCATACAACTATAATAAGAGCTACTTACATGCTACTATTACTAAAGACCACTTGTTAAACTAAACCCAAACCCAGGTTTTGAAGTCAAGGTCATTTCAAAATAGAAGATAAGCCATAATTGGAGATTGCTCTGATGATACTTTTGCCAGGTTTCACATGATTTAGGGCCCAAAATTCAGTAGTTTGTTATTTTCTTTGTTTTTAATTCACTAAAAAGTGTTTTTCAAAGTCACTTGAATGATTCACTAGAGCAAGGGTCAGCAAATTATAGCCCACAGAACAAATCCATCCTAATGCCTGTTTCAAATTATTTCATTGAAATCTAAGTATACCAATTTGTTTTTTATTGCTTATAGACTGGAGAGAGGTCTAGCTTGTGATGGAGCCCAAGGAGACTTGTAGAGGAGATGAAATGTTTATCTTGTTTTTGATGATGAAATCATGGGTACATACCTAAGTTAAAATTGATCAATTTGTTAATTTTAAACATGTGGAAATTCCACCCATATCAATGTGGAATAGAGAGGTTGGGATCACCTTTTACCCTAGAAAAAACTCTAAAAAATAATATTTGCTCAAAGAGAGAATTAGAAATTCCCAAAAGAGTCAAAGGACTTTGTCACAGAACTCTTGCACAGAGTTTAGTGTCTAACTTCAGGGAAAGGCAGGGAAGTCGTAAAGGAGATCATGAAGGGGAAACTAGATACCCAAACTAGCAGAACAGGCTGTGGGTCAGCCATCCACAACAAGGAGAACCACTCAAGGACACTGTAAATTTCCTTCTCAAAAAAGAATGTAGTCAGGCACGGGCATGGGTCTGACTTAGGTCAGTGGGAACTCTGTGGCTTACACTGGCAAGAAAAAATCTTCCCCCCACCACCCTCCTAGGTGTAAGAGAACAAAGAGTCAGCAGATGGAACCAGGCCAATTTTGATCATGGATCCAATAGCGAAGAAAAGAACTTGGTGAGATTCACCAATCCCTTAGAAAGTGTCAAGCAGGTGAGCACAGATCACAGCCTGGGTCCCTCAAAGCAGTGCAGCAGCAATGGAGGTTGTGGTGGTGGCCTTTGCCTACAGCCATAGCTGGTTAACAGGGCACACACCCCATTCACCCACCTTCTACCTGCTAGGGTTAACTGAGTCCCGGCTCATGAACCAGGTGGCCCGGAGCTAACACTCTTCACTAGGTAACTCAAGAGCTTCCTAGATCACAAACTGTGGGAGAAAGGAACAGCAGGGAGGTAGGGACATTTAGCCAACTGAAGCACTGAACAGAGCTTGCTATGGGGAGAGAGCAGAGGACAAACCTCACTCTTCAACAAAACTGAAATCAAGAATGTAAGCCCCAGACTCTCCACTGCCTTCATGGCAAGATTAAGAGAAATAAATAAAACAAACCCACAGGGCTCCAAACACAAAGAAGCAAATAAGGCAACACATATGCCTTGGAAGCAAAGAATATTTGAAGACAAGATGGAAAAGCAAAATAAGAAGAACAGAAGTTCTGGAACAAATATAGCTGATACAGAAATAGAAGATCTATCAGACAGACTTTTAAACAACATTATTAAAAATGCTAAATAAGCTACTGGGAGGTCAGTCAAAAGCAGATAAACAGGTGCAAAATCTTAGAAAGAAGATTCAGGAACAAAGAAAATTTCACCAAAGATTGAAAATACTAGATGAACACAAAAAGAGAATATGAATGAAATGAAGACAAATATAGAAATTGCTTTATATAGAATTAAAATGACAAAAAAAGAATTTCAGAAATAGAATATTCAAATGTACAAATCATCTAATTAGACATAGGAAAAATAAGGAAACTGTGAGACATATCAGATTCAATTAATAGCGGAAACATAAGGATAATGTATTTTCCAGGAGGTTAGAAAGAGAATGAGAAAGATCAGAGAGCAGCAATTCTATTCTAAGAAATAATAGGTAAGAATTTCCCAAACCTAAGGAATGAATTAAGTATGGATGTCCAGGAAGCAGAAAAAATACCCACATTTCTAAAAGCAAAATGATCATACCAAGGTATATGGTTGTTAAATTATAAAAATCAAAGTTAAAAAATAATTATAGGAAGGAAGGAAAAATAAAATAACTTCCAAAGGCAGCCAAAATAAGCTTTTCTCAGTCACTTTCTGGGCAAAATGAGAGTATAATGTATTGTTCACAATCCTTAAAGACAAGAACTGCCAGCCAAGAATACACTCTGGTGCAAAATCATCATTCTAACATGAAAGTAAAAGTGAAATAAAGGTTTTCCAGACAAACAGAAGATAACGGAGTTTATTACCACCAAGCTTACCCTACAAGAAATGTTAAAAGGAGTTTTTCTACAAGAAAAGGAAAAACAAAACACCGTAGACAGTAGGAATACAAAATCAGAAGCCTGAGAAAGATTATTATAGTCAGCCATAAAGCACTGAAAGGGAGGAAGAAATGGACTGTATAGTTAAATGCTAGAGAACAAACACCAGCTCATAATGGGCAATTTTAGACATAGCAATTAGGTATAACCCTCATTGTAACCAGTAACCAGAAATCCAGAATAGAGGGAAACAGATAAAGATGACATAATCACTAGTGAAAGCTAGCCAGAAAGAGCAGACAGAAACAAATGGAAAAGGAAACAGCAGAAAAATAAACAATAAAAAATTAAAAAAAAGAATGACTGATAATAAGCAGTATATATCAATAATTACCTTAAGTGTGAATGGTGTGAACCCACTCATAAAAGGCACAGGATAACAAAGTAGGTTAAAAAGTTTAAACTATCTCTACTTTGTGTATAAGAGACCCATTCAAAACCGAAAGACAACAGCAAACGTAACATGAAGGGTTAGAACAGAGACTTAAATGCTATTAATTCAGAAAGAAAAGCAGGAACTGCAGCTCTCAAATTGGCTAAACTAGACTTTCAGCCAAAAAAGGTAATCAAAGACAAAGATGGATACTATATAATGATCAAGGGAACAATTCATCAGGAAGATATAACTTATTAATATTTATGCACCTAACACAGGTGCACCTAGTTATACAAAGCAGCTATTAAAAGACCTAAACAACACATTGACAAAAATACAATTATTCTTAGAGACCTTAACACACCACTGACATGATGGCATAAATCATCCAGACAGAAAATTAACATGGATAAAAGCCTTACATGAAATTTAGGACCAGATGGATTTAATGGGCATTTACAGAGCTTTCCATACCAAAACATAGGAATAAAATTTCTTTTCAAGTGCTGATGGGACATTCTCAAGAATAAATACATCGTATACTGGAACACAAAACATGTCTCAGAAAATATTTGAAAATAGAAATTATATCAAACATCTTCTCAGATCCGTATGGTATAAACTAGAAATTAACCACAACAAGAATCCAGGAATAAACCAAAACAGGTGGAAACTAGAAATGCTTTTGAAAATTCCTCAGTCAAAGAAGAAGAAATCAAAAAAGTGTTTCAAGACTAATGAAAATGGGAGACATGCTAGCAGATCCTATGAGATTTTCTTTTTTTTTAATTTTTATATTCCCCATACAATTACAATCCCCTTATTTTGACCCCAATCCCTCCTTTTCCCCCCTCCCACCCCCCATAGTGTGTCTCTGGTTCACAGTTGTTTGTTGATTTTGATTTTTTCTTATTCTTTTTTTTTTCTTATTCTTTTTCCTGGTCCCTTATTTAGGTTTTCTAGATCCCTGCTATGAGTGAGACCATCCGGTATTTTTCTTTTTCTTTCTGGCTTATTTCACTGAGCATGATCCCTTCCAGCTCCATCCACGTTGCTGCAAATGGCATGAGTTTATCTTTTTTGATTGCTGAGTAATATTCCATTGTGTATATGTACCACATCTTCTTGATCCAGTCATCTGTTTTTGGGCATTTGGGTTGTTCCCAAAGCTTAGCTAAACTTGCAACCAGGGAAATGCAAATCAAAACTACAATGAGATACCATCTCATACCAGTGAGAATGGCACGTATTACAAAAACTAGCAACAACAAATGTTGGCGAGGATGTGGAGAAAAAGGAACTCTCCTGCACTGCTGGTGGGAGTGCAAACTGGTCCAATTACTATGGAAAGCTGTGTGGAGATTCCTCAAACTACTAAAGATAGAGCTCCCGTATGATCCAGCGATTCCACTTCTAGGTATTTACCCAAAGGACACAGAAACATCAATTCCAAAGAGCACCTGCACCCCTATGTTTATAGCAGCACTATTTACTATCCTATGAGATTTTCTAAAGGCAGTTTATAGCAATACAAGCCCATATTTAAACATACACACACACAAAAAAAAAAAAAACCTTAAATTAACAATTTAACTAGCTGAAGGCTCTAGAAAAAGAACAAATGCATCCAAAAAATCAGAAGGAAATAGATAATAAAAATTAGAGATAAATGAAATAGAAAACAAAAGATCAGTCAAAAAAATCAGCGGTTCCTTGAAAAACGAAACAAATTTGATGAGTCCCTAGGTAGGTTTACGAAGAAAAGCAAAGAGAAAACCCAAACAAATAGAATGAAAAATTAAAGAGGTAAAATTATAACAAATGCTGTAGAAATGCAAAGAATCATCAGAACTTATTACAAACATCTCTCTGCAAACAAATTGGACAGCCTATAAGAAACTGACAAATTTTTACATTCATACAAACTTCCAAGACTGAATATAGATGAACTAGCTTAAAAAGTCTAATCACAAACGGGAAACTAAAAGTGAAATACAAAGTCTTCCTAAGAGCAAAAGTCCAGCACAAGACAAATTCTCCAGTGAATTATACCAAACCTTCAAAAGTTACCTAATATGTATCCTACTCAAACTCTTAAAAAAAATTGAAGAGGGTGGAAAACTCCTCAACACATTCCATGAATTCAACATTACCACAACCTCAAAACCAAGCGAAGAGTACAAAAGCAGAACTATAAACTGATATCCTCTATGTTTCATAATATAGTTTATATTATGAAATTCATTCACTATAATCCCAGGGATGTAAAGCTGTTTCAACATATGCAAATCAATCAATGTCATTTGCCACATGAAACAAAAAGATAAAAATCACATGATTGTATCAATAGATGCAGAAAAAACACTTGACGAGATCCAGCATTCATTTATGATAAAAGCATTCATTAAGATGGTAATGACTTATCTAAACATCGTAAAAGTCATATATGACAAACCCCCAACCAACATGATACTTAATAGTGAAAACTGAAAGCATTTGCACTAAGATCATTCAAAGATGTGCACTGTCACCACTGTTATTCACCATAGTATTGGAAGTCCCAGCCACAGCTATTAGATAAGAAAAAGACATCAAGGGAATCAAAATTGGAAAAGAAGTGTCATTCACATAGAGTCCCCCACCAAGTTGAAATTTTTAAAAAGAGGTATAGAGACACAGGAATCAGCTTTAAAAAAAGGTATAGAATGCACACCCAAAAAATTTATCACTAAGTTCACAGACAAAACTATTCAATCAAATGGCTATAAAATTTTTAACTCTCTGGCCTTCCCTGGTGGCGCAGGCGGTTGAGCACCACGCTGTGAAGCTGTCTGCAGCCTCTGCAGCACGGGTTTGATCCCAGCTGGCCGGGGAGGGTCCCACATGGTTCGGCAAACTTCTCCTGTTGCGCCTGCTGCTGCTCCCCTCAGCAGTGTATTTCGTCAGTCTGCCTGTGCTGTTCCCTGCTCTGTCTCTGGTGAATCCTCTCAACCTCCCATGCATCTGTCCTGTACCCTGGTTCTTATATAAATAAATAAATAAATCTTTATTTTTTTTTTTTAACTCTCAATGTCTATACCTATTGTATTTCACTGGTGACTAGTAACATGTTTTCATTAACAATTAGAATTTCTCCAAACACTTTTTGAGTGACCTGCTCTAGGAAATATAGAAGACAGCTAAGTAGGTTCCCTCCTTATTCTGCATGGATGTTACAATGTGGATAACAATGAAATGGTCAATAATTGTAAGGTAGCCTTTTCTGGGATTACAAAGACAGCAATTTGTGACTTATCAATAAACAATAGAGAAAAACAGCAAAGCTTTTGAAGTCATCAAGCTGGGACTCAAACTCCATCTTTTTAATTTATCTCCTCAAACTATAGGCAAGTTATGAAGTTGCTTAGGGTCAGTTTTGTCATAGGAGGAACTGACAAAAATAAACCTTCAATAAGGCTGTTTGTATCTTTCCTTGGCAACATTCATGTATAGATGATATTCAATAAATATTTGTTAGCTGAATAAAAGGCCTAAAATTTTTCAATTCCATAGTTGCTTAGCAACTTGCTAGAGTACAGTAGTTACTATTACTGAACTCCTGCTGGTTTTTGGATTTCTGTCTGAAGGCTGGATTTAAAATATTTTCTTATATGTGAGTCATTTAATTATAAAAGGCTAAATTGGTATTATAAGAAATATTTGCAAAATTCAAAGCAAATTTCTCTTTATAAGGCTATTTTAACTTGTGGGTTATCTGTATGCCACAGACCAATATTTATTTTATAAATATAGCCTATATTTTATGGAATAGAAAACTATTTCTAAAATTGTATATATATACCATTATTAATTAAACACTATATTAAGCTTATTGAGGCTTTATTCAATGTAATTTTCAGGTTAATATGTTGTATTAAGTAAAATATATCCTCTAGTGTTTTGGGGTTTTGCATTTTGCATAAACAGGGGTCTTTAAATATCACTCAGCTTACATTAGATATGTTTTATATATGTGTGTTTGTGTGTGTGTGTATATATATATACATATATATATGTATATATATATGTGTGTGTGTATATATATATATGTGTATATATATATATATATATCTCCATTCTTCATTTGAAAAGCAGCATCAGTGAGAATCCTGCATATACTAGGCTTGGGGTCAAACACTTTGTCCAGTATAATCTCATTTAATCTTATATGTGTCATTTACAAGGTTTTTGCTGTTTTACTACTTTATACATTAAGAAACTCCTTGCATTAGGGATGGTAAATGGCAAAGAATTTTGCTTAGGTCTGTTTAATGCCTTTTTTTTTAAATCTGCACTTCTTATTATTGAGGCTTTTTCTGTATTTAAATTGTTAATCCTGACTCTTTGAAACAAAAATTTGACAACAGTGTCAGTTACAAGGAAGATGTAAAGCAAAATTCTGAGCTGCCCAAATTCCCTGGATTCACAGAGATTTCCCAAAGATATTCTTTAATAGAATTCTCAACCCTTTGGAGCCCTTTCATCCCTAGATATTCAAGACTTTATAAATGGTTATTGAACAAGTCTTGCTTTTATAAGTCATTAGGAGCTATCCTTAAAATTGCTGAAATTTGTGGTGGGTGAAGATGCTGATTTTTAACTAGTTACAAGAAAGGAATTGGAGAAGTTTCTAGAGGGCTTCTTTCTTACTCTCAAACTATTCTTCAGAGAGGTAAAAAAATGAGTAGAACTCCCACAAGTCCTCTCTGGATCAGGTCTGCACGCATTTCTCTGATACCTCCCCCAACTCACTCCAGTTTCCAAACCTTTTTTGCTTGTTAATTAATTACTGTATGTTTGGTCTAGTGCACAACAAAATTTCAACAAAAATTTCACAACAGAATCTATGGTTCAGAGGGCAAACTTTAGACTCACACTCCATAGATTCAAATGCTGTTTCCCTAATTCCTAGCTGTGTAACTTTGGGCAAATTGTGTATCTGTTATGTGCCTCCTATTCTTATCTGTTTAGTAGGGATAATAATGGAAAAGTCTTATAGGGTTATTTTGAGAATTATTTTAGACAATAATTTTACAACCATAGGACCATCCATAGAATAGTATATATTAATTTCTGAGTGAATTTTTTTTAGAAAGATTTATTTATTTATACAAGCACTGGGTACAGTCAGAAGCGTGGGAGGGTGAGAGAATTCACCAGAGTCAGAACGGGGAACAGAACAGGCAGACTGATGAAATACACTGCTGAGGGTAGCAGCGAGCGCAGCAGGAGATATCTATTGCACCATGTGGGACCCTCGCCGGTGGCCGGGGATCAAACCGGTGCTGCAGAGCCCGCGGGCAGCTTCACAGCCCAGCGCTCAACTGCTGCGCCACCAGGGGAGGCCCCTGAGTGAATTTTTGGGTAGTAATCTGTTTCATTTGTATGGATTTATTATTTTTTATTTTTAAAGTTTTATTTATTTATGCATATAGGAGCTGGGGTGCAAGCCAGAGGTGTGGGAGGTGAGAGGATTCACCAGAGACAGGGTGGGGAACAGAACAGGTGGATCTACTGAAATACACTGCCGAAGCAGTGGGTGAGAGACAGGGGAGGTCTGCTGTGCCATGTGGGTAGCTCCCTGGCTGGGGATCAAACTCATGCTACAGAGGCTGAGGATAGCTTCAGAGTTCTGTGCTTAACCCCTTGTGTCACCAGGGAAGCCTTCATTTGTATGGCCTGGTGGTGCAGGCAGTTGAGCGCCAGCTGTGAGACTATTTGCAGCCTCTACAGTGTGGGTTCTATCCTGGCTGGCTGAGAGACACCCACATGGCATGGCAGACCTCTCCTGTCCCGCCCACTGCTCCCCTCAGCAGTGTATTTCAGTCAGTCTGTTGTCCTGTTCTCTGCTCTGTCTCTGGCGAGTCCGCTCACAATCCCACACATCTGGCTTGTACCCCAGTTCTTGTATGCACAGATAAATAAATATTTTAAAAAAAGGATGAAGAAAGAAAGATGCGTGCCAGGAAAGGAAGAAGCATAAGGAGAGGTTGTTAAAAAAGAAGATGGAAAGGAGATAAATGTAAAATAAGAAGGCACATTTGGAGTGTACTTAGTACTTAGTTCTAACATGATTTTGCATGCAATGAAAACTCTATGTACTCTTCTGCAATTTCACATTCATTCATATTGAACACACACATTTTTTCTTAGGCAAGTGGGTTTGCTGATGAAGGTTTTGGACATAATTAAAAAAAATGTCTGTTATTTACTAAAAAAATAAACATCCAAAAGTTGTGATTCTAGAACTGTCACATATCTAACCCTTCTTCAGTTAATCTCAGTCATATAAAATCCTTGATTTATAGCTGTGCTTGACTAGGGTAATTGCCTTGTACACAGTTAGATCATCTAACTTAAGTACAAATACATTTATCTCCAGTAGGGTCAAATTTATAATTTCTCTATCACATGATATTGATTTTTATGTGTTATATTTATTTTGGCTAAGTTTTAGGTTAAAAGCCATTCTGAAAATTGACTTCTTTCAAATGTGACATGAGTGCTTCCTTTGCATATGATTGCATGTTAAATTAACCCAGCCCTTGCAAGGGAAGATTTATAAGGCTTTCCAGAAAAGCAGAGTTGAAGGTTGCTATTTTATGGTTTCACTTTGATCAAATTTATAGTCATAATCTGAATATGACCTTTTTCTAAGATTAATAATTCCTTCTTTAAATGCAACCATGATAAGGATTGGTAGTATTCTAATTTGAATTTTTAAAAATTCCCTGGGAGGTACTATTCTTTTTAGGGGCAGATATAAGCAGAATGTGGAATGGAATGGAATGAAATTGGATTTAGGAAATGGAATTATGCTGGTGGTTCTTCTCTATAATTTTAGTTTTCTTAGAATGATTTAGTGAGAAATTTAAAACCTTATATTTTCTTTGGCTTTCTAGTTACCAGAACATTTATTTATCATTGAGGAGAAACAATAAGTATAAACATATGTGTATATAAATAGGTAGATGTAGATATATATATATTTGTATGCTACTACATCTATATTGTTGCCAATTTTCTCTAAGTCATTATAACGACTTGTGTTGAATTTCATATTTTAATAATGCATGCAATTTATTTTGGTAAACTATTATTTTTTTGACTAATATTAAAATTTATTTATATATAGATATACCTCTGAAAAGCTTTTTTACATTTTTCATATTTAAATTTAATTAGACATCTGACATATGGGACTTGACATGTTGTTATTTTTTGCCAGCTAAATCCCCAACTAAATTTGATATTTTAAAAACATAATACAGATTATTTTAGGATTTCCTAAAATATCATTGGGATATGTATATCCGCATCCATGTTCATGGGTGATCATGTATAATTCCAATTTCTTAATGACTGTTAAATTTAAAGTTCCTGAGGATAACATCAAATAACATGTTTCCTCCTTTGCTGTTTTACTATTACTGTTTCACAAATCGTCATAAAGTGCCTTATAATAACAAAAACAATTTTATCATCTATAGTTTCTGTGTCAGGAATTTGAATAGGAAACAATGAAACTAACTTTTATTTTTTCCATGTTGTCAGAGGCAACCAACTGAGGCAATCTAATGTCTAAGTGACTCAATAGCTTGAGGCTGGAATTATCTAGGGGCCTCTTAACTTGTATGTTTGGTGGTTGATGGTCGCAATATGTAAAGCTTCACATGGGCTGTCATTGGAAACTAACCCATGGCCGCTTCAGTTGTGTTTGCTCACAGCATGGCAGCAGGCAAGTTCCCCACAGAGCCAGTTGGAAACGTCATTACCTTATGATCTAGCCTCAGCAGTCACATAATGTTTCTTCCATTATTGGAATCTTGCCCAGTTTCAAGGGCTTGGGAGGGATGACATCAACATCACCTTTTAATTGGAAGAATGTCAAAATCACATTATATAAAGAGCATGTGCAATGGGAGATATTGTTACAGTCATCACTGAAAAATGAAACTTTTGCTATTGTGTAAAATAGAGCAAGCTCATAATCATTGTTGGCTATTTAAATGTATTTTTACCACATTAACTTTAATTCCAGTAATTATCTTGCAATTTGGGCCAGGACCAATGTTTCAAATGAACCATAGCATCAACATATAATGTCATTGTACCATGCCTTCTACAATGCGTGTCGGTATGACCATTCAGTTCGTTGTAGACAAATGATTAGTGTTCTGTCCTTTAGGACTTGGTCAAAGAAAACAAACAAAACCATCCTTAGCTACAGTAACTAAAACATCCAACAAAATACTATGTCGTTATTGCTTCCCAGAAGGAGATGTATGGGCAGTAGTAATACCAATTTTCTCCATGTAGCTATGACAGTCATTTTTTTTTTCTGGGCTTTTCCTTGTGCACTTGTCTTGTGTAACAATTCTCAATTATCCACTGATCATTTGTGTCAAAATCATTAAGGACAAGGGTCAGCAAACTACAGCCGACAGGAGCAACTTGTGAAGAATGGTATTTACATTTTTGAAGAATTGTAAAACTCAAAACCAACAATAAACAAAACCAAAACAAAGAAAAATATGTGACAAAGATCTCCAAAGTTTAAAATATTTACTATTTTAAGAAAATTTCTCAGTGTCCTAGCATATTTGATATTTTCACTATAGACTTACTGAATTTGAATGGGAGAAAGAGTATAGATTTTGGGTCTCTGAGAATTTCTGAAAATGATTTTTTAAAGATTTATTTTATTTATTTATGCACACAAGAACTAGGGTATAGGCCAGAGGTACGGGGATGAGAGAATTCACCAGAGACAGAGTAGGGAGCAGAACAGTCGTATCTACTGAAATACATTGTTGAGGGGAGCAGCAGGTGAGACAGGAGAGGTCTGCAGCACCCTGTGGGTTAACGCCCTGGCCTGGGATCGAACTCATGCTGCAGTGGCTGCAGATAGCTTCATAGAGCTGAGACTTAACCCCTTGTACCAGCAGGGAGGCTCTGAAAAATATTGTTTTTAATTTCTGCTAAATTTTGAGAATTTAAGCAATTAGCTGATTTTAATTTTAATTATTACTATCTAAAACATACCTGATTCTGTTCATGACAGTGAATTTTGTTGTCTCATATTAAAAAAAAAAACAAAACAAACATTAGGTTGAAAATAGAGCATGAATTTTTTCGTGAGTGCAAAATTTCTTATTAAATTTGAAGTTTGATATTTTCTTCAGGAATCCATAGTGTGATTATTGCCCTTTTGAAGTTTGTAATAAGTTTTAAAGTTGAGTTACCTAAAATACTAGTAAACAACTTTTTTTTTATTTGAAAAAAAATGTTATGTCACCATAAGAGATTAAATTATGTGATATTAATAATATGGCATCCTTATCAGTCATTAATAGTTGCTGTGGAAAATAATAAAATAGAAGGATGGTCATACTTAAAGTAAAATTTTACTAGCTTATAAAACAATATATTAAATATTTGTGTCAATAAATACATGCACTTCTATGTCTCTCTTTACCCATTTATGTATCTATTGATCTACTTATCTACATTACTCCACTGATTTATTTAGATAAAAGATAGAACAACTGAAAAAAGAGCATGAAGGGAAGGATAAAAGGATCTATTGAAGTGTTAATATAAATTTGCCCATTTGTGTTTTTTTCAATTTTCTATTTCTGTCATGAAGAAAAAGAATGTTTCATAACAAGTAAAATTATGCTTAAGATATCAAATTACATTATTTCTTGAATTAAATTCCTGAATTAAAACCTCACCTATAGGTAGGAAATATGGAAATGGGTAAAAAATATTTTCATGAGTGATTTTCAGTTGAAGTGCGAATGTGATTTTCAGGAGACAGGAATAAGTGACTAGATTCCAGTAGTAAGATGATCTTTTCCAGGTACAACATAGTACTAGGGGCAGTCTTCTAAATGATTTAGAGAGAATCAACCTCCAAGTCAGCATTGTGAACAAATATGCTAGCAAGTAGGAGCCAACTCAGAGAAAGAAAAAAAGGGTAGGGAGGAGGGTGGCAGAAATGAGGGAAGAAAAAAGGGAAAGATGAATGGCTGAATTTATTGCTTCCAAGGATATGAGAGAGGTTATATGATGTAGTTCATGCTGATACTGATAATGTGTCTGTGTTTTCCTGCCTTTCTTCCTCTAAATCTTTTTGTTTTTCCTCTAATTGATATGAATGACATGACAACATATCTTTAGATAAAAAACAATGTAAAGAGTTCAGGTTAAAAAAAAAAAAACCAAAGTACACTTAATTAGCCTTTTCCTTTTACATTTTGGTACAGCAATATTTTTAACTTCAAATGTTATAATGAAAATATATTTGGGATACATCAATCTTATAGCAAAATGCCCCCAAATATTTTTATAAATACTAATATAATTTTATCTTTTTATCACATTTTTGTCTTATTGATAGAGTTTCTTCTTCCTGAAAATCACTAGTGATGTGTGATATCGCTCAGGATTTATTCATAACTTCTCTTATTCTTTCTTCCTTCAAACACTTGCTCTCAGGCATACCAAACTGTTCTCAGTTCTTTGAATTCGAGATAAGTTTTCACAATTTTATGCCCTTCACCATGCTTTTTTCCCTTATCTTGAATGCCCTTCCACTAGCTAATGCATTTGGTAAACTCATATGCCTATCTAGAGCCAAAGAACAAACGTTTCCTCTGTAAAATTTTCTTTAGATTCTCCAGACACTAGTGGGCTTTCTTTTGATACCACTATGTCTATGTCCTACTTTGTAGTCCTTCTATTATAACTTGCTCCTCTCTGTAACACTGTACTTATCACATTACATTGCACTAATTTTCTCTGACATTTGAAGATTGTCTTCTTTATATTTGAGTCTCTAGTGCTAAGCATCTAGTAAGAACCCAATAAATGTTTGTCTCACAAATAAATCAATATCCCCCTTCATTACTATTGTTAACACTAAATATTTTGACCTGAATATACAATTCTCAGATCACAGCTTAAGTCAATTGCTTTATCCCCACATTTTGCACAGAAATTGCATGTGACAGCAATTTCCTTATTATCTCAGAGATAATTGAATAAAGAAAAAAGTCAAAGGTATTTGATCCTTAATATTGAGTTTGATATGCCCATGTATTATAACTGCTTTTACACTGAACTACATGTTACAAGCAATGATGAGGTCTGCACTCAGTCTAATACTGAAAGCAGACATGCCACAGGTAAGAGACTAGACTATTCAATTAAAATACAATAATGGGAAGACACCTAAGGAGGTTACAGAGGTGATTGTATTTGTAAACTACTGGATTTAGCTTCCAAATTGGAATCTATGGTAGTGCTTATAAAAGTTATAACAACATAGTCTGTGTTAAATATTTCCTTGTGAACTGGCTGTAAGAAAGTCTGTCTGATAACAGGTTTGTGCTGTGAGAAAGGAAACCATATGTCACTGTTTGCTTGGTACTATCCAAGTTTGTACTTGTTGTAGGTCATTTGATGAATTTTAATCATTTTAGTGCCTTTCCATTTCACTCTCAAAATTATCCCAGTGAGGGTGATGTATAATACTTCAAATTAGAGGTGAGTCCTCTCCTTAGGGGACAACAATACATAGGAGATCATAAAGAGTAGAGGTAATATTTGTTGAGGTCCTGTAAATATATTTTCACGTTTAATTTTACAAAACCTTGTGGGAAGTTACCATTTTTATAATGGTCTTGTTTTCAGAAGAAGAAACTGAGGCACAGGAAAGTTTGAAAATGTGTCCAAGTAGTATGGTTAATACATATTGGAGGCAAGAATCAAAAATGAGGTTTCAAAAACTTACTGTCTTAAATACTCTATCATACTGCCTTCTGGTTAAAACAGTTTTATTCAGATATCAAAAGTATATGGAAACTGGGTCATTAGAACCCATATCATTTCATTTATTCATTCATTGCATTCATTCATTCTTTTGTTCATTCAATAACTATTCATTGAATGCCCACAATTTGTCAGGGACCATCCTTGGGATTAGGTAACAACAAAATTCCCACTTTTATGGAGTTTGCACAAATTTCAGGAGTTGATTGCTTATACGGCGCTTTCATGGTGCCATCTCGCAGACAACTTGAAAGTCAATACTTTCTCTTTAGGTAAAACACAAAAGAACAACAGAAACAGCAAGTTTGCCTGGGAGAGTAGGGTGGGAGGATCTTGCCATGAATGAACGCACTACACAGTTTATAAGCAGTGTCCATTCCCCTGGGTCTCAGCACTGGGCAGTCATTTAAGTCAGGAGACTTTGTCCATCTTGTGTCAGGCCCAAAGGCATGCTTTCTCCTCCTGTTCTGCTACCACATTACTTTTAGAACAGCAAGAAGAGAATTGCACCCTGCTCTGTATTTCTCATATCATAAGTGGAGTTAATCACTTTCTGATTACTGTTTCTTTCTTGATAAACACCAAACACAGAGAAGAAAACACTGAAACACATATTCTGCCCTGGGTGGCAAGGTTTCAAGGAAATTAAGGTACTTAACACTAAATCATTAATAAATGTTTTACTCTCTTACAAAATCACTTATAGAGGAAAAACTTTCAGGTAGATTTTAACATCACAATTCCTTGGAATCTATTTAAATATGGCCCTGGGATATTCTACCAGGGGTTTTTACTCCAGCAGTTGTGATCCACTTTGCAGAAGTCCTATCTGAAACATCTTTTCCTGGCACACGTATTGAAGGGGATACAGTCCAGTGACAAAATCATGCAGTATGGTAACAAAACAGATAAGGACGTGGGGGAATTAAACTAAGTCTGACACTATTTGAGGCATATTTGTTAGCAGAAACATTAGTTGTTTTCTACTCCAACTACTTTTAATCCATTTGAAAATTGTTATGCAGATATAACTTGAATGCAACTGTTTGTAGCTCCATTAAAGGTTAAATTTGCATAAAAATTAATTCATTAAATGAAAACTGTACTATGTAGAGGGTGCATAACATTGTGATTGACTAAAAATCTATTTTGTAGATTAACAACAAGGCTTAGTCACATTTAGATTCTACTGGTAAATAAATATCAGGAGACTCTTAAAAGAAAACATTGAAAAGGTCTAGCCATCTGGATACTAACTTTTTGGTTAAGCTTAGCCAAGAAGTAGGTGGCATGTGTCGATAGAGAAACATATTTGCTGGTGATTTCTTTAGTCCAATGGGATGTGATTTAGTATACTCAGTAAGTACTTTTATTAATGTGACTTAAGGACCATGAAAATAAAGATCCAAGAACATCATAGATACAGGGATATGAACATGAAGAGTAGTGTAATACAATGTGAATAGAAAATTCCAATGATTTAAATGGTTTTGTTAGTCTTCTATCCCCAGAATCTCTTGGATTCATATACATTGTAAGAAAAGTTCATTAAGTATTTATGTATGTAATTAGTTTCTCTAACTTAAGAGCTGGGGTATGCATCTTCTGGATAATTCATTGACTTTTTAGATTCAACTGTGGTTAGTATAGATTTCTGAAATGTCTACATCCATTAACACTAACATTACTATTTATCTTTTTTTAAGATTCCATATACAAATGTTTCATGAATCTAAATGTAATTCAAAGGGTAAAATTTATTGCCTTTATGAAATATAATTGAAATTTTTTCTTACTCCTAAAAAAGATTGAAATGGCTATACAAGTAATGAAAATAGTGCAGTGAAAAATTGCAACATTCATAGACCATTTGTTATGCTATTGTCTCTATTTATAAATAACCTTTTCCTGATATAAAACTACAAATATAATTCACTACAGATTTTAAAAGTGTGCCCTATCAGGAGATTCTAGCAATTTCCGTTATATTAAGAACAATGCCTTCTTTACATTCACTGCCAAATAAAACTAGTTCAGAGAAGATTCCTAGACTGATTTTTCTCACTGAAGATCTAAGGTCCCTTAGGGTTTCTCATTGTTCTAAAAGCAACAGATGCCTGTTTGGATATTCTCTTCAAATTTGTCCTTAAATTTTGGAAAACATTGAAGAGTTTGATGATCTAACTAGAGGAGTTTACTTCAAAATCATCCAACAAGTCTGCTTCTCTGTCTTCACTTCCTGCTGAGAACACATGATGCTGTCCCTCAAACAGAAACACTGGCTCAACAATGCCTATGTGGTTGACTGACACACACCTTTGCCAGAGAAGGTGGCATGTGGATAGAATGTTAAAGTTAAATAAACATAAATAGAGAGATCAAAGGTTGAGGCAACCGGTTTCTGAGACAGGTTTCCCTCAAGCATAATGGCAGTTTTTTGTGTGCCGGGTTTCTCCAAGTGCAGTGAGTATCCTCCCTGAGCTGAGACCCTTCCACTAGAGATTCTCAGAGTGTAGGATGAGAGGAACATCTCTACACACAGTTTCACAGCAGAAAAGGCAATTACTGAAAAGCAAGTATTATTTGATAGAGATTCTCTAGAATCAGGAAATGAGCAAGGGCAAGTTAAACTTTTTCAATTTGCACAAGCCATTTCTCCTCCTTTTTAAGGACTTGGCTCTATTAGTACTAATAGTACTTTTTTTAAAAAAAAAAAGATTTATTTCATATAAGAAGTGGGGTACAGGCGAGAGACGCGGGAGGGTGAGAGAATTCACCAGAGACAGAGTGGGGAGCAGAATAGGCAGACAGACTGAAAACACTGCTAAGGGGAGCAGCAGGGGAGACAGGAGAGGTCTGCCATGCCATGTGGGTATCTCCCTGGCTGGCCGGGAATCAGATCCATGCTGCAAGGGTGCGGACAGCTTCACAGTGCTGTGCTCAACCCTCTGCGCCACCAGGGAGGCCCTCTAATAGTACTTTTGCTCTTCACCTTTCGTTCCGTCACTCACTCTCTGCTTTGTTACTTTGTTTTAAAGATCTGTTTTATTTATTTATGCATACAAGAACTGGGGTGTAAGGCCAGAGGTGCAGGGGAGGGGGTGAGAGGATTCACCAGAGACAGAGTAGGAGCAGAACAGGCGGATCTACTGAAATACACTGCTGAGGGGAGCAACAGGGGAGACAGGAGAGGTTTGCTATGCTATATGGATTAGCTCCCTGGCTAGGGATCAAATTCAGGCTGCAGTGACTAGCCATAGCTTGATAGTGCTGAGACTTTAACCCCTGCACCACCAGGGCTGCCTTGCTCTATCTTTACATCATATAAAGTTTATTAGTTTTTTTTTTTTCTAACAGCATATTTTTAGGCCACAGAGCTTATATCAGTAGAGGTGACAAATATCCTTTCCTCATCCCCCAAAACTCTGTTAGTCACAGCATCTGGGCCTGCTTACTAAGGAGGGCAATGCAGCCCTGACACTCAGCACAGCAGGGTGATGGCCTTGACATCCAGGACAGGACTACATCAGCATTTGCTCATTCATTCTCACCTCTCTGCTGCAAAAGCCTGAAGCAGTAGGAGTCTGAAGGTGGCAAGGATCAAGGAAAAGAATTATCAGGCCCTCTTTTTCCTGCTTTTGACCAAGATCAGGCCAATCCTGAGTTTATTATTTTTTGTGGAATACATGCCTTGATTATGATTAGACTGCCTTTTTAATAATTAAAAAGAGATGGTTATAGCAATTCTAAAGCAATTTAACCTATGTTCAAATAGCATCTAGAACCTGGGAGGGTAGATCCAACAGAAAATTTTTTAAATTATAGTGGGAAAAAAAGGTTTATTTCTGATTGAATCTGTTGAGTCCATCCCATCACCCACAGTGATAGGTGGTTCTTTGATTTATTTTTAGGATGACTTGAGAATCTTTAGTCAAATATATGTAACATTAAGAGGTAACAGATGAATAATTTCATCCTACTGGCTGTTTTCAGGGTGAGAAGATGAGTAAGGAAGTTCAGTGAATTGAATAAGGAGGTTTTGAGAATCACAGTGTCTAAATTAGATCTGTAGGGGAAAACGAGTAAGGTAGGAAGGCAAGAGTTCCATTTCTGACGAATTCACACCCCAACTTACAAAATCTGCATCAACTTTGACAAACTAATGTTTTCCACCATTGCCAATGTAGTTTCCTGCTGTGGTTTCCTTTCTCTGGAACATATTCTACCTCCTGACTTATAAGAAACACCTGCAAGCCCTGTGCATCACATCTTCCATGTAATCTTTCACCATCCCTAGTCTATCCTCTCCCCCAGATGGAACTAACTGCTTGCTTTTTTTTTTCAGCATTGAACAATATCCAAACCTCTCTCAGAGTCCCTTTATTGTTTTATTGCAACTGTTCATTTACAAGTCTGTGTTTGTCTAATTAATGTGTGAGCTCTTTGAGGTAGGGAACTTGCCACATTTTTATGTGGCAATACACTAGATCATCAACTTCTCTTTACTGAATACAGGAAACACTATGTTCAAAATGTGACATGGTTCCCAACTTCAGAGGTGATCAGGAAGTGGCCCAAAGGTTCAGGTATACCAAACACTGGTGATTCAGAAACTATTGCTCAGAGACGCCAACATTTGTTATATAATCATTCTTTTCAATCCCACAGTTAAAGATTCTGTTACTTCATTATTGAAATTTAAATGCAAATGGAGTGATTCAGTTACTGATTGCATGTGTATTCAAATCTATTTATCTTTAGTTTGTTTTTGCTCAGTGAACCTTTTATGTGAAACAAATCCTAGCACAAGTAGAGTTATGTAGTTGAAATAACAAATCTGCTACATTTGTATATTTCTTTTGTTCATTGTTTTTCTTTATCTCCTTGCATTACAAATAGGGTAATGTGTTTGTTGCAACTGGGATAAATTTTAATTCTTGATGAGTTCCTTCAATATTTAGACTACTTACATTCAATCAGTGTGAAGTTGGTAAGGACTATCTTGTGTAGTCACAGTAAATTTAATTATATCAGTTGTTGCTTGTAGATAATATGATTGCGTATATTCTGTTTGTTAGATGAGGCATTTATAAGCACTTAGCAGTGCAATCAATTGTTTATGTAATAACTATCTTTCAAAAAGTAATTATTTCTAAAGTGTTGGTGTGTTCTCTTGAAATATAGCACACAGCCTTGTGTTTATGTTTTGACATTGGAAAAGCCATCTAATTCAGGAAGTTGCGTAATGAATTTGGTGGACATCTGCCTTGAGTGTAACTGTGACAACAGTTCCTTAAACATTGTTTTATGGTAGTTAGTGTTTAATGACATTGGGATACTGCAAGTTTTAGTTTGTGGAAACCAGGCTAAATTTTCAGTTGCATTTACAGTATCATATGTGTTTGTTCAAGAACCTATGAGACTCAGTTGGCATGAAATTATTGGTAACCTATCTGATAAGCAATTCACAGGACTCTGTAGGAGCATAAGCTACCTGAAAATAGATGTCAGTGGTGGGAAATCGAGTAAAAATAGATCATAATCTTGGAGCTTATTATTATTATTTTTTAAAGATTTATTTTTATTTATTTATGCATACAAGAACTGGGGTGTAGGCCAGAGGTGCAGGGGGTGAGAGGATTCACCAGAGACAGAATGGGGAGCAAAACAGACATATCTACTGTAATACACTGCTGAGGAGAGCAGCAGGCGGGACAGGAGAGGTCTTCTGCACCATGTGGGTTAGCTCCTTGGCTGTGGATAGAATTCAAGCTGTGGTGGTGATAGTGCCTACCCTAACCCTTGAGCCACTAGGGGGTTCCCTTGGAGCTTATTGTTTTGTAGATAAAGCAGATTCTGATTGTGCATTGTGCTGTCTGCTGCACCAAGTTCTATAAATGTCAGTTGGCAATTGTTCTGAGAAATTTTGTCACAGAGAGGCCACACTGTGGTAATCTTCCAAAGTTTGCCATGGGTATGATACATTGGAGAACCCCTCTGTCAGATGATTCATTGTGGTCCCTGTGATAAAGATACCACAGAATTTTGTGTGGATATGTATATTAAATAGTGATATGGGAAAAGCAAAGAAATTGAAAAATTTACATGAGTTTTTCTGGAAGCAAATCTGTTGCATGGTAAATGGTAAGAAAGTTGCATAAGCATTGAGAATGAAGCTTCTAAATATAAATGATCGCATGACCAGTATAAGGCCTTTAATCCTAATGACTTAGTTAAATATTGGGTTGAAACACTCATTCACTGATTAGATAAATTTATTTTTATATTTTTAAATATTTATTTATGCATACAAGAACTGGGGTGTAAGACAGAGGTACGGGAGTAAGGGGATTCACCAGAGAGAGTGGGGAGCAAAACAGACCTACTGAAAACACTGCAAAGGGGAGCAGTGTGCAAGACAGGAGAGGGCTGCTGTGCCAGGTAGGTCACCTTCCAGGCAGGCCAGGGAATTAAACTTATGCTGCAGTGGCTGACAATAGCTTGATAGCGCTGTCTTTAACCCCTGTGCCACCAGGGATGCCCCTAGAATTATATTAATTTAAAAAGCAACTCAATCACTTAGATTTGTTGAAGGTGGTCTTGTGGCACTTTATTTATGAGTTGATATTCATTGCTTTTGACAATTATTTATCCTAATTTTGTTGGTCCTGCATTATTAAGGTTTATTGTCCCTCAAAGGGCCTGGTTATTTTAAATGAGTTTCCTGGCCAGTCCAGTTCCATCCAGTCCCTGTTTTAGGCCTATTGATATGATGTTGGGACTCTTGGGTATAGGTGGCTACTGTATTGATACAGACTCTGTCTGATTGACAATAGTTTGTTCTACCTCCACAAACTCTGTCTTAAAATGGACTGAACTGGACATAACCATCAGGCAATACAAGGTAAAGATCTTATTTACTTTGATAATCTACTTAAATATTTCAATCTCCAGTGACCTCACCTATGAAATAAAATTTTGGGAAGATTATAAATTTTCTTTTAACTCTATCTTCTGTGATTGGTAAATAGCATTGAGACTGGCATAGTTGATGATCAATTATGATTTCTCCTTTTTTGGGAAGCACTATTGGACTGTAGTTTCCAGTTTAAATTACACAGTTATATGGCTGAGCACTAATGATGAGATATGATCATGAGTGATATGTGTCACTCTCAAGTCACATACATTCTGGTCGTTCTGTCTCCATCTGCAGGTGATCACAGGCCAAGAAATGGGAAAAACACAAGATATAGGTTCTTTATGGATTCTTTATTCATCATTTGGGACAAAGAGTTACACTTTGAACAGGAAAACCTAGTTTGAATGTCTTATGAATGAAACATAATTGGATTTGAGTGTTTATATATGTTAAATTATTACCTTAATTGATTATTTGGGAATATCTAATTATAAGAAAATGTCCCTATTGACAGTCTTTTTTTTTTGGTTTAAATATTTATTTATTTATTTATACAAGCACTGGGGTACAGTCAGAAGCACGGGAGGGTTAGAGAATTCACCAGAGACAGAGCAGGGAACAGAACAGGCAGACTGACGAAGTACACTGCTGAGGGGAGCAGCGGGTGGCAGGAGAGGTCTGTGTGCCATATGGGACCCTCGCCTGGTGGCCAGGGATCAAACCAGCACTGCAGAGGCTGCGGGCAGCTTTGCAACCCAGTGCTCAACCGCTGTGCCACCGGGGAGTTCCTGGCAGTCTTCTCTTTAATAAATCCTAAGACTCCACCAAAAAACTGCTAGAACTAAGAAATGGATACAGTAAAGTTGCAGGATACAACATCGACATGCAAAAAACAGTTGTTTCTGTACACAACAGAGATGTCTAAATAACACAAACTAGATACTGATATCTAGATATTAACAGTCTTTATGGGAAAGCATTTCAGCTAGTAAACAGAAGAGGAATTTTTTAAACATAATCTTTGCTGGTGTTAAGGAAATAAGTGCTATTTCCCCCTCCCCCGCCATTATCTTTTCTAACACATTTACTAAATTCCCTGCAAACCACTTTTAAATGCCAAAATTCTTCCAAATAAATTTGTTTTTTTTTTAAATTAACTAAATGCCACTGTGTTACATCTTTGTTAATATCCAATAAATTTTAAGATCAAATGCTTTATTAAATGATTGATGAATCTCTCAGCATTCCATTAACCTAGAAGAAGATCTTTCAAGGAATTGTAGAAAATGGAAGGTTTTTATAGTCAGAAAAAGGCTAGGGCAAAATTATTAACAAAAGAAAAAAAAGATAATTTTAGGCATAACTATTAAACTGTAGGTGAAGACAAGAACTGTTCTTACATATTAGATTAATAATAGGAGAAAACTCCAAATTGATTGGTATAGAATTCACTTTGTGAGAAGTTGCAATTGCATTGAAGGTAGACATTAAGTCTTAGTGGGACCAGTATGAAGAATTTTATTTTGGAACTCTTTTTTCCTTTTTTCTTTTTTTAACTCTACCCAAGATACAGGATGTTACAAGTATCTCTAGCTAACTAAGATTGAAGACTTGTCCTTTAAATGAAATTAAAATCAAATGCTCAATTTAGTCCCAAGTGTTTAAATCTCATGAATACACATTTAAATTCACTTCACTGTTTGTTTCAGCAAACTACAGGGCAAGTTGTAATGTGATTTACTTGAAAATTTTATTGCATGTGGCAGTGCTTAACTAAAGGTGTGAGAAAGTACTTATAAGATGCTGAATTTATTATTATCTACTATTATCAGAAGAGACTAAAGATTATATTCTAATCAACAAAGTGGAGAAGGGATCTGAGGCTATAAAATAAATATGCAAATAATGTTTGCAGAAGATGCTTAGGAGGAGCCTAATAGATGAGAATAAATAAATATTCAGGAAAAATAAGGACATTATAAATGAAATATATATATCTATATTTCACTATATATACATATGTATAGTGAAAAGTGAATCACCTCTTAGATGGAAATTCAAATTAAAATAAATTTCTATATGCAAAATTGAGAAAATAATCTGTAGATTCTTTTTTTTTAAGAGTTATTTATTTATTTATTTATTTATTTATACAAGCACTGGGTACAGTCAGAAGCGTGGGAGGGTGAGAGAATTCACCAGAGCCAGAGCAGGGAGCAGAACAGGAAGACGGACAAAGTACACTGCTGAGGGGAGAGTGGCCGGCAGGAGGTGTCTGCGAGTCATGTGGGACCCTTGCCTGGCCGGGGATCGAACCGGCGCTGTAGAGGCTGCGGGCAGCTTCGCAACCCAGCTCTCAACTGCTGCGCCACCAGGGAAGCCCAATCTCTAGATCCTTTGTAACATTGCCTTTTAAAGGCAAGAAATTTCAAGAGAGCTCTGGAAATTATAGCAACTTTAAAAGCATTGAGTAAGATGTGGAGAGAATATTATTTTGGCCATTTTAATTAATTCTGAAACATTAGCTGGAAAGGTAAAAATCATCATATACTTACAGTAAGAATAGTGTAGATTTTGTTTTAATTCTAGTATCCTACCTTCAAAATGAGGAAACTGAGGTAAAGATTAAATAACTTGCTCAAGTTCTATAGCTAGTGGCAGTCTGAAGCTTACAGTACTATGTACTCTTGACCATTTGGTAGGGTAAGAGGATATCTGGTAGTTTTTTCTGCATCTCACAGTTAGATAACTATATCCTAACTTTAGCCCTCATGATAATGATTATGTTATATATGCAAAACTTGCATAGTACTTGTATGGAACAGACACAGTTTTACAGTTTTTAACTCATCTTGTTCTCAAAACAACCCTACCCCACTGATTTTGCCTTCACGTACTCAGATCCTTGTCTCCCCTGCAGCATGGTAGCTGATGTGGTCTGTGTGGTATATGAAATGAGATTATGGGAAACAGAGGCATCTGCCTTGGATGAATACATTCATGCTCTATCTCTGTTTCTCTTGGATCTTCCAGGCTGGGGAAAGCCAGCTACCACATCTTGAGAAACTCAGTGGAGCAGGCTATATGGTGAGGAAGTAAGGCTTCTTATCAGCAACTACATGAGTATGAGTGAGGATTCAGGTCTGTAGAAGATCCTTCAGGTGGCTGTAGTCTCTGCCAATAAATTGACAGAAAATTCCTGAGATATAATGAACTGAACTGTGCAGCCAAGCTGCTCATAGACCCCTGCATTGCATTGAGGCCTCTTTTCGTAACTGTATTAACACAAAATTATTGTTGATTTTTCAGTGGCATTTGTTGTTTCTAGTATATGATTTTTAAAGGTAGTAGTTTAGAGTCTTCTTCATCTTGGGAGAAAATTTGCTATTACCAATAATTTCAAACTCAGAGAAGTCTCACAAATAGGCCTGAGATAATACCAATCAGATTAGAGTAGTGATGTAATTCACCAGTGCGTAGGAGTTAAGGGAAGGTGAAGGAATGTGATGTATTAGCTGGAAGAAAGGTACTGAGATGGACTCTTACCTCTGACAGATCATAATTTTCTTTTGTTAAAGTAGAAGTGGAAAACTGTTTCCTTGGTTACGGGGGACTTGATATTCAATAGTCAAAAATAAAATGGTTTCAAAAGTGTGTGTTTCATAGTTGAATGGGCTAGGAGAAATTATCAACTTTCCTTGACCTAATATACTCTCTTTTTATGACTCTGGTGATGTAAAGCTTAATGTATTATCTGGCTTGATTCATTGATACTCAATAAAGGGTTTTGAAAATGTGATGTGTCTCATGTGACCTAGGTATACAAAAAGATCCAAAATGAATGATTTTGAAGAATAATTCATGGACAACATTTATAGAGTAAATATAAATACATCAGTAAAATTATTCTTGTGGTTTTTTTTTTTAATAATAGATATATAAGAATTTGTATCAAGGATATTGGTATGGAAGAAATGAGAATTTTATAGCTTGTTTCAGTGTTTTATATCAATAGAAAAAAAGGAGAAATTAGAAAAACATTGAAAAATTATATCAGATTGGATGCATTTTTAATTCTGTTTGGAGATCTTATAACTACTGTAACTTTGAGCTATACAATACTTCTCAGAAGTCATCCCAGACTCGCTTAGCAGAGTTAGCAGTTACATACCCTTATACATTCTCATGGCTTTGTAATTATTGGTTTCATGTTTGCCCTGCTATAGTATTGTGAGCTGGTAAGAACTAAGTATTATTTATCCTGATATCACACTATGTTTGCAGTGCTTGGTGCATATTAGAAGTTAAAAAATGTTAAAAAATGAAAAGAAATTTTAAAAACATAGTATTCAGAAAGATAGTGACTCATAAACTTTTTTTCAAATATAACTGTTTCCTATTAAGAACTGCTATGTTTGGTAGAAATCTACAATGACAGAGAAACACATGTTTGATAATATTTATTCAATTATTTAAATGCAGAAAGAAGATAATCACTTGTTACATTATCTAACAATATAAATAATTTTGAAGGTCAAAATTACCATAAAGAACTTAAACATAAAATATGCCATTATAATTTGATTCTGTATACGTTTTGCATGTTATTTAAATCTTTTGAAAGAAAATCCTACCTTTATGACATTTTTAAATGGGATTTAAATATATCATTATTACATTTTGTGATATTTTAAATGATTCAATCAATTTTTATTCACCTATAGTGAAATATTTATTCACTTATACATATTTCTAGCTTGCCTATTTTGTGCATGGCACTCAGAGAATTTGTAGAACCTATTGCCTGGTATGAAACATGCCCTATATTCACAGAGCTCATATTTTAATGGCAGGAAGTATGCAGAAAGTCAATATGTATGACCTGGGGAAGAGATAAAGAACTGGTATATTTAAAAATAATGGGAGGTAAAGCTTGGTATAGATTAAAATCACCAAGGTGATTGTGTAAATTGAGAGAGAGAATTCTGGTGTGAGGTGAGAAACACTTCATTATTTAGAGGTTTGCCAGAACAGTATAATCCATGAAAAATACATGAGGTAGGATGGTATCAAAAATCCTAAAGAATGAAAAAGTATTTCAATAAGGAGAGAGTAGGTTGTTCTGTGAGAGGTTGAAGGAGAGGGCAGAGAATTAAACATTGGGTTTTATAAGTTGGTGGTGTCTCAGGGACTCATGTGTTCTCATTGCTCTTTGTAATAATAGAAGTAGTAACACTTCTCGTAAGGAACAGCTACATAGCACTCTGTTAAAGTGTTCAGCAGGTATTAAGAATTTACTTTAGAGGGGCCTCCCTGGTGGTGCAAGGGGTTAAGTCTTGGCACTGTGAAGCAATCCACAGCTACTGCAGCATGAGTTCGATCCCCAGCCAAGGAGCTAGCCCACATGGTGCAGTAGACCTCTCCTGTCTCTCCCGCTTCTCCTCTCAGCAGTGTATTTCAGTCAATTTGTCTGTTCTGCTTCCCACTCTGTCTCTGGTGAATCCTCTCATGCCCCTGCACCTTTGGTCTACACCCCAGCTCTGTATGCATAAATAAATAAATAAATATTAAAAAAAAGAATTTAGAACAAAAGAACGAATTGCAAGTTATCTATTGGACTGGGCTAAACGAAGCCTGGAGGTGTTTGCATTTGTTATCTATTGATGCATTAAAACAAATACCCTAAATCTGAGAGGCTTAAAAGCAACAAACATTTATTATCTTGTCAATGCTATGGATCAGGAATTTGGAAGCTTTTTTTTGCTTGGTTCTGCCCTCAGGTTTCATAAAGTAGCAGTTGAGATATTGGATGTACTTCAGGCCCTCTTGTAAGACATGGCTCAGTCACTAGACTGTTGGTTGTTGGCCTCAGTTCTTCATTGCCTGTTGGCAAGAGATCACAATTCTTTTTTTTTTTTTTTTAAGGCTTATTTATTTATACAAGAACTGTGTATAGTCAGAAGCGCGGGAGGGTGAGAGAATTCACCAGAGCCAGAGCGGGAACAGAACAGGTAGACCGATGAAATACACTGCTGAGGGGAGCAGCAGGTGTGGCAGGAGAGGTCTGCGCGCTATGTGGGACCCTCGCTGTTGGCCGGGGATGGAAACGGCACTGCAGAGGCTGTGGGCAGCTTCGCAGCCCGGTGCTCAACCACTGTGCCACCAGGGGAGGCCCAGGAGATCACAATTCTTTGCACTCAAGCTTTAAACAGAGCTGCTCCCATGTGTCCTGCAAAGCAAGACATCAAATGAGGAGATGGATGTCATACTTTTATTACCTATTCTCAGAAGTTACACATGGTCACTTCTGTCTTTTATTCTGTTTGCTGAAAGTATATCAAAATGAACATTCCTAAGGAAATTAGACTATATTTTTTTGAAGCAAATGTCAATGGATTCATGGTCTTTGAGGCCACAATTTCAGTGGTGAAGAAATGGAGATTTCAAATGTGTTCGGTTATTTTGAGGGTAGCAGAGATGTTAACTAAAATGAAATGTGGAATGAAAGGTATTTCATGTTTTTTTTCTTCTTAAGGAAAACATTAAAACATATTATATGTTTATATGAGTGTGAAATATTTACAAAGGAGAGAAAGAGGCCAGTTCCTAGAGATGTTGAATAGCTCTGATATGAGAGGGGATCCATATAAAAAGGAGCAGGGATACCGCTCTACAGATGTCAGAGGAAATGTAGAACATAGGGGGTACAGACAAGAGAGGAGGGAATAATTTATGGAAGGAAAATAGGGTATTTTAGATACTATCTATTTTTTCCATAAAAGATAGCAGATGTCCACAGCAGTGGATAATTCAAAATTTGGAAGAGAATGCTGGGATTTAAGAAAGGAAATGAGAGATAGCTTAGAGAGTAGGAAACTGACTTTACAATGGAAGGTATAGCAAGATTGTCTGGCTTTTGTGAGTGCCCATTTCAGATTAATGATCATAAATATAAGTGAGTCCAGTCAGCACATTATGGGATTATGACTATCTCGGGCCAGATCATTAACATGTGTCTGAATTATTACAGTAGTTACCTGACTGATCTTCTTCCCCTTGGATTTCCCGTGTTACTGCCATACAAATCTTAAAACACTTTTCTGCATAAGTTAAGCTGTAGACCAAAAAACATTCACTACTTATTCTGGATTTTTAAGACCAAGTACTTAGTTTGATCCAAGGCCTGTCATAAAATGAACTTAGTCTGCATCTCCACTCACAGAATACCATGGAATACTTTCCATTGGACAGCTTCTATTCTATATTTTAATGTTTTTTTTTTTTTTAACTTTAGCTAGCAATTGTATGGGAATCTTTTGGAATAGAGCATTACCAGTTTCAGAGAAATCAGCAAAGAGCCACTGTAGTGAAATATGATCATGGTCTCAATGGAAGGATTAGCAGTGGGAAGAAATGTGTGTTGAAGTGGGGAAAAAATATAAAGAATGCAAAATATGTTCACTTAAATATAGGGATTAAAATAATTAAGTTAGTATCTAGAATTAAAAGTAGTTTTTCAATTATATGATTGTATAGAGGGTGGCAACATTCATTGGTAAATGCAATAAAAAAGTTACTAAAACAATATGAGGAGAATGATTAATTCAATTTAATACAAATAAAATTGGAGATAACTAGTAACAAGCATATGTAAAGGTCCAGTAGGTACCTGGACTATATCAATCTGAAGTTTAAGAGTAAGTTCAAGAATGGGAATCAAATTTGGGTATCATTAGATTTAATGCCCCATTAGATTGGGGCATTATCATGAATTCAGAGTTCTTTTATACATATATAAATATATGACTATCATATATATTATATATATTTATATATATATATATGACTTGATAATGTGTTCATGTATGGATCTCTGGAGAAAACATTGTTTAGGGAAGGAGAAGATATTCCCAAGAAGACAGTGATAAAGGTAGGAGAAATAAAATATGATTACAGAGGTGAGGGAAGGAAGTTTTTAAGTCTACTGATAATTATATTAAAAAAGAACTGAACAAAATTAGATGCAGAAATTCTCAATCATGAGAACCTCTTAGCAACATCTGAGAAACTTAAAAAAATGCAATGTCTGTGTCACAATCCTGATCATTAAATTTGAATACCTTAGCAGTGGAGAGTAGACATCTCTGCCCCCCCTCTTTTTTTTTTTTACTGAGGTAATATTGATTCACAGCATTATATGCGATTTAGAGATATATGATCACCCCGTTCAGGTATATGTTACCACACTACACCCACCAAAAAGCAACTATAGTTCATAGTACTCAAATACATTTTCTCTCCTCCCTCTCCTTCACTCTCTGCTCTATTTGGTCCCACACTCAGATTTCTAGGGTTTGTTATTGGTTTGGCTTTATCTGACATTTTGTTTTTTCTCTTTATTCTATATGTAAGTGGCACCATTCAGTATTTGTCTTTTTCCGTCCAACTTATTTCATTTATAATAAACCCCTTCAGTTCCATCCAAGTTGTCACAAATGGCAAGAGATTATCTTTATCTTATAGCTGAGTAGTAGTCCATTGTGCATGTGTATGTCTGTATATACAATGGAATATATATATGCATATAATATGCATACATATATGCATACACACACACACACACACACATATATATATATATATATATATATATATATATATATATATATATATATGGTTTACTGTACCAGCCATTCTGTACCTTTTGATTGGTGAGTTCAGTGCATTTACATTGAGGGTTATTACTGAAATATGAGGGTCTGTTGCTTCCTATTATTCTTAGTTTACTGGTTCTGTTTCCTTGTTCAGATTTTGGTTAATGTCCATCTCTCTGATTTAGATATAAGAACTTCTCTTATCAGTACTATAGGAGAGGTCTAATGTTTTCAAACGTTGTCAGCTTCTGTTTATCTGAAGAAGGCCTTTATCCCTTTATCTCTTCACCCTTACATTTGAGGAAGACTCTTGTTCATTAATTTTATATCTCAACATATTCATTTGTTTTTCTGAGTTTTCTGACAAGTCTTTGATCTGCCTTTCTGTGTTTTCTTCCATTTCTTTGAATTTCTTTATCGTGGCAATTTTGAACTCTTTATCTTACAGAAGGAACTGTATCCTTATCTTTGCTGTTGAATACTGGAGATTTGTTCTCTCAGTGTGATGACATATTCCCTTAAAGACCCAAGGTACCATATGTTCTGTTTTTCAGTCTGCCAACTCTGTACCCATAGGGGGTGCAGACCTTCCACTTTTCTGGCAGATGGCAATGGATTTTTTTTGTTTGTTTGTTAACTTTTCCTGGGTTGCTGTTTCAGTATATATGGTGTATGATGGTGTATGATAGGGTCAACTGCTTTGCAGCTGCTGAGTCAGATGGTTGGGGAATGTCCGGGAGCAGACTAGTCCTTGGTTAAAGTGGTATGTGGAAGCAGCATGTGCCTGTGGTGTCTCTGATAGCCCTTCTTTCCAGGTCATATCTCCACAGACTGTGGGTTAGACTTTCACTGCCTCTTCACACATCAACTTGTTCTGTGGAGGTGGGAAAGAGTTCTGCACCCTGTCCCCTTCACTGGGGATTCGCCTTCCTGGCTCATGCCAATGCTATCACAAGTATCTCCCCTAGTTAAGGATGTGCTTCCACCCCGATCATCCCTGCCCTCCCCAGGGTCACCATCCACATATGAAGAAATCCCTTTTTAAAATTCCCTGGGTTTGTGACACACAAAACTTCTATCAGTATGGTATCTGAAATATAGGCGTATTTTTAGACTACTGCTTAGAATTCATTTCATTATTTAATTTTGTTGTGTTTTTCTCTCCTAACTTCATTTCCTACCTCTCACTTTGTCAATAGAACTAAAAAGAATTTGCAGAGCTACTTAATTGTGCTACTGATATTCCATAACAGTAATACAAATAACTAACCTTACTGAACATTTACTTTGTTATATATCCTCCATGAACTTGGCTCTAACATCTCTTTATTCTAACACACTATTACTTGGGCACATTAAATATTGTTTTATTGATAAGGAAACTGATACTCAGAGTGGATAAAAGAACTTGCTAAGGCCACACAAGTAGTCAGTGGCTAGGAAATGTGATGGCATAAGTTTCTCAGAATGACAGATTATTTTCCTAACTTGTTTTAGAAGTTACTTAGTTTTGTGTCAAAAGCACTTTAATGACATGCTTCAAATATATTCTTCTGTGAATTTGCTGTAGGAGAATTTGGGGGGTCTGTTGTTTTTATAAAAGGATATTGTTTGAGGAACTCCTATTACATTAGCCCTTTCATATGTATATTATCATATGTAATGCTCAGAGCCATATTATGGTACATATAATTTCTACTTTTATGGCACATAGAACAGGGAAATAAATAATTTCTCTAAGGTTGTAAAACCTAGTAAGGCACTAGTAAGGCTCAGGCACTAATACAGGTCTGTGGTGCCCTATTAGTCAAAACCTTTCTATCTTTTTACTTTGCCTTTTTCTTCCAATTTATATGTAGTGATGAACTATGTTTTATTTCCCAAAG
The DNA here is from genome assembly GCF_014898055.3 of Talpa occidentalis. NCBI lineage: Eukaryota > Metazoa > Chordata > Mammalia > Eulipotyphla > Talpidae > Talpa > Talpa occidentalis. The sequence continues at coordinate 23,263,458 of NW_023604295.1, forward strand.
TAGTAATTATTCACAGGATAAACCATTGGCAATTATTCCATCCTAGATTTTCCCTACTTAAATATTGTATTTTCAGGGAATCGTTTCCTGATCTTCCACTTACCTTGGTTTGTCATGTTGCATGCTGCCAAGGTCTTGGAATTTCCTTTATATAATTCTCCTTATACTTAAAACTTTTTCAGTTGCCAACTTTCCCACTTAACTAGACTCTCCATGAAGACTGGGACATTTTTTTCTTGTGGACTATTACCACTTCAACATTTGCAGAGCCTGGTACAGATAAGTCCCACAATAAATATTTTGTGGATTAATTCATGAACATTTAAGCCATAGACAGGCCTAGAGGAGTGACATTCGTTTACTTAAATTTAGTATAAATTAAAAATTCCTTAATGCAGTGAGAAAATATTGGTAAGAATGAAATAGATACATCTCTGGGATGGGGTGATACTTTTAGGACATAAAGTCTACCTTTTTTTTTTTTTTAAAGATTTATTTATTTATTTATACAAGCACTGGGTACAGTCAGAAGCTCCAGAGGGTGAGAGAATACACCAGAGCCAGAGTGGGGAGCAGAGCAGGCAGAAGGACTGAAGTACACTGCTGAGGGGAGCAGTGGGCAGCAGGAGAGGTCTGCATGCCATGCGGGACCCTCCTCCTGTGGCCGGGGAGCAGCCGGGGATCGAACTGGTGCTGCAGAGGCTGCGGGCAGCTTTGCAACCCAATGCTCAACCGCTGCGCCTCCGGGGAGGCCCTAAAGGCCACATTTTGTGGCCTTCTTTCTACTTCACTAAAAACCTGCCATAGAACCCACAGAAGTATTTTCCTTGATAATTTTTTTCCCTTGTTGTGCCAAAATGCACATCTTAGTCTATTGTGCTCAAGGAGTCTAGAATTGGTTTACTTCCACAAACACTTATCACTAGTAGAAATTAGAAATTAGAAAATAAGCTAGACTAAAACATAAGGCATTGATATACTGCAGCCTTAGTAAAGATAGAATTAAGGAAAAGTACATTAAAAATATCTCACCTGCTCCAATCAAAATGTAAGTCAGATAAAGTGCTGATTAAAATAAGTGTAAATTCTTCTATCATTTATTTTTATCACTTCAAATTCTTTGCAAGGTAGCAATCTTTAAATAAATAGATAAGATTTATATCCCTTAATGTCCTGATAGTGATTTCTCTGATGACTAAAATAATGAGTAATTTCTCTTTTGGAGGAGCTCACCCTCAAATGGGTAACTTTGAAGTAGGTAAAGAAAAAATATGGTTGGTTTTATTATTCAATTTCATGCTGGAACATTAATACTACATAAAGCTAATCATGAGACCATACTTTAATATACTTAGAAATAATTATTTCAAATAAATACATAAATGTGAAAAATATAATCTATGTAAATCTATGTAAATGGATAGTTATAGTGAATTAGTATGTAACATTACTGAGTAGATTGCTCAGTTTCATTAAATAAAAAAGACTAAAGACCTGGGTTAGCTAGAAAAAGCTCTTTTGCTCTATTTCAGTTGCTCTAGGTTGTTAATCTGGTCCAAGATGATCAACTTCTCATTAATCATAATAATTAGGGGTAGATTTACTGAGCATTAGTGTAATTTTCAATCATGCTAATAGTTGTGCAATCCTCCACTCATTAATATAAATGAGGTAAATTAGAACCATGACATTATAAAGAAGAGGCAGAAGCTATGGGAACTTTCATGGATCCTCCCTAAACCCCATTAATTTAATTGTAATATGTTGTTCCTCAATACTTATTTTCACTCTCTTTATTTTCCGTTGCTAATGGTTCTTCAGATTAGTTAATGAGCATGCTAACCTCTTAATTTAAGTGACTGCTCTGGTGTGGTCTAAATCATACATACTTATCTTGTCTCATTACCTTTAACCCTTTCTCACATGTTCAGTCAACAAGCATTTATGAGGTAGTCACTCATGCAATTTGGAATCAGGTATATCAGCACAACACAAAAGGAATGAGACACTCCATCTTCTAGGAGATCAAAGCCTAGAAGACTTTATGAATTGGACTGATATTATTAAAAACACAAAAGCCATTTCAAAGTAAAGATTACTCTCTTCATGATATCCTTGAAATTTTTATTTATATCGGAAAGTTGTCAAAATAAATTCTCTTCTTCATCTCTCTTTTATCTATTTAGATTTTCCCAGAAAGTCCTTTCCTGAAAACACTGCCTAAATTAGGTCCACCTTTTATGATATTTTTCTCAATATTTTTTTCCACCTCATAGCACTTATTTAATATTAGAGTCAATATTTCTTTTTATGATTATTTGTTTACTTTCTATTCATCTAGATTGTAAGCACATTTAGGGCAGGGACCATAACTGTAGTCACAGATTCTACCACATTCTCTGGTACTTAGCAGTGCCCAAATAATATTTATAGGTGAATAAATGAGTGAGCTGCTGCATTTGTTGTGCTTATTCAGAGAATAATTCATAAAGTATTTGCTTCATTTTGGAATCTAGAATAAGACTACATTGTTCTTTTACATAAAAGAAAGTATGCAATGGGTCATTAAGACTTATTCCATTCAGTTGAGTGGTATAGTATCTACATGTAGGAGAAATTATTTTTTCTAATTTGTTGATTGAATGAAAACCTTACTAATTAAAAACAAATATCTGGACCAAGGGAATTCTTGACTCCAATTTTTGGAGTCTTTGGACTTGCAATGATTTACCTTCTTATTCACTCATTAAGCAAACTTCCACTACCTTCTTTGTGCTGGGTGCTAAGAATGACTCTGGGGATAACACACATTGCAAGATTTCTTTCTTAAAAGGACTTAAATTAGTTGAAGAAATAGTAAAATAAGGTTTTCACACAACTAGTAAATGGCAGGACTGGCATTTCACATTTCTGAAAAACTGAATTCTATGTTTTACCCATTAAAACACAGTTATTTCAAAGGAATTTGAGCTTCATTAAAAACCACAATGACGCCCTCCCTGGTGGTGCAAGGGGTTAAGCAATGCACTATGAAGCAATCCGCAGCCTCTGCAGCACAAGTTCAATCCCCGGCCGGCCAGGGAGAAACCCACATGACGCAGCAGAACTGTCCTGTCTCGTCTGCTGCTCCCCTCAGCTGTGTATTTCAGTAGATCTTCCTGTTCTGTTCCCCACTCTGTCTCTGGTGGATCCTCTCATCCCCCACATCTCTAGCCTATAACCCAGCTTTTGTATGCATAAATAAATAAATATTTAAAAAAAAAACACACAATGACAACATAGTGAATCTCGCCAAGTCTAAGTTCAGAGAATATATGTTAAAAAAAAAATGTTTAATATGTCCAGAACATGTGTGTGTGAGTGAGTGAGTAAGTGTGTGTGAGAGAGAGAGAGAGAGAGAGAGAGAGAGAGAGAGGGAGAGAGAGATACTCTGGGAAAGATGGAGAGAGAGTCATGGAGAGGGGAGAGAAGAGAGAATCCAGGTGAGATAAGTGAGGAGAGAGGGAAAAAGGGAGAGTAGAGAAGATAACAAATACCAGGAGCTCAGCTAGAAAGCCACTGTGTAAACTGGCAAATGGTACTAAGAAAGAAGCAGTAGAAATGAAGGGGGGCGGGAAATAGTGGACTCCAGAGATGTTGCAGAGGTCTCAGGTACGGACAAATGTGGGAGTACTGAGAAGCAAGTGTGCAAGCAAATTTCAGGCTTGTTGAATGATGTTACCATTCTCTGAAACAAAGAATATATGCTGAGAAGCAAATTGAGGAAACAGAATATATTCTGATTTGTATTTATTTTTAGTAATGTGAAGCCCAGAATATTTCCTGTGATGTGATAGGTGTGTGTCTCTGCTGTTAATGTAGTTTCTGTTGCTTGCTCCCCCTACCATTGCTACTATTACCCCTATTACTGCTGGCCCTCCCACTTTTGAACATTTCTTCTTAACTATGCACTGACATAGTTGTTCTGGATATTTTTTTCTGCAGTTCTTACAAAAAAATCTGTAAGAAATTTGTTTATTTTTATTTTATACTGAGTAAATTAAGGTTCACTGAGTTAAGTTTTGCTAAGTGACATTGCTAAAGGTAATGTATTTAACAAATGTGAGAGTAGAGATTCAGCTTAACTCCAGTGCCCATGCTCGCTCTATCTATCTATCTATCTATCTATCTATCTATCTATCTATCTATCTATCTATCTATCTATCATCTATCTAATCTGGATTAAGGGTCCATCTACTCAATTTCAAATCATTTGTGTTTGAAGCCCCTGTGGAACATCAAGGCTTGCTGATTTGTAAAGTGTGGATAATAATTACTGCCTAAATGCATCTGAAAAATGTGAAACTGAGATAGGCTAGCAAGTGTGGGATATTACTCAAAAAACCTTAATTTTATCATGCTGTTCACCATAAGTTAATTTATGGAAAATTATAAATTATGGGTTACTAGGTGGGTTGTAATCAATAATTCCAGGATATTTTTTTTAATTTGTCCTTTATTTATTGTGTCTAGTAAGAGAAGATTAACACAGGTTCATTTAAAAGGTAAAGCTGGAAAGACCTTAAAGTTTACCCAATAAAATTGTTTATATGAAGAAACGGATCTAGGCAAAATTTGCAGCTGACAGCCCTAAGTGATATCCAGAGAGATACATTTTGCTCTCACCTACACAATATATTAAAGTTGAACAGCTAAGCATGACTGTCCTGGTCATGAACTTCCAAGTTGCCTATAGTCCCTACTACTCCCTATTTATTAATCCCAGACACCTTTCTTTCATTAACCTGACTAGCCCTGGGCCTCCCCGGTGGCGCAGCGGTTGAGCGCTGGGTTGCGAAGCTACCCGCGGCCTCTGCGGCGCCGGTTCGATCCCCGGCTGCTCCCCGGCCACAGAGGAGGGTCCCACATAGACCTCTCCTGCCGCCCCTGCTCCCTCAGCAGTGTACTTCGGTCCTTCTGCCTGCTCTGCTCCCCGCTCTGGCTCTGGTGAATTCTCTCACCCTCCCACGCTTCTGACTGTACCCAGTGCTTGTAATAAATAAAAAAAAAAAAAAAAAACCTGACTAGCCCTATAGTGCTTATGGTTGTTACACCTATTCTAGAAACATGTTCTGGTCCATAAATAAATTAATTCTATAGGGAAAATAGAATTTGTGGTTCAAGGTTTATTGTCTTCTGATTTATTAAAATAACCTCTATTTTTCCCCTGTTAGTATGCTAGGACTCTCATAAAAAGAAAATGGTGCAGCTTACATGACTTAAACATCATGAATTTATTAAGTTATTGTGTGAAGGCTGCAAGTTCAATATCATGGTGCTAGTTGGGTTGGTTTCTCCTGAAATCTCTCTTCCAGACGTGCAGGTGCCTGCCTTCTCGCTGTGCTGCACGTGACCTTTCCTCTGCACATGTCCATCCCTGGTATCTCTTCCTTTTTTATCTATCTATCTATCTATCTATCTATCTATCTATCTATCTATCTATCTATCTATCTATCTATCATCTAGGTAATCTGGATTAAGGGTCCATTTCTGTGGCCTCATTTGCACTTAGCTGCTCTTTAAAAGCCCTATCTTAATTTTTAAGTATTGAGAGTTAGGACTTCAACTTATGATTTTTAGGGATGAGGGACAAAACAATTCCATCTGGTAACAAAATTTTGAATAAATAAAGTTATGTGATTTTGAACTGGTTACTACTGCCCCTTCCCTAGAAAGCCCATGCATTAGTTTAACCTCCATTATAGCACCATTTTGTATTACAGTTATTTGCGTACTTGTTTTATCTTCATTAGAAGGTTGTAAAATCTTAAGGGCAGAAATTATGGATTTAATGTCCATTATGGAATGAATCTTTAAAAAGAAGTTATTTGATAAAAAAGCTGCACTTTCAGTCTCAGTTTAAAATTGTGGTCAGTTTTACTTCTGCGTTCAACATGAAGAGAGTGTGCTGAATAATGGCTTTAGAAGAAATTTTAAAGTATTGATATAAACTAAACGGCTTATCAGTCTTATTAAAACTAAGGATAATGTCTAATTTCAAAGAGTTGCATATGTTTATATTAAGTTTATTTTTATAAGGTAAGTGCTTTTAACATTAATGTTTTAGTTCTAAGTGACATTTATTGTGAAGATAGGTACATTTTAGAAGTCGATTTCATTTGATTATGTTTGCGTGAAAAAATGTTAATATATATCTTTTGCTTAGTTGAAGGCCTTATTTCAAGTTTAAATTTGCACTTCAAAACCTAAACTGAAGTGATGTAAATTGTATCCAAGAAAATTGGACCACCCAGTGCATTTCTCTATAGTAACACTTAGACAAAAATAAAAAGCCTTAAAAATGTATGTATTTTTTACATTAAGATACCTTTAATTTGCTGTTGACCTAACTTAGTCATAAGGGTTTTCACAGGTTTTGTCAGATTGATTGAATTACTAAGAAGAAAATGAAATAGACGGAAATATAGTTTATTCTTTCATGGTCCATTTGCTAAAGCATTGCTTTGACTATTGAATGTTATGTCAACCGAATTCATACCTATCCTTTACTAGTATTCTGCAAGGTTTCTTATAAAATAATTTTATTGAAATGGCTGGAAAATATCAGCTTTTTACTGTCAATTAAACTTATAGCTTTGCAAGTATGGATGTTTTCTTAGTTTTCTAGCCTTTTACCCTGCATTGCTCATTTGTTTATTCATTTGTTAATGTAGGCAATAGTTATGGGGGGCTTCCAGCTGCAAACATGTAACCTGGGCAAATCACTGAAGACTTACTCTGCCTTGGTTTTGTCAAATAAAGATGTTGCTATTTCTATGAGTATTGAGGGTATTAAATGAATATTGTGAAAACTCCTGCAACTGCTCTGGGTTCATAGTAGGAATTGCCACATTGTTATTTTTCTCTTTTTCAATCTGGTCCCCAGTATCTACTCTTTTACTTGAGAGTGTCTAGAATTTAAATTTGGAAATTAAATTTTAGAAGTTTAAAGTTGGGGGATATTTTAGCAATATTGTTGGAGGATAATTTGGGAATAATTTTGATCCACTTCCTCTTTTCAGAAAACCTGAAAATGAACCTGGTCTAAATTTATTTAATTTTAATCCATGTATTTTCCTTGATCATTACTGCAATTAATAAGGTGCTAGGAGAGGAAACAGAAGGGATGACAGAAGAGAGAAAAAAAGATATATAAAAAGTAGAAGGTGTATTGACATTATTTCTGATTTGCCCAGATGTCTAATTATTTCAAGCTTCAGTCTTTTATTTTTTTAAATTTTGCTAATTTGGGAAATAGACTTTATTTTTTAAAATTTTGCTAATTTGGGAAATTATGGAAACTTGCTTTACAGTCAAATTGTTTTTAATGAATTAATTGCCCTTTAAAAGAAAAGTATTTGCCAGTTTCCTTCAGAACTGATGCTTTAGCATCAGGTTGCCATCTGCCTTTACTTAATATAGGAATCATGCCATAGCACAGATCTGGGGAAACAGACTGGTACCAGCAGACTGAGGTCTGTTCCCACTGCCTTCCTTGAATGACTTCAAAGCTCTCTGAAACTGACTTGACATCTTTCTTCTTCTGTTACCTCCTTTGGTAGTTGGGGTTAATAATGACTGTAGACTAATATAGTAGTAATGCAATTATGAGAACTAATAATTTCTATAAGGAATTCATTGGAAAAAGTCCTGAAAGTCAGCCATATGGGCTGCATAATTTCAATTACATTATAGATAAGCATCATTGAGGTAAGCAGAACTCTAAAATGGTCCCCAAGAATCCTCTTGGTCTACCAGATTGTATAATTCTCTCTGCCTGTGGGCAGAACCTTTGAATACCATGGTGTTGTTACTCCATTGTTTAGGTTACCTTTTATAACAATTGCTGGTGGGACAGTTACTATCATGTTTACATTATTTATTCTGTAGGAGGAACTGAAGTCAGATAGGGACTTTCTTGCTTTCCTGAAAGAAAGCTAATATCCAGTTGTGAGCTGCTTTTGGTGCTAAGGAAATCTTAGCAGTGTCTAGTTGCTGGGAACAATCTCTGACTGAGAACTGACAAGCGATCAGAGACCTTAGTCCCACAACCACAAGGAACTTAATTCTGCCAAAAACTGAATGAGATTGAAAAGGATTCCTGACTCCAAATGAGAGCCTCGGTGTGCCTAACACATAATTTTTGCTTTGTGAGCCCCTGAATGGGAGGTTAAAGCTAAGCAACACTCAGGATTTTGATTCAAGGGAACAAATATTAAATATGTTATTTTAAGCTGCCAAGTCTGTGGTAATGTGCTTTTCATACAAGAGAAAATAAATATAATTTGTAGAAATATCATACACAGAGAATCCTATACTTATATACTTAAATTGACTCTCTTTTTTCCAAATAAAGTTGAAGGTATGAAAAATAATGTTTCTATTTTTGAATGATTTGAAATTTTTGCAAAATGAGTAGTTAAGCATAGTCATAATTTCTTAAAACCATCTTATACTTTTTCCTCATAATTTATGATAGACTTTAATTTTATGAACTGCCAGAAGCAGTGGAGCCTATACATTACATTTATCCATATTCCCAAATGTTTGTTTTAGTAGAAATTGAGTAGGTTTAATGTAGTCTTCTTGTATGGATTGACTTGTGTTTTTGGAAGACAGTTATGAGGAAGTGATATTTGCTTGGATTCGGTGATTGAACTACTGTTAATTATAAAAACAGCCACGTAAGCTAAAGGTGACTGTTCAATTTAATTTATTAAAATGTAATACGAGGAAGACCAAGCCATTAGGTGTGTGTCAGATTTGCTGTATTTTAGATTATAAGTGTTTGGGTGGCTACACCTACTCTCTGTCTTATGGAAATAGCCAGGAGAGTGAGCTCATCAAATTGCAGGTCAGTGTGACATAGTCCTCAGTGAAGTATAACTAATCATTGTCAGAGGCCCACAGAAATTCATTGTGTGACTTTGCACTGTTTTGATTCCTTTCCCCGCCCCAATGAAGATATAAAAATTGGTAGATATTGGTGACTCAGATTTAAAATTCCTCACTTCAGATGAATTCCAAGACATGCCAGGGGTGCATCCTGAATTTCTTTCTTTCATTGGGGATTTATTCCAGTTCCCAAATGAAATCTATGAAAATCATGAACATGATTTTTCATGAAAATCACCAACATCTTGAGTCAGTCATCAAGAAATTGTCCTTGGTGATAATTCTATTCTGGAGATCAAGTATACATGCATGAGATTCTAGACAATTTTGTAGACAACACCGGATAATCAGACTGAATAGTATGCGGAGAAACAAGTGTAAATCAGCCCCTAGGGCAAGCTTCTAAATTCTAAATAGACAAGCAGTTTTATTACTCATCCAGAATTACATGCTTTTATCAAATTTTGACAAAAGGACTAAAGTATAGACTATGAGTTTCATGTGTGTGTGGAGTATGTGGATTGTTTTCATATTCATATTCCCAAGGATCAGGACTATTCTGAAATATATAGGTGGTCAATAAATAACTGTTGAACAAAAGAACTGAGTCATATTACTAGTTCTTCCTTCAAAAAAGATAGCTTATGAAACACAATGCAACCTGCTGTACTAATGGTTGCATTCTGACTGTCTTGTGCCGTGCCTTAATTTTATCTAAAATGTATGTTTATAACATATGTTTATTAAAAGAATTCTGGTAGATTTGAAGAAGAATGAAGATTGTGTGAATAAAAGAGATAATGTTCTTTTCTCTATAACACTAAAGCCTCTCTGTTGCTCCCAGTTAATCTTTTATTTTCTTTTCTTCCAGGCTATCACACCTCCAGTAAATTTTTTCTTTACTTTTCTGAACCCTGTCTATTATTTCCTTTATATTGTGACGTATATAGAATAAGACTGAGCATACTTTGCCAGTAGCAGTTTTAGATTTTTGAAGAATTATTGATCATAGGATTATGTCAATGATGCCTGCATTACACATCAATCCTTATAAAAACAATTGTTACTTCTAAATTACTGAATGAAAAAAATGTGAACACATACAGTGATTATTTGAAGAATCTTTAGAGAACACCAAATGACTTGAACAGTGCTCAGTGACATTGTTTGGTATAAGAATAAATTATTTTTCCAGAAACATATGTACTATAAATTTATATAGAGATATAGATAATCAACAGAATGTTTCTTTTAAAAACAAGTACAGTTTAGAAAATTCTTTAACCCATATTCATTGATAATTTTTTCTGGTATTAAAATCTAGGAAGGAAGGAACATATATATGACTATAGCTACTACCTAATAGAATATGCAATTATGATGTAAAGCCTAATTTATATGGTGATTTGCTAATAGTTTTCCTTCTCTTTCTTTTCTTTTTCTTTTTTGCTTATGAGGTTTCACATAGCAATTTTCTTCTCTCTCTGCCATGTGTGTGAGCATGCACATGCACCCCCCCCACACACACATATTGCTTTATTCTCTACATCTGTGTTGTACAAAGTGTTGCTTTGCCCTGTGGCAATAATAGAGAAACAGCTGTGATTTAGGATGTCAACTTCTCCATTAACATCAAATGCTTCAATGGCAACTCTGAATAATGTTTTAAATAAATGTGTTAAGACTATGGCTGCATTAATATTGGGTGTGAACTGATAAATGTCTTAGGGACAGTGATAAAGATTTTAAACACTTGTTAGTTTAAAGATGAAACTTTCATAATCACCCCTTTTGTTTTTATGAAGTTATATATTAATAGGCAGGTTGAGGAATACTCCATGACCCCCACAAAAACTTTCATACCCTGAATGGGTTCTGCCATCCATCACATAAAGCCAAAGAATATTCTAATAGACTTAGTGAGCATAAAGAGACAAGAGAAAGGATAATAGTTACCCAATGAAACACCCAAAGTTTCCCATCTCTTCATGGGTAGATGCCCAGCCAAACAGGATTGGCCCAAAGCAGAGTCACGCTGAAAAGTTTGCCACAAGTCTAAGGCGCCATCTGGAAGGGAACCATGGGCAAGGGGCAGAAGAGGCCAGGGATGTCTGGAACAAAAGCAGCAAAACAAAGTATACATAAAGATGGAGGCAGCCATTGTCAGCCTCCCCATTTGTCTCTTCCTGACATCTCTTCCAAGTGTCTACATATCTTCACTCTGTATTTCCCCTTCTATGTCCCCCAAGTCCCTGGAGCAAGTCCAAGGCTGAGAAGCCAGTGTACCTTGCTTCAAATGTCTCTCTGCACCATGTGTCTCCTCCAAGTCTTCTTTCTTTCTTTCTTTTTTTTTTTTAAAGATTTATTTATTTATTTATCTATTTATTTATACATACAAGCACTGGGTACAGTCAGAAGCGCGGGAGGGTGAGAGAATTCACCAGAGCCAGAGCGGGGCGCAGAGCAGGCAGAAGGACCGAAGTACACTGCTGAGGGGAGCAGTGGGCGGCAGGAGAGGTCTGCGTGCCATGTGGGACCCTCCTCAGGTGGCCGGGGAGCAGCCGGGGATCGAACCAGCGCTGCAGAGGCTGCGGGCAGCTTCGCAACCCAGCACTCAACCGCTGCGCCACCGGGGAGGTCCCAAGTCTTCTTTCTTTAAACCTCTCTCAAGTCCTTTTTAGCTTCTCCTTGGTGCTCAGCTGCACACTTTCTTAGGTGGACCAGAGAACCTGAAGCCTCCTGTTTTTAGATTACATTGTTCCATAATGAAGGATAAGGAAAAGATACCAAATAATTTCCTCCTCCCTCCCCAACTCCTTTTTTCCTTCCTCTACCTTCCTCTGTCTTCCCCCTTTGTTTCTTCTCTAATAGTATGGATTTGAACAAATATTTATCAGTAAGATTGAGGCAAATGAAAGAAGAATTTTTTTTTCCTTTCTTCCCATTATTGTCATTGCTTCTCTTTTTCTCTTCTTTTGTTTCTGTATATACCAAATCGAAGTGTGGATGGGCTGGGTGAATAGCAAATGAAAAGGGAAGAGAATTTGAAAGATGGGGAAAATTAGAAAATAAAAATAAAGAAAGACTTCCCTGAGACAGTGGTGCTGAACTCCAAAGTGAGCATGACAAAACAAGACAGTACTGAGTCTAGAGCTTGATGCTGGATTATATGAATTTAACAATTAGTTTAAAAATTTTAAAACCTGGGCCTCCCTGGTGGCATAAGGGTTAAGTCTCAGTGCTATCACCTCAATGACCTGATTTCGGTCCCTGGCCAGGGAGTTAACCCACATAGGACACAGCAGACCTCTCCTGTCTCACTCACAGCTCCCCTCAGCAGTGTATTTCAGTGGTTCTGCCTGTGCCGTTCCCCACTCTGTCTTTGGTGAATCCTCTCACCTCCACACCTTTGGCCTACATCCCAGTTCCTCCATGCATAAATAAATAAATCTCTTTTAAAAATTTAAAACCTAATTATTTTTATAGGTAAATCATTTTCCTTAGGCATGTTTTGGTTGCATTTTTCTATTATGAAAGTTTAGATCCCTTTAAATTGTAGATGGGTCTCTCTTATTGAACTTTTAAATATGTGCATATTTACACTTTCCGAGTCTTAATAAATGCATCTATTATGATGATGCAGTTGATGTAATATGCTAACAGCAACATAAATATAGAGAGAATTAAATATTTTTAATATAGAATTTAGACTTCAAAAGAAGTTGTAGTACATAGTGTTGGAGAACATTCATAAAAGACATAAAAAACATTCAAAAGAGGATATTCCATAAAAGACATTCAAAAATGCAGAATAGTAATTGATCACATGTATTTGTAGTAACAATATAATTTAAATAATAACTTCTTATCTAATTATAAAAGTAACATATTCTCAATAAAGGAGAATTGCAAGGTGAACATATAAGAAATAAATGTCAACACCTAGTTATAGCCAAAATTTTTATACTTATATGATTATATATTTATATTTCTTAATTTTTCTTTGTACAATCTGACTTTCTTTTTATACTGCAAGTTATAGTATATATTATATATAATTTATTATATAAAATTATGGCATATAATTTATATATTTTATAGTATATATAATTTATATATTATTTTATAATATATAATGTATATTCATTTTGGGTACTGGATGAACCCTCACTTAATCTCTGACATTCATCAAATTATTTAACCATTTCTGCTTCAATTTCCCCATCTATAAACTAGTGTTAAAGGGACTGGTAATTTTTTTTCAATTTATTTATTTTGTAGAAGAACTGGGGTATAGGCCAGAGGCACAGAGGGGTGAGAGGATTCACCAGAGACAGTGTGGGGAGCAGTACAGGCAGATTCTCATTGCTGAAGGGAGCAGCAGGTGAGACAGGAGAGGTCTGCTGTGCCAGGTGAGGCAGCCCCCTGACTGGAGATCAAACTCAGGCAGTGGTGGTGATAGCGCTGAGACTTTAACCCCTAGGCCACCAGGGAGACCTGAACTGGTAAATTATAAAAGATACAAGTCAGTTTGGGTCATATTTTAGGCAATTGTTTTATGCTACTTACTATGTACCTATAATGTTTTTATTATTGGCAGTCACATCATCCATCCTGTAAAAAGAAACAATATAAAGACAACTTTGTGTTACATCATTACCTACCTAATCAGGCGGTATTTCTTACTACTTAGAAAACAGATTCACAACACTGAGAATGTTGTCACAAAGGAAGCTTTTTATTAGTGAGTCATTAGTGTCATTAGGGAGCTAGTACTCCTTAAAAAAATATTCTCCAGTGTTGAGTCAAGGAAGACTAGATAGGAGGAAAAAAAGGAAACACAGGACGTGTAGGGTATAAGGAGGGTGTCTTCATTCTCAGTTCAGGGTGTCCCAGGCAGGCTAGGCAGTTAGTCACAGAATTATTAATGACCTCCCTGAAACTGTTGCTTGTTGCTCTCTTTCCTATTATTAGTATAAAACAGCCCAGGGGTGATCTTAAGGCTCTGATGTTATTAACATCCTCAGAAGGATAAAAAATATCTCATTAATCTTTAGGCAACCAGCTACCATAGTCCTGAGGGTTGTGTAGGTTAAAGACTAAAGAAAGGGTCATATCCTGGTCTTTGGCTCATAACTGAATACAACTCTACGTACATTTGATGGTTTTTGTTCAACTAATAATGAATATATTATCTTGAATATACAAATATCTATTATATAGTGAATTATATGTAATTATATGATAATGTATGAATTATAGGTATGTATAATGTATATTTAAATTATATAAATATATAACATAATTATTATAAATTAAATATGTATGGTTATAAACCATAAATGTTGGTGTGATATATATATACATAATTATATAAAATATATAAAACCATCATTAGAACAGTGACTCACACAAGCATTCATATCTGGGATGCGCAGCAGATTACTGGTTAAACACTCTACACCTGATAGCTAAAGTGTTATTTTATCCCATTATTTCACTTTCATTTAATTTTCCTGAAAAAAAAAAAACAAAAAACTTTAAGGGTATTATTGAGTCTGTTCTGTGGAGAAAGCTGAGACTTGAGCTAGCAAGTTGAATAAATATCCCCAGATCATACCTACAGGATAAAGCCTACAATCTTCTCACTATACTCTTATTATGCTACTTTGTCTTCCATTAAAAGAGATGGAAGGGCTCCCAGTGGTGCAGCGGGTTGAGTGCAGCGATATAAGGCTGTCTGCAGCCTCCGCAGCGCCGGTTCGATTCAGGGCCAGTCAGGGAGATTCTACATGGCACGGCAGACCTTTCCTGTCTCACCTGCTGCTCCCCTCAGCAATATTTCAGTCCTTCTGCCTGTTCTGCTCCCCGCTCTGTCTCTGGTGCATTCTCTCACCTTCCCGCACCTCTGGACTGTACCCCCGTGCTTGTATAACTAAATCTTTAAAAAAAAAAAATAGAGATGGCGAAGATGGAGAATCTCCTAAAGTTACTTGAGAGACAGAATCAAAAACACATGATCCCTTAAATGGGTGTGTGTGTGTGTGTGTGTGTGTGTGTGTGTGTGTGTTAGTATACAGCCAAGTGTTATTCTAAACTTGCATACTCTATAGGGATCAGGCCGAGTATATGCACAAAGACAAAGAAAGAAATTTAATATAATTAATGTATACATAGAAAAGATAAGAAAAAATATTCTAAATAAAACACCCCAAGTTACCCATCCCTTCATGGGTAAATGCCCCGCCCAGTAGGATTGGACCAAGGAGTGCAGCTAAGGCCTGAAACCTCATCAGATGTCTAAGTCACCTTCTTGTTGGCAACTATAAGTAAAGGGTAAAAGGGGACCGGCATGTCTGGGACAAAAGAGCAAAATCAAAGCACAAATCAAGATAATATCTGCTGTAGCCAGCCTCCACAAGTGTCTATTGTTGGGTTCAGATGATGAGATTCAGTGTGGGGTTCTTGGGTCCCTCTGAGAAAAAATTCAGTAGATGTTCCCATTAATCAGCACATGGCAAGAAAAAAGTGAGCCCTTCATAAACACAGTATTACCATTTCTTCAAAGAGGAAATGCAAATGGCCAACAGGCATATGAAAAATGTTCAACATCCCTTATCATCAGGGAAATGCAAGTTAAAACCACACTGAGATACCACCTCACACCAGTGAGAATGGCACATATCAAAAAAACAAGCAACAACAAATGTTGGCGAGGATGTGGTAAAAAAGGAACTCTCCTGCACTGCTGGTGGGAGTGCAGACTGGTCCAACTACTATGGACAGCTGTGTGGAGGTTCCTCAGTCTACTGAAAATGGAGCTACCTTATGATCTGGCAATTCCATTCCTAGGGATCTACCCAAAAG
The DNA here is from genome assembly GCF_014898055.3 of Talpa occidentalis. Taxonomy (NCBI): domain Eukaryota; kingdom Metazoa; phylum Chordata; class Mammalia; order Eulipotyphla; family Talpidae; genus Talpa; species Talpa occidentalis. The sequence continues at coordinate 23,279,259 of NW_023604295.1, forward strand.
ACACAAAAACATTGATTCAAAAGATCAACTGTAAACAACTGTACACCTATGTTTATTGCAGCACTATTTACAATAGGTAAAACCTGGAAACACCCCAAATGCCCAAAAATAGATGGCTGGATCAAGAAGATGTGGTACATGTACACAATGGAATATTACTCAGCAATCAAAAAAAGATAAGCTCATGCCATTTGCAGCAAAGTGGATGGAACTAGAAGGAATTATGAAATAATTCACAATGGGCTCACTTATGGCAGGAATATAGGGGAACCAAATAAGACATCAGTGTAAAAAATAATAACAGTACAAAACACAACAAAGCAAAAACGGGCAATTATAAATCAGAGACATACTGCAGGGGAGGAAGGAGAGGGATCAGAGGGAGGGAGGAAGGAGCACAGGGGACTGAGGTGATGGTGCACGGGTGCATTGGGGAAGGAAATTCTATGGGGACTACACCTGAGGGGTGGAAGCAAATATTGTTTAAAAATGAACAATGATGTAAAAAAATTAATATAAAATAAATAAAATCCAAAAACAACAAAAAATAAACAGTCTTACAAGACAAGATCTATTGTACAGGTGAGGGGATGTTCTTATATACATTGCTCTTTGATGGAATTTATTCCTTTGTAAAACCTATAGCCTGTGGTCAGGTGAGTTGATCTTCTATGGTAGATAATCCTCTCTTCCCTCTTCCCCACCTCTGTTAATCTTTTCTGATCCCACCTTAAATTCCTAGAAACTTGCATTGCTAGTTTAAGATTCCTTAATCTTTACTACCCCAGCCTCTGGTATTTGTCCTTCCATCTTCAATTTTTCACTCTAGGCTTCCATCATCTCCCACCCACGTGCCTCTTCCAAGTGTCCCTAAATGTCTCTCCTGTGTGTGTCACCTCTAAGTCCCCAAAGTTCCTGTTGCAAGTCCAAAGCCAAGAAGCAACCCAGTCCTTTTCTCCACATGTCTTCCCCTCAGCCGACCTGCCTTCAGTGTTGTATAGTTTACTTGTCCACTCAATTCTGCCCATGGCTAAGTGGGGTGAGAAACATGGTAACTCTTCTTTCTATGGAGATGTCTCTGTTAAAATCATTTGCATATGTGTATGATAGGCTCAAGTAGAAAATCTGAGGTCAGGAACAATAATTTGGTCATGTCAGAGCAGGAGGGCATTAGGGTAGTGGAGAGAAACTGCTGCAGAGTGACAAGTTTTGTACAAGATGTTTATTCAAAACGAAGTATAGCTGGTGAATTTTAATTTGCATGACCAAAGGTTAGGAGACCTTTTCAGGTCACTTATTAACTTAACTCTAATAACAAAATAAAGTCCTCTGACCCTAGGTTTCTTCTCTACCATCCTCATGCTGGACCAGGATGAACTCCCAGGGCATCTATAGAATAAGATGAAAAATCCCGATCTAGGGCAGCCTTATTTCAAAGCTAGTTACTACTTATAACCAGGGATGATGGTGATAATATTTAACCAATTTAAGGACATGAACACTGACTATTGAAAATATATGTCATCTTAAGACTTTACTGGGTCAGAGGAAAGTGATAAACAGATTAAGTCTTTCTAGGAGCGGTCCTTACAGAGAAAAGATTATATATAAATATCTTTTAAAAAAGTATCCCTCACCCAGCCCGTAGAATTCCTCTCATGAAATTGACCTTTTGTCAAAAAAAAAAAAAAAAAAAAAAAGCAACAACATATTTGGGGGGAGCAAATTCTAGCTCCTTTACAGTATAATTAAACATTTAATTATGAAATAGTATAGAACTTAATGAAACTCCATTACTAATAATTCATAAAAGGAAACAGCTACATTTTAGAACCCAGAATACTCAAAAAGATTCCAAGAAATGATACAGTTGTTTTACTGAAGGTATCTGTATTTAATATATTTTGTATAGGAAAATGCTCAATTCATTTTAAAATGAAATATTAACCAGAAAAATTATGATGATAAATAATTTACTTTCTATCTCTGAGAGTCAAGAACTAATTCACAGGGGTGATTGGATTTTTTTCTTTATTTCTCTTGGGTTAAAAGAGACTGTCTGGGGGGGCGGGGGATCATGATCTCAGCAGAGATACTGGCTACTTATTTCATAAAAGAAAAGGCATGTCTGGAGACAGATTCCAAGACATTTTCAGAATTTCTTAGTAAATTGATTTTGACTCTCTTGACCTTTACTTGTACCTCTTATTTTCTTCACAGAATTTTTTGCTTTTCTCTGGAGAGTCTAAATTTTTTTTATCTGTATATTCTTCAACCATTCACAGTATTATAATAAAAGATTTACCAATACCTTCTGTGATTTAACTTGTTTTTGTTTTACATAAGCAATTTGTCATTTATATATTATAAATACATGACACGCATAGTGATATAGCATCTATTTCAGCCGATTTAAATATTTTCATAGATAAAATCAAAGAAAATATTACAAATTAAAAAGATAGGAATGACATAAGGTATAATATTTATGATTCTTTTGAAACACTTTATATTGCTACTAAATCAATGTAATTACTGGATTCTATGATGAAAATCTTTTTTTAAACTTTTTGTTTATTTATGCCTCTAAGAACTGGGGTATAGGCCAGAGGTGCTGGGGAGTAGTGAGGGTGTTCACAAGAGACACAGTGGGGAGCAGAATAGGAAGATATACTGAAATACACTGCTGAGAGGAGCAGCTGGCCAGCCAGAAGAGGGTCTGCTGCTCCTTATGTGGGTCAGCTCCCTGGCTGGGGATCAAACTCATGCTGGTGGCTGATGATAGCTTTATAGCGTTGTGTCTTTAGAGTTAATATGAACTGTCTGTTTTGCTTTGTTTTGTTTTTTTTCTACCATAGAGGTGTAAAATAAGCACTATTAGAAATTTTTAGATTATATAAAACTGCATTTGGTAAACTATAAAATAAGTCTTAGAGAGTGGAGAACAACAACCGTTATTATTAGTTCAGGTTATACCATCTCTGAAGACCTGAAGGGTAAACTATTAGTGGAGATAAGCAATTAAGACAAGAGGGGGATATGGGTCTGATCATAGAACTCTGAACCAGAAGAAACAATAAGAAACCTCTGAAATTGGTGACTATGAGGTAAAATATGTTTTTCATTCTTCAATTGAAGCAACTAATATCCAGAGAAACTATTTTTTCAACTGTGTGGTGTTTACAAGAATTAGAAGAGAGAGAAAAACAAAGTTGTATAGTCAGGTCATGTATTACTTTACAAGAGATGTCTTATATAGTCCTCATGGCAATTATGTGATACAAATGCTATAATCCCCATTTTTTAATGTAAAAAAAAAAAGAACCAAAAGTGTTGAATAATTATGCAGTTAATGTGTTTGTTTCCTAGAAGCAAAATGCAAAAAGTGACTTAACACAAATAGTCCAGGTGGAAAGTCTTAAATTAGAGTTTCAGTATGGTCATGTTTTCCTCTGAAGGCAAAAGGAAAAATCTGACCCAGGACTGACTTTTAGCCTCTGATAGTTTCTTGGTCACCAGTAGCGTAAGTCCAATCTCCACCTGACATTCTCCTTGTGTTTTGACTGTGTTCAAATTTTCCCCTTTTCTATGAGAATTAACCTATATGACTCAACTAATTACATCTGTAGTAATCATACTTCCTAGTAAGGTCATATCCTGAGGTACTGGGGTTAGATCCGAAAATACAAATTTTGGGGAAAGGAAGCCCATATGTTGGTAGTGCAATTAGCATTTAATTGAATTTTTTTTTTAGCCTTTACATTTTACATCACTTGATGGCATAGAAACATTTATACTTTGTTCCATAAGAGATAATTTAATGTAGCACATGTGTTATATATTAGTAAAGAGAAGAAAAGGTTGTACTAAACATTATTTGGTAACAAAATCAGGCAAGGATTGTAACGCCAAAGGTGGATTTTGACTTCATGCTGTTAGGAGTTAAGGCAAAGTTTTAGAAGGGCAAGGTGAAAATAGTGGGTTTTAAAAAAATATTAATCTGTGCATATTATGTAAATTGAATAAGAAGTAAGAAAGAGTGAGGAATGTAGGAAAGCAGTCAAGCTCAGAGGTTCTACCTAAGATGAAGCTTAAAAATATAAGGCCCCAAATAGGTTGTATTGTGACTACTTTGGAAAGCTGTTTTCTAAGACTTGGCTAGTTGCATGTGGAAATAGAGAAATTAGAAATATAGGACTTCATAACTGGGTATCAAGGAAACTGGTAATTTCTGTATGTAGTAAAGGTATTTTTACTTTCTGTTTTAATTTTAATTATATTTCTTGGTTTTCTCCATTGTCCTAATAATAAATTCTTTGCTGATTCACTTGGTGTCCTTAAATAAAAATGGTCATACATTCCTTATGGAATAAGAACATAAAATCAGATTTTCTGATGAAAAAATATGGTGTAATATATAAATAAATCAATTTGCATGAGTATAGAAAAGCATTATCCAAATGATAGATCTTGGAGTGCCTACGTTAACATTGAATTTCTGTGAATGCAACACTGCATTCTTCTGATAAAAAACTTCCATCAGACACTCATATCCAATTTGCTCTTACATTGAAACTATTGATCTAATGTTTCTTAAGTTATTGGGCACATAGGTTATTTTTACTGTCTTACCTGATCATCTTGGCACGACTGCGGGCTACTCTGCTATCACATTGTCATGTTTGCAATATATTTCATCAGTTATGTTATGAAGTGTACAATTTACATGGTATACATTGCCAATCCTGAGCAAAAAAGGGAAGGAATGAGAAAATGAAGCTTTGTGTCTCATAGGAAATAAATATCATTTTCTATATCAATTCAGATTTCAGTCCTAAAAATAATATAGTTGGAGGTTTTTTTTAATAGATGTTCTGTAAAACAAATTAAAATGGCAGATCAATTTTTAAAAATAGCTTTTAAATACACACGTTTAAAAAAATGTGTCTTTGAAAAGTTCAGAGGCAATTTTCAAAGTGGATAAAATAGGGAAAATGGGTTGCATAAAGATAGGATATATTTAAATTTCAAGACTGATATAAGAATCATACTTTACACAGACAAATCGTTTTTCACTGATTCCTTCCTAGATCTCTGACTCTATACTGTCTACGTATTGGAGTCATAGATAACTACTTGATTGGCTAGGGGTATGTGGGACCCAGGAGTCAGTATTATTTAAATTTCAGCAAGTGATTGTTTTGCACTTAGAAGGAGAACACTGCCCTAGAACTTTTATCAACTTGGAAATTGCATTGGTAAACTTATACTCAACAGTAACATTATAATAATATAACATTATAAACGCAGCATTCAATAATCCTGTTTGCTACCAGTAATTAATATATCAGTGAATAAAAAATATAAGAATTTATGTATATACTATACACAAATGCTCATCTCTGTCATATTAAACAAGGACTTCCTTTATCTTAAAGTGAACAAGAACTTACTGAGGAGAAAATAGCCTTGATATTTAGTTGCTTAATGGAGCAGAGAAACACAAAACTGATTAATATTTTCAATTTACCTTCTAGTTTATTTTTCTTCATTTATTTAATGCTTTTTTATTGAGTAACAAGTATGTGCTAGGTACTATTGTAAGTTTGTTGGTGCAGAGTAGTGAATAGAAAAGACATAACTACTCTCCCTCCAAGGAGTTTACATTGTAGCTATGGGAAACTAAAAAGAATTTGGAACTTAAAATCATTGTTTCAATTTCTTTGCTTCTTATAAATCACAATATTGCAGTTAATTACAAATTTCTATTCTGTAAGATATATAATGCTTTAGAAATAGTTAAATTTTAAAATTAATAAAATATTTAAAATTATTTATGATTCCGGTAAAAACTTCATCTTAAAATTAAGAAAATACAACCTGAATAACAGATATTTAGCCACTCTTGGCATCCATATGTGGATCCTGAAATAGTTTAGTTGTTCAAAATGGTAGTAGAAAATGGAGTTGAAAGCTTTACTTATGTTCTGGAAGTATTTTTTTTAGAATTATTTTATTTTTCTTCATTCAGCATATGTTTTATTTAAATTTTGTATAAGAACATTAACTGCCATTCAGTACAATCAGATATGTCCTGCACCCTATTCCGAAACTCATCACCCTATATGCAAAATAAGAAAAAGCTGGAAGACAGATGAAGGAGAAAGAAGTCAGAAGAGAATAAGCAATTAAAATATGCTTCTGTGTGCAGATAGAAGTGATAAAGTCTGTCCTTGAGAATACGTTGATTTGAAACAGTGGAGCACAAACCTTATTGTTCATTTGAGAGAAACAGAAATATAATGATCTTTACTAAGAGTTAGTATTATGTTCGGAAACATTAGCATTCAAATTAAGTGCCATGTGTAAGATTACTGTGCATATTTGCACAAGACTGAATAAAACATCCAGGAAAAGCAACGTCTATATGAAGGCAATGCTTCTAGTCTTGTTTTTCTGTAAATCTGATCCTGGCAGTAGATTTGAATCATTGAAAACCAATTAATATTAAAATTGACCGGAGTAAATGCAAATTATAAAATAAAAGATAGTTTAGTATTTTATTACAGTAAGGGATACTATGGATAGATGACATGTTTAATTTCCTAGTATAATCTGTTAGAAAAATAAATTTTGATAACTAGTGACCTATTAAAATTGAATTCTAGATTTACTGAAATAAACCTGTGACTCTCAGAATATTGCAGTGCAAATGATGCAAATTAATCTAAGGACAAGTAGGATTTATGGTCTTATTTCTATATTTGATACTCTAAGAATCACCTTTAAACTTGTTGACTTTGACCTGCAACTTTTATAGACAGAGTTGAAGATTAAATTTGCTGCTATTATGGAATAAAAACTGGAGAAAAATGAGGCTCAGCTATGATAAGATCTTTGTTCATTTGAAGCAAAGTAATTTCTTGAATTTACTAACAATGAACCACTCAAGAAAGTTTTCTTGTCTGTTTTGAATTTCAATAAATATTTTAAACCCACAGGTAATGCACTTTTTTGGTTGGGGGGGGGCACAGATAATATCTATTATTAGGTAAGATGTCTTTTTGTGAATTGTTATTTACTGCATTTATTCATACTCGTGCAAAGCATTTTTACACCTATTTTACCAAAAAGTCGAAATTCATTTTGAGATTAATTTTATCATTTTCAGTTTGTATTCTTTATTTTATTTACAAGTATGTTCAATTTTCTAATGGTCCTAAAATAGCAGTTTCTTAAAAGTTCTCTTGGGAGAATTAATATTCAAAGTATGGAAATTTATACTTTGCTATTTAGAAATTGAATAAAATGTACTGATTGAAGAGGATATTAGTCCTCTTTGGGATGACAGTAAATAATATATATCAAATCTAGTCGTGGGTTTTTCTAAGTATCCCATTTTTTTTAAGTATCCCATTTCAGAGAAATATCTTTTAAATATAGAATTGTACAAACTGAAATGTTCTTCCAGATGGACAGTCTTTCAGAAAGAATTTTTTTTTCTTTTAGATATAGAGAAACAAGGAATGAAACATTCTATCTTACTTTGTTTGCCTAGAAAATGTTAGAGCTCTTGGACTTTGTAGCAGGTCTCTTATTTTCTTTCAGTCTTCTCTACCAGACAGGAAGAAAATGGGGCATTTAAAAAACACAAAACTTTTTTAAAAAAGCAAAAATAGATGTCCACACTTCTGTGTTCTCCTCCACCAGAAGAGTCTAACTGGGGTGGGTGGGGAGGAAGTGAATTAAATTTATTTTGGAAACGAAAGCAAACCAAACCCTCTCTAATCTTTCTTGTAGAGTCCCTATGTTGTGGGATAATACAAGCTATTAAAAATAATGTCAAGAAGTTCTAAGAGGATTCAAGGGGGGAATGGGTGGTTTATGGTGGGAGACGTGAGAAAATGTTTATATCTATCTATTCACCATTTCTGCCCCTACTATGAGCCAGAAGCTATGTTATATAGATGCTGGAAACACAGAAGCAGAAGTAGATCAATTATTTGTTCTCTTGGAGCTTCTCTTTAATGGTGTGAGAAAGACTCAAACAAATAAAGAATTATAATTGTAATAAATGTCATGAAAGGAAGCTGCACATGCAATGAGAGATTAAGATAAGGGAACTGTCACAGAGATCAGTGTGAGTGATTCAAGTAGACTTGGAGAAACCTCCATTCTTCTGAGGATTTCTGTTGTTAGATAAGGTTTAACATATATCCTCTATAGAAAAATGTATAAATCATACATTAAGATAGAAGAAAGACACGGCATTAAAAAATAATAAATTTACTTGTTTTCCATGACCGACAAAATAAAGTACCACAAACTGTGTGGCTTGAAACAAAGCCATTTAGTCTTTTATAGTTCTGCACACTAGAAGCCTAAAATCAAGGTTTCAGAAATGCTGTCCTCTCTCTGAAGACTTCAGGAGAGACTCCGATCCATGGTTTTTTTCTTAGCTTTTGGTGTGGCCGGCAATCTTTGTCATTTCTTAGCTTTGTTGATATGTCACTATAATCTTTACCTCCATCATTACGTGGTGTTCTCTCTATGTGTCTCTCTCTGTGTCCAACTTTCCCTCTTCTTACAGGATATCAGAATTAATAGATTATGTCCTGGACATAAAACCAGAAGCAAAAGTTCAATTGGTATCACCTCTCCACGACTACATTTAAACATTCTTAACATTTCAATATAACAACCAAACCCAAATACCCGATTTATTTGTGTAGACGATAATATTTTTTTGGAATAATTACATCATCATATGTCCACATATATCATGTTTTGCTTGACACTTAAATTTCTGGATTTTGTTACCAATAGATGCTTTATGCCTTCTATAAATTAAATTCTTGCATTTTTTATGGATCGGCAAAAATAGCATAATAAAATGAAAATAACATAGAGCCTTATGTTAAGAATGTCACAAATACTGGATGGTAATAGAGACTAGTTGACAAAAATTTCCTCCATAAAGGGGTAGGAAAATACTACCCCTATATGAGTATACTGACTTCAGATTTAAAGATCTCATCTGTGTAGAGATCATCAATCTGTTTTATGGTTGATATCAAAAATTGAATTTTTTTAACCATACTGTCATTTAATTAATGAGTCATTTTCAGCTTGTCAGGACTTTAATTTGATTTAGAGATAGGCCTTATTTTTAATATACCTCATTTTTCTAAGAATTATATTCATAATTTATATAGTTTACAACATTTATGTTTTATTATCTGCTTAAGAGGCTCAACTACTCTTCACAACATTCATCATTTATAAATGGCAAGCAGTGATTAAAACTTGATTTTGCACTAACTTGTCGGAAGTGAAGAGACCAGACTCTATGGTAATTCTTTGTCTATTTATGCTTCAGGATTTAGAAAGCATTGTTTATACTCTCCTATAATGTTTACTGATTCTGGTAGTTTGGGGACAGAATGAAAAAAGCAGTAGATAGAAAAAAATACTAGGAAAAGAGTGGCCAAAAAAAAAAAAAAAAAAAGACAATACATGATACCTAAGAATACATAATTCCTTTTTTATGAATATTTCCCAGATATGTCATTTTAGATGTGTTTATACAGCTAAACAAATTGATTAAAAAAGATAAGTAAAAGCATAAGATTGTTTTTCCAATGCTGTAATGGAAATAATCCTCTTAATGTCACGTATACATTTCTTTATATTTTTAGTTTAGAAAATTCAATCTTATGACATGAAAATAACACATAACTTTAATGCGTTTAGCTTTTTTCTTTCAAAAAGCTACTAATCTTTTGTCTTAATTAATAAGCACATCATTCATTCAGGGAGAGCAGTTGTGTGGGCTTCTCTGTTCCTTAGTGTTGGTGACTTGCAGGTTTTTTAAAACCCATACTTCATCACATAATTTTCTGACTTCAATTATACTTTTAAGGATATAACAGGTAATGAATAATAGAATTGTTCATAGGGTTCTTAAGAGTTGCAATAAAAAAATGAGATAAAAACATTATAGCATTTTGTACTAGAATGTCTTATATTCAACAAAGTTGCATATCAATATTTTAAATCTCTGCTTTAAATATGAACCTTTAAATTTTTCTTACCCTAAGACTTAAAAGATAGTGAAAATATAGAAAAGTAGTGATTTATTTCAAAATCTAATAATAAATCCTATCTGGACTAGGTGAGTAATTGGAAAAAGGAAAAGGATAATATGATCATTAGTAACATGTAGAACATATTAAAGTGGAGACACTTTCAACTTGCTATGTGTCCTCAGACAAGGAGTCAGGAGATTTGGGAAGGAAGAGGAGGCACAGAAAATGCAGTAACCCATCACACTGGAACACATAACAGTAACATTTCTTTTTATTAAATCAAAGTGAATTTTAATAAAACAGATTTTATGCAATGGAAATGACATTGCCCATTTTCCCCCTTAATTAAATCGCTTAATTTACCTCACATATCTTCTTTCTGAAACAAGCTGAGTTTATAATTTTTCATCACTGAGTAGTATTTCATTCTGTATATATACCACATATTCTTGATCCACTTTTCTGTTTTTGGGCATTTGGGTTGTTTCCATATCTTGGCTATTGCAAATAGATTTATATTTGCTGTAAACCTAAATATGGGAGTGCAGGTTTCTTTTCAAATTAGTGTTTTTGCATTTTTAGGGTAGATAAGTGTCAGTGGGATTGTGGACTATATGGCAGATCCATTTTAATCTTTTGAGAAACCTCCACACTGCTTTCTTTAGGAACTTTCTTTCATTTCCACCAACAGTGTAAGAGGGCTCCTTTTTCTCCATTCATGCCATTTCCAGCAACATGGATGGAGATGGAAGGGATTTTACTAAGTGAAATAAACCAGGAGAAAGATAAATGCCAGTGGTGTCACATATATGTGGAAATTAGAAGAACCAAACAAAGAGTCAAAGATAAACTTTATTTTTTTAATTTTTTTTAAATAATAAATTTTATTTTTATATTCCCCATACAATTGCAACCCCCACCCCATTCTAACCCCTATCCCTTCCAAAAAGTGTCTCTGGTTCATAGTTTTTTGTTGATTTTGATTTTCACTTTCTTATAGTTATTCATTTTCCTGGTCCCTTATTTAAGTTTTCTAGATTCCTGCTATGAGTGAGACCATCCGGTATTTTTCTTTTTCTTTCTGGCTTATTTCGCTGAGCATGATCCCTTCCAGCTCCATCCATGTTGCTGCAAATTGCATGTGTTTATCTTTTTTGAATGCTGAGTAATATTCGTGGTGTATATGTACCACATCTTCTTGATCCAGTCATCTATTTTTGGGCATTTGGGCTGTTTCCAAAACTTAGCTATTGTAAACAGTGCTGCTATAAACATAGGGGTGCAGGTGCTCTTTGGAATTGATGTTTCTGTGTCCTTTGGGTAAATACCTAGGAGTGGAATTGCTGGATCATATGGAAGCTCTATGTTCAGTAGGTCCAGAAATCTCCACACAGCTCTCCATAGGGGTTGGACCAGTTTGCACTCTCACCAACAGTGCAGAAGAGTTCCTTTTTCTCCATACCCTCGCCAACATTTGTTGTTGCTAGTTTTTTTTTTTTTTTTTTTTTTTTAAAGATTTATTTATTTATTTATGCAGGCACTGGGTACAGTCAGAAGCGCAGGAGGGTGAGAGAATTCACCAGAGCCAGAGCAGGGAGCAGAGCAGGCAGAAGGACCGAAGGACACTGCTGAGGGGAGCAGCGGGCGTCAGGAGAGGTCTGCGCGCCATGTGGGACCCTCCTCCAGTGGCCGGGATGCAGCCAGGGATTGAACCGGCACTGCAGAGGTTGCGGGCAGCTTCGCAACCCAGCGCTCAACCGCTGCGCCACCAGGGAGGCCCTGTTGCTAGTTTTTTTAATATGTGCCATTCTCACTGGTGTAAGATGGTATCTCATGGTAGTTTTGATTTGCATTTCCCTGATTGCAAGTGATGTTGAACATTTTTTCATATGCCTGTTGGCCATTTGCATTTCCTCTTCAGAGAAGTTTCTTTTTAGCTCTTCTGCCCATTTTTTGACAGGATTATTTTCTTTGTTTTTGTTGAGTCTCATCAGCTCTTTGCAGATTTTTGTGATCAGTCCTTTATCATTAGTGTTGTGTGCAAAAATGTTCTCCCAGTTGGTGGGGTTTCTCTTTGTTTTTGTTATTGTCTCTTTTGCTGTGCAGAAGCTCTTTAATTTGATGTAATCCCAGCTGTTTATCTTTGCCTTCACTATCACTGCTTTGGGTGATGTGTCTGTAAAGATGTCTTTGATGTGCATATCACGTAGTGTTTCGCCTGTATTTCCTTCTATGTATTTTATGGTTTCAGGTCTTATGTCTAGTTCTTTAATCCATTTTGAGTTGATTTTTGTGTATGGTGTGAGGTAGTGGTCAAGCTTCATTCTTTTGCATGTAGCGACCCAGTTTTCCCAGCACCTTTTATTGAACAAACTTTCTTTGCTCCAATGCATAGTCTTTGCTCCTTTGTCAAAGATTAGTTGACCATAAATCTGTGGGTTTATTTCTGGATTTTCTATTTGATTCCATTGGTCTGTATGTCTGTTCTTGTTCCAGTACCATGCAGTTTTGATGATTATGACTTTGTAGTATAGTTTGAAGTCTGTGAGTGTGATGCCTCCATTCCCTTCTTTTTTTTTTTTCAGGAGAGCTTTGGCTATTTGGGGTTTTTGGTGATTCTATATGAATTTCATCAATAATTGTTCTATTTCTTTGAAGAACATTGAAATTTTGATTGGAATAGCATTGAATTTGTATATTGCTTTTGGTAGGATGGCCATTTTAATAATGTTTATTCTTCCAATCCATGAGCAGGGGATGTCTTTCCATTTCTTTGTGTCTTCTTCTATTTCTTTTAACAGTGTTTTATAGTTTTCTTTGTATAGGTCCTTTACCTCTTTTGTTAGATTTATTCCCAAATATTTGATTTTTTTTTTGTTTTGATAATAAAAGGGATGGTTTTTTTTTATTTCTTCTTTTTCAGATTTATTGTTTGTTTATAGGAAGGCTACTGACTTTTGCGTGTTGATTTTGTATCCTGCCACTTTACTGAACTGATTGATGAGTTGAATTAGTTTTTCTGTGGAGTTTTTGGGGTTCTCTATGTATATTATCATATCATCTGCAAATAGTGATAGTTTGACTTCTTCTTTAAAATGAACAAAACTGACCATTGATCTTAGTCTTTCAGAGGGGGAGCAGGAGAGAGAGGGATGAAAACAGGTATGTGGTGGAGAACACAATGGACTAAGGTGAAGGCCTATGGATGCTTTTCTGGAAGAAGGATTATAGTGACTTCACATTAGAGGGGAGAATCATATGCTATCAAAACTTTCAATAACAATAATAAAAATAATTGAAAAATAAACTGAATTAAGTTTGGGGTCCATAGAATGTTTTTGAATTGCCTACATGGGCACTATTACTCCCTTCTCTTGAGTTGTATACTTGCCAATTAACCGACTTATTGAAAACTAGCAGAATCCTGATCATTAAGAGAGCTCATTCTGAATCCTCTTTTATTCAGTGGTTTTGATTTGTGCCCACAAACAATTATCTGCAATCATGACAGGCAAGAAAAGTCTACTAATCCTAAAGAAGGGAGAGCAATGAGCATTAAAATAACAAAAAGAAAAAAATGTCAAATTGAGAGATGTGTGAAGGCGAAAAACTGGGAGCTAAAATCAAAAGCCAAAGAGGAAAAGAGTAAACCAAAAAAGACAGAGCTTGATGAGGATGAATTTGATGATGGTGATTAAACCAACATGTTTAATCATTTTTCTTTGGTTGAGATTATCTTCATGTTTTTGACCCTGGAATCATTAAAATCAGTCAATGTGAATAACATTATTTGAAAACTCCCTTTATTTTAATTTCTAATCAATTCCAAATATAAAGAGTCATCGGGGCATTGCAAATCACTTGATTTGTTTTCTGTAACAATAATAGCTAACATTTATGCAGTATTAATTAAATGAAAGTATTATGCTATGTAGATTTACACGTACATTAATTTGACCCTCAGAGCAACCTGTTATGGATACTGTTATCACATTTTATAGTTGGAGAAACTGACACAACCAAACCAGGGCATATTCATCAGGAATCCATAACATCCATCACACCAAACATTCACAACAGTCAGATTGTCTCATGGGTTTCGTGAAATGAAGATAACATGATCCTTTAGATTTTATTTGATTTCTGGGCTAAACATTGTATACCTGAGGAAAAACTCAAGTTCATAGAAGGAAAAGAACTTCCTCAATGATCTGCAATTGGTATGCTTTCAGAAAATAACTTTCAGGGCTTAATTTAGGTCTCCTGATCTGTATTCAGTATCCTCCAACATAAAATTTTGAGATTTTGCCTGGAGACTTCAGAACCATAAACAAAACCTTGATACATTTTAAACTTTGTTTTCAAATCAACATAACCATTGCATAGTCTCTACTTACACATTTCATATGAGTACTGTAAATAATCTGCATGTTGAACAAGCATCTTTCAAAATACCTAGAGATGAACCAAAATTTCAACATATGAGAATCTCATCTTTGGTCAGAATTTTTGCATATCTGAGAAAGCACAAATATTTACTAGGAATAGCCTCCCCATTGTAGGAAAACCTGTGATTTCAATCTATTTGAATATGTACGTCATGCCTAAAAACCTACTTGCAATACAAACATCAAATTGTATCTGCTTGTACTAACAAAGACGAAGATTAAATATCCATTAGAAGTAAAATCATTTATCAAGCTGTAGAAATAAAGAATTTTTATGAGGAAATGCAGTATCTAGAGAGTTCATCTTGCCTGAGAAATAATAATTTAAAGACTAACTTCATAATTACTTGAAAGGTCAACACTTTCAAGTCAGTGTCTTAAAATGCACATGTAAACACCATAGTTATTGATAAATTTTTGACTGTTTTTCCAGCATTTAGTGAGTTAAGTCCATATATATTTTACTTTTAGAGTAAACTACTAGAGCTACTAAGGTAGCTAATTTGTACCTAGGAATTTCACATAAGTGTGATATACTTTCTCCTGTCCACTGATCTGACATTATAAAAGTTTTCTAAAATTAAATTTACTTTATTAAAATTAAAATGCAGGCTAATGACAGCAACTAATAGGAAGAAAATTATATGCTTAAGAGATACATATTTTTCAATTTCCTCTGCAACAATTTATTTGTATAATTGTCTTTTTATATTGTATATTCTTTTCTTAAGGAGTCTTGGTCTTGACATTTATTAGGTTTATTTGAAATGTATTAGATTTTGTGTACTCCGATTTACTAAAGAAAGCATATCTCTTGCAATACTTACTCATAAATGCATCAGTTATTCATTAAATAAACCCTTAATTAGTGCTACTGACTATATTATTCCCTGATGTTAAAACGATATGGTCACTTTATCAAAATAGAAAGAAATTTAATTGTGAGAGCTATTTGCAGAATAATAAATACATTCAGAAGTCATACCTCTGAGTTGTACCTGATAAGCATTTAGAATGCTAATTAGCTACTGCAAGTGTATCATTAAGTAAAGCAGACCAAGGTTCGGATGCAGACATTTTTCAACATTTAAGTTATTATCAAATCATTATTCTTATATATAACCTTTTGCATTGTAGGCTTTAGTAGATTTTGTGAGAGGATGCAGTGATACTTACATATTCCCAATGGAGAACTACTTATTTTAGAGTTAATTACCTTTCATTGGTGTGTCAGATAGGTATACTTGAAAAATGTGAAATCAGTTGTTACTCTGAAGTCAGCTTCCACCAGAAGAATATAATACCTATTAAAATAAATAAGTGTAGGGTAAAGAAAAATATCAGGCTTTTCTGCCCTTCCGCCGTCAGGATAGATGATGGATCCTTGTCCTGAATGCATGCCTGATGGCGGGCACCTGGAATAGGGTGTGGGCATAAGTAGATGGGATTCAGCTGAGCTAAGACTGTGCTTTTAAGGGCGGCGTCACGGGGACGCCAGCAGCAGTAGAAGCCAAGAAGCCGAGAAAGAAGCCGAAGCAGAAGCCGAACGAGAAGCCGAGAAGCCGCAGAACGAACGCCATAGAGCCCAGATAGAGTGATTTGCTGGGGGCTGGGAGGCCTGCCAACCTCCCGGCCCCCCAGCACCCCTGCCTGCCATATGCCTGGTGAACCCTAATAAAAGACCTGCAAAAACCCACTAAGGACTCTGACTCCTCCTTTACCCTGTCTGCATGGGATCAGAAAACCTGCACTGTGTCCAGTCCTGCCCCTACAATAAGTTACTCTTCCATTTTACCAACCATGTACAAAAATACATAAAGGAGTGAACTTGCACCATCTCTAAAATTGTAGTATAACAATTACCCTTGTGGTAAGATGGTGCCTTAACCTATTCTCACCACCACACACACATTCTTTATTTTTTCTCCTCTACTCTCTTAGTTTTTTCTTTTTTTGTTTCCTATGCTGAGTGGAAGCCAGAATCCACAAGGATAAACAAAGAGATTTCAGTCCCTTATTTCACGGTAAGAATTATAATAATAGCTATTATTTTAAATTTTTTTTGGTATGCTGAGTATGCTCAATTACCTTACAACTCATTTAATCCTTAAAACTACCGTGTCCCCTGTCAGTACCTATCATTTTCATTATACATGTAAGGAGAGTAGGCGTTTGAGAGGGAAAAGTGATTTGCTCAAAATTATGCAGCTGGCAGGAGCCAGAAAGCAAAATGCCAGTTGCACTATATCACAGCCATATCTGTAAAACTGCAGCATGCATTGAAAACTTGAGTCCCAATGTAGTGCCAGGAAGGCACAGAGCTGGTTCTCTATGAGCTGAGCAGATGGGTAAAAGAGTGTCCTGGAGCCCTCGGCTTTTTCAGGCTTTTATTGAATTTACCAGGTACATGGCAGACAGGGGTACCTGGGGGGCCGGGAGGCTGGCAGGCCTCCCAGCCCCTGGGGAATCTTCACTCTTTCTGGGCTCTCCAGTGTTTTCTCGTGACCTCTGCTTCTCTGCTGGTTCCATTTGCTCTCTTGCTTGTTCTTCTTCTGGTGGTTCAGTTTCTCTGGCGTCCCTGTGATGTCGCCCTTATGAGCCCAGTCTCTCAGCCGAGCTGTATCCACCTATGCATGCCGACACCATACTCCGGGTGCCCACTATGAGGCATGCATCTGCAGGGATCCATCATCAGTGCTAATGGCGGGAGGGCAGAAAAGCCTGATAATCATTTACACTCACTTAAGGGGTGGTGTTTTCCATCGATCCCAGGCTGGATCGTTTCACCATTCGTTCTAAGAGTTTAAAAGAGAATTTGGGGGCCCTTGGCATCATCTTCATAGATTTTAATAATAAGCAGGGGAAACAATCCCACAGGGAGACAGCAATGTGAGCTCCCTACCCCGGGGTTACATAGCCTTTTTATCCCCCCAGCCACAGGTGTGCACACTTGCATATGTGTGCACGCCCATGCTCCACACCCTCGCACCTTCTGCATTAACACAATCTGGGCCACAGATGATAGCCACAGAAGCTAGTGGTGTAAAAAGCCTGATTAACTCATTTACCCTGTAAGTGGGTAGCTTGGGTGACCAATCAACTTTTACTGATTGTCTGTGGGATTACTTCCTCTACCCCACCCCCATCCCATGAGTGCACATGCATGACTTCAGTGCTAAAAAGTTTCAGACCAACTTTCAGGTATGTATAATTACAAATCAACCTGTATATACAATATTATATTCACCACTAAAAGTGTAATTTTATCCTTTACCATACAGTTGACCCCCCTTTTTTAAAGATTTATTTATATAAGCACTGGGGTACAGGCAAAAGGTGCTGGAGGGTGACAGACTTCACCAGAGAGCAGGGAGCAGAACAGGCAGAAGGACCAAAAACATTGCTTAGGGGAGCAGCGGGAGAGACAGGCGAGGTCTGCTGAGCCATGTGGGTATCTCCCTGGCCGGCCAGGAATCAAACTGGCACTGCAGAGGCTGCTGACAACCTCACAGTGCTGTGCTCACCCTGCTGCACCACCGGGGAGCCCCCAGTTGACCCCTTTAACACAGTTTACTCCCCCTTCCTTCTTCTCTTCTGGTAACCACTAATTTGGTCTTACATGTCTAAAATTTTATTTTTATTTGGTGCATTTGCTGGTTGAGAATCTTAAACTGGAATGTGTATAGTGATTATTTGAAGATCTTGTTACTCCCAACTCTGGTTTAGATTCTGATTGAGTAGGTCTAGACTGGGTCTGAGAATCTTCATTTCCATCAAGCTCACAGATGATACTGTTGTTACTCATCTATTTTTACTTAAATATAAAAGTAACCTTGCCCAGTCTCAGGGCTCACCTAGACCTCATCAATCAGAATCTGCATCTTAACAAGATTTCCTAGGTAATTCATATAAATGAAAGAGCTCTGCTCTAGTCTATGTATAATTAGAGTAAGATAATTTTCACCTGCTGATTGTTTCCTTGCGTGAGTCTTTCTGAATATAAGCAAAACTGAACACTCCTTTCACCAATCTGCCTTAGCACACCTTTTTGGGAGTGTAGACGTTTCTTTAGCTGCACACTTAACCTATTGACTCATTCCTTATTTTTCCTAATACTCTGTAATTTACTTGAGCTCAATATTGGATGTTCATTTTTGTGACTAATATTTTACTCAAAATTAAGAAATATATTCCACTCGAAAAAATTAGATGCTCAGCTTTAAATAGTCATTTACTTTCAACAGTAAAATTGTCCATCAAAATATATATGACTGTGACAATAGTAAATTACTCTCTTGAAATTATTCCCCTGTGGCACCAGAAAAAAAAATATGTATTTGCAATAGGTGCTTGGTTTTGCTGAGATACTGCTTAAGCATAATGAAAAGGTTGTTGAAATTAAAGTTAGTTGTTGTTTTTATGTTTTTACTACTTGCTAGGCATTGTTCCAAGTTATTTGCATTTTATCATTTAACATTCATTCTGTAATCTATGAAGTAGATACTGTTGTTATCAGGTGAAGCAACTGAGCAGAAAAAAAAAAACAAAACTAGTAACTTGTGTAGGTTCCTAGTGCAAGTAAGAGGTCAAGTCAGGACTATAGATCAGGCAGTTCAGGTGCAGGACAAATGCTCAAAGTTACTACATGATGCAGTGATTGTTTTTCAGTCCATATTTGCTTCCTTTATAGCTCTAATCACAGTTAAAAAATTACTTATTTTTTTTTTTTTAAAGATTTATTTTTATTTTATTTTATTTATTTATACAAGCACTGGACAGTCAGAAGTGCGGGAGGGTGAGAGAATTCACCAGAGCCAGAGCGGGGAGCAGAGCAGGCAGAAGGACCGAAGTACACTGCTGAGGGGAGCAGCGGGCGGCAGGAGAGGTCTGCGCGCCGTGTGGGACCCTCCTCTGGTGGCCGGGGAGCAGCCAGGGATCGAACCGGCGTCGCAGAGGCTGCGGGCAGCTTCGCAACCCAGCGCTCAACCCCTGCGCCACCGGGGAGGCCCAAAATTACTTATTTTTGTTTTCTTTTTCAATTTGCTTTCTTCTCAAGGTTGAACTTCCTTTTGAGCAGAGATCTTGTTTGTCTGGTTCCTCCTTATGTTGGCTATACTGGGTAATCAGTAAATATGTGTTACATGAGTAATTAACAATAAAATATATAAGATTTGTAGCATATATATATATATATATATATATACACATATGAAAAGTATAGGGGTCCTTAGAAGAGGGAAAGAATAAGGCTGGCTGGGAGAACTGGGGTATTCTAAACTACTTTTTTATATTTATTTATGCATACAAGAACTGGGGTACAGGCCAGAAGTGTGGGGGGATAAGAGGATTCATTAGAGACAGAGTGGGGAACAGAACAGGCTGATTGACTGAAATACACTGCTGAAGGGAGCAGTGGGCCAGTCAGGAGAAGTCTGCTGTGCCATGTGGGTAGCTCCCTGGCTGGGGATCAAATTCGTGCTGCAGTGGCTGAGGATGCTTCATAGGTTGCGTCTTAACCCCTTGTGCCACCAGGGAGTCCCCTATTGACATTTTGACAACATCTTTTTGATCAAACTATATTACTAAATGTATGTGAATATGTGTGTGTGTGTATGTATGTATGCATATATATGTGCTGTGCGTGTATATGTATTTAAATATATTTATTTTTATTTTATGTTTAAAAAATCAAAATAGTCTTTTTTTTCTTTGGATTTAAAATATTCTTTGGAGTTATTTGTAAATATTTATTTTTAAGATTTTATTTATGCATACAAGAACTGGGGTATAGGCCAGAGGTACAGGGGCGAGGGGTGAGAGGATTCACCAGAGACAGAGTGGGGAGCAGAACAGGCTGATTACTGGAGTACACTGCTTTGGGGAACAGTGGGAGAAACAGGAGAGGTCTGCTCTACCATGTGTGTAGGCTCCCAGGCTGGGAATCAAACTCATGCCTTAGTGGCTGGTGATAATTTGATATCCCTGAGGCATTAACCACTGTACCACCAAGGAAGCCCTATTGTAAATAATTATGACATCATAAGGCATCTTTAGAACTTTCAAAAGTCATGCTTCTTAACTTAATTTGTAAGATGTCACTGATAGCATTTTGTTTAAAAGCTGTAAGCTGGGATTGCAATATAGCTTAAAATATCTATTTTGGTTAGGATATGCTGGGTAATAGCCTTAAATATTTCCTAATACTCTGAATCAAAATCCTGTTCTTTCAACTTGCTATACTCCCTGCTCATTATCACATCTGTATTCTTATTCATTATTGTTCCTACCTGGAATACCTTACACTTTGGTTGAGCTTGTTTGAGACCTTGAAGTTTTTGAAGGTCTACTCCAAATCCCCCTGTGCTGTGGAGCTCCCAAAGAATGCCAACCTCCTCTGCCCCTTATAAGCTCACCTGCCATGACCTCTGATACCTTATTTTGGAGGATGAGCAATCCTTTCCTAGTCCCTTATTGTTTTTCCTAGTCCCTTATTGCTATGAGTAATTCTTGTCTCCATAACTAGATCATACTTTCCTGAATACTAAGACTGTACATTATACATCTGTAGGTCTTGCCAAACCGAAACTGGACATATAAAATGAACAATAAATTTTTGATTGATTGATTTGACATAAACATTAAAGTCACCTGCCCTTTCTGTCTTTACCCAAGACTTTTCTGGGCTATTTAAATATGCTTCTAAACCCTGGCATAGATTTTGGAAGGCTTTTTGTTGCATTGATTTTGTTTTTTCCTTATAGAATTGTTATATGTGATTGGATGTCTGAGGTCGGAAAAAGGCAGAGAGCAAAACCATTTCATCTTCCTGAGAAGTGTATAGGATTCTTGGGGCTTTTAACAGACAATTCAAAATCAATTGAACAGATATTTTCCCTAAAAGGTGGGATGTAGTTTCTAAAATATTGAAAAGTTCCTTTGTCAAATTGTCATTATGATTTGCATTTTACATTTAACAAAACCCAAATCGTATTTGGACATATTTTTATTAAGCCTTTTATTTTTGGATGCTGTGAGCATTTGAGTTATGCATTCTTACATGTTTATAGCTTTGTCAAGATGAGTGTGCCAGTTCCTTAAGGGTATTTTTCTGATTTGGGCATAATTTCATCATTGTAAAATGACTTCTGTTTCAATTTAATCTTGATTACTGGAAAGATGATTAACTTGATACATAGCCTATTATCTTGGATAGAAAATTACATTCTAAAGGTAAATAATCTATGGATGCAAATTAAGCTTCCTGTGAGGGCTTTTTGCTCCCCGACACTTACAGGTGCTTAGTTATCTTCTTTTATAGGATTAGAAATGTTACCTTAGGGACCAAAAAATATAGCGATGTGTGTGTAACCTATTACACTGCTAGTACATTTTGGATCAATTTATAAGTTAACAAGTATCAGATAGAGAGCTTAGAGGTAAGTAGGCTATCTTAGGCCAGAATAGCTGAGAAAAGTGAGATGCTAAATATAGACTTACTTACTAGACTTGAGGAGAAAATGCGAGGCTAACCCAGTTACAGAGAAAGTTGGATGAAGAACATCTGCTTCTGCAAATGAACAGAGTTATGGAGATGAAGAGAGAGGTGACTATCCCAGCTCATTTTATTTTTTTTTGTGGCATTCTATTATATATTTAGATATTTCAACTCTGGCATTATATTTTTACAGGCTGCAGAACACTGACAAGTTATATCCCACACAGAATTATAACCATACAAGGGCTGACAGTATAAATATATGTTTTAACTAACATTAAAACAATCACCATTTTATCAATTACATAATAAAGAAAATTATCAAGTGTCCAAATATTAAGTTAGAGAACATACAAGGCATACAAAATATTAGATATCTGCCTAATTTATTAGCAGACACCCAATTATTATTTTTATTTTTTTTGCAAGAGTGAGGAGGGAAAATTCACTCTTCAAATAGTAATGAATTGGAAGAAACTTTAGATAAGTATGAAAAATTATGAGAAATTTTATGATTAACTATTATTTTAGTTATAATAACAAAGCATATCTACTTAAAACATAATTACTAAATTAAGGAGCAGATTCTATTCTGCACAAGACAATAGCAAATTTTTACTAAAAATGCTTAATAGGCCCCTCTCAATTTCTCAGGCCTTCTCTGTTGAGTTGCACCCCAAAGCACAAACATTAAAATTGAACATAAAGTTTCTTTGCCTTCAGTTGTTAAAGATGTGCTTCTGCACAATGTAGATTTTTATTTTATTTTTTAAAGATTTATTTATTTATGCATACATGAAGTGGTGTACAGGCCAGAGGTGCAGGGGGATGAGAGGATTCACCAGAGGCAGAGAAACAGGCAGGCAGACTGAATACACTGCTGAGGGGAGCAGTGGGTGAGTCAGGAGAGATCTGCTGTGACAGGTAGGTAGCTCCCTGGCCAGCCAGGGATTGAACTCCTGCTGCAAAGGCTGCGGATAGCTTCATAGTGCTTTGCTTAACCCCTTGCACCACCAGGGAGGTCCATAATGTAGATTTTTAAAATGGAATTTTTCATAGCAACATAAATTGAGATTTATAGCAAGTCATTAAATAATCTCCATAAGACTTAGTTAAAAGCAAAAGTTATGCAAACCTGTTGTATCCTAATATGAATGTGGAAGATGTAAACATAAAGTGAACAGGCAAATAACCAGAGAGGGAGGCCTTACTTTCTGGGTTTGAAATGACTGGAAGACTAACCATATAAAATCCAAAATGTTCATAATTCCTGGGACTTTAATTCTGTATGATACTAAAAAGTACACAAGTGTTGTGCTGGGTATTTTGGCATCTAATCTTGCATATTGATAAGATGCTGTCATGGAAGTAGATTTAAAGATAAAGACAACACTGCACAATTTCAGGAAACATCAAATGATACAAATGCTAAGCACATTTTAAATGCTGAATGGCAAGAATCTTTTGCTAAAGTGTCCAAATATGTTAACCATAATTCAGTTAGAAAGGTTACAATCCTGATAAGCTTGTGTTCTGGTAAAACTGTTTTTCAGTACTCCTGTGGAAGCTTTTCTTGACTTACTCACCAAGCCCACACATTAGCTAATATGTATGAAAAATTAGGTCCTGTCTTTTTGTTTATTTTGTTTTGAATGCTTATGTTCACAGATATGAGATTGTCCAAAAGTAATTTTGTTCTCTTCTCAAGCAATTTAGATTAAGAGTACTTTTAAAATTCTATTATTTTGCTCAACTAGAATAGATCATTTGTATGGGCTATAATGATAAAATAGTAGATAAATTATATTTTTAATTGCTTTACTATGGTTAAATGTATTATATCTTTACATTGTCTCAAAATTTAATACTTCTGACCTCTTAAGAATCGCTGAAAAGTCTTTCAACTCTTTTCTTAAATATAAATTCTAAATACAGATTTGTTAAATAGAGAGGGATAATACAGTATATTAAGTGATAAAGTGTTGTTTACTAGGACCTCCATGAAAAGGTTAGTAATTCTTATTTACCTCCGGAGTGATGGTAGGAAACATGAGTTTAATTATTTTGATTGTTTCCTCAATTATAAAATAAATTTATCAGACTCAAAATAGTAGTCTCAGAATACTTTCTCAAATATTTAACTGATGATAAACATTCAACAGCAATATTCATTGCTCTTACCTACTAAATGCTAAATCTGATTTTTAATAACATGAATAATTTCTTGATTTTTATCTTTATGCCCATTTTATTTATTGGTTCCATATTTAAGTAACATCTTAATAAAATATGTGTATAGCAGGAATCAAAACAAATAAAATGGTGATGAAATAATGCTTATATATAAAATTGACTTTTTAACTAAAATGTTTCTTGGGTGCCTTTGAATCTAAAGACGTAGATTATATAATTGATGGGAAGTTTAAGTCCTTGAAAGGTAAAAGGCTATGATTAGAATCATGTATTTGCAGGTGAAGGGTAGATCTTAATTAGTTCTATACTGAAATCATTGTAAACTAATCTGAAATAACACATGATTTTAACCTGGCTAATAATGAAGCTTTTAATCATTATTCCCTACAGAAAAACTAGGGGAGTGATAAAAGGATACCATTGGCTATCTGTAGTCCAAACAAGTAAAACATTAGACAATAGCCATATGGTCTAAACTATTTAGCTTTATTTTTATTTACTCAAAGTCAATTATGCCACATCCTCTGAAGGGATAAGTGCACACTGGGGAATATTTTGCTGAGAGAACATTACTTTCTAAGAGCCTTAAAGCACTTGACCTCCATTCAGCATTTCCAGTCTGTTCCCATATCTTGTTCTGGTATCACCATCTTGCTTTTGTGTTACTGCTTCAAATTGTTTGTTTTGGCAGAAAATTCTCTTAATGTAGCTTTGTTGAGTGGTGAGATTTTCTATTCAAACTTAGGTGTGCTTATCTTAATGAAAACAAAAGGAGAAATCCAATGAATTTGTCTGTGTGGAGTCATTGATTCACTAGCTTTTGGCTAACAGTTTTTGGTTAGTAGAAGTAAAAAGTGAAATAGATTTTGCTGATGAAGTCTTGCTGCCCAGTGGTTTTTCATGGAATGATTTGGTGCTTCCTTGGCAGTCTCTACCCTAATTGTCTATTCAAGTCTTAGCAGGACTTTGTCTGCTAGTATGTTGTCATAAGGCAAGGAAGTTCTTTTAGGACATGATAATTCAAAACTCACAGATGCCATTATGTTGTTCATCTTCCACTTTAAAATTCTGCACTACTAGTTTATATTGTGCTTGGTAAAACTGATAAAGAGATTATAAATATATACAGGTACTTATTTAAAAATTACCTCATTTAAACTTCCTACTAAAATACCGTGGGCTGAAATTTTGTAACATTTCTTTATTTAATATCTAACACACCTCTTATTCTTTCACCAGTTGACCTTCTCCCCTGCTTCTTGGTTCATAGAGTTCTCCTGAGGAATGTCATATTGGCATATGGTAATAGGACCTCCTAGTTGTTGTACTGGCTCAGTGGCAGTGCTTTTGCATAATCTCAGTCACCGAAGAAAGACTAATTCTGACTATCCCAAGTTTTACTTAGGATAGTGACTTAGGAAGTGCTTCATTTGCTCCACTTTATTGGCCAAAGAACCACTTCCCACATGCAAATTCAGACACTCTCATCAAATCTGTTCTCCACTGACTATAGGGAAATGTAATATGTAGTGAGAGAATAAAGCCGATGTTCAGATAAGCAGAGAAGAGAGTAGAAGAATCCTAATGGTGTTTCAGTTTGTAGCTTCAGTTGAGCTTGAAGTTTTATTGCATTTTGGCCTACAGTTCAGCTTGGTTGTTTATTAAAATAACCTAGTATCCTAAAGGTTTTTCTGTTTTTGCTTTATCAAATCTTATCAAGTTGATTTGCTGTTATAAGAGACAAGAAAGTCCTAATATGAGGGGACAGCAGAGGTGAGAAGTGTGATTTATGCCAAAACAATGTAGTCTTCATTACTTAGAGTACAATTATGTTCTGTCCTCTACCATAGCCTCCTGGAAGACAAAACTATTTGAATACTCTAAGGCTGTGCTTTCTGAGTTAATGTGGTTATTGAGCTTATTTAACATTGTTAATAGAAAATATACTAAAATAAAAGAAAAACAGAAAAAGCTATCACCATTGCAGTCAATATAAAGTTTAATAGATGCACTGTAGAAGACTATGCCTTAGAAAATACACAGAAACAAGAATATACAGAATGACAGTAAGATAAATGAATGTATTTTTTTCTGGAACATATTGAGTGTGACTAAACAGAAATCCTTGTATAAAGACAATGGAGAGAATGTGGCTAATATTCTTTGAGCATTGTGAGCTACTTCAGAAATAAAATATTTATTCTTGAATAAACATTTGATATAGTTACTGTCTTCAGCACACTACCTTAAAAATTATTCATATTATTCATATTAATGTGTATGGCCATTATCTTATCCTCGGATGATTAGAAAACCACAGCTCTCCAGTCAAATAGCACCGCTTTTTTTTTTTTTTGGAAAAGATTTTTGGAATGAAACTATACATATTTATTAATATCAGCCATGGCTGCTTGCTAACTATAATGGCAGAGATGAGTAATTGTGACAGAGAGCATATCCCCAGCAAAACCTCAAATATGCTGCATGACCATAGAAAATTTGCTGATCCTGTTCATGTAAGAAAATTGATTTTAATGTTTCTGAAATATGTTCAACTTCTTTGGACCAAAAACACTATATAAATGTAAAAACAGAGGTATGCATATTTTTATATTCCTTTTATCCAGTACATTCTGTATGTACAAATTTCTTTGCACCAATTGCTTATTGCTTAATTTCTGTAAGGTTTCTCCTGATTAAGTCTTTCCTTTGAAAAAAAAATTAAAAGAATTTGAACCACGTTCCTGAATTTTTTTTTTTTGACTTTCCTGTCCCTTCAAATAAATGATTCTTTTGTAAACTCTTCTAGTCATATGTAATTATCTAGAATCTGGGGAGATTTTCCTAATTTACCTCCTCTCCCTACTGTGGATTTCTACTCCATCTATATTCATCAGTTTTGAGAACCAAACTAAATTAAAAAATTCTGGAGGTGTCTCAAAACATTAAACATGGATTTGCCATTCAACCTAGTAATTCTACTCCTAGGCATTTATATAAAAAATTCAAACACTAATTTGAAATGAAACTTGAACTTCCATATTTATTGCTGCACTATTTACTGTATCTAATCTATGGAAACAACCTAAGGGTCCCAGAACAGATGAGTGGATCAAGAAGATGTGGTACATATACACAATGAAAAGATGTAAGAATTATATAAAATAAAATATTTAAATTAAAAAAAGATAAACTCATGTTAATATGGATGGAGATTGAAAAGATAAAGCTAAGTGAAATAAGTCAGAAGGAGAAAGATAAATCTTGGATGGTGTCACTAATAGGTGGAATATAAATTAATTAAGTTAATAGTCACATAAAGACAAGTGAAAAACTAACCCTGATAGCTATGCCAGAATTAAAACACCAAAAGGGGAAGGGATGAGGGAAGAAAAAGCACAAAGAAGGAAGGAAGCACAATGGTCTATGGAGGTGGAATATGGGTGAGTTGGTGGTGTGCACTATGGTTATAATACCTGATGGGGTATATGTGTGCATGAATTCTTTATATTACCTCAGGTATAAATAAGTAAATAAATAAATAATGCAATTATATGCCTTATAACAAATTTAAATAATAAAATAAAGCACCTTCTCTAAAAAAATAAATAAAAATTTCTAACAAATTTGAGATATAGCAGGCTTAATTTAATTCCATGATACGGAAGGTACATCTGTTGTATCAGCTTTGAGTGGAATACTTTAAGAAAATTAAACCAGAAATTGGCATCTAAATAAAAAAAAAATCTCTCATCTGCTATTTTCCAGAGTGATAGTATGCCAATTATTTAATTCTTACAATGACCCACACACTTGACATGATCAGAAACATATGCAAAAACATACATGTAGTGATGTAAGTCCATTCTCTACCTTTCTGACCTCATCCACGATTCTCTCCCTTCTTGCTATTCCCCACACAGGACAGGATTGCTTTCTCCTCTTGGTCTTTGCCTTTAAAGTCTCTTCTATCTAGGATAAATTCTCTTAGATATCTGTTTGGATTTTAATGCTTCGTAATCTTGATGCCTTCTCTGGCAACAATAATAAATTGTACACCTCCTGCAATATACACAATCCCATGCGCTGTTCTTATTTTTTCTCTAGTACTTATCATCATCTGACATAAAATATGTTTTACTGCTCCAATTTATTTGTCTGTCTACTAGAAATTAGCCTCTGATTGCAGAATGTTTGACTGGCTGTCTTTGATTGCAGAATTTTTTTCATGGTTCATAATGTTATTCTTAGTACTTAGAATAAATAGAAAGTTCTTCTAGTATGGGCTGAACAAATGAATAATGACATGAATTGAGTGAAATTTGGAATTGTGATTAAGCTAAAGACTTACTGTTTGAAAGAATGAAGATGATATACATTAAATGTTTGTAAATTATCAAATAACATATTTTTGTTTTAGTTTAATGCAAACTTCTTAAACTTACTTGCTTTGTGCAGATTAGAAAGCATTTCTGTACTTTCACATTACTTCACCAGAATGAAGTAGCCAACAATTCTTATCCTGAGATTAAGTTTTAAATCCTGACTAACCACTTATATTCTTAAGGTACTGAAATCTTACTCAAAACTCTTCCTCTTGTCATCTTACCCTCCATTCCACTGTCTCCTACCTTCTTCATTTTCACAAGGACTCTGGATTGCTTACATTCTATGCTTAGTTTAGAAATACTAGTTCAGATTTCAAAGACTAATTTTTGTTTTTTGTTCATAGAATAGTAGTCATGAGCATATTATATATTTCTTTTCAATAGAGTATGTTGAATAAGCAAACATTGTGTAATTACAAATCAGTTGCTTATCATCTCATGGAAGCACTGGCATAAAGGTCATAATTTTGCATATAGCAAACTGAATTTGAAACTCCTACCATTATATTTTGAAACTAGATTTAAAAACACACCATTTGGTGAACTTAACACTTCAGTATAATGTTCATCTTCATTGTTTACTATGTGAAATGAAACCATGACAACAACATTTCAAGGCATTTTTCCAGATTTTGTTATTAATCAATGTATATGTGTGCATGATTTTTTTTAAAAAAACTCTTAAAAGAACATTAGGAGCATATCCCAATAGAACTACTTTTACATTTGTGCACAGCTTCTTCTCACATTAAAACAGTGAATTAAATAGTTTTTGCCTGAGTGGTCATCTGTTGTCACGGTTTAGTACTGATTTTTATCCTCTTTGAGACCTGATAAAGCATTGAAATCCTTAATTTTAGGGAGGACTTATTATATCTATTCTTCACAACTTAGGCACTAAATAATGTCTGCATTTTTTCCTGGCTTATTGAAATCATATTGATTAGAATGTGTTTTGGAAAATAGAAGGAAAATGATAAATCACTTATTTGTGTATTTGGAAGCTAAAAGTCAATTTAACTCTAATTTTCCAAGTTTATGGTAATATATGCTAAATTCTATTGTTTTTATTAAATATGGTGGTCAATGTCTATTGAGGAAATTTTATATTTATTACTGCAATAAAACTAATAGCTTCCCAAATATTTTGGTGGTAAAGAAATTATAAAAAACAAGTTTTGTAAGGGTTAAAAACTTTAAAAAGTTTATTCCAATACAGGATATAAAATCGTAACAGTTAAATGTCTTACATATCCTGTATTCAGTTTTAGATTTCAATTTTGTTGATAAAAATCCACTGATTTTTTTTTTCAATTAGAAAGGCTTATGTTTACTTAGTGTTTTCCTTTCCCATAGATCAAAAAAAATTTAATAATATATTCAAATATAAAAATATTTAAGCTGACATTTATCCTTTAGAACTTAATTTTGGATTAACAATTACTTTTTACTTTTATATATATATATATATATATATTTATTTTTTAAACAACCTTATTTATTTTTCCACAGTACATATTTTCCCCTTCAGGGGTTGTCACCATGTTTTGCCCACCCTCTTTCTTACTTTCCCCTTTTTCCCTCTGCTCCCTTCCTAAGTGTCTCAGATATACTGTCTCCTTTCAAGGGCCAGTCATCTAGTTTGCATTTGTCTGATGCTTTGTTTTTCTCTCTAGATTCCACATGTAAGTTAAACCATCCGATATTCTATCTTTCTCCTTTGACTCACTTTGCTTAGGGTAATCCTTTCCAGTTCCGTCCATGTTGCCACAAATGGCACAGGTTTATCTTTTTGAGAGTATTCCATTGTGTATATACACCTTGTCTTCTTAAGTCACTCATTTGTTCAGGGACATTTTGTTTTTTTTCCATAGCTGGGATATTATAAATAGTGCTAACATAAATATAGGAGGGCAGGTTTCCTTTCAAAACATGTTTTTGTGCTCTTTCGATAGATAGCTAGGAGTGAAATTGCTGGGTCATATGGTTGATTCATTTTTAGTTTTCTGAGGAAACTCCATACTTCTTTCCATAGGAGCTAGAACAGATGTAGATTCCCATCAACAATGTAATTGTGCTTCTTTTTCTTCCCATCCTCACCAACAATTGTTTGTGTGTGTGCATGTGTGTGTGTGTGTGTGTGTTTAATACAGGCCATTCTCACAGGTGTGAGGTAGTTGCATTGTGGTTTTGATTTGCATTTCCCTTATGGTAAGTGATGATGAACATTTATTCATGACTGTTGATCATCTGTATGTCTTCTTTGTAGTCTTCTTATCTTTCCTTTCATGGAGGGAGATGTGCTTTTCTTTACATTATCTGTTCTTCTTTACCAAGAACTCATTTGTATTTGGGTGAGAAAAGCCTCTATTCTGATAAGATAATATTCACTTGAAACTTTTTAAATATTTTTCAATTAAGTAGAAGTAAATGATTATAATGCGTATTATATATTTAATAAATTAAAAGACCACATGATACAACTTTTAATTCTTTCATTTACTAAATTTATATTGAATTCCCAGTTACATTAGTATAAGTACATTCCTTGTATTTACCCCTGCTCTATTTAGAAATATCTCTGTGACACTTTAGGGTATTTTAGGAAAAATGAAAATTTGTTTTTGTGTTGTGTTTTCCCCCACAAAATAGGAGAATGGCTATCAGAGGTTTCTACTGTAGCCAACACATCAAAAAAGTAAAGCAAATCCTTTTGTTGCACAAACTTTAATAAAAAGAATCAATTTTCAGCTTGTAAGTTAGCATTAGAAATTTAGGTAAGTCACAAAGTGAAATGGGCCATGTACAACCAGAACTCTCTTTTCTATCATCAAGGTATATCAAGGGAATTTCCTGCAGATTTCTATCAACATTGGCCATGACAACATCTTCCACCTCAATCACTGAGATAAATTCCTCTTAATGTGTCACCTTCCCTCTCTACCTCTTGCACTTCACAAGCTATTTTTACCTGTTGTTGATTTGTAGTACCCTGCAGATGATGTCTGAGATTTTAAACATGACTAATTAACTCCTGTGTGAGCTTCTTATCCTCCCATTCTCAATGCTGACTACTCTTTGTTGGTTCCCTGTACGCTACTCATTCTAAATTGTCTTTGCTTCCTTCATTTCTTTTTTTTTTTTTTTTTTTTTTAATAAATTTTATTGTTATATTCCCCATACAATTGCAGCCCCCCCATTCTGACCCCAATCCCTCCCCTCCCACCCCGCTCCCCTAAAGTGTCTCTGGTTCATAGTTTTTGTTGATTTTGATTTTCACTTCTTATAGTTATTCATTTTCCTGGTCCCTTATTTAAGTTTTCTAGATTCCTGCTATGAGTGAGACCATCCGGTATTTTTCTTTTTCTTTTTGGCTTATTTCGCTGAGCATGATCCCTTCCAGCGCCATCCATGTTGCTGCAAATTGCATGTGTTTATCTTTTTTGAATGCTGAGTAATATTCCATGGTATATATGTACCACATCTTCTTGATCCAGTCATCTATTTTTGGGCATTTGGGTTGTTTCCAAAGCTTAGCTATTGTAAACAGTGCTGCTATAAACATAGGGGTGCAGGTGTTCTTTGGAATTGATGTTTTCTGTGTCCTTTGGGTAAATACCTAGGAGTGGAATTGTGGATCATATGGAAGCTCTATGTTTAGTAGGTCCAGAAATCTCCATACAGCTTTCCACAGTGGTTGACCACTTTGCACTCCCACCAACAGTGCAGAAGAGTTCCTTTTTCTCCACACCCTCGCCAACATTTGTTGTTGCTAGTTTTTTTAATATGTGCCATTCTCACTGGTGTAAGATGGTATCTCATGGTAGTTTTGATTTGCATTTCCCTGATGACAAGTGATGTTGAACATTTTTTCATATGCCTGTTGGCCATTTGCATTTCCTCTTCAGAGAAGTTTCTTTATAAGCTCTTCTGCCATTTTTTGACTGGATTATCTTTGTTGTTGTTGAGTCTCATCAGCTCTTTGCATATTTTGTGATCAGTCCTTATCATTAGTGTTGGGTGCAAAAATGTTCTCCCAGTTGGTGGGGTTCTCTTTGTTTTGTTATTGTCTCTCTTGCTGTGCAAAAGCTCTTAATTTGATGTAGTCCCAGCTGTTTATCTTTGCCTTCACTATCACTGCTTTGGGTGATGTGTCTGTAAAGATGTCTTTGATGTGCAAATCAAGGAAATATAGGCGAAACGCTTCCTTCATTTCTTAATAGCCTCTGAAGTCTTAAATCTTATCCTTGATACCCATTTCCCCACTGCCTAGATTTTTCATATGTGCTTTTTCACATAGACAACTTCTTCAACTCTCAGATTAAAATTTGGGTTCTAGAGAGTCTTGCCTCAGCTCATTTTTATTAGCACAGTAAGTTCCTGGCATTTTCCCTGCTCTATTTTTAAAATTACCAATCTCATTCATAATTCTTCATTCGTGTCTGTCTTCTTTATTAGAGAAGGACCTCCTCTGTTTTGTTTACTCCTTTACTTAATGCTTGGTATAGGATCTGCAATATATTAACAGTTGAGAGTCAATTAATAGTTTATTAGATTAAAATATTCTTTAAAAAATTGTATCTTTTTTATTACAGTAACATCATTTGCAATACTGTATATGATTTAGAGGTTCACATCTCTTCAGGTGTCTCCTACCACACTACATCCACTTGCAAGGCCCCCATAGTCCCCTCTGCCCTTTGACCCACAATGCTCCGCCCCCCCCCTTCTGGTCATCTTAATTTTGCAATTTTATAAGAAAAAAATTAGCATCTAAAATATTTGGCTAATATTCTGCATACTCATTAATACATTGTATATTACTTTTCCAGAGTATCACA
The DNA here is from genome assembly GCF_014898055.3 of Talpa occidentalis. Taxonomy (NCBI): domain Eukaryota; kingdom Metazoa; phylum Chordata; class Mammalia; order Eulipotyphla; family Talpidae; genus Talpa; species Talpa occidentalis. Next base: position 23,312,712 of record NW_023604295.1, read on the forward strand.
TGATTTTTGGTCTGTAATAGTACTTTCTGACTGTTTTCTGAATATCTAAAGTTATTACTTTTTAATATTTCTACCAATAATACTTGCAGCTTCTTGTTTCAGATATGGTATTAGGAGCTGTGTCTATACTAGTGAATGAAACAAGCACTGGTCTCACCCTCAGGTAGTTCACACCCTCACATATTTATATATCTAACAATAGGGAATCTTTCTAAGATTTTATTTATTTATACAAGCACTGGGTACAGTCAGAAGCGCAGGAGGATGAGAGAATTCACCAGAGTCAGAGCGGAGAACAGAACAGGCAGAGTGACGAAGTACACTGCTGAGGGGAGCAGCAGGCAGCAGGAGAGGTCTGCGCACCATGTGGGACCCTCACCCAGTGGCGAGGGATTGAACCAGCGCTGCAGAGGCTGCGGGCAGCTTCGCAACCCAGCGTTCAACTGCTGTGCCACCGGGGAGGCCCAGGGAATTTTTTTAGATACACTCATTGAACTCGCCCTTTGTTTGTTTTGTAATCTGTTTTTTATTGAGATAACATTGGTTTATAACACTGTGTATAAAGTGTGTATAACTTTATATAACACTGAGTATAAAGAAGTCATACACTTCTGTGTATGACCCAGAAGTATATGATCACATCTCTCCAAATGTGATGCCACCATACTACACTCACCAACTAGCCCCCTTAATCCTCCTAAGGTATACTTCTATATAACAGACTGTCCTGTGGGTCATTAAATCAATGTGGAGAAACATAACTATTGACAGGATAAGCTGTTTAGGATACATTGCTAAGTGAAGAGTGTTAGGTCACAAAACAATATGCACTTCAAGATTCTCGTTCTGCATAAGAGTGTATTTGGAAGGATGAAGACCACAAAACTGAAAGAGATTTTCTGTGAGGTATTGTCAATATTGGTGTTATCACTGAGGTTTCCTTTTGTCTTTCTCAAAAGTTAAAGAAAATTTAAAAAAAATGAAAATTGAAGTAACTCCATTAAATGGAAATAGGAGTTGTTCGTATTATGAAACTGTTGCATTTTAAAAATTTAGTTATGACATTTGATCTCCTAGTAAATCAAATAACTATTTTGCATGAATAGTCATGTGAATCAGTGGATTTATGTTTCCTGCATATAGTTTTACTTGAAGAAGCAACATATCACCTTACTTATCCTGTACAATGGATGAGACAGAAATAATGACATAATTGAATTATTTGCTCATTAATTTACATATGAACATAACTTCTACCCTATATCTTATGAAACTGCCTTGATAGACTTGATCTAAGTGGCCAATAATTGTACTTCCCACTGTATTTTTAAATATCAGATTAAATACTGAATTTATTATGTTGCTAATTCTCACAAACATTATGTGATGTGGTGGATGCAGGCAACTTACCCAAGGTTATTCACCAAGTGGCGGACTGGGGATTTGAATCTGTAAAAATAATTCTGGTAACAGTGTGAATATCCACAGGAACATAGGAAGGTCATGCAATTCTATACATGCAAAGAATCCTTCTTCCCCAAACCTTATTGTATTGACAGTGTGTCCTAGTTTTTCCTCCAAAGTTCTCAGGAGTCATCAGGCCTTTTCTTGTGATTGGTAAATCTATGTTTTCCTAAAGCTATTCCCACCTAAATAAAATAATTTCAGGGTCCTGAATGAATACTTTAACTAAAAATAGAATCACACCAGTGTTTTATCAGAGTAATTTTCTCTGTTAACATTTTTCTTTTTCCCATGTTGGGTAATGTCCATTTATCACTACATAATATTTCCCCTTGCTTTAGGTGGGGTTAGGGGAACAAAAGCAGTTTTCTAGTCTATTCCCTGGTTCAGATTAAAAAAAAAAAATAACTCAGAGCCATTTTTCAGCCGCTTCTGTCTTCTCTGGACAGTTTTTGAGACACATGTGCATTCCTCAGATTTCATGGCCCTTACTAGTAAGCAGGGCTCCTGAAGTTCATTACTACAGGAAATCAGAGTGGCAAGTATATGAAAGGTGGTCCTTCCATTCCATCCCTCACTTGTTTAGGGTCTCATAAAACCTGTCAAAAAAAATATCAGCATCCAGTGCAGTCTTGCCACCTTTTGGATAAGAGGTCTCCATGTTTATATTCAAAAGTATCAATCATTCTAAATACTAAGTCAAGCTTGTCTTTTAGGAGCAATATTTCCATTTGCAGTAAAGATACAGAGGGAGGACTCCTCCATGTTCATGGCTCTTATATCAATGTCGAAATTAGTATATAAAGCATCCATCAAACAAATACGCAAGGTGAACTGGGCATGCCTTTTATAAAGTCTTGTATCTTTGGGATTTTACTAGGTTTTCTCAGGCACCTCTGAAAGTAGGCAAATTGACAGATGCCAGGCCATATTTTATAAATGTAAAAATAAAGAAGGAAAGAAAGTGGCCTAAGAATGCTATTAGTATATCTGTCCAGAGATTTGAGTTCTTAATTTTTTAATTACATGAGAAATGTTTATAAATAGCAAAAATTGTCCTTTGTTTTCAAACATGATGAACACACCAGATTGTTCAGAAGCAGATGTAAAATACTTACAGATTGATGACCTATTGAAAGTGGTGAGCTAAACAAATTTAATTTTGGTTACCTATAACTCACTAAGTACACAAATACCTTAGTGATTACAAAAATTATTAACTGGGATATATTTTTACTGCAATAGATTATATACATTCAATTTATTAAAAGTGACAGGTGTCACACTGCTATATGGTCTTTGTAAATAAGAAAAATGCTTCCTCATATTTAAGAGCATGACTTTCCTAAAGAACATGATAAATTTACATAGTACCAGCATTCCTGATAATGTGCCAGTATTTTGTACTCATTGGTATAGTTAGCCTTATTTAGTAAAACAATTAATAAAAACTGACCTCTGAAACATTAAAATCTTTAGGGTGGTTTCTTTCCTTCAGTATTTTTCTGAAAATTTATCTTCTTGAATGAGTCAGACTCCTGTTTTCCTCTGTATTTTGTGAAATATCATAGTTTAATTAATGTACCACCAGACCCTCAATCACTGCGGATGATTACTATATGGCATAATATTGTACCACTCCTGCTATTGTGATTTATGTCTTTAAAATAATGTTCACATAAATTACGTGGCCTACACTGCTTTTTATTGAACTGCATCACATTGCTTCTCAAGGGTGTTCTTGTAAAACACCCCACATGTCATCTTTGTTTCGATTACAAGACTTAGCACAATGTCTGCCTTGAACGTGGTACGTGGTCTATGTGTAAATTAATAAGACAATTATGATCAGCATGGAAAATAGTACTTCTGAAAGTTTGTGAACTATTTTTCTTTTTCTTTATTTTTTATTTTCAGTGACTGTGTATCTATTTATTGTGGAACTACAGCAAATATGTCTTTTGGTTTCATTTCTCATAAGTTTCAGCTAGACATAGATTTGGCAGATTCTAATCACTAATATGATACACAACATTGAACATGCACTTATCCTTGCCCCCAGGAAACTAATTGAATCATTAAGTGATAGCCATTAGAAAACAGACCAAATGTTATTAACCTAAGTTATGAGTTTATCAATGATCAAATTTCATTTTACTTGCCATTTTCAGCTACTTCCTTCTTCAATTTTCCCCTGTGGGACTATGTAAAGCAGGTGTACAACATAACTACATCCTTCTGAAGAAAGACACCTTAGTCTGGGCACCCTGAATCTGTCATTAGAAATACTTAAGAGTCCATTCTGCAACATCAAATATTATTATATTTATAAATGTCTTTTTATTATGTAGCTTCATTTAGTTGCTTCCACAATTCACATGACTGATAAACTTCTTTAGCATCAGCCTGAAGTGTGAGTTTTTAAGTGTATGTTGTTGGGATGTAGTTTGTCTTTTGGTCCAGGAAATATTTCATATGACCTCTAAGAGAGCAGGGCCTAAATCACTCCCATTTGACTAAATCTCAGACTTCTTCATAATGTATTACATATATTAACTCAATTAATGTGGATTCGTGACTTGATGAATGAATGAAGAAAGTAATGGAAATGCTAGCATACTGGAAACTTTATTGGCACATGCATATTATTTAATGTTCATAGGCCACTTTCTGCTATGGGACTCTGCATTAATATTACCAGATTCTCAAAATTTTGATCTACATAACTGTAGGCATATGTGAGGGTTTGGTAGGTCTTGGTTCTTATTTGTTTTAAGGAAAAACAGAAAACATTTTTCAGTTTTTCAACATTACTGTTGCTATTTTATACTGAGATCTGTGAAAAATTTTTTGAACATACCTGTAAGTTTGAAACTGATCTTTCTTCATAGTTTTAATCATACGCACCTTCTAATTTCATTTAATCACAATTGTCATTCTTTAGATTCACTTGTTCTCTAGTAATTCCAAATTGGTTCCTGATGAACCTGATCCTGTTTGTGGCACTCCCATTCTAACTATTGCCAGACTGAAACGCTTGGTTGTATTCCTGTTACATTTAGTACATGTGGCACCATCATTATTTAGTCAATTAGAAGTTCATCCTTGAGCTACTGCAGAAGCATCCTAACTGGACTACCCTTTTTTTTTTTTTTTAAATAAAGCTTATCTCTGTAACAATATAGACTATGTCTGACTGCCCTGTTATTATCTCAGAGTATCACATCTGCTACTTCCCAGTTCACAAATCTTCGAAGGTTCTTTATTCCCTTCAGGGTGAATAGCCAAATAAAATGTATTTACAATCAATTAAAATGGGACCTGTGTTCTTTCTTCTGTCTCTCATACTCTCTCTACACATCTTTTCTACTACTTGAGTTCCTGGCCAGACATGATTGTCCCCTGAAAAGATATTAGCATCTCCAGGCAATAGGAATTGCAAAAGTATATTCAGCATTATGTTTTTGCCTTTTGGGGGAAAACACTATTTTCAGAATATTGACACAAACATAAAACTTGGCAAAATTTCCTTGGCTGGTAGAAACAAATAGAAGAGCAGAAGAAAACCTCTTCTACATTTTTGTAATTTTATAATCAGTGGGAGGGGGCTGTATTAGAATCTCTAGAAAGCAACATGAATTAATTATCAAAGGGAAAAAAGAGATGGGTAAACAGTTTCTGTTTACTGGATATGCCCAAATCATCCATTTATCCCCTCATCCATGCTTTCCTTATGCATTTGTTCCTTCATCCACAAGTCTAAGAAGGAATCATGTCTAGTCAAACGTTGTATTCTCAGTGCTTAACACAAATTTTGTATGTTCACTAAATACTTGAACAAATGTTTCATGTCCCCTGTGTTAACAGGGAAGAGTGCTGTGCTTTATCTTGGGTATACAAGATAAAATGGGTGACTCTGACCCTCAAATAGTTAACAAGGTATTATGGACAATAAGCATAGTTGGAATAAATAAAATTCAATGTAAAGCTATAATAAAGGTTTATGTAGAATTCAGTTTCTGTAGAATTCACAGTCTTTCCTCTCAAAGGCTCATATTGAACTTGTGACAAAACTGCCAAGTTTATTCCAAACAATCTTGCTTTTATTTGTAATCAACAGAGTTCAGCCCTTCATATTTTCAAAACTACCTTCTGTGCCTTATTACAGGTTGTAGTGCTCTTTAAAATGTGGGCAGGCAGGATAAGGGGAGTATTTATATGTCTGCATATGCATCACACTATTCAGATAAATTATAAATTCCTTGAATGCAACTACTGTTCATCATAATATGTATATCTAAGACTATGTGGAAGAGAATATTGGTTATAATAGGTATTTGAGCACTGATTTCTAATTCATTTATTGAGTGCAATAAAGTCCATAGATAGAAAGTCTTAAATGTTGCATTTGAAATACTTGGGCACTTGAAGTATTACTGGCATTACACTAATAAATATTTTGTAATTATTAATGGAATGTTCTTGGATAGGGAGCTGTAGGTTATAATAGAAAATTACAAAGGCCTTAATAGTCTACCTAATTTCAGGAAATAGAGCTTTGGGTAATTATCTGCAAAATGGGTTCTGATTTTGGCTTAGATTACAAACCTGCAATGTAACATATGTTATGCCACTAATGTCTTCTCAAATATTCCTGTCATCCAAGTCCATAATATTTGGAGAGTTAGAGGGAATGGTACAATTAAAGGTTATGAACATTGCTGCTCCCTGCAGTCATGGCTGGTTAACTCAGTTAGTTAAAGCATAGAGTTAATAAGGCCAGGGTCAAGAGATTAATATACGTTGTGGTCCAGTTAACTTTCATTCTATTTCTGGCCAAAGACTAAACACCAAATCCTAGCCTGCCAACTCTCAAAGGCATGCTTTGGCTGAGGGACATTGGCTGGGAATATATTGATGCATCAGCAGAAATCAATCTTACTACATAAAAGCAGCTCGGAGTAGATATTCTACTATTATCATCTAAAATGATCCATTTTTGCATCAATTCAAAATTTGTGGAGTACCTATCATCGGTGCAACTCTCTACTAAGCCTTGGGGATATAAAGATGAATGTGCCACTGTGTCTTCTCTGGAAAAGCTCTCACATTTATTTATCTTAAGGATCTGTCTTAGTCCATTCAGGTTGCTATAACAAAATACCCCACTCTAATAGCTTGAAAACAGCAGAAACGTACTATTCAGAGTTTTAGAGACCAGAAATCTGAGATGAGAGACCTAATCCACATGATTAAGAGAAGACCCTTTCCAGGCTGCACACTTGTCGGGTTTTCATAGGCGGGAACAAGCTTGTGAGTTTCAGGGGGTTTCTTTTATAAGAGCACTAATCCCACTCAGTAGTATTTCACCTCATGACCTAATCACCTTCCAAAGGTGACTCTAACACTTGCACATTGAAAATTAAGATTTGAGCATTAAAATCTCAACATATGAATTTGGGGGGGATGCAAGCATTTACAACAAAGCAGACCACAAGTTTTCCAAAGTTAATTATTCTAACTGATAGGAACACTGTGTAATTTTTTCCCCTCTGGTTGATATTTGAACTGTCACTATTTCTGATCTGAATGTCTTACAATATAAACTTTACCCTGTGAAAATATTTTCTCAACACAAATATATAGGTAAATAACATGTAATTTTTAAAGAGTCTATCATAAATTTTGTAAATTTCTTGAAATATTTGAGAAGGCTGACAATAATATTGTAAATTTCTTGCTGCTTAGGAACAAATAAACTCCTTTACTACATGCTTACAAAAGGATCTTTTAAAAAAGATCAATAATTGTGTCAAACTCTTACAATGTATAAGATACAGGTTGGACAACAGGGAGGTATAGACTACAGATTTAGTTTCCCGCTTTTAAAGAGCACCCAAAGCAATACTCAGATCATAAATTTGTGACCATTTAGAATAAATGATATATAAAAACAAGAAAATTTTCATAATTTCAGAATATATTCTACTTGATTATAGTTTAATTATTCATATTTTAAATTAATGACTCATGTTGTTTCTTAAAATATTTGGTATACCCTATAATAGCATTAATCCAATAAGAGAGGAAATAATAGTAGAGAAAGAATGTCTAATATCATTAAACATTAGTATCATTTTTGTCATTGAGAAATGTCATTGTAGGCCATGAGAAGTTAGGAAACATCAGAAAATACAAAGTTTTCATATCAACAAAGAGAAAGAGTGTAAGTTTCTCTCTCTCTCTTTTTTTTTAAAGGTTTATTTTATTTATGCATACAAAAGTCTGGATGTAGGCCAGAGGTGCAGGGGGTGAGAGAATTCACCAGAGGCAGAGAGGGGAGCAGAAAAGGAGGATCAACTGAAATACACTGCTGAGGGGAGAAGTGGGCAAGACAGGAGAGGTCTGCTGTGCTATGTGGGTTAGCTCCCTGGCCGGGATTGAACTCTTGCTTCAGTTGCTGGTGATAGCTTCATAGTGCTGACACTTAAGCCCTTGTGCTTCTAGGAAGGCCCCAGTTTCTCATTTTTTTTCTGGTGCATGATCCTACACTTACTTTAGATCTTAGCATTCAGAGATACTGAATGGCATAATAGTTGTTGTAAGTTAAAATGTGTTTATGGGCTTCCCTGGTGGCGCAGTGGTTAAAGACACAGTAGTATCAAGCTATCCACAGCCCTGGGAGGGAGCTATCCCTGGCCAGGGAGCTAACTCACATGGCAAAGAAGACCTCTTCTGTCTTGCCTGCTGCTCCCTTCAGCAGTGTACTTCAGTCAGTCCGCCTGTTCTGCTCCCCATTCAGTCTGGTGATTCCTCTCACCACCCACACCTCTGGCCTACACCCCAGTTCTTATATGCATAAATTAATAAATCTTTTAAAAATGTCTGTTTCTTGGCATAAGTGATAAAAATGAAGTTTCATATTAAATACCAGTTAAAGAATGTGATTCAACAAGAGACCAAGCTATGGTGACCAACTATATTTCAGTTGATTCTCCTTTTTTGCTCCCCTCTCTGCCTCTGGTGAATCCTCTCCCCCACCCCCCTGCACCTCTGACCTACATCCAGGCTTTTGTATGCATACTTTTTTATGCATACTTTCTGGTAGTAACAGAAAGTATGGCACTTTCTGTTGTTACAAATTTATTAAGGAATAGAACTCTTATTTTTTTGACATGTGTTTAAGTTCCATATTCCTTTATATTTCTCCTAAATATAACTTACTTAGCCAGTTCTTGATAAGAATTTATTGATAAAATGTTAGCCAAGTAGTGTTTTCCTTGTAATCTCAGAGCTTGGAGGCTATAAAATTCTGTGAAATTATGGGATAGCATTGGGAAGATTCTTTAAAATCAGAAAACACTTCCTTCACCTATTTTCTGTTTACTCATGTAAACTAGCTCATATTTCTACCTTTTAGTTTTATTCCTTTTACAAACTTGATGTTTAATAACATCAGCTCTATTTTTCACGCACATTTATGAAGTTGAAGATAAGTAGTAGACTTGTATGATTTTTGTAAGCCACTCACGACATTAAATAAGGTAATATCCTTATAATAAATATAATACTATTGTTAAACTGGATCGATTTGTGTAAAAATTCTCGCTACTCAAGTACTCTATGATTATTGTCTATGTCTGGTTATAAAAATCCATACTTTGTACAAAGTCAAAATTTCAACTGATAGAAAAATATCAACAATAAAAATGTCAATAACTAAGCAACACCAGAGTGGGCTACTAAAATTTGATAGGCCAGAATGGATACTTCTTGTATATTGACCTGAAATGGGAAATATCTGATCAATAAATGCTGTTTTATTGAAAATATACAATGGTTATTTATCTTTTTTATAGGGAATCACCTTTATTAGAAGTCACAGTTAAGAGGGGATGAGAAAAACTTAATGGATTGTGGGTAACAGTTTTTACCAGTCTGAGAACATTATTGTGTCATTACTATGAAAAAAAATTAAAGTCTAAGACTTTTTCTTTTGTAGTATGGCGAAAAAGATATTAGAATAAAAAAGAGCAGCAATAACCTTTTTTGCATTTATACTTTTAAATAAGCTGAAGACATGTTGACAAAATTATATACACTCTAGCAGAAGGTAGCAAGTTCCAATTGTCAGAGCAACATATACATTTAATGGAGTTGCTGAGATTCTAAGTGATGCACAACAATAAGGGTGATGAGTCTGAGGGTGGTATTGCCACCCACACCAGGGATGCAAATAGCACTTCATGTATAAAAATGTTTATTAGGTATAAAAAAATGAGAGAATATGAGGGTGGCTAATAGCATCTGCCACCTTTTGAGATGATTTAAGCCAGTTGACTTTACTGATGCATTTCAAAAACTGAATTCCAATCAACCCTCACTTTTTTACTTTTGTTGGTAGTAATAATTGATTTTAATTCTAAATATTCAAAAATTTTTGGTAGTAATGATTTAATTTTAGATATTCAAACTATAATCCAGTGGTTCACTTTTGAAATAGTGCCAGAGTTATTTCTAGTGGAGAGTAGCTAAAGTTGTCCATTCATGTCTAGGCCATGATGAGGATTTAATGTCCACAGTTGAACAGCAGGCATTTGACATCTATGTGTATATATTTTATGCTGTGTCAGTGACAGGTAGTATTTGTCCACATTATCCACTGAAAACTCTTTAAATGATGAGACAGGTTAAATGTGGTTGAGATTATCATCTTTAAATCTAAACATGGTCAAATCCTAACTCTACCATATCCTAGCCATGTGATCTTTGCCAAATTGCATACTTTCTTTGATTCTACTTACTGCTCAATCAGAAAGCTATCACATGCACACTATAAGGTCATTGTGTATATTAAATAAAATGAAGTTTTTGAATTACACTCTTTGGCAACTGATGCTGTTATTATATAAAGCCTCTAAAATTTTGTTAATTGGCTATGAGATATTTCCAATGCATAAAGGAAGGAGTCATAAATGCAAAGCACATTAAATTTTAAAAGAAATCATTTAATAGTGCTTAATAGAAAGCATGGGAAATATTTCTTTCACTTGGGGAATAGAAAAGATGAAAGTTTGGAAAAATTCAAGTCTCTATATTCCATCTCTTCATCTTTATTTTATCCCCTGTAATCATCCTAGCAAATTAATCATAAATTAACCATAGATATACATTTTTCTGTACTGAAGAAAGATTGATCCTATAGATTGAAGGGTTTATAAAGTTGCTGGCAATATTGATGAGAAAATATATAACTCTTGTTATATTCTCATGTCCTTTGGCAGTCAGTGAACTTTTTGAAAAGTGCAAAAGAGATAAATATTTGCCCACTAGTTGGCAGAAGGCCAGAAAATATATCCAGAAAGTTCAAATTGTTGACTCAGTGAAAAGCATTATTTTCCTGTTAAAGATGAAAAAGTGTCAGTGGCTTAAGTTTTGGGGGAAATACTGCTTAGGAGAGATACCAAACTAATATTTTCAGTCATAAGACGGCTCAGATAATGAATGAGCCTGGATATACAGCAAAAAGAATTGGGGAAATTGTGGTGAATTGGGGAGCACACCTAGAAAGCTTCAAATGAATTATTGTGAAAACTCATCTGCTTGCCTAACAAACATTTTTCCAGGCTAATCATTGCTTGCCTTTGGTTTGTCTCTATCCCCAGCATATCTGATCCTCTGCACATGATGATAATAGCAATAAGAAATCCACACTTCAGCTTCCTCTCTGCCATCTGTTTCAGTGAAGGATGAATAGATGTATTTAGAGGGTTTGTATTTGTGTATTCTTTACTTTATTAAGAACCATCCTTGGAAAAAATATAATATTGAGACACATTAACACACACATACACACACACACATGCCATTCCTCCACGTGGATTGTCTTTGATTGTAGCAGGTACAGATATATAATGAAAATTAAAATTAGTACTAATGGATGAAAAGTGAAGTTACATACTTGTAACTTCTTATATGTTCCCAAAGCCAACAGCATTGGTAGAGAAATATTGTATGAAATCAAAAATTGTATCTATTTTGAACTGCAAACACAACTTCCCACCAATGCTGTACCCATGTGCTGTACCCATAGGCCTGTACCAGGCCTATGTGACCAGATGCTCAAATAACAATTAAAATTTATCTCTGATACCACACCATGTGATTTCCACATTAGAATAACTTGAGCATTCAGTATGCTGGTCTCCACAAATTCTTTGAATTCACACTTTCTCTTTATTATGTTAGTGGCAGATGTATACTATTCAGGTTATTATAGTCTTACAATAGTATAAACATTATATATATATGTATATATATATATAGGACAGGATATATATATATATATGTATATGTATATGGGACAGGTATAAAACACTAAGAATAATTTGCTTTCCCTTACTTAGAATTTCAGATAATTTTTTAAATATTTATTTATTTATACAAGAACGGGGGTACAGGCCAGAGGCATGGTAGGGTGAGAGAATTCACCAGAGACAGAGCAGAACAGGCAGACTGACTGAAAACATTGCTGAGGGGAGCAGCAGTTGAGACAGGAGAGGTCTGCTGCGCCATGTGGGTTGCGCCCTGGCCTGCCGGGAATCAAACCCACATTGCCAGAGGCTATGGACAGCTTCATAGAGCTGCGCTCAACCCGCTGCTCTACTGGGGAGGCTCCAGCGTTTCATATTTTTTGACTGTGACTGAGGCTCAAGAGCAATACCTTGAAATGGTAAATGGTTGCTTTATAAGTTTTCAGGTCAAAGCAGACATTCATTCTGAACAAATAGCTAAAGATAAAGGAAAAAAAGAAGTGGCTTCTATTTGTTTATTTTTAAACCTTTTATCTTGTATCTAGTCAGAACTGACCTAAAACTGTATCTGGAATTATTTACCTGTAAGAAGGCAATGCAAGTCAATACATTCAAGGGCATTTTAGCTAGAAGCTGAAATTAACCTTCAGAACCTTTGCAATCCAGATGTGAGCAGCTCCAAGGCAGCAAGGGGAACAGCTATCACTTAACAGAGCAAAAGGTTTCCTATGACAATCAAAAGTAAACAAGGCAAGGTGATCCTCACCCTCTTTCTTGATGTACCTGAGTCAGTGATTCCTTCTGCTTCGATGAACCAGAATACTTTTAAAAGCATCTTTTACTCTGACAGGAAGTTGGTCTGAAACATGTATCATACAGTAGAAGCTCTTCTATAAAAAAGAGCAGATATACAGTAATTTACAGTGACATACAGTAATATACAGCAGATATACAGTAATATACAGCAAATTAGTAATTTCCTTGCTTTTTATTGTATGTTCACTCAAGAATATGGAAATCTCTAAATACATGATTAAGGATAGTTACACATTTGACAGAATAAAAATAAGGATTTTCTTTTCTTTTCTTTCAAATTTATTTTTATTTATTTATACAAGTACTGGGTACAGTCAGAAGCATGGGAGGGTGAGAGAATTCACCAGAGCCAGAGCGGGGAGCAGAGCAGGCAGAGGGACTGAAGTAAACTACTGAGGGGAGCAGCGGGTGGCAGGAAAGGTCTGCACGCCCTGTGGGACCCTCCTCTGGTGGCTGGGGAGCAGCCGGGGATTGAACTGGCGCTGCAGAGGCTGCCAGCAGCTTCTCAACCCAGTGCTCAACCGCTGCACCACCAGGAAGGCCCAAGGATTTAATTTTCTAATATGACTATGATAGAATTGGATTTGGAAACTAATTTTACATTTTCCTCCTGATCAGAGGTAATTTTATGAGGTCTATTAGTTCAAAGAAAAGCTTGATATTCTAAATGCATTATTTATTTATTAATATATTAACTAGTAAACATTAAAGACTGTCATAAAAATTCTATCTCAGTAGGTCAATGCTTTCTTTGTGATCTAAAAATTTTTATGCATTTAAAAAATTAGAATATCTTCTAAATCTCTAAAAGAATGTTGATGGTATTCCCTACCTTGTTTTAAATTCAACAAACATGTAAGTATATAGTCAGGAACTAAATGAATATAGTATTTAACTATTCCAGCTCACAAAACTTCTTTGTCAGAAATAAAATTTTTGAAAAATTAATATTGAATCCTGCTCATTGCAAATTAAACTAAAAATCTTGGTTGTGTCTCATAAATGAGTCTCTTCAATGTCTCCAATTTTCACTTATAGAAGGATATTTTGGGGAAATAAAAATTCCCACAGATTTTGTATTTTAATGGTTCCAACTATAGGGTTATAGATTCTTTTAGGAAGTATAAGAATATTATATTAAAGCAATCACTATCAAAATTTCAATGCATTCTTTAAAAATATAGAACAGGCGTGCAGACCTCTCCTGCCGCCCTCTGCTCCCCTCAGCAGTGTACTTCAGTCCTTCTGCCTGCTCTGCTCCCCGCTCTGGCTCTGGTGAATTCTCTCACCCTCCCGCGCTTCTGACTGTACCCAGTGCTTGTATAAATAAATAAATAAATCTTAAAAAAATATATATAGAACAGATAGTATTGAAATTCTTTTGGAACCACAAAGGTCCCAAATAGCCAAAGGAATTTTGACAAAATAGAGCAAGAATAATGGCATCATACTTCCAAACCTTGACCTATAGTTATAAGCTCTAATATGCAAAAGAGTAGGTATTGGAACAAGAAGACGCACAGACCAACAGAGTAGAATTGAGAGCCCAGAAACAAACCTATATTTATATGGATAGTTAATCTATGAGAAATGAACCAAGAGTATATGTTGGAGCAAGGAAATTCTCTTTAGTATATGGTGCTGGGAAAACTATACAGTCAGATGCAAAAGAATGAAACTAGACCACTATCTCACCAAACACAAAAAATTAACTCAGAATGGTTAAAGGACTTGGATGTAAGAGTGGAATCCATAAAATGCAAAAAAGAAAACTTAGGCAAACTCTCCATGACATAGGCTTCAGAGATGTCTTAATGGATTTGTCTCTAATAAGGAAAACAAGAGAATAAAAACAACTGTGACTACATCAAACTAAAAATCTTATGCACAGCAAAAGAAACTGACAGTACAAGAGGACACCCCCTGAAAGATAGGAAATATTTGCACATCATACATCCTACAAGGGCTGATATCCAAGGTCTATAAAGAATTATTACAGCTCAACAAAAAAGAAAACAAATAACCCAATTAAAAAAAATGGACAGAAGAGATAAAAAGGCACTTCTCCAAAGAAGACACATAGATGGCCATCATCACTGATCATCAGAGAAATGCATATCAAAGCCACAATGAGATACGCCCTCACACCTGTTAGATGACTGTCAGAACAACTGTCAGCTAGGACTTGTGGAAAAATGAACCATCCTACACTGTGGGTAGCCATGTAGACTTGTCCAGCCTCTATGGAAAACAGTGTGGGTGTTTCTTAAAATGTTAAAACTAAATCTACCATATGACCCATGGATTTCACTCCAACTGTCTACCCAGAGTGCAAAAACAGTAATTTTATGGAATATATGCAATCTTGTGTCCATGATAACACTATTTTTATTTATTTATTTTATTTTTAATTTTTTTCATTTTTATTTATTTTTTTATTATTATTTTTTAATATATATTTTTATTTTTATATTCCCCATACATTGCAACCCCCTTATTTTGACCCCAATCCCTCCCCTCCCCACTTCCCACCCCCCATAGAGTGTCTCTGGTTCATAGTTGTTTGTTTATTTTGATTTTTACTTTCTTATAGTTATTCTTTTTCCTGGTTCCTTATTTAAGTTTTCTAGAGTCCTGCTATGAGTGAGACCATCCGGTATTTTTCTTTTTCTTTCTGGCTTATTTCGCTGAGCATGATCCCTTCCAGCGCCATCCATGTTGCTGCAAATTTTATGTGTTTATCTTTTTTGAATGCTGAGTAATATTCCATGGTGTATATGTACCACATCTTCTTGATCCAGTCATCTATTTTTGGGCATTTGGGTTGTTTCCAAAGCTTAGCTATTGTAAACAGAATAGCACTATTTTAAACAGTCAAAATATAGAAATAATTTAAATGCCCAAAATCAGATGAGTGGGTCAGGAAGATATAGTATATATACACAATGGAATACTACTAAGCCATCAATAAAAGATAAACTCTTGCCATTTGTGACAGCATGGGTGGATCTGAGCAGATTATGCTAAGTGAATTAAACCAGAAAGAGAAAAACATACATCTGATGGTGTCACTTACATGTGGAATATAAAAAAAACAAACAAACAAACAAAAAAGGATAAAAGAAATTCAAACCAATAACAATTACTAGAAATTGAAGTACAGAACTGATACTACCAGTGTGGGAGAGGAAGAGTGGATAATGGGCTATAGGTGTTTTGGTGCTGGCTATGAGGTGGTAATAACACTTGAAGGAGGAGATCCTATACCATTATATCGTAAACCACATTGTAAATCAATGTTACTTCATTTAAACATCTACAAAATAAACATGAGAGACCCCTGAGAACTCTCTAGCCCCATTCAACGTATGAAGACAGCAAAACACAGTCATCTGTAAACCAGGAAGTGGGCTCTCCCAAGAGAATGGATCTGCCAGTGTTTTGATCTTGGACTTCTCAGCTTCTAGAACTATGAGAAATAGGTGCCTGTTATTTATAAAAGAAAAAAGAAAGTAGTAGATGAATATTATCTATTCCTTCCCCAGAAAAAATATATAAATCTATATTAAAATCATAATTTGCATGCAATTTCCAACTGCCCTCATTTTATGAATGCTACATATGGTCCACAAGCCCATAAATGAGAACAGTTTATGAAGGATGAAATATGTTTATTGGAAGAGCTGTTAATTCAAAGCTTTAAAACTTTCTTTTGTAATTTAGTCTTCTTGGGCAGCAGATCATGGATCTCTCTCACTTTTTCAAGTTTTTCTCCTTTGCCAAATGCTTACATTAGCGATCTCGATTCAGGTAGTGCTAAAATTCCCACTAGATCTTAATCTATTAGACATATTGTTTTAATTTCAGAATTTGAGGCACTGAGTTTTATCCTGAGTGAGACTTTTGGCTTCTTGTCAAATGTCACACAAATGCGAATTTTACTACAATGACACACTGACAACTCAATGACTCTCAGTAGTCTAGAAGGAGGCTTAAAAGAAACTAGAAAGAGTGAGTGTAGCAGAACCAACCAATGTAACATTTTCAAACATGTGAAAACAAATTGGGATATAAAAAACTGTCATTCTACTAAAAGGAAGGAAAATGCAATTTGATGAAAGAATACATATATTTAAATATGTTTGAATTTATGATGATTAATATAATTGAAACATTGAATAAATATAACTTGAAATATCTTGTAGTAAAACACCATGATAGGCAAGGGTAATGAAATTCAGACCCACCAAACATCTCTGAGGTTTCCTCATGCTATAAATGCCACAAATATTATCCTCATTATGAAAGAAATTGTGTTATTTTTCTATAAGAAGAAAAAACCCAAAGAATCTTTATGTGACCATTCCAAAGATATATTTAGCATTTTGTAATAAGAGTTTTAAACACTTATTTTTATAAAGCACTCTTTGTCAAGCAATATATATGTTAGAAATTAGCAGTTCCTCCAGTTGTAAAACCTTGACATTGACTATAATTGAGGAGGTTAGTGGCGGTGTGTTCATAAGTATTACCTGTCATATGAAATATGACAGTGCTGTAACTGCAAGACCTTGGGGATCTTGTGTGTTGGCACTGCCATCTGACTGCCTTAGAAACTGCCAGACATTCTTCTTAATGCCTCCGACCCTGAGATAATTAACATGGCCCTAGAGGCTTCTGCCTTTTGCATTTGCACACTTGTTGTTTAATAAGATGTTTGCTGCTAGCTATACTTTGCTCTGATATAAAAAATGTGCCTTTAAGGAGAATGGTACTTCAGTTCATTAAGATTTCTGTTGTTGATGGTACCTTTGTGTATAAGTTGCTTATACATAAATCTCATTGTTTTCTTGAAAATTAAAATAAATTTCCTAATTTTTTTTTTCAATCTTGCATTTGATTCCTATAAATGAATTTCACAATGAGGCACAAATGACCTATCTGAAATACAGGCCTTTGCTTTGACAGTTGTGTTGTATGTCAAGTAGACTAGCAAATGATAAAATAGGAGCCAAAAATAAAAACAAGTTTAAAAGCCTTCAGGGCAGATTTGATGCGATTTTCACTTCTACATTCCCAAGGGCAAAGTCAAGAGTTAAACTGCTACTACTTCTTTTAAGGTAAGAGTTATTGATTTACAATTAGCAATGTGTAGAATTTGCAAGGTTAGTTTGCAAATTCTGTATAACTCTTTTGTAAATAGGGTATAAGAAACAGAAAGGGAAATCTAAAGTGTAATCTCTAATGAAAGAAAGCATAAAATTGCAGTTTACTATTAGCAATCTGCTGTATGTGTTGAGTGTATTTAGGTTCACCAAAACATTAAATGGTTGTGTGTGAACAGTTAAAGGAATTGGAAATGTGGATACAAATTTATATGCACACACATATATTATACTTTTCCCTCCAATTATAGAAGTAATGCAATTCTTTGAAGTATATTTTGAAAGCATTTAAATTATTCAAAGAATAAAATACAAAATTCCCCAGGTACCTAGCTCTAGAGATAATGACCATTAATATTTTTCCATTCTCTTCTCCTCTTCTCTTCTCCTCTGTTCTAACTTTTAAAATTAATATATTTCCATATGAATATTCTTTATGATTTTAATGACTTCAAAATACTATATCAAATTAATATAATTTTAAAAAGTTATGAATTGCTTACTGTAAGATTAATAATCAAAATGAATCAATTACAACTTTAAATGTAGTGCCATTTTATATTAAAGATTATAATATTTCTATAGTTGTCTATATTCTGCAAGAATTAATATTTTTTATCAAATGTGCTAGCAACAGCCATATGGTAAACATTCTATTAAATGTTGAGTGCATTCAGTATTTGTTTCTTATATTAAGAATTTTATTGCTCATTGTTCATGAATTCTACAAATTACAATGTGCTCACTAAACAAAGTTTCACTAATTTCCACATTATTGTACACAACACAGGCATCACTCACATGGAACGTGTATCACAGATACAGATGTGATATTGATACCCTGATTTCAGGTTTTCAGGTCCAGTCTTCCAGTCAGGAATCAATCCCAGGCTGTGGTGGCAGCACTGAACCGCAGATACTAGACCACCACGGGTTGGTGTCTATTGAAGCCACAGCAGGAACTTCTCTGACTCTTAGGCAAGCAAGCAAAAAAGGAAAATTTGTTTAGAGAAATAGATATAAGAAAGCGTTTGTTAAGGAGAAAAGGAATGGGAACAAAGTGGAACTCCTAGGCTTGGGAATCAGGCCAGAGAAGGGCAAGGAAGTAAAAAAGGAATATATACCTTCTTTCCCTAATTATTCTAAAGCCCAATCATCTCTCTGGTTTGTTCTTGGTGGTCTCATTCTGCCTTAATGCCTCTGTGCCCAGAATTAAATCTTGTGTCCCAGCCCTTATCTTAGTGTCCTTTTCTTTATCATCCTTTTTCTTGTTCCAGAAAGCCCTGTTGCCCCTAGTACTGGGGGTGTCTGATTAGTTCTCTTTGGAATTTGTTGCTCTTATATGTGAAGCTTTCCTTATTTCTCCAAGGCTTTTCCTATTTTGTTCTGGCCCTAGAAACTATTAGCTCGCCCTATGACTCAATATGATTCTGTCTATTAGCCAAGCAAGAACAGGAGCTATTTTGTTAATTCCAGGCCTATTGTCTTTTGCCAGGAATGTCCTTTTCAGATGTTTGCTTATTTTAATATAGTACGTTTTCAAATATTGTTACTCAAAGTTCTCCTCATAGGTTTTTCTGACTACAAAATAAAAAAATTAATACACCAAACCTTAGCTATTCTCTGACTCAATATTTTTCATTATAGTGCCTTCAAAGCAGACATTTTATTACAACAGTGTATGTTTAGTTATGTCACCAAGGTATGTAGTAGAATAAACTCTTTTGACTGTAAAACGGTAAACATTTTTATTTTCTTTTTTCTAATCACTGCTTTCAACTCTGTCATTTCCTCTAAAGACCTTTACAATAGATCCTATAACTTTTCTGTCACTTGCATGTATCAATATGTTATCTGTGTGTCCAATACTTGCTTTTTACTTCATAGTTGATACAGGCTAAAATTGTGACCCACGGTTTCTTTAAAGGAAAAGTGGTGATGTGGCAGAGCCTCGTGATGCCTCTTTGTTTCTTTAGGATAGAGGGTAGAGAGGAGAGATAGATAAGGAAGCAGAGTGATGATGGGCAGGGTCCCTGGTTCTGGCCCCATTACATGGAATGGTTCTAATATGAAAATGGTTGCCACAAATGTGTTAACAGTTTCACCTTAGTTACCTCATTTTCTGAAAAATACACAGCTATCCCTTCCCAGACTACAGGTTTTTTTTTTCCTCTTCTCTTTTTAACCTACTTCCTGTGCTTTATTTTTCTTCATAATATATATTTTTATTATTGTTGGTAAGACAGAGTGAGGACTTAAGAGAGTGAATGCTAGAGCCAGACTGCCTAAAATTAAATTTGTCTCCCACTGCTTGCTTCATGATTTGGGAAAGTAACTGAAACTTTCTGAGACTGGTTCCTTGTCTCCAAATTGGGAATAATGACAATACTTACCCTGTAAATTGTTGTTCCTTAACATAAAGCATTGTAGAATAGCACCTGGCAACAGTAAGCATTCAATAAGTGTTAGTTATAATAATATGGATTGGTATTACTTTTTTATACATTTCTTTGTTTAATATCTTCTTGAATTAGAATATAAACTCCTTGGGTGTATTGTTTACTGGTGATTTCTCAGTACCCAGAAATAATTCTTGAACGTTATAGGTGCTTAAGAGATAATTATTGAATAGCTATATGAATAAATAATAAAGGAAGTCATAATAAATGAATGAAGGATATGATGTATGTATAACTTCTCCATGACCAGCCCCTCCTCCTAACAACCAGGTCCAACTGGACCCCTGTTTGTCTACCCAGGCACATAAATTATGCACAACTTATGAATATTTAAAAAATGGTGCAGATGTAGGAATAATAGATTTGAGTTGGTGGACAGGCAAATTTTAAGAAGAATCTTAACATGGATCTTAACCTGGCTATAAGTGGGGATACATTTTGATATTGTAAGGAAGATAAGGATGAAGAAAATAGAAAATGGAAAACCAGTGGTCAGGTGCAAGATCACTCCAAGGTCAACAGGTCAGCAGGTGAGGATGATTTTACGACAGAGAAATTTAGTATAAGAACAGATGTAGAAGACCAGAGATAGGGAATGAGGGTATCTGACTTTATGCTGTTGGCCTTTATTCCTACCCAGACACTCTAGAGGAATGCAGTGCTCTCCTGTTGGTAAAAGTAGCTCAATAAGCTTGAAGACTCCATAAGAGAAGCATGTGTGGTTTACAAATTCCTCAGACTATAGTATCTGTTGGGCAAGAAAAAATAATTGAAACAGGGATTTTTTTTTTGATCAATATAGGAATGAGTATGTCAGAGTTGAGGAAATGGAAAAAGACTGATTAAAAATATATGACTTTAAGAAATTTAGTCATAATTCATTTGGCTAAAGTAAAGTTGTATATTATGTACACTTACACTTAATAAGTTTATTTCTGTTCTTTCAAAATCTTTCAAAGTATATTTTCCAAGCCTCTAGTATCAGAATCATTTGGGAAACTTATTAAAACTATAGATCCCTAGGTCCAACCATATACTGACATAATTTGGATTTCTAAGATACTCAAGTTTCTACATTTTCAGAAATCTCTTCATCTTTTCCAGAATATGCTTTGTTTACTGAAATCCAAGCATGGAGGTCTTTCATTTGTTTCTCTAGTCAGGTAGAGCAGGTCACCCTACATAAATGGGAAACTAATTAATTTGGAAAGCTACATATATATGTATATGTAATAATATACATATATATTTACATATATATAATTTATATTTACTTCCTTTCTGGTAAAGTGCAAGATTAAGTAAATATAAAAAACCTTAATTAGAATCATCACACAACTAAATTATTCATTTTGTCTAATATTATATTGTGTATTTTTATTTTTCTAGTGTATCTTCTGATAATTTTGTATATTTTATTCATGTTCCTATATATTTTTTTAAGATTTATGTATTTATTTATACAAGCACTGGGTACGGTCAGAAGCGCGGGAGGGTGAGAGAATTCACACAGAGCCAGAGCGGGGAGCAGAGCAGGCAGAAGGACCGAAGTACACTGCTGAGGGGAGCAGCGGGCGGCAGGAGAGGTCTGCGCGCCATGCGGGACCCTCCTCTGGTGGCCAGGGAGCAGCCGGGGATCGAACCAGTGCTGCAGATGCTGCGGACAGCTTCACAACCCAGCGCTGAACCTCTGTGCCACTGGGGAAGCCCTAGTCATGTTCCTATTAACCCCTTTTATACTTATCCATTTTATATCTGTCCCCTTTAAAATTATAAATGCAATTATGGCCATTTTCTTTTTTTTTGCATTATATTGTGTATATATTGTATATGGATATTTTAATACATTTTACTATATGTGATTTTTTAAAGTTGTATAATTCACTTTATATTTTTAATATTTTATTTTATATAATTCTACATCATTTTTCATTTTTGCAAAATGTATGTATTTTCGTTTTGGTTATATTCCCCATACAATTGCATCCCCCCCTTATTTTGACCCTAATCCTCCCTCCCCCCCCCACTGCAGTGTGTTTCTGGCCCATAGTTGCTTGTTGGTTTTGCTTTTTACTTTATATTAATTAGTCTTTTTCCTGGTCCCTTATTTAGGTTTTCTAAATTCCTGCTATGAGTGAGACTATCCGGTATTTTTCTTTTTCTTTCTGACTTATTTTGCTGAGCATGATCCCTTCTAGCTCCATCCATGTTGCTGCAAACTGCATGTGTTTATCTTTTTTGACTGCTGGGTAATATTCCATGGTGTATATGTGCCACTTCTTCTTGATCCAGTCATCTACTTTTGGGCATTTGTGTTGTTTCCATAGCTTAGCTATTATAAATAGTGCTGCTATACACATAGGGGTGCAGGTGCCCTTTGGAATTAATGTTTCTCTGTCATTTGGGTAAATACCTAGGAGTGGAATTGCTGGATCATATGGAAGCTCTATCTTTAGTAGGTTGAGGAATCTCCACACAACTCTCCATAGTGTTTGGACCAGTTTGCACTCCCACCAGCAACGCAGGAGAGTTCCTTTTTCTCCACAACCTCGCCAACATTTGTTGTTGCTAGTTTTTTTTAATATGTGCCATTCTCACTGGTGTAAGATGGTATCTCACTGTAGTTTTGATTTGCATTTCCCTGATTACAAGTGATGTTGAACATTTTTTCATATGCCTGTTGGCCATTTGCATTTCCTCTTTG
Source organism: Talpa occidentalis (assembly GCF_014898055.3). NCBI lineage: Eukaryota > Metazoa > Chordata > Mammalia > Eulipotyphla > Talpidae > Talpa > Talpa occidentalis. The sequence goes on from NW_023604295.1 coordinate 23,335,633, forward strand.
GAGAAGTTTCTTTTTAGCTCTTCTGCCCATTTTTTGACTGGGTTATTTTCTTTGTTTTTGTTGAGTCTCATCAGCTCTTTGTAGATTTTTGTGATCAGTCCTTTATTGTGAGTGTTGTGTTCATTTTCAATAGTATAGAATATTAAAAAGATAAAAAAAAATACTACTAATCCATGCTTTCATTAGCTTTGTTTTACAAAATTAGGATCACACAGGACATACTATTCATAGCCTGTGTTTTTTCATGTACTAAATATTAAACTATTCTCTTTGTGTTATATAAATATTTCCTAATAATCCTGTTGATCAGTATCATATTTGATTCTATTCACTTTCAGCTTTCCTTAACTTACTGCTTAACAAGAATAACAGTATATGTATGTAACAAGAGTGACAGTATTTTCAAATAACTTTTATTTTCTCCTGGCCTTAAGTTGCAGCAGCTCCTTGTTTTTCAAATGGGATCCTCATACAGTCATTCACCTGCATGTGCACTTGCTCATTTCCTCATTGCTATTCTCTCTATGTACATTCCATGTGGCAGCAGTTCTAACAAGCTGAAACAGGGGCCCTTGCTCTGGTCTCCTCTAGAGACACTTCTTACACATGGGATAAACAAGACCAAGTGACTCAGTCAGTAAAGAAACAACAATCTCTTTTTTGATTCAAATGATGTGTTACTTAGCAAAAACAAAGGACTAACTGGGTGATGTAATGAAGCTTCAGGAGTGCTGGGGGGGCCTTGTTGTTGAGCTGCTGCTTCCACATTGCAACGGAGCAGTTTATAACCCACACCTGTACTCTAAAGAATGGCGGTTGCTCAGAGAGAAGCCTCATACCTCATGATGAAATGAAAAATGATTTTTTAAAAAAGATTTATTTATTTACACATACAAGAACTGGGGTGCAGACCAGAGATATGGGGGGTGAGAGGATTCACCAGAGACAGGGTGGGGAGCAGAACAGGCAGATCTACTAAAATACATTGCTGAGGGAACAGCGGGAGAGACAGGAGAGGTCTGCTATGCCATGTGGGTTGCTCCTGGCTGGGGTTTAAACTCTTGTTGCAGTGTCTGGTGATAGCTTGATAGCACTGTCTTTAACCCCTGTGCCACCAGGGAGGCCTGAAAAATGATTTCATGACAGCAACCCAGGAAGAGTGAGAGATAGGAAGGAAGTAGCCTTGTGGCATCTCCTCAGAAGCTTCCTCTGTTGACATGATTTCAAGAATCACAGGGAATTCTGCCAAGACTTAGATTTCCTAGGGTTCAGCTTTGCCTATATGACCTGAGTGAAAATGTGCTAGATTACCAGGGAACCCTGGCTAAGTGATCGCCCTACAATTGGGCCCACCTGAATGCCACTGCTCCCCTACTCCAAGACTAAATTCTATGTGTAAACTTGCTCCTGTATTTTGGAGTCTCTTTTCTAGATCTGTTATTTCTAAGAATGGCTGTATGCTAGTGTGCACATGATAGTCCTAGGCAGGGACAAGTAGTGGTGTATTAGTGAGTCTACAAAGTGCTTGGGTGAGCAACTCCGGTATTCTGGTGCATGCAGCAAGACTTTTTAGGCCTCTGGATAGAGCTACCAATTCAGATTCAGAACGTACTAATAAAGATTCTGCTGCCTGGGAGGGGAGAAATTTAAGAAAGGGAGAATTACAAGTAAAAATAAGGCTTTTTTGGCTTTTCTTACTAACCTTGACCCATTGGTTAATGGAGAATGTCAATTCTCATTATAATGAAGAGGCTATTCTGAAAAGAAAGCAGACAGTCCAAAATCTTTAATTTAAATTTTTGCTCAAGCAGAGTTCAGTAAATATCACAATATAAAAACATGAAGTATAATATTTAACTTTTTAAGATATAGTGAAAGGACGCTAAATAAAACTTACATATTATTTTCTTGGAAAAAATATAAAACAATACTTTAATGAATAAAAAATGTTTTTTTTAATAATCAAGGATCTATTGAGTAAATGAACAAGAAAAATTCATTCGTATTTTAGAAAAACTCACCTGAGACATAAGTTTATGGTTTTAACCACATTATTTTGAACAATGCGCCATCTGGTCACAACTTTAACATTTTTCAAAACTTAGGCTTAGACATTTGATAAAATAAAATTTCCTGTGTATCTTTAATGCTAAACATCCATAAAGCTACCACAAAAATTATGCTTTTAGACTAGTCATTCAGTAGTTCTGGCGGTCATTGAAATCAGCAAATAAGTAGCTGTCCCTAAATGCTTTTTTAATTTCACCAACTCCAAATGAAATATATATCAGTTGTTCATAACTAGGGGTTCACATCAGGAACAGATAATTAGTCCCAAACTCTAAGATTAGTAACTCAGAATATCTGGATTTCGAACTTGAAGATTTACCTTCTTGTTAAATTTTACAAAATGGTGACCAAATAACTTATTGTGCAAACTTGGATAATTTTGAAATGAAAAAGGGGGCAATTAATAATTATGTTGGGACAAGAGATGTCAACGGGGCTGGCCAAGCCAGAACATATAAAGATTCTGTCCAAGGATTTTCAAAATATGCTACTTAGAAAAAGGAAAAAATTTTCTTTGCTAAGAAAAATAGTAAACATTATTTTCAAGAAAGAAAAAAGGTTTTCCTTTACACAGATATCTTATGATTGATAATTTTTAAAAATACATAAAGCTCTTAAAACTTGGCATATTTTTAGGTAGAGAGTTTTAATTGAATATCATGAATCACATAACTTGCTCTTCTACTTTGTATTCTTTGCAGTATTTTGACCCTTATAATTTTGCTAGTTTTAAACTTGCTTCAGAGGTGTTTACTGAGTACCAAGAGTTTAGCAGAAAGCAGGAAAACTATATTCCATTTTCCCATAACACTTTAATTTAAATCAACCTGACTTTGGCATACACATGCTTTCTTGTCTTTCATTCATTTATTCATGTATTCTTTCATTCCTTTTGTTTTACAGTTGAGTAAATTTGTACAAGATTATATCTAACACTCTACTATAAGTATAGACTTGTTAATTTTGCTTTACATAACTCCATAGATCTCATAAAAGATGCAAATATGTGTATGCATGCAAACACACACAAAACCTTCCACTTCCACTTAGATCGCTATGACCTTGTATCTATCTGCCTATTTAACATTGCTATTAGCTTGTTTCAAATACTCCTGATTCAACATATCTAAACCTGAATTTGTAATTACTTCTTTCCAAATTGCTCCTCTCCCAGTGTACAATTTTTAATAAATTAGCCTAATTTCCATCCAAATACCCAAACCTCAAAAACATATTAAGTAGTGGAATAATGTCATTACTGTTTCACTCCCAAATGATCTATAAACCTCACAGAATAAGACATTACTTGTTTTGTTTTTTTCCTGATTATATTCCAGTATTTATCATTGTGCTTGGTATGAAACAGACAGTTTGTGGGATAAAGGACAAGACATGTAATTTCACCTGCCCTAATACATTTCTATCAATAACCTTATGTTGTTATTTCTACCACACCATTTCCTAACTGTGTCAGTGTGGTATAGAGATAAATGCTCCAGACTAGAAGTCACAAGACTTGTTATGTTCTTGCCTTCTGCCCCACCTCAACCCCTCCTTCTTAACTTGGTGGAGTTTTCTCTGAGTATAATTTTATTCTTCTTTAGCAATAGTAATCCTTTCCCCAACTACCATAGTGTATTATTTTAAGGATCAATTGGGATAATAAATTGGAAAATTTTGTTAACTCTGATGTTACATATAAAAGATAAAGCCATTCATTTATAAAATCTTTTATCATACTTTCATAGGCAAGTCCATAACATAATATTCAGTCTTCACACGCCTTCTGTTTTTTAAGGATATATAATATTAATTCTTTGATAATATATGCATAACCCCATATTAAAAATATGCATCAATTCCCTTCCTAGAAAATATTCATGCTTGGGCACACACCAAGGTACTGTAGATATGGCATCTGAATGTCACTGCATATTTACAATACATTTCTGTTCATTCTCTTTACTGCCTTAATTTTTCTATCAGTCTGAAAAGTTGCTTTTTATTCATGCCATGTCCTTATTTTCTGAAACTACCTCTTAAAATACATTATTATTGATATTTTGCATATCATTTATATAGCACTTTTCAGGCTGAAAATTCACTTTTTGTGTTGATGCTGTTTTTGAAGTCCAGTGTATGGAAAATGTTATTATTACCAACATCTTAGAGTCCATTCTTTTCTACTTCTTCCAGTCCATTCTTTGGCAAATCTCACTTGGCACAATGCATGCAGTATAATTAATACCTCTACAGATACTCTAAATATTAACTAATATACAAAGCTTTGAGTTTTTGGAAATTTGGTTAAGATCTTTAGAAGTCAATATCATGGTCAAAGCAACCATTGTTTAATTGGTCCTAGTAATCCTCTGTTCATGGATGACATTCAGGCAAATATTCTTTTAAAATACAGAGATAAGTATATTTAGAAACATAGCTTCCAGGTGTTTCCTTTACATATTAGACACTCCCCTCATTGCTTTTGAATTTTATGTGCAAATGTAGGCTTTAGAGTTACATATAAGCCTGATAGTAAGGAATGTATTATATTTTCATAGTTGATTCAAAGAGGAATTTTTTTATCTATCATAGACTCATGATAAAGTTGAGAAAAATAGAATGCACTGATTGTCCTTCATTTCCCGTATGAGATCATTTTGAGGTTCTTGTTATCTCTGTTCCTACCTCATATTTGCTCTACTGTTCACATCATAAATGTACTTCTTAACAATCTCATCTGCCTTATATATTGCAGGAAGATACTGAAACTGCTCAATGTAACTCATGAGATCGGAGAGTTGTGGAGCAGTAATATCAAACCAAATTAAAACATTCATGGGCTCTCATGTAATCTTAAACTGAAAATTGAGCTGCATGTCTTTGTCACAGAATTTTTAGGATACAAAATCTGACATATTTGATTATTATGAAGGGATAAAATTCCAGTTTCAGTTACATCAAATTGGCAAGTAGATTATTGAGAGTTAAAGGAATGTACCCATTTTGTGATAACTTTAGATATTTCTAGTTTCTATGAATACTCTAATGTAAATTTAGATGGTGTCCCTCTTCTGTTACTTTATGGATATATTTAATCAAATTGTATTGCTACTTTAAGATTATCATAAACACTGTATATGATTTGGGGTGAAGGCTTCAAATGTAAGTTAGCAAACCATGCAAACATGAAAGCATCCGTAATCCTACATTGTAGTCCAACAGGCTATCTCCCAACTTTGGTCCCCAACTCCCAACCTCCTGTCTTAGAGCCTAAGTTCTACAGTCATATTTCTAGGGTTTGGGGGGTTTGGTTTTATCTATTATTTGTTTTGTTTCTTTATATTTCATGTAACTTTGGTCCCCAACTCCCATCCTCCTATCTGAGAGCCTAAATTCTAAAGTTGTATTTGTAGGGTTTATTTGGTTTGATTTTATCTGTTATTTGTTTTGTTTCTTTATATTCCATGTATGAATTAAATCATTCAAACATCAAACAAACATCGAAATATATAAAGCAACTATTATCAAACCTAAAATGAGACATTGATAACATCACATTATTAGTTGGGGACATCATCATCTTACTTACTTATATAATTTAAGCAATCGACCTGAAAGAAAATCAACAAGGATACAACAGATTTAAATGAGGAATTAAATCACATGGGCTTGATAGGCTGAACCCCCCAAACTAAGTACATATTATTCTCAAGTATACATGAAACATTATTGAGGATAGACCATAGGTTGGCACACAAACAGGTGTTAATAAATTCATAAAATTAGAATATAAGCTATATTCTCTGATTACAATTATTTCAAACTAGAAATTATCCATAAAATACCCTGGTGATAACTGCACAACTTTGTGTATATAAAACTGACAATTTGTACACCTTAAGTTGGTAATTTTAAGGTTTATGAATTATAAAATTATATCTGTAATTATTTAAATTTGTGGCAAACTCTGTCAAATTGAAAGTGTGAAAAGGATAAAAAGGTAGGAAAGTCAACTGAGACATAATAATTTCAAGGGAATGGAGAATATTATGGTGGAAATGACAGCACAAACCAGACTGCAGTTATTCTATTTCCTCCTGGGAAGAGAGGAGAGACCTAGTTGTCTCAAATGGAATTTCATTGCTTTTGTATTTTCCATAATTTCACTGGGACTTTGAGGAGTGTAGACACATATATTTATTCTGCTATCTTTACATAAATCTATTCTGATTTTGAAAATGTTGTTTTGGATTAAGTGAAGAGGCGAAAACTTCACTTGTACTTCTGTTGAGATTGAATATTGCCCATGTGTAAGTTTTCTAATTGTGTTTTTGTGAATTATCTGTTTTGAGTGAAGTTTTCATTTACTGTATTGAATTCTTCAGTCTTAGATTCATTGGAAATTTTGACATATGGAAATTACCTTTTGTTCATATGCTTTATCATAGTATTTTATCTAATTTGTTTGACTTTCAATTTTGGCAACTGTTTTTTGACATATAGAAAAGTTAAATTTTGATTTACCAAATATAGTGTTATTGCTATTCTAGTCTGTATTTTATGTTTCATATATATATATGAAATATATATATATTTATATATATATATATTTATATAAATATATATATATATTTATATATAAATATATATATATATATATTTCTACATTTTCTCATGTGGGTTATTTTTAAATACAAATATTTTAATCATATTATATACAAAGCTTTTTAATCCAGCTGAAATTTATGTTCATGATTTTTATAAATTAAGTGCTTAGCCTGGCTATTTTTAAGACTTGTGGTGTTACTAAACAGCTTTATAGCTTTTATTTGTTAAATAGATATCTCACTCATTTTTTAAGTTTCAAGAAATTTATCAAGGTACCACAACTTTTTTCTTATTCCATATCCATATAGCTTTATTTAACAAAATTAAAGATTCTGTGAATTATTTTTACCTTTTAATTCACCCATGTTAAATTGATTTTGTAAAAATCAAAAAATGTGTCTATTTCCTTCAGCACTGTGGCAATAGTTGCTTTTCAGTAAGGGACTTTAGAAGTTAAGTTTCTTCTTTTTTCTTCTCTTGTTCGGGTATGTATTAATTTTGTTCTTCAAATATATATTGAGAATCCACTTTAATGCAAGCTATCACACCCACAGGATTTCTTGATTTTGAGACCTCACTTTGGAAAAATGCTGTCTTTTAAAAATGGTGACATATGTAAATATGCCACTTCTTCCCTGAAAAATCTACAATAAATAAAATATTAAAATTTGTCCATTTACCCAAACTTACTAAAATATATGATTTTAGTAGAATCTTCAGCATGTTTTTTTTCCTTTTAATATTCTATAAAATGATATAGATCAAAGAATGAAATTACCTGGCACAATTTCATATGATGAAAGCGTAGGTGAAATGCTCTGGCATTTTACAAACAGACTATCCCCATTCCTGTATCTGATATTCACCTTTCATGTATTCACAACTGGCAAATGCCTCATTTTAAATAACACATTTGTGTGTGACCTTTTAAGAAAATTACCAATGTCTTTGTTTAGAGTGCAGAGGGCATGGATTTCACAGAGCATTTCCCACTAAATGGAGTATATTACTCCAATATCATGGCTGTGTTGTCAGGAAGTGGCACTTCATTAAGAAAATGTGACCTTTAGAATATTCTTCCAACCTTTTACTATGTCTTTGGTAGTGGGATTTGTTCTTTAATTTCTGTGGCTTTTTGATAAGTTGGAAATAAAAGTAAACGAAAGCTCTATTCTTTATTTCCCTTAAACTATATATTGTGTGGGTTTCCCCCCTTAAAATGGAAAAAAAAAAGTTAGATAAAGGAGTTGTGTTCAAACTAGGGATTATCTGGGAAGAAACTGTCTTTAAGAGTTAAATAGGTATGCGTTTAGTCGGCATGTGTGTTTATTGTAGAATGGGGGAAAATGGCTCTATAGATACAAGTCAAGAGTGTTATTTTGTCTAGTGTATTTTAAAAACAGTCGAGAGTGGTTCTCAAACCTTTTATCTCATTTCATGACAGTGAGATATTTTTGGTATTATATAATATATTATATATATTATATTCAAATTATACTTTTAAGTGGTAACGAAAAGTTGTTTTTTCATTCAAAGCCTTCATTGAAACTAGAGATTAAACTTTTAAAACCACTTTTATGGTGGAGTCAAAGTTGGCTATTTACTAGAAAGTGGAAAAGAGACGACTTTGTTGGGTAGGCCAGAAGTGGTATTTCTTATGAACAATCTATGTGTCACTTGGTTTATTTACAGGATCAACTTTTATGAATATTATTGAATCATTTACTTAAGTATCTTGAAATTTATCTCTAGCCAGTATGGTTTCTACTTAATTTGTAGACAGTCTTATATGCCAGAGCATGTATTTCTAAATCACATCTTTGACAATTGCAGCATTGAGATTACCTTTGTGATATATTTAAAGTAGGGCAGTTTTTTGTAAAATGATAAAACCAGATGGTGACAAGTAAGCTGAATAGTACTGGTTCTTCCACTAGATATTGTGACCTTTGCTAAACATGGGGCTTCCCAAGCTTTAGTTTCTCTATTAGAAATAGCAGGTTGTACTAAAATGCACGTGCTAAGGGGAGCAGCAGGTGAGAGAGGAAAGATCTGCTAGGCCATATATGGGTTAGCTCCCTGGCCAGGGATCAAACTTGGTCTGTAGTGGTGGGTGATAGTGCTGAGACTTACCCCCAGGCCACTAGGGAGGCCTCTGATTATAATTTTTAGAATTTTGAACAATAATTTTTTTGAGTTGTTGGTTTACAATGTTGTGTGTCTTAGAGGTCTAAGTTCACACCTCTTGAGAAATATTAACCAAACCATATCCATTATCAAAGTACCAATAATCTTATAGCACATGCTATTGGACTCCTCTAACCTTTGATTTCCACCCTGCATCTCCCTTTCCCATTGTTAGCCACAGTTCTGTAGTTAGATTCTATGGATTTATTTTCATTGGGTTTTAAGTGTTCTTTTGGTTTGTTTCTTTATATTCCACATATGAGTAAAACCATGTGGTATTTGTCCTTCTGCTTCTGACTTATGCCGCTTAGCATAATTCCCTCTATTTTCATCAATGCAGTAGCAAATGGCAAGATTCAAGTGTTTTTATTGCTGAGTAGTATTCCAGTGTATAGAGATATACCCTATTTTCTTTATACCTTCTATTGTTGGACATTTAGGTTGTTTCCATAACTTGTCTGTTATAAATTGTTCTATAATGCAAAAAGTACTGCATATATCTTATTGTGTTAGTGGGATATTCTTCAGATTAGTACCTAGACGTGAAATTGGTGGACCACATGGTAGCTCTATTTTTAATATTTTATAAAACCCCCAAACTGTGTCAAGGGAGCTAAGAAGTCTACATTTTCACCATGAAATTAAGATTTAGCAGAAGCCTAAGAGGAAATATATTTATTATGAATTAGTAAAACTAGCAATATTGAGGAAAACAGATTTTGGGTCAGTACGAAATAGCTTCCAACCTATGACAACATTTGGAATTCTGCTAATTGAGGATGGGATATCTCATATGATCCATATAGTTCCCCCCAACTGTGTTAGGATTTCTCAGAGAAACAGGAGAGAGAGGGAGAGGGGGAGACAAACAGGGGGGAGGGGAAGAGGGAGAGAGAGAGAGAGAGAGAGAGAACCTATGAAATTATGAAGATAGGCAAGTTCCAAGATCTGTAGAACCAATCTGCAAGCTGTAAACTCTAGAGATCCAATGATGTATTATTTTCAGTTCAAAGAATGGGAGATTTCAGACCCAGGAAGATCTGTGTTTCATTTCAAGTCCAAAGGCAAGAACAGCTGGTGTTTCGCTTAGAAGGCCATGAATCAGGAAGAATTGTATTATTTAAGGAAAGGTCATCTTTTTTGATCTATTCTGGCCTTCAACTGATTGGATGAGTTTTACTCACATTGGGGAGGGCAATCTGCCTTGTTCATTCTACTTATTTAAATATTAGTATTATCCAAAAACATCTTCACAGAAACACCCAGAAAAATGTTTCACCAAATATCTGGGCAGCTTGTTGCTCAATAAAGTTGACCCACAACTTTACATGGCCTGCAGTGGATAATTCTTCATGGTATATTACTTTAATATTGCTGTATAACAAGTCACTGCAAACATAGTGGATTGAAATAATACATATATAATATCTTAGTTTGTAAGAGTCAAGAATCCAGGTATAGCTTTACATAGTCCACCACTCTGTTTCAAATGACTCCAGTGAGATCAGCCAGACTACATTGCTTTCTGGAGTGTGTAACCCTCTAGAGATGGCTGTTGTAATATTAGTTCCTCATGTTTATAGTAGTTCTCAGCTTCTTAAGGTCACCGAAGTTCTCTGCTCCAAGGCCTCTCCCTAGATAGTTAATGTCACAGCAGCCAATTTCTTCCACATCAATAGAAGAGGTTCTCACTCCTGTCAGCAAAGATAGTCTTAAATAATACAACCTAATCATGAGAGTTATTTTTGTCATACTATTTTCAGAAGTTAGTTACATTCATGAAAACAAGATTTCATGAAAGGATGGAAACTAGGATGTAAAAAAACTTTGGGGTCTTTCTAAATTCTATCTACTATAGGTGTTTTTAGAACTGACTTTTAAATTACAGTGAAAACTTGATTGTGACTTTCAGATATCCACTTGACTCCAAAGCTTTATAAGGACCAGCTGAAAAATCAAAGAGGAAGTTGACAAAGGAAATGGTTTTCATTTCTAATTATAGTTAATAGTGGCTACTTTGACACTGGCTACTTTGAAATAGTGATAATATAACATTAAGGTCACGGGAGATTATTTCTCATTAAGATACTACTCATTCAAATATGACAGAATTGGGCAAAGTTCTCATATTCCAGATTCCATCTATTAGGGAAAATGAAAAGGTAGAAAATAATAAACCCAAAATACAAATGTGGTAAAGTTTTGATGATGTTATCGTTTTTATAGTCATTATCAGCCTGGCAAAGGTTCCTAAAATAACAATCCCAACATTCAATTTACTAATACAGAGTAGTGTTTATTTGAAGAGTCAGGACAACTCTGAAGGTATTTTTACAAATCAAAATTAATAGAATATTCTAGTACTTTTCCCCACATCTCTGCTGCCAAATTTTCAAATATCTTCATGGTAGAGCCAGTATCTCAGAAAATTCTAGTGCTGTCATACTCTCTGTATTTTCCCTGACTTCCTTCACAACTCTTATCCTATTGACAATTTGTAACCCCTGTACCATCTGGGGAACAGACTGTTGGCTGCCAAGTAGCCTCATTAACATTCCCCTCTAGGAACTCTTGCTGTTTAATTAGGCTGTCTGCTGGATTCAGGCAGTGAGAGCCTTAGGTTGCTGTGTAACAAATCCATGACTCCATGCATTCAGATGTCAAGGTCACTAAAATTTCTGCTTATACTTAATACAAGAAAGGGAATTCAGACTGTTGGCAGCTAAATCCAAATTATCAGTGACTTCACCTAAAAGGGATTTTCCATAGATAATTGAGACGCTAAGCTATCCCCCATTGAATTCACAGCTGCCACTTCTGTGTTGTTTGACAATGTTCTAACCCGTAGGCCATCAGGTCTGTCTTTCAGGCCAACCTTCTTGTCAAAACTAGTCAATAGTGTTTGTGGAGTACTACCTAAACCCATTTCTTAGATTCCTATATGTCCCACAATTAAATGCATCTGATTAATTAACTTCTGTAATGGCAGATTGTTGAAAGTGTTATAGCATTCCAGACATACTTAATTTAAGTGGAACAATGATATCCTTTTAAATGCCAAATTGGTGAAGTTTTATTTTAGGAAATATATTTCTCAATTTAATAATTTGGTTAATGCTGAATAAATATTTTCTAAATATCATTAGTATGAAAAAAAGTGAAAACAGTTATTTTGCAAAATGTTTCAGCTCAGTTTTCCATATTTAGGGATAGAATCACCAATGGGGCAACCAATTCTAGTACTTTTTAGCTAAATTTTCACTCATCTACTAATTCATTTGTCATCTACTAACTCTTTCATTTGCTCCCCTCAACAGTATATTTTAGTAGATCTGCCTGTTCTGCTTCCCACTCTGTCTCTGGTGAATCCTCTTACCTCCCTGCATCTCTGGCTTACATCCCAGCTCTTGTATGCATAAGTAAGTAAATCTTTTTTAAAAAAAAATCTAGGTATTATAGTTGGTAGCTAAGTTATATCAGCTATTACATTAACTGTATTATAATAGCTATAATATACTAGCTTATATTAGCTATAAGATAAATGTACTAGAACAAAATCTGGGAGTCAAGCTGAACCACACATTGGAATACTACAAAGAAAGGTGTTAAAAAAGACATCATATTTTGGAGTCTTACACATAGTTTTTAGTCATCAACCAGTTTTATTTTTGATTTGGGAGTTTAAAATATGTAAGAAGGGAGAACAGGACAATAGAGCTCATTAAAATGCTGGAAAATATTACCAATGAGTAAAGCATAAATAAATCAGAATTAGTTCATCTACAGATGAAAAAATCTAATGATCTGTTCATAAGTCAATAATAATATTAAGCAGCAGGGAATGTGGGAATGTGTTTTGCAAGCAGGATTGTGATCAGCTGGTCTTAGTATTTAGTGAAAATAAAACATGGGAGAATAAATCTGAACTGGAATTTTACAGAGGGAGATATTCTATGTATCACAGATGTTCATTACTAAATTTTATGCTTTCCTGTTTAAAGTCCTCACTCATAAACACCTCAAATAAAGGCTTATGTTTTCCTCTTGGGGCTTCTCACAGTGGTGGCAATAGGAATGGGCTATATGAGACTGTTCCTTATATAGGGAAAGTGAAATTGAGAGAAAAGCATGATGTTAGTAGTGCTCATGTTTGAATGAAGAGACATCTAAGCTTTGGACCTTTTATCAGTCTTTGCAAATAGAGATGATGGCCTTGTCTTTCTTTCATTTTCCACACGTATGAAATCAAATTGGTAATTAAATTTAATTTGGCCAATTATGCAAAAATATTTTTTAAAAAACCACAAGATTGTACATTGTAGTAAAACCATGAACTAGTGCTTGTGTTACTGAGCCTGTTTTAGCCATTCCTCAGTTGTACTAATGAAAGCCTCCATTAAAGGAGATATGTAGATGCACTTGGGTAAATATAGAATTCTCCAACTGGATTCAAACAGATGGGATTTAACCACGACTTGCACTCATACATCACGATAACAGAGAAGCAAGAGCACAGGTGCCAGAGAGGCACAGAAGTTTCTTGGTAAGTTTAAGGGGCAAAAAAAAGAAAAAAAGTATTTATTTCCTTCTATTTGACAATGAAAGTTAATTATTGTTAGAATAGTAAAAGGGATGGTGTTGTGTTAAATTTGATTGAATAGAGAATAGACATTGAGTACTTTGAATCTTTTCAATTTAGCCTCACTTTTTGGATGAGGTAATAGAAATGGCAACTTCATCCTGAAGAAAAACTGCAGGAGTTTGTTTTGGTTACAAAATGTACTTTTGCCATCCTGACAGGATTATTGATAGAGAAAGAAGCTCAAGGTCATAGGCCTTGGCGTCTTGTTCATTCTATGGTAATCTTATTTCTGGAGATTGTTGGCTCAGCTAGTTCTTAGCTAGATGTTGGGAAGATAAATTTGAACTTGGGCTTGTGACACCACTTAACTTGTAATAATGATTGTTATCAGTGTCTCACCATCCCGTTTGGAGGGCAGGAAGTTTGGCTATGTCTGTATTTTTTCTTCCAACTGTGAATGACATTTGAAATGCCCAGCTATTTCTCCCAAAGGGGTGGCTAGGAATTACTACTATCATAGAACTGTACATACATTTTTATTATTAGGACAAGAAAATGCTATTGAACCATTTCTCTCAAATTTTAATGGAACTAGTTTTTTATTTTATTTCATAGACCTAATCCTAGACAATAATTTGATAGTTGTCCAGTTCCCCCTTTTTTTTCAATCTAGGCAACTCAGTTTGTTAACTAAAGAACTTTTTAGCTTCATAATTAAAAATCTATTTCTTTGAAATGATTTTATTTCTACTTACACTTCTGAGAACTTTGTTACAAAGGGTATGATTTTTGTCAAAGTAGTATAAATGTACAGTATGAGAAAGTAAGCTACCAGGTGAGACTTCAGGGGGAGGAGATAATGGAAATATAAAACAAAGTTAGTTTGTTTTTGAAGAGTTTGTTCCTCAAGCTTTTTAGCAGTTTAAAACAAATAGCTCTAAGACAAGATCTTCTATATTATGCAACTATCTAACAAGCTTATCTAAATCAACACAAATTTATAATGATACCACTTTAAAAAAATTTTTTAAACTAATGAGTGAATCAAATGTTTTCAAAACTCTCAGTCCTACTCAGTTACTCCTTGATGTCTCAACAGCTCAGCTACTGTTTAATAATCAAAACTTCTTGACTGTTAAACCAGCATGAAGGTCAGAACCCCTGCATACTCAGCAGCTAATATCACCCCAAGATGCACCACATCTCTTCCCCCTGAAATTGTTTGGGTCTTTCATAAACTTTGTTTAGAGAAAGGAATCAACAACAAAAAAATCAGATTATGAAGTTGTGTTTTAAGATGGTGCTGTTGTTGGAATTAGGTTAGAGATAAAAACTTTGCATCATTCAAAAATACTTAAACTTGGGCCTCCCCGGTGGCGCAGCAGTTGAGCGCTGGGTTGTGAAGCTGCCCGTGGCCTCTGCGGCGCCAGTTCGATCCCCGGCTGCTCCCCGGCCACCAGAGGAGGGTCCCACATGGTGCGCAGACCTCTCCTGCCGCCTGCTGCTGCCCTCAGCAGTGTACTTCGGTCCTTCTGCCTGCTCTGCTCCCTGCTCTGGCTCTGGTGAATTCTCTCACCCTCCTGCGCTTCTGACTGTACCCAGTGCATGTATAAACGAACAAGCAAACAAACAAATAAATAAATAAATAAAACATGCCTCTATAAAAAAAAAAAAAATTTTCAAAAATACTTAAACTTGAGGAAAAGGAGAACAAAAATATTACTTCAAACAATGTAGTTTCTGATCCACAAACATATTAAGAAATCAAATTAATTTCTCTAAGGTCCATGTTCAGAATATGCTATTTTCAGTGGTATCAGTGAGCAAACATCTCATAGTCAGAAGGCAAAGATGTACGCAGGTTTAGGGAAAGAATCCCAGGGTTAGCACCAGGGAGCTTTTGCTGCCCTGTGCCTTGAGGGCTGGGGAAAAATAGTGCATTACTTAGAAAGGAGAGAGTTGTATAGAGGACATTAGTGAAGGTGCTGTGACCTTCAGTGAAGGGACAATGCCAAAATGCTGTGACTTGTCATGCAGGAGCCAAGGAATAACTTCTCGGATCCCCACTCTTCCTGCCCAATGATCTCCTATGCTACTTCTATTGGCCAAACCCAACAAAAAGCCAGAGAGCGATGGCGCTTGCAGAGGTAACCTGTGTATATAGATCAGTCTCTCTTCTCTAGGTGTAGAGTGTGGAAGGGAAAGGTGAAGTAACAATCTGGAAAGCCAATGAAAATTCTGGTATAAACCTTCCTGTTGCAGCTGCATTTATAAAACTCTAAACTGGCTCCACTTCAAGTATATGGAAACCTTTTGTTACTTTAGGAATATGATTTAATAATATATAGTATGGAAAAAGCAGTTCAGGTAATTATTGATTTAAAGATAACTTTCCAACACTTAAACTATATATTAACAATTAATGTTGTAGTGAGATGTGAAAATAAAGTTATAAATCTTCTAATCAGTATTTAACAACATGGGAAAGTCATTATGAAGGCAGGTAGGAAACCTGGGAATTCAGGTGACTTTGATGTCATAGTTGAATTTGAATCCAGATAGCAAGATGACTACTGTAATTACTAGTTGTGTAATATGTATGTAAAAATTACTTAAGTAATTTACTTAATCACTCAGCACTGTGCTGCCAGAGGGACTCACATGCATAGGTGCTGAATAACCTTGTGCTATTATTGTTATGAGAACTTCCTTTTTGAAGTCTAATTATAAATCACAGAGATTGCCAATAATAGCCATTTTAGTATGCCATTGAGTCTTATAATCTTGCTTTAAAAATGTTAATGTGTATTATTAGACTCTTTAGAATAAAAAACTAAGTGAGTGAATCTACATGGAATTTACAAAGGGGTACTTTTGTTGGATATTTATGATCAGATCCACATCCACTGACATTCATTAAAATATTCCAAAAGACACATGAGGTATGGGAAATCCCAGTTTAAATGGATTGCTCCTTAACAGACCCATCCCCAAGTCCAGTGCAAATCTATGTAATCCAAATCATTTTAGACACTGGTTCATGTTTGCAGCAAGGAATGTAAGAACAGGTGTCATTAGTGACGTTTTCAACATATGATAAGCTCTTTCAATGCAGCTGGCTGCAGCCCTTGTCAGAGGTCATAGAGACAAAAAGACATAGAGTCTGAGATGGCTTTGTGCTTCAAAGCACATTCAGAAAACAGCACCGTTATCAACCACATTCCCTGTACCAGAGAAAAATGGTGCCTTTTTTTTTTTTTAAATCAGTAATGTAGAGTGAATTGAAAGTAGAATCTGAATTAGTTATGCAAGTATTCACACGGCAGAGAGCAACAGACAAATAATGTGATAAATCAAGGTCAGAAACCTCTACACTGCCACGTGTGGTCTCAATATGCTATCAAGCTCCATATCCAAGTGAAGGCATCTGCAGTGTAACAGAATATACCTTGAGAAATATCCAAGCTTAGCCCTTTCAGCTTCTATTTAAACCTCACTCCTGAGAAAGAATGGAATTTCTGAATTGTAGCCATTCTGTAATGACTGAAACAGAATGGCTGTTCTACCACTCCTCTGACTGGGCCATGAAGGAGAAAGCACAAAGTGACAGTCTTCACAAAGAAACAGTGATGTTGCAGCCACCCTAAGGAGAGAGTCAGTTTAGCTACTAACTTCCCTGAGGAGTCTTTCTGGACTCCTAAACCTGGGTTCAGCTGCTCTCCTAATAACCCACCATCCCTGCACTTCCATATAAATAGCATGCTGTGCTGAGTATCCTTATTCTTCCAAATTGTGCATTAGACTGAATGTTCTATGAAGACAGGGACCTCTGTCTCCTTGTGTTTTACCCAGTGCCTTGCACTGCACTAAGTACATGTTCAGTACACATGAACTGAACAGAAGAAAACCAAAATATTTGTAGCTAAAAAAAAAGGGGGGGGGGGAAGAACAAGTTGGAGCTTTTATAGTTCTGCCCATTTTATCCTAATTGGTTTTTGGTGAGGTAGAAGTATTCCTTTGTTAGTTTGGATGCACTTCCTGAAAGTTATTGGTAATAAATGTTTGCTTTCAGAACGGCCTCGTGGGTATGGAGTTAAGTCAGACTCTTTAGAGTGAAAAACTAAGGAATTGTGTCCAGACCAGTATATGACATTATTCTTAATTCATGCCCCTTGCAAATACTTGGTCAGTCTTTTCACTATATAGCTGCAATCTTATAAGAACAAATGAGAGACTGTGTAGAAGCACAGCTGTAGGCAGCCAGGCTGGACCCACAGAAGAGCCAAATGCCCTCCTGGGAGCTGTGTTGTCATTTAACAAGAATCAAAAATCAAAAGGAAGTTAGCTTGGATAGAGTAAATCTTTATGAATATTGAGATCCGTTTCCATCATAATTTTATTTTTTTTTAATTCATTTATGTATACAAGACCTGGGGTACAGGCCAAAGGTGTGGGTGGTGAGAGGATTCACTAGAGACAGAGTGGGGAATAGAACAGGCAGATTGACTGAAATACACTGCTGAGGGGAGTAGTGGTCTGCTTGTGCCATGTGGGTTGCTCCCTGGCCGGCCAGGGATTGAACTCGTGCTGCAGAGGCTGAAGACTGCTTCATAGTGCTGTGCCTAACCCCTTGCGCCAACAGAGAGACTGTAAACAGTGTTCAGTATTGAATCCTCCGTTTACTGAATCCTCAGTCTTGCTGTTATCAGTGGGGAAGAAAGATCCTGATACAAATGTGCTGACAGATCTTGATAGAAATGTGCTGACATTTTCCTCACCTTGTCAAATGCATACTTGCACTCTCAACTCTTCAAAGCAGTAGGTATTTAAAAAATGTTTTCTTTGGACACTATTTGAAACATGTAAAAAGTTACAGAAGTGAAAGACTAGTATCATGAAAAAATAAAAACAAAACTTCGAGCTTACTCTTAAATGACTAGTATTCCAAAAGAAGGGAATTCAAAACAAAAAGCAAACACTGAAGTTTGTGGTAGAATATTTTACAATAAATACATTTGTGAATATTGTGGGAGACTAGAGTCTTCCTGCCAGTGTTTTGCCAGCATTTGCCTTTGTCAAAATGCCAAGGAGGGTTCTCTGTGACTGAGCATAAACTCCAAGTTTATCCAGCTCTTTTAACAAGTCTACTTGGCAATGAAATGAAAAATTTATCATAAAGACAGGTAAGGGTAGCTCAATAAACTCTCTTAACATTGTAGATAAGTTCTTGCAAACTGTAGCTTTAAGCTAAACAACATATATTAAAAGCAACCCTTAAATGACATAGCTAAGTGTTGGCAGGGATTGTTTTTCCCTCATCAACATTATCATGAAAGGAATGACATGATGTTATTCAAGGACCTACTGTTAAGTACTTGAAAGTGAAAATGTATAAAAAAGTAGTCCTGGAGACAGAGCTTGGATTTTTTGACTTACAAACATTGTCCTACTTATATTTTAACACAGTGAATTGAATAACATTTCAGAGATACAGAAAATCTGTAATCTGAATACCTTTAATACTTGGTGATGTAGGATAGTCCTCTTCAAAAATGTACATGTGCTTTTTCTAGTATGTCCAGAGCTGTTTTTTCCTATATTTGTCATCTTGGCATGTGGAGCTAATATCAATCAAGGCCATAAGGACTCAAGAGAAACTGTTTCCATTACGTAAAGAGTGAAGATTACCCAGCTTTAGGATCATGCCCAGAAATAACTTTTTTTTATTAAAAAGACCTATCTATCTTAAGGCAGGGCAAACATCTAGAATCAGGGTTTTGTAAAATTAAGTTATCTCCTAATAGTATGTTTCAATATCTCTCCTTGATACCTTCAGCTTGTGCCATTTACCCTAGAATTTCCAGCGACACAAATTCTTGATATGTATGTAATTAAATTTGGTCTTTTTCTCTTACTAATTTGCCCGGTGTTATTTTGTTTGCTAGGCCTAGATTCAGAAGAACCTAGAGGGGTGAGAGTTTTTTTCCTGTGTCACTATAGTATTTTCTAGGGCAAAATGCTCCTAAACATGTGGGCCCCTCAAAAACAGATCGATCATTAAAAAAAACATGCTAACAAAATTTTCTCCACTAAATTTGCCATAGGCCACATATGTTTTAAATATTTGGAGGAAAGGAGAGTTATCTAAAAACTTTATTTAAAAAAAATCTTAAATCTTTAAGTTTTAAAAATATTATCTTAAACGATTTATCTATCTATATATATTTATCCCAATGCATACATTTTGCTAAAAACTTGAACATAAAATTATTAGATGTTTACGATGATTAGGTAAAATTGGAAATTTTATCACACTTTTGTAACAGATAATAAGAAACTCCCAGATGGTACATAAATCATTGGATTTAAAGTGTCTTGAACTGATAAGCTTTACTAATCTTCTAGTGTTTCTCCAGTTCATTGATAAAGTAAATGGCTGGCTTTTTAACATTCATAATTCTGTTATAATTATTAAAGTGTAGCACATTCATTTAGTTTAAGGTGTTATGGTAGGAGAATGAGAATGTCTTGATGGTGGGTGTGGTTTGGTGACATCTGAAGAGGTGTGTCCTCTTACCTCTAAAACATGAGCAGTGCTACAAACCAGTATTAACCTAGTTAAAACAAATAAATTAAAAACAAATAAAAACAATAAAGTGAATCCCAAAACCCAAATTATGTGGTATTAAGTGAACTAAAAACATTTCAGGTATCAAATAACTTTTGAATGTAATCTAATGTGTTTTAGACCCATATTAGTATAGTAACTTTTTAATATTTGTTGATTGAGAAAATATATAATGAAAAACTACTAGGAATTTGAAACCTGGACTCCACGGCATGGATGACAGGGCAAGAGTGGCATTTGTAGATTGCTGCCTAAGTGGCAGGAGCCATTGGAAAAACGTGGCCGTTTTGCTCACCCACTCCAAAAGTTGCTGCCTGTGGGCTGCTCCTCCACTGGGCAGCTGTGTTTGAGCGCAACGCCTGAGCAGGATTTTCCCGTTTTCTGTGGCAGAAAACCACAGAGCACCTACAAGGAGGCACTGAAACTGGCCTTTATAGATTTGGTGCCTGGATGGTAGAATGAGGTGCGAGTAAACCAACCAATTGTGTTGATCAGCTCATTAGGTAATTGTTTGGCTCCAGATGGGCCTGTTAGCCTTAAAATGGTCTAGTTGGCCACTTAGAGTTGAAAATAGGCCAATCAGGCAGTTATCAACTTGGATGGGAGACACTGAAAGAGGATATATGTCAGAGCAGGAACTAGTTTGGGGGTCCCGGAATCCCATTTTGTGCTTGGCCTCTGAAGAAAGGAGAAGCATCCAGCAGCTGACCTCCAAACAGGAGACTTCTTCTGCCTCCGGTCCTGCTGCTGCCACCACGTGAAAGAGCAACAAAGGCCCAAACCTGTTATCTCAAATAGCTGTTTGATGTTGGTGTGGTATGACAACTCACCAATAGCTGTAACATTGGTGGTTCTGAACGTACCTCCAGTGACCAGGTGATTAGCACTACTGGCCAGTGTGTTTTCCAGCACTCCCTCCCGGTGCTGCTGCTTTATTTGCTATCTGGTCTAATGTTCATTGCTGTCCATCCCAACCTTGGTGCTGTTGCTGTGGGCTGCTGCTGCACTGTCATCTCAGTGGACTTGGCTGTGAGTACCTCCGGCTGCAGTGAGTTGGATCATGGCTCAAAGCTTGCCAGTTTGCCACGAGCTCTAGGCCCTCATTTTTAGAATGGTACCAACTTGAATGAGTGACAATTTATTTGGGACTTCTGGACACCTGTGGCCTTAGAAACTGTTTTCCCTATATGTTCAATAAACTCCATTATTGTTATTCCCTGAGCCTGAGTGGTCTGCAGTTGTGTCCATGGGTGAAAAACAGTGACCTGTCTTCTCTTGGGCACTGTCCTTAGATGGCCATAGTCCCCTTATGTCCCTGTTTCATTGTTAGTATTGGTTTAAATAAGTATTTATTAGTCTAAATAGCACATATTCTCTTTTGAAAATGAGCATAATAGTTTCCAACGATTGAACAATATTTATCGTAATGCTATTGTTGGGTGAGGAGTTTGTGAGTTTTTACTGAGCCTTGTTTAAAAAAGAATACAGTGTCAGTGGAGTGAAACAAAGTGCAAAATCTGGGTCCAAAATCTGGAAAGTGCCCTGGCTGAGCACTTAGCTGTTTTCTCTTGATGTCACAATGGTGCTAGGAAGACTTCACTTGGACCATGGGGATGACATTTAGTGTAATGCAGGGACAAGTGCGGCACACACTTACAATCTCTTGTGATCTAAATAAGGGCCTCCTAAAATTCTCAGTAAATATCACAAATTAGCTCTATGGACCAAGTCTGATTTGCCTTAGTATTAATAATGTTTAGAACTCTCTGTTTAATTCTGTGAATTGGGTTAAACTCTTTAAAACACATGGCATTATGTATGAGGAATTCCTCGACATATATTTTTGCAAATATTTTCATATTATTTACTTTTCAAAATGGACTTTATTAGGCTTGGGTCTGTCCAATTATCAATCAGAAGGTCATTTTTCCTTTTTTTTTTTTCTGTCTTTTTTTTTTAAAGATTTATTTATTTATACAAGAACTGGGGTACAGGTGAGAGGCACGGGAGGGTGAGAGAATTCACCAGAGACAGATCCAGGAGCAAAACAGGCAGACTGACTGAAATACACTGCTGAGAGGAGCAGCGGGCAAGACAGGAGAGGTCTGCTGTGCCAGGTGGGAATCTCCCTGGCCGGCCGGGGATTGAACCCATGCTGCAGAGGCTGCGGACAGCTTCACAGCACTGTACTCAACCCGGTGTGCCACCGGGGAGGCCCTGTTTTTTTCTTTCTGTGTCTGTCAGTTGTGTGCATATATTTTTCATATGAATCTTTTTTTAATAAAGATTTATTTATCTATCTATCTATCTATCTATTTATTTATTTATTTATACAAGCACTGGGTACAGTCAGAGGTTCAGGAGGGTGAGAGAATTCACCAGAGCCACAGCAGAGAGCAGAACAGAGAGGGTGACAAAGTACACTGCTGAGGGGAGCAGCGGTGGCAGGAGAGGTCTGCGTGCCATGTGTGACCCTCCTTGGTGGCCGGGGAGCAGCCGGGGATCAAACCGGTGCTGCAGAGGCTGTGGGCAGCTTCGCAACCCAGCGCTCAACTGCTGTGCCACCAGGGAGGCCCTGAATCTTAATATATTTACATGTATTATGTATACCTATAGATGTTACAAGTTTCAAATATATAAATGTTTACATATTTTAAACATACATCTAAGGGGAATTAATATATTTATAATGGCCCTGTGAAATGATGAAATATTTAGTATATGTTTTAAATATTTGATCTTTTTTAAGATTTTAAAAATTTATTTATGCATAGAAGAACAGGGTGTAGGCCAGAGGTGCGGGGGTAAGAGGATTCACCAGAGACAGCGTGGGGAGGGAGCAGAACAGGTGGATACACTGGAATACACTGCAGAGGGGAGCAGCGGGGGGAGGCAGGAGAGGTCTGCTATGCCATGTGGGTCAGCTCCCTGGGTAGGAATCGAACTCATGCCACAGTGGCTGGTGATAGCTTCATAGCACTGAGACTTTAACCCCTGTGCCACCAGGAGACCCTTAAATGTTTGAACGTATGCTTAACAAGCTTGTCAGGTTTGATGTGTGTTTTTGTGTGTGTCTATGTATATGTACACTAATTAAAAGATTTTATCAGTTGACTACAGAATGTCTTCAAACCAAATGTACACAGCCACTGATGTCTGATAGCAATGGTCAGGCGAATGTTTGAAAGAAATGAAATTTGTAAAATAGGTAAGAAAAATGAGAAACTGAATGGAAAAGATGATAAACAAAAGGGCTAAGAAAATCTGAGCAATGCAAAATATGAAAAGTTGAAAGGCTGAAAGTTATTTTGGTCTCAGTTGGCTTCTTGAGACTGGTTCCCAGTGGTTCAGTAATAGTTTTGTGATGATTTCCATATAGCTGTTATGTTTTGAACTATATGGTATAATGATTATATATTCTGTTTTTTCCCAGATTATATATTCTGTTTTTTCCAATGTATTTGCATTTCATACACTCTGTATGTTTTTACCTGTAAAAATATTTGAACCTCTCAGACCATATGAACTTGTTTTATGATTCAGATATATGGGCGCACAATGAACAGTGACACTGTGCAGTTTGCCATGGTGAATGTATTTCAACTGCTCTTCAAAAATACTAAATGAAGAAGGAAGACAGTGTAGTATTGTGGTTAGGAACTGGGAAATCACATGTTCTGAGTTTGCTTTCTCCTACTGCCATTAGGTAACTGTGATCGAAGGCAAGTGAACTAACTTTTCTGTGTCTTGGTATTCTGATCTGAAAATCTGCATAATTAAAGAGCAAATTTCCAAGGGTTTTAATGAAACTAAAGGCATGGCGTGGGGTAAATTATCCATAAATACTATTTTTTATTTTACAATTTTATCAGATAACTCACAATTATGGGATGTCAGCATGTGAGTCCATGTCAAATTTATGTAGGAATTCTTAAAACAAAATGCTTGGGTTACTTTTTTCTCTACAAATTTGCCAAGAATTGTTGTTTCTGGTGTTTTTGACGTGAGCCATTCTCATGGCTGTGAGATCGATATTTCATTGTGGTTTTGATTTGCATTCCCCTAATGATAAGTGATGATGGAGATTTCTCATATGCCTTTCATCTTCTTTGGAGAGGTGTCTATCAATAGTTCTTCTGTTCACTTTTTTTTTTTTTTAAGAAGTTTTCTTTCTTTTTTTTCCCTTTTTTTAAATATTTATTTATTTATTATTTATACAAGCACTGGGTACAGTCAGAAGTGCAGGAGGGTGAGAGATTTCACCAGAGCCAGAGCAGGGAACAGAACAGGCAGACTGATGAAATACACTGCTGAGGGGAGCAGCAGGCGCGGCAGGAGAGGTCTGTCACACCATGTGGGACCCTTGCCAGCGGCCAGGGATCGAACTGGCACTGCAGAGGCTGCAGGCAGCTTCGCAACCCAGCGCTCAACCTCTGCGCCACCAGGGGAGGCCCTCTTCTGTTCACTTTTTGATTGGGTTGTTTTCTTTTTGTTGAGTTTCATGAGTTCTTTATATGTTTTGGATATCAGCCCTTTATCAGGTGTGTTTTGTGCAATATTTTCTCTCATTCAGTAGGGTGTTTGTTTTGCTGATAATTTCTTTCTCTGTGTAGAAACATTTTAGTTTGATGTAATCCCATTTGTTCATATGTGTTTTTCTTGTCACTAGAGACAAATCCCAAACTGGTCCAGCCCCTATGGAAAACATTATGTAAGTTTCTTAAAATATTAAAAATGGATCTACCATATGATCCAGCAATTCCACTGTGAGGTATCTACCCAAAGAACACAAAAACACCAATTCATAGGGCTATGTTAATATAAATGTATATATACACACACACTCTCTTACAGTCATTGCAGCCCTATTTACAATAGCTAAGTTAAGGAAACTGCTTTATTGCACAAAAACAGAGGATATATAGTGGAATACTACTCAGCTATAATAAAGGATAAATGTCTGCTATTTGTGACAGCATGGATTGAACTGGAGAGGATAGTGCTAAGTGAAATAAGTTAAAAGGAGAAAGACAATTACCTCAATAATTAACCTAAATAAACATAATTTGGAAAAAATAAAACAAAAATAAACAGGATGCATGTATGAAAGACCTTTGGTAACAATCCTGTTTATTTTGATTATATATTATTGTTTGAATTATTTATCTAATTTAAAAAGGAAGATGACCATCCATCTTGAACACATTGTCATATGTGTCACAAAAGCTCATAAAGGCAATTGCAATTGCCTTTCTTACTGATTATAATATGGATTAGTTACGGAAAATTTAAATAGAAAGATAATTATCCTATTTATTTGTGAATATTTGCAATTACAATTTTTGTGCATTCCCCAGGTTAAATTGTAAGGGATAAACCATAGTTGCAACTATATAAAGGCTTTTGATACATTTTCTAACTTGTTTTGCAATATGTCATGCTCACTGATACTCCTACAACATTGTTTTGCAATTATGGGCCTCCTCACAGCCTCATTGACATCCAGTGATTTTTTTTTTAAACTTACCATTAAAATGACTTTTTGAGACTAACTTGTAAATTGTATAACATAACTGCCTTCGGTGTTCAGTTATTAATGCACTATTCGGTGAATAATTTTGTTATTGTTTTCCATAAAGGTAATATTTCCTTGTTTTGTATTTTGAAGGGTTAAACATGATCAAAGTTTGTCATGTTTGTTACTGGAGTTGCCTTGAATAAAGCTAATTTCATCCTGTAGAAAGAAGTGATTACAAGAGTGGTGATCTGAGGACTTTAAGATTGGTGGAGAGAATACAGAACAGTTGTATATTTCTCTTCTAAATCATCTCCTAAATCATGTTGAAGGTAGTTATACAGACAGTGTAATTCAATAGCTTTAAAGAGAGGTTACCATGGTTACCTGGAGTTTGGAACCAGAGGCTTCTTCCTAGGCTCATTGTAGTGTTACTTGTCTGAATTGAAGTGAAAATGTTTGTGCTATTTTTTAACTTTGTTAGCAACATAAATTATATTTTTTATTTATTCCAAACCATTGTAAAGGATGTTTTTGAAATCAGTTCTGCAGCTTTATCTCAAAGAAATCTTAGATGGCTTATTGACCTACAGCTAAATTTCAGTTTTTATGCTCACTGTTATGTAAGAGGGGAATTTGATGGAAATCAATGGTTATTGTGCTACAGAATGATCAGTATTAGTAGATATCTTCCTCATATAAGACAAAAATTAGAATGGAATTATAGGTATGGAAAGAATCTTTGGCTAAAGCTGCTTTGACAACCTATACCCACATGCCTTACCTCTATATAAGAATTTTCCCCTTATGCACCATTTCACATAATATAAATATTTCAGTTTTTTGTTGCCTTTTGTGCCATATTAGAAGTACGTGAATTAAGGGTAGGTATAATTTCTATTTTTCACACTGCTCTACCCCTTCTTTTTAGAATAGTACTTGGTACCATATAAATGTTCAACAACTATTTATTAAATTAATGAACATCATAAAATTATACTTCTGGCAAATGCAATGAAAACAAGATGAAAGAGGGCCTCCCCAGTGGTGCAGCAGGTTGAGCGCAGCGCTGTGAGGCTGTCTACAGCCTCTGAAGCACAGGTTCAATTCCTGGCCAGCTAGGGAGATACCCAAATGGTGGGGCAGATCTCTCCTGTCTCGCCCGCCGCTCCCCTCAGCAGTGTATTTTGTCAGTCTGTCTGTTCTGTTCCCGGCCCTGTCTCTGGTGAATTCTCTTACCCTTCTGTGCTCCTGGCCTGTACCCTAGTTCTTGTGTAAATAAATAAATCTTTAAAAAAAAAAAAAAAACAAGGGCCTCCCCTGGTGGCGCAGGTGGTTGAGGGCAGCGCTGTGAAGCTGTCTGCAGCCTCTGTAGTGCCGATTCGATCCCTGCTGGCCTGGGAACAACCCACATGGCAAGCAGCTCTCTCCTGTCTCGCCCACTGCTCCCCTCAGCAGTGTATTTCATCAGTCTGCCTGTTCTGTTCCCCGCTCTGTCTCTGGTGAATCCTCTCACCCTCCTGCAAATCTGTCCTGTACCCCGGTGCTTATATAAATAAATAAATAAATCTTAAAAAAAAAAGAAAGAAAACAGAAAGAAAGAGATATCTCAAAGCATTTTGAGAATAAAGATTAAACTGTGCTTAACTGTTGACTGACATGTCTCAAATATATAACAATCTAAAATATAATGTTAGTCAAACCTATTAAAAAACAAGAGTGTATCTGTTGTTATGCATGGTATTTTAGGCCAGGTTTTTTTTATTTAACAAAAATATTCCCAAAACTAGATTTTCAATATTTGTTAAATGCCACATATTATGATCTATTCAAGTTAGAGAAATACGACATTTTTTTGCAAGACTGTTAGCTGTTTTTTCTTCTACTCAGTAATTTCAGTCTTTGTTATTGGGAAACTTTTTGTGAAATAAATACATTGATTTTCCAATCTTTGCAACTGGAGTAGAAGTGTAATTTGTTTAAAACCATTCACAATATGTGTATTCTTTAGATATTTGGTAATGTTAGGAAATTTTATTTTATTTTTAGATATTTGAGATAGATAATGATTTTGTTGTTAATATAGGCCTGCTTTTTTTAGAATTAAAAGCTAAAATAATTACACACAAAATAAATCTGAGGGTTTTCTTGCATGAGGGAAAGTGGATGGAAATATGGGACTGGTGATAATTGTTAGGACTTAATGATTGATATAGTGTTCTTTCTACTTCTGTATATATGAAATAATCTTCATATTAGATGAAGAAAAACAAGGAGGAAGGAGAGGAGGACCAAGGAAGAGAGGAAAGGATGTCGTGAGAAGGCAAAAATATTTATGAAAAAATAGTCAGCATTAGAGACATAAGTGACTATAAAATAATGAAAAGGATAGGATAGAATTAGTTTATATTATTGAGCATTTATACATCAAACCTTATTCTAAATTCCTTAAATTGTCACAATAACCATGTGAGATGGGTTCTGTTATTATCATCACATTTTAGATAAAGAATTAAAATTCAGAGTGGTTAAGAAACTTATCCAAAAATAAAGTTTTGAAGCTGTCATACTCTGGCCAAAACATTGAAAAGTGCATTATTTTATGTATTTTTAAGAAAGGAAAATTATAATTTTTATATTTGTTGAAATAACTTTTAGATGCCTTCACACATGTTTAAATATATTTCCTCTATACATAAAAATGTATATATTCAAAACATATAAGCCCTAACTAAATATTTTGCATTCGGAATATGACTCACCACATCTCCTTTTGACTCAGCTATCAATTTCTATGTTTCTCCATGCAGTGTCAACCTCTGTGCCATTAAGATAATGTAATATTTACTATTGTAATAATTAAATAAATATTCCTTAAAGAAAATGTTCCTTTATTATCTCTGAGACTTTATTACAAGTCAGTCTATTCTTCAGTTTTTGATGCTATCATTTTTCTGAATTTACCAAAAGGGGGTTTTCAACATGACCAAAGTCTTATTTATCTGAAATAAGTCTTAAGTCTTCACATTTGTATAGTTAGGTCCAGAATTATAGCAAAGTTATTACATGCACAAATAAGTAAAGATATGTCATAGCTGATCCCTTGACTAGAGCATTTGGAAAGAGTTATTATGAATTCAGAGACACTAAAAGGCAATTTAAAAAGTAAATAAGATAGTAAGATAAATTTCCTAGCTATATAATGGATGCCAAGGGGTTCATTACTTGTATATTAAATATGTCATAACAAAAGGTTAGATGAGACATGTAGGGTAGGTTGGAATTAGATTATACCAGGTCTTTCATTTCATGTTAAAGAGATTTTTCAGTTTTATTCAAGGAACAGGTTTGTAGAGAAAGCTCTTAAGAAGGGAAGCGCAAATATGCTTAATTTTAAAAGATAATCCTGATGACAATATGTACATAAACTAATTATAACTGTAAGCAGTATTAAGGGCTAAAGAAATACAGAAGGAACAGAGCAAAGGAGGAATTTGAGTGGTATAGGGAACTGCATGAGGGACAAATATCCTTGAACAATTCTTGAATAAATACCAGGCATTTCCATTTGTGTTACTTAGTTCATATTTCTGAAGTCAAATATTAAATTACTTTGGACTTAACATGTATTGATATCAAAATGCAATGTTTTATTTTACAAGCTTTTATTATAAATTGGGACATGATCTAATATCTACAGACAACTAGAGAACAATTAACAGTGCTTACTTAAAGCAATATTTAATTTGCAAGTGTTTAAGCACATAGTAAATGCATCAAATGCAAGACTTTAGAAGTACTGTTTGTTTTCAAAGATAGTGTTCAAATGTAGGTGTACAGAATAAGTTATATGAGTGTGCAGATGTGCAATTATTCAGTATCTATTAAAGTCCCATGATAATAGGCATATGGTGTTATATAACAGTATCTAATAACATATGATGACTGTAATTAAGTACATTGACTTAAGACTTTGTCTTTTAACAACCCTCAGTGGATACTGAATGAAAGGTAAATTAAAGGTTGATTAAGTTGTGTTCAAAAGAAAAAAAATATTTTTAAATGGCAGATGTACTGTGAAGTTAAATGGATTTTATTAAGATTTGCTTTTCAGTCTTTTTCAAGTAACAAGTTTAGCCTAAGCTATTTGAAGTATTTTTAGAAATTAAAAAAGAGCTTTTGTTTTCACAGCTTATTTAACACTTTGAGTTTTGAATGTGTAAAACAACTGGGAGAACACTGGAAATTTGGCTGTTTCACATCAAAGTGACCTTTAGTGTGGTTTGTTTAATGTTCTGGTGTCTAAAAGGAAAAGCAAAGCCTAAAGGAAAACAACACTAATGTATGCAGTGGAATTAGATAAAACATCTGCAGCACCCAGTCTTTTTCCCCAATCCCATTAACCAGCATTTAAATTAAAAAAAATGGTGTGAATAATCACAGATTATTACAGACAGAAATATTTCTAACTTTGATTCTTTTTTTATTAAGATTTATCTTTTATTCATACAAGTGCTGGGGTACAGTCCAAAGACACAGGAGGGTGAGAGGATTCACCAGAGACAGAGCAGGGAACAGAACAGGCAGACTGATGAAACAAGGCATTTATAAATACTAAATTCTATAATAAATTTGACCTTTATCTACATTTACCATTCTAATAGCATCATCAGTCATGTGGAGAAGTACAATAATGCTTATGAGATGTTTCCCCTTTGTAATCAAAGAATGGATCCTATTTGATATGATTTGGTAGGTTATTTTTTGGGGGTGGGAGTGTTCTTTTTTTTTTAATATAAAAATTCATTGTAATAGAATTCCAAGACCCAAAATATAACCTATCAAATAATACCAAATATAAATGCTCCATTTTAAGATAGTAGGGGAAACCTATGATATTATTTTAAATATAATTTCAACATGCCAACTCTCTGGTACATGAATGTATATTAAAAGAAGTAAATACTTGTTTCAAAAATTGTCTGATGTTAACATGTTATATATGAGAAGAGATTTCCTTTTTCTCAAACAAACCCAGTGTAGATGTGCATGTTTCTCTCATGAATAAATGTAAGTATATAGATAGAGAAGAGAAGATGAACTGGAATAGATGATGCTAAGCAAAATAACTCAGAAGGAGAAAGAAAAATTCCTGATTGCCTCACTTATATGTGGAATATAGAGGAACATCACAAAGGGTCAGATCGATATAAACTCTTTTTGTTTTTTGGATTCAAGTTTCACTTTTATGTTTATTTTTTAATTTAAATTTTATTTTTATATTCCCCATACAGTTGCAACCCTCTTATTTTGACCCCAATCCCTCCTTTCCCTACCCCAACCCCCACAGAGTGTCTCTGTTTCACAGTTGTTTGTTGATTTTGATATTTTCTTTCTTTATAGTTATTCTTTTTCCTGGTCCCTTATTTAAGTTTTCTAGATTCCTGCTATGAGTGAGACCATCCGGTATTTTTCTTTTTCTTTCTGGCATTTTTTGCTGAGCATGATCCCTTCCAGCGCCATCCATGTTGCTGCAAATTGCATGTGTTTATCCTTTTTGAATGCTGAGTAATATTCCATGGTGTATATGTACCACATCTTCTTGATCCAGTCATCTATTTTTGGGCATTTGGGTTGTTTCCAAAGCTTAGCTATTGTAAATAGTGCTGCTATAAACATAGGGGTGCAGGTGCTCTTCGGAATTGATGTTTCTGTGTCCTTTGTGTAAATACCTAGGAGTGGAATTGCTGGATCATATGGGAGCTCTATCTTTAGTAGGTCAAGAAATCTCCACACAGCCCTCCATAGTGGTTGGACCAGTTTGCATTCCCACCAACAGTGCAGGAGAGTTCCTTTTTCTCCACAACCTCGCCAACATTTGTTGTTGCTAGTTTTTTTTTAATATGTGCCATTCTCACTGGTGTAAGATGGTATCTCATTTTGATTTGCATTTTCCTGATTACAAGTGATGTTGAACATTTTTTCATATGCCTGTTGGCCATTTGTATTTCCTCTTCAGAGAAGTTTCTTTTTAGCTCTTCTGCCCATTTTTTGACTGGATTATTTTCTTTGTTTTTAACATCTGACTGCAAAACTGAGGCAGCCAGAGGGGGAAGGTGGTGACATGTAGAAGGGACAGGTCCCGATGGAACATGGTGGAAAATTTTTGGGCACTGGTGTTGGAATAAATTTGTAGAAGATTGACACTGTAACCCCCAGAACAGAAACAAAGATATATACCACTTTACCTCAATAAACAAAATTGAGGGGGGTGATCATGAAACACCAGTGAAGCTGAAAAGATTGTGTACCTGAAAATTTCCCTTGTGTAATTTCCCAGAAGTTATACAGTTACTTCTGTATAACTTTTTGAGTCTAGCCTGTATAAATAACCTGTATTTTTATTGGGACTAATTATAAAATGAAGAAACTTTGGCAAGTTGTGGCAAAATGCAGAGCAAGAAAAATAGGTATTTGTAGTAAACTTTTTAAAAACAGTTTTATTGAGATATAAATCATATACCATAAAATTCACCCATCTGAAGTGTATAATTTAATAGTATTTAATGTATTCAGAGTTATAAAACCATCCCACTAATCAAATCAATTTTAGAACACCTTTATCACTTTATTATTTTTTTAAATATTTATTTATTTATTTATATAAGCATTGGGTACAGTCAGAAGAGTGGGAGGGTGAGAGAATTCACCAGAGCCAGAGCAGGGAGCAGAGCAGGCAGAAGGACCGAAGTACACTGCAAGGGGAGCAGCGGGCAGCAGGAGAGATCTGCGCGCCACATGGGACCCTCCTCCGGTGGCTGGGGAGCAGCCGGGGATCGAACCGGGGCTGCAGAGGCTGTGGGCAGCTTTGTAACCCAGAGCTCAACCGCTGCGCCACCGGGGAGGCCCCCACCATTATCACTTTAAAAATAAGCACCTATTCATTAGCAGTCTCAAATTTCCTCCAATCCCCTGGCCCCAGCGATATGAATTCTTTAACTTACTTTCTGTGTTCACAGACTTGCTTATTCTGAACCTTTCATATAAATAGAATCATGTAATATATAACCTTTTGTGACTAACTTATTTCACATAAAATGGTTTCTTCACATCCATGCTATCTGCACTTAATTCATTTTTGCCACTGAATAATATTCCACTGTATAGATATCCATTGTATCTATACAAAATAAATGTTTTATTTATCTTTTCATCATTTGATGGATATTTGAATTGTTTCCCCTTTATGTGATGAATAATATCAATCTGAAACATTTGTATACAAATATTTGCATAGATATGTTCTCATTTAGATTGGGCATATACCTAGCTGTAGAAATGTTAGATTATAAAGGAACTTAATGTTTAACTTTTTGAGAAACAGCCAGATCAGTTTCCAAAGCAACTGCAGTATGTATGTCCCCTCTAGCAATGGGGATTTTTGAGAGTTCCATATGAGAGTTTCAGTTCTTGTATGAGAGTTCTAATTTCTTCACATCCTCAACAGTTCTTACTATCTCCTTTCTTCATAATAGCTGTCCTAATGAGGGTGACCTCTTTCATTGTGGTTTTATGTGCATTTCCCTAATGACTGATGACTTTGAACAAATTTCCATGTGTTCATTAGCTAGTTGTATATCTCTTCCAAGACATTTCTATCCTGATTGTCCATTTTTAGATGAAGCAATTTTTTTTTTATTATTGAGTTGTGTGTTCTTTATATATGTTATAAAAGTATCAGATATGATATAGAAATATTTTCTCTCATTCATTTGTCTGTCTTTACAGTTTCACATTAGTGTTCTTTGAAGCACAGTTGGACTTTTAAAAAAAGTACAATTTATCCACCTTTTGTTGCATGTGCTTTTTGCAATATAATTTTAAGAGGCAGAAATATTGAGGAAAATGTACCCGACCTCATGTATATTTAAAGTTATCTAAAGTGATTTTGTATATAAACTAGATTACACTAAATGCCTAGGACTAAGGTATGAGAAGGAATCTTGAATTAAATAACTTCAAGTGAAAAATAATGTCCACTTTCACTACTGCTATTCAACAGAGTATTGGAATTTCTACTTAAAGCAATCAGGCAAGAGAAATACATAAAAGGAATCCAAACTGGAAAAGAAGTAAAACTATCACTATTTGCAGATGGCATGATAAAGTATATGAAAACTATAAAGACTCCACTAAAAAAAAAAATAATAAATCATTATAGTAATCAATTTATAAAATTTACAAAAATCACTTGCATTTCTATATATAAATGAGATATTAGAGAAGGCGCTCAAGTAAACAATCCCATTCACAACTGAAACAGAAAGAATTCAAATACCTAGGAGTAAACTTAATGAAAGTGAAGGAGCTATACAGTGAAAACTATAAGACATTGTTAAAAAAAAATAAAAGACACAAAATAGCTGGAAAGTTACTCCCTACTCATGGGATGAAAGAATTGACATTCTTAAAATAGCTAAAGCAATATACAGATGATTACTTCACTATCAAGGCTTGAATACCTTCTTCAAAGAATACAGCAAACAATACTGAAATTCACATGGAACCACAAGAGCTGAATAGCCAAAATATTCCTGACAAGAAGGAGGAAACTTGGCAGTATCAACACTCTTATACTTCAAACTGGATATAAGCTGTAATAAAACAATAAAAACAGGCTCATCAATGAAGAACCCAGAAATAAACCCACAAATCCATGGTCAGTTAGCTGATAACAGAGGTGCCATGAGTATACTCTGGCTAAAGGGAAGTCTTCAACAAATGATGCTGGGGAAACTGGGTAGCCATGTATAAAAAAAAGAAAATATCACCATCTCATGGATACCACAAAAAATCAACAAAAATGGATTAAAACATGGTTGTTGGACCCCAAAGTATAGAATACATTGAAGTAAACATAAGCAAAACACTCAATGACATTGGATTCAGTGATATCTTTGTGAATTGGTCTCCAATGGCAAGAGAAACAAAAGGAAACATAAACAAATGGAACTAAATCAAACTACAAACATTCTACACAAAGAAGCTATTCATGAAACAAAGGGCCTTCTTGATGGGAAAAAAGTAATTGCATATCAGATATGTGACAGAGGGCTCATATCCTATATATGAGCCTATTTATATATGTGCTCATGTGCATATGTATACAGGCTAAGACATAGAATCTTAGAAATATTAATTCCCTGTACTAAAGTCACATAGTCATTAGTGGCAGTGACAGTTCTGGGATTCCCATTTCTGCCTTACATCCAAGGGAATGATCTCTATTATGTTATATTGCAAAACTGATATTGTTTTCTACTATTGTGACATCTCTAATACATGTTCCATAGAGACTTTAAGAGGGGCTCCCAGATTTAACTGAAATGGAAGACTGCTTTTGCTTATTATAATCTGCCTTTTAGATATACGGTGTATTATTTCTATCTTGTTCGGTTCACAAAGT
The DNA here is from genome assembly GCF_014898055.3 of Talpa occidentalis. Taxonomy (NCBI): domain Eukaryota; kingdom Metazoa; phylum Chordata; class Mammalia; order Eulipotyphla; family Talpidae; genus Talpa; species Talpa occidentalis. Next base: position 23,370,692 of record NW_023604295.1, read on the forward strand.
GCATATTGTAATAATCCACATTAAACAAATTCAAAACAGAACAATTTAATATTTTAAAACAATATTGTATTTAATTTATATACCATAAAATTAATCCTATCTCAAGAATATATGATTTCAGCTCTATCATAACATGTCTCACTTTAGTCTGAATTTATTTGTTAGCAATGAAAAAATGAAACTTGATGAACTACATTAATATTATTTATGATAATTTTGATTCCAATTTAGGGGTAATACAGAAAGGGAGAAAGAAACATGTTGTTTTTAAGAAACAGATATTTAGTATACCCTAGTTTTTTGTATTAAAAAAAGTCAAAATGATTTAGCAATTTCTCCCCCTCCTGATTTTTAAAAAATAAATAAAAATATTTTCTTTTCTTTGGAACAATTTGCCTATGCTTTAGGAGCGATTTAATTAAATTATTACCTGCTGGAACACCATCTGTTTTTGTCCCAGAAATAAGAAGCATAGCTCTTTTACATAGGCTTGGTAAATATGTAGAAGGTGCCAAAAAGCAATAAATATCATCAACAGATGGACTGAGGCACTTCAATCTCTACACAGTCAGTCTTGATTGTTGTGGGCATAGCTAAATGGATTTCTTTGGATAGGTTCCTTTCAAAATGCATTACGTGCAGGAGGGGAGTTGGATTAATCTCTCATAGATTTCTTCACACTTCCCCCTCAAGACACAAGACCTGATTTTGTTTTTAACTCTATGTACACTCACTTTAGATATCAGTTCTGAGTAGTACATGTAAATATCTTTACACTGTATCTAATGGACTTGAAGTTGTTAAGTTCTAGCATAGATTTCCAAGGCTCCCTCTCTAAAGGCTTCTAACTTCACCTGTCTGTTCCTGTCTCCTCCATTCCCCTGCCTATAATCTTCGCCTCTTGTTTCATTCACTTATTCCAAGCTCTGTGTACTGTTCAGGAATAAGAAAAATTCAAGTAGATGTGGTACAAATTTCCTTGTGGTTTTCCCTCCCAATACCAGTAACTTTCAAGAATTGCATTGGCTAACAAAAGAGGTAAAGGACCTATACAAAGAAAACTATAAAACACTGTTAAAAGAAATAGAAGAAGACACAAAGAAATGGAAAGACATCCCCTGCTCATGGATTGGAAGAATAAACATTATTAAAATGGCCATCCTACCAAAAGCAATATACAGATTCAATGCTATTCCAATCAAAATCTCAATGGCATTCTTCAAAGAAATAGAACAATTATTGATGAAATTCATAGGGAATCACCAAAAACCCCGAATAGCCAAAGCTCTACTGAAAAAAAAAAGAAGGAAATGGAGGCATCACACTCCCAGACTTCAAACTATACTACAAAGCCATAATCATCAAAACTGCATGGTATTGGAACAAGAACAGACATACAGACCAATGGAATCAAATAGAAAATCCAGAAATAAACCCACAGATTTATGGTCAACTAATCTTTGACAAAGGAGCAAAGACTATGCATTGGAGCAAAGAAAGTTTGTTCAATAAATGGTGCTGGGAAAACTGGGTCGCTACATGCAAAAGAATGAAGCTTGACCACTACCTCACACCATACACAAAAATCAACTCAAAATGGATTAAAGAACTAGACATAATACCTGAAACCATAAAATACATAGAAGGAAATATAGGCGAAACACTACGGGATTTGCACATCAAAGACATCTTTACAGACACATCACCCAAAGCAGTGATAGTGAAGAGAAAGATAAACAGCTGGGACTACATCAAATTAAAGAGCTTCTGCACAGCAAAAGAGACAATAACAAAAACAAAGAGAAACCCCACCAACTGGGAGAACATTTTTGCACCCAACACTAATGATAAAGGACTGATCACAAAAATCTGCAAAGAATTGATGAGACTCAGCAACAACAAAGAAAATAATCCAGTCAAAAAATGGGCAGAAGAGCTAAAAAGAAACTTCTCTGAAGAGGAAATGCAAATGGCCAACAGACATATGAAAAAATGTTCAACATCACTTGTAATCAGGGAAATGCAAATCAAAACTACCATGAGATACCATCTCACACCAGTGAGAATGGCACATATTAAAAAAACTAGCAACAACAAATGTTGGCGAGGATGTGGAGAAAAAGGAACTCTTGTGCACTGTTGGTGGGAGTGCAAACTGGTCCAACCACTATGGAGAGCTGTGTGGAGATTTCTGGACCTACTAAACATAGAGCTTCCATATGATCCAGCAATTCCACTCCTAGGTATTTACCCAAAGGACACAGAAACATCAATTCCAAAGAGCACCTGCATTCCTATGTTTATAGCAGCACTGTTTACAATAGCTAAGCTTTGGAAACAACCCAAATGCCCAAAAATAGATGACTGGATCAAGAAGATGTGGTACATATATACCATGGAATATTACTCAGCATTCAAAAAAGATAAACACATGCAATTTGCAGCAACATGGATGGCACTGGAAGGGATCATGCTCAGCGAAATAAGCCAAAAAGAAAAAGAAAAATACCGATGGTCTCACTCATAGCAGGAATCTAGAAAACTTAAATAAGGGACCAGGAAAATGAATATAAGAAAGTGAAAATCAAAATCAACAAAAAACTATGAACCAGAGACACTTTTTGGGGGGTGGGGGACGGGAGGGGAAGGATTGGGGTCAGAATGGGGCGTTTGCAATTGTATGGGGGAATATAAAAATAAAATTTAATATTTAAAAAAAAAAGAATTGCATTGGTTGTCATATGTATAAGATATATGTGAGAGTGATTAATTATTAAAAACTAATTTGTATTCATCACTAATAACTTTTACTAATTATATGGAAATAGTGTTAATTGTATGAACATACCGTTTATCAAAATGTCACTTAAACTCAATATTTTATGTGTATTCTTGAAAGAGCACAGATATAAATATTAGTATGTTGTGACTTATTTAGAGATTTTCAAATTATGGAATTATTCCAACACTTACAATGTAAAATAATTAGTTTTCAAAGCTATGGGCAATAAAATCATGAATAAGATATAATTCTTAGAGGCAAAACCAGAGAGGAAAATTATATTGAAAAGAAAATCTTAAAAATTAATCCATGTAAAATAAAGACCATAAGGAGCCAGTAGCTATGAGGATGGATATGAAATGTATTTGGTGATGCAACAAGCAAGTTTAGTGAGGCCAGAGTATAGAAAAAGCTCATATCTATGTGTGAAAGTGTGGGTTGATTCATTTCTTCTCACTACTTTTTACTGAAAGACTAAAAGGAGGGTATGTAGTATGGACATTACGAAACAAGTAATACTACAGATTTTGTTAGAGTTTCAATGGGGGAAAATTTGAGTGATGCTTCTCATTTTTATATTTGAGAAATTCAAAATATGCCTCACATGGCTGATTTCCGTCATTGTAGCAGAGTGATTAAGAACACAGATACTGGAACCACGTTAACTGGTTCAAGTTGTATGTGCCTTAGAGCAAGTTCCTTTAATTCTGTCTTCAATATCCTTATGTATAAATGGGGATGGTAACGATATATCTTGATGGTGCTTTTCTGATGATGAATGGGTTAATATAAACAGAGTACATAGTGGTACATAGTGTGTGCTGTCTTTTCCCTAGTACTATATTCTTTAGCACAATTCACTGAGTCAAGTTCATTTAATATTTACAATATATATTCTACTTTAATTCCAAATGTAATTTTGACTTTCCACATCCTTAAAGATTATGTTCCCTTTCATGCAAGAATCATGTTTCCAGTATCTTGGGTTCCCAAGTGTTCTAAATTATTTGGATAACAATTAAAGGCCTCAACTCTTTATAGGATTTTTTTTTAATGGACAGAAAAGGAAAATAAAAAAAAAAAGAATGCATTGTTTTTAATATACATGATTGATATAGAGAATTTGTGGTGGTGATATATGTTGTTATAGAGGATAGTTGGAAGAAGTCTTACCAGTCAAAATAAATGAAGGGAGTTAATATGGTGGAGTCAGAAGGAAGGGGCTTTTGCTATTTGTGTAGAGTTTTAGGAGTAAGTTGTGTTTTCCTGTTATTTTGAAGACTCAAGATTTGGTTTAGTTTTCAGCTTATTGCTTCAAATAAAACAAATCCACTGATTCGATATATTTCAAGATATATCATTCTCAATATGTAGAAAAGGGTGAAATGAATTCTTTATGATCAACTATTTTATTATTTTCAATGAATTACTGAAACACCGATAGTGAAGTAAGAATAGTAAAGTTAGTATGAAGTATTACGGAAGGTTAAAGGGAGGCAAAAAATATAAAGAAAATGCCAAAGGATACATTATGGGAAGAAAAAAATAAGTGGGAAAAGAAGTTAACATTCATGTTGGTAAAGTAAGAATAATATTTGACATTTTAAAATTGAAGTACTAGGTGAATTTTAAAATTTGTATGCATTATTATAATAAACTACCTTTCAATGGTGTCAATTATATAAAAGTTCTGTTAAATGTTTTACATTCAATGTCTGTGAATACTGCATTTTCATGTCTTTTGTCTGACATTTAATTTTCATATTAGCACCACATTTTTTGTGCCATTGGAAGTCTTTCATTTTTTATAATATCCCTGCTCATAAATAAAATATAAATGACATAAGCAGTACCCAATATAGATTTTAGTACATTGTTCAGTTGCTTTAATTTACCCCAAACTATTAGTATGCATGTATGTAAATTAGTAATAAAAATAATTTCTCAATGTCAAGCTGTCACACATGCAATATATTATGATACTATGTCTCATCCTATTTCTTCTTATTCAATACATTGTTTAATGATAAGGTTAGCAGTTATTAATATATGTAAACAAAGGTCACATGTAGAAAAAACTTGAATTGCATACTTTGATAATTTTGTTAACTTAGTGAAAATTGGTTTTGTTATCTTTTTTTCCAGATAAAATTGTGCTTCTGTGTCAGTTGGAGGTCTAGAAGAGAACATAATATGAAGCTATTCTTGTTTAGTTTCAGATATATGTGTATTTTGATATATTGACTTGTTAAAGTAAGAAATAGGAGCAAAATCTTGGACAATTTGTTTCTCTTTTTTATTATGATGCTTGAGGTAATTCTTGAAAAGGATTTCAATCTTTATTCTGTCATCAGTTGTCAAATGAAAACTTCTCAATCCTTATATTCCTACTACTTAGGTAAGCATAGTAATTCACTTAAACTGAATTTGAGCCCTAAGATTAAGTGGATGTTGTAGGTAACCTTTGCCTTATAAAAAGTACACCTTGCTGTTAAATGTTATAAATTCCTATTATTGTAGCAAGTTGTAGACTCATCATTTGTGATTTTTGTTAGCTCATAACCTAACAGTTTGAAAGCTGAACCCTAAAATGTTTACATTTACTCATAAATATTTAGCTAAAGAATAGATTTCTAGAATTTAACAATGCAGATTTGTGGATACTTCATAGAATATTAATGTCTTATGAACTGATTTTAAATGAGTGTAGAAATGTAGCACTACTGTTGTTTTTTTTTTTTTGTAGTGTTTCCAGTTTTCCTATTAATCACAGTATCACAATATTACAAGCACTTTTTCTATTTATACCCTAAAGGAACAAATATAAAAAGAGCTATTTCGGAAAATGCAAAGCTCACATACTGGATGCACTGGATTACAACTCTGGGCCTCCAATAGTCTTTCTGTGTTAGGATTTTAGAAAACAAGGCAACACAAATTTTAGAATATAGTACTTATAGTTTGTAGAAACCTGTTGATACTTTTTGAAGGGTAAAGATATTTAAAAAGTAAACCAATAAAGTGCCTTTGAAAAATGTGAAAAATAGAGTGCTTAGTGGTCTCATGTAGATAAAAGCTGCATCTGTCTGTTCCTGGAAATCCAAAAGCCATAGTCAAAAAGCAGCTATTTAAGATCATTCACGCTGCCTGAAAGGATAAAAAATTGCAGTGTATCTATCAAGCTAAGAGCCTCCTCCTGGCAGACAGCTCTCAAAAGAGCCAAGTGGCGATTGTATTGACGTGTTAACTCTTGAAAACCCTTGAAGCTCTCTTAGGCCAGTGTAAACCACACATAGTTGGGAGTAGGACAGGATGGAACAGAGAGTTTTAATGACTGAAAACAGGTCAGCAACAGGTTGAATGTGAATTGTAGCTTTCAAGTTCTAAGCAGAGTTGTTTTGTTCTTTGTCCCTCAGCAACAGGAGAAAAGAGACATTTTGAAAGTGTCACTAAGGAGAGACCATAAAATAGAGGTTGTGATCTTTTTCTCTGAGCATTGTACTTGGAAGCAATTCTCTTTTATTCAAAACAACAGTTCCAGGAAACACAGAAGCATTCCAGGTGCTATGGATCAAACAAGTGATATTTTAGGTGCCAGAGTCAGAGCAGCCCCCAAAGAGCTAAGCGTCAAGGCAGCTCCATTAAGATCAAGTGGACATTGAGGGTCCTAGTACTGGAAGTCACAGTGGTGACATAATCAGGAGTAATAAACCACTAAGATCATGGAATTTGTTCCCTCATGCCAACTTTGGGCTCTTGTAGTGATTCTGAATGTTGTGACATTTTAGGAGAGTTGGTTTTGAAATTTGACAGATGGGGTATGATATCCAGGTGTTTGTACTAAGTAGCTGAGAGAATTTGGGGAAATAACCCCTAAATCTCAGATATTTAATCTGTAAAATGGGGATAATAACAATACTTAAATACATGATTGTGTGATTAACGGGCACAATATACATAAAGCCCTAACTTTATCATAAATCCTAGCTCACTGTTAAGTTCAATCAATAATTTATTAGTATATTATTTTGGATAATATATCAAGGGCCTGTGTAGGTAAATTAATTAATCAGTCTTTTTATGCCACTAGCTTCTGTGGCGATCACCTGCAGACTTGATTGTGTCAATGCAGAAGGCACTTAAGAGTGTGGGCACAGGGCACACATGCCTGACTGTGGACACCTGGAGCATGGGTGTGTGCACTTGTGTGAATGTGCACCCCTGAGCCTAGAGGCCAGGGATCTAAGGGCAGTAATAGACTATAGCTCTGAGAGGATAAGCAGAGTGACTCTGGAAGAAGCAAGGCCACAAGATGATACCAGAGAAAGAACACCAGAGAGAGCCTGGAGAAAAAGCATAAATATTCCTGGGGATTGGGAGGCTCTGTCACCTGCCTGCCTCCCAGCACCCCCTGCCTGGCTTTTGCCTGCCTCTTTGCATGCCAGCCTCCCTGCTGGTATGCCTGTGAATCTGGTTCCCTGAGAGCATTAAAGCCTGAAACATGCACTGAGGGTTCCGGGGCTCTCTTTATCCGTCTCCCCAAATTGACAGTGAACCTGACCTGTGCATGCTGGCAGTATAGCATATGACTTCTGAGTTTCAAAATCTCAATGCAAAAGATAAAAAGAAGACACATACTGACTAGATTGATAATAGTATCTTTTCAAGATAAAAATCTGCAACTAAAAAAAAGAGATAACTTAGATAATATCAAGTTAAAAACAAACTCTTCAGCGAAGAGTGACATCAAGACTGTGCACTAACCAGTGAGATTAGGCGAAGGCTGATGTGACTTCAACAGAGACTCCCAAACACACAGACTCCCCTTCAGAATTGCATTAAAACTCAATTACAAAGACTTTCTTTAGCAAACTATCAGATATTTACTCCTCTACTTTTTGTTTTGTATTTTGTGTTCTGCTTATCATGATATGTGCATTTCTGAAGTAAGCCAGTTCAAATACTCTGAAGGTAGAAAGAATGTAAATTATGTCAAAGTAATTAAATGTTTTGAGACTTGATAAATGGAAATTGTTGAGTAGGTGGGAAAAGAAGATATTCTAGAATCTAGAATCAAGGTGGAATCAGACACCAAAAAGGGCCATGGAATTGGTCCATGGGAGGAAGAGAAACTGTTTATCTTTAGGTAGAGAGCATTTTGTGATGTTAGTAAGACTTAAACTCATTATAGATATTCTAAATAGTATTAAGCATTCAAACTAACTGGTCAGGAAACCCATACTATATTCTGCATTATGCTAGTTCCATTAAATTAATTCTTCTCTTTGCCAAATTCTAAATTGAATTATATCATTCTTATATTGAAAAACCTTACCTTAAAAGCAGGAACTCAAGTGGGCCCCTAACCATTCAATTGAAGTGTGTCATACAAATTGCATTGTACCCAGGTAGCTGAAGAAAGGCCAGCCCACTCAGGGAAATGGCAGGTGGTCATGCATATGCAAGCAATATAAAACAAATTTACACAAACCTGCTGGATTTCATCAAATAATTTCCCCTCAAATGGTGTTGACTGCATTTTGCAATTTATAGCTCATTAATTTGGCATCCTATAAGCATACCTTTTACATGCCATTTAGCAATCAAGGTAACCCAGGCCTCAGAGTAAGGTTTTAGTTTTGTGCTCTTTAGCTTGATTATCTGCTCTGCCTAAACTCAGAATGTTTCCTGTCTAAGAGTAGACTTTGACTAGCTTTTTTTCCTAAAAATAAAGCACAGCTAATAATTCCCCCTTACTTTACATATACTCTTTATTCAATTAGTGAAGCATGAACAACAAATAATTATTGCCATTTCTTTTGTGCAGTTGACATACAAAATTACAATTAAATTAGGAATTCTTAAAGCATTTGTAGATACTATTGCAATTGCTGGGGCCATTTCACAAAACCAGATGAAAAAAAAATTCTCATTATACTGAAAAATTAAGTGAGGAAACAGAGTTTTCTCAATTACTACTTTTATAGTTTATCTTTTGCCCTGCTCTCAAGTTGAAGCCATTAAAGCACTCAAAAACAAAACATTCATTCCACAAATATGGCCTTTATTTGAACAAACTATAGCCATACTGAAAAATTTATGTTAAGTGGTTTTAGCCGATATGTAATATTCTTACATTTAAAAAATTTCTTTGGGCACACATATAGCTCACTAGCACAGTATCTAAAGTTATACTACTGCTTAAGGTACAAAAAGAATGCCTTTTAATGATGCACTAATAGTTCTAAAAAATGTCTTTGCCTCAAATGGATCTGCTCACACCCACAAATTATTTGATATTCAATTCTTCAGGAAACAATATATGAATATGTTTTCCCCTTGCACAAAAAAAGAATCAATCATAGACCTATCATAGGAAATTAAATTCGGCCTTATGATTTTGATTTAAAGTTAACCTCTTGTGGTAATTTATTTCACTTGTAAGATAACTTTTACAAATTGAATGCCTCTAGATGTGTTCCCAGTTCTAATGAAATCTATGCAGTCCTTGATACTGTTTAACTTAAAATATCAGTAATTTCAGTAATAGCATCAGTAAATGCTATCAGTGTATCAAGTCAATCACCTACAACAAATGTGGTTTTCTACAGCAAAATATATATATATTGTGATTAAAATATGTATATTTTGTGATGCATCAAGTTTGTGATTAACTATCACTAAACCCCAGAACTATTAAACTGAACTCTTTAGCATTATGGGAAAACTCTGTTATTCTTTATGTATGTAATAGGCTAAAATGAAACTCAGCTCCATAATAGCAAGATACAGAATTGGTGGTTGTAAGTCAAATATAGTAATAACTTCTACTGAAACATTAGGCATACATCTCTCTTACCTATCTGAACCATGTCTAATGATGAACAGATTCTTCCCCTTCTCAAAAATGCTTGAATGCACCACTCCATTTCTCATTATCTGCAGATTCTTGTTATTGAAACTTAAGGCCCTGGTCATAGTTTAATTTAATCAGAGTTGTGCTTTAAAGTTGTAATCTCTAAATAGTTCTTTCTAAATCTACAGAATTTCTGGAGTACTTCTTTGTAAATTGATCACATAGACCTTATTCTAAACATCTTAATACTTTATTTATTCCTAGAAATACTACATAGATGGTGTTATTATTATTTGCAGTTTTTACATGTAGAACTTAAGTATAAATATAATAAGTAAAATAAGTAACTGGACTAAATTACATAGCAGAGTTAAGATTTGAACCAGGTAGTCTGATATCAATTTAGAGATTTTAAAATCTGGAACATTAATGTAATAAATTCATTATGATTGCTGAGCAAGAAAGTGGTCATATACCTAAGAGGAATTGGTAATATATAACCTATTAAATGAAGTTTTTGTTTAATATGCATTTATCATCTAAAATATTTGTCCGTTACTATGTTAGGGTAGAATTGCAGCAGCCAGAGATTATAGTTTACATATAAAATTTCAAGCTATTTCTATATTCATCTTTTATTTCTATATATTTTACTTAGCCTAGTCAGTAAAAATGTGTGAAAGAGAACATTCAGAAGTATCAATTTATTTTTAAAGGAATAATATACTCATTAAGAATAAAGATTCCTTTTTTTATTGATCTAAGCTTGTCAAAGCTTAGAAAAAAAGTACTTTTTAGTTCAAATATCATCTGCTTTCTTTTCCTCATAAAAGAATAACTCTTTATAAAAGATAAATGTTTCCGTGTATTGAATTTTAAAAACAAATTTAGCCTTCAGTATCGACCTGGATAGGAAGAGAATCTCACTTAAGTGAATAAAATATGTTGAAAACATGGATAATATATTCTACTTTTCATAAAACATATTTTATATAAAAAGACCAAGTTGTACAATATGGAATGTGAGAATGTGACAGATATTTCTATTTGAAGAAATGGCACAAATTTCTGTGACCTATCATACCCAAATATATCTCATTTAGACAAAAAATCATGTTGTAGTTGCTGAAATCTACTACTTACATTTCTAAAATTACTCCTACAAAAAGTTATGAGTAACACGGTGAGATATATATATATATATATATATATATATATAAATTAAATGAATTATGCATGACTAGTAGAACATGTAAGAAATTTAAAAGGCATAATTATCTGATTATGTTTATGATATGCTAATTTTTGCTGTCTTTTATATAAATATAAAATGATCATTGTACTTGGGAATTTGAAAATTCTGGCAAAACAAACCCTTTACTTGCCTCAGAGGGCATAGGCATTTTGAAGAATGCTACATTCTTTGGGGGACCCATGAAATAATTGTGCTGACTGAAAATTGAATATGTTATCAAAATTTGTTTTAGTTATGTATTATTTTATTTTTGAGGAGTTCATTATATATATAAATAAAATTCATTTTAATTTTTGCAAATAGTTATATCTGTTTACTTTCAATTAAGATAACTGATAAAGAAATCAATTTCTAAATGATTATGTGCATGTATATAACTTATCAAGTAAAGTAGTTAAAATAATTCATTGTGTATATTATCAAACACTTATTTCTTTGGTAATTTTCCTGAAATACTTTGGATTTTGTTACATCAAGTGCCTCTAACCATCTTTGACCCAGATACTGTTCTCCTTGATGACTGAATTTAGTGAAAATTTATAAATGCTTAATGAGTCCAAAAGCAGTAGGAAGGGTGTCAGGCAGATATCCATCAAGTTGAGGAGTTAATATCTGTATCTGCATTACATTCTAATTGATGGCTCTGTCTGATGTTTGAAAAGCGTTAAATTGCTGATGTACACGTGATGGAATGCCTATTGTCAGACGAGAAATGAAAACTCTGCCTCATCACTGCGGTTGGTTTTTAAATGATTTGTAGAGAAATGACTTTGAATATTTGTATTAGAGGTCAGTATTAGAGATCTCACTTTTCTGTAAGGAGCCTCTGTGTGCAAAGTCTTCTTTGAGCATAAACCATGCTCTACAATTAATTTTTGATTAAACCCTCAGAGGGAGAGAAACTTGTTTGTAAAAATGGTAGGGAAAAAATATCCAGAGTACCACATTGGGGCAGTGTATAAGTAAATTAATCAATAATGCATGAACTGAACAGTTAAAGAAGGAAATATCATATTGTGTCAAGATAGTAGGAATTTATTAATATTTAAACCAAAGAAGAAAAAAATGACTATAGCTAAGGCAGTATGGTATTTTATAATGAATGTTATGAAAATTGGATTTAAGAGCACTTAACATTAATTCACTACCCACTTTCATTATCATATTTTTATAAAACTAAGTCATTTTAAGAAGCTCATACCCAAACATCTCTTCTCAATTGTAACAAAGTTATTTGGCTTTAAACCTGTTTCCTCTTCGGTAATATGAGTGGGTTAGAATCATGGATTTTAGAGATTTGTTCTTTCTATGACCTTATTCAGGATTTTCCTAGACGCCTATATTTTGCTATTTAGTGTGATTTGTAGTCTTCCTCTATCAGCTTATTAGCCTTTTCCTAACCCATTTGAATTATTATCACAAACTTTGTTACTTCCTTTCTCTTTTTGACTTGATGTGACCAGAAACAGAACTCAGATGCTGTATTTTACTGAATCATTTTGAAAACCAGACCAAGCAGTGGAGAGGAAGGTGGCAAAGTAAAAGAGGGAAGGAATAAAAAGGATCTGAAGGATCATTCCTGATGTTGTTCTAATACCTAGTAGCAAATAAACACCTGTGATAACAGCATGTCATGCTTTGATGTTTTTTGTGGCGCTGAATATAGATTAAACATTAAAAAAAAGCAAGCAAAGCAACAACTATCACATATATTTGTGGGTGTAAACATTAGGCAACCTCCTCCCTTTCTCCACAAAGTGTGACAGAATTATATAATTTCTTTTTTCATCATTCGTATATACATTTATTTTTATATGTATGCATTTATTTTTAACTGAGGTAATATTGACATACCCCTATCAGATGTTACTGCCATAGTGCACCCACCACCAACTCACCCACATTCCAACACCGTAGACCGTTGTGCTTGCTTCTCTCTTTGGTGCTTCAGTTCTGTAGTCAGCTATTAAGGGTTAGTTTTTCAGCTTGTCTTTATCTGACTATTCATTTAGTTACTTTGTATTCCACATATTAGTGACACCAGCTGGTATTTATCTTTTTATTTCTGACTGTTTCACTTAGCTTATCCTTCCAAGCTCAGTCCATGTTGCAAATGGCATGAGTTCATCTTTTTTTTATCACTGAGTAGTATTCCACTGCATATATATATACCATATGTTTTTGATCCACTCATCTGTCCTGGGGAACTTAGGTTGTTTCTGTTGTTTAGCTATAGTAAATAGTGTTTGTATTCTTTTGAATTTTTTTTTTGATAGATGCCTAAGAGTGGAATTATCAGGATAATGTCAGCTCTGTGTTTAATGTTTTCAAACTCTTCTATACTATTTTCCATATGGATTGGGTCAGTATGCATTCCCACTAGCAGTGTAGGAAGGTTGACAATGGAGCTAAAAGCATGTAATGGAACAAGGACAGCCTCTTCCATAAATGGTGTTGGGAAACCTGGACAGCTCCATTCAAAATTATACAATTTCTTCTGAATTATATAAATCATTTCATTATTTTTCTAACAAGGCTGGGTAGCTCTCCTTTCTCTAAAACCAGAAATACTGCTTCTAGGCAGTATTCCCTATCCACACTTAATGTTTGTGGTTCACTGTCTCAATTTATCCTAATGTCAGCACTATGTTTATATCATAACTATACCCATTTCATAGAAGAAGATGCTAGTTTGGAGTAAAGCTAAGCCTTTTCTCAAGCTTACATTTCTCTAAATTTTCTCTTAATCTCTGGCTCATGCACTCCATCTTCAGCCATAGCATACCACTCTGGATTATTCAGATGTTCCATACACTATGCATTTTCATATCTCTGCATGATTGCAAATTTCCCCTGCTTGGATATCCTTATTCCATGCCCTGGCCTGTACTTAGTTAACATCTCCTGTGTCTTAGAGGTTACTTTCTTAAGGAATCATTTCCCATGTTCTACTAGAATCAATCACTCCTGAGTTTCCCTTGCACTTTTCTTGTTCTCTTTGGCTTACTTATTTTGTTTATAACTGGATTTCTCTCTACTCGAGGAATAGGGACCCATTTATCTTTGCCTTCGTCACCTATATCATTACCTGACATGCATTAGCTACTCCTCTTTATTGAGTAAATTCTGGTAAGGCTAAATCCTCTATCAAAGAGTGGCAGATGAGAATTCTTGTCAGAATTATAATTTTTATTTTGTATTGTTGAATATTTAATTATATTTCAGCTTTCTTAAATATTCATACCATTTTAATTTTATGGACCTCTGCTACTGAGAATTGGAGCTGTGTTATTGCCATAGTTCTGTGTATGATGGCATCCCCTTTCATGAAGTACTTCTTTTCTTTTTTTTTTAGATTTATTTATTTATGCATACAAGAACTGGGGTATAGGCCAGAGGTGTGGGGATGAGAGGATTCACCAGAGACAGAGTGGGGAACAGAACAGACAGACTGACTGAAATATACTGCTGAGGGGAGCAGTGGGTGAGTCAGGAGAGGTCTGCTGCACCATGTGGTTTGCTCCCTGGCCAGGGATCAAACTCAATGTTGCAATGGCTGCGGATAGCTTCATATGTTGCATCTTAACCCCTTGCACCACCAGGAAAGCCCAGTACTTCTTTTCTTTTAGAGTTTGCTTGTCAACTATTGGCCCTAAGGCAATTAGCTAATCACTTGTCAGTTGAGCTCTATTCTTTACCTACCACAATGGAGCACATAGAAAAATCATAAAACTTAGTAAGGATCCTCAGAACCCAGCTGGGGTGACAAATCTAATACACTGAAAATTTAAGTATGATTATTTTTAATCTGTAACCATAATACACAAGTGGTTTACTGAATACAGACTGAAGACCACTTGTAGTTAATTAGTTCTGTTATCCTAATACAACTCTGCAGGATACAACAAACTGTCATCCAAAACTGTGTGGAGAGAAAAATCACCATCTGCCATTCCTGGAGCAAGGTTTTGAAATCAAACATTTAGTAAGGCAAAAGGCTTTCCTCTTTGGATAGATGTCATTCCAGACTTTTATTTAAAGTGCAATGAGCCAAGCAGATTCACATCACTAATTCCATCAAATATCTTGTTCTTCTATGGTAGCCTTATGTTTTATATCATGTTTTGCTTCTCTATTTCTATGCCACTGCTACTTCATTTGGTTCTGCTTAATAGTATATGAAGTTGTGTTTTTAAAATTAACTCTGGTATATAAATTATTCCAGGATCTTTTCATTTTTTCCCTTTAACTTACCAAACGACAGCTTTATTGCTTCTGCCTAATTTTGCCTTCCTTATAGTACATTATTCTCAATGCAGTTTTTCATTTTTTTTTTTTTTTATTCTCCCGAGTTTCAAAGGTTATTGGTGTGCTTGTGTGGGTTTTTGTATAACTTTTCCAACAAGTGCCTTTCTTCTATTTTTTCATTTTTCTCTATAGTAACATTAACAACAAAATATAGATTAAATAATGTACTAATGTGTATTTCCCATTTATGCAGTCTATTTCCCTTGATTATAAACACAAAAATGTTAATTGTGGTTTACTGTTTTCTTTTGTCTTCACCTTGGGGATTTACTTTATTTTTTTTTATTTTAAGAAAATGTACTTCTCTTATTTTCATAGGTAAAAAGATGGCTTATCAGAAGGTCAGTGCAGATCAAAGAGCCCCAGGACACTCACATTTTTTAGATAATGATGATCTTCAAGCCACTGCCCTTGATTTAGAATGGGACATGGAAAAGGAATTGGAAGAGCCTGGTTTTGACCAGTTCCAACTAGATAGTTCTGAGAATCGAAACCTGGAGAATTCAGAGACTGCAGACCTCAATCTTGAGTCCATTCAGCCAGCAACTTCACCCAAAGGAAGATTCCAGAGACTTCAAGAAGAGTCTGATTACGTTACCCGTTATGCAAGATCTGCACCAAAAAGCACCCCCTGCAGCTTTTGCCGCCTTTTAAAAATACTTTGCACAGCTATCATTGTACTCATTTTTGGAATTTTGATAGGCTATTATGCTCATAAAGGCTGTCCTCCAGATGCTACATCTCCAGGAACACCTGATTCTCAGTTATACCAAGAGATTCTTAAGACAATCCAAGCAGAAGATATTAAGAAGTCTTTCAGGTAGGTGAGAAAGTCATGGATATTGGAGGGGTGCATCTTATGGGAATGATGTCTCACAGGGAGTGTCTAAATGATGATTTTGCCATGGTTTAAAGTCACCTTTACAAGGTTTACAGACAGAGTGTACGTTTTCAGATTATCATACTGAAATACAAATGTGTGATTCAGTTTATTAATTGATGATAAGAACTGTTAACTACTATTGTGAATAAAAGCATCTCTAGCTAGACTAGAGATGATATTCTCCCTTTTGGGAAGCCCAGGTAGGTCAAATAGAGATTTAAAGATTGTTGGATATAATAAAAACTATGTTGTTAGCCATATAACTGAAATTCTTAATGAAATAAAAATAAATACGGCTATTTATGGACTGCAGTAACTATCTCTAATGGTAAGAAGCTAAGAAAGGCACTGCTAGTATTTGAACTCTTGCATCCTTGGGCTTCCCAATGAGAACATATTTGTTGAAACACACTTGTTTCCATATATTAGGCAGTTCTAAAAATTTGACTCTAAGATCATTTTACAGTTGACCTTTCTAGCCAGAATGAGTTAAATTTTAAGTTAAAGCATAAGAAAATATTTTTTCCTACACCTTAATGTGCATTTTTGGAGCAGTGTCACTGATGTGATATAACTAGGGGTTAACTTGAAAGTGTTGTGATTTGTTATATTGTTAGCACATATGTTTACTTGTAAAGTGTTCCCTAAATTTTCCCAATGAAGTGAGGAATTTGAATGGGAAGGTTAGATAATAGCTTCTATAAAGTATCATCCATATATGCAGAGAAAGGACAATCCTAAGTATATCATATATGCTATTTGTGGGTAGATGAGAAAGAAGGGTACTATATCCCCAGGATATTCTTTCTAGGTACACTGACTTATTACAGCCAAGACATTGGCAGGTGTTCATTTATAGGGCATTTTCCAGGAGATTATGCCCACTGAAGTTTCATCAGTTAATCTATGTGCTGAAATAGCACATGTATCAATGTTGATAAATTATAATTATCTTCCTTAAGATCACTAGGAATCTGTTACCTACACTCTTCTGTTTCTGCTGTTCACTGTTGCATAAGCATCCCTAAACATGTAATATGCAGACAATAACACTTTCCATGGTATTTCTAAATGTGTTTATATTGAATTCAGCAGGAAGATATGCCATTGCCTAAATGAGTGCCTGTATCAGTCAGGATGTAACCAACACAAAAGAAAAATCCTTGGATATAAAAAGCAGAAGGCATTTAATGTAACAAAATGATTCCATTTGTGATGAAGAGCTGAAAAGGCAGCCATTGGACAGAGGCAGTCCATAGATTAATAACAAAATAAAGACATTACTAAACCTAGGTTGGAGGGATAAAAGGAGTTGGAGTAACCTAGGGAAAGCTTGGATTATTGCATACACAAATTGACGAGAGATAGAGTTTCAGTCAGAAACACCACTGAAGACACAACAGGGAAGTAGTACCGTAAGTTCTCCTTTCTTCCTAACATGCAGCATCCTACCCATCATCCCACCAGCTAAAAACAACAGGAAGGCTGTAACTCAGAATCTGGGAAGTTCATTCTGAAGAGTTCAGCTCCTTGAAGCAAAGGAAGGTCAATGGACTGTCAAAAATAGATAAACTAACATTCATTTATTATAAAGTTCTTTCCCAGAAGAGGATCCATGGCTTTAATTTTTCTTTAATATTAAGACTAATTGTCTTTCGTAAACAACTAGTTCATTTTTAATTTATGGAAACAATGACTCTAATAACCTTACCTTCATCCCTCTTTACTTTGGTTCTTGGTAAGTTCAGAGTCGAGTCTATGATGAAATCTTATGAAACTTCATGACATGTATTTTGTGTACTAATCACACCACGTAACTGCATTCTCTCCTTATATTCCTTTGAGTTTCTTTGGCCTACTGATTTTTGGTTTTAGCATTATATCCCTCTTTACAAAATGACCTATGTCTTCTTTGCCAACAGGAAGCAAATTTTAGAATTTAAATGTAAAAGTAAATAAAAATATTAATCATGTCCCTCAGAATGGGAGTTGCTTTATAATATGCTCTATATCCCCCTCTTAAATGAAAAAAAAAAATAACAATACTAAATTTCAAAACTTGCTGCAAAAATATAATTACCAGCATTTATACTTCCAGACAGTATTCAGTGGTTCGACACAAATTCACAATTATGCACCATCAAATGGTCAGTTTTTTCCTTATTGAGATAATAGATGCTTTTCTTCAAGAGATAATATTTTGATAGATATTTGTTTATAGTAACTTCCTATGAATAACAGCTCCTCAACTAAAGACAACTGTCCTCCCGCTACTCATGCTAATAACATGCCTTATTATTAGTTTCCATGTTTATGAAGTTATTGTAACATTAACTCTACATCCCAGGTTCCTACTAATTCCAGGTTTATGCTTAATGTCGAGTTGAGCCCATTCTTTTGTTCTCTCTTCTCTGTTGTTTTTCCATTCCTGTCTATGTTCTAAGATTATTTCAGTTCTTGCCAAGTATTCCAACAGTTGTGCAAGATAAAAGGTATTCCTTTTGTAATAGATTAAATTGCAAATACCTGGGGAAAACTGACCCAACTTGTTTTGCCCACCACCAGGCTCCTACATTCTAGCAGACATTGTAAAAGTGTTTTTCTTTATTTTTTTTAAGATTGATTTATTTTTATACAAGAACTAGGGTACAGCCCAGATGCACGGGAGGGTGAGAGGATTCACTGGAGACAGAACAGGGAACAGAACAGGCAGACTGAGGAAATATACAGCTGAGGGGAGCAGCAGGTGAGACAGGAGAGGTCTGATTCACCATGTGGGAGTCTTGCCAGCTGGCCAGTATCGAACCCATGCTGCAGAGGCTGTGGACATCTTCACAGTGCGGTGCTCAACTGCCTGCGCCACAAGGGAGGCCCTGAAAAGTGTTTTTCTAAGGGAGGAAATGAATGGGTGAATAAGTTAGAAAGAGAGAGAGAGAGAGGAGAGAGAGAGAGAGAGAAAGAGAGAGAGAACTTTTTCCAAAGTACCTTCCTGGATGGCAACAAAGAACATAACAGAGACAGAAGTAGAAGTATGCCTGAGAACTGTGGAAGGAATAAACCCGGAGTTGAAGAGGAGGGTATTAGCATGTGCATTAAAATTTCTCACAATGAAATATGATTAGTATCCTTTTGGGGGCAGAGATGTTTGTGATTCTGTGTCAAGTGCTTATCCTCAGTGTAAGTAATTTTGGTCTCTTGGGATGCTGGTCAGCTTGTGTAAAAACATATTTGCTTAGGTTTGTTGAAGAGGGCTCTTTAACTTAGAAGCAGCTTGAATGTGACAGGTTGCAATATATTGTCACTGTATAATAAAGTCACACTGAGGCTTTATGGTTATAAATTATTGAATGAATGATACATTAAAATCTCATAGGCATATTGCTAAAAAAGAGTAAAGTATTTATAAACCTCAAAATTGGTAAATATAATAATTATGAAATATATGAAGTGAATGAATCAATGATGTTAAGTTCATTTTTGATGCCAGGGATATATTGCCCTTTGACAGTTGTAGAGGCTGTGAAATGGTAAGAAGAAATGGCAGGAAGACATGGCAAAACTATGATGTAATTTAATTATTGATAATATGGTATATTTTTAATAAAATGGTGTTTTTGATTTCCTTACTTATAAATTATATATATACAGAAAGTTACTAAAGAATAAAGTGAAATTAACCCATAATAGTACTACTTTTTAAAATCATTTTCATCTTTTTCTGTCTGTAAAATTATATTATCCCATGCATATTCTTTTGAAATTTTTCACTTATATTTGAAAGCATTTTTCAAACTAATAAATATAGATTTAAATCATTACATTGAAACACTACTGGTGTTCCATTATATAAATGTTATGAATTTATTTAATCTGTATCTTATAAGTAAACATTTAGGTTATCTCTGCAGCCATTCTTGTACATAAGTCTTTGTGAGCTTATTTAATTATTCCCTTCTGATAAATTCCTGGAAGAGTAAACATAGATTCAGGGAGTTTAAACTTGTTAAGCTTTTTACTTATCTTAGCAAATTGCCTTGCAGGGTGTCAGCCTTTAAAGTTTCAATATTTTTTAATTGACCAAAATTAATGTTGGCAAAGTTTTATTTCTTTTTTTTTTTTTTTTTAAATTTATTTATTTATTTATGCAAGCACTGGGTACGGTCAGAAGTGCGGGAGGGTGAGAGAATTCACCAGAGCCAGAGCGGGGAGCAGAGCAGGCAGAAGGGCTGAAGTACACTGCTGAGGGGAGCAGCGGGCGGCAGGAGAGGTCTGGCGCCATGCGGGACCCTCCTCCAGTGGCCGGGGAGCAGCCGGGGATCGAACCAGCGCTGCAGAGGCTGCGGGCAGCTTCTCAACGCAGCGCTCAACCGCTGCGCCACCGGGGAGGCCCAAAGTTTTATTTCTTAATTGATATTTGTATTTCTTTTGTTTACATGAACAACTTTTTAAAGCATTTACCCATTCTTTTATAGATTCTTTTGTAAGGCCTTTATACATTCAGAAACTAATGCATTATAATATAAAATAGTCTGTCACATGATGCTGGCAGTATATTTAAAAAAATTATTTAGTAGACAAATAAATGAAATAGAAAAGCTATAAAATCTAAAGTTTTATCTTTTTTAAATGTTGCATCATTTGGAAAGGAGCTATATTTTTCAGTATTTTCTGTCTTGGTGCAGGTAATTATACATGAGTTAAACTGTGATGAGTGATATGATCTTTATGAAAATAGGTAAACATAAGGAAATCACCATATTTTCTTAGCAGATGTTTAACTGTTCAGAAACATTAGAAAATGCTATAAATTATCTGCCATAGTACTTTAATGAATGAGACTATTTATATTCTATAGTTTTTCATTTACAGGCATATCTTAGTAAGTATTCAATACAATAAATTAATGTGGACACTCAAATCTAATTTTCTCTTTTACTGACATACATTTTTTTTTTTAAGGGTTTATTTTATTTTAAGCATACAGGAGCTGGGGCACAGGCCAGAGATGTGGAGGATGAGAGGATTCACCAGAGACAGAGTGGGGAACAGAACAGGCAGATTGACCGAAATACACTGCTGAGGGGAGCCCCGGGCTAGTCAGGAGAGGTCTGCTGTGCCACGTGGGTCACCCTCCTGGCTGGGGATCGAACTCGTGCTGCAGTGGCTGTGGATTGCTTCATAGCTTGCATCTTAACCCCTTGCACCACCAGGGTGGCTCTGACATACATTTTAAAAATTATTTTCTTCTTTTCCCACTTCCTTCTTCTTTCTCCTTAACTTCCCTTTGGGAACAATAAGATATGTGGTAATCCTATGCATAAATTGAGTGGTACATTTTGTACTACCAAATTGTGCTACTGGCACAATTGTACTACTGGCACAATTTACTAGCATTAATTACAATAAACTAAAGAAGCGGCAAACTTACAACATACATACATCCACTTCCTGTTTTATGGCCCTTTTGTGCTCATGAGAGTCAAAGCAGTCTTTTGCATTGTGATCAGACCTTGCCTTAGAATCCTTCTTAACCTAACACTCTTGGCAGCCCTTGCTAATTCATCTGAGGGAATGTGAGGACTTGCCTTTCTTGGCCTACGTTATCCCTTTCCTGGATCACATCAAAAATAATTAGTTTCATTTAATTGGTAGGGATGAATTTCTCTCTTTTGGAAAGGAAAAGTCTATACTTTTATCAAGTCAAATAATTATAGAAAGAACCCTAGGTTGATTGCTATAAAATGCTGCCAATGAATCTAAAATGTTAGAACTGTAGTTAGCATCTACTATATATATTTTATGCTCTTTATTATACTAAGTTTGTGACCTGAAAGGGGGCAATCCCTGTTTAATTTATCAGAAATAAAATGTGTGACTTACTTTTTCAACTAAATCTTTGCTCCCCTGCCTTAATACATGTTTATTTCTATGTAATTCATGTTTACATAGAAAGTAACATTATCTGTTCCCTTCATCTAACCCAGACATTATTTTCTTTTCTTATTGTAGTATTATTGTCTATCCTATTCTCTTCATTCCTTTCATCCTTACCTTTCCACATCTACCACACACAAATAAATAAAGATTTATTTATTTATGCATCCAAGAACTGGAGTACAGGCCAGGTGTGACGTGTGAGGAGGGGGTGAGAGGATTCACCAGAGACAGAGTGGGGAACAGAACAAGCAAATTGACTGAAATACACTGGTGACGGGAGCAGTGGGCTAGTCAGGAGAGGTCTGTTTCGCCATGTGGGTATCTCCCTGGCTGGGGATCGAACTCATGCTGCAATGGCTGCCGATAGTTTCGTAAGTTGCATCTTAACCCCTTGCGCCACCAGGGAGGCCCTATCTACTCTTCTGTTCAAGAAAACTCGCATTTGCACATTCTCTCCTGCCTTAAATGAGGTCAGCAAAGTAGTCCTTATCCAAAGAAAAGTTGTTTGTGCTGTTCACAGAGATTCACAAGTTGTCTATAGTTTTCAAAGCACTGATTTCAGCAAAATACTCCCAATCAGTAATTTTTCTCTCCTGTGTTACCACAGGAACATATTTTTTGGAGTTATGATTTCACATAAATGCAAGGCTTGGTGATGGTGATGCCATCAGCAACTGTTCTCCTCCAGACTCCAGAGGTATTTTCTAATCATCTTTCTACTTTTCTGCCTTATATTATTATTTCATTCTCTGTATTCTCTACCCGCAATGGTTGTTGTTTGTCTCCAATTTCAGTATTAGGGGAATGAGAGCAGAAAGGTTGGAAGAAATGAAAAAGCAATAAAGCAGCTGGCATTTTAATTGGTGAAAGGCATGTAAATATAAAACAAAAGTGCACATAATTCTATTTATGTAAATGATAACAAAATGAATTTAACAGTAATAGAGTGATGGTTCCTAGAGGAAGTAATTAGCTTTTTTTATCATTGATCGCTCCAGATAACAAATGTAAATTGTCTTAAATTTAATCACAAAAGGGATGCATAGAATAATATTTATTTAATTATGCATAGTTTTTATTGCTCTGGACTTTAGATTAAGCAACTGCTTCACTGAGTTTCTCACCATATAGAGGATGACATTAATTATCTCAATGGATTGGATCAACTCGCAGATGAATGCCTATGCCCTTCAAATCCTTAGGCATTGGGTCAGAGCAAGAGCAGCTCCCACCAACAGAATGAATGAGGATTGTGTACTGTGGGCCTTTAACTGCAGTGACCTCAATCCTGATCTGCTCAAATCCGATGCATTCTTTGAGTTCTGGCTCAGATGCCAGCTCATTCATAATGTTCTCTTTGATTTCCCATAGTGAAAGTCTCCCTCTCTCCTTGAAGTTTTTCAGCATTTTATTTTCTCTCTTTTGGTTGACATGAATCACTCTACTCCTTAGTGGAGAAGAAACCATGAGTACCAGTGAGTCTAGCACAGTACTTGAATCACAGTACAGACACCAAGTTAATCTGAACTTAAGGAGAAAATGAAGGCAGAGTGCAGGTCTTGATGAGAAAGCATTCATTTTTATGTGGATTAGCTTGTTTTTTGAAGAAAACAAGGTATACCTCTGATTAATCATTATTGAAATTTTAAATTGAAATAATAAATAGGTATATATACGTGCATATATAAACAGACTCTTGATTTTGGAAAATATTTATCACATTCTCATAACATTTACTGAAAATGTTGATTTTGAAGGCAGAGGATTTTCTTTTCTCTATGTAAACATGTATGGAATGTCTGTTATATTCCAAGCACTCTGCCAGTCACTGTATAGTTTTTAATGCCATTATATCTAATTTAGAGAACATTTTTATGGAAGCAATGAAGCTGAAAATTTCACAGAAAGGTATTTCCATAATCACAGATTTTATGGAGATATAAAGTATTAATGTATTCCTTCAGAGGTCTCTTTACATCTTGCAGTTTTATGAAAGGGGTTAGCTCCTTGTAGGGCCAGGTTTACATGACGGCTATATTTTCCCTTCTCAATGGTCAGGTTGAATCAAAGGATTCCCTCTGCTGTCCTATTGTCTCCTCTTCCTTGTCCCTTCTCATTTTTCTTCTTTTCTACTCCATATCTTCTCCCCTCACTGCCTTTCTGCCTCCCTTTCTCCCTCCTTGTCCCCTCTCCTGACATGCAAGGTTACATAATGAGATTGGGTTACTTATCTTCCTACTAAACAAATTTCATTTCTTTAAACTTTTTCATCAAATCTCTCTGCCATAAAACATTAGCTAATTAAATTGTTAATGAAGCCAATGCAATTTTCCAAATTTTTTTTGTTCTGTTTTTAGAGGAAGGAATATATTTAATGAAGCAAAAGGACTCTTGCAGCAACTATGTTGCACAGTCAGTAAAATATTTCTGTCAGATATATCAAGACCTTCTGTGCTTACTGATTGCCTCTGGTGAAAACTGTTCAACCTTGAGCTTCATCACATTTTTCTTATATCTTTTCCAGCATTGGCTATCATATGCTTTTCCATCCATTCACTACTTGATCTTAGTCATTCTAAAAAAGGAACAAGGTCAGTTAGATTGTAGTACAAGTGAAAAACAAACATTTTCCTTTGAAGATCAAGAATGTCGGTTTCCTGTGAATTCACTTGAGTTCCCAACACTTTTGCTACTGAAAAGTTAGCAATGATCACATTTACTAAAGTAAAAGTTAAACATGGAAAGATTGGGAACTGCTTCTCTCTTTCATGTTCCTTTTTAATGTCAATGAAGTCACGATTCAAGTGGTAGACATGACCCTTTGAGGTTTATAATTTGAAAATCTTAATCCATGCTTAAAATTATTTCAGAAATTAAGCAAGGTCTTTGAAAATTTCAGCTAAAAACCTTAGTACAGATGTCATAAAGGTGGTTTACAGAGGGAATTTAAAGGAAAATTTAAAGGAAATTTACATTAAAAATTACCAAATCAAATTATCACTTAAAACAAATTTTGGTAGGACATTTTTTACTGATGGGAAAGCAAGTAGGGTTGGTTAGTAGTTCAGATAACTAGAAATGAATGATAAAAGCTTTCTTACCACTCTTCCCATGTTGAGAAACTATAACAGAATGGATATGTGACTTTATTTTACAAATCCCAGACACTTAGATATCCATAGTGTGATGGATAATGTTATGCATCAACTTAGATAGGCCACAGGGTACAGCCATTTGGTCAAACATTATTCTAGATGTTTCTGTGAAGGTTATCTTATAAGTGAGAATAACACTTTAACCAGTAGAAATTAAATAATCAACAAGTCACCTTTTTTAATGTGGATGGGTCTCATGCAATCATTTGAAGACCTTGCTAGAAACAGACTGAAATCTCAGGAAGAGGGGGAATTGTATGAGCTGATAGCCTTTGAACTTGAACTGTAACTCTTCCCTGACTCTCCTTTCTCTGGTCTAACCTACAGACTTAAGACTTTCAAATCTCTACAAATGTAAGTCAGTTCCTCAAATTTGACTGAGCTTTAATTTTTTACTCTATGATAACTTATTCTTTATGAGTAAATCGAATAAAACAGAAAACTGATACTGATTTTAAAAACTTGCCAACACCAATCATTATCCTTATTTCATTAATTAATATATTTTAGTTTTTTCCTAATACAATAATATTAAACTTATGGAGAGACAGAATTCAAAATTATAGTCTATGTGTCCAATAAGGATTTCAAATATTTTATTAAAGATTCTTAATCATTTTCCTCAGTTTATTCAGCTTTTGGCATCAAAATGTAGATGACTCCCCAAGCAAAGATACACTTTCCAAATTTTACAAAGTGTCATTCTTATCTGGAAAAAAAATGGTGTTGAAGTTCCCTTCCCTTTCATTATAACTGGAGCAAATATATTAAATTTTATATGCGTGATTTGGGAAATCACTTTCTGTCTTCAGTAACTGATTGTGTGTTATAGCTGGGTCCTTTACAAATGAAGTGCACTTCTATTGCTTAAAAATTGCTTTCCTGTGCAGCATGATGTAGTAATGAATTAAATCCAAATGAGCCTTATATTCACAATGTCATAATATGTAACTCGTCCCCTGTGGAACTTTTTTATTATCTAATACAAGGCAAACTAATGTCTTCCTCTCATGGCTTACTTCTCAGAAGGATCTGCAGCTTTCAGTATTAGAAATAAAGAAAGAAAACTATGATTTGAGATCAAATTACCTTTTTATAAACTCTCTAAATCACAGAGAGCACCTTAACATGTCCCCAAATATGCAAATGACATTCTTTTGGAACAAGAAACAGAAGTAGCTCCAGTTCTACAGAATCCACTTCTAACTGTGAGAGAAAAATGAAACTGAATATTTTTCTTTGAACAGAGAAGTGTGCAGGTGGTTTTTACCTTCAATAAAAATAAAATAAGTGTGGGCGTTTTCTCTGTTTCTTAGTTTCATCATGTTAACTCTATTCTCTAGGGAACACCTTGTAAGATCAGCTTGTACCAATATTGTGGTTCAAGTTGATACCTAGATTTAAAAGCCCTAATTTATTACCCTGATAATTTTTTGTAATTGAACAAAATACATCGGATATTCTCTTACTATAGCTGCTTTAGAGATGTCTTTATGGCATATTGAAATTTAGCTGGATATTTCAAAATGTGTTTTGCAATTTCATATGAAAAAAAAAGAGAGAGGTATTTATTTTAGCCCAGTGGGCGGCCAAGGTAAATTGCACCAGGTTTTTATAGCCTGCTGTATCTTTTTTTTTTTTTTATTTTCTTCTTTTTCGCAGCGTGGTGCTCAACCGCCTGCACAACCAGGGGATAGCCTGCTATATCTTATGGCTTTTTGTGGGTTTGTCTCTTGATGGAGATTCTTAAAAATTTTTCAGCATCTCGTTCATGTTCACCATAGTTGGATCTGAATCAGTTGCTGCTGGCTTAACTTATGATCCAGATCTAATAGAAAGCCCACATTCCTATAATATCTGTTTCCCTGGTTTAAATGTTGGAATTATATTTTGATCAAGTAATAAAATAATACACAGAGATAAGTAGATTTTCCCTCTCTAAAAGAAAATACTAAGGGAATTAGAGGCAAGGTCAAATCTATACATTATTTGGGGAAAGGAGCTACTTCAAATATTAATTTAAGAGTTTGTATTAGTTTTAATCAAATTTATATTTCAATTTAAAATAACACCTAATAGCCTATGATAGAGTTCAAAACAAGCTACCCCAAAATATGGCACCTTGGCATATTGATTATTTTGAACCAAAGTTACTTAAGAACAAGTGAGTGCCCCAAAGAACACTGTAGCAATCCTTTGTCCTTTCAAGCAGGCAATGACTTCCCATGTGAAAAGCTACTCTTGCTCTAACAGAAGAGTGGAAGGTATTCTTATCACCAGGGATAGGAAAATTAGGGCCCTAATGTTGATGCAAACAGAAATTACTACTTCTCACTAGTCTAGAAACTCTTTTTCCTTTCATTTCTTCTTTGACTAGAAAGAATATAAAAGCAAAATACTCTGGTCATTTCTCGAAATGTAATATTCATGGGTCTCTGTGTGTATGAAATTAAATCAACTTCCTTTCTCCTGTTACTCTGTTTTGGGTCAATTTGATTATTGGACCAGTCAAAAGAATGGAGAAAGAAAGGGATGAATTCCCCATCCCTGACACCTCCATCTCAAGACTTATTTTTTGAACACCACTGTATGTACTCATGCATGCATTTGTTTAGTGACTATTTACTGGGGGTGGTTCTTGATTGCCGGACTAGACACAGTATTGATAAAGTCTTACAACATTGATGGTGCTCCTGTTTCCACTGGTCAGACTGAGCCAATGTGGACATAGCGGAAGTTACACATAATAACATAATTATTTTATGCATAATAACACATAATTACATCATGGTAAGTAGGAAGAAAGGAAGGAGGGAGGGGAAGAACAAATTTGGAAGAACAGATCACTCTTCCTGACTTCAAACTGTACTACAAAGTGATAGCAATTAAAACAGGATGACATTGGAATAAAACAGACACAATTATCAATGGAGTAGCAAATGATAGAATCAAACATATTGTCAACTAATTTATGATAAAGAAGCAAAGAGCATACAATGGAGCAAGGAAAGTTTCTTCAATAAATTATGTTGGGAAAGTTGGACAGCCACAGGCAAAGGAATCAACCTAGACCACTATCTAATACCATACACAAAATTTAATTCAAACTTGGTAAAACAATTAGATGTAAGACCTGAAACCATAAAATGCATAGAAGGAAACACAGGTTATATATTACTTGACATCTGTCATAGACATATATTTGAGGACTTGACACCAACAGCAAGGGAAACAAAAGCAAAATAAACAAATAGGGCCATATTAAAGTTCTACTTTTATTCTGAAATAACTTCACTTTAAAGGATTGCCTCATCACTCCAGCTGTTTGTTTGTTTTTTTTTTTTTTCCATATACTTCACATTGCATACAGTATGGTATGGTAAAAATAATGAGAAAATACTTTTTACACTCTTATTCTTAATAATTTTTCTAAGAGTGATATTTTAATCCTGGATTCTTTAGTTCTGAGTTCTTGCTTAAGCAGTTGCAACCTTTGTAAAGACTTGTACTTTGCTAATTATATGCAATTATAATCTAACACTCAACGATGTAGCTTAACTTTTTAAAACTGCATGTCATATCAGTGAAGATAACTACTTTGTTGACATGAAAAATTAAATAAAAATATTCACATAGGTTTTCTTAACATCAACTTGGATTTAGTCCACTACAATTTCAGTCCTTCAAATGAATTAGGAATGGGGTATTATAAGGTGCTCTTTTTGAGGCCTTTTTCAACTACCTCTATAGCAGGAAGTATCCAAAGAGGGGAAGCATGGGGATACAGTATTTGAGAAGTCTTGAGGAGTGTGTTCTCAGAAAGTAGGAATCATGAAGGTAGAATCATGAAGGTAGACGACATAGTATAGCTACTATACTAAAATTTCTGTAAATTTTAGTATAGTATAGCTAAAATTTCTGTAAATAGTATAGCTAAAATTTCTGTAAATTTTAATTACAGAAATACAATTCTGTTTTGGTTGCAAGTAATCTGTAAACAGGAA
Organism: Talpa occidentalis; assembly: GCF_014898055.3. NCBI lineage: Eukaryota > Metazoa > Chordata > Mammalia > Eulipotyphla > Talpidae > Talpa > Talpa occidentalis. Next base: position 23,399,872 of record NW_023604295.1, read on the forward strand.
AATGAAATTTGGACAATGTGGGAAATGCCATTGGGAAAATCATTTGATTGATTGGATAAAAAATTTGTGAAAACAACACAGACAACCACAAAAAAGGGGGGTGGGTATAAACAATTTGGGGTAATAAAAGATGACAATCACCAACAAAATGAGATTTTCCTTTTGCCTGTTGTTTCAAGAGAGGGTTTCTGGGTCTAGTATACCTGGATCAGAAAGTATTACAGGAAGTCAATAGCACTGTGAGAATCTTATTTAGAACATTTGTAAAGGGAAGAAAAGAGGCTATAATATATGCCAATAAGAGAATGAGTCAAAAGTCAGGCTATGGTAACTCAGCTGTTCAGATCTGAGAAGCCCCCTCCCATATCCTGGGTGCATAAGTGTAAGCACTGGTAAAAGGAATGGATTTGCCCTAGGGAATATTTATCCAACCCGAGAGTGAGTCTGTGAAATGACGTGTGCATATGAAATAAAATCCAGAGAAAGTTGCAAAACTTAACAGAAAATCAAAAACAGATGTAGGTCTCACTTGACCCTGGAAATTTGCCTGGGACTTTCCAGAAGCTGTATCTAAACTGTATACTTGATGTTTGATAGAGGTCATACAGTATCTTTCTGTGTATGTATTAAACTACTTAATATAACTGTGTCGTTGGAGTATTAATGTCTAGTGTTTCTGAAATCCACCAGAGCACTGGAAAATAGGAATATGTCCCTAGAGCTATTGTTGAAATAAAATGCCCCAGCAAGGGAGCTGACCCACATAGTGTAGCAGATCTCTCCTGTCTTGCCCACTGTTCCCCTCAGCGGTGTATTTCAGTCAGTCTGCCTGTTCTGCTCCCCACTCTGTCTCTGGTGAATCCTCTCACCCCTCATACCTCTGGTCTACACCCCAGCTCTTGTATACATAAGTAAAACAAATCTTTAAAAAAATAAAATAAAATACCAATTTGGTGCTACAGTAGTAATCTAGGTATCAACCTATGATCATCTGCAGGTAGCTAGTAATCTTATATTTGGCAAAATAAAGTAATATAATAAAGACTTGATTTCCTCTAACTACTAAGCTCATTTCATCCTAAGCTGTTGCCCCCCACTCAGCTGTGGTCCACATATAACTTTAAAGTAGGTCATGTCATGGGACGTTTAGATGCTCATGCTTCAGTGCTACTGCATTTTGCAGTTAGTTGGGAAAGGGAAAACATCACAGCAACACAAATAAATTAGAAATGGGCCTTCCTGGTGGTGCAGCGGATTGATTGCAGCACTGTGAAGCTGTCCACAGCCTCTGCAGCATGGGTTCGATTCCCGGCCGGCCAGGAAGATACCCACCTGGCGCGACAGACCTCTCTTGTCTCACTCTCTGCTGCCCTCAGCAATGTTTTCAGTCCATCTGCCTGTTCTGCTCCCCACTCTGTCTCTGGTGAATCCTCTCACCCTCCCACGCCTTTGGCCTGTGCCCCAGTTCTTATATAAATAAATAAATCTTTAAAAAAATAAAAAATAAATAAAAGATGTTCTTTAAAAAAAAAACAAAACTTAGAAATGGACTTGGGGTCAGTCTGCTCCACTGTGTCCAACTGTTTGACTTCAAAAAATTTCTTAAATATGTGATAACAAAGTTTCCACACTTATAAAATCAAGGTAATAATATCACATTTATGTATAAATGCATAAAATATTTAAAAGTACTTAGGGTCTAGCATGAAAAAAATATCATTTGTTACTTATTATTTTTGTTAATAATTTTGTTCATTAAATGGACTTTGATCATTCTTCACAGGTAATTTATTGGCCACCATCCTTTTTGGAATGTGTTTCAGCTCATGTCTGTACTCTGTTTCTACCATCTCCTCTCACCTTCCCTTTACTTTTCTCAAATTCCTGTTAAATTTATTTCAAGGAAATTGAAATTTTCCTTTTCTTTTCTCAAGTCATTTCATTAGAGTCTCATCTTCTATATTATCAGTATTTTCCTAAGCATAATTATCTTTTAAAAGTTTTTATGTCAACCATAATAATACTTTTGTGGTACCAATTACATCATCATGCTTGTGAAGTAAACTCTCACTCCACTTTACAAATAAATTAAAATATCTTGGGCCTCAACATATCTTAGGCCAATGTCAGCCTTTCTACTAAAATCCACACTTTGTCATGACGTGGAACATAGTACACAGTATGTAGAGGCAACAGTAGTTCATTCCTCCTATTCCATACTGTAAAAGCACACAAATGTGGAAGTTACCGAAAACTGATAATTTCTGTTTATATAATAATGAACAACTTGGTTTCATTAAAAATAAAGTGAGTAGGGCCTCCCTGGTGGTGCAAGGGGTTAATCACTGCACGGTGAAGCTATTCATAACCTCTGTAGCACAAGTTTAATCCCCCAGCTGGTCAGGGAGCTACCCACATGGAGCAGCAGACTTTTCCTGACTCGCCCACTGCTCCTCTCAGGAGTGTATTTCAGTATGCCTGTTCTGTTCCCCACTCTGTCTCTGGTGAATCTTCTCACCTCCTGCACCTCTGGCCTGCACCCCAGTTCCTGTATGCATAAATAAATCTTAAAAAATAGGGCCTCCCCTGTGGTACAGCAGTTGAGCGCTGGGTTGCGAATCTGCCTGCAGCCTCTGCAGTGCTGGTTGGATCCCCAGCTGCCGGGCGAGGGTCCACATGGTGCGCAGACCTCTCCTGCCATACCCGCTGCTCCCTTCAGCAGTGTACTTCGTTAGTCTGCCTGTTCCGCTCCCCTCTCTGGCTCTGGCGAATTCTCTCACCCTCCTGAGCTTCTGACTGTACCCAGTACTTGTATAAATAAAGTAAAATAAATCTTTAAAAAAATAAAAATAAATAAATCTTAAAAAATACTTAAAAAATAAAGTAAATATTCTGTACATGGCATTCTTATAAAATGTAGATCATACAAGAATAATAAATCCTTTAGCATCATATATTTTTACAGGGGAGAGTTACATGTCCACATATATGAATAACTATAAGGCAATAAAATGAGTATAAAAGGGTGCAAAGACTAGGGGGAGAAATAAATGAATTCTGGATGGATATTTTATGGTAGAACATTCCAGAAAAAAACAATAAGGCAAATTGGAGAGTATTTTGATGAAAAAAATGTATGTATATTAGATGTGACTTCCTAACAAAGGTAAAGATTTTATAAAAAACACAAAAATAGATTAAGGGGGCTTATGAGTGTGTGTGTAAAATATATGGTTTGAGAAATTAGGATAATTTCACAGAGAACTTTGGAGTAAAGTTGATAGTTAGAAGTTGGTTCTGGTACAATGAGAAATTATCAAAGGGTTCTGAGTAGAATTAGAAACTAAGATATCTTTTTTTTTCATTAGCTCACTCTCTAAAGTGTAGATTATAGAAGGAGAGATACTGGAACTAGAAAAGCAGTACATACATGATTCCAGGTATAGCTCTTATAGTAGGCACAATGAGTGCCCATCAAATGTGTAGTCAGTGAGGTATATTTTGGTAGAGTATTAATGAAGAGACGTAAACATACAGCAAATCCTAAAATGAAAGGTATAATACATAAAATTAGTTTTATAACTTTTGCCCAAATTTGATTTAAACTAAAATTCTTGGGCTTTGGGACTATGACATCTGTAGCAGATCTTGTTGCCAAGAATCTATCAATATTTGTGAAATGTGTGAGATTTACTGAGCTACTAATCTAACAAGTTAGCCTGTCACAGTTTCTTGAATACTTGCAGAAGACATGAGACCACTGGGTCAAAGATGAAAAGCAGTTTATTTTTCACAGTGAGCAGTAACATAGCATAACATTTACACCAGTCCTGTAAGTCTCTCTTCCTCCCCATGGTAATGAAAAAAAGGGCTAATTGACAACTGACCATTTAGTGGTTTCATTACAGAAGCAGAAGCTTTAACTTTAGAATCCTGAATCTTTTTTACTGGACTGTGAGTATACTAATATATTGCTTTCAAAAGGGACATTATCTTCATTTTTTCCACTGGAATAAACAAACCTAACCTTTTGTCTTGAGACAACATTATCTGCATCTTCCAAGGCTATTCGCTTATAGAAGTCCTTGGAAAGTTTATCTTAAGCAAAGGCAGGCTGTGCCTCTACTCGAAAGCTTCCCTGAAATGGGAGACCTAGTCAAGTTTTACCTTTGGCTCTGATTTGGTAGGTCTTAGTAAATTTCTTTAATATGGTAAATGTCTATTTCTAGCCATAAATAATTGGTCAAAATGGAGTTTTCAGATGAGGATAGAATACTCTCTGCTTACAAAGAGCTAAAACATTTAATGAAGGATATAGAGAAAAATATGTCTTAGTACTTTAAGTCAGCTGCAGGTAGACAGACATAGACAAAGTACCATAAATATAAAGAGAAGGCTACTCATTAAAGGAATATTAAACTGCATGTTTGTACCAGTAATTTTTTTCACACTTGGATTTAGCTTCATAGCAAAAATAAAATGATAAATCAAGCTAAACCTGAGAAAAACCTGGGGCAGTCTGGAAGTGATAGGAATATTAGTAGTTGCAATTAGGATTTTGAGCCTCTTTAGTTTATGGGTTACATGATATAATTAGGCTAAAGTGAATCTAATCAGCTTATCTTTCACATTGTTTTTAATGCATATTTATTTTCTAAATGTATATTAGATATATAAGTGTAATACTTTTCCTTAGAGTTTTCTTGGGCATTGAAAAACTAACTAGCTATGCTTTATGGTACCCTGATGAGGCGTTACTAACCACAAGGTGGCAATTAAAAACAAGAAGGCAGAATGTTAGCATGAAATAGATGTTCTGGCATATGCTATACAATCTAAATCTTTTAGCTATGGTTGGAATGTTACAATTATTCATTGAAATCTCGAAAACCTTAGAATGAAAGTTTATGTCTAAAAAGTGAAGAAGTGGGATCACGTATTTCTGAATCACATACAGTCTTGTAAGCCAATGGTAGCTTAATAAAAAAATTATAAAACGTGATAAGATGGAGATGATATTCATTGCATACTGCTTGTGGAGTGAGGCTTAGACCAATTACAATATATAAACAATGAGAAAACTTCTATGGTGACACTTATTGGCTATAGTAATTCATTTTAACTTGTTCAAATCAGAAGATAAAATGTTCATGGTTGTGCTTTATTTTTAACAGATTTTTAAGATTTAAGTGATCTTCCCAAATTTTTATGCTAAACTGAAATGGATTTTTCAGCACTGATACATCTATATTTTGCTTTTAAATAAAAATACAGAGGCTAAAATGTCATTGACTAAATAGTAAATACTTCTATTTCTGTAAACTTAACCTGCATCATATCTACTATATATCAGAATGAGGTTTTCAGAAAGAAACACCTAGTTCTTAAAATTGACTATAATTCCTAGATCTAGAGCTTAAATTCTTGAAAGAGTATTTGCTTGGAGTCTCATAGCTTAACTCAAGCACAACAGCAACAAAATCTTGTTTATTTAATATTTGCATCCTGATTGTTATGTTTTTATGGCTTTTTGTTTGTTTAGCTTTTGCTTTAATCAATTTCCATCATCAATGTCACAAAGGTCAAGTATAGTTTCTTGACATATTGGCACCAAACCTCTAAAAGCCACATGGTGATTAACATGAATGGGTTTATATTTGTTTAAATAAAAAATAGTATTCAAACTTTTTATTAGTCTTATGTAAAACTAATCATCTGGCTATAACAGATAACATGATTGCCCTAACAATAGTTTCATATCTAAACTACAAGTATAATGTTACTATAAAAATAATTTTATTGTTTAAACATCTCTAGACAAAAATGTAATTTTTTCTTTAGTTTGAAGGACTTGAAAGTTTTCCAAATAGAAAGTATTTATTTGCAAGCTAGGTGAGTCATATGAATCCTGATAAGGGAGATATAATGGATATTAGTACTTTGATACAATATTTGCTTCTTTTGATGCCATTTGCTTGTTTTGTGTCTCCTAGCTCAGACTTGAGAACGTTAACATTATGAATAACTCAAAATATGCTCCCACATTTTGATGGTGGTTATAGATAAAAACACAACTAAAATGAATTGTTTGTTGTTTATCATTCATTTGTATATTGGCAGGGCTTGAAAAATTCTTTTAAAATTAAATAATGCATACAAAATAAATAAAGTAAAACTAGTCTTGGGAACAATGATAAATTATTACTTTGTAGTCACAAATGATTTGCTTTAATGAGAACAGTGTGTAGGAAGTGGTAAACAAACCATCCATCTGTGAATAGACCAGTCAGCACACAAATGGTGCCACACCAGAAGAACCATGACTTACTAGGTTGTCTCTTTTATTCAATACTCTATAATGTCTAAATCAAAGTTTCTAATGCATTTTTAAAAATGCAAGTTATAAAAATCTGCTGTAAGGTTCTGGATCATCGAGCACTGTCAAGATGGATTATAGTTCTGCACAATCTCTGCTGTAACAGTATCATGATGAATGGAGAATGACACCAGCTGCCCATTTATCTCCTAAGATTACTGCTTTGATGATATTGATTCTTTCTGTGGCTCCTCAGACTCAAGATTATAGCTCAGGTACAGAGATATAATCAGTTTTGTAAAGTACATTCTAAATATGGTCCGATTTTTACCTCTTGGCTAAGATGTCTGGTCAATTGCTATGAAGAAATTAAATTATTGCATAGTATAACTCTTGAGGATGTTAAAATGTTCACAGTTAAGTAAATTTATTTTTATATCAATGGAATAAAAAACCAAAATTCCTAAATTGTTTTTACACATTAATTCAAGAGTCATTATTAAGTGCAACTTTATAGTGCCACACATATTAGGACACTGGATATTTAAAAATATGTGTTAGGCTTCTTGGTTTCAAAGAGATTAGAGACTTGATAAGTAGAAGGTGGGAATGCTTAATGAAATGATTAAATGTGAATGAAGTGTGATATGACTAATTATTATGGAAATATCTAGGTAATAGCTTATAGCAAGGTTTTGGAGAACAGGAATAGCTTCACAGATGGATGATACAGATTACAAAGAGTTTTAAAAAACTTTTCCAGAGAAAGGAATGATGAATATTCTATGTATAAGATAGAAAAGTATAAAGTTATGCAAAGTATTTGGAAATACCTTTAGTTCTGTGTTGCTGCAATGTTGGTATAAGACTTGAAACCAAAAAATATATAAAAGGAAATATAGGCGAAACACTACATGACATGTACCTCAAAGACATCTTTACAGACACATCACCCAAAGCAGTGATAGTGAAGGCAAAGATCAACAGCTGGGACTACATCAAATTAAAGAGCTTCTGTACAGCAAAAGAGACAGTAACCGAAACAAAGGGGCACTCCACCGATTGGGAGAAAATTTTTGCACATGACACTAATGATAAAGGACTGATCACAAAAATCTACAAAGAGCTGATGAGACTCAACAAAAACAAAGTAAATAATCCAGTCAAAAAATGGGCAGAAGAGCTAAAAAGAAACTTTTCCAAAGAGGAAATGCAAATGGCCAACAGGCATATGAAAAAAATGTTCAACATCATTTGTAATTAGGGAAATGCAAATCAAAACGACAGTGTTGGAATTGTGGATGTAACGTGTTTAGAGAGGGAAGGGAAGAAGGAAAAAAGGGGATGAGAAATGAGAAAGAGATAAGGGTCAGTCAGTTTATGGAGGATCTTGCATGTCATCTCAAAAAGGTTTAGTGTGTGTTTTTTTCTCCTACCTGACTATTAAGGAGTATCTTAATGACATACATATTTAAAAACAAATACAGGAAGCAATGTTGAGGATGGATTTTAAGAGAAAAAATGTAAATCAGAGTGAGGAGGTAAGAAATCAGGAGGACTTGCTGCTTTAACAGTTGATATTGCAATAAGAAGTCTGGTTCTTCCTGATTGTACTTTCCTGATTTTGAGGAAAAGGTGATTTTAGGTCAGATATTTACTTTCTACCTCTCCATACTATTTAGCAACCATTTCCTGGGTGCCTACTTAAAACAAAATCTGGCGCTATGCACTATAATGTAATTATAATCTCATTTAAATGGGAATTTTTTTCTGGCATTAAAAACAAAAAATCTATCAAAAAGTCCTCTAAAAGGTATGAATTTCTAAACAGTGTTTGTAGAAGCATCTGGACTTCTATATTTATCAGTTTATTCATTTGGGAACTATTATTAAAACATAGAGCCAATCTCATAAAAAAGGACTGTGTTGTTCCACTAGGCTAGTGTTCACGCAGTTCTAACCGAAATGACAAGAGTGAAAGCCATTAAAAAGTAATGCTTGAAATCGATCAGAGATAATGAAATTGCATTGGCCCAAGTATTAATCAATTTTAATAATTGTGTGTTACAATGGTCTTGCAATAAAAAGGCTGTTATTTTCAATTCAATTCACTTAAGTTATGTCTTCATGATTGTAACACAACTGGTTGAAAAGTGTAGCCATTTTCAGCACCTGTGCTATAATCTGTCTCATCATTGAAGACCCCACCCTGCCTACTTTTCTTTTTACAAATTCCAGATAGAAACTGAGTAGCTAAATCAGTTGATAAAATTGTCCAGATTGTTTTGTTTTGTTGTCATAAGGATATAACCTTAAAAATTTAATCTTCAAATAGAACATGACTAATCTGGGTTTTAAAAAAAAAAAGTCAATCATTCAACAAATGGTGTCTTGATTCCTAAGTTTTTCTTTCTTTAATATTTTTTAAGATTTATTTATTTATGCATACAAGAACTGGGGTACAGGCCAGAGATGCAGGGGGTGAGAGGATTCACCAGAGACAGAGTGGGGAGCTGAACAGGCAGACTGACTGAAATATACTGCTGAGGGAGCAGCCGGCGAGTCAGGAGAGGTCTGCTGTGCCATGTGGTTTGCTCCCTGGCCAGCTGGGGATCGAACTCATGCTGCAGAGGCTGCGGACATAATGTGGTGCTTAACCCCTTGCACCACCAGAGAGGCCCGATTCCTAAGTCTTTCATAACTCTAAATTCACTAAAAGAATTATTGATGGAACGAACAGTCAACAGCCCTTCTTGTTTCTCTTATAGGCATCCCCCTTTTTATAACCTCAACTTTTTATGTGATATCCAGCCTTCTTTTGAGTACTTATTAAGAATTCCTTCCAATTTATGTTGATATTTTTCTGATCCTGACTGAGATTATCAGTAAAGTCAAACCTATTCACACAGCACAAGGAAGAGAGATATAAAGATATGAGTGTGTTACTGATGCCTGAATCATCACAGTGGTTATATAGTTGGCACCTAAGTAACTTGTCTTAAGTTCTTTAAAGGAATACTTGAGCAAAGAATGGACATGTATGTAACTTTCTGAAGAAGCATTCAAGTTTACTATTGCTCTTTGTTACTTTTCGATCAACAATATGACAGGAAGAAAGATTCATTACTATAGATTCAGGCTACATTGTGAACAGGAAGAAAAGCAGGAACTTATCTTGGTTACCTCTTCTAGACTGGAAAGAGATAACAGATCCATTAGCTGGAATCCAGCTTGCCCACAGAATCTCCTTTCTGGTACAAGCTGCTGAGAGGAAGAAAATTAAGAGACCCTCTCTTTCATGAGACTAGATAGAAATACTTGTTGCTCTTATGGGCAAAGTTCACCAGGTTCTAACTTCCATTTAAAATTCAAACCTAAGGCCTCCCTGGTGGCACAGCGGTTGAGTGCTGGGTTGTGAAGCTGCCTGCAGCTTCTGCAGCACGGGTTCCATCCCCGGCCACCAGGCAAGGGTCCCACATGGCGTGCAGACCTCTCCAGCTGCACCCTCTGCTCCCCTCAGCAGTGTACTTCGTCAGTCTGCCTGCTCTGTTCCCTGCTCTGGCTCTGGTGAACTCTCACCCTCCCGAGCTTCTGACTGTACCCAGTGCTTGTATAAATAAATAAATAAATAAACAAACAAACAAACAAATAAATAAATAAATCTTAAAAAAATAAAATTCAAACTTAATTTCCATTAACATCACACTTTTCTACTTTAGTTGGTAACATTGCCATGTTCCCTATCAGCACCTTTGTTCCATAGAGCATTGATTGAATCAACACAAAACCAGACTCAGGGTGGGTTTTTCCCTACTTTCTTCTGGTCACTCTTCAACTTAAAGATTAATTAAGATGCATTTTTCCTCCCCTTACTCTTCTTCCAATCAGAATTCAGTGGTTGGAGAGACTATTAGATGCATACAAGGCAGGGCAAGCCCTGCTACTTTTCACTGGATTCATTCTCTTGTCTGTCTGCAATTTGCATTCCTTTATTGCCTCTTCTTTCCTTATCATCACAGTGGTGACATGTTGCAATAGTTGAAAGGCAATAAGAAGAAAAAATAATTATGCAGTCCTAAACTGGTAGTTTGATTAAACTTAGCATGTATTGTTAGGGGAGCTAGACCTTGTAGAGGTGAACTACACCTTGTGAATCCACTTTTACAGAGGCCTTTAAAAAAATAAAATAAGCCCTAACTCTACTTATATAAACTTGTATTTATGACTGCCTTATATAAAATGTATGCCCATTCCATACCCTAGTTGATTGCCACTTGACACTGCAATCAACAGTGATAAGGACATTTGATAGGTTATGTATGCAGTGGAAAATTTGATTGCTTGATACCCGATTAGATTACAGGATTTCATTTTTGACTGTGAAGTAAGCATTGATTTTTTTTTTTAAATGTAAGTCTTAGTTTTTCTTTTAAATCCTCCTAAAAGTTGTGGTGAGACATCATAGTATTAACTATGCCCTTCTAAATACTTATGAATAGGTGTGGTAAGATATCAAATATTAAATATCTGCAAAGGCTAGCTAGAGGGCTTTAAGAAAACTAGTTGGCATATCATTAGACAAAACAGGGAGCCTTAAGCAATACTGCCTTAGCACTGTAGACATTGTAATCTAGTAATAACTTAGGTTATAAATTGGGAATCTCCTGTTTAATTTGGCTTTCTTCCCTCTAGGGTCTGGGGTTTGCACAGAATAGCTTTCTCTTTATTATCTTCTCCATTCCCCTGTGCCTGTGCATTTCACACACATACTTTTTGCATTATCCTATCAGAGAAATATTTATACGGACATCCTTAAAAAACACTTTTTAAATGTTTAAAATAGGAAGGACAAATATCCTTGGGAAAATTTCTTTAAGTGAAAGAAGAAACTAGAATATGGAGATTTTTGTTAGGTTGATCATCAGATGCTCAGGCTTTTGAACTCTACAATAACCAATACAGTTCAACCCTTGTATTAAACCTGTGTATGGTTGTGCAAATAGATATTGAAGTGGTAGAGCCAAGTCATGATTTTTATTTTGAGACCTTTTTAAGCTCCCAGTGCTTTGCACAGTGCTCATCCACACTAGTGCTAGAGATCAGTCAATTAATGACAGTTCCTGATAATGTTCATAGAAACATGACTGTTACTCCTTGTTTCCATGTTAAGGTCCCAACTTCTAATCTTGATTACAAATATGACCATGCTCCTTTTTCTGACTTTCTCTTTCTACTGTGGCTTTCAGTTGGGCTACCTGCCGTTGTCCAGCTGCACCATACTGTTAGCTTCCCCTGTGTCCTTGGCTTAAACTGTTGTGTGACTCAAATGCCCTTATTTGCATTTTGGTGTAAATACTTACTCATCTTTTAAGAATCAGCTTCAACTTGTCCTTCTCTGTGAATCCTCTGACCCTTACCAGTCTTCTTTCAAATTGTAGGACTACATTGAATTGTGTTCACTATAGTAGTATTAAGCAGTTAAACATTCTTGATTATTGGTTTTGTTTTCTTCTGTCAGATTGTAAGTTTCTTAAGAGTAAAGGCAATGTATTATCCAATTATTTTGTTTGCTTTTTTTCCCAACAGTGTATTTTCTCACAAAAAGATAACATTTTTATCCTATTAAGAAATTGAGAATGACCTCCTAAGTTGTTCTTTAAATCAGATTGCAGACCTCTGTATTGCTTTTTGCCCATCTCTCATTTTCAGGGTGTCTGTGTGTTTAAGTGGAATATCCAACACAATTCCACTCAGTATATATATTTGAATTCTTTTTCTGTGCTGGGCTTCTGCTACATTTAATAATGGTACAAAAATTATTAAGGCATATTTTAATATGTGTGCATATGTATATACAGTTTGTTCTGTTTTTAGCTAAAGTCATAAAAATTCAAATAAAATTGGTTTAAACAAACAAAGAAGAACTTTAGAGCCAGGTGACTACTGTTGTGGATGCAACTGTTCAGTGATGACATGAAGGCCTAAGCACATTTTGGCATTCTGTTTGCCAACCTCAGCATCTTGACTGTGTCCTCATACTTTTCCCTTTGTGATCCCAGGAAACTTTTAGAATTTCTAAGCATTTATGCAGGGATAAAGGAGGAGCTGCAGTGGTAGCCACATCAGTCATTTTGTCAGGGAGAGAAATGCTTTCCCAGAATCCCTCAACAGGCCTTCAATTCAAGTTTACCCGATTTCTTTCGCATGACCTCCTCTAGCTGCAAGAGAGGCTTTTCCAGTCTCTGTAGAATGGAGCAAGAAAGAAGGGAGAAAGGGTAATGTGTTAGTTAACCAAGATTGTATGCCACATATTAAAGGGGATTAATACACATATTTAAATGACTGTCTTATGTGGTAGAATAAAAATATGTGTCATATGACATATCCAAATAGTCAAACATGTAGATGTTCTAAGAATGCAAAGAGTTATAACGTATTGGGGAGAATGTTGTATTTAGGAGATGCTTTATGAAATCTTGTTGTCTGATACAGAACTTCAAGATGAACAGAATTTCAACAGGTAGAAATTATAACTGCAAGATGTGGTAATAGAAGGAGGAGTGGTTATACTTTGTATTTAGAGATCAGTCCATTTAGATATCAATGCATAGCTTTCAGATTTGGGTTATGAGTCAATTAGATAATGGAGAACAGTAGACTGTACAAAACAACACCGTCTAACACAAAATTTTCTGTGGTGATGGAAATATTCTATGTTTAGGTTGCACAACATGGTAGCTGTTGAACACATGTTGTTGAATACTTGTAATATGACTAAAGAACTGAATTTTTAATTTTATGCAGTTTCAGTTTAAGTTTATATAGCTATTTGTGGTTATTAGTTACTATAACAGACAGTATAGATTAGAGCAATTTGGGCCATTGTAAGTTGTATTTAGAGAAATTTGGAGAAGTTGTATTGAACAAAAAGTCACATGATCCAAATTATGTTTTCATAGTATCACCCCACTACTTTGATAAAAATAGAACATTATAGGTAGGGAAACCCAAAGTGAGGGAACACTGTTACACTAATCTAGGTAGTAGATGGTGGTGTCTAATACTAGTAGGGCATGGATGGGAAGTGGTTTGAAGATGCTGGATTCTGTGTTTATTTTGAAAGTCAGTTCAACAAAATTCTCTGCTGGATTAGATATGAGATGTGAGAAAAAGGGGTAATAGATAATTCTACATACATTTTATTTTATCTTAGGTGGCTAGAAGATTGGACATTTTATTAAATAAGATGTGAGACCAAAGTTGAAACAGCTTTTGTAGAAGATCAGATGTTTGAATCTGAATCTAGTGAATTTGAGATGCCTACTGGATATTCAAAAACATGTTTTGAATATATCATTTAGCAGAGACTAGATTGGAGGTAAAAGTGTTACCACATTAGTGTGTTATTTAAAGTTACATGATTAGTTGGGATCACTTAAAGAGTGAGTATAAATACATACAATAAAGTAAGAACTGAGTATTGAGGTAGAACAAATAAAGGAGGAAGGAACTGCTTTCAAAGGTGAAATAAAGAAAGGTTAGCAAGAATTTGGAAATCTGAGAGGGTGAAGTGTTCAAGTATGTCAAGATGCTCTAGTTATGTGGGGGGAAAAAAAGAGAGGTCTGGTGTCTATTATCGGATTTAACAATGTGGGTGCATGTGTATGGACATGGTGAGGTGGTAGGAATTACTGGTGATTTCATCAAGCATAGTTTCTGGGGAGTAAGGAGGACAAAAGTTTGATTGAAGCTGGTTTAAGAGACTGAAAGAGAGGAAATAGAGAAGGAAGGACAGAAAAAAAGAATTGATTTATTTAAAAAAATGTAAGTTCTAATAAATTCTGATTATGCAGGATACAGGCTTAATTTGATAGAGGTAAAGGAAGAAAAGTACATTTTAAAGCAGACATAATTCCTTTTATTGGTTTTTGGATCAGCAGAGCTGTCTCACTCACTGCACACAAGATTGGCAATTTCAACTGATTTAGAGCTGTCTTGTTAAGTTTATCAGCCTATCAAACTGGCATTTGAAAAGTAACTGAATAATTCCATTTTTAGATTCAATCTTAATTCAAAGACATGTTAAAGAAAAATATTTTCATTTCAAATTAAGAATTGTAGCTAATTTTCTGAGAAAAGTAAATAATTATATATCATAATGGAGAGTTTTATTGCAATTAAAAAATCCTATTTTTTTCTCAACCTTGAAGCAGAGCAATTCATCAAGGAAAATGTGCTTAATACATAAATTCATGAAGTTTCTTAAATTTTACAGATAAAAACATAAATGTTTGCAACTATAATTTCAGAGGTAGTTTAGGCTTTCAATACTCAAAGAGATTAAATAATTTGCCCACAGACCTTTAACTTGCCCATGAAACTTGCATTTTTTTCACAGTGAACATTATGAAAATTGAATGTGAATTGTTGGTCTTGTTAAAATATCATGAATAATGGGCCTCTGTGGTGGCACAGGGGTTGAAGTCTCAGCACTATCAAGCCATCACCAGCCACTACAGCATGATTTTGATCCCAGGCCAAGGAGCTAACCCATATGGCACAGCAGAACTCTCCTGTTTTGCCTGCTGTTCCCCTCAACAGAGCTACAGGAAGTAGCTCTTCCTGTCCTGCTCCTCACTCTGTCTCTGGTAAGTCCTCTCACCCTCCATACCATTGGCTTACATCCCCCCTTATTGTATGCTTAAATAAATGAAGTAAATCTTTAAAAAAATTAGCATGGAGGGCCTCCCCTGGTGGCGCAGCGGTTGAGCTCTGGGCTACGAAGCTGCCTGAAGCTTCTGAGCACTGGTTCGATCCCCGGCTGCCTGCAAGGGTCCCACATAGCACGACAGACTTCTCCTGCCACCCGCTGCTCCCCTCAGCAGTGTACTTCGTCAGTCTGCCTGTTCTGCTCCCCACTCTGGCTCTGGTGAATTCTCTCACCCTCCTGTGCTTCTGACTGTACCCAGTGCTTGTATAAATTATTAAAAATCTTTAAAAAATAATAGAAGAAAAAAAATAGCATGGATAATGTTGTGAACATTTAAGGTAGTAAATTCTATAGTTAATATGGATCTAAGGGAAGAAGATTAATGAAGGACCTTTGACCTTGGCCTCTCCTGAAGTTAATCTCAGGAAGTGGACTGTTGGCGCCTACTCAGAACAGTGTCTTAACCACATTGTGTTCATAGATGTGCTCACTTTACTTACACATTTCTGGATATCATGGTGCATTATTCCAGAAAAGTAAACGCGGTAAGTAATTTTTCTTTCACTCTTACCCCCCTCTCACCCCTTAGCCCTCAAAAAGGCATTTTGGTGAGATCATATTACATCCCAAGCAGTGTTATCTCAAATGAGTTAGAATAACTCTGGAAATTTGCCCTTCTACTATAAACATCACTGTGAAAATTTTCCAAATTTAATTTTTGAAGATTGCATAGTAAATTTATGAATAACATAGAAATTAACTTTCAGCATTGATGTGGGATATCTTTGGACACTAAAAACTATGTCCACATGTTCTATAAAAGGCTCTTGCAGACATGCCAAGGACAGGCCTGTTTATATTACATTGCCGACCAGAGTAATAATAGAATGTGAAGAGGAAGCAATGTCATTAGCAATTGTTTCATTTAGGTTGCATTCTTAATTTAGACATTTTAATGATGCTTATCTGTCAATGTTTCTATTAGATACACTTTACATTGTTTCTTTTTTAATATTTATTTATTTATGCATACAAGACCTGGGGTACAGGCCAGAGGTTTTAGGGGTGAGAGGATTCACCAGAGACATAGTGGGGAACAGAACAGGCAGACTGACTGAAATACACTGCTAAGGGGGGCAGTGGGCAAGACAGGAGAGGTCTGCTGTGCCGTGTGGGTAGCTCCCTGTCCAGGCTTGGAACGTGTGCTGCAGAAGCTGCAGATAGCTTTACAGTGCTGTGCTCAACCCCTTGGGCCACCAGGGAGGCCCAGGTACCCTTTACATTGTTACAGTTATCTGCTCACACTCAGAAAAACTCAGCAGTTTGAGAGATTGTTATGCAAAACTTTCCATACTATGTTTACTATACAAAATAAATGTTATGAAAGGTAGGCAAAATGGAAATAGACACAAAATCTTATTAAAAATGGTGTAATTACAGGCCATCAATTTAATTATTTATACTTTCTTATGTTTTTCCTTTTTATACAGTGAGCTTATATTAAGAATCACAAATATATCAATAGAAATACATTTTCTGTGGGGCACATAACTTTATGCATGTAATCATCCCTCTGCTAGGTATTATAAAAGGTTATTTTGAATGATGATATTGCATTATCATTGGGAAACAAAACATAAACACAGGAAGATCTTGGAGAATAATTTAGAAAATATATTAACTATGTTATATTCAGTCGATATTTTAGTTGGGATGAGATTGCTTGCTAGTAAAATTAATTTAAGAAGGAAAAGTACAAGGTTAACTTAAAAGTTTCCAAATTCTTAGGTATATATTAAAAGCATAGCTGTCTAATATTTCAATTTTTGGAGCAAATGAAGTAGACATCGATATTTAAAGATTGGATACTTCAAAGAATCATAGGATCATTTGATTAATATAATTTTCCCAATTTACCCTTTCCCTCCATTTCAT
The DNA here is from genome assembly GCF_014898055.3 of Talpa occidentalis. NCBI lineage: Eukaryota > Metazoa > Chordata > Mammalia > Eulipotyphla > Talpidae > Talpa > Talpa occidentalis. The sequence goes on from NW_023604295.1 coordinate 23,416,833, forward strand.
ATTTTTAATAGGCCATTCAATTCCAAAGTCTGCCAAAATTTATCTCTCAGATTTTATTCCGTATTCTCTATTCTTGCACAAAAGATGGGAAAAATGCCCTGTCAAATTTCAATGTACTGAAACAGTAGAACAGCAGGTCTGGGGGACTACAAGAGAAATCAAGAGAAATGTAGTTTCATTATCAAGATACAGATATGAATAAATTTCACAAAAAAGGAGTATGAGAGGACAGACATTCTTTGCTTATTGCTCTGACCTTTTAATTTCTTCTTGGTACCTCAGGGAGTCTTTTTTTTTTTTTTCCCATTTGTACAACCAGTGTTATGAAACTCCATTGGATGTCTTTCTGTGAGTGTCTTTTTATTTTCAGTAGACTGATAGCTATAAAATCCCGAAATATTCTTTTCATTTTGTATCTATCTGGCATCTGATCAGTAGGTTTGTGGGTGATTTTGTGGAGCTATGTGCAGTGAAGTGTGGTTGTACACACACACATTTGAAGTGAATATGCCTTCTGTGTGTACATGATTTGTTTACAATAACAATTTACTTTCTTCTTTTCTTTGATTTAGTTTCTTTCCCCTCCTGTTTTATGTGCTGAAGTGTTACATGACAGATCAATAAAGAAATTGAGCTCCCTTGGAGAAATTATCTTAGACATATAAAGAGGAACTTATAGCCATAGCTTAACCTCCACTTGCCACTGCTTCCAACTGCACTATTTCAACTGCAGTTAATTTGTGCACAGGTGTGTCTCCTGTAAGTAGTGGCATTAGTCTACATAAGTCATATATGAAATTCACTGTTGATTTCCAAGGGTTTTTTTTTTTTTTTTTTTTTTTTTTGGTAACTTTCATGACTGTTTGGAGGGTCATAATTATACAACAGATCTGATATCTATGCTTCTGGTATTTGATTCCAATAGCTATCATCAGACCACTCTGATACCTAGATATGCTTTTCCACAATTTATAACATCAGAAGACATGTTGAGTAGAAAATAAAGTACAGCACAGATGCAATCTTCATTTAAGTAATTTAAGTAACAGAATTTCATTTAAGTAACAGGATTATTTTAATAACTCGGGAAGAGGTGGGATGTTAAATATGGGAAGCAAAGCACAACATTGAAATATTGTGCAAAGGATAACTTGAATTTGATAGTATATATCATTGTTCTCAAATACTTACTATCTTCACTCTATATGATGCCATGTTGCCTAACGCTAAACTGTCTTTTACGAACACTGGTTAAATTTAAAGTCAACATCATGTGTACAGAAAAGTTCATTTTAACTAAGTGCCAATTTCTGGAGATGTTTTTCCCTAAAAATTACAGTCAGGAGTTAGCCTTCAAAAGAGCCCCAACTGAGCTCATTAAATTTTTAAATATTTCTGTTGTCAATGACACATACCTCTTTTTAAAGCTGGTCTGCTTGCTTTCCTTCCTGTTAGGTTAGTTCTAAGATAATTAACTAAAAATGTCCATAAATTCATCAGAATAATGAAGCAGAAATAAATTTAATAAAAATAATGATTATATAGCTCTGAACATATTACAGCTTAAATTCTAAAATATAAGATATAGTGCCATAGGAAAAAAAAATGCCCTGTATCAGTAGATGATTCTTTTGCCTTTTCTTTGTTTTCTTTTGGAATCACTGAGCTATAAAGAAATTCTTTCTTTATGTTGTTTGTAGCTCTTTATTTAACAAATAGATGTCTCCTTTTCTACTATTAATGTGAATAATGAGTTTCTCAATAATTTAAATGCCTATGATTGCAAGTTCCATAATATTCTAGAAAGCAGGTTTCCCTTTTGGGAAGAATGAGTTAATTCTTAGTTAATGAGAAGAATTCTAATACAGCATCATCATTGCTTATGAGAGATATTTTTCAAAATCATTTAAAATACTTGCCAAGAAAATTGATAATTCATTGTGTTGGTTGAGAAGATGCATATGAGCATGTATTTCTTCATATTATAAGGGAAAATTCCTTGAATTTCCTTTGTTAATATCCTTAGGCACTTCTAAAAGAATGGTATATACACAAGTACGTATAAACTCACATTTGTATAGTAAGTGTATGTGGATAAATAATTCTACTATAAACCTTATAGTAGGATTTTTACAATATCTGTTTCAATAAAACATCACCATTTTAGATTACATGATTAACAATTATAGTGAACAAATTCAGTAAGAAAGAATAATAATTGATATCAAAATCCAAATTCAACTGGCAATAGGAGGCCCATATCAATATAATCTAAAACTGGAGATAATATATCTGAGAACACAGCAGACAATCTTTAGAAGGGCCAAATGACCAGTAACTGGAGGATAGAAAGAGTGAATGTCAGGGAAAGGTAGATATCTTTATACGAAATTTGGTGTCAAGAATACGGTTAGGTAATAAATAGAAGGAAAAGTTGGCAGTTGTTCTGAGAGTACAAATTTAGGGACCAGTCAAAACTTCAGTCCTAGGGCCTCCCCGGTGGCGCAGCGGTTGAGCACTGGGTTGCGAAGCTGCCCACAGCCTCTGCAGTGCTGGTTCGATCCCCGGGTGCTCCCCGGCCACCAGAGGAGGGTCCCACATGGCGCGCAGACCTCTCCTGCCGCCCGCTGCTCCCCTCAGCAGTGTCCTTCGGTCCTTCTGCCTGCTCTGCTCCCCGCTCTGGCTCTGGTGAATTCTCTCACCCTCCCGCGCTTCTGACTGTACCCAGTGCTTGTATAAATAAATAAATAAATAAATAAATAAATCTTTAAAAAAGAAAAAAAAAAAAAAAAAAAAAAAAAAAAAAACTTCAGTCCTAAAAAGAGTGTTAAGAATAAATCCCAAGATGCTAATTGTAGTAGTTTACTAAATACTGGAAATAGTACACTGACATAGGAGAAGATGACTATTTACAGACCCAAAGTTCAAGTGTTATGGGGAGTAGGAATGGGACAACATGGCAAAAAACAAAGTGGCTGAAAGACTCCCGTTTTTAGGTTGTAACTATATGAACTAGCTTGAGGTTAAGAAGAGAAGATGATGTGGAGAGTCAGTGTGTCTGAGTGACCAAAGTTCCAGATTGTGGAGGGGGTCTTCAGTTTAAGAGGGGAAGAAGGCTGAAAAAGCACAGCATAAAAGTGAAGCAGGATATAGGTCAAGGTGTGGAACCAATAGTTAGGTGCTGATCTATTTTGCTTTCACAGCCCTCTTTAGTAATTTTTTTTAAGTCTCATTTATGAGTTTTTTTTATAAAGCTCTGTTACTTTATTTTTTTTCATTTTTAATAGCATTTTTTTTTAAGATTTATTTATTTATACAAGCACTGGTTACAGTCAGAAGCGTGGGAGGGTGAGAGAATTCACCAGAGACAGAGTGGGGAGCAGAACAGGCAGACTGACGAAGTTCACTGCTGAGGGGAGCAGCAGGCGTGACAGGAGAGGTCTGTGCGCCATGTGGGACCCTCACCGGCGGCCAGGGATCAAACCAGCATTGCAGAGGCTGCAGGCAGCTTCGACCACTGCGCCAACCACTGCGCCACTGGGGAGGCCCATTTTTTATTATTTTTAACATCTAATGATTGTGCTTATTTTTTAAGTGTTTTTAGAACAGTTTTAAGGTAACAGCAAAATTTAAAGGGAAGGCAGTGACATCACCCATGAGAATGGTAAGTCTCCTATAGTTGGCAAATCTACGTTAATATCTCATAATCACCCAAAGTTCATAGCTTACATTATCATTAACTCTTGTGTGTTCTCAGTGTTTGCTCAAATATGTAATAGCCTTCAATCATCCTTTTAGTATTATGCAGAGTACTTCCACTCTCCTAAACACCATCTGTGCTCTACTTATTCATCTCCATCCTCCACTCCAACCTAGCAACTACTGAACTACTTATAGCTTCCATAGTTTTGCCTTTTACAGAATGTCACACTTTAAAATTTTCTGAGTGTCGCTTTTTCACATTGGTGTCTTTTACTTAGTAATATGCACTTAGGGTTGCTCTGTGTTTTTTCATGGCTTGATAGCTCATTTTTTTTTTTTACCTCTGGATAATATTCCACTGTCTGGATTTACCAGTTTATGCATTTATTCACTCACCGAAGGATGTCTTAGTTGCTTTCAAGACTTGGCAATTCTGCTGTAAACATATTTGCAGTTTTTGTGTAGACATAAGTATTTAACTCTTTTGAGATGAAAGGAACTTTGAGATGAAAGGTTAAAAATACAAATAAGATATGTTTATCTATTTAATGAAAGATTAATCTTAAAGCACATTGAAAACTGGGTTGACAAAGTTAGTGAAAGGATCTAGAAGTAAAAAAAAAAAAAAAAAAAAAAAAAGAAAAGAGCCATGATAGCAAGGAAATGATTTTTCACAATGAAATGGTGTAAAATATAGAATTTTTAAAAAAGAACCCTTAAAAATATCAGTTACTTACTGATTAGATAAAAGGATTAAAGAATAAGAAGGAAAGAGAAGGGCAAGATAATTTTGTTTTACATCTGATGAAAGGGATATTGCTGGTGAAAATAAGAATAAAACATTTTTAAATCTTTTTTAAGAACAGGAATGTTATAAAGTCAGTTTTAGATCTTTGCTTTGACAATCAAGATGAAATACACATGGCATAGGATATAGGCCTTATTAAGTAATAAATCAAAGTTTTTCTTTTTTAAAAAAATCATGTTGTATTGTCTTTATTTAAGCATTAAGGCTCTTCCATCCAACTATACTGCTGCTGCACAGCTTGGCTGTCAGTCTCTGGTCTCCTTCAGCAATGGTTTGGTGAATACCTTTTCATCCGGGAAGAAAAGTCCATTGTTTGTTGCCCTTGCCAATAATAAAATAGCTGGAGAGATGGGTGATAAAGCTGTTGCTGTTGGCATCTTTCACATGGGTTACATCAAAAGCTCCATGGTGTCTCTCTCTATTGGTTATCACACCAATTCTTCCCAAGTTAGCAGCTGTGGTTACCATGCACAGGTTACCAGTGTCAATCTTGGTGAAATCTGTAATCTTGCCATTTTCCAAATCAATCTGAATGGTGTCTTCACCTTGATGAGTGGATCAAGATAGTGAATGGTACACAAATTATAGGTGACCAGATGAGGAATTCCTTTGGTGTCCAACATTATCCTTCTCACTGTACACAACTTGGACTTTGTCTCCTAGGTGTAATGTAATGAACACCAAAGTGACCCTTGGTATCACAGGTCAATAGGAAATTCTCTTCAGTCACGTCAATACTGATGCCATCCATAAAACCAGCAGGGAAGGTTATATCAGTGCAGACCTTGGCATCAGTCTTAATGAACCATTGCATACAGATCTTGAGTTCATCTCCTGTCAGAGCATACCTGAGCCTGTTACTTAGGAAAATGATGAGAGAGGGACCTTCTCTTGGTTTTGGGGAACCGATGGATGGACAAGGAACAAACACCCCTGCAGTTTAAAGCATCCAATGCTTTAAAGCCACACCTCTCTTTAGATGCTTATTTTTTTTGATATAACATCAAATAAATTTTATTGACTTTAATAACTTCCATTCCTTATAAAATTGTATCAATTTTCAATGGGTAACATTGGCTTATAACACGGCATATGATTTAGGGGTATAGGTTCACACCTCTTCAGATGTGCTTTACACCACACCCTCTTGAGGCTACCAGAATGGGAGGGTGGGGGAATGGAGAACAAGGGGAGAGTGGAACAATGGATGATGGTGTTAGATGCTTCTTAGGACCGTGAGCTGTGGCTGTACACTACCGATGGAGAAAATGTTTTTAAAGTGTTTGTCAAATCACCAGGTAGAAGACTCATTCTGGTGTTAGGTTGAGGTAAGGAGTAGGAGTCTGTTATTTTCTTATTTAAAGCTACAATTTCTACTTTATGTTCATTAATTTTATTTCTCAGGTCATCACTTGTTTTTCTAAATTTTGTGGTATCTCTACAATCAACTGAGTTCTGAGTTCTCTTGTATCATTTGACTTGTCTTTCTGCTTTTTTTCACCCATCCTTTTCATTTTCATTATTGTGGCAATTTTGAACTCTGTTAGATTTACATAATATCTGTGCCTCTGTGTTTGGATTCTGAAGAATAGTTCTTTCCTTGTGATGATATATTCCCATAAGATCTCAGGGTGCCATACATTGTATTTTTTTGTCTGCCCATTTTGCTGCTTTAGAATTCCCTATATTTAAACTATCTGCAGCATTGTTATAAACCATTGTATATATAAACAATGCTGTATATAAATAAACAAACAAGCAAACATATAAATAAATAAATAAATAAATAAATAAATAAATCTCAAGTATATTAGGGCTTTAAACTTCCCCCTAGGATCACAGTTTCGGCTGGCACTGAGGTTGAATGTAGCAGGAAAGCTGTGTCAGGTATAGATAGAAGGACTGGTGTGAGTATCTAGAGCCAGGTAGACTGGTGAAAGGTGACAGAGAACTTTACATCTATTTGTTTCTCTTTAAACCATCTATTATTGCAGTTATGGTGCACATGTTTATAAGCATGCCTGAAGAGAAAAATCAAAATCCATGTTCTTTACTTTTCTTTTTTTTTTGTTTTTTTGTTTTGGAGATGTTAAACAGGATTTTCACAGTAATTAGATTGTTCTTCAAAAATGACCTCATACTTTAAAAACTGCTACCAATTAAAGTCTTGATTGATGTAGGGCAACACCATTAGCAGATTTCTACTTTCCGAAGACTGTGGTGTGACTACCAGCTTTGTCAATTAGAGGTCACTGTGACCTTGTGTATGCATAAGTCAATAAATTTGTTTATTTGAAATGATTCATCAAATAAGACTTTGTTTTAAAAATAAAATAACTCCCTGGAAAGCTAACCTTTTTTTTTTTTTAAAAGGAGATACATCATTCGTGAGCAAAGATTAATGCCTATGCAATATAATTTCTTCCAATATCCTCTAGTTAAACACTTTTTCTGGGAACTTGACTATGGAATTCACTGAAATTGACTCATTACAATACTAAACTATTTTCTCTGAAGAATTAAAGATATGCCATCAATGAAAATACCATAGGTATTTATATTCCTCAGTAGTAGTTAAAAATTCTGTTTGTTCTTAGACCACTCCCCACCACCACCATCTTGTACACACACACACACACATACACACACACACACACACACCATTCTCTTGTGCCTGGCATCATGCATACAAATACTAAGTTTTAATCATATGTTTGAGAAATCAATGTTTTCAACCTATAGCAATATACTTAGTACAGTTCTTGTCCTCCCTGATCAATTTATTCTCCTTTATGCATCTAGTCTGAGATATTTTCTAAAATGAAGTGAACAGTAACTTTTGTTTTTTTTTACATTTAATTTAAATTTTATTTTTATATTCCCCATAAAATTACACCCCCCTTATTTTGACCACAAGCCCTCCTTTCTCCACCCCCCACCCCTTATAGAGTGTCTCTGGTTCGTAGTTGTTTGTTGATTTTGATCTTTTCTTTCTTATAGTTATTCTTTTTCCTGGTCCCTTATTTAAGTTTTCTCTATTCCTGCTATGAGTGAGACCATTCGGTATTTTTCTTTTTCTGTCTGGCTTATTTCGCTGAGCATGATTCCTTCCAGCTACATGCATGTTGCTGCAAATTGCATGTGTTTATATTTTTTGAATGCTGAGTAATTTTCCACGGTGTATATGTACCATATCTTGTTGATCCTAAACTATAACTTTTGAATTAATTGTGTTTTACTTTAAAACAATGTTTTTGCTTTTACATAGACACTATATTTGTAATATTTATGGGTGCTGCTATTATATTATTTATTTTATTTACTAGTCTTTCAACAATCTTTTGAAATAGCACTATTATTTTCTTTATTTTACCAATGAAGAAAATGAGACACAAAACTGTGAAGCAATTTCCTTGAAACTCTGGCAAGAAACTGGATTTAAACCTAGAAGTCTGTGCTCAGAGCAAACCCTTTTCACTCTGCTTTATAACTACAATTCTGTCATCAAAATACAGTTTGAATAATTTCTCATAGATTCATTGAACACAACCTAAGTAAGTCAAGTAGCATTTGCAGTTCTATCTAATTCTGTGTTTTATAGAGACAAGTTGGTTCTGTGGGTTGGTCTTCACTTTATTCTGTAGAGATGATAAATCTTCTGTTCACATTTGATTCTCACATGATTTTGACTGTTTCAAAGGTGTTTCAACTGTCACCTTCGACTTTAAGAGATATATGGTCATCTGTCATTAATATAGCTTTGTATCTGTGCTATTGATTATTTTTATACATTATATCACATTTTAGCTTTTAATAATTCATGATCATGTATATATAGAATATTCTTTGTTTTAAAATATATCTTTAAGTTGGGTAATTTTATTTTTTTTTCTAGAGAAAATAAATCTTGCCTTGTAGTCTGAGAGATGTGTGTACAAAATTATGACAGTGAACACCACCACTTTATATATAAATAATTTATCTTATATAAACATTTATATATAATTTTATATATTATAAAAATAAAAATAAATATTATATAATATATAAATTGTATATATATTATATCATATAAATGTTCGTATAAGATAAATTATATATTATATATATAAATTTATTTATGCATACAAAAACTGTGTTGTAAGCCAGAGATGTGGATGGTGAGAGGATTCACAAGAGAGGGGAGCAGCGGGCAAGACAGGAGGGGTCTGCTGCTCCCTGGAGGGGAATCAAACTCATGCTGCAGGAGCCTGTGATAGCTTGATAGTTTTGTCTTTAAACCCTGTGCTACTAGGAAGGCGCCACCACCACAATATATTACATGAATTTGGATGAGGTCCTTGCTTTAATTCTCCCACACAGAAGTATAACACTTACCTTGAAGGAACATATCAATAACTGAATAATTATACACATGTTCACACATGCACTTACTCATATATATGGTACCTGATAAGTAGGTGATTAATAAATGTTTTTAATATTTCCTTGTACCTAAATATTTAACTATATTAATTCATGAAAATAAATTGCAATGGTATATATAGATAATAGCAGTGGTTATTTGTTTTTACTAAAAAAATTCTTTTCAATGAAAATGTTTTATCAGGTATGCTTTTTGTTGTTTCTGAATGTAAGCCAGTTGCAGAAGCGCTCTGCTATGTACTAGTCATGAACAGAATGATTTTTTTTTGTTTGACATATAATATTAAAAATCCAAATTAAAAGTTCCATGAATTTAATTGTTAGGTAAGTGAAAGATAAAATAAAGGTAGAGGTGTTAGTGTTGAATAAGTGCTACACCTTTAAAATTGGTAGATATACTTAATACAAAATAATTCATTAAAACCTATAGTGCCTATAAATAGAATGGTGACTGGTACAGAGAAGGATCGTCCCAGGATTTGGGAGGTTTTCTCTCAGCTCTTTTTTTTTTTTTTTAAGATTTATTTATTTATGCATGCAAGAACTGGGATACAGGCCAGAGGTGCAGTGGTGAGAGGATTCACCAGAGACAGAGTGGGGAGCAGAACAGGCAGAATGACTGAAATACACTGCTGAGGGGAGCAGTGGGCAAGACAAGAGACAAGAGAGGTCTGCTGCGTCATGTGGGTCAGCTCCCTGGCTGGGGATCTAGCTCATGCCATAGAGGATGGCTATAGCTTACAGGTTACCTTCAGAATTTACAGTTTCATAATTTCATGATACATGAATAAAACTGGAAAGAAACCTAAATTGTGAGACTAGATTTTGAAATTCAGTCTCAAAGATAAAGCTGTTGAGACATAATATTGAGCTAAGGGTTTATTTTTCACTAATTTAGTGATAATATAATCATCAAATTTTGTGTTATTTTCTTGAAACTAGTTTTTACATGAATTTTAACTATTGCGATAATGCATAATTTTTACTAATTTTGCAGAAAATTATTTTGACAAGAATGATTTTTTATATTCTAATATTTAACAAGATCTTTATTATTTTAAATAATTTTGAAGGTATTTGAAATATATCCTCCCTTTTAACAAATATAATAAAATTGCTAGTTTATCCTCTTTTTTCTCATTTCAGACATATAGTTATAATCTGGTACTGACTGACTCCTGTGGGTGTGGAAATTGTTTTATATGCTTTTATCACATACAGATTGAATTACTATAATTCCCTGTTTTCACTTTTTGTCAGAATTCTCATTGTAGAGATTGTGACACATACTGTATTTGGTAATAAGTATTATTAACCAGGATAGTGAAAAATCTCACTTTTTCTAGTCTCCCTATTGCCTTATTATTGTGAACTGTCTTACATCTTAAATTTGGCTCATGTATGTCTGTTGGCTCTTAAATTATCTTCTGCATAGAAAGTAAATTCAGTACAACTACATTAAAAAAATAATTATTGTGTCATGAAGCGATGCCGTGATCTTCCCAAAGATGAGAGAAAGACTGGGAACATAAGGCAAATTTGTCTGAAATGAACACCAAATATGCTGCCACACCCAATTTTGATAGAAATATGAGTAAGTGTAGGTATTGTACTGTTTGAGTTTTCAGTCTGAACTTTTCCCTTTCTGCCATCTCGTGGGATGACTAATAAGTAACCAACAAGCTAAAATAGTTAGTAGTGTGAGAATGCAAAAGAACAAAAATAAATAAGCGATGAAATGAGATTCTGAGATTTAGTTTTCTTACTTTACAATGTAGGGATGCTACCTATATTTCTAACAGCCTGCTGGATGAAGTCAGTTTTGAAGAATGAAAACCTTTAATCACTTGAACCGATTAGCAAAAACAATGACAGATCTGAAGTTACTATTTTCCTCCCTAACATGGATGTGTGTTTTCCTATAACTACTTGATAAAGTATTTGTAGGAAAACTTATTTTTGACCTTTTTATCTTCTATATGCAAAAGTGTCGGTTTGATTTTTCCTTATGAAAAAGTTTTTCTAAATTATAATGTATTGGCATCATATAGATACATATTCTTCTTCCAAGATCTGAAATGGATCACTTATTATAATCACAGAAATATGTACATAAATGACTTCATTTTAATATAGTCTTTGAATTATTTGCATTGGAGCAGAACTTTCTGTATGAAAAAGCACTGATTTTGTCTGTGACAATCTTTTAAGAGAAAGTTAACTAATATCTTTTGAAGTAAATTTGCTGTTAAGAAAAGCAAACCTGGGTCTCCCTGGTGGTACAAGGCATTAAGTCTCAGGACTATGAAGCTATCCACAGCCACGGCTGTACAAGTTCGATCCTAGACCAGAGAGCTAACCCACATGGTGCAGCAGACCTCTCCTGTCTCGCCTGCTCCTCCCCACAGCAGTGTATTTCCGTCAGTCCACCTGTTCTGTTCCCCACTCTGTCTCTGTTGAATCTTTTCATCCCTGCACTTCTGACCTGTACCCCAGTTCTTGTATGCATAAATAAATCTTTAAAAAAAAGAAAAGCAAACCTGTCGTTAAATCTTAGTGAAACATAAATATTTTACATTTAATGTCTTCAAAAATTTTTATTGTTAAGTTTTAATTTATTTAAAGGCAGAAAATGAAACTATGATCTGCTATCACTGTTTCATAAACCAAAGGCTATTTTAACATCAAAAGGAGGAACAAGGGCCTCCCCGGTGGCGCAGCGGTTGAGCGCTGGGTTGTGAAGCTGCCCGCAGCCTCTGCGGCGCGGGTTCGATCCCCGGCTGCTCCCCGGCCACCTGAGGAGGGTCCCACATGGCGCGCAGACCTCTCCTGCCACCTGCTGCTCCCCTCAGCAGTGTACTTCGGTCCTTCTGCCTGCTCTGCTCCCCGCTCTGGCTCTGGTGAATTCTCTCACCCTCCCGCGCTTCTGACTGTACCCAGTGCATGTATAAACAAAAAACAAACAAACAAACAAATAAATAAATAAAACATGCCTCTTAAAAAAAAAAGAGGAACAATATGAATAATTGCATCTATTTATATAAAATGCTTTATGAAAGCTAACTGCCTCTCTTAGTTAACATTTTAATATCTTCTAAACACTGACTATGTAACCTTTCAAAACTTACCTAAAACATTCATTACAAATCTTTTTCTAAAACATATTTTCTTCTCATTGTTATAAAATCTTTGACTGATTGCCATGACAGCAGATTATCATTTATTTGAGGGGGAAATGTTGACACATTTTTGATTCATAATTATTTTCCTTTTTTTATTAGTGGTATTAGATATTTTAGTTTTACTCCTTCCATTTAAAACTTACCTATAAATGCCCCAAGCTTTAACACACATATTTAGTCGTTAGAACCTGGGCAGATTGGATTCATCAATAGAGAAAAGCATCTCTTCCTTATGGAACTGGTTCAGTTTGGATGGTACTTAAAATCTTGGACTCCAGAAAGCCACCTGCTTCTATGGAGGTATTCAGACAAAGACTCTTGGAAGTTGGCTTGTTTGTGCAATACTCAAACCCATTGCTTATGTGTTTGACAGTAACATCTGGTAACACAGATGCTGAATTCTAGAGAGCCATAATTATTTTGAGAGAAGGGAGAAGTTGTCTTACACAGTTATTATCATGCTCCTACCACAGGTATTAGAAAGAGGCAATCATTTTATACTTTCCTGCCAGCGTGTGTTTTCTTAGTTTTGGAAATGGAATTTCTTGATCTTTTACAACATTGAGATTAACAATCATTATGTGTTTTTAAGCAATAGAAGGATTTCAAGAGAACATAAGGGATGTGATAAAAATGCTTTTTTGTTTCCAAGTACTTGTTCAAAAGCCATTGAGATAGGTGCCAAGAATTCACAGACTACCCTATTCAAAGAAAAGTTGATGACAATAACCTCTCTTGGTTTCACACTCTATCCTGGAGCCACTCATAAATAAGACTGTCAGATTTTGTACCAATGAAAGGAGTTTGTCTTAGCTTTGTTTATTGTAGCTGTTAAGAGTTCCCTTTTGCCATTTTTCTCTCTATCTCAGACAGATTGTTATTAAAAAGGATATGACAGGTGCTAGTGCATCTATATGTTGTTTGTCTTTTAGAAGCAATAGCTTATTTGCTGAATGTTCCTAGAAAAATAATGTCTGGAGTTTCTTGATAACTTCCACCTGCTGGTGTCAGAAACAGGTTTATAATTTGGTGGTGTAGTAACTAGCTTAGAAATCCTGTCTTAATCTACAATTGTTTGTTAGAGTTAATGAGAACAAGTAATGGTCATTTTTATGGAATATAAAGGTGCTAGGTTAATCATGTACAAATATTTCTTTTCCTCTGCTGCTCATTTTGAAAATCTAAATGCAGATTGCCTTTCATCAATTTATATACTCTTTGCTTCATCAAATATTAATCATAGCCTATAATATGTAAGATATTCTGATAGGTGCCAAAGACACATTAGTGAATGAAACTGACATAATCCTTGCCCTCATGTAGTTTACAGGTTAGCCCCTGGAATTACAAATTCAAATGCCTTTAGGGCCAAGCAGATAAAGAACATAAATGGAACTGTGATTATAAACACATAATTGGTGTTGGAGACTGTGATTAAAAGAGAGTGAATATTCTATTGGACAGAATCCAAACTCAAAATTTCCTTCAACAATATGCCCTTATAAAAAAACAGAGTAGGAGACCTTGTGTCGTTCTTAGTTCATGAATTTAAAGAGTGAATCAAAGTAGAAACATTCCATCAAATGTGAGAAATATGTCTGCATTTTTCACTTGGTTCTCCCATTTACCACTTATCATGTAATCAAAAATGTGCAGTTAGGGTTTGGGAGAAATCAACTACAGGCAATAGGAGGAGATTTCAAGTTCTCATACATAGAACAACTGCATTATAACCGGCTGGGTGGGAAGTCACCCTAAGCAGGATTGCCCACCACTGGCTGGCTGTGCCAGGAGGCCAGACTGCAGTCTGCTCTGGTCACATTCAGCTCACCATACCTGCTAACTTTACTGACAGTGGTTTTCCTGTCACTACCAACTTATTTATCATTCTATAAAGTGGGAATTGACTTTTAATTCATAATGAATAGTTTGTTTTCTAAAAAGTGAACTATCATAAGATTACTATCAGAAATCACCATATTTTTGATTGAGCATCTTAGCAAAATTTAAAAAAGTAAGCAATGAACAAATATTAATAATTAGACTATATACCTTATATATACTACTCAACCATGCATCATGTTAATTATAACATTCATGCAAAAAACAGAAAATTTAAAAGGAGGAAATGTCCTAATATTTTACACACTTTAAAAGGTTGCCATTTATATGTTGCACATCAAATACTAAAAATAAACAACAGTGGTAATAATAAAGTAACAAGTACTCATATTTACTGGGTGTTTACTAGCTACTAGACATAATTAACATCAGAGAAATGAAGCAAAGTAGCTACCAAATATATTTATTACATGTTTTAGTATAAAACAAAATTGTTGGTGTCTGTTCTATTACTGCCCTTCTTTTTCATCATTTAGCAGACTAAAAGTAATGTTCCCCTTACAGTTTATTTTTAATAGCTAGTGTCAATTGGGTAATGCCTTATAAATTTTCTGGTATAAACTATATTTTCTTTGCTAAGAGTTTATAAGTATGACTGTATTGTAGGAAGTTATCAGAAGTAATTTCCAAAACTTTGAATATTGTTATTAAAAAACATGGTAAAAAGATATAGGTTTTAGTAATGCAAATTTAGTAAATTAAATACAAATTTGTTCCATGATTTGAAAAATCAAATAATAGTGAATAAAAAGTAAGAAAGTTTTTGATGGTTTCCTTATAATGGCATATGACAAATGATGGCTATAATATTTAATATCATATATGGATATGTAATGCCTAGGGAAAATTAAATTAAACTCATATATCAAAATAGTATATAGAAGTAAGACAAGAATTTGGTGGTGATAGGAAAAAAGTAGTGGATATTCAATAATTGCTACATTATGTAAGATTATAACAGATCTAAAATAAATTCACAAATAGTCTCTTTGAGAAGAAACTTTAGAAGTCATCCAAATGAGCAATGATATTTTGTTATAAAATAGAAATTATACTTTCATAAGTATAAACTTTCTTTCACACTTAAGATACAAATACTTGCATGTCTCTTATTTTCCTAGTTTATTTTTTGAGAGCTCACATGCCTGGTTGATAGGAAGTATTCCACTTTCCTTTTAAAGATCTTACTCATGCTGAATTGCCATAAACCTTCAAGGTTTACATAAATCATTAAGTGCCTAAATTTCCCATGAAAATGGGGAGAGAATTAAGACGCTACTCTGTTCACTCTCTAGTTTCTATTGCTTTTCTGTATCTTGTCATGACAGTGTTGAAGGCCTTTCTAAAAAATGATATTCCCGATATAATGAATCTTCCCTCCACTGGATCAATTGAAACCTTGATTCTCCTAAAAGACGATTGCACCTTTGCAGTGTAACAGCAGACAGTGCCTGAGCACAGGTCATCAGGGAAGACACATCCTCATGTGTGAAGCCTTGTCCGTGGATGTCACACCACCATATGGGCATGGCAGCACTGTATCTAACTTGCCCTACATCATAAATTTAAAGTACTAGATGAAATTTAGAATTTAGGTAGCATTAAATTTAAAAAATTAAAAAAAAAACAATGATAGAAATCCTCACCCAGTGTCAGAAACTGAAAAGTGAAGGGAGAGTTATGCGCTCCAGGACAGTCTTGCTGAGCAATGCAACTTCCGATCTCATTTGGATAATTTGCATGTGAGTTGCAGACATGGGAAAGGGCTAACTAAGACTTAGAAGCTCTTCTTTCTTTTCTTTTACCTTTAATTGAAGTAATGCCACACTAAAATATCATATATGTTTCAGTTTGTGTTATAAATCAATGTCTGTACATAGTACATTAAGTTCAGCACCAAAAGTCCAATTCTATCCTTCACCATGCAACTGATCCATTTTACTGGTTAACATCGATTGGTTGACTTGTAAGACTTCACAGAAGTGACTTTTCATTCACTGATTAATTTAAAATCAGTTATGAAGCTACTGAACAATTAGACTTTTCTTAGAAATGTGGGGACTTTTTTTATTCTAAGCTCCAACTAACTGAACTTCCTGCCTTGTTCATAATACCTTTCAAGGGATTTGCTTGACTTCTTTGAAGGAGCCTCCAAAATGACTTACTTAACAAATAATTTCTAGGTGATTCCAACATCATATACCTTTAGTATTTTAAAGTGATTTTCTGGTACTTTTCTCACTAGAAAAAATACTATAAAACATAAATTTTGTTCCTTTGCATTATCCCACTAGACTATGAAGATTACATCCATTACTATTAACATAATGGTATTATACATCATTTTTCTACTTTAGGAAGGTAAATTTTAATTCTCACAGAGGCATTACAGTGCTGTAGTTAATCACACTGATTTTATAAGACAGATTGTCTCCCCTAATTGCTAGATGACCTTGAGAAACTTATTTAAATTCTCCACGCCATTCTTTTCTTATCTCTTATCTCTAAAATGGAGGTAAATTTTGAAAGTAAAATAATAACTTAGTGATTGTGTTGTTAGTAGGATTAATTGAATTAATATATATGTAAAGTGTTTAGCAAAGTTCTGTTACATACTGCTAAATAATAATAGTGTGTGTGATCATTTCATTATCGTTAATATCATAGACTTAAAAAGTAAAGTTATTTTTGTATTTGGGTAGTTGAGAAGAAAATGAAAAAGCTTTGCAATTTGTCATCATGTTTGCTATATTTTTCTCACTTCTGAGGAGCAATATAAGCTATCTTTGACATCTAAACTGTGAAGAATTGAGAATAAAGACAAATTACATAAAATATAACAGAAGGATCACAGTTCCAAATATCTATTTACCTCTGATGAAAGCCAATCTGTAAGCTACAAAATTCAGAGCAAATTATACTATTTTCCTTACTTCAAATACCTGTTCTTTTTAAAGTTAGAATAAGTTCAAAATGATCAAGAACAACCTTTAAATACTAAGGGAGGAAATATCAGAAAAAATAATTGAAAGTGTGTGAGGAGTCCCACAGATTTTGTGATCTTGGGGATATGTATATGACAAACTGGCCATAGTGATATGCCTTCAAGATTCAAGTTCATTTACATCAGTGTTTTTTTTTTTTTCTACTCTGACCGCATCCAATAAATCTTGACAAGATTTTAAAACAGATATGCCACAGTGCCACCTCAGATTCTGCTCTGGGCAGTGGGCCTAGGTATCAACAGTTTTTCAAAGTTCTTCAGAAGAATGGAGAATAAACTGGACATAGAATCACAGAGGTATTCTAGACATTCCTTGGCTGGTGGGTATCTGGGTTTTGCAACAGTGCCAGCAATTGCCCTTGTGGCAATTTATTCTTGACCAGGTATCAACCTGCTTCTCTGAATTTTAGCACCTGATACACTAAGAATCAAAGTGACAGATAAAAACCTAAGTACAGACAGAAAAGGTAGAAAAGGTAGAAAAAGTAGTTCAGGAAACTTCTGGTAATACACACTGAGGTGAGTAAGATTGAAGACAATCTTTATTATGGAAATTTGTTCATTGTGCTTTATGTGTGTAGCAGTTTGTTTTGTCTTTCTCTTTTCAATCTCCTTTCCTATTTGTTCTATGCTGTGTCTTGGATATGGCTTTATTATGTGTGATTGTGATTCATACTGATGTGTAAATAAATAGTTTATATTTTTTCCAGATATTTATAAGTACTACATTTGGGAGGTCTAGGCAATGTTTTCTAGTCACTAGGCACTAGAATCTTCTGAGGAGATTTTAAAAGATGTAGATCCTTGCACCTTGCCCCACACCAACTGAATCAGAATCTTTGGAAGTGGGAAATAGGCACTGGATTATTTTAAATAGTTCCCCAAATAACAATGTACTGAAGTAAACCACTTACTTAAGAGATGTAGAGGAAACACTAATTGCAAAAAGCAATAATGTATGCTAAGAAAAAAAATTTAGCAAATTTTTTGAGAAAAACAGAATAACTCTTACAGAAAAATTATAAACTCTCTTTGTAGGTGATTATTAATAAAATGCTGAGATAAATTTAGACATGTTCAAAGAGTTGGAGTAAATGGCCCCTTGAGGTGCTGTTATTGGATTAAGCATTTTTGTTTCTAGATTAAAATGATTCCAGGAGTAAGTAGTCATTCTTCAACATTTTGATATGATCCACAACCTCAGTAAAATACTGAAGTGAATCATATATTTAAAATGAGACCATAATCCTTTAGATGCAGGTTAGACTCCATGTTCTTTATTATCAGGCAAATCACTATCTCAGTGAAGATTGTACTAATAATTCCTTGCATGAATGAAGTTCATTATTCAAAGATGAAATATGTAATTAATTATTGAATTACATGTGATATGATCAGTGATTGATTAAGCTTATTATTTCCTACATTGCTTTTTTATTTGTACACTATGTGAAATCACATTCCTCATTGATTTTAAAAGGTATGAGAGAGGATCTTAATTTGCTGTACTCTATTATTTTTGAGTGTTTTTGTAAAATGTCATTCAGCGATGTGATATTAATTAAATTACTATTTTTTTCTTTTTTAAGTTGCTAAATTTATAGTTGAAAAGTAGTATATTGTCCATTCTTCTAAAATTCTAGCAGAAAGGTTTCTGGAACTAGTCCTCTCATGTGACTGTAGATCCTGTATAACTACTTGGATACAAATTACCTACAGAAAGGCAGGGTGAGCTACTGTGTGCATATCAAAACATAAGTATTTTAATTTTTACTTAACATATTGCACCTGTTTGTTTTAGAAGCAGAATGGAGAGAATACACAGAGAGACAGACAAGTGGGGAAAGAGAGATATTTATTATAATGAATATATTATGATTATGAAGGCTGAGAATTCCCACATCACATCTGTTGTTATAAGTTGGAAGCCAAAAAAATTTTAGGCTTGCGAACAAGGGAAGATGATGGTGTAAATCTCATTTTGAGCAGAAGATCCATGTTCTATCTCAACTACTAAGTGACTGAAATCTTTGTTCCTTTTTTTTTTTTCTATTCAAGTCCTCAATGGCTGAATGATGCTCACCTACATTGGAGAAGGCCATCTACTTTACTCAGTCTACTGATTTAAATTCTAATCATATCCAGGGACACTCTTACAGACATAGTAAATAAAAAAAAAATAGTGAACAAAGTATTTTGGACATCTTAAGGCCTGCTCAAATTGACACATAAAATTAACTATCATATCTATCAACCTGGATTTTAAGCAACAGAGGTAAAAAAAAAAAAAAAAAATCAAAGCAAGTCTTTTCCTTAATGCAATCATGAGTTTTCTTTACCTAACCAAGCTTCCACCACTAAGTGCTACATTTAACTTCTCTCCTCCTCTCTCTATTTCTTTGTAATTAAAAAGAAGACCTAGATGTTACTGTCAAAGATTACTATCTTCTGTCATCATTATAGAATATTTGGAATATAGTTAGTATCTACTGAGCTAGAAAAATCATTAAAATAACTCTTTAAGATAAAATCATAAAATGAACAGTTATATGAACCTTGGGACTGGCTACCACCAGGTACCATACTTAAATTGATAAATTCATGCCAGTTTCCAATCTCAGTGAGTTCTATTGCCAGAATAATAGAAGATCTTCTATATCTATCTAAAGGAAGAATTAAATGGGGAAGCAGCACTGTATAGTTTTAGAAGCTGGAATTTTATGTTAAATTTGGGTTAAGCCTTTTTTTCTAGGTTTAAACCTTCTATGAAGGGTTTTTGTGCTATTTGTCTTTAATTCTAAAGCTTCAGCTTTATCATTTCTAAAATGGTAAGAATATTATTTACTAGAGTTGATAGGACTAAATAACTGGAAACTGATTCACAGAAGTCATTTAGTATTAAATAAATTATTCTATTCATGTTTTAATTTTGTGACTATACCAAAAATTAACAAATAATTCTAAATTACTCTTTTTATTAGTGCCAAGGAAATACTCAATTTCCCACACTGAGTTTTCTTTACTGTTTAGACAGAACACATTTCTTTGGTCATTGATTGTAGAGATTTTTCTTCAATATAAGCAGTTATCTGTGAAACCAGTGGTGTCCTATAATGCAACTCAGTTCAGACATTATCTACTTGAAGGCAGCATCTGATTTCATGGGGTAAATGTTCAGCCCCACAATACTCCTACCCTATTTAAGATACCTATCCCACATAGTGGGTCCCTGGTTAACCACAATTTATATCAGATTTGGCTATAAATCAGAGGTTCTCATTAACCCTTCCTTAATGTTGATTAATTTGTTGGAGTATCTCACAGAACTGAAGGAAATACTCAGCTTTACCAGTTTATTAAAGAATATGATATAAAAATATAAATAGTCAAATAAAGAATGTACAGGACAAGGTCTGGAAGGTCTTGGTACAAGAGCTTCTGTTCCCATAAATTGATATATGTCACCCTTGTGGTGTAGTTGCAGTTACCAGCCTGGAAGCTATTGAATCTCCATGCTATTGGGATTTTCATAAAGACTTCTTGAATTAGGCATAATCAATTATAAACTCCATTTTCAAATCCTGCCATCTCTTCTGAGGATGGGGCTGAAAATTCCAAGTTTTGAATAATGACTTGATCTTTGTCTTGACCAAACTTCATACAGAAGTCATCCAGGAGCCCACATAGAGTCACCTCTATAGAAAAAAAAATGCCCCTAGAGTACCTATCACATTGGAATTTAATTTACAGGGTTTCAGAGGGATAGGCCAAAAACCAAATATTAGAACAAGAGATATTTCTAGTGTTCAAATCACTTTGGAAACTACAAGAGTTCTAGAATTTATGTGCGAGGAGACATGGAACAGAGATTTATTTATTTATTTGTTTATTTATTTTTCTATTACCTTACAATTATAGAAGGCTAGAAGTTTTTAAGCTTGATCTGGACATCTGTTAGTCCAGCCATATTCCTATAGTATGTGCTCAACTAGTTTGCTGTCACTTAGCATTTATCTATCCTCAACAAGTCAAACTAATTGAAAATGAAGAGAAATGGATAATGTCTTAACTAGAATTCTCAAATTGACTACAATCTTACCATGTTTAACTGGAATGTTTTCTTATATCACAATGTGTATCATTTGTATTAGATGTAATTTGGATGCAATTCCAGCTGGTAATTAGCTGTTTCCTAAATATTTCACAGTACTGCAGTTAGAAACCATTCTTTCCCAAGTTGTGAATGTGCTATTTATTTTACCAAAATCCAATTTTCCTGAAAATTAAAATTGACAGTTCAGTATAATACACCACCCACAAAGTATAGAAAAAAACTTATAGTTCCTCATTGTGGGTTTATAAAAAGAAATTTGTGAAGGAAAATATTTTCCCTTTACTTAAATCTCTTTGTTTTAAAGTTTTCTTTAGATATAAAACCAGAAGAAATTATATGGAATTATTTATTTCTTCAGTCATCAAGCATTTGTTGTGTGTTTATTAATTGCAAGGCACATCCAGAGTTTAGCAGGATCATAATCTTTTATGTTTCTTATACTAGTGCTTTCGGTGCATATCAGTAGGATTTTTGATTTTGTGACTTCATCTGATGAGAAAGGAAGTCATGCCCAATTATATTTTAAAATAAAGGAAATTTTCCCTTCAAGCAGAAGAAGAAAGAGCACAAACTGCAGTCACCATACATTGTGGTTTAGTATATGTCATGCAGCCCAGATACTACACTATTCTGAAGTGGCAGATCAGCAGACAAAGCAATCAACCAGAAGCCAAGAGCATGATGGCAATGTATATTTGTGAGTTAAAGGTGTGTTGGATCTGCCTGAGTGTTGAGGGATAAAATTTGTGGATCTAGATGCAATGGTGATTTTATATGTCAACTTGACTGAGACAGGAATGCCCAGACATTTGCCCAAATACTCTTCTGGATGTGTTGGTGAAGGTATTTCTTGTTGAGATTAATATTTAAATCATTAAACTGTGTAAAGCTCATTGTCCTCCCCTGTGGGGTTGTACCTCACCCAATCCATTGAAGGCTTGATAGAACAGAAAGGTTGAGTGAGAGGGAACTCTTTCTCCCTAACTGTTTAAAGTCAGACATAAGTCTTTTCTGACTTTCATACTGGCTCTTAAATACTAGCTTTTCTTTGTTTGTGAGCCTCCTGGATTTGAAGACTTGAATTTGCAGCATTGGCATTCCTGGATCTCAGACCTTTGGTCTTAGACTGGAATTACATATCTAGTCTCCTGAGTATCCTGCTTGAGAACTGCAAATCTTGGGATTTCTCAGGCTCCATAATTGTGTGAGCCAACTCCTTATAATAAATCTCCTATTGATTCTGTCTCTCTGGAGAACCCTGACTAGTATACCAGGTTTACCTCAAAATCATGGGAGAGTTGTTTTATTTTCAGAACATATCAGAAGAAAAATAAGGGAAGTAAAAACAGAGATGACATTACTGGAGAGGGTCAAGTCACCAGTAGAGCTGTGAGAAAAATCAATGTCTGGTTCTATGTTTAACACTTTTGTGAATCAGAAAACCCTGGATAAGGTGCCTAATATTGCTTCTTACTAACTTTGATTTCACAGAAGTTTGTGTTTCTTTAGGTCTGTTTCTTATCTATAAAATTAATATTTGGGATTTCACCACCAATTTTCAACCCATTGGTATCATTTGAGGAAATTATTTGAAAATACTGATGTCTGAACCCCAACACCAGAGATTTTAATTAGTTGGACTGGTGTGTGATCTAATCACCTGATCTCTAGGAGATGCTTTTCTGTAGCTGCTCTTCTGAACTGCAAGACTAGACCTTAATTTTCATTATATAGAGATAAAGTTAGTATTAACAAGAAGTTACTTCTGGAAGAGGGAAAGAGATTAAATGTATACACTGAGCTCAATTCAAATAATATTTTTTTAATTGTCAAATGGTTGTTTTCTTTAGAAATTCTTAAGAACAAGTTACAATTCTATCTTTTTGTGGCAATGTAAAAATTAAATAGTTGTCACCTAAAATAAGAAAACATGGATTTTGTTATTCAATCAGCTATTATTTTACTATTTTATTATTAATATTTGCCTAATACTCAAATGTTTGCCATACATGAAATTTGATGGTTACATCTCTTTTTTGTGAACAATGCATTTAAAAATCGGTTTTGAGGTAACATCAGTTTACAACATTGTGTATGATCTAAATGTATAGGATCTCACCCTTCAAGTATGTTACCATATCACACCCACCACCACATTTGATTTTGCTTTGCTGAGCTCACACATTTTTTTCCCCAATTATGACACTTGAAATTCTGGCTAAGTTATGGTAACTGAAAACAAAATGTAAATTTGAGTTATTATATTTTTCACCAAAAAACTAAGTCAAATTACATTTTTAATATTAATAATATATACAGAAAAAACAGTATCCCAGTATATTTCCAATATTGTCTTCAATATAAATGTAGAAAAAATTCTGCTAATTTTTAATTTTTAAATTCTTGATAACAGTTGAAATGTACTACAGTGGTTAAAATAAGAAAGCTCAAATTATATTACTTTAAAAAATGTCCTTCTCTTATAATTATAAATAACAACAGTTTAAGCTGTGAAGATTGCTCTGCCAAGAAAATGGAACAAAGGGAGCTTTAATCAGAACAAATAATATTCTTTAAATGATCAGAAAACATGAATAAAATTAAATATGTTTGAAATTATTACAATGTCTATCATCTTGTAATGATATTACCTGGAGAAATTATTATAAATTTACAAAATAGATTGAAAGACATTATTGGGGGCCTCCCCTGGTGACGCAGCTGTTGAGCGCTGGGCTGCAAAACTGCCCACAGCCTCTGCAGTGCTGGTTCGATCCCCTGCTGCAGGGCGAGGGTCCCACGTGGCGTGACAGACCTCTCCTGCCATGCCTGCTCCTCCTCTCAGCAGTGTATTTCCTCAGTCTGCCTGTTCTGTTCCCCACTCCGGCTCTGGTGAATTCTCTCACCCTCCCACAGTTCTGACTGTACCCAGTGCTTGTATAAATAAATAAATAAATCTTTAAAAAAAAAGACATTATTGGTTTTCACTGTTAACAATAATATTCAATGATATATATATGTACATATATATATATATTATATATATATATATATACACACACATTTTAAAATCCAGAAAACTGTTAAACAGTAAAACATGTTTATTTGAAATGAAAGAATTACAATTGAAGGTATGCAAATTCAGGTAGAACATTAAAATGTGCCCCTTGGAGTGACAAACTATTGGAATTTTTAATGGAAGATGCAGTAAGTGTTTTTTTATGTTAATTAACATTAAGAAGCTTATGCTATTCTATCCTTTGGCAAAAAGTCTGAAATCATCAGTCCGTCTTATCAGGAGGTCTGTTCTTCTGCTGATTGCTCAAACAACTATTCATAAAACAGTTGACTTTTAACTCAGTTCAAAGGTCTGGCCCATTTTAAACAAGGCAGCAAAGTGGTTTTACATATGATGGTAGCCCGAGGCCCCATTTTAAAATGAATTCACTTATGTAAACCATGTACATATAAAATATATGTTAATCATAGTCAACATGTAATAGATTCACTTCATCCGTGCGATATTTTTTTACCATTTTTTGCACTTTGAAGTCAGAGTAAAGGAAAAATAAATTAACTTAAAGTTTCAATTTGGATGTCAATAATAGCATATAAATTCCAACAATCTGTTAATTTTAAAGATGGGTAATGTATTCCCAATTTTATTTGCAAATATGTAATTAGAAGCAACTGCAATGAAAAATCAGCCATCTATAACGGTAAGATTCTCACAAAAATGTTAAAAGAAATCTTAATTAAATATGAGTCTTGAGTTTGATTGATATTGAGGATACGACAAAGTCTAACTTAACCAGAGTTACAGAAGCACTTCTGTAGCAAAAACTAGCTGATTTGCATACTCTTTGTTTCTAGAACTATAAAAATTCCACAAACAGGCATTGAAATTTTAATAAGAATTGTAACTATGTTTGAAAAAGAAGTATTGAGTTCCATGCACACACACACACACACACACACACGCACTTGCACAATGTATGTCTTTTATGACAGTTTCGTTGGACAGTGAAAGAATTTGAACTATCTCTAATATGTCCATCCTTTATAGGAACCAATTCAACTGGCATGACATGGAAAATTTTTCAGAACTTTTGTTGGTAATTCAGTGATATGAAGAAAAATCTTTGGTTTCGTCACTACTTGGAATTATATATGAAATCATGAATTCATCACAGAATTTAAGTAGTTTCTGGAGATCATGGAAATAATGAAGGACATAATATTTTTTTGTAAATAAAATGATTATTCACTGTTACATAGTTCACTAGTAAAATGGTAGCTTTGATCATGTCATGATTGTTACTAACATTAGCTACAAATTTTGAATTTACCTTTAGTTTAATTTGGTTTACTAAAGACTAAATAATATAGCAAGTCTTTACAAAAGTCTTATGAGGTGGATGAATAGATCCATAGACAAAGATCTTCCCTATTTACAAAATATAAATGATATTTGCTTTTATCTGAAAAAAGTAACCATTAATTTACAAATATTATTAATGAAGAAATTGATTATGATCTTGAATTTTCCCTGGGAGTTTCAAACTTGAAACAGTTCTGCCTTATAGAAGGTGAAAAATTTTGGAAAAGGATATGACAAATTGGAAACTATTATTTCCCATATTTCATCAGAAACTGTCTGTGCTGTTAGAATTGGTCTCTAACAGCAAATCATATTTGCATTTTAGTGGAAATGATTAGACTAAATAAAAGACATTTTGAATTACTGGTTTGGTGGGGTATATGTGCTATAGGAAAAAAAAAAATCATCACTTTTGTTAAAGAATGTTAAGACAGGGGCCCCCTGGTGGCCTAGGGGTTAAGTCTTAGTGCTGTCACCATGAAGGTCTGAGCTTGATCCCAGCCAGGGAGCTAACCCACATATGGTGCAGCAGAACTCTCCTGTCTTGCCTGCTGCTGCTCCCCTTAGAAATGTATTTCAGTAGATCTGCCTGTACTATTCCCCACTGTCTCTGGTGAATCCTATCACCGCTGTCTAACCTCTGGTCTATTCCCCCATTTTATATGCATAAATAAATAAAATTAAGTCTTTAAAAAAAGTGATAAGACAGACTTATTCAGAGGCACTGCTATGGTGGGCATAGGGTCCATTTCAATGAATTTTGTAATGGGGGGAGAAATACTGCTCAACTCTGACTTCAAGGAAAAGTGGGAATTTATATTTGAGGAGAGGTGGGGATCAGTGACTGGAATATTGCTAAGAGGATCCATCACTGGTAAGGGGAGGCACTAACTACACTAACAAGAGGAAGTATTGCTGAATATATCCCAACGTGATCACATATCACCTGGGGAACCCAATTAGATATTGAAGATGATATGATATTGAAGATACATGATTCTGGTTAAACTGACAGCAGGATTTTTGCAAAAAATAGATAATACAGAGAAGAATTCAAGAACACAAATTAACACCTAGTTAAAAAAATAGTTCAGAGGCACCTAAGTAGAGTTTGGATAAAGAGAAAACCTTTGCTACTATTTAAATTAATCAAGTTCCAACAAGTTGAAGAATTTAACAAAAAATACAAATAGAAGCATAGAAGTTCCATTATACCACATTCACAACATAGGTTAATGTTATTTGTGATCATTATTTTTGATATTAACTGTAAGGTCCTAATGTTCAAACAGATTTGGCGTGAAGTACAAACTGAGTTTTCGGAAAAGACTTAAACTTCCTTTTGGTGCATTTTAGCTAGGGATTAGAACTATATTACTTGTCCCCTTAAATTAAACACCTTGACCTTCTTTTACCTAGGAGAGATCACACCAATTTATCCCAAATATTTTGTGTGCACTCCTTCTACTTCAGCATATTGAAAGGTTCCATTGCACTGTCGGCATAGGTCTCCAAAGAATGCAAATTGCAGACTGAAATCACCTCTCACTGTTTAATGGACAATGGTGGGGGCACCTTTTGCAGTGTTATGAAGGAATACCAGAAGTTTCTATTTTCATCAGCTTTGATTGATTGCATCTCTGTCTCCTACATAGCTAATTCAAATTATTTGTGCCTCTTGAGTGTATAATGTGAGCCAAAAGTTGCACTCCATCCTCTTACTGTTTGCAAACTCTCTAAGTGATTCTTGCCAGGAACCAGCACTCAAGGGGAAAGTTAATATTCTTGGGTATTCACATAGCTTGATTTGATTTCATTTTCAAAGAAGCTTTATAAATTAAAGGTACAAGAGTGGCATATCTTGAAATTTTTGTTCATATTCATTTGTGTGCTTGATTCTTTTTTTCCCCCCTCTTTAGGCAAACTGAGATAGCTGTATAATACTTAAATATTTATTTTTTTTAAAGATTTGTTAATTTATACATACAAGATCTGGGGTACAGGCCAGAGGTGTGAGGGGTGAGAGGAATCACTAGAGACAGAGTGGGGAGCAGAACAGGTAGATAGACTTAAATATACTGCTGAGGGGAGCAGTGGGTAAGTCAGGAGAGGTCTGTTGCACCATGTGGGTAGCTCCCTGGCCAGGGATCAAACTCATGCTTCAGTGGCTGTGGATAGATTCATATGTTGCGTCTTAACCCCTTGTGCCACCAGGGAGGCCCAATATTTAAATATTTTAAATCAAGTATCTGTGTTTCATTTTTTTCCTAGAGATTTATTTATTTATTTTGCACAGAAGAATTGGGGTGTAGGCCAGTGTTGCAGGGTATGAGAGAATTCACCAGAGACAGAGTGGAGAGTAGAACAGGCAGATATACTGAAACGCACTGCCAAGGGAAGCAGTGGGTGAGAGAGGAGAGGTCTGCTATGCCCTATGTGGGTTAACTCCCTGGCTGGGGATCAAACTCAGGCAATCATTGTGATAGCACTGAGACTTAACCCTTAGGCCACCAGGGAGGCTCCATCTGTGTTTCATTTTTAAGAATGCTTTCTAAACATGTACTTAAGATCTCACTCACTCTCCAAGCATGCAAATAATGTTTACATATGAAGAAAGTATAAATGAAATTATAAAGCTTGGAACCTCCTACTTTATTTTCTCAGGGTTTGAAAATGAATATCTTATTAAAAACAATCTGTCATTTATTATCATGACATGCATTGTATCTGAAAAGTATCTGAAGTGAACCAGGCTCTACTTAGTCCAAAGAATCAGCAAATCTTTCTGATATGCTTAAAATATATGTAAAGTGAAATTAATATTACAACGAGAGTATGTATGAATTACTATATGAAATTGACTAGTTTTCTACATTACAAACTAATCCATGATACAGAGGAAATATTCAAAATGATTGTATGTGTTCTTTCTACAGCCAGACTATATGCGCTTACTAGAAACTTATACACATTTTTCAAATGATGACTACATTATTCAGAGATACTTAGGTGAATAGTTATGAAGTTGTTTAAAAATGTGGTTGCTCGCTTCTGTACAGAGATTTCTTTTTATGTTATATTCCCTCATTTAAAAGGGAAAGGGGTAGATATTTTAAAGCTTTTAGGTAAGTTACATGAATAGGAAGAATAAGGAAATTATCATGGAATGGGATCAGTGCAGCCAAACAAAGACACATAAATATGAGGATGAAGGAGAGGTAAGATTAAGGCTAAGCGCACACCTTAATATTCTACCTATGCAGTCAGAATAGAGGAGACATAGGACTTTGCATTTCTTTATTTGATAATTGCCATAACAACTGTCCTTAGTTGATTAGTATAAAGAGACCCATGAGTTCACAACACTGATATTTTTTCACTCCCTATTTTATTGTAAATTGATTTATTTTCTTTCAATTTGTTCTCATGAGGTAGAGATACATAGTTCTTTATCTATGCTTTGTTGAACCCTGTGGTTTATAAAATCCCTCACTGATCATCAGTGGGGCAGTTACCCCCACACTGGGGAGGAAAATTCAATGATTCATGAATATACAAAAAAAGAACAAAGGCTGTGTTTGTTCTTAAGGATAGTGTTCAAGATTCCACCCTCAATAAAAACATAAATTTGAATATGAAAAGGGTTCTCATCTTGGCATGTTGCCACAGATCTCAAATTTTATTGAAATCCATAAATACTCTACAGATTCACATGCTTTAAATGGGAAGTTAAAAAGTGATTGCATATCATAACATGAGCAGTCACATATTCTATTAAATCTAATTAAAGTCCAGTTCCAAGACATTATTTATTTATAATTATTTTATTTTAAAATGTTCTATATTGTTCATTTTTGTACAATATTTGATTTCTTCCTTCAGGTGTAGCCCCCCTAATTGCCCCGCACCATGTCACCCATGAACCACTACCATTGTATTTTGTGCTCTTCACATTGTATTTTGTGCTCTTCCCCTGTTTTAACCTCTCTTCCTACCCTTCCCTTGCTGTATGCATCAGATCTATGGTCTACCTGCAAGTTTTGTCTTTTTCCTGACCCTTTGTTCATTTTCCCTATATTCTACCAGTGGGGAAACCATTTGATGTTTTCTTTTTCCTTCTGACTTATTTCACTTAGCTTAATCCCTTCAAGCTACATCCATGTTGCTGCAAATAGCATGAATTTATCTTTTTGGATCAATGAGCTGTATTTCATTGTGTTTATATACCACATCTTCTGGATGCATTCATCTGTTTTGGGGCATTTATATTATTTCCATGTATTAGCTATTTATAAAGTCCTGTGGGAGTGAAGGTTTCATTTTGAATTAATGTTTCTGTGTCCTTTGGATAGATTCCTAGGAGTGACATTGCTGGATCATATGGTAGCCCCATTTTTAGTATTTTGAAGATCCTCCAGACACAGTGGCTGGATCAGTTTGCACTCCTACAAGCAGTGCAAGAGAGTTTCTTTTTCTCCACATCTTCACTAGCATTTGTTGTTGCCATTTTTTTTTAATTTTGTGCCATTCTCATTTGTGTGAGGTGCTATCTCATTGTGGTTTTGATTTGAATTTCCCTGATAAGTGATGTTCAACATTTTTTTCGTGTATGTGATGACCATTAGTATTTCTTCTTTGGAGAAGGGATGTTTTAGCCCTTCTGCCCATTTTTTAACTGTGTTGTTTGTTTTGTTTTTGTTGAGTTATGTAAGCTCTTTGTAGGTCTTTGATTTTAGTTATCAGTTGTATGGTGCACAAATATTTTCTGCCATTCAGTGTGGTGTCTCTGTTTTGGTTACTATCTCTTTTGTTGCACAAAAGCTTTCAGCTTGATGTATTCTCGCTATTTATCTTCTTTGTATCCCTTGCTTCTGAAGATGAAGGAATGTTCAAAGATATTTCTGAGGTCTCTGTTATGGAGTGTTTTGCTTGTGTTGTCTTTTATATATTTTATGGTTTGAGATCTTATATTCAAGTCTGTTATCCATTTTGAGTTATTTTTTGGATGGTGTGAGATAGTAGTCCAGTTTCATTCTTTTGCATGTGGCTGTTCATTTTTCTAAACACTGTTTATTGACGAAGCTTTTCTTGTCCCAGTGTATGTTCTTTGCTCCTTTGTCATAGATTAGTTGACCATACATGTGTGGTTTTATTTCTGGGCTTTCAATCCGGCACCATCGATCTGTGTGTCTGTTTTTATTCCAGTACCACACTGTTATTATTGCATAGTTTAGTTATTAGTTATTATTAGTAATTATTAGTTATTAGTTATTATTAGTATTTAGTTATTAGTTATTATTGTATAGTGTAGTATAGTTGTATAGTATATTGTGTAGTATAATTTAAAGTCTGGGGGTGTAATTCCTCCATCCCCCCCATTCCTTGTAGTCAGTAGAGCTTTGGCTATTTGAGGTTTGGTGTGATTCTCTATACATTTCAACAAGATTTGTTCCATTTCTTTGAAGATTGCCATTAAGATTTTTATTGGACTTGCATTGAATTTGTAGATTGCTTTTGATAGGTTGACCATTTTGATAATATCAATTCTTCCAATCCATGAGCAGGGAATATCTTTCTATTTCTTTGTGTCTTCTTCTATTTCCTTTAACAATATTTTAAATTTTTCGGCCTCCCCGGTAGCGCAGTGGGTTGAGCCCCTCGCTATGAAGCTTCTGCAGCCTCTGCAGCACAGGCTCGACTGCAGGCCTCTCCTGTCTCGTCCAATGCTCCTCTCAGCAGTGCTTTCTGTCCGTCTGCCTGGTCTGCTCCCCACTCTGTCTCTGGTGAATTCTCTCATCCTTCTGCGCCTCTGGCCTGTACCCCAGTTCTTGTATAAATAAATAAATCTTGAAAAAATTAAAATTTTTCCTTTATAGGTCCTTCACCTCCTTTGTTAGATTTATCCCCAGTTATTTTATTTTATCTTTTTTTTTGTACAATAATAAGTGGGATAGTTTTCTTAATTTCTTCATCTTAGTCGGATTGCTTACATATAGGAAGGTTATTGAAATGGTTTCATTTTTAAGTGAAACATAGGGAAACTGAGCAAAGGGTCAGGAAAAAGACAAAACTAGCAAACTGACCATAGACCTAGGGCATACAGCAGGGGACAAAAGGGGAGAGGGGTCAAAACCGGGTCTGATAGAGCACAAGTGGCTGAGTTGATGGTTCATGTAGTGGTAGTGGGAGAAGTATGAGGACTGCACCTGAGGGGAGAAATCAAATATTGTGTAAAAATGAACAACCATGTAAGAAAACAAAAATAAATTTTAAAAAAAGAGAAACTCTAGATAATAGGATAGAATTGATGTGGAATCATTTAAAATAAGCACTCCTGCATGTGCACACATGCATGCAATAAAATAACAAAACCTAAAAAACAAGGGTGAATGATGTGCATATCAAGATGTGGAAAGGTAACTCTCAAAGTTATATAACTAAATTACTGACAAATTAATAAAATGTGAGGAAAATAAATAAAAGCATTTGAAAATATTATATAACATGAAATTATTAACATGTGGCATTATTGTTTTAATACTCTAAAGTTTGGAAATGAAATATTAAGTTGTAAAAATGTCCACATAAATTCTTAATCATGCATATAGTTTCATGAGAAGCTAAGTTAATGAAATCAGGTTTTTTTGTTTGTTTTTGATTTATTATAACATTTTAAATGGGTCTAGAAAATTTCTTTTCTCCAAGCTGATTTTATAGACAGTTTTTATTACAGATAAACTAAATTATGATATATGCTATGGATCCCAGACTCATGAATAGTCTTTGGTATTTTACAATCAATATTTTTGAAATAGAATATAATTGTTCTAACATGAAATTTTTGTATATTTTTGTATACTTAACAACAGGATTTGTTGTCATATCATGATTTTTTTTTAAAAAATAGTTCATTCAGATTAATTCTTCTACTTATACTGATTACCATTAAATTCAATACCACAACTATCCCATTAAGTAGTTACTTTGGCATGTTGAGTGATCTTAACTGTTAGCTTGGATCAGTTATTAAATGCTGATTTTTGAATAATATTATTCTAAATACAAAAAGTTTAAGAAAACTAATGGGCTACGCTTTAACCAGATGCATACTTCAAAAATAAACTTTTCAGTGATTTTGCCACTAACATTGATTTCAGAATATTTGTACCTACATTTTTTTTTTCCTTTGTCTTAGAAATTGTTATGAGAGAATCATTTCTAGAGTAAAGACACCTGGGTATGAGTTCTTATTCTATTTATTTCTAGCTTTCATCATGGACAAATGATTTAACTTCTCTAAATTTCAGTTTTCTAATGTGAAATAGCCCTAGAAGTCCACGATTACATCACTGAGAAGGTGGTTGTAGGAACCAAATAAGATAAAATACATATAATCTCTTGATGTATATAACTGCTATTGCTACTGTTGATGATACTTCCATGCCTAATGATTTTGTAATACTCCAGAAACTGCTGCAAAGTTTTATTGCTTTTGGTTTTGCCATGTTTTTTCATTTTTATATATATTTTTCCCTATTCTGAGTCTTTATTTCTTTTTATTTTTTCTTTATTGCATTTTGCATCCTGTCCATGATGTATCCCTTGTCATTTTCTGCACTGCCAGTTTGGAAATATCCCAGAGTATATCATTATATAGGTTCGGCCAGACTTTGATGATAGCTGTTTTGTTGGATGAGGGCTATTCCATTGATTTGTTACATGTTGTATAGGAATAGATACCTTGAGACACATATTTGTTAACTTACTGATATAGCTTGCAGTTGCAGGTGGTGGTTTACACAATTTAACATCATTTTCAACCCTCTGGTTGAGAATATTTCAAAGCATTTCCTTGATATGAGTGAGTTATATACATTTTATTCCCTTAAGTTTAACTTTTTACAAGCTGCTTGGGTTTCACTTAATAGAAGTGCTGTGATAAGCCTACTTTGATGACAACTTTTAAGCCCATTTGGATTTCTTACTATGTTGCTCTATTTTTATTAAGTAACTGACAGGTAATATCTCTTATAGCATGTTTAAGAATGAAGTCCTGATTGCCAAACTATATTTTTCTTTTTCACAGACAAGAAAAAACAAGGCAATGACAATTATTAAACCATACTAATTTTTCTGTTAATTTTCTATATTTCTATGCCAGCATATGAAAATAAACTGGTTATTTGCCAGATAGATATTCTGTCAAAATCTTTAACAATACAATAAATTGTGTCATAAATATTAATTTATGCACATATAACACTTGTTTAAAGAAGAGAGATGAAAGTCACCTTTATCATCTTTGATACTTTTATAATAAACAGCCTATAGTCTTTGTATAACTTATATGCTATGAATTTATTCTAAGTAAGCAAGTATCATATAAAGATTTATGTATAAGGATGCTTATTGGAATATTATTTATGATAAAGACATACTGGAAACACTATTAATAATCCGTATCTGTGAGGAATTGAATAATGCAAGAGTCATATACTTTAATGTGATATTATAATTAAAACATGCATTTATTAGCACATGTTTAGAATATAGTATAAAGGATAAAAATATAGAAAATTATATTCAGTATGAATTTTATTATATATCATGTTATACATCTATTTATTATGTTATATATTGTCATATATGTATTCAATATAAATTATATTCAGCATGGAACAGAATATATGAGAGATTAGATGAAAATATGCACAATGACAATTATTACTAAATGATAATAAGGGATGATTGTATGTTGTTTGTTTTTCTGTTTTCTCAATTTCTATAATGAATATGTGAATTTTCAAAACTGAAAAATTATCACTAGTTAAAACCACACAGAGTCAGAATATTTTCTTCTCTTTTGTATATTATGTTACTTTCAGCTTTTTCAAAGACATAAAAATTCTTAGACCAACTCAGGCTTATAATTTGGTTAGTGGTATTATTGTGTGTTTCTGTGATAGTCTCTGTCACAAACATGTATCACAGAGTAGTGTGTACTGAAAATAGAAGACCAGGCAAAGTGAGACTGTGTGAGGAGAAGTAACTAAAAGCAAGTCACATGATACTGTGTATAGAATCAATCACTTGACTCTTCAAAGTAATTGAGATGTTCTATGAAATATAACAAGTCAACAACAGATTTAATCCTAAAACTAGAATGCTTTTGTATTGCCTTCCAGCTGAAGTTGTGTTTGTAGCATATCTGTATTATTTTAGTCATTTTACACGATATGTACACTAAGAAATACTGCTGTTGTATATACTACTTTTATGGGACTTTCGGAGTATAGAAGTTGTGCATTAATTTACTCATTCATTAGTCTAAGAAACAGTCACCATGTTTTAGAAAAGCAGAGTTCTAATTCTCACTACACTGGAACTTTTCATTATTTTGCTTATCTATCAAAATAGTCTTCTTTCTCCTTTCATTTTTTTTTCCTATTCTGTATATATAATTTATTGAGAATGGGTGTGGTTGCCAGTTTTATTTTTAAAGGAAATTAGTTAGAATGGAAAATCATATTTCATTTATAAATGATTTTTGTAGTTTTTTTCTTTAAATATATCTTAAAATAGAGTTCCCTATGATGTGTAAAAGATTTTTATAAGTAAATAACAATTTACTATATTCTCATTTATTTAATTTTTTTTTTCATTGAGAAACTAACAATAGAATAGATTCTGAATGGTGTGCAAAATAAGTAATTTATCTGCCCAAGTGGTAAAATGGGGGCTTATTTATTAATGTAATTTATCAATTAATGCATTATCAGTGCTGCGTTTGTTTCCATTTGAATGATAACCTTCTAATGGATTTTTTTAAATAACTATTTATTTATACATACAAGAGCTGGACTATAGGCCAGAGGTGCGGGAGGGTTGGTGAGGATTCACCAGACACAGAGTGGTGAGTAGAACAGGCAGATTGACTAAAATACACTGCTGAGGGGAGCAGCAGCGAGATAGAAGAGATATACTGTGCCATGTGGGTTATCACCCTAGCTGGGTATCAAACTTCTGCTGCAGTGGATGCAAATAGTTTCATAGTGTTAAGAATTAACCCTTTGCACCACCAGGGAGGCACTGAAATAATAATTTTAAACATAAGAAAATATTGGAAAGAAGCCATAGTGCCTACAGTAGTAAATAGTCTAGATAAAAAAATAGTATACAAAAGTTTTCCTCAAAATGTTAAGAAATGCCTCTAAATATTGCCTAATGTAAATTCTTTGTATTTGGTGAGGGAGGGGGGAGGTACATCTAGTGAACATCTCAACAGAAATGTGACATTATCATTTTTATAAGAACTCTAAGAGAATCAAGTGATTCAAATCACTATTGAATAGTAAATTCACTTTATTTTTTCTAGCTTTTGGTCTTTTATGCATAATGAAGACATGAATTATATGTCAATTATACTGAAAGTGTTGGGAAAAATTAATAAAGCCTCTTAAGGGTTCTTTTCTGAAAAAAGAAAAAAAATAGCAAAGCAAAATAAAAATAGTTGCATCAACTTAATTATCCATTCATACTTAAATCCTTTATACTTCAATGAGTCAGGCCTAGCAAGGAATTCAGTATTTTGAATTTGAGAAATAATCATAAAAACACTTGCATATTTCCTTATTTATAGTTTCTCTTTTAGGAACTCAAAGTCACTAATTTGATTAAGAAATATAAAGATCAGATATATTGTTAATAATGTTCCATATCCTAATGTTTTTAACTACAAATTAATGGTTTGTCATTTGGGCCACTGGCTTGACTTTTCAAATCTTTGATTCAGTAACTGCTTTGACTATTGACTTATCTTTGCAGTCAATGATACTAAAAATTCCTTTCACGCATAAACAAATTGTACATCTAGCCCTAGTAAAGTAATCATTTTTGCTAACCCTCAGTCATTATCCAAATGATAACTTAGTAGTTCTTCAATGCCTGATATAACATATCACTGTTCAGAAACAGTATAAATGTCTGAATTTAGTAATTCAATAGCTACACATTTATATTCCCTGACATTTTATAAGAAATTATTGAAATTTAAGGAACTGAAAATAGTCCCAGTCCTTCATAACCATTCAAACTGCAAGAAAATGAAGAAAATCATACATGAATAAGACACCAAGTTGCTATGAGATAATAATTTTAATTGTGAATACAAGAAATATAAGTTGAAATAGTAAGGGAATTTCGTTGAAGAAAAGGCAGTGAGTTCTAAATGGCATTTAATGTAATTGATAACTTTTTCTCCCAGAAATACTTAGTAAATACGTGGGTAAGATTAGTGTTCATAAGAAAATCTTGTTTATGGCATGTTGCCATTCATTCTTTTTTTTTTTAAAGATTTATTTATTTATTATTTATACAAGCACTGGGTACAGTCAGAAGTGCGGGAGGGTGAGAGAATTCACCAGAGCCAAAGCAGGGAGCAGAGTAGGCAGAAGGGCTAAAGTACACTGCTGAGGGGAGCAGTGGGCGGCAGGAGAGGTCTGTGTGACATGTGGGACCCTCCTCTGGTGGCCGGGGAGCAGCTGGGGATCGAACCGGCAACCCAGCGCTCAACTGCTGCGCCACCGGCGAGGCCCGCCTTTCATTCATTCTAAGCACTTATTTTCAAGCAGGATTATTTTGGTTTACAACTTAAGTTCAGTGTTTATATTTCTCCACCTCATTTCACTCATGTTGTATATAGAGAACAAAGAAAATGTAGAACAAATATAATACAACAAAATTAAAATTTTATATCATATGACCAAACTAATGGGAATGAGAGTTAAGGTGGTGGATATATCAGGTAAAATGGATTGATTGTATGATGGGCACAGAATTGGACCTTTAATCATGAGCTTAATGTAGTACATTTACATGTTGCTTGATAATGATACACACATAAAAACTATATCATGTTATGATACAATGATACTTCAATAAGAACTTAGATATAGATAAATAAATGTCATTAGGATGTGGGTTATAAAAATTAGGAAATAAACCATCTTTTTAATTCTCAGTGGTCTGGTTACAATTGACTTTTTTTCACTTGAGGACCTAGTTGCTTGAGATTTATACTATTTTTTTAAATTGTACTAGCTAAAAGTTTTCAAGAAAAGGAGCTAAATATTCAGTTTTTCAGTTTTTGATCAAATATAATTATCCTCTGGCATCTTTTTAAATGATTTCATTGAGAAACCAAAATGATGTCATTTTAAGTTTTATTCTGTATCTTTTTCACCATAGTGTGTTTGGAACATATTTTGCAAATTTCTGGGCCACATACTGATCGTCTATAACAACTAAAAACTAATAATAATTGGTGATACTGATAGATTTTTATGTTCCCTATTGTTCTATTTAGTTTTCTCTTCAGAGCATTTAAGCTTCTTAGTTATAAGCATCTTGACTGCTGAAGGTTGTGTTCATTTTTCTGTTCTCCATGCTTTCAGCTGACTGTTACCTATAATCGACAGCAAATGCATTGAATTAGACTTCTGCAACTTTAGACTATAGATTTTAAAAAGTTTGCTTTGATTTTTGACCCATCTGAGAATAAATTATCAGTGTTTTAATTTATCATTGTACTTTCAGTCATCTTTAAAGCATTATTTAGAGCATCATAAATTTTAGAAAGTTTTATGAGCTGCAGTAACAAACCCTTACTCCCACATTCATATATTATACAAAATGTTATATTAATTGTGGACTCATTTGCATGCATTAAATTATTTCATACCTTAAATTATTTACCCAACCATATGAGAAATATTTTTTAAATCTTTCTTATGATTACAAGTTAATTCGTGTTTAATAAACCTTCCCTTCATTCAAAAACACTTGTTACCTTATACATTGCCATTCTAAAAGTTTTTTATTTGAAAAATGTGTTGTTTCAAATATGCATTTCTAGCTCCTGCATGTTAGCATATCTTTTTTTAAAGATCTTTTTATTTATTTATGCATACAAGGCCAGAAGGTTAAGGGGGTGAGAGGATTTACCAGACAGAGTGGGGAGCAGAACAGGTGGATCTGCTGAAATACACTGCTGAGGGGAGCAGCGGGCAAGACTGTAAGGTCTGCTAAGCTATTTGCAGGTTAGCTCCCTGACCAGGGATCGAACTCAGGCCATTGTGAAGATAACGGAATCTTTTTTTTTTTGTTTTTTAAGATTTATTTATTTATTTATACAAGAGCTGGGTACAGTCAGAAGCACGGGAGGGTGAGATAATTTACCAGGGCCAGAGCAGGGAGCAGAGCAGGCAGAAGGATCAAAGCACACTGCTGAGGGGAGCAGCGGACAGCAGGAGAGGTCTGCGCACCATGCGGGACCCTCCTCTGATGGCCAGGGAGCAGCCGGGGATCAAACCAGGCTGCAGAGGCTGCGGGCAGCTTCACAACCCAGCATTCAACTGCTGCGCCATTGGGGAGGCCCAGAAGATAACTGAATCTTAACCCTTAGGGCAGCAGGGAGGTCCCACGTTAGCATAGATGACAGTTAAGTGTTGCAGAATTTCCATCTAATCTGAAAAAACAATGTTTGTGCACTTATTTGAATCCCTAATTGTATTTTTCATATTGTTCTCAATATTAAATATAAAAATTGACATGAAAATGGAAAAATTATACTGCTGAATCAATTGATAGAAAGCTATTTTCCTGTACATACTAAAATGGAACAAAGACAAAAATAATGAAGCATGTTAGGGATGACATCTATGGGGTCTCAACTGGATTCTTAGTGGACTCACACAGAGAGATTATTTTTAACTGTGGAGAAAATTTTTTTTTAAAGATTGATTGATTGATTGATTGATTGATTGATTTATACAAGCACTGGGTACAGTCAGAAGTGTGGGAGGGTGAGAGAATTCACCAGAGCCAGAGCGGGGAACAGAACAGGCAGAGTGATGAAATACACTGTTGAGGGGAGCAGCGGGCGCAGCAGGAGAGGTCTGTCACACCATGTGGGACCCTCACTAGAGGCCAGGGATCTAACTGGCACTGCAGAGGCTGTAGCCCAGAGCTCAACCACTGCACCACCAGGGGAGGCCCACTGTGGAGAAAATTTAAGGTCATATATAGAATACTGATGACATTTTCAATAGAGACTGAATTTTAAAATGGAGAAATAACCCTTGGGAATTTATACAATTTAATTTTAAATTTGACAATAGCACACCAGAGATCTAAATCTAATGTTCAACTTTTGTACATTCACTTTCTTACATAATATTAGGAACATTTAGTGATAAGCAACTGAAAATTCAATGAAGGTAATTTTATTTCATTTTTATAATTTTTGTTGAAGAAACATTACATTATAACATTATATAAATTTCAAGATATGAATCATTCTCCAAAAACATCTACATATACTATATTAATTTAATCACTAAAAGCCCAATTCTGTTTAACTTAAAAGTATTACTAAATTTTATTTTTTAAATCTATAATTTCCTTACTTTTTTCTTTTTCTTTATATCATTATAAATTTTATTAAGTCCTTGTAGAAATCAGTTTTGTGGAGTTTATATAAATTCAAAAAGATGTATCTTGTTTAATGAGTAGATAAGATAGAGTATCAAGTAAATGTCCAGTGCTAAAATAATTGATTACCTTTTCCCCCAGAAGTGAGAATTCTTAGTGAATATTTCAATAATAGTTAGTGTTCAGAAGGAAAAGACATGTCCGCATAATTTTGCCTTCCATTCATTCTGGGCAATTATTTTCAACCAGGATTTTATTTTAGGTCTACAACTTAAACTGACAATTGTCAGTTTACAGACAATTTAATATATATTTTTAATATGTAAGCAGCTTTTTCATCCAGTCTATGAAATATCTATTTCTTACTCTTCCACTTTTGAAGACAGCCTTTTTCTTAGTGATTTCCTTTTTATAGTTGCTCATATCTCTTCCATTCTTCCTTCCTTCCTTTTGATTGAGAATAACCTTTTTTATTTAAACTGTATATGATTTTAACATATAGATCACACCTTTGAGGTGTATGTTACAACACCTACAACCCACTTTATTTTTCTCATCAGTGTGTGATTACTTCACATTTTAACAGCCTTGCACATTAATTTAGTTCTTAAAACATCTTAATTATCTATTTTTTATTTCCTCCTAACCTTTATAAATCAGTGTATCTTTATTTTCTTCATATTACATTGTTTCAGGTGTGTACATATGGATTTTAAAAAATTATTTAGTTTTTATTTGAAGTATTCACTTCCCTTTTAGCTGTTTTATTCATTTATTCTTTATTGAGGTAACATTGGGTAACAACACTGTACAAAATTTTGGGGAATAAGTTCACAATTCTAAGGTATATATTACCACACCATTCCTGCCATCAAAGCACCCCATACTCCTTTACTCTAGGTCATTGGGCCCCCACCTCTACACTTTGTTCCCACCCACCTGATTTCTTCCCTCTTGAGAAATTCTTGAGTCATATTTCTAAGGTTTGTTTGATTTAGTTTTGCCAGCCCCTCCATATTGTATATATGAGTGAAATCATCTAGTATTTGTCTTTTTCCTTCTGACTTACTTCACTTAGCATTATCCTTTCAAGCTGCATCCATGTTGTCATACATGGCAAGAGTTCATTTTTTTAAATTTCTGAGCATTACTCTATCATATATATATAAATATATATATATATATTTATATATAAATATATATAAATACATATATATATACATACACACACAAACACACACATACCACATCTTCTTAATTCACTGGTTTTTTAAGGGGCATTTAGATTGCTTCCATAACTTGACCATTATAAGTAGTACTGTAATGAATATTTGAGTGCATCTATTCCTTAGAATTAGTTATTTCATATTCGTCATGTAGATATGTAGGCATGGACTTAATGGATCATATGGTATATCAATTTTTAATATCTTGAAGAAGTTTATGGTTGTTTTAATTATTATTTAGGTAATATAAAATTGTGCTGACCTTTGTTTTTCTACTTCAGTTTCAATAGCTTAATTATCTTTTCTGATTTTTAGCTAAAAATATATTTCTTTCACTTCAGTTTGTACAACTGGATATAACATTAGGTTGTAAACAGGTAGAAATAAGCATCAGTATTCATATGTCATACTGAGAAGATATACATGTAGTACAAAATTAAATGTATCTGTGAATCATAAAATTCTGCTTTTTTGTAGTACATATCTTCAAATTTACCAATGCTTACCATCTTTTTATATTCAGGCAGTTATGTGCTAACCAATATACATTATGATATGTTGTTCATATACAAATTGTCTTCAAAAGACAACATTCTATTCTGATCATATAAAAGACACTTTTTAGACAATTTTTATAAAGCCCATTTTCACTGAGAAGTGGTTTATTTGAATCTGTGTTTTTCATACTAAATTATTTTTATGTTTGCACCGGTACAATAGTTGTAAATATATCTTCTTGGTCATACAGCTGTAACTCTTTATTCCCTGTTGCCTTGGAAAATGCCTTTTTTTAAAAAGCTTAGATTTCCCTGAATTTTAATGAATCATTTCTTGTCAGACAACAGAATAGCAATCAGTTATGTTATAATAGAAACATGTGGGTTCACTAAATAGAAAAGAAATATTTTGCATAAGCTTGACTAATTATTCTGTATGCTGAGTAGTCTTGTAAGATGGCATATTTTGGTCTCTATCCCTTTGGTATATTTATAGTTGGATCAGATATTGTCAGAGAAGATATTAAAATAGAATTCTAGGAAAGATAATAATGCACCTCCCCCCAATTCCCCAAGATGGACTACTCCTAATCCCTGCAGCCTGACAATTTGTTACTTTAGAAAAAGCAGGATTTAGTAGATGTGATTCAGTTAAGAATTTCAATATGGGAGACTATTCTGGATTAATTGGTCAGGTCCAATATAATCAGAGCATTCTTTTTTTAAAAAAATATTTGTTTATGCATACAAGAGCTGGGGTACAGGCCAGAGGTGTGGGGGGTGAGAGGATTCACCAGAGACAGAGAAGGGAGCAGAACAGGCAGATTGACTGAAATACACTGCTGAAGGGAGAAGTAGGAGAGATGGGAGAGGTCTACTGTGCCATGTAGGTAGCTCCCTGGCTGGCCTGGGATGGAACTCATGCTACAGAGGTAGCTCCCTGGCCGGCCTGGGATGGAACTCATGCTGCAGAGGCTGAGGATAGCTTCATAGGTTGTGTCTTAACCCCTTTAGCCACCAAGGAGGCCCATAATCAGAGCATTCTTATAAGTAAAAGGGGAAGGAAAGGAGCAGAGAAGGAACTGTGATGACAAATGGGAGGGGGCTGTGGAGTGAGGGCTTTTAAGGCGCCCTTCATCAAGACCAAGAACCTCAACCAATATTATATATTCAAAAATTATAAAGTCACATTTATAGATTTCTTGTGATTGTATCACTAGCCCAAGAAATTTCATTTTTAGTGTTTCTGTTTGCCTAGAATCCCTTAGACTTTAAAACTTTATAACTATTTGTAGGTTTTATAGATAT
Organism: Talpa occidentalis; assembly: GCF_014898055.3. Taxonomy (NCBI): domain Eukaryota; kingdom Metazoa; phylum Chordata; class Mammalia; order Eulipotyphla; family Talpidae; genus Talpa; species Talpa occidentalis. The sequence goes on from NW_023604295.1 coordinate 23,459,872, forward strand.
GGGTTATTTCCAGAGAGAAGTCTTAGCTACTGTCATTGTTACAAGTATTTGGAATGAATTACTGGTATTTTAAAGGATAACAATCACATCATTATTTTTATATTTATTATGTTTATCATGTTGCATTTAAGCTACTTTATTAGTAATTTTAGCTTGATTTATACTTGTCTAGAATTTTGAGCAACTCATTGTAGATTAGGGTGAGCCTTGAAAAACTTTCCTACAGTATGTTGATGCAATATGAGTGTGTATAGGTTTTCTTTTGTGTGTGTGTGTGTATGTTTAAGCATTCACTGAAAACACCAAACCATAGTTTAAGCACATTCCAAATTCTATAATTGGGTTGATTTTTCAGACCAGCTTTTGAAGCTCATTTAATGGACCAGAGGTATTTATTTATAGGTGATGATGGGGAAGTAGAAAAAAGTAGTTATAATGAATAGAACGAAAATATTTAGCCTATCATTAACATGCTCTGAATATATTGGAATACATTTTCTTGATAACTGACATTCATAGAATTATTATTATGCTCTGAGTATGTATCATTGTGAATTTGGACTGCTATAACAAAATGCCATAGACCAGGTACCTTAATCTCATAGTACTGAGAACTGGAAGCTGAGAATTTTCACATCAAAGTGCTGGAAAATTTGGTTCTTGATCATGATCATCTTCCTCACTTAGAGTAACTTCCTTCTTGCTGCATCATGGCATGTCAGAGAGGAAGTTCTGGAGCCTCTACTTCTTGTGAGGGCTCTAATTCCATTATAGAGGCATCATACTCATGACCTCTTCACAAGCTAAACACATTCCTAAGCCAAATAATTCACGAGACGAGGATGATAAGGATTTCTTTTTTTTTTAATAATAAATTTTATTTTTATATTCCCCATACAATTTCAACCCCCCCATTTTGACCCCAATCCCTCCCCTCCCGCATTTCAATATATAAACTTTCAGACAAATAATCCATAATAACATGTATTGAGAACTGATGATTTAGAACAATGTACACTGAAAACTGATGATGACAGTAATAGTGAAATCATCATATTTCTTTCTCTTGAAATGTAAAAATGACTGTTTCAATTCCTTATAATAGAGTGATCCTTTTTTTTTAATCTATACTTCTAATGCCATCTTTTCATTATGGTAGTATTATTTGGTAACTTGTTGTCAATAAAGAAGTCCAACAAAAATGGTAACAAAAGTTATAAGAGTAATTTCAGGGCTTACTGATTGCTGGTGATATAGTAAATCAACTCCACAATTAATACTTCTGGGTTTGCTCTTGGTTCAGCTCTTGTGCAGTATATTTGTTGGCTAAAGGTTGGTGATAAGTTGGAAGGAGATAGAAATTTTACATTTCTACTACTAATTCAAAGAATGAAAGAAAAGGCACATGCAAATTTTTCCAGTAACCATTTAGTTGTCGCATCATCATTATAAATAGTGTTAATTATGGCTAATAAAATAGCATTATTATTGTTTCTGAAATGTATGTATCATGTGACAGACCTCCTATGAAAGCTACTTGCAGTGATCCTATTAGGTTGATTATTTTATGATCCTGCTTTTACAGATTAGTATGCAGCCTAAAGGGGTTCAATAATTTGCCCAAAGTCACATAGATAGGAAATTTAAATGAATATGAGTCTAGCTCCTTGAACATCCATTAAAAGCAAGATAAATTAACACCTAAAGTGGCAAACTATTTCTTTAATAAACATAACATTTCCTTTATTGCCTCTGAATTTTAGTACCTAATACAGAAAACTTTCTGATAAAACTATTATGACCCTTTGGTGAACTTGTCAACATTCCTTGAACTGCTTGACTCTGAAGAGATGATTGTCCCATCTTTCCACCACCACAAGCAGCAATTGTATGTCACAGATTCTGCTCAAATTAATTAAAATACTATCCTGACTTTGCCTTTTTCTGTGAGTCAAAACCTTAGTAGTTATTACTTCATGCAATAGAAGAACAATAAAAGAAAATTTCCTAAGTGGGGAAAGCAAAAATAATAACAGTCAGAAAAAAATCATCATAATATTCTTTTAGTATTTTATGTTTTGATCTTTCATTTCATAATATATCAAATTTAAATTTACACTGCTTGGTGATATGAGAGCTGGTGTTGCTTGTATGCCAGCCCACTAGGAGCAGTGCTTTTTGACTCACTGTGCTAGCTAGCCGTCTCTGATGGGAGTATCTGACCAAGAGAATGTGTCTGCTGTTTCGTATCTCCCAGGACATAGGGAGACACCCATCTATCTTTAACATCTGTCTTCTAGCCTTTTATTCAAGACATTGGTCATGTCATTGGAAGAAAATATATCCACCAATAAGCTAGACCATTGATCCTAACTTTCTCACATATTACAGCATGCACACACACACACACACACAGAAAACAGCTAACTGCTAACTTCACACCCCTTGACTTTTCTGTTTTCCTTTCTAAAAACCTTTTACATTGATGGAGTTCTGTATTTTATTATCTCTTATTTTTTTAATAGAGTTTGAGGTTCAACATGTTAAACAATTACATATTATCCACATAATGAAAGAAACTGAGAGTGAGTCTGTGCTTCTTTGACCACCTTACAGCCATCTTTCTCCCACCTTCAAAATGAGAATATGATTTCCATTCTTTCTCAAGCTGTTCGGTTTACTACTTTCACACTATGTTGCTATCAGACCGCTGACTGTCCAATTTTCTATCATTTCACGCCCATAAAGCAGCATCTCTATACTGTGCGTGGTGCTTTCTCTACATGTTCTCAGGAAGGTCTTTTGACCTCCCTAATCTACAGCCTAATGCTATGTTACAAAACGGGGAGCTTGGCTTTGGAGAGTGATTCAGTTTGAAAGTTGACTGTCATTTACTAGCTACAATAACTTAAATAACTGAAATACCTGATAACTGAAATTCTGAATCAACTTCTGTAGGATAACAAAACCTACATTTCCAGAATAATTCTAAGGAAAAGGATATGATAATGAACATGAGTACCTATTATTATGCTTATTAAGTACTTGCCTCACAGTAAATAATAACTGTCATTGTCATTTCAAGTATTCTGTGATGCATTCTGGTTGTTATTTAGGACTCTGGTTGCTTTTGCCTCTAAGCATTTTAAGTACAAAGAAAGGAAGATTCTTCTTTGCTTCTTGACTGAGGAGTGAGGTTTAGTTTTTTGCAGCACAGGATTATTACCTGTCACTTGTCATGCTGGGAAGAGGCTTTGTTGCAAAGAAAAATGAGAAACTCTAAACAGTTAGAATACATTAAAGACTTGCTAAATGAAATAGTGGGGAGACAACAGTTACTCATCTATTCTGGTAAGTTGGGACAACCATTTGATATTACTTATAAAGATGAAGATGCCCATAACCTATAACCCAGCAGTTTTACTCCAGCATCCAAGAAAGTCCTGTCCACATATGCACAAATATGTGAGCAAGGATATTTTTAACAGTGCTGTTTATGTAGGGGGAAAAAAAGGAAAAATGTAACTGTCTATCTAGCTAGGTAAGTTGTAGTATATTCATACAATGATGGTGACAATGTAGGAAGTAAACTTTTAGTATTATTATGGATACATCTCACAACCTCAGACTGAATGAAAAAAGAACACTATGCAGAAGGGTTCATGCAGCATGAAGTACTTATATAATGGTTTTAAATGTCAAAGGATTATTTATTATTATTGCATAGATATGTATTATTATAAATATATAGCCGGTATATATACAAGCACGAATTAATGCTTAAGGATAATTAATATCAGATTCAAGATAATGATTTTTGGGGGAGGTAAGAATGTGGTTCTAAAACAGATCCTATCTTATTTCTTAAACTAATGTTCATTATGTATTTTAAGCATTTTCTATATCTAAAGTGTTTAATAAAATAATATAGTATAATAACTCAATTATAAGTATGCTGCCAAAAATAAATTCTTATAACCTGATACTTACACTTATTCTTCACTTTATTATGTCATTATTCCCTTAACATTATTTATGCAAAATGTATTTTTTAATTTGAAAATTTAAAAATTCAGTTTTGTATTTATGGAATGAGATTTCAGTATCAAATTTTAGAAGTAATCCAATTTTCACTCTTAGTAACCGATCTCTATACTTCTTTCAACCCAATTATTAAACAGCTGGAGGTGTCAGCCTGTGATATTGAATAGCATAATTTAGTAAAGCATGAATTTAAATATTTGACCATCTGAGTGATGTCTGACATATTGTTAAATGTTGAAGAGATGAACTTCGAGTACTAAAATGATGAAAATTACTTTAATTTTAGTGTCAGTCTTCATTATATAGTAGCCTTACAATGACCATTTAATGTTCTGAGAATATTCTCTTAGTGTGGCCTTCCAGTTGTAGCTTGACCTTCTCATGGTCACATGGAGCTCCCAGGGAGCAGATAAGTACACACTGGAAGACCTTCATCATATGTCCATAGCTTTTCCTTCTAATTGTCTCTTATGTTTCTCTTGACTTAAAAAAAATTCTCACAAATTAATAAAAAAATAGAAGCAAAATTATAACAGCAAGCAAAAATAATAAAATAAAAACATCCCAGTGACTGTTCATTTTGAAAACAACCACATTTACAGAAGAATGATAATCAGTTATTTTTAATATTACTTATAAGAAAAGAGAAATTAACACCTAAACTATTAAGCCATTTATTTTATAAGCATACTGTGTTTCTTTTATTGCCTCTGGATTTTGGCATTAAGTGCAGAAAACTTTTAAAGAAAATATCCTGACCCTTTAATGTACTTGGTGTCAACATTGCTTGAACTGCTTGTCTCTAAAGAGCAGGTTATCTTTCTTATCTCTCCACCACCTCAAGTAGCTTATGTATATCAAAGATTCTGCTCAAATTAATTAAAACACTATCCTGACTTTGCCTTTTTGTATGATTCAGAGCCCTACTAGTTATACTTTATGCAATAGAAGAACAATAAAAGAAAATTTCCCCAAATGGGGAAAGCAAATAATAACAATAAGAAAAAGGTCATTTAATCATCCTTTCTTAGGATAATTTTCTGACCTCATTTCATAATAAATAAAATTTAAAATATACACTGTATGGTCATATCTGAGAATTGGTTTTCCAGGTTTGTCACACTGGCCTCTGCAGTTGTTGAGGCCTTGATGCCTGCATAATCCCTTTACTAGCAGGTAGCTCTGTAGATTTCATTGGCAACTGATCATTCATTCATTCTTGCATACTGTCGATGATTCACAAACACTTTTGAAACCTGATCTGCATCTTGTAATTGTCATCCACAGAGACAAGCAAGAATTAGAATAGACATGGATAGGAATGACTTCATAGTCATAGAAAGTGCTTTAACAGGAATCTGAATACAATGGTGTGATGACTGAAGCTTGATTATAGTCTCTTTGTTCATGTATCCAATCATTTACATTTTTTATATTGCTTTTAATTTTGTTATTTTTCTTAACTTTTCTTTAATCCCCCTAAGTATTGTAAGATTTAGGTTTGAATCTGTTTTCTTCTTCTTTTTTTAAAGATTTATTTTATTTATACAAGAGCCGGGGTACAGCTAAATGTGCAGGAGGGTGAGAGGATTCACCAAAGACAGAACAGGGAACAGAACAGGCAGACTGACGAAATATACCACTGAGGGGAGCAGTGGGCAAGACAGGAGAGGTCTTCTTGCCATGTGGGTTGCTCTGAGGCCAGCGGGGATCGAGAGGCTGCGGACAGCTTCACAGCACTGCACTCAACCTCCTGCGCCACCAGAGAGGCCCTGAATCTGTTTTCTTCCATCTTCTTTTTCTTTTCCACAAATCTTTGATTAGGTAAAGGGGTGTATAGATTGTAGATTGAAATTCTGCTGGATGATTATTTTACTATATATGTGTTTATGCCACTTCCATTATTTAAAGGCCAAAAAATGTTTTCTAATTGAGTTTTTAAAACTTACTTTTCAATATGTCAGGCAACTATGAGTTATAAATCCTGACACAGCTAACACATCATAATGTATAAAAGTGAAGTTTAGGAGATAATAGAGATGAGTGAACATGGATCTTGCTTTCAGTAATGTGAAGTGTTAAATGTTTTAATTGCTCTAAGCCACCTGCAGTAACAACACATCACTCTCCCATTTCTCTTGAAATATTTTCCTGAGTTAATATTTTTCCTATGATGAGTGTATTCATATTATTTTACCCAATGTGGATTAAGCCATCAAATTTACCAGCATATTCTAGGTCAGCATGGATTTACACATCAAAAACTTACTTTATTCTGTATTATGTGTTGTTGATTCTATTATGAACCCTCATCCTACCATCAGGCAATTTTGAGCTATACACCTGACAGCAATAAGGCAAATGATTATGTTGAGTCTACCACAGCCATGCAATGAAAAATATTAGACATTATCTCAAAATTTGAAATTCATTGCAATCTCATGCATGTTCAAATAATGGAGGCAACTAAGATTGAACACTATCAAGTAGGGACTTCCCTGGTGGCCTAGAGGTTAAGTCTCAGTGCTATCACCACTATGGCCTTAGTTCAGCTCCTGGCCAGGGAGCTAACCCACATGGCATAGCACACCTCTCCTGTCTCGCCCACTCCACCCCTTAGCAGTGTATTTCAGTAGATCCACCTGATCTACTTCCCACTCTGTCTCTGGTGAATCCTCTAACCTCACCCCTACCCTCTGGCCTACATCTGAGTTCTTCTACAGAAAAAAAAAAATAAAATAAAATAAGAAAAGCATCAAGCAATTGTCTTTTTAGAGTATAAGTTAGTTACAGCTCAGACTTTGATCAAAAATTACGTGAGTGGACAACCTAAGACATTCTTGTTATGGAAATACTCTCATTTTGAGGGGATTTGAAAGAAAAGGCGGATAATTATTAAAGATAATGTCAGGGATTCATCTCCCTGGGATACCTACAGAAATATCCCACAAACCATGCCCTTAATCAAAGGATACGGAATCCTGTGACGTGCCCCGTGGGTACAGAAAGAAGAGATACCTAACCAATGGGAAAGTAAGGAAAGGTTTGGTCAGCTCTAAGTTTTAGATGAATCCCAAATGATATCTACAGTTTATCCATTTTGATTGTACTTTACAGTAAGCCTTATTGTAAGGAGATGCTATGTAAGGTTAAACTTTTTATGTAACAAATATTCTTATTGATTTGTTAAAGAAACAGAGAGAAAATACAAGGTTATTTTGATCTCCGCTTATAAAATCTGCTTGAAGTAAATAAGACAGTTATTATTCATATCTAAGGAAAACACTCCATGGAAATCTTCTGCTTGGACAGTGTATAATCAGCAGTTTCCCAAATAAACACATTTTTGTCCACCAAAATTAAACAACTTCAAAATTAATTTTAAACATAGAAATTTTAAGTGGCAACTGGTTATATAAATGTTTGATTTATTTGATAGTAAATCTCACTTAGCACTTTCATATTTTAATTTATCTTATGTTATTCCTAAAATTTGTAAAGCAAATATTGTGAATGCATCAGACTTATGTGAAATATTCCTGGAAATTGTTGCAAGGGGTGTACTCCATCTTGTGGCAAGATGTGTTTCAAAGAAAGAAAGAAATTTTAGAACTAATAGATGTGTATTTATAAATAAATAGAAAGCTAGTTTCCAAAATTGTGTTTCAATGAATAAAACTACAGCTTTGCCATCATAAAATTAAAATCTTATCTTAGATTTTCAAGATTCAAATGGGTGATTTTGAAAATAATTTAAGTTATGATTACTATACTGTGTATGGGGTTATAAACTCTTCATTAATAAATTCATTTTGTTGTATCAGTTGAATAGAAGGTTGATTTTTTACCTTATCATATTTGAATAACTTACTACAGTCCTTTTTCATGTAGTTTGTTATTACTACCTCAACTAGGAGCTATAGTTTGGTTTATAATGTTTGTAGAATATTCACTAATTTGTGTTCTGATATTCAAATGAATTTGTCTTCAAAGGTACAAGGGAAAATTTATTAATTATTGTTCCAAATGAAAAATATATTGCACATTGTAATTATGACACAGTTATTATTTTTGTAGTTTTTCTGAATCTAAGCAGTGGCTAATATTTACATTAATCAGTAATTCATGGCATTTCTACTGGCTTCTATCTAATATCATAGTTTTTGTTTAGTTTTGATCAATGCATCAATGATATTTAACATTATCCAAGGCGATTTGGGATTGTTCCTGTTGCCATCAATCAGTTTAAAATTTCAGTTATAGCATGTATGGAGTCAAAATCTATACATTTTAGAGTTGGAAGAAACCTTGAGGATGATCTGGTTTATTCTGATCTTTTACATAATACTTAGCTCAAAGAGACCAAGAGATTTTTTTTCCTCAAAATCATGTGTGTGTCACCTGGCTTGAAATAATGAAAGAGTACTGCTTACTTATATTTTTGATGCTTTGAAAGTTACCTGACTTTTCTGAACTTTTTAATTTTCTGTCTACAAAATGTCAGGGATGCATGTGCAAGCATATGTAGTAGATGCACAATTGGATTAATGTCAGAAACCCTAGGAAATTCTGACTCTACCACTTATTAATTGTGTCTCTTGTCAAATTTCTGTCTTCTATAATTCTTGATTTCCTTGTTGTAAGCTTACAGAATTATCTTAATAAATAATAGGATGTAATGCTATATGTGAATTTGGTAATCTTAGGAGTTTTTTCTCAGTGATAGCACAGCTCTTCCTTCATATAGGCCCTTATGATTGTTAGTACTGGTCAGAAGAGGGAGAAATTAGCCACTCCTGCTACTTTCAGACCCCAAACTGTAGTGGTTTCTATGAATGTCTTACCTAGACATGGATCACTACATCATTATACACTGTTACAGCCTCCTTCCTCTGACCTGGGAAGCAGGTAAGAAACAATCTCGTCATTATATCCCTTCTCTCTTCTCTTTCAAAAATCTGCCCCCGTCCTTATCCCATTTGACTTCATATTGCCTACTTCAAATATTGGGCACAAACTCTCAAAAATTACTTCAAGAAAAAATATTAGTCATTGCTTACTGCTTGGTTTGGGAAGAGTTTTGAATGTGTCTATTTTATAATTATCTGCTATTTATTGGTCCTGTTTGTAATAAATATTAACTCAAAGAGACATTGAAGAAATTTGTTTAGAGTGCAAAAGATAGAAAAGTATTAAAAAAAATTACCATTTCATATTAACCAAGATACTGTTAGGATTTTTATAATGCTTAATTTGTGTGTAAAATGCTGATAGTCCCTTTTTGAAACACATATATTATAACCTCATGTGACTGCAAAATATTTTTCTGTATGTCAGTGTGTTGGTGTGCATGCATAAACTGAAGTGTAAAAGAAGGTCATTGTAAAGAACTTTGTTAAAATGTTGAGCATAAAATTTATTACTTCATACTTTAGAAGCAGATGTTATTTTTAAAAAATGGTATTTTAAAACTAAGATTTTTAATTAAATGATTCTTACATGGGAACTAAAGTTAACAGGTTGAATGAAATTTTGCTTATGGCATCTGTTGCCATTTTTAGTAGGTGATTAGTCATTTTCTTTTTCCTGCAAGTATTTGACAGAAACTCAAACAGAAATGAATCATAGTTTCAAGCTGGTGCTCACCTCATCACCACCAAAAAGGAGAGCTGGGGAATCATCCCAACAAATCCAAGAACTGAATTTTCAAGATGCCTTAAGGGGCTTGACAGAGTATTTAGCAATTTGAAAATTACAGCAATCTGTCACATCAACTTTTACTGAAAGGTAGGCTACAGCAACTTCGAAATGATGTGGCAAGAAAAAAAAACCTAAGTGAAAAATATGCTTTGGAATATTTTAAAACATAATTGCCCCTATACATATAGAGTTGTAATTTTTTTTACAAAGGTGGCCATATTATTAATCAGAAATGTATTTTACAAGTTACATGAGAGTTTTTTAATCAAAGGTATTAGTAATTATGATTCAATCAGTGTGTTTTCACAATATTATTATTGTAATGTCTTCCAAAGTCTTGTTTTGTTTGTGTTCTATTTTTCTATTTACAGGGGCACTTCCTTGTTAACTCTGAAATACTTCAAATATTAAGAACATCAAATAATTTAATCATAAAGGTTTTCTTTCAATCACATTAATATGGGCATCATATGAAATTTAAGCAGTCACTGTACAAGAGTAGTTGAGCTGGAGTCACCATTAAAACATGTATTACAGTTCCCTTAATGCTTAATTTAAGTAAAACTTTGCTTTTTCACTCTCTCTCTCCTGTCTCTCTCTCTCTCTCTCTCTCTCTATGTGTGTATAAATGTTCAACTTAAATCATCGTGTACTGTTTTTTTTTTTTAATTCATTATATATATAAGGTCACAGCTATGCATGTGAATAGGTTAATGCCACATGGAAAAATGATTTGTGAAAATAACAATAATTTGTTTTGATAATAACAGCAGGGGAAACTGAGTCAGAAAATGTCTTCCTTTCATGCAGTTATTTACTCATTCAAAATATGTTTTAGAGAATTTTCTGTGTTCTAGGCACTGTTTTAGCTGTTGGTAGAAGAATGGTAGTGTATAAAACAATTCCCTGATTTTGTAGCACATTCTAGTGGGAGAAGATGAAAAAAAATGAGATAAAATGCATCATGTGTTAGATAATGGAAGTTATTTTTAAAAATCTGAAAATAAAAAGCAGGCATCTTGGAATGGTAGTATGTGGGTGTGGAATAATTTTTCATAAAGAGGGTATGTGAAGGCTCTGCTAATAGGTGATCTTTGGGCATAGTCTATTTTATAACTGAGTGGTATTTATAGCACTTAGATGGAGTATATCTGATGAGCTTAAAGAATAGCAAGGGGCTCTGAGGGATTGCTTTGTGAATGCAAAGGTGATAAAGTCAAAGGGGTGAAAAGGACAGCAATTATAAGTATGTTAAGGAGTTGGGCTTTAACTCTGAATGAAAAGGGAAACCATTATGTAGTTTTGGATAGAGGAAATACATGATGTGATCAGTTTTAAAGGAATTGCTCTAACTACTTATTGGAAGAGACAAGTCCACAAGCATAGCAGCAGAAACAAGGCTATTGTAAAAATCCAGGTCCAAGATATGGCCCTTTGTATCAGAATTCTAATGCTAGAGGTTCTGAATAAATTTTAAAATTAGAGCTAAAAGGATTTGCCAGTGGACATGATTTGGGGACAAAGATAAAATACATCATTATTAATGATGACTCAGTTTTTGTCTGAGCACATAGGACAATAGACAATAGAATGGTCACAAAGATGTGAAATACTGCAAAAAAATTGTTATATCAGAGGTGTTCTGGCCACACTGTTTGTGAGGCTCTTATTGTAATTCCAAATGAAGTTTTGAGTATAAAGTTGGATATCTGCATCTGGTATTGAGGGCAGCTGGATTAGGGACATAAATTTGCCTGCATACACTTGGTCCACCATCCATTCATGAATCTGTATAATACAGGACTGAGCAGGAGATGCCTGAGGAGAGAGCCACAGTATACCCCAGCATTCATATATTGATGAGATAAGAATAAACTTATACAAATGAGTTAGAGACTGTTAAGGTAGTTTGCTTTTTGTTTAATAATACCTCAAAATGCCTACAACCTATTTGGAAAATAAATAAATATATACAAATGCAAGATAGCATGACATAAAATGGTTAGCAGTCAGTGAATGGTTGAGACTAAGCAATCCACAATTTATGTAAAGTTATTCATACATGCTTTATCTGGAAATGAGAATAATGGTGTCAATTCATAGAGGAATACTGAGATTAAATAAAATGAAGATGAAGGGCCTCCCTGGTAGCGCTGCAGGTTGAGCACTGCTCTGCGAAGCTGTGCCCAGCCTCTGCAGCACAGGTTCAATTCCCAGTCAGCCAGGGAGAAACGCACATGGTGTGGCAGACCTCTCCTGCCTTACCCACTGTTCTCCTCAGCAGTGTTTTCGGTCTGTCTGCCTGTTTTGCTCCATGCTCTCTCTGGTGAATTCTCTCACCCTCCTGCGCCTCTAACCTGTACCCTAGTTCTTGTATAAATAAATAAATCTTAAAAAAATAAAATACAATGAAGATGAGAACATCTTACATAACATAATAAACATATAGAATGAATAATGGGCCCCAAAGATACTTTTTTCCAACATACTTTTAAGTCCTGTATTTGCCCCAGAATCTTTTCTGAAAGGTAAACCAGTCTAAGTGTGTTTATGTAGCCTTAGGCTGCATGTGGCTCATTTCTTTTACTTCCTTTTGTTTTTTTGTAACCTATAGCGCATTTTCTAATTTCCACTGAACAAATCCACTTCAAATCCCAAGAAAGACATTGAATTCTTAGTTTTTCCAGTGGATGCTATGGCTCTTGTTTAACTGTTTCAGCCCTGGAGTAAACATTGTTTGGTTCAAATAGTGTGATATTAGCCATGGTATGCCTCAGTTTTCCCATTAAGGAATGATTAAGGGGGTTAGGGGTCAAGTCTCAGTGGCAACACCACTATGGCCTAAGTTCAATGTCCCTCCAGGGAGCTAACCCACATATGGCACATCCAACCTCTTCTGATTCCGTCGTTGCTCTCCTCAGCAGTGTATTTCAGTCAGTCTGCCTGTTCTGCTCCCCACTCTGTCTCTGTTGGATCCTCTTATTCACCACCCCCACCCACCCCTTGCTATTCTTTAAGCTCATCAGATATACTCCATCAATTTATTTTTATTTATTCATTAAAAATAAATAAATGAATTTTTTTTTAAAAAAATATTAAGGATAGAAAAGAGTTACTTTATTTTTTTTAAAGATTTATTTTTATTTATTTTATTTATTTATACAAGCACTGGGTACAGTCAGAAGCGCGGGGGGGTGAGAGAATTCACCAGAGCCAGAGCGGGGAGCAGAGCAGGCAGAGGGACCGAAGTACACTGCAGAGGGGAGCAGCGGGCGGCAGGAGAGGTCTGCACGCCATGTGGGACCCTCTTCTGGTGGTCAGGGAGCAGCCGGGGATCGAACCGGCGCCGCAGAGGCCGCGGGCAGCTTCACAACCCAGCGCTCAACCGCTGCGCCACCGGGGAGGCCCCGAAAAGAGTTACTTTAGATGTTTGTTACAAATATTTAATACACTATGTATGTAAAGCACAGCACCCAAAACAGTCAGCGCTCAAGTGTTAAGTCATCATTATTCTCTATATAGTCTCAGTGCTTAGTTCTATTGAAACTAATTGTTTCTAAAGTTGGATTTAAGAGTTTTTGGTGTCATCCCAAGTATTATAGAAATGAAGTGTTTTCTATGTAGACGTGCATATTTCAAGCTTTTGTCTGCCAAAAGAAGCTATTAGTCCTTTCCTTAATTGCTGTACAATGATTATTTCCTACTTCCCTCCATAAATTAACCTTACAGGCCCACTCTAGTTTTCATACTGGATTCTCAATATGTTGTGCTAAAACACTGATTTACTTCCAAGTGATTTCTTCTTTTTCCCCCTGTCTATACAAATTCTAAATACACTCTATGTTACCTACTTATCAGTATTACTTTTGCTACCTCAGTTTACTGTAATTTATCATTCTCTGAGTTATAAACATTGTTTAAAACATTCTATAAAGAAAATATAGTTGTACATTTTACATGGTTTTGCACTATATAGCAACTTTATAGCATGTCACTTCATATTTAGTAACAGCTTGATGAAGTCCCCATTTGCCATTGAGAATACAATTCTCCACTTGTATTTTGAACATAGATATGGCTGTCTATGTATTACTTCTGCAGTTACAGTTCACATTTCAGCCAATCACATATACACTTCTTGAAGATGTAAGCCTCTGGCCCAAGGGCCTCAAGCAGGAAATTAGTTACAGGCTGTTGATCTCAATCCTGGGCTTGGCAATGAGTTGTGCCATACTTACCCCCAAAAGCCCTTTTCCTGATCCAACCATCTTGGCCATACAGGACTTCTTCTTTTAAATGTTTGAGGCACCTTCCAGTTTACAGTTGTAGCCCTGCATTGTACCCACCTCAAGAAGGAGAAGGTGGTGTTGACAGTGCAGCTGAATTGGGAAGATGAATTTCACAGTGTGACAGAAAGAAAGAGGGAGGGGGTGCAGCATGAAGAAATGGCATTCCTGGAGCTGATGGGCTGACTCTAGACAGATGGGATGTGCTTGCATGTTGTGGAATAGACTGTATTATATCAGAATGTTCTGTAAGGATATTCCCAGTCTGTGTGGCACTGGAAAAACTTCACAGAAATAGTGGGTCTCAGGATCTTTGCACAAGTCCTGTTGAAATGTTCTCACTCCAGGCTATGCAACTGGTGTCTTCTCCTCAAGACCCTCTGACTTCCCTATTTAAGACAGTCATTACCACTCCCATCATAATGTGCCATCTTTGTAGCACCATATCATGATGTAAAATTAATTTGTATATCCATTTAAAATTTATACAATTGTTTTGAACAGTCCTTCAGAATACAAATTATCTAATGATAGAGTTGGGAGCCAATAGTTGCTTTGGGTCTTATGCATTTTGGACATTCATATATACATGAGGAATCTGAAGCATAGAAAAGTGGACCGATCTTTCCAAGGTCTCCCAACCTATAATTAATAATAAACATGGGATAATTAAGATTTGTATAACAACTCTCAGGAATTTTTATAGCTATCAGATAAATCAAAGAAATTCTCTAATATCAGGAGTATAACCCTAGACAGAAATGTGGAGTCATGTGGTTTATTTGGAACATGATCCCAGGAAGCTCCTCTAAAATGTAGAAGTGAGAGGAAAAGCAGAAAATTGACAAAGATACAATACTGAGATAACTGCTGAGCACAACTGGGTTCTGTATTGCTGGGAAACAGTGAGAGCCAAGCTAGAATGGTATTTCTTACCTTCTCTGTAGGGAATGTGTGGAGAAGGACATTTTCTAAATCAAATTTTTAATCTGTTGTGGATGATTTTTTGATACATTTTATTATTAGATCCAACAGAAATAAAATTGCCTTGTGGAATTGCTATAAAAGTTTTCAAGCATTTGCTCTCAATTTCTGTATTTACTTAATCGTGGATCAATAACAATCTTTCTCAAAACACACTTAGAGTAACATTGGCATAGAAGAGGCTTCAGAGTTATCTCCCGGCTCCACTCCTAGCTAGGGTGTCAGAAATTTTATGCCAGTGAGGTTCTCTCTCTCTCTCTCTCTCTCTCTCTCTCTCTCTCTCTCTCTCTCTCTATATATATATATATATATATATTCTATCTATCTAAAACTCTTGAACATTCTGATCTCAGCCTTATATAAATATATATAAATTCTAGAAATCTAGTAGTAACTTAAATCATATATAAATAGAAAAAGTGATGTATTTTACTAATGCTTATTTTATGCTTTAGAGGAGTATATTTTTCTTATTCCTATGTATCACTTCATACCAGATAAACTTTACCTGTCTTGAAAGCCTATTTACACATGTGTAACATTTTATATAATATTATTTCCCCCATATTTATAATGGAAGCATGCAATTAGATGCATTAATCATGTATGTATAAATACAGGAATGTATTATGTATACCTTCACAGTCATAGGATGTATACACTCACATAATTCCATGATATGGTAGGAACTCCTACATGTACTTGAACTGCTTCTTCACTTTTCTTGATGTGACAATGTTGGAGGAGATTTTCATGAAAAACAAACAGGATAAACATGAATAAAATTAAGCAAAAGAATTTCACAGTTCTTCAGACTAAAATGTTGGTGGCGCTGACAGAAAACCTGCCTGTAATTTAGGAATATTCCCAGGGTTTTTTTTGTCTGTTTGTTTTTTTTCATTTTAAGGGCCAGTACTGTTTCCCCCAAATAAGAGATTTTCATAAGGTCACCACTGTTTTTTATGTAAATGAAATACAGGCAGTATTAGTAATTAGTATTTAGATGCAAACCTTAGGCAAAGTGATTCATGCATCTCAAATATAGGATCTATTTGATTTATTATTGGAAGCTCAGAATTGAGATTAAGTGCTATTCAGTGCATATTTACATCTGGACATTCTAGACTTATTTTAAGGATTCTTTCAACAAATGATTTTAAGTAAAGTATCATGTTAGATGATACATGTTGATTTTGTCTTTGAAAGGAGAATTATGCTCTCCAGCAGGATCTCTTAATATGTGTTTTCAGATATCAAAAGATAAAAGTGGAGGTGCCTGATGCCAAAAAAAGCAGTGCTTTCCCTGAAGCCTCTTTTGAATGACATTGAAGGTGGATGAGTTCCCAGCTCAAGTGTGGCTTATCTCTCCGGATTTATGCTTCATCTAGCAGGAGACAAGTTGAACTGTAGTTAGACTGTCTGAAGGTAGAAAAGGCAGGTTATACTCTCAGCATCTGTTTCTTTTCTGTCTTTAAGTGTCACACATAACTCTTGTTGGACATTCTGATCTCCGTCTTGCATTAGATATAAATGTGAGTTAACTCTTACTTTTTTTGTGGGCATTTGGAGCAAAGGAAAAATACATGTTCTTTGAAGAGTGACTCTTAAGCAAAACATAACTATGTCTTGTCAATACCTGTAAAATCATATAAGCTTGTATATTTGTTTTCCAATTTTTTTTAAAGATTTATTTATTTATTTTATACAAGAACTGGGGTACAGGTCAGAAGTGCAGGAGGGTGAGAGAATTCACCAGAGCCAGAGGGGGAACAGAACAGGCAGAGGGACCAAAGACATTGCTGAGGGGAGCAGCGGGCGAGGCAGGAGAGGTCTGCTGTGCCATGTGGGGCTCTCCCTGGCCGGTGGGGAATTGAACTGGCGCTGCAGAGACTGCGGACAGCTTCACAGCGTGGTGCTCAACCGCTGCGCCAAGGGGGAGGCCCTGTTCTCCAATTATTAATTGATTTTTTTCTCCAGAGATTTTCCGTCTTTTCCCTCCTGTTGTCTGATATCCTTACCTGAAATGCATTTTTAATATCAAATTATCTACTCTAAGTCAAAACTTTGAATGTAAACTTACCATTTATATTCAAACCATTTACTGTAAAATCTTTAGAAATTATAAAATAAAAAATCGTAATAATAACATCACACCATCCTTCAGCTCAGACTAGAAAACTGCAAATTAACATTTGAAGTATTTTCATTTAACCTTTCTCTATAAATCACATGTGAGTTTATGCACACTGATACAATCATAAGTGAGAGTGAGAATTAAGTAATTTTAACTTAAAATTTTATTGTGTTTTGATGATGTTAGAAATTTTTACAGACATGAAAATCCCCATAATTGGATATTTTTATTTACTATAAGATGGCAAATAAACATACCATTTTTTTCTGTTCTCCATCTTTTAAAGTAGAAATGAAATAGCAGAGTCAAAGAACTTATGCATTTTTTATTACATTTGATGAGTAAAACTAAATTGTGATCAAGATAGCTTAATAATATTGTGTATGAAGTTCTCAGTTCTGTAAGTCCTTTTAAAATAGCATCATAAGAGAAATGTTTTCCTCAGATTTTCAGTGCTTTCAAATTTCATGCAGTTTGTTCTTATAACAATCTTACAAGACTGAAATTGCTTTCTCATATTTTCCTTAAATATGTGTTTCCAAAAATAATGTTTTATGTTATATCTTCTAATGTCATTCCTCCCTGATTACCATCTTACAATTTTTTTTATTTGCTCATTTTTGGCAATATATTTTATGTACAAGGAAGAAAACACCACACATTTTTTTTGTGTGTGTGTTTCCTTTTTTTTTTTTTTTAGATTTATGTATTTATACAAGAACTGGGAACAGGTGAGGGAGGGTGAGAGAATTCACCAGAGACAGAGTAGGGAGCAGAACAGGGAGATGGACCGAAGACACTGCTGAGGGGAGCAGCTGACAAGGCAGGAGATGTCCACCACACTATGTGGGTTTCTCCCAGGCCAGCTGGGAATTGAACTCGTGCTGCTGAGGCTGCGGACAGATTCACAGTGTGGTGCTCTCAACCCGCTGCACCATCAGGGAGGCCCAGATGTATCCTTTTTTGCATGCACCATCTATTTTATTTTTCTAACAATTTAAATATAAAAAAAATCTTGGGAGTGGATTGGGAAATATGATACTAGTAGTAACTAAATTTTTCATACTGTGCTAGGTAGTTATGGTCTCTCTAGATATGTAAAAAATGTTTAAGCAGTAAGTTCTTTCTCTTATTTTTTCAAGGGGTAATGGTTCAGTGGGCAAGCTATGGCACCACTGCTTTCCCAAGTCCAGCAGCACATTGACTTCGAGAGCATGATTCTGTCCTGCTTAAGGCACTCAGTGCTATCCCCAAATCCTGTCAGCACCAATTTTGCTTGAAACCAGCTACATTATGCTGGTTTTAATTTTGCTTAAAGTGAGCTTTTTCATTCATTATTATATTTTTTAAATATTTATTTATTTATGTATACAAGAACTGGGGTGTAGACCAGAGGTGCGGAGGGTGAAAGAATTCACCAGAGAGTGGGAAGCAGAACAGGCAGACTGACTGAAATACACTGCTGAGGGGAGCAGCAGGCAAGAAAGGAGAGGTCTGCTGCACCATGTGGGTAGCTCCTTGGCTAGCCAGGGATTGACTCATGCTGCAGTGACTGGCACTAGCTTGATATCACTGTTTTTAAACACTGCACCACCCAGGAGGCCCCCACATTCATTAGTTTACATGAATCAATGGACTTTAAATCTTTGAAAACATAGCCTCTCCTGAACCTTATTTCAGCTTATAGAATGCTGTTAGTTCCCAGAACTATGATGATTGACATAAAGCTAATAAGGCAAAATTCCTCCTTACTTATATAACTGATTCCTCTTTGTCCTTTAAACAATCCCATTTGCTCTTCAAGTGAAAAATTAACAAACAGAAGGTATATGCCAACAATAAAATATAAAACAATAGGGAGATTATTTTTCTATAAGTTATAAGAGTAGGAAAATATTCCCACTATTACTACTACTACTACTACTACTACTATGGTAGGACAAAAAGAAACACACTGCGTAAAAATACATATCCGATATATAGACACAGATATAGATGTAGATAAAGATAAATAGATGAAAAACATATTTGCAGATGTTTCATAATTATCCACAGATCAATTTCAGAAGCACTGGATTCAGTTTCTTCCTTCTCCTCCCCCTCTAATAATTACTAGAATAGCACCCTCCCAAGAATGGAATCCAGAAAACTGAGAATTAAATGTATTCCACAGCCATTATATTATTAAATCTTATGACTTTGATTGCCTAAATTCATCCCACTGTATTCATCCTACCATTCTCCTTTCTTATTGCCACAATTCAGACCCTCAACCTTTCTTATTCAAATTGCTAAAGAGAAACTCTTCCATTAAACTTACTTCTTCATAATTCCTTTCTAAAATACAAAACAGTGCATCACCCAGAAATGTGCTATTGACTTTAAAATGGCAAATTTAAATTCTAAACTATTAGCTTTACCTCCCTAATTTGATTTTTCACCGGATCCCTCATCCCCACCCAAATCACATCATGCTAGTACTTTGCCTTGACTCTTTTTTTTGGCTCTCGATATCCACTAAGTTCTTTTCCATGCTAAGTTCTGCTAATGGTTTAAAATAAAGCACAGATGTCACCACCTCCAGGAAAAACAGTCTCAAGCCTCTCATTCACTCCTACTCAGAATTAGGTGAAATTTGTGTATACTCCATTAACACTCTATTATCTATTAGTCCCTCTCTACTAATAATATTTTGTTTGCTTTGTGAATGTCTATGTAGCTCTAGAATATAAACTCCCTGAGTATTGGAACAACATGTGACTTTGCACAGCAGATTTTCTGGGAACAGCAAGCATAGACATTTGGTTAGGTTTTGGTTTCCTGACATGGGGTTTAACACAGGTGATTCCATACTGGCCCCAAATTTGCTTATCTTGACAATATGCTCCCTTCCATCCCAAACATAATGTCCCAATCATTAATTATTTTCTACAAGTTTATTAGAAATATTTTTTTCTGTATTTATCTTTCTCCTTATTTCACCTATCATGTCCCTTCCAGTTCAGTCCATGTTGTCACAAAAATCCATGATTTCCTCCAGGAAGAAAAGACAGTACTGTGTTACTTAAACTCTGTTGAGTTCATTTTTCATCTTCCCTGATCCATGTGTCTCTCTTCTTAGTTTAAGGATGTGTCTGGAGGGAGAGTTGGGATAAGTAATGTGTTTAATGCTGGGGAAGAGAGTGAATGCAGAAATAACCTGACATGCAGTATTATAACAATAAAAAAAATCATCCCATTCAACATGAAAATAGCTTCCAAGAAAGAGTGATTTTAACATCTGTGGCTAAATGGACTCAGGGAGAGTGGAGAGAACCACTGTTCTAGTTCTAGTTTAAGAGTTTATCTTTTTCATTGCTAAGTAGTATTCTATTATGTGTATATACTAAATCTCACTATAGAATTTAGCCTACTAAAGGAAGAAGGAGAGGAAGGGAGAGAAAAGTGGGTAGAGGGCATAATAGACCATGGTGGAAGACTTTTAGTGCTTTGTTGGTGGGTGTGGTGTAGTAACATACATCTGAAGAGTATGATCCTATACCTTTAAAGCCTATGCAGTGTTATAAATGAATGTATCCTCAGTTAAAAAAAAAAACAGAAATATATTTTCTATATCAAATAGCATTTAAATCCCAGGTTGTTCTTATTGTCATTCAACATGTCATGAATCATATGTGATCATTTAACTTTTCTCTTTAGCTTGAGTTTCTAAATATAAGAAAGAAATAAAACATTTAAACAAAGTTTGAAAATAAGCATGAATCATTTTAGATGTTAGATTCTTTTCATTACAGCATTTCTCTACAAAAAAACCCTACTTAATTTTCCCAATTCTTCTTTAAATAACCATATTCTTTTAACTTTCTTCTCTAATTTTCTTTTGTATGCTTCCTACCATCTGTTGTGTATATCTTTCTCACTTAAACTTCATTGTTTTGCCTAGCTAGCTAGCTATTTAATTGAAGGTACTTATAGAAAGAAGAAGAAACATTTGCAGAATAATTGCTAAAAGGCAGAGGGGAAGATAAATGGAAAGACCCGTTATTAATCTGCTCTTCCTCAGAAAGGATATAGTTGATCTTATCACTGTATTTCTTTATTTTATCACTTTGATGATACTCAATATGTTTTAAACACCTACAAATACTAATTAATTTAATCTAGGAAACGGTTCTAACAAAGTCAGTACTGAAAGAATCATTCCCATTTTTCAATAAGAAAATGGAGGACAAAAAGATAACAGTAGTTGTCCAATATTTCAGATCTTTGCATTATAGCATTAATGAAGTCTTAGCCCAAATCCACACTCTTAATCCCTCTGCTGTGATACCTCCTTTGAAAGTTAAATTCTCCATAAGGGAGCAATGTGTGCAATTAACTAGATCTTTGCCAGGCTGCAATTGTCTGTCAGCATTGGGCATGGTCCATGTTGTGGTGGTGGTCTCCAGCCAAGGCAGCCCTGTTGACTTTGTCCCAGACACTTTCTTTTTCCTCCAGGAAGAAAAGACAGTTCTGTGTTACTTAAACTCTGATGAGTCCATTTTTCTTCCTCTCTGATCCATGTGTCTTTCCTCTTAATTTAAGGATGTTTCTGGTGGATGAGTTGGAATAAGTCATTCATTTAATGCTGGGTAGGAGAGTGAATGCAGAAATACCTGGCATGCTGTATTATAATGATAAAGGGTCATCCCATTCAATGTTAAAAAAAAGTGATTTTAGCATGTGTAGCTAACTGGACTCTGGAGAGTAGAGAGAACTATTTCAAAATGATACCTGATATCATTGCCAGCGGAGTAGAGCTACTGTCATTTTTTCCTAGTTTAGGTCTGTTGATCCTTCTAACATGCTTAAAAATGGAGTAACCCAGCTCATCACTTCCTTTTTCATGCTCAAGAAACCTGCACAAGACTATAAATATCCAGTTTATGATAAAAAAGAGAAAATTAGGAGAAAAGAGGGTGGAAAAGTCAGGAAACTGGATTTACATGCTCATACATTGGTGGTACACATACATATTATATTTTTATGTATATACATATGTACATACATATATCACATTGTGTATACAACATATAATATATAAATGATAAGTAGATATAGAAGGATTGAATGAGATATTTCAGATTATCAGTGCATCTGTGTGTGTATTTTGCCTGATCTACTCTGATATATCAATCAATAAATATATATATAAACATATTTTATACATGTTTAAATGAACAGATTTCAAGTATATTGGGGGAAACATACAATGAAAAAGAAAAGAAAAGAATAGAAAATACATGAGTATGTGAATAAATTAGTGGGTGGGACCATCTCCTTGATGGATGCAGGAGAAGATCGCAAAACAAGTGTAAGAACTAATTAATAAGAATTTAAATGAAGAGAGGGCAAATTTTTGAGATGATATATGGGAAAGAAAGTGATGTATGACATATTATGAGAAGATTGAGGAGACATAGGTAAAATGAACAAACAAATTAGAGTAAAGAAACCCCAAGGAAATATTTTAAAAATATTTGAAAGCAATGATTAAAGGAATAAGATGAAATTAAGGGACAAGTTCAAAGAAAATAGAATAGAACAATTATTGGGAGGGCTTGCATTATTAAAACACTGCTTCTGAGACTACAACACAGTGTATAGAGCTGAAGTGCTTGAATAATTTTTCTGAATTAAAGGTTGAATAATGAACTAGTTGAGTAAGTCAATAGTATGATTAAATCCAGGTATTTATATCCGCTGAGCCCTAACACTACCCCTGTTCTTTGATACAATTGGTGTCATTTTTTATATTAACTTTAAGTGGTTTTTTTATTTAAAATATTAACAGACATAGGGATTAACACCAAATATAATATTAAAAGTTACTTTTAGTTTTCAAACATATAATATTGGATTTTTTCTGTGCCTTACTTTCTCCTTAATACATAGCAATAGCTTCTCACATCTGGTTATCAAGAGTAAATAATCGTGGGCCTCTCTGGGGGTGCAAGGGGTTAAACACAGTACAGTGAAGCGATCCACAGCCTCTGCAGCATGAGTTCGATCCCCAGACTGCCAGGGTACTACCTATATGGCACAGCAGACCTCTGCTATCTCCCCTGCTTCTCCCCTCAACAGTGTATTTCACTCTGCCTGCTTTGTTCCTCACTCTGTCTCTGGTGAACCCTTTCACTTCCTGCACCTCTGGCTTGTACCCCAGTTCTTGTATGCATAAATAAAATAAATCTTAAAAAGACAGTAAATATTCGTAAAGCAATTGTTTGCGTATTTTGGCTAGCAATTCAGGTGACTACACATTAGGACACATTTTACTAGGGGGAATCTTTCAGCTTAATTGTAATTCCTCATCTGCATCTCCTAGTTGCTTATTCATACTTTTTTTTTCCTTTTCTGTCTTCCCTTGTTTGACTATTTCTTCATTTATGCTTCAATAATGGTAGTTGGAGGCACATTAGGCTGAATGAGACTTATTAAATCTTCTCTTTATCTAATGTTTAGATTTAAGTGCTTAAACATATCTGAAAAAAGGGACTGCTCCAAGGGGATGTAGAAGTAAATGCATTGACAGAGCAGTGATATTTTATCCTTGTTTGATAAATGAAAGGGTAGATTTGCCTCCAGAGGAAAAGGAAACTGTCTGTGCCACTGACTATATATTTGAAACTACAGAATCAATGATTTGAGGAGAAGATTTACTTAAGGGAATATAAACTGAACGAGGACGCAAAGACTCTTATTGGAAAGAAATATAAAGTGCTTCAGAAGCTAAAATAAGGAGAAGGAAGCAAAAACAACCAATATAACTCTCAAGAAACAAAATGTTTATTGTTACTTTTGTTTATTCACCCAACCACCTTCTGTTTTTTAGGGGATCACAAGTATTCAAACCCACTCACCTCCAGTAACCCTAATCTCCTTATTTTACCAACATTTATTCTTATTGTCTAGTATGCTTATATTTTTGCTTTTAACTGCTTTGAATTTCATACCCTGGCTCTATCAATTTGAATATGTTAATGCTTCAAAAATCTAGATCAATTTCTCATCTCTTCAATCTAAAGCTCTCTTGTTTTATAGCCACCCCTGACAGTGGATCCTCCATGTTCTGAGGGTGGGGAAGATGTTCCTTTTCCTTTATTCTTCTTAGGTTGCTTGGGCAGGGCCTTACAAATTAAAATGACAAAAAACAGATTAACAAGAGACACACAGAACTTTATTAACATGTACATTGTGCAAACAATGTACTACTTAGATAGCATCTTATTGGACTTAGATAGTATCTTAACAGCACATCAATATTGTAGAGAAGTGAGCAAAAAAAATATAAAGGAAAGGAATTTTGAGTTTTTGGCCTGCAAATTGTAGGAGGGTAAATATTTGGTGGTGTTAATGGTAGATTTGGGCCAGATTTAATAAGGTTTCTTATGTAGATTGTTCTCTTGCCATCTCTGGGCTGAGGGATAGCCTTAGAATTGTTTTGTTGCCTACTTTAGGCAAATGCGGAAGGGCAGAGGGTTTTTTTTTTAATCTGCTGCTTTTTAATTGCCTTCAGAGCAAAATAATTATTTTATCAATAGGCATATTTTGAGGTGACACTCTTTGCTAACATTTACGGGCATCTGAAAGCTTATGATATAGTAGCATGCAAAACCATCTGTCTTAACTTTTCTGCATGTTCTTTGGTTCTTACATCCTTCAAAAACGTGAATAGTTCCTCCCTGGCAGTGCAAAGGCTTAAGCACAGCACTGTGAAGCTATCCTCAGCCTCTGCAGCAGGAGTTCGATCTCCGGGCCAGCCAAGAGAACCCACATGGTGTAGCAGACCTACCCTGCCTCGCCCACTGCTCCCTTCAGCAGTTTATTTCAGTCAGTCTGTCTGTTTTGTTCCCCACTCTGTCTCTGGTGAATCTTCTCACCCACTCACCTCTGGCCTGTGCCCTAGTTCTTGTATGTATAACTAAATAAATCTTAAAAAAAAAATGTTAATAGCTCAAGGAATGAATTCTCTTTTCTCAGCCTCTGGTGGCTGCCATTGCCCTTGTCACTGGCACTGGCTAGTTAGTCTCTATGTGCCATGAACCTACTCTGTTAGGAAGTGTTGTCAACAGTCAGCCCTACTGACTTGACTGAAATGTTGATGAATGTAATGATTTTGCTTCACTTCCGAAAGATGCAACTTTTAATACTTTCTCTCAACAACTCTTTTCCCACTAGGTACACAAACCTCCACATTGTTGAATTTTAAAACCAATTAGATAGATAAGAAATGGTATAACAGTGGGAAAGTGTGTTAAAGCCAAAACAAGTTGAATAGAGCATATTATTTTGAAGCACAACTATGATTTTTTTTCTTCTGAAATTAATTATTCTTTGACAATTTTAAGGGTCAGTCCAGGCGTAGACTGAATTCCAGATTACATTTTAAAATGTTTTGCCTTTTGAAGCTAATATTTTTAAATCTGATTTTTTTTAAATGTTTCCGTTTCAGTGGCTACAAAATTATAGTTTGCAAAGGGATTCTGTTCTGACTGTAAAAAGCAAAAGCTTTGTTTCATTGAAGAGGCCTTCATTTTGATGAATGTTTGATCTCCTTTTTCTACTTTTAGTGGATCTTAAATAGAAGGTATATTATGCAGCAGAACATCAAAGAAAACATGTTTCCTGTTCCTAAATCAGCTTAAAATGATGAAAAATGGTTTTCTGACTGTAAGATAGTGTGTGCAGATGCACTACATTTATTCAATAGCTATAAAAGATGCTACTGAAGATAAAAGGAGCAAAAAAAAAAAAATAGACACACACAGTTAGTTGAAGACAGAGTTTGGAAGTGATGTTATACTCCTTATATCCAATAACTGCCAAACTAATCAGGGAGAGGTTCATCCTCTTAAATAACAGAAGCAGAACTAGTACATGTTTTATTATAGTTTTAACAAATGTTCTTCAAAATGATTACTTGTCTTTTAAAAGTACTTGTGCCATTCATGTAAAGAAGAATAGCAATGTTACAATACAACTTCTAGAGCTTCAGAAGATCAGACATAGGAAAATTGGTTCATGTTTTGTGCATATCATTATATCATGCACACAGTGATAGAATAAGCACACTTGAACAGATTAACAAATTAAAATATACTGCCAATTTTCAATGACTTAATACTGACATTTGGATATACATACTTGGTTGATATCCATGAGTGACATAAGATCCTCAAAATTGATGGTATCCAAGTCATTTTTTTCTCTTTTACTTAAAGATCATGAATACTTATAGATATCATCAACAAAACAGCTGTTGTATTGCTTAAATTCATTTATTCCATCATTTTTGTTAGGCCTGTAATAAATGATGAAATTATAGGAAATGATGAGAAAGATAATCCCTCTCCTCTGCAAATGAGATTCACCTCAAATAAACTGGGGTAAAGAAGCCGAGCCATCTATCCTGGTGTGTAGAATAGAATGAATACTTTTGTTCAAGTGACTATAAACCTGTTAATTTGTTGTTCACTAATGTTTATTTAGATTTCATTTTTTGGAAGTAATAAGTTAAAAAAGAAGTATATATTTCCTGACAAGAAAGTCAAGAAAATGTTATAAAAAAAATGAAAAAAAATATAGTCATGGAGACTGGGACTATGTGCTATAATAGATGGGCCTTTGAAAACTAACTGAGCTGGCACAATTCCATTTGTGTAGTTGTTGACCTGTCATCATGTCAAGTTTAACACATCCTAAAATTTCTTTTATCCTTCCTTCCTCTTTTTCCATCCCTCCTTGTTTTACTTCTTTCCTTCTGTTTCACTTCCTTCCACAACATATTATTATAGTTACATTAGTAAAAGTTTTCATTCTTGGGGATGTGAAGTGGTTAACTTGAGATTACATTTGCCTTTTTTCTTGACTCCATTTAGACACAAGGTAACAAGATTAAAGCCAAGTGTATTAGAGGTGAGCAGCTGACAGAACTCTCTGATCCCCAGTGGTAGTGGCTGAAAAATGCTAAGGGTTTTGGCTAAGGCTTGTGAAATGCATGCAGTCAGCAGGCTGCCAATCAACAGAATCAGGGGGAAAGAAATATGTGGGAATTATAAATTAGATTCACCTCGAATAAACTGGGGCAAAGAAGCGAAGCCATCTATCCTGGTGTGTAGAATAGAATGAATACTTTTGTTCAAGTGACTATAAACCTGCAACTGTTAATTTGTGGCTCACTAATATTTATTTAGATTTCATTTTTTAGAAGCAATAAGCTATATATATATATATATATATATATATATATATATACACATTAAATGGAAGATGTAGCCCAGAATTTCCATTTTTAAAAATTGAGTATATTCTGCAATTTGCACAGCATGCTTGTTGACATTTAATATCCACTATGGAGTTTTAGTAATATAATTTCATGAAAACCACAGGATTTGTGATTTTGATTCAAAAGATTTATTTCAAGATTTCTTAATTTTTTTAAGAATCATTGGAATTCAGCATTTACAAAGGCTAAATTGTCTTTGCCTATGACTGTAGTCATTTAAGTTAAATTGATAGTTCTTAAAGATCAAATGATGTTTCTTCTAAATTAAAGGTACTTATTTTCAATTCCAAGGTTTGTGTGAGTCACCTATGAAAAGTAAAATAACTATTAATTTGACTCCTTTGCCAGTAGAAGTTTAGTGAATAATGTTGCCAATTTGATATATTTGTTATGTGAAGTTTCAAGAGAAAGTCAGTTAATTCCAGTAATGACTCTTTTGTCATTTACTTCATGATGTCAAAAATCAAGCTCTTGGAAATTAAACCTGGCCAAATAGAAACCTCAGATATTATGAATGTTTATGCATATCCAATGGTGAAGTCAAATATTAATTATAACTTTTTATATTTGTGATGATGTCACTAATGTATATATTTGACTCTGTAAGAGAAATTTTCTTCAAACTAGAATCTAGCACTAAAATTATAATAATCTTGGAATATAAGGAGGAATTTATTTTTTATTTTTTAATTATTTTAGTATATATTTTTTATTTTTTATATTTTTTTATTTTTATATTCCTCATACAATTGTGACCCCTTATTTTGACCCCAATCCCTCCCCTCCCGTCACCCACCCCCCAAAAAGTGTCTCTGGTTCATAGTTGTTTGTTGATTTTGATTTTTACTTTCTTATAGTTATTCTTTTTCCTGGTCCCTTATTTAAGTTTTCTAGATTCCTGCTATGAGTGAGACCATCCGGTATTTTTCTTTTTCTTTCTGGCTTATTTCACTGAGCATGATCCCTTCCAGCTCCATCCATGTTGCTGCAAATTGCATGTGTTTATCTTTTTTGAATGCTGAGTAATATTCCATGGTGTATATGTACCACATCTTCTTGATCCAGTTCATCTATTTTTGGGCATTTGGGTTGTTTCCAAAGCTTAGCTATTGTAAACAGTGCTGCTATAAACACAGGGGTGCAGGTGCTCTTTGGAATTGATGTTTCTGTGTCCTTTGGGTAAATACCTAGGAGTGGAATTGCTGGATCATATGGAAGCTCTATGTTTAGTAGGTCAAGAAATCTCCACAAGCTCTCCATAGTGGTTGGACCAGTTTGCACTCCCACCAACAGTGCAGGAGAGTTCCTTTTTCTCCACAACCTCACCAACATTTGTTGTTGCTAGTTTTTTTTTAATATGTGCCATTCTCACTGGTGTAAGATGGTATCTCACTGTAGTTTTGATTTGCTTTTCCCTGATTACAAGTGATGTTGAACATTTTTTCATATGCCCGTTGGCTTAGGAGGAAATTATTACTTCTTCAAACCTATAAGGCATAGATAGCAAAACCTTAACTCAAAGCTTTTGAGTTTGAGTCTTCATTATTAAAGCAGAAAAGGGATAAAAATAATATTTCAATACTGCTGATAAGTATTTAAAACATAAATATATAGGAAGAGGTATTACTAAGGAAAAAATTAAAATGAATGAAACAGAGACAAATAGTTGATACGTAACTATATTCAAATGCTGGTTCTTTGAAAAATATCAATAAATTAAATTAAATTCAGAAAGCCAATTTTAAAATGAGTATGAGAAAGGAAAGCTAAAATTGCAATTATGAAAGCACATATAACTGCAGATATAAGAACGATTTACAAAAAGATGAAAAAACAAAATACAACATATAACCAAGGTAAGACATTTCAAAACTAAGGAGTTATTTATCAAAATCACTTCCTAAGATTAATTTCAATGTTACAGTTGTCCTAAAAGAGATTAGAGAAGGGTTTAGAAATGGGGTTTAAAAAACAAACATATGTTTACATTTGAAACAGATCAAGCAATTAAAGAAATGTAATTTAATGAGTTTAAATTATTCCAGGCTACAGAAAAACTTTTTAAAAATTTCCGTTCATTTAATGAAACCAGTATGTAATACAAATACCCGATAAGCTGTGTACAAAAGTAAAACTGTAACTTAGTATTACTTGTGACTACAGACACAAAAATATAAATAAATGACAGGAGACAACCAGCAATGTATCAAAAATGAAATCTACTATATCAGTCAGGGTTCACTTCAGCATTGGGAAAACTAATAGCATGATCTATTGTATTAGTAGTTGAAGAAGATAAATCTAGATGGTCATATCAAAAGCCCTTCAAAAGGCATTTAATAAAATATATAGGCCAACCTTGATAAAATTTTGAAGATAAATGGAAAAAATTATATATAGGGCTGTTCAAAAGAGAAACAGAAAATTTAATTTAAAACAAGTTTCTAAAACAAAATATAAGCTAAGGATTACAAATTTAATGTCAAGAGAAGCAATCACAATAAACATTGGATAGCATATATAAATTTTATGATGACAATATCATATATACTAAGGAAACAAAAAGGATTCTAAGAAGTACAGTAAACTTGATGAAATAGCTGAATATATGATAGAGAAAGACCAGTTTCATTTTTTTCACACAAGGAACTAATACCAAGAATTCAAATAACATTAACTTCTCAATAGCAACAGAACAAAATAAAATACTTATAAAATACTTAGTTTTGATAAGAAATTAATGGCATATTTACTTATTTTTTTAAAGCATCAATGTTGTGGTTTTTGTTTTTTTAAAGATTTATTTATTTATTTATACAAACACTGGGTACAGTCAGAGGCATGGGAGGGTAAGAGAATTTACCAGAGCCAGAGCAGAGAGTAGAACAGGCAGACTGACAAAGTACACTGCTGAGGGGAGCAGCGGGCTGCAGGAGAGGTCTGCGCGCCATGTGGGACCCTCACCCAGTGGCTGGGGATCCAACAGGTGCTGCAGAGGCTGCGAGCAGCTTCGCAACCCAGCGCTCAACCACTGCGCCACCGGGGAGGCCCAATGGCATATTTATGCTTTTAAAAATAAAGCATTTTGGAGGAATATAAGTTAAGATTTGATAAAATGAAAAGACACTGTCTATACTTATGGGACGATTTTATATAAACTAATATAATTTCCCTAAAATTGATATGTAAATTTAATGCTACTCTAGTTTAATCTTCTATTTTTATTCATTGAAAAAATATATTTATTCCTAGTGGAAGTGCTTAAACAAGTCAAAGAAATTATAACAAAGTATTATAATGTGTTAAGTTTGCCTTCATAAGCTACCATTGTAAACATGGCACATTGAAATGGAATTCAGATAAAACAGTATATCAATAAATTTAAAAGAAAAAAATCATGGTGTGTAATAGAAAATTCAGTAAAGGTTTATAGTAAAAATAATTATCATTTTCTTTAATAAAGGCATTAAAGAATTTCAATTTGATGGTAATGGAGAAATTCTTAATAAATGACTTTTTAAAACTGTCAACCCATTCCAAATAAAACTGTAATTTTAAGTTAAAGCATATACAAAATAATTTCTCAAAAATTTAGCACACTTCTATGCAAATATAAAAAATAAGTATTAGATAATTATCAAGGAAAAAATCTAGCAGTCTTTACTTGTATTACAATAATAAGGGAGAGTCTAAACCTAAAAGATCAGCCCAGAAAATATAATGCAATAGTAGCATAATTCTATAAGTATAATGATATACATTAATATTGTCATAAATATATATAAAATCATAACTCATGACAGATACAGGGTGGATATCTGTTGTTATATGTTATAGTTATATAAACTCTATCTATACATGTACATATATAGTTTATAAAAAAAATCACAGTTGCTCTACTATACTATTGCTGTACATAAAACCATTTCAAATTTATAAAAAGATACCAAACAAAGTAAAAGAAAATTGAGCTTAGGATTGAATATTCATAGAAGAGCAAATCTTAATGACCAAACAAAATTTACAGATATATTACTCATGCTGCATAGTGGTCAGAGAAATTTAAGGATAAATATATATCAGCAATTTTACTTCTGGATATATGGTATGTAAAATAAAATTACTACTATAGTACTCTAAAAAATATATATGCAAGATTGTTAATTTCAAGTGGTGGAGAAACTAAAAATGAAGTTGAGTATTAGAAGAATGATTGATGTTTCTAGTATACAATAAGACATAAATATTAGCTCTTCAATCAATAAAAATCATTAACAATAACTAGAACCATTCTAGATAACATTAAAGAATTTCTCAGAGATAAAATTATGATCAGCAAGTAAAAGAAATATATATTTATGTTGTGCTCACAATTTTTATTGTAAAACAGTTTATATATAAGTTTATTTTATGTTTTTGTGTAAGCATATATGTATGTATGTTCAAAGAAAAAACTGGAGAACATATCAGCATTCATATTATTATATAATTATATATTCATTATAAAATAAAAATGCAAATGTTTTTAGCATGGAATAGATGATGGGGTAATATGAAGGCATGAAAAGTAAAATAAACAAATGGGAAAGAAGAAAAGAAAAGAAAAGAAATAGGGGAAAGATAAAATAACTCATAGAATGTTTTGAGAAGAACAATTGTATATGATTCTTCATGAGTAAGATTAAGTACTAGAAGTAAGAAAGAAAATATCAGTCCTAGTTCCATGATTGTTCTAGTCCAGTGTTGTTCTATTATACTATAATGCCTACAAAATTTGAAAAATATCTTAAATCTCTAAATATTGAAATATGAATTACAACTTACCTACCTTTAATATTACTCTAATTATAGAGGCTGAGCAGGATTATTTATAGAGGCTGAGCAGGCAATTTCCATAATTACCTACTTGACTAGTGTTTCAGTAAGAAGATGTAATGTTTTCCATGTTGTAAAATTTTATTCACAGGAAATTAAATCTAACATTTTAAACAAAAAGGTCCATTAGCTCTGAGCATCCTTTATGTTCTAACCAGAATAGAAATCCCTTAATTAGGCCAAAGGATTAAAAGTTTGAAATAGAACAATTTATTTTAGTAAAGCTGGGGGTGGGGGGGAATACTTCAATCTAAAGTGATACACATTTTAATTTAATCTATTGAAACTGCTTTGGGAAAATAACCAAATAACAAGGATACTCCAGAGTCTTTATTATGTTTTATGCACATGCTCAAAAATGCTCTTGGGGAAAAAGAACTTGACTAATGGGAAGAATTTGAATTGTGCAAATTAGGGGGAAACACAGTCCAGATGGAAATAAGTAATAATAGAATTCAAGGAGAAACAGCTCAGTGATTTTTGATCTAAAGCTGGCACTGAATACTGAATATAGTATTTTCTATTTAGAAATATTTTATTTGCCTTACTCTTAGATATCCCACTATTTTATACCAAAGTAA
Source organism: Talpa occidentalis (assembly GCF_014898055.3). Taxonomy (NCBI): domain Eukaryota; kingdom Metazoa; phylum Chordata; class Mammalia; order Eulipotyphla; family Talpidae; genus Talpa; species Talpa occidentalis. Next base: position 23,492,803 of record NW_023604295.1, read on the forward strand.
CCCTGTATTTTAAATATTTATAAATTACATTAATAAGGTGTAATGGGTCATTTCTACATATTTCTCACTTATTGAATATATTATCATCCATATTTATATAGCACCATACATTCCATGAAATGACAGTATCATTAAAATATGTCTAGAAGGTGCCTTTCTGGTGGTGCAGGGGTTAAAGTCAGCATTGTCAAAGTCAGCCATTGCAGCATGAGTTAGATCTGGCCAGGGAGTTAATCCACATGGTGCAGCAGACCTCTGCTATCTCTGCCAGTTGCTTCCCTCAGCAGTGTATTTCAATAGATCTGCCTGTTATGCTCCCCACTCTATCTCTGGTGAATCCTCTCACCTCTTGCACCTCTGGCCTACACCCAGTTATTATATGTATAAATGAATGAAAATAAATCTTAAAAAAATATATGTCTAGAAGAACTGCCTGTGATTTCTGGTGTCAAATGAACTCTATGTTTAAGTCTATGTGGGTTGCTTAATTAAATTGTTTTAAAAATGTAATATTAACATATTTTGACATGCATTTATGCTTCTTACTAAAAACATGCATAAGGAAGTTCTCAGAGTTTCAAATGTTGTTCTTAAAACAAGGTAGTCTTAAAATAATTTGTAATTATTTGCAAAAATGTTTGCCTAATCTAAGGATAGCCTGTTCTCTCATTTTGTGATGTCAGATATACTCATACTAAAAGGAAAATTCAATCACTTACCAAAATGTTCTACTGAAACACAGTGAAATAGCCACATACTGGTTGTTTTTTATCAAGATTCTTGACATTGTTCAAACATATCTGTGGGATAACTGTTTCAAAGTTCTTCTATTTTTCTTTCAAGGGAGTAATTTAAAGAGCATTTTATTAGTCTCCCCTGAAAAATAATAGCAGTAAAAGTAGAAAAACTACAACCCATCAATCTGGAATTGTTCCTATTGCTTTTAATGTTAAGATTCCTACATGATGTCTGTGCCCATTATGAGAACAAGCAGATGCCAGTCTACTTCAAAAATATATTGTAAAACACCTACACACTAGGGAACTACCAACTGCAACCATTTTGCTCTACAATAATTAATCAAGCCATTGTGAGATGGAAAAATGAACTGTTTTATACTAACTTGGAATGTATAAAAGAAAGCAAAACCAAAGGTATCTAAATCTTTTAAAATTTGCAGTTTGATTCTGGGATAAAATAGAATCTTCTGAAAATATACAAGTTCTTTGGAGAAAACAGTGACAAGCACTACAAATCTTCGTTTATAAATAGTGTCACACATTAGGAATCAAGAAAGACACGGCATTGTAAATTAATCTATTTCCTCCTTTCTTTTTAGTCTCTATACTTCATCCTTCTTCTCTCTTTTTCTCATTTCTCTCTCTCTTCTTTTCTTCTCCATTTCTTTATTCTCTCCCTTAGCACTGATTTATTGACTACCTACCATAAGGATATTTTTAAGTTTCTAGGAAATGAGCTGATATAAAAAATTTAAAAGTATTTCAATATGTTGGAACAGCAAACAAGGTGATGATTTTAAAATTCCATGTGAGATTAAAAAAAACACAAAGAAATATGACATGCTTGACAAGCCAGATACCAAGTGTTTGGAGGTCCAAAAGCTTAGAATTGCTTGGGTGATAATGGCGTCCTGTAATACATGAGCAGTGAACTTGGTAGCTTCTGCTGATGGGCCAACATAGCAGATGAATGTACAAGTTTAAACAAGAAACTACTTATTGATTGCTTATAGTTTGTCTGCTCAGTAATAAGCAATTTTATAAACATTATCATTTTTATTTTAACAGAAGCTCAGTGATGTATAAACCTTTACAAGTTATTTGTAGTTCTAAGAGGCTCAATGACTCGTCCAAGGTCTCATATCTAAACAGTAGAGGAACCTATATCAGACTGCCTCTGAATCTCTGTTTTTTAATACTGCTGTATGCTATATCTGAATCATACATCAGATTAAAAGTGAAAGTGGGAACAGGCTGTGGCCAAGCCTAAGTACAGAAAACTTGGTTTTGGACTATGTCTTATAGATAATAAGGGAGGCTGTAAGTAGAGTAAGGAAGTTGTGTCATGAAAACATAATTTCCATTTTCCATAGCTGGAATCTTTCCTTAGCTCACAGTCAACAATCAGTTATTTTGAGAAATTAGCTAGTTCATGTATCATTATCAAATGAATACTTGCAGCTATTGAAGGCATGGAGACCTATGACTGACGTAAACATCCTCTTGACCTGGGCAAGAACAATTCTGATAGGTACTATGTATTTATGCAGTGTAGTAGGTACAGAAGACAGTGATGGATTGAGCAGTGGATGGAAACTGAGTAGTCATTGAGCTAAAACCCTTATAGGGATTGTCATATTTAATCATAGCAACCTAATAATGTATGTACTATCATTATCTTCATTTTCCAAGGCAGCAACTGAGGCTTAAAAAGCTTTAATAACCTGCCCAAGGTCACTCAGTTAGTAAGTGATAGAATAAGGATTTGAATCAATTTTGTTCCCAGAATCACACTTTTAATTCTCATCATTGCAATCCCACTGCATTCTCCCTTTCTCTTGGGAAAAGGATTAACCCCATCTACTTTACAATTCTATAATTATGACTGTAAGAGGAACTGTTAATGTTAAATAAAAACACAATAGTCCATAATGGTTTTTAATATAAGTCCTGGGAAGGAATCTCATGTGAAAATTTGAAAATAGAAGTTCATTATATTTTATAACAAATACATGCTCAGTATGAGTCAACATGCCAATTTTATATAAAAAAACTCAAATTATTTTTAAAAATATCAGGCAATTTGGGAAAAATACTGACATTGCTCCTATATATACAGTTTCTGTTTTTGTCATGTAATCTGACAGCATTTTTTGACTCGTAAATCAATGTGTTGAATTTATGATTTATTTAAGATCGTAGAAAATGAGATACACTTCTTGAAAACCAGACATTGCCATTGTGTTGGCTTTTATAACAGAGCTGAAAATTGTTCTGTGTCTTTCAGACAAAACATTGTTTTAATAAAGGATGGCTTCCTGACAGTTATTTATCTTGAGAATCTATAAACCTTTGGATTAATTGCATGTTTTGTACAAATGTCAGTTCCTGATTTAGTTTTGATGGATCTATTCATGTCCTGTTGGAGCTTTAGGTGAGTCAAGGTATTGCTTATCATCAGTCTTCTTTGGCTGACCCTTGTAAAGTAAAAAATCAGATATCATGAGAAAAGCACTTTTTCTTATAGAGTCTTCAAGAGACCAGAAAAAATATTTTTATGTCAGTTGATAGAAAAGAAAAAAAAAGAATGAAGAGTAGAGGGAGTATGAAGAGTGAAAATATTAATTAAAATTTGAGTTAGTTTTGTTATTTTTTACTAGCCAAGCAACTTTATTTAAACCTCTAAATGAAATGTAACTAATGAGGATATAATTTCATTGGCAAGCAAATATTTCTAGTTAATTCAAGACCTAATCATTAGGAATTATAATTCAACAGTATAGGCATTCTTATATGTTAATCTGGTTTCTTATACATTGATGTTTGGTTTGGTCGTAGTGCATTACAATGCAACACATATGCAATTTTTTTGCAATTTTTTTTAGTGATCTAGATCACTAATTCTTTTTTTATTAATCTATTTATTTATTTTTCCTTATAATGTTTGCTTTCTTTTCTTAGGTGTAGTCCCTGTAGAATTTTTCACCACCAATTCACCCATGCACCATCTCTATAGTCCTTTGTGCTCTCCCTGCACTTATTTTGATCCCTTTCTCTCCCCACTTCCTTGCAGAATGTCTCTGATTTATAGTTGACTGTTTTGTTGTGTTGTGTTTTTGTTGTCATTAGTGTTTTTTTCTTGATCCTTTATATTCCTCTTATAAGTGAAACCATCAGTATTTTTCCTTTTTCTTCTGACTAATTTCATAGAGCATAATCCCTGCTAGCTTCATCCATATTGCTGTGAATTACATGAGTTTATCTTTTTTGATTGCTGAATATTATTCTATGATGGAATATTATTATTATTATTATTATTATTATATTATTATTATTATTATATTGCTGAATATTATTCCATGATGTATATATACCACATCTTTTTTTTTGAAGATTAGATTTTATTTATTTATTTTTTAAGATTTATTTATTTATTTACTTATTTACTTATACAAGCACTGGGTACAGTGAGAAGCGCGGGAGGGTGAGAGCATTCACCAGAGCCAGAGCAGGGAGCAGAGCAGGCAGAGGTACCGAAGTACACTGCTGAGGGGAGCAGCGGGCGGCAGGAGAGGTCTGCGCGCCATGTGGGACCCTCCTCCTGTGGCCAGGGAGCAGCCGGGGATCGAACCGCAGCTGCAGAGGCTGCGGGCTGCTTCGCAACCCAGCGCTCAACTGCTGTGCCACCGGGGAGGCCCTATTCCACATCTTCTTGATCCAGTTGTCTACTTTTGGGCATTTGTGTTGATTCCAAGTCTTATCCATTATAAATAGTGCTGCAATAAACATAGCAGTGCATGTATTATTTTGTATTAATGTTTTTGTGTCCTTTGAGTAGATCCCTAGAAGTGGAATTCCTGAGTCATATGATAGCTCCATTTTCAGTAGACTGAGAAATTCCATACAGCTTTCCATAGTGGTTGGACTAGTTTGCATTCCCACCAGCAGTGTAGGAGAGTTCCTTTTTCACTACATCCTCGTCAACATCTGTCGTTGCTAGTTTTTGTTTTTTTTTTATAAGTGCCATTCTTACTGGTGTAAGATGGTATCTCATTGTGGTTTTAATTTGCATTTCCCTGATTATGAGGGATGTTGAACATTTTTTCATATGCCTGTTGGCCATTTGCATTTCCTCTTTGGAGAAATGTGTTTTAAGTTCTTCTGCCCATTTCTTGACTGGATTGTTTTCTTTGTTTTTGTTGAGTCATGTGAGTTCTTTGTATATTTTTGTGCTCACTCATTATCAGTTGTATGGAGTGCAAAGATTTTCTCCCAATCAGTGGGGTGTCTTTTTGTTTTGGTTAATGTCTCTTTTGCTGTACAGAAGCTCTTTAATTTGATGTAGTCCCAGCTATTATCTTTTCCTTCAATTCCTTTCTTTACATGTATTTGATTCATTAGATATTCTAAATTTCATTCCTGCTTTTGAGTTCATTTTGTCGTTCCTAGAGACCATGACTCCCTTCCAGCTGATATCTATATACAGTCAGACAACCATCAATTATCTTAGATTAGTCACTATTAAGAGGAAGTTTGAAAGTCTCTAATTCCATCTTTCTAAACCTTAGTTTCCTCATCTCTAATGTTTCAGTACAAATATTTTTCAATGTTGATGTACATATTGATAAATCATCATTATTATTAGTGCTAGTTCATCAATAATCAGAGAGGCATTACCAAGAAAATCTTGCATTTCTCCCATACTAATATGTGTCTTTTCCTCTAACAAGTTCCCAATTCTTAAATCACAGTATGGATATATCACTTCACCCTGCCCCTCATGGCACACTTTATCTTGCATTTCATATTGTACTTTGTTCAGGGAATGAAGACTGCCCAGAACTATGAAACTATCCCAAAGTATTGCTGCCTGCTATTTAATTACCCAACAACTGACTGCTTACCTGGATTTTTGCACATTTCTAGCCTCAGCTTTCTCATTACCAGGCTCCAGTCTACTAGGTCATGTCTTTGGCTTCCTTAAGAAGGAATTCCTGAGAATCCTGGTCTCAGAAATTCTGCAAGTAATACCTCCTACCCACTGGGTTCAGGCATCACTTTATTTGATGACCTTGTCCTTTCTTAGAGGTGATAAGGCTGTCTCCATATCCCTTATTCATCAATTTGGTTCTTGATTTCTTGCCATTCAGGCCAGTCCATACTCGTACCACTGACACATTTTGAAACAATCAATTCAGGGAATGACTTTTTTTTAATAATTAAAATAATTTGGGAGATAGGTTAGGAAGACTGAGGATTGGTCTAGTCAGACAGACAAGCAGGATAATAATAAACATATTCCAGGAGAAAAATGTAGGCCTAATGGAATTATCTCTTAATAGAATGATTTTTTTCTATTAATTTCTATGACATAATGACATGTCAGTAAATTCCTAATGGATGAATAATTTTAGTGCCAATTTGTAATCATCCTTTCCAAAGATAACTTATATGCATTTTCCAGACTGCCAATAATCTGTCACAGTGTACTGCCTGGCTTCTTATTTGATTTGCAAAATTCTTTTTTGACTTTTAGTATGACAAAATATAGTATAAATGTAGTCATATAGAAAAAATGACCAATTATAAATACTACCTCCATGTCTTCCTTCATCTCTTCATATATACTAGTGTCATTAATATTAAAATTAAATTAAATTTTGCTGTAGCCATTTTCTTTAGTGTAACTGTCAGTTCCATTAGATTTTAGGAAATAAGTTGAATTACCTCAGGCTTAATGAGGGCTCAAGAGAGCATGAAAATACTCTTCATTAAAAACCATGCAATTAGTTACATCAAATTTATGGAAAAGTAGATAATTATTTACAATCACTGACCTTTTAAATACATATTGTGAGCACAGAGGTAAAAAAAAAAAAAACTGAAAAACCTTCTTGGGCCAACTAGCTAATATAAAATAAATAAAATTAGACAGTGCTACACTGATGGGGATTGAGGTCTGTAATGAACATCCAAACTCATGCTTTGTCTAAAATTGTCAAACACTCTCTTATTCCAGAAGGTTTTTTGGAAACAAGAATTCAAAACCAATGATGTCAGATCTTCAAATAAAAAAAAAAAAGCAAAATGAGACCAGAAAAGGGGGGAAAAAAAGAAGTATCAGAATTTCTACTTTTTTTAAACAACTTCCAAGTTTAAATGTTAGTAAAACAAGAGCTGTAGGATCACTCAATTTGTTTTGAAGGAAACAAATTTACAGCTTCTGGAATGTATCTAAAATGCTGATTCACATTTGTTGTAGGTGTTTTGTGTACTATTGTTTTCAGATTGATTATAACACAATTGAATTCAGAAAAAAAATTCAGAAAATTTTTATTCCCTGGTTTTATCTCTGGTTATATATGCACTAAGTATAACTCAATTTGGCACATAATGCCCAAATCATACAGAGAAAGGTATAAGGGACATAAAAATAAGGACGTGTTAGTTTTTGATAGAAATAAAGAAGAAACTGTGCCCAGCAACAGCATGTGCTCCTTTCAAGTCCTCATATAACTTTCCTTTTTCCAAAAATAACAAGCAAGGAAGCATCTCTTTTGCACCACATTTTTGCTTAACACTCAAGTGTTTTTGTTGTATTAATTTCACATGGACCAAAAATTAGTGACATATTCCCAAATACCAAGATTTAATTTGGAAATATATGCTTGTATTTTTAAAGGCTCTAAAAATAGTCTGCTGGTCATCCATGATAAGTAATGCTAAAAGAGGTAGTTAACAGAAGTTGCTTGGTTAGTACTTATTTCTTAGTTAGCTAAACAGAATTCAGTGTAATTATGTAATGTTATCATGGCTGTGAAAAGAGCAGTGATTGACTAGGAAAAATCAGGGCTGTCATTTTTTGTTTGTTGTTTGTTTTAAGGTTGTATTTATGTTTGCATACAAGAACTGGGGTTTAGCCCAGAGCTGGAGGGAGATGGGGGGTGAGAGGATACACCAGAGACAGACTAGGGACAGTCAGATCTACTGAAATACACTGTTAAGGAGAGCAGCTGAAGACAAGAGAGGTCTGCTGCGCCATGTGGGTTAGCTCCCTGGCAGGGGATTGAACTCAGGCTGTCCTGATATGTCAAGGTCGTAATGCTGAGACTTAAGCCCTAGTCTACCAGGGAGGCCCCAGGGCTTTAGATTTAACTGTATACCAACTTAAGCATTATGTGGACTTGAACAATGATGAATTCATATAGAAATAAGTTAGCAGCCATATTTCCATTTAAAACAAGTATTTGGAGTACTTGGGCTCTAAGGGATTACTTCACTTCCCTTATATGTTTCCTTCTATTATCTTTGGCATTTGGTCTTCATAAGAGTTTGTATTTGTTAGGAAATCCCAAATATGTTGGCTAGTGAGAACAACTAATCATAGTTTATTTATACAAAAGAAAAAATTTATACAAAAGAAAAGCCATAGGTGTATAAAACAGAAATATGCAAAATGCATCAGTGTCCACAGTATATTTTATTCTGTAATTTTTTTAATATTTTGTTCATTTTTGCTCTTATTTCCTTTTTTAAAATTTAGTTTCATTTGTTAATTTTTAAAACTTTTATGGGCCTCCTTGGTGGGGCAAAGGGTTAAGCACAGCACTGTGATGCTACCGCAGGCTCTGCAGCATGAGTTCATTCCCAACTGGCTGGGGAGCTGCTCTCATGGTGCAGCAGATTTCTCCTGTCTCACCTGCTGCTCCCCTCAGCAGTGTATTTCAGTCAATCTGCCTCTTCTGTTCCCCCATTCTGTCTCTGGTGAATCATCTTACCCCCCCCCACACTGGCCTGTACCCCTCTTCTTGAATGCATAAATAAATAAATCTTTAAGAAAAACTTTTATAAGTATATCTAACCTATTGCATTTTTGCTTTTTTATATATTTTAGGCAATGTGTTTTTCTCTAAGCATTGTTTGAGCTACTTTCCAGTTGTGCCACTATATCATGTTCTCATTATAATTTGTTTAAATATTTTCTATTTCTAGCTGAATTTCACCTTTGACTTATTGATTATTTAGACTGATTGCTAAATTTCTAGACAACTGGGATTTTCTGACAGTGTTTTTGTCATTGGTTTCAAGCCTAACCTGTCTATATTCAAATATAATCTGTGTGATTTAATGTTTTGAAGCTTGTTGAGACTTGCTTTGTGGTCTACCATTTGGGCAATTTTGGTAAATGTTCTTTGTGCCTTGTAAAATTGTTAGATATAATTTTTCATATATGTCAAAGTTGTCAAGTTTAAAACTTGTTATTCATCGATTCCCTAATCCCCCCCCATTCTATTAATTACATAGAAAAGTTTGTTAAAATTTTCATTGTGACAGTAAATTTGAATATTTTCTTTGTATTTTCAAACTTCATTTTTAAGTTTTAGATTCTCTCTTACTTAACTAGAGATCAGGGATTTTTTTTTTTTCCCTTATATGATTTAACCACTTTTCTGCAACATGGTGACTGCTGCATAGTAGATACTCAGTGGTTATTTTTGGAGGAAAAGATGAATCAATCGGAGAGTGAGAAGAGGTACTTAATGCCAAAAAACAGAAATTACTAGGGACAGTATAAAGTGAGAGTTGAACAACTGCCAAAGAAGTTAAAGTGGGTTGCCAGTTGTCTTAAGGGAAATTTTATATTTATTTGTACATAATAGATATTCAAAGATATCTATAGTATAGTATAGTATCTATACCAATGATTCTAATAGTTTTGTTTCTTCCTCAGTCTGGGAGCACATTTGCCTTCTATTGATGCTTTCGTTAAGTAAATTGGCATCATCTATATATAGCTATAGTGTAGACCTAGGCACACGATCCACAAACATTTTTGGCGTACATTTGAAGAAATGTTCACCATCTCTGTGTTAACTGGAAAAATTGCACTTTTATTAAACTTTGCTTTTTGATTTGTCCACTGACTTAACTGGCATCTCAATACTTACGATCTGGGAAATACTTATTATTGGTATTCACAAATATATCTAGCCATCTTGTATCACTATCTACTCTGAAAAACGAACTACAGCAATGGTCTCAAATATTTAGATCTCTGGATTCCTTTACAATCTTTGACATCATTGAAAATGTCTGAATTTAAGTTTATGAAGTCTATATATGCGCATATTTACTACATTGGGGTTACAATATAAATTTTAAAAATAGTTGTTTATTTAAAAAATAATAAAAACCCCATAACATTTTCATAAATATTTTATAAAAATACTTTAAAAACAACTAATTTTCAAGAAAAAAAATGAGAGAATGGCATTATTTTATATTTTTAATATCTCTTCAATATTTGCCTTAATAGAAGATTGCTAGACTTAATTATCTGCTTTGGTAGTCAATCTGTTACAATGTTTCAATTTAAGTATGGAAGAAAATCTGGCCTTATACACTTATGTAGTTGGAAAGAGTGATATATTTAAAACTTTTTTTTACATAATTATAGATAGTAAAGTTATCCCAAACCTAGCAAATGGTAGTTTCTTAATAGTTACAATGTAGAATCTGAAACCATTTCAATAAATATTTTGTATTTTATTTTGTTACAATAAAATAGCCAATCTTATATTTTAATTGGTCTTTCTCTACGTATTATTTTACACCACGCGTTGCTCATTTGGAAAATATTGCTTTGCTGAGTAATGTAATTTTCCTAATGATGCCATATTGTACTACATAACATAAAAATAAACACATTTATTCACATTAACAGTTTTCTCATCAGAAACATTACTATGTATTGGAAACCAGTAAAACTCATCATGACAAATGCAAGTAATCCAGAATTTTAATTTTTGCTCTAAACTTGAATATTTTCGTTGGTAGCAAATACTGTCAGTTAATTTCTTATAGTTCTACATTGCTCATTTTTTGAGAAATGTCCTCAAACACCAAAGTCTGATCTACTATAGTTTACCTATCCATAGGTAGTTCAAATAAAAAATGGTATTAATTTATTATTAATTAATGGAAACAAATACTAGATCAGGTCACAACTAAAGCAAGTGATTTTTTCTGGAGATTACAATTACATAAACAATAGAAGTACTGTACGTGCACTCACCATTTTATTACATAGATTATTAAAAAGACATGTACTCAAGATCAAGACATAATAAAGTTGCTAAGTTTCATAGGATCATCAGTGTTAGCCTATAGTGAAACCAACTTCATTTTTTCTGCAAGTAGATGTAGCTCTCAAAGGCTTTTAGTTAAGTCTATTGCCACTATCTTTATTTGTGCTAAAAGACCAACAGTTTTAACCACTATTACTTAGGAATCATCAGTCACTTTTCAACACAGTGTAAAAGGCAAATTATGTCTTAGCGTTATGAAAATAATCATGAGAATCTTAATAGATCTCTGAAGGGACATCAAGGATTCCCTGAGAGTGTTGGCCCACACTTTGAGAACCACTCTTTAGAAATCATTTATTAAAACTTCAGAATTGGGGCCTCCCTGGTAGTACAGGGATTATATCTCAGCACTCTGAAGCTATTTGAGCAGGAGTTCAACCACAGGCCAGGGAGATACCCACCTGGCACAGTAGACTTCTCCTGTCTCACCCGCTGCCCCCCTCAGCAGTGTATTTCAGCCAATCTGCCTATTCTGCTTCTCACTCTGTCTCTGGTGAATCCTCTTACCACCTACCCCCGCACCTCTGGCCTACACCCCACTTCTTGTATGCATAAATAAATAAAAATAAATCTTAAAAAACCTTCAAAATTACTCTAATTCTTTCCTAAGCTCAATTTTGTATAGCTTTAAATTTTGTGTTTATGTTTTTAGCTCATGAATATAACCACCATGAACAATAACTAGTACAGAGCAGACACCCAGTGCTGGTGGTTGTAACAGTATAAGTAGCATATTTGGGATATTTATTTTCAAAAGTGTTTAACTTGTAATTCAATTTTGCCAATTGTTAATATAGTTTTTTTCTTTCTTAATAGTGAGAAATGTGATTTATTTTTTACTACATGATTTTTTATTGAGGTACATTGGAGTACAACCTCCTACATGATTTAGAGGTATAGGTTCCCGCCTCTTCAGAGGGATGTTACTGTACCACACCCACCACCAGCAAGGAGCCCATAATCCTCCACAATAGTCCATCAAGCTACCGTCCCCCTTTGTTTTCCATTGTCCCTCCTTCTCTCATAGCCTCAATTTTAAGGTCAGATGTTTAGAGTTTGTTTTAGTGTCATTTTATCTTTTCCTTTGTTTGGTTTCTATATATTCCAAATATGATTGATCATCTGGTATTTATCTTTTTTCTTTGAACCTATTTCACTTAGCACAATCCTTTCCAACTCCTCCATGTTGTCACTAATGGCAAGATTTGATATTTTTTAAATCATATTCATTCTATATATATATATATATATATATATATACACACATACATATATATACTCCATATAAATGACACATCTGTCATTGGGCGACTATGTTGTTTCCATAACTTAGCTAATGTAAGTAGAGCTACAATGAATGATGAATAGGTGGACATATATTCCTTCAAATTAACATTTGTGCATTCTTTGAATAGATACCTAGACATTGAATTGCTGTATCATATGGTAGACCTATATTTAATAGTTTGAAAAACCTCCATACTATTTTCTATAGGGTTGGGACTGGTTTATATTCCCATGTGTACTGTGTAAGGAATTCTTTTCTCCAAATCTTTTCCAACACTTGTTATTTTGGTCTTTTTGGTAGGGTGTGAGATGTTACCTTGTTGTAGTTTTGATTTGTGTTTCCCTAATGACAAATGATGATGACCATTTTTTTTTTTTTTTTCATGTGCTTGGTGACATTTTTATGTCTCCTTTGGAGAAGTGTATACTTAGCTCTCCTGACTATTTTTGATTGGGCTTTTCATTTTCCTTTTACTGAGCTGTAGGTATTGTTTATAGATCTTGAATATTAGCCCTTTATTTTAATGTGAGTCACAAGATCATCTAGCATGTATATGAGAACCAGAATTTGGTACTTATTTTGCTGAATCCAAAATTCAGAACCTTTTTATGCTCTTTCCTACTTCTTCCCAAATCTACAATCTTTTCCCACCCATTATCCCATTAGTCTTTTGTTAACTGTCAGCTGTACAATTATTGTGGGTTATTCCTTAGTTCATTAGATCAGGTTCTGGGTCTTTAGGAATAGCATATGTCGGAAATGTACTGTCTTCATTGTTGCTCATTTCTTGTCTAAGAAGAAGCATCTTTATCTTTCTTCATGTATACAATAGAGGTGAGGCACTTAAATGACAGCTTATTCAAATATCACAATGTGCAATATACTTTTCTTGTCAAAACTCTCATTTTCTAGCATTTCGTTCCTATACTATCTTGACTTCCAATAAACAGACTTTTCTCTAGATTGATTTCAATGCATTTCATGAAGTTAAGTGTGTTAACATTTAGTTTTCTCATGATTTATGCAACTTGTCATGTAATGAGTATCATTTAATACAGAAGATTTCACTCTTGTGTGCTGAATGAGTCTGCCCATGAAGGAAGGAAGTCTTGATTAACAAGTGACGAGTAACATTTAAATTCTTACTGATTTTGATTATGGTTCTACTGAAGGCATTTTCACATTCTGACAATAGTGTTAACCCAGTTTCAGTGTAATGGAAAAACATCAAAAATTATTTTTAAATGTATTGATGTCCTTTAATATATAAAACTACCTGTATTGGTTTAGTAAACCTTTAATATTACTTAAGATTTAATTTGCTATTTTGGAAAATAAGCTAAGATAAGTATATCGCCTCTTAGAATTACTTTTGCAATATAATCTTGAAAGTATATGTAGCAAAAAACATTTAAAGAATACTTATTAAGATCATCAATTATTATGTGCAAGTCACTGTAGTTGAAGTTTTAGGATACATAAAGGGGTAAGACTCAAAACTTGCCCTAGAAAATAAACTTATTTTTAAGATTGATGAAATACATTCTTTTTTTTGGTTAATGCCCATTAAAGGGAATCATGTTAGAATTTGAGGTCTTTTTAAAAATCTCATTGAATAGGCTTACTCTGAAGTATGATAGAGATCAGTCATTTTGGTTACAATCTTATTGAAATGGTATATGTTTTTTCCAATTATTTATCCAGTAATATATTCAGTTTCCTGAAATACATTGGATCATAAAGTAGTGACTCATTAAATCAAGAGTCTTTAAATTTTGGTACCATTCAAATTTATGTCAGTGTGTTAGATAACCAAGCAGATGAAATCGAAAATGTGATGTCTTACTGATTAGATTAATTTGTCTATTTTGCTAAGTTTGCATTTAGATTTAGTTTAGATAAATTAAGGTAACTTAATATGAAAATTAACCTTTGACAACTATTCTCCCTGAAAAACAGAAAACCTCACACTATTAATAGTAAATGTAGTATTCTTGTGAAGGATTGTTACATTCTGTAAAATCTTAATAACCTCCATGTATTGGGTAGACTTTATTTTGGTAAGTCACATCTCTTCTTTCTGAAATGTATTTTTAAATGCTTCATTACAAGGTACAAAAGTATTTTCTTAGAATTGAAACATGCATAAAATATTCATTAACTGAAGATGAAATTATCTACTGAACAAATACATGTGTAGGATCAAGATACAGATTTATAATGTTAAACTTTTCTTTCTGATTCAGATAGAAGTGTTGGTAGTTTATTTCTGTGTTTCCTGGTTATGAAACAATTTATTTACTGCTTTGTAGAATATATAGTTGAAAGCATATCAAATTAATTACCCAAGTATTTTCTAAAAACCTTTATTGTCAGGATTAGCCTGAGGTCACTGTGACCATTTGCATGCCTTCCCTAACTTACAAAGACAACTATGTACTATGCTCTCCATCATCACAAGGCTAGGAAATGTTAAGATCTTTTCAAAAAATTTACTTCTATGCTAATTTTTTAGATAAAATGTAAGAAGCAATTTTCTTCTTTCTTATTCAGATGATTCCCAAACTCAGAGAATTAGTCTATTGTATTCTTGAAAAGTAACTTTGATTTCCTGAAATTTTATTTCTTCCTGAGCAGAAAGATCTCTTTCCTCCAGTCGTACACCACCTAATTTTTTATTATTATATCCTGATACCGTAGTTTCTAACATTCAATATTTTTATTGCTTTCAGAAAGCATCTAAAATTGGAAGACTATCTGTTCCTTTTAAACAGCAGTGCAGCATAGTAGAAATCTGATATTTTACATCTCAAATATATTAGTTCATTCTTAATGTCTTTCTCTGTAATGTGGTAACAATAATAATATACTTTTGGTGCGATTATTATGTACCAGTGTCTAGAGTAGATTTTCAAGACATGGTTTACTATTAGTGTGTTATTTCAAAAGATAAGCAGTTGAACAATTAATCATTCTTTTATTTGGCTTGGGATTAGTAACTAACTGGCAAGGGAGTTTGAAGGGATTCTGCCTTTCCACCCTACACATTTTGATGTCTTGCTCTTTTTGTGATATGATTTAACCATGCATTTTAGTCATTATATTACCAAAATAAAATTAGAAGATTAAAAAAGTCAACTCATACTAGATAGTCTTCAAAATTCCCTACATAAAAATAGTGCATGGTTCATAGGATTGCACTACAACGTATGACAAGTCAAAAGCAACCTCAAAGTGAATTTTTACGTTTTAACTATAAGGACTATCAGTTGGTATAGTATGCAGTTGTGTGTATGGTATTGTGTACACACGTAGGAAAACCTCAGTGGACATCAGTAAACATGCTGACTTTTTTTCTGTGTAATGTTAGTATGATTCTTTAGATGTTTTCTTTTCCCATTCACTTACAGTACACACTTGGCACTCACCGTGGTACAAGGAATACTACACACATCGCTTCCTCCAGTTCTAACATTGGTTTTGCCTTGAAGCTCATCCAGTAGCAGGTGTTGACCACGATATAGACAGAAATTTGTCCACCAAAGCCAAATTCCTCCCATCTCCAGTCTCCACTTGCCAATGTAACACAAATGCCAGATTCCAAATTCAAATCTCAAACATGCCATTTCATCATGCAGTCTGCTCCAACTATTAGTCCATGGAAATTCTTACTTCAAAATTTAAAGCAGAACAAAACCTGTGTCAAATAAACACCATGCAACTAAAGGTGACACATTCTTTTAATTTTTAAGCTTTCTCTGAAATTAGTAAACTAAGATTACATTGCAGTTAATTACTTAATATTTTTTCTCTTTAAAAACAACAAAACATCTAAATACAACAGAACTGTTCTCACTAAATGCAAAAAAATTATTGTGAATGAAAAAAAGTTAAAAAAAACCCTGAAACTTCTCAATAAAACTTAGGTTTTTTGGGCCTCCCTGGTGGCGTAATGGGTTAAGATGCAACCTATGAAGCCACTGTAGCAGGAGTTCAATCCCCGGCCTGCCAGGGAGGTGACCCACATGGCACAGCAGACCTCTCCTGACTCGCCTGCTGCTCCCCTCAGCAGTGTGTTTCAGTCAGTTCACCTGTTTTGTTCCCCACTCTGTCTCTGGTGAATCCTTTCACCCCCCCACATCTCTGGCCTGTACCCCAGTTCTTGTATGCATAAATAAATAAATCTTGAAAAAAAATTAGGCATTTTAACATCCTAAGTGATTTTAAATGATTAATGACTAACAACATTTGGCTAAACTGTGTGTATCATTAAGACTGTCTTGATGATCACTGATATATTTAAAATAACTTACATTTCAAGGTTACATAAATTCAGAACATAGGATTCATATGGTCTTTGAAAGTCTCTTTGGGAGGCACAAAAGAAATTTAAACAATTTGATAATTTAAAAATACTGTTTCAAAGGAAGCAGAGTTAAAAAGTCATCTGTGGTATACTGCATTTAAACAAGTATTTAGGGGCCTCCCTGGTGGTGCAGGCAGTTGAGTGCTGCATTGTGAATTGTGAAGCTGTCCACTGCCTCTGCAGCGTGGATTCCATCCCTGCCGGCCGGCGAGGGTCCCACATGGCGAACAGACCTCTCCTGACTCGCCCGCTGCTTCCCTCAGCAGTGTATTTCGTCAGTCTGCCTGTCTCTGCTGAATCCTCTCACCTTCCCATGCATCTTGCCTGTAAATCTTTAAAAATAAAAAAATAAACAAGTATTTATTTAATTTATTGGTTAATTACAATATTAGGGAATATTTATTAAGAAAATGTGTTTTCTCTATTATTTTTAAAGACCAGTGTTTTTATAATCAATCATGTGTTTATTAAAAATTATAACTTTTAGAATGTATTTATATATATAGGTGCTCATTCAGCTTAATATAAAAAGGTTCTTATATCTCCTTCAATCCAGTCAACTACTACAGTATTCAAGGTTTGAAAAATCTAATCTCTTAGATAGAAGTAATGTGTGGAATGATATTAGATCTATCATTTTGAACAAATACCTACATGGTAAATTTGTGGGAAAAGTGGGATCTTGCTGTTTTTTTGTCCTTAGCTGTTTTTCCAGATTTTTCTGTTGATGTTATGTGAATAACAATCAATACTTACATTTTTTTTTTCCTTTTCAGTGGCTATATTCTCAAGTTGGTGCATTTCTAATTTGACTAGAATTTAAAAGCATTTTCAAAAACACGTAGATGCTGTATACATTACAATAAACCTTTTGTAAAACTCTGCAATCAAGAGCTGACAAAATAGTAAGAGAAATTCCCAAGGGAACAAAAACTTGACTAAGAGTACTTATGTGGCAAGTAATAAAATCAGAAACCTAGAGCTTTGAGGATTAATAGCAGATGTTACCAGGGGCAATGAAAGAGCATTTGAGTACAAAGAAGAAATAATAAAATTTTTATAACATTAAAGACATTGAATCAGCAGTTCATAGATCTTCCATAATAAAAATATAAGTATAGACAATTTTTAGTTTAAGAATAATTTCCATCTTCAAAAATTATAATTATATTCAAGTCCTCCCAGAGAAAAAATCAAGAGGGACCACTATTTCATTACATGAGGTATGTATAACTTCAAACCAAACTCAAACAAAAGTGCTGCCTGAAAGGAAAAAAGCATACTTACTTATAAAAATAAATGCTGGGTCATTTCACTCATATGTGGAGTATAAAGAAACAAAACAAAGGAACAGAGAAAACTAAATTAAAACAAACCATAGAAATCTGATGGTAGAATTGAGTCTACCAGACACAGAGGGGACAGGAGTACAGTGGACTATGTAAAGTGGCAGGAGCACAGTGGACTACGGTGGAGAACTGTGGCTGACTTGGTGGTGGGTGTGGTGTGGTAAAGTGTGTGTGAAAGATGTGATGCATATTCATAAATTGTACACTACTACATTGGAAACCATTGTTATCTCAATAAAATGTAGTACAATTTAAAAAATTGAAACCTACAGATAAATATGAAAATTGAAAACAAATATCAAAACAAATCATATAGTACTTTAAAAGTATAATGCATTCTTCTAAGCAGAGTTAATCTTAAGAATGCAAGTTTGATTTACTGCTAAAAATATAAATGTAATCCACCACATTAAAGAAAAGGATGTGATCATTTTAAATCCATCAGAATTAAATTAAATAAATAACAATTCACCAAACATCTCTTGTCAAAATCAGAATGGAATGCTTGCTTCAGCAGCATATACCAAACATGCAATGATACAGAGAAAATTAGCATGGCCCCTGTACGAGGATGACACACATATTATTGAAGCATTCTATATTTAAAAAAAAAAGAATGTAAGGAGCATTTATAACTTGATAGAACGTAAACTATCACGACTTAGTTAAGTATTTTATTAAATATCTCCTGGAGATTTTAACCTACTTAGTAATAAAATATATAAATGACAGAAAAGCAAGTAATAAGCCCTTCATTATTTGCGTATCATATTTTTATGTAGAAAATAAAACAATTATAATTAATAAGATTTTAGCAGTATTACTTGAATGACAAGTGAATTTGTATCTTCTACAGCAGCAATAATGAGAAAAATTTAAATTTTAAAAACATTTCTAATCTTGACAAGGAAATTGATAAACTCAAGCCAATATTATTATGGAAGAGAAAAAAAGTAACAATGAAGATGTTCTTCAAAAACAGTACATAAGTGAAATTGCCATGCTGAATATTAAGATATAAAGAAATAACAATATATGTAGATATTATTATGGAGTTGGAGCAAAAATTTTAATGGAATTGATTAGAGAAACTGGAGAAACATACACACATGTGAAACTCCATCCATGACACAGTTGTTATTACACATTGAGTATATGACAAAAGTTGGTTATTCATGTGGTAAAAGGGATATTGATTGCAATCTCACACCATACACGCATTCCAGGTATGTGAGAAATAAAATCCTTAAAAAATTTAGAAAAAAATATGAGAATAACTGTCTTATTTCAGGTTTGAGAAGGATTTCTTAAGGACATCAGAAAAATGTGCAAACAACTATATTACATTGAAATTAGATACATTAGAATTATAAAGTTTGGTTCATTATAAGAAAGAACTTAAAATATGAGATATTAAAAACTGGTAGAGGATAAGAGTCATATTTATGACCTAAAAATGATTATACAGAACTTATAAAAACTTTCACAAATATAACAAAAAGATATAGTCAGTAATTGCATAGAAAAGGGAACATGGATTGCTAAATAATATATGAGAATATCCTCATTCATAATTATGGTAATGTTGGTTAAATCCACAATAGAATATAATTTTATCTTCTAGCAAAATTCAGATACTGAAGTTAGGATCTCTTAAATGCTCTTAGTAAAATATGCTTTGGAAAAGTAGCATGTCCTGAAATCCAGTGGAGGTAGATTGTAGCAATCATTTCACAATGTGTATGTATATAGAATCATGTTGTACACTTTATCTACAATTTTGTTTGGCAATTACACCTTAAAATCTTTTGCCCCTAAAAGAACAGGATGCAAGGAAGTCTAGTCCATTTTAAGTAAAACAAAATTCTTCCCATCAACTGTTCTAAAATTCATGTGGTACTGATAATTTGGTGAAATAAGGCATTAAAAAAAGAAAAGACTTAAAAAGAGGGAAAACAGGGAAGTTACTATTGCATATTCCTGTTTAGACCAACTTTTAAAATTTATTTATTTTTATTTTATTTATTTATTTATTTTATTTATACAAGCACTGGGTACAGTCAGAAGCGCGGGAGGGTGAGAGAATTCACCATAGCCAGAGTGGGGAGCAGAGCAGGCAGAAGGACCGTAGTACACTGCTGAGGGGAGCAGCGGGCGGCAGGAGAGGTCTGTGCGCCATGTGGGACCTTCCTCTGGTGGTCGGGGAGCAGCCGGGGATCTAACCAGCGCTGCAGAGGCTGCGGGCAGCTTCGCAACCCAGTGCTCAATCCCTGAGCCACCGGGGAGGCCCTAGACCAACTTTTCAACTATGTCCATTGACTTATCTTTTATCTCTAGTAATACCTTCCTCCAATATTACATGCATTTCTTTTTTCTCCATTGTGTATATTTATTACTTTTTTCAGATGTGTCCCACTTTGGGGTTGTTGAATAAACAGGGTCCTGAAAGAAATATTCTTGGAAATAGGAGTTAAGTCTATTAACTCCTATGAGTTAAGTCTCAGTGCTATCACCAGGACTGCTTGAGTTTGATCCCTGGCAAGAGAGCTTCCTTGCATGGTACAGCAGACCTCTCCTGTCTTGCCCGCTATTCCCCTCAGCAGTGTATTTCAGTCAATCCACCTGCTCTGCTCCCCTCTCTGTCTCTGGTAAATCCTCTTACCTCCCTACCCTTGCACCTCTGGCCTACACCCCAGTTCTTCTATGCAAAACTAAAATTTTAAAGAGAAAGATTCTTGAGAAAATAATGTGATGGGGAAATTTAACAATATTATCAAAATATTTTGTAAGAATATATATTTTGCTCAGCTCCTTTTCCCTCTGGCTAAAACAACAATATCAACTTTATCTAGGTTATTAAGATTTTGTCTTATTTTGTCCTACTGTTCATACATTTTTTAAGTTTTCTGACTCAGGATGTGATATACAAAAAATAGGTTGTGTTGCTGTGGATTATGGATAGGTATAGGAATAAATAGACTATAGAAAAAACATGCACAAAATCATTAATTGGTTGATAACCTGTTTTTAGTTTTTCTAAGACATATAGATCTTATTCCATACGACTGTGTTAATAACATCATGCAATTTGGCAAGTAATTTGTATGTAAGAATATTTTAATGTATTATTTTATATGCAGTATAGAAATCCCTCTAAATTAATTACATAGTTTTATATTGGGCCATATTAACTACAATACAAAACTATCTCAACCAGCATGACGACTAGTTTTGGAACTGAATTTTTAGTGGATTGTGTTGGTGTTGACAAAAGGACCAGGACAGTTTCATCAGGTTGGCATTAATCATGTTCTTCTCTGTAGTTCCATGCTGCTTTGCAAGTTCTTAATTTAAGAACTTAATCATTCTGCTTTGATTTAGTGCAATTTCAGTAGAAGCCCATCACATCTACCAAACTGTAAGTTTCTCTAGCATCCTGTCTCATCCATCTTTCCGGATCTCGCATTTATTAATAAATAGTTCATATGTCAAACTGTTTTATCTCAAAAGAATAAAGAGTTTCTTTTATTCAGAGTATGCCTTCTAAATTTCTTCCAGATATTTGGTACAACTGTATAAAAGTGATGATGACACAGACATTTTGAAGACGATTAAGACTCAGTGGACGTCTTTGGGCCTTGAAGATGTACAGTTTGTAAATTACTCTGTGCTGCTTAATCTGCCAGGCGCCTCTCCTGGCTCTGTGATGCTGAGCAGCAGCGGCCAATGCTTTCATCCTAATGGCCAGGCTTGCAGTGAAGAAGCCAGAAAACACAGCAGCCAAGATCTGCTCTACTCATATGCAGCCTATTCTGCCAAAGGAACTCTCGAGGTAATATGACCATTTGTCTCTGTCATTTACTGTGAAATGGAATTAGAAAACAACAGCTTTCATCTAAATTGAACTAACTGGCAAGATGCAACATACAAAAGTAACCATTAAATGTTCTCAGTGTGCAAGTGCCAGGAAAGGGGAAGGAAGATTTGGATTCCCTGACCCTTTTCTTGTCATATTTTGAAAGTGAAAACATGTTAGAAGAATTTAATTCAAAAGTGTTGAAGGTGTGACTGAGTCATTCAAATTTTGCTTAGTCTACACAGTACAAATTCATTTCATTCTTTGGTTTTGAAGGAACAAATGTTAATAGATAGATATGAACAGAAAGAACAGAAATGGAAACTGTTATGTTTTCAAACTATGTACAGACACAAAGCATGAAGAGGAAATCAATGTGATTATTCACACATTAAAGATTTGAAATGCAATGCTTCTGCTTTCATGCTGGAAAACACATGAGCTAGGGGGCCAGGTGTAGCTTATTTCTTGACTTTCTCTGGCTTAGCTAGTGTTTTGGTGCAGTGTTTCATTGGCACAGTGGTTAAGTGCATGGTTTCTGGATTCATATGGATTAGTTTCAAATCTCAGCTCCACAATTACCTGCTGTTACTTAACCATCTAGGACTGAGTTTCATCATCTTTGTAATGGGGATGGTAATAGCTCCAACTTCATTAGGGTTTTGTGAGCACTAAATTAGTTAATCTAAGTAAATCTTGGCAACAGAGCCTAACCAAGAGCAAGAACCAGTTAGGTAATATGCATAATTGGTCACTAGTTTCTTTTATGTAGGCAAGTTTTCTCTTTCTATATAAAAGTATAATTTTAACATATATATAACATATGTTTAATATATAACATATATATTCAGTCTTTTATGAAAGTGTACATTACCCTATTTAATACAAGTGAAATGTCATAGTTATGATTGCTGTTAATAATGGGATACAGATTTTTAAGACTATAACTTAACAAATGATTAGTATTTGAAATATTTAAACCATTTAAAGATACTTTCAAATAACTCAAAATGTTTTAACTTGCATGCTTATGCCTAATATTTGGGGTGAGAGGTGTAAGGGGTGAGAGGATTCACCAGAGACAGGGTGGGGAGAAGAACAGGCAGGCTGATGGACTGAAATACACTGCTGAGGGGAGCAGCGGGCAAGACAGTAGTCTGCTGTGCCATGTGGGTAGCTCCCTGGCTGGGGATTGGACTGATGCTGCAGAGGCTGCAGATAGCTTCACAGTGCTATGCTTAACTGCTTGCACCGCCAGGGAGGTCGTATTCTTTGACGTCCAGTGGCAGGGTACATATAATCAGTATCACCTTGAAAAGCCTTATTATTATTATTGTTTAAGAGTTAATACAATATTAAGTGTCTGAGTTATTTCAAGTGTAAGACATATATGATTTGATTGATAAATTTACACTATTTCTTGTAGGTAATTATGGAAACATATTGTATATTAATGAAAATGGAGAAAGTCACCTGCACAGGGCTGGTTCACTCTTGATTTGGGCAGAGGGATAAAAGAGAGAGAGCCCCAGGCTCTTGGTGGATTTTTCAGGCGTTGATGCTCTCTGAGGGAACCAGGTACACTGACACACCAGGCTGGGAGGCTGGCAGGCAACAGAGTCTCCCATCCCCCCATAAAACTTTAAGCTCATTCCCTGGGCTCTCTCTGGCATTCTCTCTCGTGTAGTCTCATATTCTTGACTCTTCTGTAGTCACATTGCTAGTTTTCTCACAGCCTCTGCCTCACAGCTTTTATCCCCAACTCTAGGCTCAGGCATGCACACCTATGATACACACACCCCATACTCCAGGTGCCCGCAATCAGGCATGTGTGCCCCGCACCCATGCCCCCAAGGACTTTTTGCATCTACATGATCAAGGCTGCAGGTGATTGTCACAGAGACTAGTGTCACAAAAAGCCTCACTAAGTGAATTAGTGAATTGGTTCAGAAGTCAGCCAGGGCTCTTTGGTTCAGAAGCTTTAGTCTCAGGCCAAAATTCTTGAGTTAACCCATATATTTTCTATCTGACCTGCAGCCATGCTAATACCCCAAATATTTCCAGCTTTCTCTTTATACCAAATTCAAGTCCAGCACAGTCATCTTCGACCACACCAAAGCATGTACAAAATAGCACAGCAGAAACACCAGGAAGTGGTGAACTTTCAATTTTCCTTGACTGAGGTGACATGGAAAAGCTATGAAATGCAACTGAGGTCCATGTTTTCTCAGTATGGTCATTTTAAATAATCCATTGGACTTTTGTGGTTGGTTGGTTGTTGAATGTTCCCTTGTAACTGTACTGCTTAGTGTTTTCTATGCATTTATCAGTTATGAATGTTTAAATTTCCTCCTTGTTTCAATAAAAGGAAACTGACGTCTACTACAGAATCAAGTTATTACCTCAATGTCCGTGAAGTCATCATTCATATGGGGACTTTCCTCCTTTAATAAATTTTATTAAATTACCATTTTTAATAAGAAGTATTGAAATAGGCAAAGGAAAGTAGCTATTAAGAGAGAGAAGTAAAGATAGTTGCAGTATACACTACGTTCCTTGATGTAGTACCTGTAGAAATATATTCCATCTTTGAAATACTATGTGTAAATAAAAGTGAGTAGTATTAGAGGAACTAAAATGCAATATAGAGAACACTTTGTATTTGATTAATGTAATTGAGAAATTAACTGTACAAATTAGATGATGACACTGACAATCATTCTTTTAAGAATTGTATTAATAATTCAAATATATTGCACTAAGCACATAAGAATATAGACACCTATGTCAATAAAGTATATAATGTCACTGATATTATTTTTTGAACTTAAACTATATTATTACAATTCTCAAAAACCAAGGCAATTTCTAGGTATTACATAAACATACAGAGTACATGCATATATATTATATATGTGTGTCTTAGAGAGAGATTATTGAAATTCACATATTCTAATTAAAAGACACTGGTTATTTTCTGTAGCTCTTCAGCCCATTCCTTAATGTATATCAGGCTTATGAGTTTGCTGATGATTCAGGCTATACTTACTTCTGGATTTTGAATACACAGTGTTTGCATGAATTTCTATCAGGCAGAAGCATTAACAAGTTCTTAAATTATTCCACTCTGACTGCCAGCAAAGCTCCCTACTACTTTTGCTTTTGACAAGGTTATTTGTAGAAGAGGACTCCCCTTCTCTTTGAAGAGCTGTCATGTCCATTCATCATATGACCGTTTTGTATAAGCTTCCAATTTTTGCTCTCTGGTAACAGTCTAAACAGCATTTGTGATATCTGAGATCTACTTCGAAAACCTACTTAGTGCCAGTATGATGGATCGGTGTATTTTGCAACTTCTTTGTAATTCATTGTGCACTAGAAAGGTGACATTGTTTACCCCATCATAATGACAGGTGGGTCAGTAAAAGGGTCTGAAGTAGAGTTGTCCTCTCAGATGCAAAATGCATATTAAAATGGAAACATAAATAATTTAGCATCAGTGAAGTTAGCTTCAGGGAATAAGCAGTGATTTATATTTTTATCAAAAGGTAAATATCAACTATAATATTGTCACGATGTTAAAAACATTGGTAGTGAGTGCTGACAATGTCTAGTCAGTTTTATAAATAGAATATATTGCTTTATGCAATTTCCATGCAATTATTTCTTTTGTCCTTTGCAGGTACAGAAAAGGAAAGAGAACAATTAATATTTGATATAGGTTCATTAGATTAAGTCTTATGACTTATTCTTATTTTGAACAGGGATTTGTTTTTATTCCTATATGTTTTACAGATTTTTGGAGATTCATTTCTGCTTAGAATTATTTTATATCTGAAGGACAAGTCAAATGATGCCTAAATTTTATGGAGAAACTTATTTTCAACAATCCATTATCTGTGCATAAGATCTATTGTTATGAACACATCCATCATTGTTTCATTTCTTAGAGAGCACAGTTTAAGAGCCAGACTAGCATCCTACTTTATTAGTTGCATGTCTGAATTAGTCACTTTATTTCTCTAAGCCTCAGTGTCCTCATCTGTATAAGGGTAATAATAATAGTACCACAAATATTTTCTTGTGGAGAAGAAATAATATAAATATTGTTAAATATCTGGGACTTGGAAATAACTCAATACAAGCTATTGTTCATTATTATTATTTGGCATTTTGTATATATTTAAATGGAAGAAATTTAGGAAATATCAGAATAATATATCATAAAATTTGGAAATACAAACTTTTATCACATTTTCTAAACATAATCTTCCTGTCTTGTTTAACATGACAAATAATGATCATTAAGGAAGAAAATGCCTTGGTAGGTATGAATCAAAAATCAAAAATGTATAAATATATATTAATGTAAAATATATAAATAGTTTAATGTCATTGTCATATCTTTAATTACCCTAGTCATAGCTTTACTTAAAAATTGAAAGCTCAACCCAAAGGACATGGAAACATTGATTCAAAAGAAATACCTGTACACCTATGTTTATTGAAGCACTATTTACAATAGGTAAAACCTGGAAACAACCCAAATGCCCAAAAATAGATGACTGGATCAAGAAGATGTGGTATATATACACCATGGAATATTATTCAGCAATCAAAAAAGATTAAAAAAAAAACAGAAAGCTGAAGGAGTAGATTGGAATCGTATTAGTTAAACTTTCTTGTCTCTGTTTGAAGATGAAGCTACTGTCTCACCAACAGAGACATGTGAGATTGTAGCAGCTTTTCCATGCTGAAAATCTCTTTGTGCTTTAGTTGTCTTCCTTCTTTTTCTCTAGTGGGATCCACCCATTGGTCAAAAGTTCAAAATTGTGAAATGACTCACTCTGAGGTATTGCATAATGAAGTTTTTATTATGTTTTCACAGAGTCTGTGAAAATAAAATAAAATCCCTTGCCTTAATATGGCCTTCTATTTCTGGTTTTTTGAGCTCTGTGACAAATCAATTGAGTTAGCAAATCAATTCCATATTCCTTCTTTTTTTTAATTTTGAGAATAATAACCATGGCATTACTTTTCAAATTTTAGATATGTTTTCCTATATTTAGACAAAAGTATTTACAAATAAAGCATGAATCTATACAATATATTGTCCATAGTTATTTGTTCACAGAGATTACATCTTAATCTGGGAACAAGAACAGGAGTATATTTTATCAAATAAAGGAAGATAAATTCTCCCTAATGTGAAAGTGCAGTGGGATATTTTTGCATCTTTATTAGCACAAATAAGGCATTTTCAGTTAAAAAGTGTGTGACAGAAGGCTAATTTGGCAAAAGTTATTTATAAAACTCTGAATCACCATAATTAACTGTTATTGGACAGGAATTTCTAGGTCAGCATTTTTATTTTTATTATTGATATGATTTAAAACATACCATTTATAAAGTTAAATGATAATGTAACTTTCTAAGCAGGTTCAATTTATATTTTAATTTCCATAAACTGCTAGAACTTAAATATATAGTTTACAAAAAAGCATTTATCTCTTTTCAGCAAGTGCTGCAAATTCAGTCTTTTTAGTCTAAAGTGATCTGAGGAAAAACTAATCCTTAGTTATATGCACTATTTCAATATACTACAATTGATTTTATTTGTATTTATGTTATTTTTAGTATGTATTCATGTATGATTCAGAAGTAGAGTACCCCATATCTTTAGATATCTTCTACCACATCACAAGAAACATAAGTCACCCATGATCCTCCAACATAGCACATTGTACCTCTGTCTCACACTGCCCCCTACTGTGTCCCTCCTACTGTCAGCCTCAGTTTCATTTTTAGACTTTTAGGGTAGGGTTGTTGTTGCTTGGGCCACATCTCATTCTGTGTTTTCTTCCTCTATATTCTATATATGCATGAAAAAATATGGTTTTTGTCTTGTCTTTCTCCTTTTGACTTATTTGACTTTATCATAATGCCTTCAAGTTCTATCCATGTTGCTGCAAATTACAAGATTTTGTCTATTTTTATAGCTGAATAGTATTCCATTGTGCATGTATATACCACGGCTTCATAATCCATTCATCTGTCATTGGACATATAGGTTACTTAATAATATTGACTATTGTATATAGCACTGCAGTGTACATAGCTATGCATATGTCTCTGAATTAGTATCTTTTGCATTCTTCTGGTAAATACCTGTGGATTTTCTGGATCACATAGTAAATATATTTTTAATATTTTGAGAAACCTCAAATACTGTCCTGTACTACTTCCCACATGGACTGGACCATTCAACATTTCCACCAACAGTGTACAAAAATTCCTTTTCCTGTGCTTTTAATTAAAACTTGCTGGTTTTGGACTTTTTGTTATGAAAATGTTCACAGGTGTGAGATAGTATTTCATTGTAGATTTGCCTTGCATTTCCCGATAAGTGATGATGAACATTTTTCCATGTGTCTATTTAGCTCTCTGCCCAATTTTTGATTGCTACTTTTTCATTTTATTTTTATTGATCATATGAGTTCTTTATAGATCTTAAATATTAGCCCCTTGACAAAAGCATTATATTCAAATATTTTCTCCCATGTGATGGGGTGTGTTTTTATTTTATTGATGGTTTCTTTCACAGTGCAGAAATGTCTATTAAGGCCATATGTCATATTTACTGCTGGGAGGCTATTCTATTATTCCATTATTGATTTTCTGCCAGTTGATCTGCCCATTGATGAGAGCACAGTGCTCTTCTTTCGACACTCCTTATTCTGGCGCATACATATTGATGAGTTTTATGTTTTATTGATGTGTTATTCCCTTAATCATTATATAATAACTATCCCCTATCTCTTGTTTCCTTTTTTAGCTGAAAGTCTAATTTGTCTGGTGTAAGTATAGTTATCCCTCTCTGTTTTGGATCCAATTTGCATTGGATCCCATTTTCTACCCATAAATGTCGAACCTATATTTATCTTTGGAACTCAGATAGAGCTCTTGGAGAGATCAAAGGTTTTTTTGTTTTTTTTTGTTTTTCCTTGCTCTGGTCCAACCTTGTATGTGGTGTCTTTTGATTGGTGAGTTTCAGTCTGTTTATATTTTGGATGATTATTGAAATTTCAGAGTCTACTATTGCCATTTTGTTTTAGTTTTTTGGTGTATCTATTTCCGTTTTCAGTGTTTTGTGTGTGTGTGTGTGTGTGTGTGTGTGGACGTTCTCCTCTTTGATTTCAGTATTTCTTCAAGGGGAGTTCTAGTATTTGCTGGGGTTGAAATATTCCACCTTTGTTCCTTTCACTTGGAAATTTGCCTGCTGGGAGCACAGAGCACAAAGGCTCCTCCATATGTATCTCCCCTCAGTTTGTTTTGTGTGCACACAGCAGGGCTCTCCCTTCTTCAGGGGCACTTTCTAGGCAGAAGAACCATGACTTACAAGGTAACTTCCTGCTCAGAACCAGGATTTCCAAGGGTTTCAGTCACCCTTGATTTGCTTAATGAAGCATGAATCTCTTCAGTGTCATTGCTGGTGTTGCCCATTCTGATCTCTGATGTCCAAGAGGTGTTCCATTGTCTCCCCCCACCACCCACACTCTGGGTGGAGCACTCGTCTGGGTTAATTTTTAGACTATTCTCTCTAATTAACTTTCAAAGTAGTAGAATTTTATCATTACCTCATGGCCTCCAGGAAGAATTCTTTTGAATGAACTTGTAATTCCTTCAATACCCTTACCTTAATAAGTTGAGTATCATTTATTAAATAAAGTGTTCTGTGATTAATTTGTTTTTCCTTATATTTTAATTTGATACTGGAAGATTAACTAACATGGAATTTCACCATCTGGGTTTCGCTAATGTAGCAAGAGGCTTTTCAATATTTAACAAATACATACTGAGTGCCACTTTTGTGCCAATCACAGGACATGAAGGGATAAATAAGAAGGTTTTGGGTACTGCCCACACATATCCACATGCATCTGGCAGTCTCATTGAAAATAACTGAGCAATTTGGTGAACAGTTTAATTGCAAGGTTTAATTCTGCTATGCACATTACCAAGTTATTTAAATATTTTAAATTTCAGTTACCTCATCTATGAAGTGGGCACACATATCTGCTAAATATAAATATCCTGAAGATGGACTGAAAAACTGATATAATTTCAGTGAAATGTCTAGCACAGAGGACAGTTAAGTCATTATTTTATTTTTCTCCTATATCATCTTAGAACAGTTGTGTTCAGCTTAAATCTTCTTAGCACCCACGCACGTATACATGTCCAACTTTCTAATAGCTGGGGTTTCCTCTGAATTTGTTCTTGCTTTTGTCTTTACTTGCTATTTCCCACTTCTGGCTGTAATCTGCCTCTTGACTCTTTCCAATTTGCCCAAGCTCAGTTACAAGCTTCAACCATATCTCCAATTCATACTAATTTCTAATTTCAACCACCTAGTAAAGACTTAAGTAATATATTTTTACCACTTTCAAAGGTCAGGCTCACATGTCCCAGTGGTGTGCCAGCCCAGCTCAAGTTAGTTTTTTCCTGCTAATGAGAGTCAATTATGTGAATTTTCCTAATTGTGGTGTGATATTTAAACCACAGAAATTTTCCAATACTACACATCCGATTTTTGTTTTGTTGTGCTTTGCCCAAAGGAGCTGTTTTACTGGCATACAACTTTATAGCACTTAGCACTTAGCAGGAAACTGGTTTGTTAATTAAGACATGACCTTGATATTAGGGTGGATCAAACAAAGCCAAGCACAATGCCATTGGGTAAAAGGTGAGAGAGCACTCAGATTCCACTTCAAATAGCTTACACCTCCCATTTAAGGCCACAGAAGTCACTAGAAGGTCTGTATAGGTATTGCCTACTTTTCAAAATTTGTTTTAATACAATTCACTTTTACAAAACACCCACATTAATATCTGTTTTACCTAAGTTAAAAAACTCCAAAGGTGATTTTTCTTTTGTAATAAAAGGTAAAATGTGAATGTGTGGTCAGTGTTTGTTTTACGAAGAGCCTTTACAGAGGCAGAAACCCCCTGAGCAGCAAGAATAGAATAACCAAACACCTTTCCTGGAATTACCTTATATAGAGTGTATCTATTATATCAGTCATAATTTTTCTTTATATTAGTGTGATTTTAGGTTGTGTATGTTATTTGATATGACTCAGCAGGTTTTTAAAAAATTATTGAAATAATATTGGTTTACAACATCATACATTTGTATCTATGTATCATACATTATTATCACCACCGAAAGTCTAGTTTCCATTCACCACCATAAAAATTAACTTCCTTTTTTCATTTCACCCAACATATTTCAACCCCCCTCTCTCACTGGTAACCACTAATCTGTTCTCTGTATCTAAGAGTTTTTGTTCTGTTTTGTTATTTTTTTCCTTTGTTTCTTTATATTACATGAGTGAAATAGAAATATTTTTCATTCACAAATCTGATTTATTTCATTAAACCAAATAACTTCAGAGTTCATCTATGTTATTGCAAATGGCAAGATCACATCTTTTTATGACTGAGTAGCATTCCATTGTGTTTCTATTCCACATCTTTACCCAATTATTCACTAATAGATAACTAGGTTGCTTCAATATCTTGGCTATTATAAGGGATGTGACAATGGCCATAAAGGTACATATGTCTTTTTTAATTAGTATTATTGTATTGTTCAGATAAATAGCAGTATTTATCAAAAATATTTATCAAAAATATTTATATAAATTAATGGAACTGCTTCTTTGCTTTATGTGACTTTAGTTTATGAAATTTTTCATACGAAAATTCTATTTTTGGATAGTGGAGAAGCCTATAAAAGTAAGGGTTAGGAACTTTACCTCTGGTTTCCTTTTATTTATTTATTTTCTAAGATTTATTTATTTATGCATACAAGAACTGGGATGTAGGTCAGAGGTGTGGGAGGGTGAGAGGATTCTGCAGAGACAGAGTAGGGAGCAGAACAGGCGGATCCACTGAAATGCACTGCTGAGGGGAGCAGCGGGGGAGACAGGAGAGGTCTGCTAACCCATGTGGGTCAGCTCCCTGGCGGGGGATTGAATTAATGCAGCAGTGGCTGCTGATAGCTTCATAGTGCTGAGACTTAACCCCTTGTGCCACCTGGTTTCCTTTTAAGAGAAGTTTCATGGTTATATAAAGTTTGGCTTTTAGACAGAGCTAATCAAAGATCAAGAGGTGAATTCTTTTAAAAAATTTCCTGAAACAGTCTGTGAGCTATAGAATTGCCAGAGATAATTTTGGCTCCTGGATCATTTTGAAAATTATTTCTTGATCTTTCATTCTGATTCTCAAACAACAACACACTTTCCACCATGAACTTCCAAGAAGGTCGACCCATTTCCCAACTGTCCCTCATGCTTCTCCGGGAGATAGTTCACTGTCACCACCTTATTCTTGTATGCTTATTTCAGAAGGAATTATCCAGTGCTGTTGTTGCTATGAATATATATATAGGCTATATATAGATACAGATATGTATCCATATTGGGGTATCAATAAATATCATGGGATGTGATAAAGTTGAACAAATTATCATAATCAGTTATCACTGAGAATTACAGAAATATAGATGGAATAAAATTAACCTATTTTATACTATTTTATTCTTCATGTTGAAAAAATAATCTATACTTTATATCTCTTTTATTTGTCTATATTTTGTTTATCTATTTTGTTTATTTGTCTATATCTAGGATTCTTCAACCAAATATGGAACTACATATGTATCTACTTTTTTTTAGTTTATAAACAGTCTTTTTTTTGTCTTAAATCGAGGTGTGATTGACTTAAAACATTGCATTTTATTAGCTTTAGGGCATATCTAGTGATTTAATATTTGTATATACTATCAGATGATCAGCACAATAAATTTAGCTAGTATGTCACCATATTTAGTTGAAAACTTTTGTTTGTTCATGATGAAAATTTTAAAAATCTGCTTGCTTAGCAACGTTCAAATATGCAATACACTATTACTAACTATAATTACCTTGATATACATTATATACCATGATTTATTTATCACTGGACGGTTGTGCCTTTTTACCCCTTTAGAGTAAGTGAATTAATCAGGCTTTCTACGCTGTTAGCCTTTGTGGCTATCATTAATTTGATCGTGATAATATAGAAGGTGCTTGAGAACATGGGAATGGGGTGTGCATACCTGAGTATGGACACATGGACTATGGGTGTGTGCGCATGTGCAAGTGTGAACAGCTGAGCCTAGAGACCAGAGATATAAGGGAGGATGGCTATGAGAGGACGAGCTGTGTGACTACAGAGAGGCAAGGCTACAAGAGAACACTAAAGAGAGCTCAGAGAAAGAGTAAGATTTGTAGGGGTCTGGGAGGCTGCCCCTTGCCTTGCTAGTACTAGAACCCTCTTCACATATTTTGCCACCACCCCATAAACATTTTTTTTTAAGATTTATTTTATACAAGAACCAGGGTACAGGCCAGATGCACGGGAGGGTAAGAGGATTCACCAAAGACAAAGCGGGGAACAGAACAGGCAGACTGACAAAATACACCGCTGAGGGGAGCAGCGGGCCAGACAGGAGAGGTCTGCTGCGCCATGTGGGATTCTCCCCAACCGGCTGAGATAGAACCGGCGCTGCTGAGGCTGTGGACAGCTTCACAACACTGCGCTCAACTGCCTGCACCACCAGGGATGCCCCCGCTAAACATTTTAAGTCTCCTTTTTGGTAAAAACTGATCAACCATCCAACATACTATCCCCTTTTTTCTGCTGTGCAACCTCTAACTAATGCACCTATTGAGTGCAAACTAATGGTGCCCTACCACCAAAATGTTGCTTCATCCTACCTTGATAAAGTTTTCTGAAATTCCAGTTTTATCTAGTCTCCACCCTATAAAAATCATTAACTTCCTATTTTAAATTCAGTGTTTTACTCCTTCATGTAGTTAATGTCTTTGTTTCATTGAGACTCCTTACTCTCTGAAGGAATTTGTATTTGCACTTGCCCAAAAAGTTCTTCCCCACCCCCCAGGTCAAACTTCTCATCATTTGGATGTGATTCTGTCACTGGACAAGGGGTCCACTGTGGCTCTTGAAAACCTCTAGTCAGGAATAAAAAGGACTCCAGGCATCAATGTGGAATTGTAGTGTCAGCAGGAAGGGCACAGGGCAGGATCTCTATGATCCGAGCCAGTGGGTGAAGGAGGAATCCTGGAGCCCTTGGTGACTTTTTCAGGGTTTTATTGGGATTTTACCAGGTACATGGCAGGCAGGGGTGCCAGGGAACCGGGGGCCAGGAGGCTGGCAGGCTTCCAAGCCTCCAGCAAGTCTTCATTTTTTTACTCTCTGGCGTTCTCTCGTGGCCTCTTCTCCACTGGTTCTGTTTCGCTCTCTTGCTTGTTCTCCTGATTCTGTTCCACTCTTCTGGCATCCCAAGATGCCGCCCTTATAAGCCCAGTTTTTCAGCCCAGGTGTACCCACCTACACATGCCCACATCCTACTCCAGGTTCCTGCCATCAGGCATGCATTCAGGACCGTGGGGATCCATCACCAGTCCTAGTAGTGGGAGGGCAAAAAGCCTGACAATCATTTACCCTTCAGGAATGCAAGGAATCAATATTTGTTGATTGGGAGGATAAGAGATCTCCAAGATATCTAGGGATAACTCCTTTTACCAGGGTGGCTCCCCAAACAAAAAACGAGAATATATGGTGTTATGGGTGTCAGCTCCTATGTGAGTTACTGTGATTTAAACAATCAAAACTTTCACTTCCTTCTTTCTCAGCCACTGGGTACCAGATGAGCTGGAAAGAGAGCTGTGTGTATGGGTTAGAGGTGCACATAATTATGTTTTGTCAGCAGCAGCAAATTGATTGTCTTTTATCAGCAGCCTGAGACAGACTACATTTTTCAGGGGGTTGTAAGTTATTTTGACATTTGACTTATTTCCCCATTTGGGGGTAGAGGAAGGTACAAAAAAATTTTTTTAAATGTGATCAAAGGACTTGCATCCAGGTACTTTAAATTTTTGCAAAAAAAAAATAAGATTGCTGAACAAGG
Source organism: Talpa occidentalis (assembly GCF_014898055.3). Taxonomy (NCBI): domain Eukaryota; kingdom Metazoa; phylum Chordata; class Mammalia; order Eulipotyphla; family Talpidae; genus Talpa; species Talpa occidentalis. The sequence goes on from NW_023604295.1 coordinate 23,527,589, forward strand.
TCTAATGTTTGATTATTATTTTGGTTATTTATCAGCTAAATCCTGGACCCATCTGTAATGGCAGGAAGACACAGGGCAGGATCTCTATGACCCTATGCAGATGAGTAGAAGAGAGTCATGGAGCATTAGTGGCTTTTTTCAAGCTTTTATTGGATTTACCAGGTGCAGGGCAGGTAGGGGTGCCGGGGGGCCTGGAGGCTGGCAATCCTTCCAGCCCCCAGTGAACCTTCACTCTTTCTGGGCTCTCTGACATTCTCCTGTGGTCTCGTTCAATCTCTTTTTTCTTGCTCGTTCTCCTCTCTGGCTTGTTCCATTCTATGCCACCACCCTTATAAACCCCATCTCAGCCCACGTGAATCCCACCTACGTATGCTCACACCCTATTCCCGAGGCCCGCCATCAGGCATGCATTCAAGACTGCAGGATTCCATCATCAATCCTAATGGCAGGAAGGCAGAAAAGGCTGACAATTATTTACCCTACACCATCCTATCTCAATCTATTTAATAATGCTTCCCTTGACATTGTTGTTAAAATTATTCCTCATCACCCTCTACTATATTACCCTTTCTTTGTTCTCTTAGGATATAGCATAACCAAGTGTTTTCTGAACTGCTAATGTCTTCGTTCAATTTTTCATTGTTAAACTCTCAGCAAGAAAATAAAGCACTGTAAGAAGGGATCATTTGTATTACATTTCCCTCATACCTTCAGAAATTAGAATATAAACTGATGCTTATTGGAAATTGAAATAATTATCATTTTTTCCCATCTTGGTCATTAAGAGGCTCTTTAAGTTGGCTTCTGAGTCCTTTAGCATAAGCTTAGAAGTCTTTAATGATTTCACTCTTCTGTAGTATGACAAAATCTTTCATATTCATCCTATTAACTAATTCTCCATTATTACATTCATTGAATTTTATATTTCTGTCTCCCCCTTTTATTTTTTACCTACTTCTGTATGTGTTTTAATCATTGTTCTTTGAAGATGTATTTTTAGCTTTTAAAATGCTATTTAATAAAAATGTCTAAAAGGAAGGATACTTTAACTGGAGGTAACATTGGTTTATATTACTGTGTATGACTCAGAGGTACAGGATCACACTTCCTCAGATGTGTGTTACCACACTACTGCCACCACCTGAGCTCTAATAATCCTTCCACATATGGTCTATTGGGCTCCCTCTCCAGTTTGCTCCCTCTTTGTCTTTGGTAACCTCAATTGTGCAGTCATATTTCTAAGATGTTTTGTTTCTTTATATTCCACATATGAAAGAAATCATTCATTGGTATCTGTCTTTCTCTTTCTGACTTATTTTACTTAGCATATTCTCTTCCAGTTCCATCAGGTTATTGCAAGAGACAAGAATTAATCTTTTTTTTTTAAGCTGAATAGCATTCCATTGTGTATATCACATTTTTTTAAAGATTTGTTTATTTATGCATACAAGAGCTGGGATACTGGCCAGAGATGTGGGGGTGAGGGGAGTCACCAGAGACAGAATGGGGAACAGAACAGGCAGACTGACTGAAACACACTGCTGAGAGGAGCAGTGGGCGAGACAGGAGAGGTCTGCTGCACCATGTGGGTTTCTCCGTGGCCGGCCAGGGATCGAACTCGTGATGCAGAGGCTGCAGATTGCTTCATAGTGCAGTGCTTAACCTCTTGCACCACCAGGGAGGCCCATATCACATCTTTATTCTCTCATCTGTCATTGGGCATTTGGTTTGTTTCCATGACTTAGCTGTTTAAATGGTGCTGAAAAGAACATTCATGTGTTGCCTTTGAATTAGTGTTTTGTATTCTTCCAGTAAATTCCAATGAATGAAACTGCTGGATCATATGGTAGATCTATTTTTAGTATTTTAAGAACCTCCATACTGTTTTCCATAGGATCTAGACCAGTCTGCATTCCCATTAACTGTATAAAAGTGTTCCTTTTTATCCACACCCCTGCCAACACTTGTTTCTGAATTTTTTGATAAGAACAATTTTCATAGGTGTGAGATATTATCTACTTATGGTTTGATCTGTATTTTCTTGATGACCAGTAATGATGAGTATTTTGTTTTGTACCTGTTTCCCATTGGTCAGTCTTCTTTGGAGAAGTGTCTGTGTAACTCTTCTATCCAGTTTTTGATTGAGATTTTTGAATTTCTTTCTGTTGTGTTGTAAGTATTCTTTTTAGAGCTTAGATATTAGTTTCTTATTAGATGTATGATGTGCAAATTTTTCTTTCATTTGATAGGGTGTCTTTTCATTTTAATGATAGTATTTGTCATAGAGCAGAAGTTTTGTAGTTTATGTGATCCAATTTGTTTATTTTTCCTTGCTATTTGAGTCAAATCCCTAAGGACATTCCTGAGGTCAGTGTTGCCTATATTTTCTCTTATGTGTTCTATGATTTCAGGTTTTACATCTAAGTCCTTAATCCACTTTGAGTTAATTTTTATAATATGGCGGGAGATAGTGGTCTAGTTTCTTTTAAAAAGGGCTGTTAATTTTTCCCACATCATTTGTTGAAGAGATGAGATTTGATAATGTTATTTTTAAAATATTAGCCAAACAATGTTAATAAGCATGTATATATTGTCTAAAAGACTATTTGTTAAATTTGGGGAAACAAATAGATTTTCCTTTGCACAGACTGTGTTTTCTTAATCTAGTATGCAATCTTGTTCTAAACTTTTTTTTTAATATTGACTTTGGAGACTACAAACTTATAAATGTAAATGTAATCCTGGCAGAACTATGCTTCACTTTGATTAAATTTCTGTTACAATAGCTTAACAATTGTATCACCCTTTAGACTATATGTGCAGTTAAATTAGATTGTAAAGCATTTGAAAATTTTTAAAATATTACTCTATGGGCCTCCCCGGTGGCGCAGCGGTTGAGCGCTGGGTTGCGAAGCTGCCTGCAGCATCTGCAGCACCGGTTTGATCCCCGGCTGCTTCCTGGCCACCAGGGAGGATCCCACATGGCGCGCAGACCTCTTCTGAGCCAGCTGCTCCCCTCAGCAGTGTACTTTGTTCCTTCTGCCTGTTCTGCTCCCCGCTCTGTCTCTGGTGAATTCTCTCACCATCCCGTGCTTCTGACTGTACCCAGTGCTTGCATAAATCAATCAATCAATCAATCAATCAATCTTTAAAAAAATATTACTCTATGCCAAGGCAAGTGACTACTCTGGCACATCCTTATTATTTTTACTATGAACACACAGTACTATGCCACTAAGCATTGCATTTAGTATTTCATTATAAAATAAAAGCACCCTTTTTGTTTTATCCTTTATACCAAAACAAACAAACAAAAAAACCCAGAATAATGCATTGTGTGTTTCACGCTTAATGCTAAATTCAGTTGTTACTTACTAGGTTAGTAGCACTAGCTAGTATCCCTAGTGGAAGTGGCTGGAAGTCTATTTTAACTGATTAGTATTTATGCTCTAGTTATTTTTTTAAGATTTATTTATTTATGCGTACAAGAACTGGGGTACAGGCCAGAGGTGTGACTCCAGAGGAGTCACCAGAGACAGAGTGGGGAACAGAATAGGCAGACTGACTGAAAACACACTTGAAGGGAGCAGTGGACAAGACAGGAGAGGTCTGCTGAGCCATGTTTGTAGCTCCCTGGCTGGCTGGGGGATGGAATTCATGCTGCAGAGGGTGCGGATAGCTTCATAGTGCTGTGCTTAAGCCCTTGTGCCACCAGGGAGGTCTCCTTATGCTCTATTTATTGTATATTTTAAATAACTATTATTCATTTAAATTATAAATGGTCATTAAATATTAAATATTTTAACAAGTCCCCTGCTTATGTTAACCCATATATAGTTGGTCTTGGTTAAGTAGAATCATTTTAAGAGGAATTTGAAAATGTGATCATTGATTGGTGGTGTTTGCCACAGGGTGGGAGGAGGGAGTACTGATTTCATGCCTCAGTATATTACGGTTTTCATGATAATGTCCATAGAAAGCTTTTGGGAAAAATTAAAAATGAAGTACTAATGAAATTCTAACAATCTCTGAATTCTGAACTCTCCATAAATATTACTATATCCATGCTTTTATAAAGGAAAAACAGTAAACATTGGAGATCATTTTGATTTTATAAGATATTTTTAAAGAGATAAGCCCTTTAATTTAAAGAGGATTCAAAAACTAGATTACATGAGAGAGTAAATTTCTAAAGCAAAACTTGTATTTAGGTGAATAGTATTTCTGATAATACTGTATTTTGTCAGTATGAGAACTGCTTCGGTTTACCATTTATGAGTTTGAGTAGAAAATTGCTGTTTTAGTCAAAACAGGCTTTTCAAATAGTGTGTACATTCAGAATTTGTCTTAGAGAACTAGGAGGATTCAAAGTGATTAAATGGCTAAAAATGTGAATTCTAAAAAAATTCAAAGGCTATATCATTTCATAAGTTTGAATAATTTTGGTAACTCAGGATAGAGGAAAAGCAGGCACTGGATCACTCCTCCCATGGCACCCCAGACACCTCGAGGATGACCCCCACAGACACTTCTCTCATATACTTACTTTCCACGATTGTTCTCTTTATGTATGAAAAATTATCAGGAAATGATAATTCTGCTCATTTCTTTTAGTTATTCCCTGCCATTGCTTTTGCTGGAGGTAGTTTACCCGTTTTTAAACAGAACAATAGTACCATTGACTTAATAAAATGTTACATTTAATGGTTTGATCGTTATTTTTCGGGTTATGGTTGCTCTAATCACATATTTTCCCATAGATAGAAAATAAATGTATATTAATGTTTATTTTTTATTATTAAAGTGTGCCTATCTTCCTCTCAACTGTTGCTATATGGCCACTACTTTATGTTGTCATCCTAATATTTTTTTTAACAATATAAAATACATTTTTTCTGTTTCAATTACTATAGTTTTAATCCTTTGTTCTTAGTTCAAAATTATTGAATTTGAATAAAATTTAATGGTAGTTTTTTTTAAAAGATTTATTTATTTATTTTATACAAGAACCAGGGTACAGGCCAGATGTGTGGGAGGGTGAGAGGATTCACCAGAGACAAGAGCGGGGAACAGAACAGGCAGACTGATGAAATAGACTGCAGAGGGGAGCAGCGGGCGAGACAGGACAGGTCTGCTGTGCCATTTGGGACCCTCGCCGGCTGGCCGGGATCGAACCCGTGCTGCAGAGGCTGCTGACAGCCTCACAGCATGGCGCTCAACTGCCTGAGCCATCAGGGGAGGCCCAGGTTTTTTTTTTTTTTTAAATAGGACTAAGTTTGACTTCACTCTGTATTTCTCAGTTATTCTCTTATGCCTCAGGAAAATTCTCAATGGAAAAATTGTGATGCACATGGAGTGAATATTCAAAAGTACCTAGATTCCTGCTCATTTGACATTTCCCATTGGGAATGTCAGATGTGTCTTAATCCTTGGCATTTAGACTTAATTTAAACATTATACTTTAGTTGGTTGAGTGGACGATTTTCTAGTATGACAGAATGAGCACAATAAGAAAAGGGTCATTGTAGAAACAAGAATGTGTGGAAAGAAATGGCTTGACATTTTATCATATCATTGTATATTGATTTGTGTCTCAGAAAAAATTCAATGTGCTTTCTTGCAGCTGTGATTTTCAGTTTGCCTGCAGGTAAATAGGACTTTCAGAATGGACCTGGTTCATAGGCATTCTTTGAAGACAGTAGATACATTTTTATTATCACCTGTCAAACCACCAGAACATTGAAACTTCCTTAATTATTGATTTTTTTGTACATAGGCTGCACATGCATAAGCCAAAATAAATTGATATAATGATGCCTGTGTTATAGAATATTTTTCTGAAAAAAATCTTACATGTCACAATGCTTAATCTATTGACATGTGGGTTTTATAGAAGATGGGCTGAAAAGCTTGTTATCTGAAATTGCCATTGTTGACGCAAGCTATTGTTATTTTTCAATAATGTGAATTCTTTTTACAGAATTGATATTTCTATAACTGTCATAACTTTCTGGTACACACACAAAGAAAAAGTCACTATCTGGCCTATGCCCTCTCAAATCAGTAAGGTATTTTCTTTCAACCTTACTAAATATAAAAAAAAAATTAATATTTCCAATTGATTATTAGTCCTGTTTTAATATGCTGTCAGTGAATCACAAATGATTAGTAGGTAGTTTACAAATTTTAATAAAAATGTGAATTATTTCATTTTTGCAATGTGATCATTAGTATAAGATTGTTTATTTAATCAGAGTTTTAAAAGAAAGATTAATAGTTACTTATATTCTAATGGTATCAGCAAACTCAAAGATTGTATTAATGAGACACTGGTAATCACATTTTACTAGGAACAAAGTTAAAATAAAAAAAAAAAATCACCTGATAGAGGGTTATAAACAATTAGGTTTGCTTGGAAAAACCAATTAAAAACACAGCTTATGTTTATACAGATACTGTATAAATTGCAGTCATTTTGACTCAAGACCAATAAACTAAAATATATGTGTGTATATGTGTGTATATATACACACATGCCATACACACATGATACCAGATACCGAATGACATGGCCTTTCTCTATACCAGCAGACAAATATATGTGTAAAAAGGCAGGACCAATAAAGCACTAAGGATTTAAAAACAGAAACATTACTCTGGGATTCAAAGACTAGAAGGCCATATATAATTGGGAAAAGGGAAATGCAGTTCATCAGGTAGGTAATTTGATAAGGGCTTTAATGTATTAGCAAGTGTTTTACAGATGCAGATGAATGTAATATCTGAGGAAATATTTTATCCCAGCAATTTTTCTGATAACAAATTCACTGACCTCTTGCTGGTATTCACATATTCTTCTAAAAACAAAATTCTTTATTCAACTGAGTCTTTAATGGAATGCCTTAGTATAAAACTCTTTTAAGTATATTGAGAAGGATAGGAAGCTACAGTGTGGGATTCTCCATCTCCATTCCTTGAGTATTTTCCATGATTTCTCTTGCATTTTGTCTTATAATAAAAATTTATCAATAGGAAACATACCAACTATTATTTTAATAATAGAAATCATTACATAATTAAATAGAATTCATTTGACTGTTAGGATTTATGCTTAATAGAACCTGCAGTGCAGTATTTTTTTGTTTGTTTTGTTTTGGTTTTTGTACTTTATTTATTTATTTTTTAATTTAATATTTTTTATTTTATATATTTTACATCATTTTTCATTTTTGCACAATGTATACATTTTCATCTTGGTTATATTCCCCAAATAATTCCTACCTCCCTTATTTTGACCCTATTCCCTTCTCCCCCCCACCTTGTAGTGTGTCTCTGGTTTATAGTTGCTTGTTGGGTTTGATTTTTACTTTATTATGGTTAGTCTTTTTCCTGGTCCTTTATAAGGAGAAAAAAGGGACAGCTGATTCAGAGGATTTCTAGGTGCCCTCCAGAAAGGAATGCAATTCTCATATTAATTAAAAGAACTTTTAAAAATGAAAAATATGGTGTAGAACATAAGAACACTATAGGGGGTGGTAGGAGATGTGACAGAAATAGCAGTTTGGGAACATATCCCAGTCTTTGAATGTCAATCTGGTGTATATGGTTGTATAGATTGTATTCCTTGCAATCCAAGGGATTGTCAGTCACAACTGGTTAAATGCAGAACTTGAATAGCTGTGATGATGGACTTTGTAAATTTACATAGTCTTTTAGTTGTCCTCAAGTCTATGAATGCTATGATTGTATTGTAGTTGAAACTTAAGAAAATTAATCTTGCAATATTTTATATAATGACTCACATTTCAGAAAAATGAATGTAGAACATTCAAATCCAGTTGTCTATTAAAGGCTTGAACTGCTTTTAAATCTATTCTGAAGGAAGATGGCAAAATGAAAATGAATTTAACTTCTTGAGTGACCATAATAATTGTATCCAAATAGGAACAGAATGTGAGTGTTTGTAGTGATTGAGATGTAGACAAAAATATGTTTTCCTTTGATTTCAAATCATTATAAATGATTCTGCTATTTTATTTTATTTTTTAAAAGTTTATTTATTCATACAAGTGCTGGGGTACAGGCCAGAAATGTCGGGGGGAGAGGATTCACCAGTGACAGAGTGGGGAACAGAACAGGCAAATTGACAGAAGTACACTGCAGAAGGGAGTAGCGGGAGAGTCAGGAGAGGTCTGTTGCACCATGTGGGTAGCTCCCTGGCTGGCCGGGGATCAAACTCGTGCTGCAGAGGCTGTGGATTGCTTCAAGTGCAGTGCTTAACCACTTGCGCCACCAGGGAGGCCCTATTCTGCCATTTTAAATGAACAATTCATCATTTTATTTTTCTTTGACTTTTCTTATCTTTAGGCTGAAGTCATTGATGTGAGCTATGGAAATGCAGAGGATTTAAAAAGGATTAAAAAAATGAAAAATACAAAGAATCAGATTGCATTCCTGAAATTAGGAAAATTGCCACTACTTTATAAGGTTGGTCCAATGACTGTTTTTTCTGGGGTGGGGTGAATTGAATATTTTGTTTTGTTAGAATTATAAGTCTCTGTGAGTGTGGAGAGAGTGTGTGTGGGGTGGGGGGGTGGGAAGAGAGGAAGGGAGGGAGGGAGGGGAGAGGAAGGGAAAGGGGAGAGAAAAACAGAGCCACAGAGAAGTGGAGAATGTCAGAGGAAGATGGTTTTCCCAAAATAGAGCATTTTATTTTTTTTAAGGTTTATTTTTATTTATAAAAGAGCTGGGGTACAGGCCAGAGTTGTGGGAGGGTGAGAGACAGAGCAGAACAGGCAGACTGACTGAAACACACTGCTGAGGGGAGCAGCGGGAGAGAGGTCTGCTGCGCCATGTGTGTTGCTCCCTGCCTGGCCAGGGATCTAACTTGTGCTGCAGAGGCTGTGGCCAGCTTCACAGTGCTGCGCCACCAGGGAGGCCCCAAAATAGAACATTTTAAATGAATGTCTTTAAGAAAAACAAATTGATACTTTCATTATTTAATATCAGAGGTAACTAGGAATTGGTGAATTTGTGGGGTCTTTGTAAAATTGGCACACTCTTCATAATAATACGTACTTGGAGTGTTAAGAAATGAATGCCACATTGTCCTCTTCTTATCACATAAGTGAAAATTCTAATCTATTATTAAAACTGGCTAACTACCATATATTTTATGTTAGAATATTATCTATCTGATTTACACTCTTCAGTGATTGATTTTGTTAACTGTATAACTTCACAGCTACTGATTGTGCTCAGGAATTTAATTAAAATATAATATGCTAAGGAGAAGCAGAATTTTGATTTATTTTATTTAAATAGAAGTTTATTAACACTCAACCACTAGATGCATTTACATAATTAAAGCAGCTCAATCTAAGTATCTCATAATGAGCCACCACAATCGACAGCCAGTGCTACTCATTTTTACTTCATTTTCTTTTACTGTTAAAATAGAATGGTCAGTGTAGTCACATCACTGTAATTCTCTGCTTCTGGAGATATAATGAATTTTCCCTCACACAGCCCTAAATGAGCTTTGCTAATTTCCAATTCCAAAAATGTTTCCAGAAATCTTTGCACACTCTATAAGGAGACAACAGAACAACATTTGCCTGTTTTTTTTTTTTGTAATCACCTTTCAAGTATACTTTACTTAAATTATTCTCATAGTAGATAACTGGTCATAATCTTAAGACAGCCTTGAATAAGGAATGCACAGTAATATTAATTTTGGGCAGGATAATTTGTCAATATGTATTAATTGGCTTTGAATAATCACATTTTGATCCAATAAATTCAGTTCAGATAATGTATTTTAATGGGAAAATAAGTCAAAGATGATAATAAGCATGATGACAACCAATGATGTCACAAAATACTCAAAACAGTGTATATGCCCCTGTTTAGTATTAAAAATTGTGCTACAGTTATATAGCTGAATATGTACAACAATGATTTGAAGAGGAGTATTTAATATTGTAAAAATCCTCTGAAGTCAAATTTATAATTATTATATAATAGTGACATTATTGTTACTTCCAAAAGAAATATTGTTAATACGGGCAAGGATTTTTCTAAACATATGTATATATTAATAAATTAATATTCACAGTAACCACATTGCTGAGAACGTTTATTACTTTTAATTTATAGGTGAGGTAAAGAAGGCAAAAAAAGCTTAAGCCACTCTTCAGTATTTAGACCCATGCCATCTCATCTCAAATCCTGAGTCTACATAAACGTGTATATGTGCATGTATGTGTTTAGCTAGAGTAGACTGGTAGGTATATAAATAATTATTCAAAGTGTTAACGTGGAGTTTGGCAGAGGCTCTAAGGTTAAAATGAATGGATATCTCAAAGTGAGCTCCACCCAACAGGAATATGTAAAAGGGAATAATTAGAAACATGTTAAGCTATAAAACCCCTCTCTCACATCTAAATATAAAATATTTAGAAATTGGAGGAGAGGATTTTATGAATAATAATTTGAGATAAGTATATTTTACGTTCCACTGCAAGTCTGGTAACTGGGACTTTATTGGAGCAACAAGGGATTAATATATGTCCTGTGCAGTTGTAAGGGGTTTAGTAGCTTGCTCTGACTTTAAATGAGAAACCTAAAGGTAAGAAATGGATTTGCTGAGCATTTAACAAACAAACACAAAAATGATGTCTGTATTGGGGTTGTCCTGTGTACACACAGCTGATAGAAAAAAAATGCACATATTTCCCATGGACTATAAATGGACACACATAACAGAAAGATGTTTGGTTCACTACCACATGAGAATTACCTCTTGGAATGGTGAGCTAAGGACCAGCCAGATTAGAGTATCTTTGTCCATGTCATGGAAACTACAGGGTGATCATTCTTGCATCAACAAAGTGTCTGCCGAATTCAAAGGTAGCTAAAATATCTGAATACCAGATGTCTACTTTCTAAGACATTTATAATCTTAAACAAAGATTAAATATTTTATTTTGAAAAAAATAAAAGACACTACTGAACGGGAGAAAATATCATTCATCTATTAAGGGGCTAATATCCAAGATCTATAAAAAACTCCTACAACTCAACAACAAAAAATACTAATCAAAAATTGAGTAGAAGAGCTACATAGGCACTTCTCCAAAGAACACAGACATATGGTCAACAGGTGGAAGAAAAAATTCTTCAGCTTCACTTATCAGGGGAATGCAAATAAAAGCCACAGTGTGAGAGCAACTCACATTTGTGAAAATGGCCAACATCAAAAAGACCAGAAATAAGTGGTGGTGCACACGTGGACCATATACTGTTGGTGAGAATATAGACTGGTCCAATTCCTATGGAAAACAATACTAAAGTTCTCAAAATATTAAACATAGATCAACCATGTGATCCAGCAGTTCCATTCCTAAGTATCTACTGGAAGTATACAAAGAGTAATTCAAAGGGCTATGTCCACTAATATGTTCATTGCAGAATTATTTACAATAACCAAGTTATGGAAAACAAACTAAGTGCCCAATGACAGATGAGTGAATAAAGAAGATGTGGCACATATAATGAATAGAATACTACTCTGCTATAAAATAAACAACTGCAAACACTTTTGTCATTTGTGACAGCATGGATGGAACTAGAAGGGGTTAGGTGGGTTATGGTAACAAAGTAAGTCAGAAAGAGAAAGACAAGTACCAGATGATTTCACTCCTCTATGGTATATGAAGAAACAAAATAAAGGGACAAACAAAAGTAAACCAAATAAACCCTAGAGATCTGACTGCAAAATTGAGGCTGGTGGGTATGATGGGGTAACATACAGCTAAAGAGGTGTGAACATATTCCTCTAAATCATATAACCTATTTTATTTTATTTTTTTTAATTTTATTTTTATATTTCCCATACAATTGCAACCCCCCCATTCTGACACCAATCCCTCCCCTCCCGCCCCCCACCCCCAAAAAGTATCTCTGGTTCATAGTTTTTTGTTGATTTTGATTTTCACTTTCTTATAGTTATTCATTTTCCTGGTCCCTTATTTAAGTTTTCTAGTAAATCATATAACCTATTTTAAACTAATGTTGCCTCAATAAAAATTATACAATTAAAATAGAGATATAAAATAATTTAAAAATAATATGAATTTTTAAATCAAGTGTAGGTTTTTTTTTTTTTCAAAGAGGTCCCAGTTTTGTTACATTCCTTTAGTTCTCTCTCTCTCTTTTTTTTTTTAAGATTTATTCATTTATTTATTCAAGCACTGGGTACAGTCAGAAGCACAGGAGGGTGAGAGAATTCACCAGAGCCAGAGCGGGGTACAGAACTGGCAGACTGACGAAATACACTGCTGAGGGGATCGAACTGGTGCTGCAGAGGCTGTGGGCAGCTTTGCAGCCCAGCCCCAGCCCTCGACTGCTGTGCCACCACGGGAGGCCCTCAAGTGTAGGTTTTGATCTAGACATGATATTCACTTATTTATTATTGTGAACACATGTTGATTATGGAATTTTTTATTGCCAATGAACAGAAGTATTTATCTAAGTGTTCAAGAAAGAATGTTCATTTCTAGATATATTTTAAAGGACAACAATATATTTAAAACAATAGATTTAAAACAATAGATTTAAAAACAATAGATTTAAAAGGGCAACAAGGTAATACTGTTTTGGGTCCACTCCATGAAATCCACTTGCTTGACCCATCAGAGACACATATGACTAAAGTTCTCTTGTGGTAGGGGGTCACTTATATCAATTGGATAGATGGCCCATGGATAATTTCTACTTCTTTATATTTTCCTGAATTTCTAAATATTCTATAACGACTGCATGTATGTTTAGTAAGCGGAAATAAAAACCTTTAAAAATCCGGTTCTAAGGGGTCTCCCTGGTGGTGCAAGAGTTAAAGACACAGTGCTATCAAGCTATTGCCAGCCACTGTGGCCTGAGATCCATCCCCAGCCAGGGAGCTACCCACATGGCATGGCAGACCTCTCTTATCTTGCCAGTTGCTCCCCTCAGCAGTGTATCTAAGTAGCTATGCCTGTTATGCTACCCACTTTATTTCTGGTGAATCCTCTTACCCCACTATACCTCTAGTCTATACCCCAGTTCTTGTATATAAATAAATAAATCTTAAAAAAAAATCAGGTTAAGATAACCATTTAAATATGTTTTCTAACAGAGGTTATAGGTCAAGTACCTAAGTTTCTTACCAGTAGGTAAGTAAGTCAAAGCAATTTTGTATTTGACTACTCATGAAAATATATTTTTAAACACTTTGGCCATATCTACAAAGTAGTAAATTAATGATTTATCTAGAATTGATCGCACTATTAAGAGCTTGGTTTAGTTGCCTTTATATATATCTATATCTTTATCTATAGATATAGATATAGATATAGTTCTAGGAATATATTTAAGAAAGAGTTCAAGAAGAATTCAGCAGAAAGCTTTGTCACAAATATGGCATTAACTTCTAAGTAGAAGAGACAGGGAATCCTTTCTTTAACCATTAAATTCTACTCTACCCAACTCTGTTTTCTGTGCATTGTGCCAAAGATTTGAGAGAATCATTGATACTCTATTAATACATACTCATAGGGTAAAACTAAAGGAAGCATGGATTAGACAAGTCTACATTGTATATCTGAACTTGCCTCACCTGTCCATCAAACACATTCAGGGAATTCCAAAGTAGGGTAAGACAGTGACATGGATGGGTTGAATCAGCCAGAGGACCAATTGACTTCTATGGGAATTACCACCATTATTCATGATTCTAAATGAGCATCTGGACAGGAAGCTTGAAAAGTTAATCTTATATTAGCTGAACAGTAGTTACTAAATCATATTTTAAAAATGGATTTGGGAAGGAATCTCTCTATCTGAGATTGGAAGTACAAAGGGGAAACATAATTTTGATATTACATTATCTCCTAAAATGAGTAGAAAAACAATCTGCAGTAAATGAAGGAATCAAATTAGTTTTATTATAAATACTATGAACATTTCTGATTTAGTCTCCAGGAAGGGATTAATGAAAAATCCCCATATTGTTTAGCACAGTCTGAGAAAAGCAGATGGCTTTTTGATACATACTTTGACATCCACACATTATTGTTGCAGACAAGAGCCAACCAAATTCTCTAGAGCTGGCTTAGTGTTACTTAAAACTTGAAGGAAAGACTGTTAGGTTCATTTTAACTTTGAATATGTAGGGTTTATTATATAGGAAGGTTTTTTTTTTTTTAAGCTTAAGGTAAAATATCCTTTTATATGTCGTAATGGATTCATTTAGATTTCACTGTAACAATCTGAGACATAGGAAAACAAATCCAAGACCTCAAAAATTCCCAAATTAATGAGACAACTCTAAGTTTGACATTCATTATATAAAATGCAGTAAGAGCATTTACCTTTGTATTTGGAGTCATTTTCAGGAAAAAAAAAATGCTAAAAGGATCACTATGTGTTCATGACAATAGGAAATCAAGTAAATCCCACACTGAAATGTGGAGCAGGACCAATGTTTAGGTACACACCACATATCAGCCAGACATATTGTAGGAGTCAAATTTGTATGCAGCAAAATTACAAGTAATTAGATATCTTGATGTCTTTTGTGCATAGCAACCTTTCACATAAAATTCACAGATGCTGTTGCTATTTTTTTATAAATGAAATAACACACAACATATTCCTAGTACTCTTATATTATAAATTATCAGCAAATATTAACTTGCTTTTTCCAATCCATACTCAACAAATGGACAGTTAAAAAATTAATAAGAAATCCTCTACTGTACATGGTAAAGGTTATGTATTAATATTACATTATATATTTATATATTTGATAAAGCTGTTTTATATCATTGTGTCTGTTTTAAAGGTTATAAATTCAAATTTGTACAAATAAATGTTTCACACCATACACACCACCTAAAACCCTATAATGCTCCACTATGTTTATTGGGTCCCTTCCCTCCTTACTCCAACCCAGCCACACTTCCCTTCTGGTTGCTTCAGTTTCGTCATCACATGGCAAGGATTTATTATTGGTTTGGTTTTGTCTGACCCCTTGTTTTGTTCCTCTATAATCCACATATAAGTGAAAGCAATCATTTGTTTTTCTCCTTCTGTCTTATTTTGCTTACCATTAGCCTCTCCAGTTCTATCCATTAAAATGTATTTTGAAAACAAATTCACATGAATCATATAGGTGTTTTAATATGTGCTGAACTATGTTTAACAATTAACTATGTTTAACAATTTAACTATGTTTAACATTTACATGATATTCTATGGATATTTCAAATGAACAAAATGTTTATTTTAGTGTCATCATGTGATATTTTAAGTTTGATTCCTGTAGAGTAAGGAAAACTTGCTTTTTCTATAAGGCAATTTTTTAAAGCATTTTATGAACAAAAATAAAAGTGAATACTACTTGATACTTAAAAAATGCATGTTTGTTCTCTGAATTACTTAATGGGTCACTTCATACCCTGTTCTCAAAATTAATTGCAAAAGACCAGTGTTCCATAGTTTGTAATTATAAAACTCCAGAGTGTCTCTGCTAGTCATGGAAATTAGGGTCAGAACTAGAACACAAAAATCAGAAAATAATGGTTTAATGGCTGACTTTGGTTATTTTTGTAAATGATTAGACCAAATACAACCATATCTACAAAAGCAGAAATACAGCTTCAATCATAAGTTATGATGAAAAGACTTTAAATAGTGTCATTATTCTGCTATTTAGCACAGATTTTAAGAAAATGAATTTCGAGCAGAATAATTGAATGTTTCACATCCTATTGCTGATACTGTTTTTTATGACTTAAAGCCAAGAGTGTGTTTATCACTTTTCAGTCTTCATGAATCCCATAATTTGGAAGTAATACTTGTATTTACCTACATAATAATATAGTTTAATTGTAGTTATTGATCATTCAAATATTATGATATAATAAGTGACAGCTTGTATCAGAAGTATTGATTTTTTGCATGTATCTTATTCAATATTGTTAGCATACATAAATTCCATTCCATCATAATAGGTTGGTATCATCAGTAAAGGTACAGGATATTTTATTTCTCCTGTTATCTATCATAAGAAAAGCAAAAAAAAAAATCAAGACATGAAGTGAGAAAGGGAGAGAGATAGAGAGGAGAAAGGAAAGGAAAAATAATGGCAAACAGCAATTAATGCCTTCTAGTTTCAATCCCTAAAATTATCCATATTTTAAAAGTCTTTTATTTAATATATTATACTCTAAAATCTGAAAGAGTAAACTATAGACGCAATCAACTTTTATGCACTTATTTGGACTCATCAAGATATATAATGTATTTTGTTTTTGCTGAAGTAATGTTAATTTATAATATTGTAAAAGACTCAGAGGCATAGATTCATGCATCTTTATATGTATGTCACCACATTATTCACACAAACATAGTATCAAACTCCTCCTCCTATAGCTCCCCTTCTGTGTATTTTGAATTCGACTCAAACCCTATGAATCTGAATTTTAGGAACTAAAAACTATATTGCATTTACAAAATAGTATAAATTTCCAGCTGAAATTTTAAATTTATTTTGAAAGTTGAGTCATCTTGTACATGTTTAGCTTTGAGAACACCTTGTAATTTACTGCATCACAAAGTTGTAGAAATTAAAGTAAGGCTGTAAGTACTCAATACGGTGTCTGGAACATACTCAATACTCATAGAAAATATGAGCAAATATCTGATTTAATTGCACTTGAACTACTATGTTTTCTCCTTGCATCCCATTTCTATCTGGTCACCATTCTTTGTAGTCAAAAGCTATCACAATTTGCTAAATTACATAATCTTTTTTCTTGAGAAGCTAAGAAAAAGTTTAATTATTTGACTTCAACATCAGGGGAAACAAAAGAAAAAGTAAACAAATAGCACTACATCAAACTAATAAGCTTCTGCACAGTAAAAGAAACTTGCATCAAAATGAAAAGACATCCTATTGAATTGGAGAAGATATTTGTGCATGAATAACCTATCGAGAGAATCATATCCAAAGTATACAAAGAACTCCTAAATGCAAAATAAAATTAAAAAAATAATTAAAACTGGGCAGGATATCGGAATAGTTTTTCAAAAAGAACATGAAAATTGGAAAAGGTGCTCATTGAAAAGATAGTGATTATCACTTAATATTAGAGAAATGCAAACCAAAACAACTGAGCTATCACCTCACACCTGTCAAGATGGCCAATTGTCAAAACACATGAAACAAGTGTTGGAGAACAATTGTATATAAGCGAACCCTTCTATACTGTTGTCGGGTATGTAACATGGTGCAACTATTATGGAAAGCAGTTAAGAGATTCCTCAAAAATGTAGAAATCTAATATGTTCCCATTATCCCACTTGTACTTATCCAAAAAAAAATGTGAAAATACAAATCAGAAGAGATATGTGCACCCCCAAGTTTATTGCAGCATTATTTACAATAGCCAAATGGCAAACAACCTAGTACCCATTTACTGGTAAATGGATAAAGAAGTTGTGTTATAGCTGCATAATGGAATATTCTTCAGTTACTAAAAAAAGTTCCATTTGCAACAATGTGTATGGCCATTGAACTCTTTTCAGGTATCCTGAAATAAATATGCATAAATATCAAAAATAAAATTAATCCATCTCTTTAAGTAAAGGTTCAGTACTTCAGTAAAGGGCTTAAGCTATGTGGAAATGAGTATGATATTGAAGCTCAATTCAAGATTCTTACATTTATGAAATTAGAATATCTTAAAACTCACTCTAAGTTTTTCTTTGTTTCATTCATTTCTCTATTGATATTTTATAAAAGTTGATAGGTATTAAAGAATTTTTTACATAAAATTAAATAAGCCTTTGGCTCTATACTAGCAATGTTTAAGAATAATTCATTTGATGTCTAATTATTAATCACTATATGCTCCTAATTTTTTTCTCCCTTGTTCTTATTCATATTATGTTATAAAAATGGTTGGTAAGCCATCATGTTTAGCAACTGGGTTTTCCTAATCTATTATTGTTTATAAATTATATGGAGACAGAAGTAAGCTTCTTTTGGGAAGAAACATCTCTGAAAAAAAATAACAATATTTGGGGAAAAATTACCTCTCCCAAAAATATATGTAATTAAAATTAAGGCTACACAATGTTGAATCTAGTTTTAATTCAACAGACATCCTGTTTTTATAACAAATTAACCTTTAATAAGCAATAAAACCTTAATGAAGCTACATAAACTTAAAATATTCTCACTTGAACTATAAAAACAATATGTATACAATAAAATATTATTTTTAATATTTATTATTAACATAAGTTAATTCATTATTAACATATAAGTTAATTTATTATCCTCATAAATATTCATTAAGTGCTATTTAGCTGAAGATATATATTTACTGTATTTAGCCAGAAGCTATTGGGGAGGTTTTATAGCCCAATGTATATTGTAGTTAAGAATAAAGCTTTTAAGGATTTAATAATGAATATTTTGGAAAGGAATTTCTATTATTTATGAGATTTATATTTTTAAATTTCATTAAGTTTACATAAATTTTATTTTATATATATTCTCTTCCATTGTATTTTAGATTAGACCTAGTAATCTCATTTAAAATAATGTTTCTTATGAATTTTCTGAATTAATAATAAATACATTACATTATTATTTGACTGATAGTCAACTAATACTAAATTTTAAAACTCTTGCAGTATAATAATTCTAATCACAATAGGGATAATTCCGCATTTTTTACATGCTAAAACAAAAAGCCTATTTATTTTCTATTTATTTTCATTTTATTTTTTCTTTTCCTTTATACTTTTTTATTCCCTACATCAAACTACCTGTGTCCATATCCCATCTGCCTCCCTTCCCTCCCTACTCTTTCTGTATTCCCCATGGAAAACATTATCTTCTTTTTACCATCCAAAATATGTCTTTCATTTTTTGACTGATTTCGCTCAACATAATCTCCTTAAGAACCACCCATTTTGTCTCACATGCTACCATTCATCTTTCTTCATAGCTATGTAACATTTTATTGAATATATTGTCCACAGTTTCTCTATCCATTTCTGTGTTGAAGGGAATTTGGGCTGATTCCATGATTTGGCAGTTGTAAACAGTGCTGCTATATATGGGGTTGTAGATCTTTTTGCACCAGACATGACATTTGGATAAATACCTTCAAAAAATATTGCAGGGTCAAATGGAATTTCCATTTTTATTTTCTTGAGAAATCTCCACAATATTTTCCACAGGGGTTGTACGAGCTTGTATTTTTATTGACAGTGGATGAGAGTTCCTTTTTCAATACAACTTCACCAATATTTGTTAATTTGTTCTTTTTTGTATAGACCATGCTTTTCTCTATAATAAATGATGTTGAACATTTTCTCATATGTGTGTAAGCCATCTGACTGTCTTTAGAGAGGTATCTTTTGAGGTCTTTTGCCTAATTTTTGAGTAATCTGTTATTTTGTTTTTGAATTATGTAAGTATTTTGTAAATTTTGGAGATTAACTCCTTGGGAGATATATAGTATGATTTTTCTCTCAATCTGTAGGTTGCCTTTTTATTTTTGTGATTGTTTCTTTTGAGGTATAAAATCTTTTAAGTTATATGTAGTCCACCTGTTTATTTTCTGTTTTTGTGTTTCTCGTGATTTGTGGGTTGTATTCCCAAATACATTTTTGTGGTCCGTGTCTTGTAGTGTGTGTATCTGCTATACTTAAGTACTTTATGGTTTCTGCCCTTATGTCTATATCTTTAATCCATTTTTAATTTATTTTAATGTATAGTGTTAAATATGGGTCTTGCTTTACCTTTGCACTTTTTTTTTTTTTTTTTTTTTTTAAAGATTTATTTATTTATTTATACAAGCACTGGGTAACAGTCAGAAGCGCGGGAGGGTGAGAGAATTCACCAGAGCCAGAGCAGGGAGCAGAGCAGGCAGAAGGACCGAAGTACACTGCTGAGGGGAGCAGCGGGCGGCAGGAGAGGTCTGCGCACCATGTGGGACCTCCTCCGGTGGCCGGGGAGCAGCCGGGGATCGAACCGGCGCCGCAGAGGCCACAGGCAGCTTCGCAACCCAGCGCTCAACCGCTGCGCCACTGGGGAGGCCCCTACCTTTGCACTTTCAATCAAAACTTCTCTAAGAACAAAAGCCAAGACCAGATGGCCCTGCCAATAAATTGAACCAAACCTATAAAGAACATTTAATACCTAGCCTACTCACATTCTTCAAAAAAATCAAAGTGAGGGAAACTTCCTAATGCATTCTCTGAGGCCAACATTACTTTGATTCACAAACCAAACAAAGATACTACCAAAAAAGAAAATTATATACTAATATCTCTGGTGAACATAGATGTAAAAATCCTAGCAAACTGAATAAGCAACATATAAAGAGAATCATCCATCCAGGGATGCAAAGATGATTCAACATGCATAAAGTAATCAATGTCAGTGATCATTTAAATAGCTGCCAGAAAAGCATTCAACAATGTCCAATATCCATTTATGACAAAAACCTCCCCAAAATAGGAATAAATGGGCCTATATAAATAATATCAAAGCTATATATGACAAACCTATATTCTTGGTGAAAAGCTGAAAGCAATTCTTCTAAGATCAGGAATAAGACAGATATGTCCACTACCACCATTGTTATTCAACATAGGCTTGGAAGTCCTAGATGAACAATTAGATAAGAAAAAAAGACACATCATGAGTCCAAATTGGAAAAGAAGTGAAACTGTCACTATTCACAGATGACATGCTAATATATATACTTAGAGAAACCAAAAGATTCTACAGAAAAACTTCTAGAGATAATAAATGAATATAGTAAGGTGGCAGTATACAGAATAAATATGCAAAAATCATTGGCATTTCTACACATGAATAATGTGTCAATAGAAAGGGAAATAAGGAACAAAATTCCATTTATACCATGCCAAAAAGAATAAAATGCATGGGAATAAATTTAACAAAAGAGATGAAGGACCAGTAAATTAAAACTATTAAAACTCTGTGAAAGGGCATAAAAGAAGACATGAAAGAATAAAAAAGATACCCTGTGTTCATGGGGGGAAGGATAACATCATTAAAATAGCTTTATTACCCAAAGCAATTTACATATTTAAGCAATAGCTATTAAAATAACAATGGTGTTTTAAAAGGAATAGAACAAATGATTATCAAATTTATATGAAGCCACAAAAGGCCCTACATTGCTAAAAGTCTTCAGAGAAAAGAAAAATGGAGGCATCAAACTCCCTGACTTCAAACAATATTACACAGCAACAGAAATCAAACAGTATAGTACTGGAACAAATACAGAAATTCAGATCAAAGGAACGTAATTGAAAGCCCAGTAATAGGGCCTCCAAGGTGGCGCAGCGGTTGAACACTGGGCTGTGAAGATGCCCGCAGCCTCTGCAGCGCCAGTTCAATCCCAGGGCGCCTGCAAGGGTCCCACATGGCGCGACAGACCTCTCCTGCCAGGCCCGCTGCTCCCCTCAGCAGTGTATTTCATCAGTCTGCCTGTTCTGTTCCCTGCTCTGACTCTGGTGAATTCTCTCACCCTCCTGTTCTTCTCACTGTACCCAGTGCTTGTATAAATAAATAAATAAATCTTAAAAAAAAAAAAAAAGGCAAGCCCAGAGATAAATCCATGGAAAGATGGATAGCTAATTTTTGACAAAGGAATTACAGCTATACACTGGAGTAAAAACAGCCTTTTTAATAAATGATTCTGGGAAACATATTAAAAAGTAGGAATAATTTCAAATTTTAAATCAACTTTATATTGAAAACTTTGGAAAGATTAAAGAGGATCTGTAATGCAAGAAATGTATGCAGTGTAATGGCAGGTTTAATGTTGTACACACTATTCACAATCTAGGAAGAAATATCAACAAATTCTATTTTTTAAAGATTATTTATGTATACAAGAACTGGGGTATAGGGCAGAGGTATGGGGGGGTGAGAGGATTCACCAGAGACAGAGTGGGGAGCAGAACAGGCAGACTGACTGAAATACACTGCTAGGGGAGCTGCGGGTGAGACAGGAGAGGCCTACTTATCCCTCTCCCTCTCCCTCCCCTGCAGGATGTCTCTGGTTTATAATTTTCTGTTTATTTTTGTTTTGTTTTGTATTGTTATTATTTTTTCCTGTGATGCCTTATTTGGTTCCCCTATATTCCTCCTATAAGTGAAACCACCCGATATTCGTTTTCTTTCTGATTTATTTCACTGAGCATAATTTCTACTACCTCCATCCATGGTGCTGCAAATGGCATTAGCTTATCTTTTTTGATTGCTGAATAGTATTCCATTATGTATATATACAACATCTCCTTTTAGCCCCATCTTCTGCTCTTAGCCCTGGGGCCCCCAGATATGTTATTCCTATCAGTTTTCCAACACTAAGGATACTAAATTGACATTAACCTGATATAATTACCTTTCAATACAATCTTTAGTATAGTGACATTTTAAAAGATTGCCCAAAAATAGATTAAGTAAGATCTTAATTTCCAGCATTTGGTAAATATGATTTAGGCCAGAAAGACAGTTGCCAAATTTCTCAAATCAAATGAACATGGTATCACACATGTGCCTGTGTGTAAAGTGCAATCTAATGACATGACTCTCCCAGTCTCAGGGCAAAGGGCTATAGAATTGTATTTTCTAAAAGGTCAGAATTGTAAACAATGTAAAATTAATTATAAAACAAAATTCTTTCCTGACTTAATTGCCTGATCTATACTACCTTATTTTTAAAATGCATTGTATTTATCTGTTTTTTAGTCAATTAAAACACACACGTGATGGAGACAGACAACATATAACCTACACATTTAGTAAGTCATTTGGAGTAAAAAAAAAAACAACTCAAGGAAAATGTTTTATATACATTTTTTCCTATCAAGACATGATTGGAAAAAATCATGCCCATGTTTCAATTTATTATTTCTAAACCTGTGCTTCTATTACTCTAGACCACTCTGCTTCAGATTTTGAACACGATACTTTGTCATTTAACTTTCTGTGTAAGACACACAGAAATTGAAGTATCTAGAATATACATAATTTTTTTAAAAATTTAGAAATTGAGAGAAAGTGAATCATTTTATTAATGATATCATCAATAATTCTTTTGATTTAATCAGAATCCTAGCCAAGTATTTTCCCTTATTTTTGACCTACTTCCAAATGCATTGAAAGCAGTGCTAACAAATACTAAACACTATATGGGAAAAAAGATAAGAGGATAAGTGCAAATAATGCTAAAATAGAGGTATCTGTTATGAATCCTGGTTCAGTCCACTGTCTCAACATTTTCCCATGAGAAATGATTGAGTGGTTACAAGATATGCTTTCCATTTGGACAAGAATTTCTTGCTAAATGTGAGCAAATATTGCATATCATACATTTGACAAAGGACTGACATCAAAGCTATACAAAGATCTCATAAAAATCTATAAAAACAAAACAATAACCCAATCAAAAATTGGGCCAAAGAAGTAAACAGACACCTCTCCAAAGAAAATTTTCAAATGGCCAGAGGCAAATGAAAAAATGTTCAGAATCACTTATTACTAGAGAAAAGCAAATCAAGGCCTCAATGAGCTACAATTTCATACATGTGAGAATGGTCAATATTGAAAAAAACAAACAAGTGCTGGTAAGGATGTAGAGAAAAGTGTACCTTTCTACGCTGCTGGTGGGAATGAAAACTGTTGCAGACCTTATGGAAAGTAGTATGGAGGTACCTCAAAATGACATCTGTCATTCAACCAAGTAATTCCACATCTAGGCATCCAGTCCAAAAATTCAAAAACACTAATTGGAAAGGAAACTTGCACTCTTATGTTTCTGCAGTACTATGTGCTACAGCTAACCTGGAAATGTAGCTGTATGGGAATTAGCCTAAATGCCCAAGAACAGATGAGTGTGTCAGGAAGATGTGGTATATATACCCAATGTAATACTACTCAGGGATCAAAAAGGATAAACTCATGTCATTTGCAGCAGCATGGATGGAGCTTGAGAGGATAATGCTAATTTAAATAAGTCAGAAAGAGAAAGATAAACATTGGATGGAGTAACTATTGTGTGGAAAATATAGTAACTCAATAGATAAAAATAAATTTAAAAACTAACTTTTGATAACTGCATAACTGAAGCATCAAGGGGGATTAGGGATGGGGGTAAGAACAAATAGGGAAGGAAGCATAGCGGTCTATGGTAGTAGAATATTGGTGAATTGGAGCCTCTTTGGTGGCCTAGGGGTTAAGTCTCAGTGTTATCACTGCCCTGGCCTGAGTTCGATACTGGCCAGGAAGCGAACCCACATATGGTGCAAGAGATTCTGATCTTGTCCGCTGCTCTCCTCAGCAGTATAGTTCAGAAAATCTGCCTGTTCTGCTCCCCAGTCTGTCTCTGGTGAATCCTCTCACCCCCCTCTGCAACTCTAACATACACCCCAGTTCTTCTACAAAATTAATATTTAAAAAAAAAAAGCAAAAACAAAGAGATCTACAAGTGTTTGCATCTCTTTAAAATAAAAAAATATATATATTGATGAATTGGTGGTGGATGCACTATGGTGGTAATACCTGATGAGGTACCCCAGTATTACCTTAGTTAAAAATTAATAATAACAATAAACAATTTCCTCATATAAAGCCATTTAGTAGACCTAATAATCAGAGGATTCAGACTTAACTGTCGAAATCTGGCCTGAGGGTAAAAAATATCACCTAAAAAAATCTCCCTGCAAAATGTAAAAATCAACCTGAGTGTCGGATGTGGTCATTACACTTAAATCACTTTTCATCCACATTGACTGAATTTTTATATTTTTATCAGATTACTGACATCCAGGAAGACATAGTCTCAGGTTCTTAGACAAAAAGAAACCAAATGTGAATAGGTATTGATCTTATTCCTAATAAGAGTACCTGGTAACATCATAGGGCATTTGTATATCTGAGCTCATTTAATATTAGGGAGGAGTTCTCATTACTGCTTCAGGAAAATGTTGCCGTTAAATTTTATCTTGAATGAGAAGAATTTGTAACTTGAAAATGTTTATGAATATTTCATAAGAATCTTCTTAGGGTGCACACTTGTATGTGATAGCCTGGCACAGGTTGACAGTGCAATATTGTAAGGACTTGATGGATGCATAGGGAAAGTTTAATGGAAAAGTGCCTGCTGGGCAGCTGTGAACATCTTCCAGTGTTTTACAGATTTTTGTTGAATGTTAACAGAATCCACACAGAAAATGATAGTTGCTAATTAATGAGTGGAAATGACAGAATTATTTTATTGCCCTAAATAGTACCCAAGATAAATTTGGGATAAAGGTTCTATGATTTATTCTTTATTTTTATATAAGCTCTTTAAAAATACAAAATCAAGCAAAGCAATTCTTAATGAGTAGGCACACATGTTTCTTTTCATGTGGGGGCCCTGTATAAATGTATTCTCTTATCTTTTTGATGTCTCAGGATTACAGAGAAATTTCACAGTTATAGAGTAATAGAAATTATTTGGCCCAAAAGCAGCAAAGGTCAGGAGATAGCAGAACAAAATCATTAAAAACAAACAAAGTTTGATAGGTTAATTTTAGTAAAGGAAAGGCAAGCAAAAGTTGAAAAATCTGGTCCAAACACTGTTTAATTACCAGATTATCAGGCTGGGTCTGGTTTGCTAAATTTAGAATGATAGAAAAAATATACCAGAAATGACTGGTAGAACAGGAGAAACGTGGTTAATTATTTAACTAGAAGTTATTTACTCTGTTGGAAAGAAAGCTGAAGAGAAAGATATATGCAGTTTTTAAGCACATGAAGCACATTTCATGTATTATAAAATTAAGAGCTGTTCCATCTCTACAAAGATTAAAGATCTAAAATGTGAGCTTAAATTGCAGCAATATATATCTGTTACACATAAATAATTTTATAAAATGTGACTGATTAAATCTAGGAAAAGCTTTCAAGCACATTTGTCCCTTTATCATTTGAGAGCTTTCATATTTTTCTAAAAATTTATTTATGCATACAAGAACTGGGGTACATGCAAGAGGTGCAGGGGGTGAGAGGATTCACCAGAGAGAGAGAGTGGGGAGCAGAACAGGCAGGCTAACTGAAATACACTGCTGAGGGGAACAGCGGGAGAGACAGGAGAGGTCTGCTGCTCCATGTGGGTAGCTCCCTGGCTGGCTGGGGATCAAACTCATGCTGCAGAAGCTGCGGATAGAGTCACAGTGCTGTGCTTAACCCCTTGCACACCCAGGGAGGCTGATTTGAGAATTTTTAGATTACCTATGTTTTATGTTTTATAAACAAACACACACACAGATATATACACACACATGATATATGCATCATATTTTATTGAAAGTAACATACACTATGAGGTATTCAGATGTTAGTCATTATAAGTCAACACGTATATACTTCATTAAGTTCTCCACTAAAAGTCCAATTTTATGCTTCAAACAATTAATTTCATTTATTTGGTTTACCTCCCTTTCACTCCTACCTTTTGATGGCCCAAATTTAGTCTAAAGTTTATAAGCATTATTTTTATTTAGTTCCTTTTTATTTTGTTTAAATGTTTATTTTTGCGTTGAAGAACTGGGGGTTTTTTATTTTTGTGTTGAAGAACTAGAGGTACAGGGGGTAGAGAAATCAGTAAAGACAGAGTGGGGCACAGAACAGGTAGATTTACTGAAATCCACTGCTAAGGGGGGCAGTGTGTGATACAGGAGAGGTCTGCTCTGTTCTATGTGGGTTAGCTACCTGTCTGGGGATCAAACTCAGGTCTTAGTGGTAATAATGCTGAGACTTAACCCCTAGGCCACCAGGGAAGGCTTGTTTATTTTGTTTCTTTATGTGTTTTTTTTTTTTTTATCTTTGACATTTGACTGCAAAGTGTGAAAATGTATTTACATGTATTATATTTGTAGCTGACTACCTTGCTCTCTACACCACTTTAGTCCCTGGTGAGAAAATTTTCTAACAAAAAAATAATACTACCACACATTAGTAATGGTTTTGTGCTCTGTAAGACAAGTGATTTTATCCTTTAGGAAAGCAGATACTTAACACTTATGAACTCATTTAATTCAGTCTTGTAAAAAATGGTAGATATTGGACTTTTCCATTTAACTTAAGCATATTTTTGGCTTTTTGAAGAGTCCATTCCTGAAATCACTGTTTGACATGTGTCTTTATTTTTAAAACTTAAAGGACATTTTTGTGTATTTTGTTAAGAAAATTAGATTAGCATTCTGTATTTTTAATCAAAATATATGAAGTATGAATCTTACCATGAAAAGAGGGCTGCTAGGTGAATTATTTTCCTTAATGAAGCTGACAGGTGTCTCTGCAACTCTGGCAAATATAAACCCTGTTTGGACTATACTGGCTCACCGAGGGAATACTGCTATAGCTTAATGCTGGAGTCTTAGCATGACCTGAAGGGACCTTTTGTGAAATCAGGCTTAAAAATGTTTATCTGGTTAAAGACATTTGTAACTTTACCAGAGTCAAAATTGGTAATTTTCAGAACTATCATATTATGTTATGAAAACCATCAGTTATTTTGATAATTACATGATACTCTGTCTGAAAGGGAAGCGGCCTAACAACATACTGCTATGCAGATTCCCAAAATAGACCGTAAACAGTAGAGAATATTTAATCCCAGGCACCAGGGCTTTGTCTGTCTCTTGTTTACCACATCAGAAAAGCAGGGCCACATCATTTGAAATGTGTTACTTATGCTTTATGCTATCATTACAGTCTCAAGGAATCTTTGTGTCAAAGCTTAGATTAATTAGCTTATTGGATCTGATTACTTTAGACCCTGATTTCTGTTAATAGTCGTGTTTATCATCTTGATGTCAAATTTGTTTCTAGCAATTTACTTGATCATATAAATGTATGATGCATTGAATCTGCTACATTTGACATCAGATAAATATTGAGGGTTGAGAGGCTTATTTCAGTTATAATATATCATTCCTGGTATTGCACTCTCTGTCCCACAAAACAGTTTATATTATTATTTTTTTTTTGGTGTAGAAAATGTATAAGGGAGGACTTGAAAATCATAAAATATACATCACATCCCATTTCTCATCAAATCAGTGATTCTAGGTCTCCCCAAAACTGCTACAAATTATTTTAACTAGTTCTCTGAGGTTATTTATCTGACTAAAAGGTAAGACACTGATATTTTACTTTTAAGTAGATTTTTTTCTGAAAGGAAGAAAAAATAATGGTGAAATAAAAAGTGTGAGAATAGTAAATATCACGGCATGTTAGCATTAGCATAGCAATGACAAAAATAAATTACGGATCATAATAAAAAATGAACAATGTTTGATTTATAATTTTATAATTCAGCTATCAAGTATCCATTTATATAGTTTTACCTTTAAATATTTAATCTTTTTAAAATCACATCTTATGTAATTTAATATTAGAGTCCCATAATGATTTTTGTATTTTTCACTTTAATTGCAAACCATGAAACTTCATGAGAACAACATCGTTTATTATTTGCCTGTAGGTTCATGAATATATATGAACATGTAGCTTATTGTAGATTGTATCATAATGCTTGATAGAATGCTACTGTTATTTATTTGTGTGTTTATGTTCTTATCTTACAATTTATCCCTACACATATGTCTATAGACATGAAAAATTTGCATACGTTATTCACCAGATTTTAATTTGGTAGCATATTTGCAAGTAACAAAGGTAATTTATCTTTCTGTAAGTATTTCATTTTAAAGTATTATAATAAAAAATGTATTCATAAACATTGCCAAAGAATTTCAGTTGCTGCACTAAGCTATCTTCTATTACAGAATTTTCTATTTTTCATTCATTTAGGAAAGATTATTACTAAATATTATCTATAATAAATTATTAATTTTCAGATGATATACAAAAAGGTCAAGAAACCTGAATATGTGAATAGTTGTTGCATAGATCAAAAAGACCATTTAGTCTCCTTTTGAACCCAATGTAAGAATATATCAGAATGAATACACTATGTGTGTATATGTGCATTTCAAACATATTTTCATCTCATTTTGTTCTGGATGTTCCATTCTGTAGGGTATGCAGGCTTTTAAAATTTATTTTTAATACATTTCTGTTCATTCAAAGTAATTATCAATTGGCATATGCTACTACAATTATATTTAAAAAATATATAATTATCCAAATAAAATATCTCAAATAAACTGAATTATTTGAATATTTTATATTAACTGGGTATATATTTCTATAATTGTTAATATATAAAAATTATTTCTCAAAATACTCAAAATAGTATAATCTTACAACAAAAGAAAATAAGTATATACTAATCAATTTCAAATTTTGAATACTATTCTATCACTGAGAAGTTATATGGTCCAGTTTTTGCTGATTAGTGATTTTTTTTAATGTGATAGAGCTTATGTCTCCCATTTAGGATAGTTAGAAAAATAAAATTAGCAAAAGAGGCAGGGAACTTAGTACTTACTGTCATAGCTCTGGAATTAGACATTTTGGGTCTTAAATCTTGATACAACTTACTACATTGTGAGTATCTCTTCAACACTAGTCTGCTCATCTGTAAAGTTAATACAATAATTCTTGCAACAAAATGTTCAGTGAACTGAAAGTAAACTAACTCTCTAAGATAACATAAATCCATTTTCTCAAGTGAGTGTAAGTAAATTAGACTCAATTTTCATGTATTTAATATTTTGATTCCACTGGACACAATTTATTTATGCTTTTGAAGATTATTCATAAAAAGGAATTATGTGTTTGAGAACTGGTCAGAGTGATGAATACTAAGAAACAAACACTCATGGAATTTTAAAAGTCCTGTTATAAAACACCTCCTGTTTGTGACCCTTTATCTTATTAACCGGAGTTCGACAGTGCTCCAGCACATTTTACTGGCTAAAGTTACCCTACCTACACATTTTGAAATTGTGGCAGTGAATATATTTTAGGACTGTAAAACGTTTCTGATATTACAGAGCAGCCGGAGTACAATGGTGCTAGAAATAAATGTGAAAATTAAAGGCCATTACAATTGTATTATTGTAAACAGTAACATCAGGCAACTTCGAAGAATGTTCACCCAAATAACTTGATTAAGAGTATATATATTCCTCTGAAAGTAGCAGATTACTTTGTTTGTGAAGAGATCTTAAGAATCTTAAACATTAAATAAGAAAATTTTTCTTTCATGTTCACCAAACTCTAAGATCTTGCAAGACCTTTTCGTTTATACACAAGTCTGGAGTTCTTGTATCAGGTCCATTTCATAGAGTGAAATGTTCACTCTGTTTACATCTTTTAAAAAGCAGTTCCACTCCTAGTTATCTACCCAAACAACACAAAACCACAAATTCAAAAGGAGGCCAAAAGGAGAAAGAGAAATACTAAGTGGTTTCACTTATATGTGGGTTATAGAGAAACCAAAAAGGATCAGACAGGTAGATTTTAAATTGTCCCTTGAAATCTGACCATAGAGCATAGGCATCCAGAAGGTGAGGGGGAGAGTGGAGAGGAAGCAGAGAAAATGAGGTCAGGAGGAAAGCGCAATGAACTGTGGTAGATGACTATGGGTGCATTGGTGGTGAAGAAACTAAAGTGACCACAGCTAAAGGGAGAAAACCTAGATTGTGAGAAAACAAGTAAGGGTGTAAAAAAATGGTATGACTTTAATTTTTTTTAAAAAATGTATTACTTTTGTTGAGGAAACATTGGTTTAAACACTGTATATTTTTTTCGAGTCCAGTCTTACACCTCTTCAGACGCATGTTACTATATCCCACCTGCCACCAAGGCTACACAGTGTTCCACCATAATCCACTGAACCTCTTTCCCACTTCCATCACCTTATCCTTTCCCTCTGGCAGCCTCAATTGTGTAGTCAAAGATCCAGGGTTTATTTAGTTTTTTTTGTCCCTTAATTTTGTTTTGTTGCATACCATATAAGATGAAATCATCTTTTATTTGTCTTTCTCCTTATTTGTTTTGTACAACATAACCCCATTCATTTCTATCCATCCATGTCATTGCAAATGGCAAGTTTATATTTTTTATAGATGAGTATATTCCATCCTGTGTGTGTGTATGTGTACACACACACACACACACACACACACACACACACACACACACACACGTTTTCTTAATCCACTCATCTGTCATTGAGTGCTTAGGTGCTCAATGCATCAGCTGTTTGCATAACTTGGCTATTTGATATAAGATTGCAATGAACATAGGAGTGCATGTATCCCATTGAATATGTGCTTTTGCATTCTTTGGGTAGATATATAAGCATGGAACTGATAGATCGTATGGTAGATTTATTTCTAATGTTTTGAGATAGTGTCACACTATTTTTCTATGGGGGGTAGACCAATCTTAATGTTCCCACCAGCAGTGTATGAGGATTTCTTTTTGTACACACTCTTGCCAACACGTTTTTTGATAAAATGGTCATTCTCCTGGGTGTGAGGTAATATCTCACTGTGCTTTTGACTTGCATTTCCTGATGATAAGTAATGATGAGTATTTTTTCATATATCTGTTGGTCATTTGTACATCTTCTTGGAGAAGTGTCTATTGGCTCTTCTGCCCTTGATTGATTGATTGTTTTTGTTGTCTTTTTGCTGAGTTGTATGAATTCTCTGTAGATTTTGGCTATCAGCCATTGTCAGATACATGATTATGAAATATTTTCTCCCATTAAATAGGTTGTCTTTTTTTTTTTTTTAAGATTTATTTATTTATGCAAGCACTAGGTACAGTCAGAAGCGTGGGAGGGTGAGAGAATTCACCAGAGCCAGAGCAGGGAACAGAACAGGCAGACTGACGAAATACATTGCTGAGGGGAGCAGGGGGCACGGAGGAGAGGTCTGCGCGCCATGTGGGACCTCTCCGGTGGCTGGGGATCAAACTGGAGCTGCGAGGCTGCCCGCAGCCTCCCAGCCCAAGGCTCAACCACTGCGCCACCAGAGGAGGCCCTAAATAGGTTGTCTTTTCCTTTTAATTATAGTTTCTTTGTCTATGAAGATTTTTGGTGTGATTTGTTCCCATTTATACATTTTTACTTTTGTTTCCCTTGCTGAATTCAAGTTCAGAAAGTCATATCTGAAGTCAATGTCACGGAGTTTTTTGCCTGTTTTCTTCTATAGAGTTTATGGTTTCCAGACTTGTAATCCAGTATTTAATCCATTTTGAATTAATTTTGTATATGCTTTCAGAGTTGTCTAGTTAACATGGTTTTGCATGATGCCATTCAGTTTTCCTTACACCAATTGTTGAAGAGACATTCCTTTCTCCAATGTATATATCATGGTTACTTTGTAATGAATTAGTTGTCCATGAACAATAAGAAACTATAAGTTTATTTCTGAGTTCTGTGTACTATTTCATTGGTCTGTGTGTCTGTTTTTGTTCCAATATTATTATTATTTAAATTATGTAGTATAGTTTGAAGTCTAGGAGTGTTATACCTCCATTTTATCTTGTTTTGCCAGGATTGCTTTGGTTATTCAGGGATGTTTTGTGGTTACTTATAAATTTTAGTAATGTTTTATTTTTTGAACAATGCCATTGAAACTTTGAGGGAGATAATATTAAATCTGTATATTGCTTTAGGTAAAGGGGGCATTTTAACAAATAAGTCTTACAATCCATTCCATTGACAAAGAATATTTAAATTCCTTTTTAGCCTCTTTTTTTTTTTTTTTTTTTTTTTTTTTTAGCATTGTCCTATAGTTTTCCTTATGCAGGTCTTTTATCTCCGTTGTTAAGTTTATTCTGAAGTATATAATTATTTTATGCTATTGTAAATGAGAGTGTTTATTTCTTTCTCTTCTACTTGATGTTTTACATACAGGAAGTTAACAGATTTTTTTTTTTTTTTTGTATATTAAGCCTAAAATTTCACAGTACCAATTACTTTGTCTAATCATTTTTGTAGTGGAATCTTGGAGTTTGATATGTATAGTATCATGTCATCTATAAATAATGATAGTTTTATTTCTTCTTTCCTAATTAAGATTCTGTTTGTATCTTCCCCTTGCCTAGTATCTCTAGGTAGGACTTTCAGTACTATGTTGAATAGTACAGATTAGAATAAGCAATATTGTCCTGTATCTGGCAAGGATTTTTTTTTTTTAGGAGACTTCCATTTCTTGTCTTTTTTGGGGGAGAGTTTCATTTGAATATCATTGCTTAAATTGGTTTGCCAAGTTTTCTATTTCTTTGTGATTAAATATTGAAAAGTTGTATGGTTCCATAGATTTCTCCATTTATTCTAAGTTATCTAATGTATTGGCATAAAGATATTCATGGTGTATCTTCTCATCATTTATATTTCTGAATGGTGTTATAACGTCTTCTCTTTCACTTATTAGTTTTCTTCAATTTTTTTAAAGAACTTAGAGGATTGGCATTTTTTAATTTTTTAAATGAACTTGTTTTTGGTCTCATTGATATTTTTTGTACTATCTTTTTGATTTCTGTTTTCTTTATTTCCACTCTAATTTTTGTTATTTCCTTCATTCTGTTGGCTTTTACATTTTATTCAGTAACATTAATACATAAACATAAAACATAAACATAGATATAAGGAATTTCTCTATTATTTACAGTCATTTTCTGGCTTATAACAGTGAAATGTTTCATAATATCAGTATATAAAGATAAACTTTAGCCAGATAGAAATCAAATATCTTGAGACTACATGTCTTACCTACCTCTGCCCTTATGATGTCTACATGCATATTAGTAAGACCTCAAAACTCTTAACCAATATAAAATTATGACATTCTCAAATCATAAAGTATAAAAATCAAACAGGGTAATGCATAAAATGCTAAATATCATGCTTAGGGTTTCAAAAAAGTATATTAATGCTCAATTATTATTATTAAACATAACAATTATAGGAGACAATTAAGAATCTAATAATGGTAATAAAAAAAAAAAAACAACAATCTTTGGGCCATTTCCTTCTAGGATTCCTGATGGAAACTCTGATATCCTTCAGAAGTTAGCATCATCTGTACATGATATAGGCCACCCTAATGCAGTTTTTTCTTTAGTAGTAAATAATGAATTTCAATAAAAATGCACACATGAACATTTGTTTTAGTTTTTAAGAAAACATACTCTTAGCCTCCCTGGTGGGGCAGGTGGTTAAGCAACACACTGTGAAGCTGTCCGCAGCCTCTGCAGTGTGAGATTGATCCTGGCCAGCCAGAGAGAATCCCACATGGCTTGGCAGACCTCTCCTGTCTGGCCCAAATGCTCCCCTCAGCAGTGTATTTCATCTATCTGCCTGTTCTGTTCCCTACTCTGTCTCTGATGAATCCTCTCACCCTCCCACGCATCTGGTCTGTACCCCGGTCTTGTATAAATAAATAAATCTTTTAAAAAAAAGTAAAATAAATAAATAAATAAATAAATAAACATTACTTTAAATATGTTAGTATTTATTAGATAATTTTTTATAACATGAGTTAATCTAAGGAAAAGTACAAAGAGCATTACTTACTACAAATAGGGTACTATTTGTCTTTCATTTGAGCCAAATCAATTAATTATTGACTTTACTCACTAACAAAGTCTCCTTTTCTCTTTGTGGTATAATTAATAAATAAATCTTGCCCTAGCAATACTTTTGAGAATTCCTTTGCAAATGCATTCTTTAACCCTACAGCTTTTAGTAGCTTTGTCAAGAAGGAAATTTTAGCAAGGCATACAAAGATGACAAAGCAAATATTAAAAAAAATCAAATAGGGCCTCCGCGGTGGCGCAGCGGTTGAGCACTGGGTTGCAAAGCTGCCCGCAGCCTCTGCAGTGCTGGTTCGTTTCCCGGCTGCTCCCCGACCACTAGGGGAGGGTCCCACGTGGCGCGCAGACCTCTCCTGCCGCCCGCTGCTCCCCTCAGCAGTGTACTTCGGTCCTTCTGCCTGCTCTGCTCCCTGCTCTGGCTCTGGTGAATTCTCTCACCCTCCCGCGCCTCTGACTGTACCCAGTGTTTGTATAAATAAATAAATAAATCTTAAAAAAAAAAAAAAAAAATCAAATAGAAATTTTATAATTGGTATACATTGAATTAGGACTCTAAAACTAAAATACACACACACCCATACACTCACACACAGAGAAAAAGGAAGCTCAGTTTTCATTAACATGAAATTTGAAATTTGAGTTTGATTTGGATTTATGAAAAATTATTTTAACTTTGAGATCAAAAAGTTCCCATATTTTAACTGAAATATCACATACAGAGAAAATATTATATAATGAGCTGATAAGACAAAATACCTCGTTTGTTTTCTCTTTTCTGAAAATAAGTTTGTGGCAATGCTGAAAATTTGAAAACCAATACATGAGCATTAGATGATTGTCTTCAATGTGTTAACTCTAGTACAATTGGCCATATTTTTATATATGAAATGTCTTTATATAGTCTTATTCATTTTTAGTCTATCTTTTATTTAACCAGCAAAGTGATCCTTTTCTGACACAAAACTCATCATATCAATCCATGCTTCAAATGTTTCAGTGGATTCTCATTGCCATAAAAAATGTGTTCCCCAGACATAAATATCAAAATGCTTAGTGTTAGTTACAACTCCCTTGTTAATCTGACATTTGAAAAACTCACCTTATACTTCATTTTTTGTTAGCACTTTTACTTTCTAAAATATAACATTTGCCCATTCAGATCATTATTTTATTCTTTCAGGTTTCTAGCACCTGGATTTTTCTTCTCCTAATATGTTTCTTAATTAAATATATAGCCCTTCATAGGGTATATTATTACTTACTTAGATAATGCTGCCTTGATTCCATGGGATAGGCCTACCATTCTGGGTAAATAATTCTTTTTAGTTAAGAGACATAACTGCTTGTAAGTTAATGTATACAAATATCAGTTAGTGTGTGCCCTGCACACAAGATGATGTATTCATAAAGGAAAGATACTATTTATTTTCACTATTATATCTTCAGATTTTTGTGCCATGTGTAGTCCATGATGCATGCTATTTTTCAAAAATTGTATATTGAGTGTGTGAATAAACTTAATGAAGATGTCTGATTAATATATCAGAAAGAGATTCCAAACCTAAATCTATTTTTAGCTCTAAAAGCATTTCATATAAGTTAATTGAGTAACTGGCTCTAACCATCTTCTATAGTTAAAGTTCAAGGAGACAAAAGAAATCTCA
Source organism: Talpa occidentalis (assembly GCF_014898055.3). NCBI lineage: Eukaryota > Metazoa > Chordata > Mammalia > Eulipotyphla > Talpidae > Talpa > Talpa occidentalis. Next base: position 23,563,931 of record NW_023604295.1, read on the forward strand.
TCAGAGTATGTTTAGTCACTCCCTGGCCACAGCACTTTTGAAAATAGAAATTTATCCACAATATGCCAACTTTTGTATAGATTTGCAACTCTATACCTTTCTTTTTTGTTTCCTACTATTCAATATTTTTCTACTACACTGTTTTCTAGGCATTATACTCACTGTATACAGGAATAAAATGAAGTTCTGAGGTTTTCTTTTCCTTTTCCTTCTTGCAATCATACAGTTTAGTAGATAGCAGAACTTTAGAATGGGCATTTGGAATTCAGCACTGGAAATCTCATCCTCTTTTCCTATTTCAAGTTGTTGCAATTCCATCTAGATATTCGGGGAGACTTACAAAATATTTATCTATCAGGCAGAAACTATCAACTTACCACTTCTAGAAAAGTAACATTCTGTTTTTGTTGGGCTGCTTTATGCAATAGTTTCACGTTCCAGGTAGGGTGAGTGTATGTGTCTTTACTCTTGCAGAATTTCACATTGTGTGTCCTTCATCTCAGAAGAGTTTTGCTCTTCAACTATATCTACTAATTGAAATTAAAGCTTTATTTTGCTCATAAAAGTAGATAAATGTTGAGACACACACCCTAGCAGTAATGTACCATGGACAGTGACAAGTCAGATGCAAAAGAAACTTTCAGACTTGAATTTGTTTTATTTGGTACCCTAGGGCAAGAAGAGATTTAATCTAGGCTAACTGCAGAGATTTATACTTATCATTGCATATATACTCATTGAAATTAGTAAAATATTCTAGCAACAGCTCTAGGAAAAGAAAGCCCATCCTACCATCTAAAGAATTACTGCTCGTAATTCTGCCTGAAAGCTAACCCTCCTTAATGTGAATTTTAATGTCAGGTTTCATATTAGATCCATATGTAAAGTGCTGAAGCTTTTAATTGAAAATACACCTTTAATTAAAAGAATAGTGTTTTGTTGTTATTGTTTTTAAACTTCCCATTTGGATTAAAACACTTAGTAAAGCTTTTGCTTGAATGCATTCCGGGCATAAAATCATATATCATATCTCTTCAAAACCACATGCTTTAATACTTAGTTTTAACCATCTGGGCTTTTTTATGTCAGCAGATATTATATAATATTTTATTACTTCCTGAAATGGGAGAGGGGAGAATGATATAGTGTGATGGTATCAGGAAGACCAATATCATAAAATATGATTCTGAACTTTACAACTATCTCTAAAATAAAATCCTCTATGTATATATTATAAAGATGTATATTGCAAACTTAGATATCAAGATATATCAATTTTCAAATATATACTCAATTATCAAAAACAGGTGGTTATGAAAAGTAATGACTCAATAGATAAACAATGTCCTAGAATTTTAGGAGCAAAAAGCAATGCAAATTTATGTTAGGAAATTGTGCAAATAGGAATTTTTTCTTGTTTCTTTAAATGAATGAAAAAGTTGTATTTTTTTCACATCTCCATTTTAATGCTACCTTTAAATATTATCCATACTATCCTTTTTTAAGATTTATTTATTTATGAATACAAGAGCTGGGGTACAGGCCAGAGGTGCCGGGGGTAAGAGGATTCATCAGAGACAGAGTGGGGATCAGAACAGGCAGAGTGACCTAAGTACATTGCTGAGGGGAGCAACGGGCGAGTCAGAAGAGGTCTGCTGTGCCATAAGGGTTGCTCCCTGGCAGGCCGGGGGATCGAACTCGTGCTACAGAGGCTGTGGACAGTTTCACAGGTTGGTCTTAACCCCTTGCGCCTCCAGGAAGGTCCTAAATATTATCCTTAGTTTACAGAAGAAGGACCTGGAAACAGCTCTCATGATCAGTTATTTCTTGTCTTCTTCATATTGGATTGTTGAGGAATCTTTGTCTTGTTATTTTACTATTTAACTTGCTATTAATTCCTGGTCCTTAGAGTTTATCTTGGATCCTCTTTTTTCTCTATTTGCCATTGCCTCCATTTGCCATTGATTTCAAAATATTTCTACTTTAAAAAAAATGTACTTTGAGGATGGACCTACTTTGAGGCAGATTTTCCCTCCTCCCTTAGTTGATTCCATATAACCATGAAAGATTTGTGAAGTTCATACACTCAATGGAAAAAAAAATAAAACTTAATGTTGTTAGTTTGTAATTAATCTCTTAACTCCTTTACCTTATAAATTCATAGCTCTATTTGGAAAAAAAATCCTATTGCCCCTTACTAGGAAATAACAAGGGTATATGATTAAGTAGGTTGTTACATCAGTGATAACTATGGAGATGCTAGTTAAATATTTTACCCCTAAAACACTATGATTTTATGATGAAATTAGGACTCTTTCTAGGAAATGAAAAAAAAAAATTATATGTGTGAGAAATTGGCCTTTCTTCTCCCTGATACACTTTTTTGTTTTGTTTTTATTTTTTAATTGAGGTAATGTGGGGATGCCTCCATCAGGTATTGTCTCCATAGTGCACCCACCACCAAATCACCCATTATCAACCAATGTAGTTCATTGTGCTGCCTTTCTCCCGGTTCTAGTACATAAATTCAGTGTGCATATATTGGTGCTTAGCAGAAAAGGAGGAAAACTTTGCCTCATTTGTTCAAATATAAATTGATATAGCTAGTATGGAAAAATATATGGCTGTTCCTCAAAAAAATAAAAATTCCATATGATTCTGCTATCCCATTTTTGGGTATACATTCAAAGGAAATAAAAACAGGATATAGAAAAATATATATATGCACACCCATGTTCATTGCAGCATTATTCACAATGTGCACTAAGCAAGATATGACAACCTAAATTTCCTTCAAAGGATGAATGGGTAACAATGTAGTGTGTATACATACATACATATACACACACACACACATATAAAATGAACTATAATTCAGCCATGAGAAGGAATGTTCGTAGACCCTATTTTAGTTTTATTTACACTTTTAATTATTGAAGGACTCATTTGTAACAACATGGATGGAAACTGGGCATTTTGCTAAGTGAAACAAGCAAAACAGAGAAGGACACATAGTGCATATATCACATACTTGGAATCTAAAATTTAGAAAAAGGTCAAAGTCAAACTCATAAAAACATAAAGCAGAAAGTAATTGCCAGAGACTGGAGACTGAGGAATAGAACAAACAGAGATAGATTGATAAAAGGGAACAGGCTTTCAGCTATGCAATTGGGCTGAGGATCTAAAGTAAACAATGGTTAGTGGCTATAGTTGGTATCACTACATCTTATCATTGAAATCTGCTAAGAATAGAATTTAAATGTTCTCACCTTGGGGAAATCAATAAATGTGTAAGTTGATGATGTGTTAACTAGATGGGGAAATCCTTTCCCAATGATTTTGTGTATCAAATCACCATTATGCAAGCTAGAAATATCTTATGATTTTCTATCAATTATACCTCAATAAAGTAAAAATTAAAAGGCAAAAGAAAACAGTGTTTGCTAATACAATGGATATGTGCTTTGTCCCCACCAGAGCTCTTGGTGGAAGAGACTATAGCCCTATTGATATTAGCCAAGTTATAGAAACAACATAAGTGCCTAAATATAGATGAGTGGATTAGAATAATGGTTATGTATATATATATGGAATACTGTATTTGCAGGCTGTGGTGTGAGCCAAAGTGCTCATTAAGGACATGATATTTACCTAGGAAGTGAGAAGGGATTTTACAGCGGAGACTCAGCAGAACTGAAGGTTTTCATCTTTCTTTTTATTTTTATCTTTATTCTTTAATGTTCTTTTATTATTTTTATAATTAAATTTATTTTACTACATCATTGTTCATTTTTGGACCATATTTGATTTCTCCCCACAATGAAATAATATTCAGCAATCAAAAAAGATAAACTCATGCCATTTGATATAACATGTGTGGAACTGGAAGGGATAATGCTAAGCAAAATAAATCAGAAGGAAAAAGTTAAATATCCAAGGTTTCACTTACATCTGGAATATAAAGAAACTGAAGAAAGGGTCAGGAAAAAGACAAAAATTACAAGATGACCATAGATCTGAGGTATACAGCGAGGGAGGGGATGTGAGAGGGGTTAAAACAGGGAAGGGAAGAGCATAAGAGAATATGGAGAGTTTCATCCTTCTAAGATACACAACATGAGCCAGGTCTCTGAGAGCCATTCACTAAATTTATTCTTTCCTAGGTTTTTGTGGGGCCATCTCTGTATATCTATCCACTTTTGGATTATTTATTTGATTGTTTCTACAGCAATGCTACACCTTTTTTAAAAAGATTTTTTATTTATTTATATAAGAACTGGGATACAGGCCACAGGCAAGGGAGGGTGAGAGAATTCACCAGAGACAGAACAGGGAGCAGAACAGGCAGACGACTGAAAACACTGCTGAGGCGAGCAGTGGGTGAGCCAGGAGAGGTCTGCTGTGCCATGTGGATATCTCCCTGGGCGATGGGTCTCAAACCTGCACTGCAGAGGCTGTGGACAGCTTCACAATGCTGCATTCAACCTGCTGTGCTACTAGGGAGGTTCAATGCTATACCTTTTAAAAACATTTTTGTCATATGTATTTACATTTAATAATGCCTGTCTTCTATCTTTTATTTCCAACTTGTTTTAGTTGTACTTTCCAAATGTTTAGAATATTTAAAACTTGTTGCATGGGAAATTGCTATCTCAGACCATAAAAACTGCAAACACATTCAGCACTTATACATCAAGCACTGCTATACTTTTACATGTGTTAACTTAATAACATGCCTGACAACACAATGAAAAAATAAAATTATCTTGGTTTATACTAGAAGAAATTGAGACAAAGAGGTTGCATAACTTGCCCAGGTTACACAGCTAATAATTGTGGTATTTTGAATTTAAATCCATGTGTGTGGCTCCAAAGTATGTGCTCTTTCCTATGGCATAATGAATTTCTAAATGAGGAATTGATACAGATAGAGTTAAACTTTCATCCACAAACCCTTACATCTTGATCTGGTGGGGTGAAGTGGGAGGAAGTGAAACATGGCAGAGGAAGGGCACAGGCGCTTTTGTCTTTAAATCCCCAGTGACTAGGACAATGCCTGGGCTAAGATCCATTCTCAGTCAGTGTAGTTTGAATAAACTTATCATTGCTGTGGCAAATGAATTTAAAAAATTAGAAGAATTTGATCCATGTCTAAAATTTTCCATAATACTGATATTTTCATATAATTAATTGCATTCATTTGTTTCTTTCTGTATTAGCATTATGTGGATTTGTTCTCATACAGGCATATCAAAATGCATCAGTTAACCAATTTTAATGTGTAACTTACCAAGATTTAGCTATGACCACCCCTGTACTTTCTCGAATTTTAGGAAAGAAGTGATAACATTTATATTACAATAATTCATATAGACTTGCCTAAATTCATACTTTCTCTTACCTGGAATATCTATATATATTTTAGAAGAGTTCTCCGGAAAAGCAGAATCAATATGTATGTAAATGTGTGTATACATGTGTGTGATATATGTATATGTATACATGTGTGTATATATATATATATACATATTGTACACATACACACATAGAGAGAGATTTATTATAACTAATTGGCTCCTGTGATTATCAAACTTCCTAAAGTCCCAAGATCTGCAAGGCAAGTTGGAAAGCTGAATACCCAGGACAGCTGATGGTACAGCTTTAGTACAAAAGTCAATAGGGTAGAGCTTAAGGAAGTGCCAGTGTTTGAGTTCCAGAACAGCCTAGTTCATAGGTTGTCAGGTAGGAGCAGTTCGCTTTTGGAGGACGGTCAGACTTCTTTCTGTTCAGATCTTCAACTGGTGGATAAGGCTCACCTTTGTTATGGAAGACAAAGGTCGACGTATTTAAATGCTAATCTCATGCATGCCCAGAATAATGTTTGACCTAATATCTGAACATTTTGTGGCCCAGTCAATTTGACACATAAAATTAACCACATAAGACCTCAGATAAAATATTTGCAGATTAATTGCATAATTCTGTAGCTTATCCATCCATTCATCTAATCAGCAGCCAGTCAGCCACAGAGCCAGCCATTGTTTTTCTTGCTATTCCTTAGTAAGTAATATTTCTGTAGATTGGTATCCAGGTGGTTACAGTCAAAGCATTCAAGTATAACTAAGCCTATTCCTTAAAATTTCATTTGATATGTTCCTATGGTATGAGATATTTAAATATTTTTCATAATACTCTTGAATATAACCTAGACACAGCCTACTAACATTCTGTATTCTTGTGGGATGCTTAGTGTAATATGGAATTGTATTTTTGCCAGATGATATCAGTTACTGACTCTCTTCTCTTCAAACATTTGAACTCTGGATGTCTTCCAAGAAGATTTTGCTACTATTTCATTTTGGTAAAACTAGCTACTTAGGAGGTCAGAAAAGAGAAAAGTGCTGATTTATAGGTCTCTTGAGAGCATGGTTGACAAAATAAGTTAGTGTGTACACCCTGATAAAATTGATATGTTTAGAGATTAATATATTTGTGACTCTTTCTAAATTGCGATTTAGATCATTTTTATAGGGTTCATGTAAAATTTTTAGTTCTCACTTAAGGCATTAAACATTATATTTGTAATCTCTTTATAATAATTGGCCAGAAAAGGAACATCTTTATGTATCTCTTTATAAATATCAATTAGTAATTTGAATAGACAAGTTGCTCTGTGAAAATTTTAGAATTTAAGGAATAAGCTGATATTCTATCAAGCTACAAAAGACAATAATACAACATATCTAAAAATTATTAAGTTGAGCTAAATAAGCCAGATCCAAGAGTATACACTGCATAATTCCATTTATGTAATTGTTTTTTTTTTTTTAAAGCATGTTTCTGTTACAGACCAGGGAGAGGGGCACCCCAGACCCAGCAAACCTTCCTGCTCTAAATAGGTTCTGCCATCCACCTCATAAACACAAAACATATGAGACTTTAATGAAAAGGAACTTTAATACAATTAGTAAACAATACAGGAAAGGCAAAAAATAGAGTTTCTAAATCAAACACCCAAAGTTACCCATCCCCTGTGGGTGAAAGTCCACCCAAACGGGATTGGCCCAGAGCAAGGCCTGAAAGCCTGCCCCAAGTCTAAAGCACCTTCCAGTGGGGATCCACAGAAAAGGATCAGAAACAACCAGACAAGTCTGGGAGGAGAAGAGCAAAATCAAAATCAAGCTAAAAGCTGCCATTGTTATCCTCCCTCAGGTCTCTCACCCACATCTTTTTCACCCAGTCCATGACCAAAAGGCAAATACAACTTCTTCACATGTCTCTCTGTTCCATGTGCCTCCTCCAGGTCTCCTTCTGGCTCTCCATCCTGCCTCCTTCCTTCTTCTGTCTCCTCTGCAGCTTCTTTTCTCTTCAGCTCCACCCTCCTTTGGGTGGGGCAGGGAACCTGGAACTTTCCCTTTTCCTGGGGACCACCCTATTACATCCCTACTTATCCAAGCTCTTTCATCTTTTTGTCTTCTTCGTCAAACAAAAGTATATGACTTTAATTCAGTGGATAAAAAGAGATCTTGAACTTTGTCTACCACTATGATGATTTCTTCAAAACAATTGCTTTCCTGGGGGAAAAAAAAAAGCAATATAAATTCCTCTGGGCTATACAGTAAATGTGATATATTCTTAGATCTATAAATGCATATTATGTATAAGCACATAAGTAAGAATTATAATAAAAAACATTTTTCCATCTCTCCTCTGCTGCTAATTTCCTTTTGGTTTATTAAAAGAAATGCATATTGACAAATAATTGAGTAGAAATATATCACAACTAATTTTTAAGCTTAATGAAATTGTTTATTTACTCTGAATTCTAAGGGATGTAGTTCCCTTAACTTTCACATGTTTTGCAAATGTTTGTTTTCATATATAAGCATATTCTACCAAGGGTGAGTTTACTTATATTAGATATTTTCACACTGCTGTTTTATTACCAATTTGTATGCTCTTCTAATAGGAATGATAAGTTTATGTTACAATATTGACTTACTTGAGATAAGCTTGAACAAGTAATTAAAATCATATGTCTAATTTTGTAAGTGAATATAAAATATTAATTGACTGATTAATTTATTCCAACTCATATAAACTTAATATGCCTTGAGTTGCATGCTATTCAAGCTAGAAATAATGAAAACAGAACAAAGTTTAAATGTTTTCCTAAGTAATGCATTATATATGAAATACTAGTGAAGTGTAATGACAATTTTGAACTGGTTTGGAAGGGTGACACACAGGAGCTTCATCGAAAGGAATGAAAAGACCTGAGAATTCATAGAATTTCATGTGAATAATAGAATGTCCATTAATGCAATGCCATTTATGCAATGACACAATGAAGAGAGAAAAGGGAATCCACAAAATAAGACTGCTGAAAACAATCATATATAACATATCTAATAGAATTTCAAAGCTACAATTATCCAGTGTAGTAAATGTGCCTTCATAATTAATCACTAAGGATAATTATTATTTATACATCTTTGAAGAACATATACTAATAATGGCTCATTTATTCATAGATACAAAACAAAAACTTTCTAATTTTTTTTTCAATCACTTATTAGTCTTCAATACAATTTATGTATGAACTTTGCAGATAGTTTTACAAAATTATTCAGAGAATGCCATTTGAATGATAAAATTTTCATAGACTTATTTTACACATATTGAAATGTGCTATTTCTCTCATCCACATTATATATCCTTCTTTTGATGCCTAACATTTGAATAAAAGCTCCAGATTTTGGCCTACTAGTTATTGAGTTTGCCACCTGACATAAATTCCCATATCAATTTAAATGAAAATGAGCAAAAATCAAAAGCAAAGACCAACAAATGACTTTTAGGCAGTCTGGAAATTCTACCCCAGGCCTCTTGTCTAAAGTCTTTGAGGATGCTGATGTATAGTTTTAGGTCATGAGAATATAAATTAGTACTTTTCTTTGTTTCAGCTTTTAAAATACCTGCACTTGGAGAGACAGGTTTATGATATGTTTGTGTAGAGAGTGATTTTGTGGCCTGCACAAAATTTCATATTTTGGTAAATTCTTGCTACAAAATGTTTAACTCTTTGATTTAGCCCAGGGATAATTATTTTCATAGTCTGTCAATGCCACACTATCAACTGAGCTTTTGCAAATTATTGATCAGTCATCCGATCTGCTCGAGAGTTGGGACTTAAATATCCTTTGACATCCTAGGGTTTTCTATTCTCATTTACTATTCTGGGTATTCTTGGTTTACTAGAATCATTCTGATAATTCAGTCATCCACTTAGTAAATGTTCATTGATCGCCAAGGGGTAGGCAGTGTGTAAGGGTCTAGGGATATAAAAATAAAGAGGATTTGTTTGCTTACTGAAGTGAGAGTTTACTTTTAATTGTGGCTATATTCAGCCCAGCAGCAGAGGCTGTAATCCTTTTAGGACTGTAGTCCCAATTAATTCCTGTGGAGTAGAGCTTGTTTCTATAGGCAGGTGAGCATGACAGAGAAAGAGCTATCTGGTAGACATCAGATAGTCACAGATCTATAGTCATAGCTCTGAGTATCAATAATAACATCTTCTGAATGGAGGGCATAATATCCATCATCACACATTTTTCAGTATTAAATTACCTATCTCAATGCTGTCAATAGCAAACAGTTCGTAATTAGTATATTAAGGAGTATCTATTATTATCTCTGTGAATATAGAAAAAAAGCAAGGTAATGTTTTCCTGTGTGTGTGTGTTTGTATGTGTGTGTGTGTATGTATGTACGTATGTGTGTGTGTGTGTGTATATGTATAGAGAGAGAGAGAAAGAGAGAGAGAGAGAGAGATCTGGCAATACACAAACTTTTCAGGATAAAATATAGAATATTTTCTTGAACAGCCCAACATGATGAGCTCTGATAGCTCATCTATACACAGACCTAGACTTGCAAAGGAGGGTCATAAACAAGGCCCTAAGGCAAAGCCTGTCCCTGCAAGACAAATTTCCTCCAACAGCTCAGTCCTGATGCTCTGAGTGAGTTTTCAACAGTACTCAGGAAGTGGGGAAAAAAAAGGTAAAATGAAATGCTAGCAAGGGATTTGATGGAGTATATGGGAGTAGGGTTCTGAGATGTTCCCAAAGAGCCTTGAACATTTTAGGATAGTCAGAGCTCTTAAGCACGTCACACCAGCTCAGACAAAAAGAAGAGTGTGATGATTATTTTTCTTATTGCATATCCCCCCTTTTTTAAAGATTTATTTATTTATGCATACAAGAACTGGGGTATAGGCCAGAAGTGTCAAGGTGGGGGGGTGATAGGATTCACCAGAGACAGAGTGGGGAACAGAACAGGCAGATTGACTAAAGTACACTGCTGAGGGGAGCAGCGGGAGAGACAGGAGAGGTCTTCTGTGCCATGTGGGTAGCTCCCTGACGGGGGATCAAACTCATGGTGCAGTGGCTGTGGATTGCTTCATAGGTTGCATCTTCACCCCTTGTGCCACCAGGGAGGCCCTGCATATCCTTTTAAAGTCAACTATAGATATGAACTGTGGCTTTGAGAGATTGTGACAATTTGTTCTGGATCATATCACTTGTAGATTTAAGAGCCAGGATTCAGACCCAAGTCTGAATCCAAAACTCATATTGAGAACCACCCTCTCTGTTTAAAAAAAAATAAAAGAGATCTTTGTGTGTGTGGAACTAAAGGAAAGGCAATTTATGAAGATAAATTTATGGGCAACTTCTCATGAACATGCATAAAGAAATAAGGGCAAGGCATATGTAGTGATGCTGGCCCTTTGTCTAGTAGAGAAAATGATTCTCAGAGACTTAAATATTAGGATCAGTGGAGGGTCTGCCATCCATGTGAGTTACTACTGTGTGGTAGACCCACTGAAGTCTACCGTAGTCAACATGGTTTCCTTTTACTAGCTATGCAACTGAGTAGATATTATAACATGGTTAGACTCTGTGTGTTTCAATTAATCCATATTTTAAAACTGAGATCAAACGTGTAGTCATGTTGAAGAGTGAATGGCACAGAAAAATGTTCAGCACAATTAAATTTGCTACGTATTTCCAGAAATTCAGGAAAAAGAAAACATATCCAGAATATCTTGTCACAGATAATAATATCCTATGAAGAAGTAATGATCTGTTTATCTGTAGTCTTTGCATATTTACAGAGACTTTCAAAGACTTCATCAAATAAAGGACAAGTTTTGACATTACAACAACTTCTGCCAAGTGGGAGATGGTTGTCCATCAAAATACAACCTATTGTGTGTTGGACAGTCCTACTTAGATGGTTAGAGATGCCTTAACTCAAGATAAATAAATCTGAACTCTTTTCTCTGAGCATTTTCCAACTTTGTAACTTTTTCTTTTTTTATCCTCAGTGAGTGTTAAAACAATATACTGTCTTACATGGGCTAGAAATCAATGTCGCCCTGGATATTTCAAATCCCCTTTATTTCTTTTCTATTTACAATATTAATTAATTAATTAATCAATTAATTTGGTAGACAAACTGGGATGTAGGCCACAGGTGTGAGGGTGAGAGGATTCACCAGAGACAGAGTGGGGAGCAGAGAAGGCAGAAATACACTGCTGAGGGGAGCTATGGGGGAGACAGGAGACAGGAGAGGTCTGCTGTGCCATGTGTGTTAGCTCCCTGGCCAGGGATTGAACCCAGGCCAAGGGGATGATAGTGCTGAATCCTAACCCCTAGGCCACCAGGGGGCCCCCTTCCTTTATTTCATAGTACTAAAAAAAATAGTCTTGTAACTTTTAATCATTGCAGTTTTTTTTTTTTTTTAAGATTTATTTTTTTTTATTTATACAAGCACTAGGGTATAGGCCAGAGGCACGGGAGGGTGAGAGGATTCACCAGAGACAGAGCAGGAAGCAGAACAGGCAGATGAATGGAAACAAACTGCTGAGGGGAGTAGCTGGCGAGACAGGAGAGGTCTGCTGTGCCATGTGGGAATCTCCCTGGCTGGCCAGGAATCGAACCCAGGCTACAGAGGCTGCGGACAGCTTCAGAGTGCTGTATTCAACCCGTTGTGCCACTGGGAAAGCCCTAATCATTGCAGTTTTAGAAGTATAAATCTTTAATACTTTTGTCCTTTTCTTCTCTGCTTCTGCTCCCTAGGGCAATGTTCCCTGGCCCCCATCTTCCCTCTATTACATGCATCCTCCAAAACCACTGCCAGAGCATTGTTCAAAAACATAGATTGACAGTAATGCTCCTCTCCTAACTTTTAGTCATGTTTATACATACTGAGATACAACTTTATTTTTATTGTTTGACTTGATAACTGTGTTTAACTCACATTTAAAATGGCCATTATTGTTCATGGAGTATCATATTAGCCCTCCAGCATGATTATTAGTCCTAATACTTGATGTTCATATAATCACTTATGGATTTGATTTTGTTGACTTTTTGTCAGTGGCACTGACTCACAACAATGGAGATTGGATAATTTATCTTGCAGAACAGTAATGTGAGAATTTTCCATTTTATTTATTTATTTAAGATTTATTTGTTTATTTGTACAAACACTGGGTACAGTCAGAAGCGCTGGAGGGTGAGAGAATTCACCAGAGGCAGAGCAGGGAGCAGAACAGGCAGACTGATGAAGTACACTGCTGAAGGGAGCAGCGGGTGACAGGAGAGGTCTGTATGCCATGTGGAACCCTCAGCAGCTGGGGATCGAACTGGTGCTGCAGAGGCTGCAGGCAGCATTGCAGCCCAGTGATCAACCGCTGTGCTCCCAGGGATGCCCAGAATTTTCCATTTTAAAGGATATTATTTATTTCCATATCTTCTGTGTGGCAATCTGACATTGCCATATGTGTGGACTCTAAAAACGTAATGCCCATGGACACGTCTTCCCCTACAAGAGTGACTGGAAATAGGCACACTTGTATCCTAATTTTTGTGTTCCAGACCCTGGAAGATCGCTTAGCATATGGGAGCTTCCAGTAAGTATATGCTAAATAATGGTTGAATTAATGAATAATTCATCTTCTTTTTATCATTCTTTTTACAAATAAGACCTGGGGAAAGAAGCCACAAAACACCATTATTCAACCACTCAATTTTCCAAGTGTCTTGTTGACCTTTTTGTAAGTTTTTTATTACAACTGTTACCCATTTAAAATCAAGTTGTGATAAAACTCTGATGATTTTGGAATTAGAGGTTTCATTTAATTATTTTGTTAATGTAAATTCTTAGCCATGATATTCCTGAGCGAACACTTTATTGTCACATATCAGTTACAACTTTGTGGAGAATCCAGATCACTCTTCAAAAACTTGATAAAACTAAATCAATAGACTTCTAAAATTTAATAGTTTTCCTTAACCTTAAAGTAGGACTCTCACAATGGAGAGCATACAAAGGAAATCCTTAAGGCCTCCCTGGTGGCCTAGGGATTGAGTACATTCCCTGGCCAGGGAGCAACCCACATATGGTGCAGCAGACCTCTCTTGTCTCACATGCTTCTCCCCTCAGCAGTATATTTCTGTAGATCTACCTGTTCTGCTCCCCACTCTATCTCTGGTGAATCCTCTCACCCCCACATCTCTGGCCTACACTCCATTTCTTCTATGCATAAATAAATAAATAAATTTTGAAAGGAAATTCTTATCCTTTTCTTCAAACTTCATGTTTCCTTGGCTATACTGTCAAATCTTTAGTTCAAACAAGCCATAGAGTTTTCAAATCTGTTTGCTGAAATGCCTTCCCCCAAGGGGTACCCTGTTTCTCAGCATTGCTAAATTTTTACCTGTCAGCCTTGTGGTTTTATCCCCAAGTATCTGATTATCAGTACTTCACTTTCTCTCAGTTAACTCCTTTCTGCATTTCATTATAGCAAAATTATTGGATGAAATATTGGTCAAATATTATCAGGATCCTTTAAGTTTCAGTAAATATTGGGCAATACACGATTATCTGTAGGGAAATCTTCCCTCAGATTTCTGTTGCTTCCCTTTGGAATTGCAACTCTTTTAGACCAAACAATAATATTGGATACCTTTTGACAGATTCATAGTACCATTTCTAAAATAAGAGGATGTTGCCTTTAATGAGACCAAAGCAAATTTGTGGTAGAGCAGAAAGTATAAATAGATCAAATAGGAGTCTCCTTGGCTGTGTGGTTTTTGAAAAAATTCAAAAATGATATTCTCATTCTTCACTAAAGAGTAGTCTCCATTAGTCTCTTACAGAACAGGATCTTCTTACCCTTGGAATTATTCCTTTGGAGAAAAGCTTTGTGCTCAGACACTGTAATTAAATATTATCATTACCTGGTGATAGCGAAGGGGTGGGTGGGGTTGGTCTAAAACTTAATAATAATAAATTAAAAAAAAATAAGCCAGTGTATAGCTAAAATATTTGAAATTGAGTAGGAGATCAGTTTTTAAAAATATCAACTTCATTTACATGGAAAATATATGAATGCCTTGAATCTTAATGAGGTGCAAATTACTATTTATTTTTATCTTTTTGTTAGATCTTTGTGTTTCTCTTTGAGGCTATTTATTGTGACATGCAAGAAAAATGAAACATGTTTTAATATACTTATTTATTGAGGTTAAATTTTAATTTAAGTTTATCTAATCAAAGTAAGGACAACAGTGTGAGCATCAGCAAAGTGGGTGAAACAGCTTAGATTGAACTACAAAAATACATGCAACTGTCTTTTCTACTTTACTTTCTTAAGCACTGTTAATTCCAGTTTCTCCATTACACATTTCTGAATCACTGAATATGAAAACTCATATTGGAGTTCAATTCAATTAGCTGTGATTTAGTCTGTTGATGTAATAAGAATGGGTGAGCAAGAGAAAATAGGACAAAAATAATTACTCAAATATAGTGTTTGGGCAGGATTGATAACTAATGATGTGTACCAGAAAGAATGTGAATGATGAAATGATCTGGACCAAAATAATCCTCCCCTTTTGTTAAGTAAAGAATGGCATTTAGCTCTAAATTATAGCATCGGTCACAGTGGACGTTCATTGCGGATTACTCAATAATGTTGATGCTTTTGCTGTCTGAGGATCTGACGCTCTTTGCCTTGAATCTGACTTGAGGCAAAATACAAGAAAGATGTACAGATACGGTAAATCCAGTTGCCCTTCCAGAGGGGGACACCTTTAACTGATTAAATCTACTCTTGTGACTGGCCAGCTGTTAGCCAAGGGCATGAGGAATGGTTTAATTTACTTTAAGAGGATAAAGTATAGAATGAATTTGATCATGAGGATACAGAAAGCAGTAATTGATCTTAAGGTAAGAGGAGCAAGAAATAATTTCTCATTTTTTAATGTGGGTGATTATTTAAGCACTGAGTTATCCAATTTATAATTCTCTTTTAAATTTTATCCTACTGAGCCTAAGTTATTAACTACCACAGTATTCAAGGAAGTATAGCTTGGGCTATGTCACATCAGATTCTCAAAGTATTAAGTAATACTTTAACAAGAAAGAAGCAAATTAATGATCTGTTTTAGGTGAGTGGTAGACAAGAATGAACCAAAAGCAAACATTTTGCTGACACATGTATTTCACCAGATTTACTTTAAGGCCATTTTTATTTGTCTATCTTAATTAAGGATAGTCCATCAGGATGTAAGAGATTTTAGAATAACACTTATGATTCAGTAACCACTTTTTGGGATAGCAAACTTTTCTTGCTATTTGAAATATATAAATTTTAATCTATACCTCTTGTAAGAAAATGCAAATAATATATAAAGTCATCGTCATATATAGATTGTATTAATAGAACATACACTGTGGAAAGGTAAAGATTATTTTAATATATTAAATATGTTGAATTATTAAAAATAATTTGTACTATAACTTGAAATTTTCTAACATAGTATATGTTAGTATGTCCTATTGAACATGTACTATCTCAAAAAATGACATGTAGCAGAGTAACATTTTATAAATACTGGATCAAAAGTCTGATACTTGCTCAAATTAAATTTGGTGACAATTGTTAATGTGTATGCATGTAATTCAATTACATTTTTTATAAATATTTATGTTTAAATAACAGTATATAAGCAAATTAAAGGACAGGATCAATTAAAAGGAAATACTAAAATCAATAAGAAAATTAATGAGACTAAAGGCATTGATAGGAACTAAGGCTAATCTGTTAGCATAGCCTTAAGGAAATCATGTTTTCCTTGAGATACTTTTTTTTTAAAACAAGGACTCTATATCTATGCACAATAAGAAAGACATGGATTTTGATCAGATACAGATGTAGTGTTTTTGTTTTTTTTTTTTTCCCTCAGCTCCACCACTTTGTACTAAGCAACTGGACACATTGCTTGAACTTTTTAATCTCAATTTCCCTGATTGAAAAAATAAATTAACACTCATCTTTTTTGCACTGTTGTATAAATCCATCTACAAGTTATATGTCAGGATTCAGGCAAGCAGCAAATGACAGCCATAATATTATAAGGATAAAATCTAGTCACCAATAAATGTATTGCATGGAAATCATGTAAATTTTAAAACTGCTGGACTAGCTTCATAATTTAAGAAGCTTTTGAGATTTGTATAGTTTGAACAAGGAAAGTGCTGCCAGGAATATTGGTTCCTTTATTTTAAATTCTAATCTCAATTTTCTAATTTTTAACCCCTAAATGTATAGGAAGACCTGACATGAGTGTTTTAACAGATAATCTCATGGCCCTATGTTACTAGTTTTCTTTTAAGATTTTGTATAGCAATTGGGTTCTCACACTTTCTCTTAAACTACTCCATAGTATTTCTGGATGGTTTGGTCTCTATTCACATTAAGTTTTCCTCATGAATCTTACTACTGGTGAAAATAGAGAATATCAGTGATCTGGTAGATATTTTTCTAATTAAATATGAAAACTACTGTAGTTTCTGTGGAAAATTTGTGGGCTTGAAATGGTCTGGCTTTTCACTTACAGAATTTTATGACGATCTATTGAATTGTTTTTTTATACTTCTTTCTAGGTGTTAGTTTTGAAGCCAATAGGGTGACAATGTCTCTTGGTTAGTATGGGTTTTTCCTTCTTTTTCCTGAAATAATAAAATTTTACGTTAATACCCAAAGGAATTCTTAGTGGATAGCTTCATAGAAGCAGGGATTTTTTTTTTTCTCTAAACAAAGATATGAAAAAGATTAGCAATAGATCTATACAACCAAATTCAGACAGTGATTTTTCTTAGTCTAATTTTACTTTTAATATTTTTAAGGATGGATGGATATTGACTATGATTTTGATTTAAAAGAATTACTGTTTGTCTAAAAAGGGAAAGAAGGGGAATTAAGGAGAAAAGCTGCTTAATTTGAGCGATAACATCTAATCTGGTTTCTTTCACATCACTGTCTCATAAAATTAGGTGTATGAGAATTTTTGATTTGCAGAATTTAACCTGTTCAAGGGTAATCTTTTACTTCATCTGTGCAGATATAGAAAGAACTGTCCCTCTTTCATTTTTATTATCTCATATTCAAAGAGGTGAAAAATATGCAACGATATGTATAAGATCATGACCTAAATATAAAGCATTTACTATAGTCTATTATAGTCTGTCTGTTATAACTTCTTCCTTGCAGATTTGACTTTTTTAATTGAGACAAAATGACACATGCTTATGCTAATTTCTATATTAATTTGGCATTGTTTCTACTCATTGTTGGCTTTATTAAAGACCCTTCCCCTGGAAGCCTTCTCTTTAGTTGCCAAGTGAAGTTAGTGCTCATTTCTACTCACAGTGTGTGCTTAGCAGCTGCTGGACCAGATGTTCAACTGCTGGATGCTTTGTCTGATTTGAGTCTAGGGACATGGTCAGGCTGCTTTCAAAATATTTAATTTATCCAGATGCCACAATCTTCAACTGTTGTCAATTGTAATGAATTTATTCCATACTTAATATCTGCAGATAATACAACATACAAATAGAACTTCAGATCCATACATCAGACATTTGCATGCTTTTCTCTTTTTTGTTTTCTATTTCATTATTTTTAGTTTTTATATTGAATAATTCCCTCACATCCTAAGTTGGTTTTTTTTTTCCAATTTGTTTATAAAATAACTAAGTTCCTAAGTAAACTTAATGTCAACTATACAAACTATAAGGTTTTAGCTGAACCTAAGTTCCACTCTTATCCCCAAAGTGTCTTTGTTTCACTTGTCACTTTGTTTTCACTTGTCAAATGCTTTTCACTAGTTCCGTGATCTACAATTATTTGTAAATAAATTAATTTTGTTCATGGTTCCTCATTAATTTCTAAATAACTGGATTATGGTAAATAATAAGTCAAAAAATCTAGCTTTTGGAATTTTTAAAAATATTTTCTTTGTGTTCCAATCCATATAAATAATTACTTGTGAATGTGCATGTGGGTGTGCTTTGTGTATTTCTCTCTTATATACATTATTGATTATTTAATTCCTATAAGTTCTTACAATTTTGGCTTTCAGAATTTGTTCAATTAGGAGAGATCTGCAATATAGTTATATTTTTAGAATTCTATCTTGCTTTCTAATACATTTTCATTTTTGCTATTATGCATTTCAGTGCATTCAGATTTCTGGCATTTCCTTTACTTAATGTTTTCACCACTCTATATCTTTATTATTTCTATTTTCAGGTATTTTATATAAATTTGTTTCATCTGACTTTTTAAATTTGCCAGTTGTAAATTCACTTGTCATTTTTTCCATCATGATCATTTTGTTTCAGTAAGTTTTCTTAAAAAACTATTGTAGAGCTTCAGGGATTCATTTCCCTTGATTCATTTCAAACATCTCTGATTTAATGGAATAATTCATCTGTTTTCTTTTAGTGTAAAATTTTGTAAACTTTGTTTTTTTCTTCTATATTCATGCCATTAATTTGTTTTTTTTTTCTATTTTCTGATTTGATTTGATCAACCAACATTATTACATTACACATTTTTATTCTGTTAAACAGTTTTGAGATCTTCTAGTAAAAGGTGTAATGAAGGATTAAGAATGACAATGATGTTTTATATGTGGTTATTACAAAGTATTATCATATACTATCTCACATTTATTTGACCTATACATAGCAAGATTTATTACAAAAGTGGATTTAAAAAATACTGTCTACCTACTGCCAGAGTAGCTTCTATTGATTCCTTGACTGATGGACAATTCTGTACAAAAGCTACTCAAATATTCATGTTTATTTCACTGCTGGGCATCTCCATTATTGCAATGTCTATTTTAAATAAAAATTTGGAGCTGTATAGTGATGCTGTTTAGGACAACTCTAAAATCATTACTTCTTTTGATTGAAGTAACATTGCATTATAGCATTATGTAAGTTTTAGGTATAAGTCTTTGAGAATCAATAAGTGTATGAAAGACTTTACATTTGCCACTAAAAAGTTCAAATCTAACCTTCACATTTTCCTCTCTTCCCAGTTTTGACTTCTTCCCCCACTTCCTATTCTGATAACTACTAATTGATTTTATAGTTCCAACTTTTATTTTTGTTTTACTTCATTTATCTGTTCGTTTTCCCCCACTGTATATCACATACAAATGAATTATGCAATGTTTGTCTGTTTCTTTCTGACATATTTCACTAAGCATAATACCCTCTAGGTATATTCATGTAGCCATTTTTAATTTTCTGGGTTTAGACATTTAAGTTGTATTATCATCTCAGACTGACTCCATATATAAAGCCATTGGACACACAAAGAGAAAGAGAAACATGAAATCCTTTCCTCTGCCATTAATCCAACAGTATACTCTCCACTCATGTTCAGTTTATATTTTCCATTTTTTTTACCAAAGTAATTGTTTACATTTCTATTATTACAATCTATATAGCAATAGAAAAGCCAGAACACCTTACTGAGTCATAGTTTTCTTAAATTACAACTAATTACAAACAGGAAAATAGTAATAGCAACATTAGAAACCTCCTGGGGTGGTTGTGACAATTAAATGATATTAGTCAAACACTGGGAAAATCCTTTTTAAAAGTACTAGTCCAACTAAAAATATGTAACAAGGATAATGGACTATTTATTTCTCTTTTAAAATTTAAAAAATGTTCAAATAGCTAGCAAGCATGCAAAAGTTGTGAATGAAAATGATTTGTCTTTTCTTAAATATCTTAAACCACACAAACACACATGTGATATGTAATCAGTTATGAATATTTTGGGATTAGAATTGCAAAATATTTGGAAGCATGTATTTCTTTTACAATGTAAACTTATTTTTGTCTATGAGCAATTCAATTATTTTGTTTCTGAAATAAATTAAGTAAAGCTTATTGAGTCTGATCAGCCCTTGTTTCTAGGGAATTGCAGTTCAATTTCATTTTTAATTAGAATTGAACAGTGTGGATTTCTTGCCACTGGTAAGCAAGATCCAGCAATAAAGTATATACTTAATTTGTATTAAGTTTCTAAAATTTAGTGTAGAGAATGAGCAATATGTCTGGTTAATATTTAAACATCTCACAATGTTCTGTTGAAGTTTCCATTTGTAAAAGCTGCTGTTCTATAACAAATTGCTTTCACTTTCACATAAACCTGTTATCACAACATGAGCAAAACTTATTCAATTAAAACTGAAAACAAAGTAAAGTAATTATTTACTCCCATTTGATGTGCACAATAGCTTATAAAGATTCTAAAAGTGCTCAGGAAGATTGGCTGAAAAAGATTTTTTGCTTACTATTATTGCCATGATAAAGTATAGGTGTATTCATATTATCTAGACATTTCTATGTAGTAAACCATTCTCTTATGAACAAAGAGATACTATTGTTTCATTTTGATAAACCTGCATACGAAGACTCCATAGATGATAAGATTAATTGTTCTGTTTCATAACTGTTTCTATTTTGTGTCTTGTTTTGTTCAATAGTATACTCTAATGTTATCCTCATTGGGACTGGTTCAAAGCTATACATCCAAGGGCATCTTTTTTCTTCATTTTTATGTACTCAGATATTAAGCTGAATGTGTTCTTTGCCCAACAACTTGTAACACTATAGAAGAGAATGAAAGTAGAGGGAAAGGTTAGCAGTAGAATCTCAGTTCCCTAAGATAAAATCATTGAAATACTTTGAACTACACCCTTAGATATGTATAATAAAAAATGGAGCAGGTTGATTTCACTGTCAAGATAGTGTTCAAAACATAGCCCACAGCCAAAATGGACAGGGGTTTACACAGTAAAGAGATGTTGTCAGTTTTAGCCAGGCAGGATTGCAAAGGCACCAAAGTGGTAATCTATGAACTTCAAGGATGAGATACGCACTCTGACTGTTCCCTGGAAACTATAAATTTTCTAATTGGTGGCATTCAAGAGGATAATATGGGGATTATTTCTATTTTAATTGAATTTGCTGCAAATCATTCACATCAAATTTACTAGCTTAGAAAAGAAGCTACAAATAATCCATGTCCATGTAATCCTTTGGCATGCCTGGGAGGAAGAACATCCCTCAGCTTTTCACGTCTGGTTACTTATCTTATGCCTAGCTAAAATCTTAGCGTTTATATAATTAAATAAATTTACTTCATAGGAGTGGAACAATTTTGTATGTGAAGTAGATTTTTTTTCCTTCAACAAAGAAAAATCAATAAGTAACAAAAATACTATTTTTCTTGTTGTTAAAAATAACCATTATCCTTGTTTTTAAAGACACAGGTAATATTTGAAGTAATAGATTTATAAAAATTAAAAATTCTTAATGCAGTTTGGAAAGAAATTATGACTTGGAAGATCTTAGGAATTTTTTATTCATGGTTCTGTAATTCTAGCATACAAGAAACAAATGGAGCCTAGAGATATGTGAACAACAAAGGATGAATACATTTAAGTTATATGAATATTTATTTTTGGAAGTATATCCATGAAATTTTTATGTCAAGAAACATGTTTTTCTGGATAACAACCCACCCTCTCACCCCCATTGTTACCACTCCCTACCCAGACAAATACAAAGAAATGGCATTTTCTTATTATCAGCCTAGTTCTTTTCTATCTCATCTCCCTTATTACTACCACAAGAGCAAAACAAAACAAGCTCCCACATTACATAACATTGTGCCTTTCTCAAAATCATTCAGACATGTTACCCCCTTTGTCATTTAGTGGGACTGGCAGATCAAATGCCATTTCTTTTTATGGATGATGATACTGAACTGCATTGATTTTCAGGTTCATGCTCAGTATACCTCTCCTAATGGCTGGTCCAGCTCAAGGCTTCTTACTTTTGGTCCAGTGCTTTTGCTTCTGCCATTTTGCTTGTAAGCCAAGCTACAGTAAACAAAGAATTTAATACTTTCAGATGTATTACTAACATCCTTAAAATACCGTGAGCCACTTGTAAGCAATGCGAGATTTGAACTTTTTCCATTGTAAAAATTTAAAAGTAATTTAACATGCTTTTTATGTTAATATTCACTTATTTTTACTTTATATATTCTTTCCACATCTACCCACTATGGAGAAGACTTATATACATATTCAAATTTCAGTTAAAAACACATGGCCAAAGCTTGGCTTTTTAAATGTTCATAAAATGATTCATAATGCTATAAATTAAGAGAACATTGAACATCAAATATACATTTAATCACCAAGGTTTCTTTTATGTGTAAGGAAATTTGGAGCTACATTTTAATACTTATGTAAGCAGTTATGTGGGTAGTAGAAAAATTAATATTGCATATCTATTAACACATTGCAAAATCAGAAAACTGGGCCTCCCCTATGGCACAGTGGGTTGAGCGCAGAGCTGTGAAGCTGTCCGCAGACTCTGCAGCATGGGTTCGATTCCTGGCCAGCCAGGGAGATTCCCACATGGCACAGCAGACCTCTCCTATCTCACCCGCTGCTCCCTTCAGCAGTGCTGTCTGTCCGTCTGCCTGTTCTGCTCCCCGCTCTGTCTCTGGTGAATCCTCTCATCCTCCCGCGCCTCTGGCCTGTACCCCAGCTCTTGTATAAAAATAAATAAATCTTTAAAAAAAAAGAAAAGAAAAATCAGAAAATTATGTGTGTCAGTGAACGTAGCCAATAGCTAATTTCTGATATACCTTTAAACATATTCATTCTTATTGTCTATGCTTTTCTCAATTTAATTGGCTCCAGTTAAATATACTCTTTGGAATATTGTTAATATATAGTAAAAATTGAAAAAAACAGTACACTTGAAAAGACTAAATGAGTGATGAACTATATACTTCTTGTCAACTATGTTTATGCATCCTAGAGATGCATCCACAGAATTATGTAGATTGTGTGCTTTATCTCCATCATCTCTCTGTTCTTCTCTCATGCTTTTACATATGTAAGCACTAACGGTATTAAGTTGGTAAATCAGAATCTTTTGTCTTTATGACTGAGTATATAAGTAGAGACGGTGCTATTGCTTCTGTTCTGTTTGAGCATGATTTGCTTTGTGTAGAAGCACAAACATGTCCACAGAATAGACAAGAGGTACATAGAACTTGTGATAGCATTATAATTACTATAGCAATTGCTTATTTTTCTCTAATATTGGCTATAACTAATACAATCATATTAGAGCAATTGCTGGAGACAAATACCTTTTAGTGTTTACAATTCCTGAACTATCGTGAGAAAGGAAAAGACCCTGGACCACTATATTTTTATTCCACTCTTAATTCTCTCTCTCTCTCTCTTAATATAAAAGATTTTGGTACCCACTTTATCATGCTTTATGGTAACCACTTTAACACGGAGTACTACATAGTTGATATACCATTGATAGAAAAGATAAGTACTACAGAATATAATGTAACCTTCTCCTCAATATTTTAAAGCTACATTAAAGCTACAGTTGGAAAAAGAACATTTCTAAGGGTATTTATAAGATTAGACTTCCTCTATACATAAAACACTGCAAAGGTTGTCAAATAATAGGAATTTATAGAAAGTGAAATTTGCAAAAGTTGCATTTTTTTCATTATTTGGAAGCCATATAATTTAATTGGAGAACATTTTATGACACATTTCTCTAATTTCATATGTCCACGTGGTCTTGATCTAGTCATCCTAATGCTATATTACTTTATTTTGTAAATAAAAATAATCCCAGAGTGTTATTATAAGGTCACAATGAGATCTTAAAGTAGAGTACATAATGTACACATGAGGATTGCTTATAAATTAGAAGACATTTCCTTCCTTTCTGCCTCTCTCCTTCCTTCTTTCCCTCCTGAATTGTAATGATAAAAGGAAATTCTTTTTCAGAATCAGACAATAGGTTTACTTTCTGAAAAACTTCAATTTTTTTCTTTGTAAAAGCAGGTCATTGTTTCTTATTAATCTCACTGGAATTATCTGAATAACTTAGTATATATCATGTCATACAATTTTAAATCTAAATAAAGGTACTCATGAAATCAAAGAAGAATGAAGTGATTATGGCTTGGATATACTCAGTCTGATTAGAGTGAATATTCCTCTCCATAATAATTTCTTTTATTTTTGACAAAGATGAGTTTACTTCTGAAATGTAACAGAGCAAATTGGAATCTTGCAGCCTCCTTAAATATCTCACAAATCTAAGTATAGATTTCATAAAGGGCCAAATAGCTAACCTATCAATAGGGAAAACAATCTCATGAAGATAGAAAATGAAAAATTTGAGCCCTGAATAAATAAAATTTCTGTTTAAGAATTTATCATATATTATTGGTCCAGTATTTAACACATACCAGAGCTATTTAACCAGAGTTAGTTAACCTAAGTGGATAGAAATGTACTACAAAATGTAGTGGTATGTTTACATGAGATTATTTTTATTTTTCTGCTACTGTGTCCATGAATCTTTAATCTAAAATATTATCTGTAGTTTTAGAATGTATTATTCCCCATGAAGATACTTTGTAAAAATCCAGGTCTTTTTAGCAATCTAAATAAGCAGGCATGTAATTCACACAGTATTGATTACAATGTCTTCTCAGAAAGTAGAGCACAGCAAGAAGGAGTAGATGTGCTTTATAAATTCACCCTTTAGCCAATGTATTGGTTTTTGTAGAGAATAGATGTATAATTGAAAGGAAAGGTGTGCTTTAGTGGAAAGATCATTGGAGTTGAATTCTGAAAACTTGAGTTTGATCTCTGGCATTATCCCATGTTTTCTCTGACCCTGAATCAAGTATATAACCCTCCTGAATCATAATTTCAGTTACTATAAAATGGAAATTGAAATGACATATCAAACAGTCTTTAAAAATTAACAAATATAAATCACTATCTGGCTCATAGTAGATATGCAGTGAGTATTTCATTATTTGGCTTGAAGTTGACTCACAAGATCTAAATTCTAATATGTTCCTGAATTTTTGTATAGAGTTTGGCTGCATTAGTGTGCTAGCATGCCATGATAAAATGCCACAGAATGGGTGACTTAAGAAACAAAAATTAATTTTCTCAATTTTGGGGCTAAAATTTAAGATCAAGGTAGCAAGTTTTGGTTTCACCTTGTGGCCTCTTTTCTTGGCTTGCCAGTGTCCATTTTATTGCTGTGTCCCCACCAGTCTGAACTCTGCACACGAGACTCTGGTGGCTCCATCTTCTTCCACTCCCACTCATCTATTGGATTTGAGTCCACGTGTAGGACTCTTTACACCTTTGTTATTTCTTTAAAGGCCCTTTCTCCAAATATTGTTTCAGATTGTGAACTGCAGAGAAAAATAACATTTGTTTAACTTATGTGTACCCACATATACTGTTTTACAATCATTCCTTCTGTCAGTTGTGTATTAATTTATTCATTAATTCAAAAACAGAAAAAAGCATTTGTGACCAGGCATTATAGTAGGCATTGAGGATATAAAATGAAGCCATACACCTGCACACCTATGTTTATAGCAGCACTATTCACAAAAGCTAAGCTAAGGAAACAACCCAAATGCCCCAAAGTAGATGACTGGATCAAGAAGATGTGGTACATACACACAATGGAATATTACTCAGAAATCAAAAAAGATAAACACATGCAGTTTGCAGCAACATGGATGGAACTAGAAGGGATCATGCTCAGCAAAATAAGTCAGAAAGAAAAAGAAAAATACTAGATGGTCTCACTCATAGCAGAAATTTAGAAAAGTTAAATAAGAGACCAGGAAAAAGACTAATCAAACAAAGTAAAAATCAAAATCAACAAGCAACCATAAATCAGAGAGACACTATGGGGGGAGGGGTGTTGGTAGAGGAAGGACTAGAGTCAAAATAAGGGGTGGGGTGCAACTGTATGGAGAATATAACCATAATGAAAATGCATACATTGTGCAAAGATGAAAATGATGTAAGAATTATATTAAATAAAATATTTTAAAAAATTAAAAAATAAAAAAAGCCTTGGTGTTCCTGTCTTTCAAGGGAATCATAATATAATTAATGCTACTGAAGTTACTCACTATATTCTTTTTAATTCCTGCAAATAATAAAGAAAAAAAATTGAGGGAGGGGGGCTGGGAATACTAAAAATGCTGACATTTTTGTTGGTGGAATTATGACATACCTTGAAGGGACTTGATTGACACTGTACATAGAAACAGAAAATTGTCTTATTATGACTAAGGAGAGTTCTCAGTTTCTAGTACAGTGATTCTCTCAGGTAAATCAGCTACATTGGCATTTTACCACCCATAAAAACTTAGGAAAGGACAATGTTGGCTCAACACTTAGCACTTGAGTTAAATAACACTTGAGTTAAATAAAAGAGTTTGAGGCATGTGATTAGGAGACTGGCTTAGTGATTTTTATGGAAATACAGTGTAATTTTTGTGTGTTTTTTTTTTTTTAGGAATCTTAAACTATGGGGGATTAGTAATTATCATTGATGAACATTTTGAAGATTCTTGCTCAGTAAAATGACATAACATTTAACTTTTTGTCTGGAAATAAAATATTGGTAGAAGTACCTATTAGAGTAGGAATATGCCCAATGGAGGCAGAATGGTGATTGTTACATTAATATAGTATTAGTTTAAACCTCCATGATTTGTTATGATTTACATATATATGCAGCATATTTTATGGTATAAACACTTTGAAGTAGTTTTGAAGCACAAAGTTGTTAACTATTAATGTACTATTAAATTAGACTTTGGAAGAAAGAAAGGAATAATTAATTAACTTGGAGAGTTTTAATGTATGGCTATTAAGTATTTCAGTTTTCCTTGTGTTTTGCCCTTAATTGTAGTTTCAACTTAAAATACTGTTGTGAGAAAACACTCCATAAAACTATTTGAAAGTTCTTTATAATTAAAAGTAATGTTATTTTGCTCATTTGTTTTATTTTCATCTAATCAGAAACCATTGTCTGCCTAGATATTTTTCTGTTTTCTTGGCTTTCAGAAAATATATTTGATAGTCGTCAGTATAGAAGTCTTATACATCTTTTGTCAGATTTATCCTTACATTTATCGTATTGTTAATGCTATTTCAATTAGTATTTTAAAATACTGAATTTATTAACCTCTTATTGGCTGTGCAACATGTGAATATTTTCTCTCACTCCATAGGTTTTTTTCTTTTAAAATCCATTTATATTTTCTTTCACTGTGTAAATACTTTTTTAATTTTGAGGTAATCCTAGTTGATTATTTTTGTTTTTATTGCCCTTGCCATTGGGGCTAAATGTCCAAAGATATCTTTATAATTGATATTGTGAGACATATTGCTAATATTTTCTTCTATATATTTTATTGTTATTGGTCTTTAATCCATTTATAATTTATTTTTGTGCATGATGTTAGGATTTTCTATATATATAGTATCATATCTACAAATAATGATAGTGTCACATCTTTTCCAATCTGAATTCCTTTCATAACCTGTTGTCTCATTGTTCTAACTAAAACACTAAATGAAACTGAAGTGGTGACACAGGGCATCCTTGTCTTTTTTAATCTCAGAGAGAAATCTTGCAGTTCTTTAATCTTAATTATTGTATTGACTGTTGGTTTGCCTTTATTATGCTGACATAGATTCCTTCTGTTGCCATCTTGTTTTGTTTTTATCATTAATTGGTGCTGAATTTTATCAAATGCTTTCTCTGCATCTCTTGATATTAACATATAATTACTATAATTTGTTGATCTAAAGTAATAATTTCATTGATTTATGTTTATTAAATCATGCTGGCATCCTGGGATAAATCCCACTTGATATTATGTATAGTTCTTATAATGTTATATTGAATTCAATTTATTAGTATTATGTTGAAACTTTTTGTATCAATATCATCAGGGATATTGGTCTATAGTTTTCTTATGATATCTTTGTCTGGTTTTGGTACTAGGGTAATTAGGAATGTGCTACTTCTACTGATTTTGTGTTTGAAAAGTCTTGGAATAATCCTAGGTTTTTTAATCTAAGATCTCTAGGTTTCTGTTATTTTTTTTTTAAATATGTATTTCTTTTTTTAAAGATTTATTTATTTATGCATATAAGAACTGGGGTATAGACCAGAGGTGTGGGGGTGGGGGGTGAGAGAACTCACCAGAGAGAGAGTGGGGAGCAAAATAGGCAGATCTACTGAAATACACTGCTGAGGAGAGCAGTGGGCAAGACAGGAGCAGTCTGCCGTGCCATGTGGGTCAACTCCCTGGCCAGCGGCTGGGGATTGAACTTGTACTGCAGTGGCTGGTGATAGCTTGATAGTGCTGTGTCTTTAACCCCTGCGCCACAAGGGAGGCCTGGTTTCCTTTATTTCAAAGACTGATAACTTTGCACATGCTCAGATGTCTGGAACACTGATATAATAAGGGCTAATTGGTAGAAAGGAACCAGGACAGTAGGACTTTGAAATCTTGCTTCCAGTGAGAGTCAAGGGCTCAAGCTTCCTACAGTGCTACGCAAGTTGTGCAGTGGATAGTCTCAGTGGTCTCCTCCCCTAGGTCAACTCCACAACCAAAATATCTTAAACAGACTCATGCTAGCCTGAATCTCTAAGCTATGGTTGATCAATATAGGTAGCACTGAGTAGAAAATGTCATTGAGACAGAGCCACAGCTGAGAATTGTTTTCTTGAGTAAGGAGTCTTACCCTGGGAGTTTTTTCCTGTTGTTAAGATCCAGGTGCTTTAAATGCTAATCAGTAAGAACATTCAATTGTCTGGGGCTTAGGTCTTGGTGGGGGGGTAAGGCATGTATTTCACAGCCTTATGCTGTAAACAATAGCCTGTGCTCAGAGAAGACACAGGTGATCTGATCTGCTTCTTCCTATCAGCTCATATTCCAACTGTTCTAGTTTGAAAGCCATAGGCTCAAGTCAGTAATCACCAATCTGCACTCTTATTCCTACAGTTATTCAGTAGTAAACCCTCCATTTTGTATTCTGACTCTGTGTAACCCCCGCTTCTCCAAGTCATCCAGATTGTAAAGGCCCTGATATGGGGTTGTGACTTGAGTTGACAACAAAAATGTTCCATGTAGCAGTTACCTCTCCATCCTGTGGGTTGTACTGCCCCAGTGTCACTCTAATCACAGTTTAATTATGTTTTCCCTAGCACTTTCCACTATGTGGTTGTTCTTGATGTATGCAATAGTCATTTATTTATTTTTTATGGTCTGTTTTCTTTGTTTAGTTGTAATATGGTTTTGAATATGTAGAGGAGGAAAGGCTGGCATCTTCACTTTGCTACCATCTTGCCAGAGTCCTTTGGAAATCATTATTTTTAGAGATTATATTCCTGATCAATAATTTAAAAGGCAAATTTCATATGTGTAGCGGCAGAAAAGTCACAGTGCAGGATCTCTATGATCAAACAGATGGGTGAAGGAGGAGAGAGTCCTGGAGCTCACAGTGGCTTTTTGCAGGCTTTTATTGGGAATCACCAGGTTCACAGCAGACTGGGGTACAGGCTGGCAGTCCTCCCAGCCCCCAGCATGTCTTCACTCTTTCTGGGCTCTCCAGCATTTTCTCGTGGCCTCTGCTTCTCTCTTCTCCCTGTTTGTTCTTCTGCTCCCGTTCGTTTTGTTGTTTCGCTCTCCTACTCTGCTGGCGTCCCCATGATGCCGCCCTGATAAGCCCAGTCTTACACCAGGTGTATACTATCTACACATGCCCACACCCTACTCCAGGTGCCCGCCATCAGGCATGCATTCAGGACCGCAAGTTTCCATCATCAATCCTAATGGCAGGAGGGCAGAAAAGCCTGATACTTTTTACCTCACCCTACAATATGTAACAATATATTTAAAGGTGTATGTCTCTATAAATGTTTTTTAATCATAGGATTAGCCTGTCTTTTTATTTAGAACAGAAAGTGTCTTTGCGAATAACGTTTGTAGAGTAAATGAATTAATCAGGCTTTTTATGCCACTAGCCTCTGTGTCTATCTGTGGCCTTGATAGTGTTAATGCAGAAGGAGCACCTGAGCCTAGATAGAGGTGGGGATACAAACAGCAGCAGTGGAAGAAGTGGGAAGATGAGCAGTGTGACTAGAGAAGAGGCGAGACCCAGAGACAACGCAAGAGAGAACCCCAGAGAAGTCCAAAGAAAGCTTAAAAGATTTCCTGGGACCTGGGAGGCTTGGTTGCCTGCCTGCATCCCAGCCTCCCCTGCCCACCTGGTTGCCCCTCGACAATGTTCAATTCTTGCATCTTATGGTTTGTGAAATTAAGTTTCAGAAAACATTTTATTAATTGTCACATAGCCATTTAGTGTTATGGTTGATACTAAAATCTAGAACCATCTTCCAGGCTAGTGATTTTCACTTGCTGTGGTTATGAATTGATTTGCAAATAAGACAATCACAAAGGGAAAAAAGTCTCACCCAATCCAAGTGAAAGGAGCACAGCTAAGACATAGTCTATGCAAGTTACTCTCTTTTGCCCTCTCTTTTTTTGTCAACAGTTTCCTTGGCAGGGCTCATAGTTACTATGTCCTGAAAATGCTGCTTTGCACATTTTGATTATGAACTGTGAATTTGAAACCAGAGACCCCCTCCTCCTTCAGGGCTTTGGTGCTTGGTCCCAGAGTACTTTTTGCGGGCACTGAAAGTGGCATGGGGTGGGGGGCATTTCACCACTTGCCACCAGTGGTACCATTGGCTACAAGCAGAGGCCAGCAGTGATGGCTAGTGGCAGTGGTTCCCCTACCACATGGTCATAGAGCATGTAGCCCCTGGTTCAGGGCTGCAGGGATGATCATGGGGCCCCACTGGGCCAGCTCCAATGCTGTGGCTACCTCCAGTTGTAGGCAATAGAGATCCATGGATTTAGTGCCTGGATTGTAGCACCAACTGATCAGGTGTGAACTTGATCTGATTGGGGAATGGTCCAATCAGCTATAAGATTGGAAATGGTCCAATCAGAGTTGTGGGAAGGGAATCCTGAAAGAGGATATAAGGCAGGGCAGGCGCCAGCTTGGGATGCTCCGGTTCTTCAAAGGGTGTGGTTTCTGGCCTCCAAGGTAAGATATTTGCTCTCTCTGTTACTGACCTCCAAAGAAGAGAGCAGCCAAAAGTTTCACAGAGGCCAGGCCAGCCACACTTGCTTCTGGCCTACCTCTGACACTTCCTGAAAGGAGCACCAAAAGTCCCCGGCCTGGTGTCTTGAAGAGCTGTTTGTTGGTGGTGTGGACCAACAACTCACGAAGAGCTGTTGACAAAGTGTTTCTGACACCGAGATCTCTTCGTGAATAGTGCTGCCCAGAACTGTTAATGAGTGACTGAAACTCTGTCAGGTCACCTTTTGAGAGCTGCTAATTGTCCAGCATTGCCTGTTGGTGCTGGTGCCTCCATTGCTCTGAGGTCCAGCTCTCCATCCCAACCAGCAGACTGTTGCTAAGGCATAATGGTGGGAAGGGACGGAGCAGGATATCTATGATTCGAGCAGACGAGGTAAAAGGAGAGAGTTCTGGAGCCCTCGGTGGCTTTTGCAAGCTTTTATTGGGATTTACCAGGTAGACAGCAGGGGTGATGGGGGTCAGGAGGCTGGCAGGCCTCCCAGCCCCCCGGCAAATATTCACTCTTTCTGGGCTCTCCAGTGTTCTTTCATGGCCTTTGTTTCTCTGCTGTTGTCTCTGTTTTGCTCTGCTGGTGTCCCTGTGTTGCCACCCTTGAAGCCCAGTCTCTCAGCTTAGGTGCACCCACCTACACATGCCCACACCCTACTCCAGGTGTCCGCCATCAGGCATGCATTCAGGACCACAGGATTCATCATTAATCCTAATGGCAGGAGGGCAGAAAAACCTAATACTTTACTTACCCTACATATGGGCTGCTGCCCTGTCATCTCAGCGGCCTATGAGTGTCTCCAACTGTGGTGAGTTGAATCCTAGCCCTCTGTTTGCTGGTGTGCCATGATTTCCCTGCGCCACCTTGGATGGGCAGCCTTTTGTTTGGGACTTTGGGAGATGGGAGACACTACCTGGGATGAGATAGCTGGCCATTTGTGGCTTTAAGAACTGTTTCTCCTGTGTAGTGCCATCAAGGCACAGAGCAGGTTCTCTATGGATCCAGGCAGATGGATAAAGGAGGAGTCCTGTAGCCCTCAGTGGCTTTCTCCAGTGTTTAGTGATCTTTCTACACCATTGGTAGTGAGACAACTAGGTGCAGGGAAGGCAGGGAGGCTGGGGGGTCAGAGACTGGGGTCCTTGTAGCCCCCAGCGAATACTTCACTCTTTCTGGGCTCTCTGGTATCCTCTACTGGTCTCTCCTCTGGTCTCTACTGCACCCCACCACACGGTCCTCTGCCACCATGCTCCCTGCTATCGTGCTCTCTTCCCTCCTCTCTGCCGCTGTGCCACATCCTCTGTGACGCTGCCCTTGTATGCTCTGTCTCTCAGCTCAGGTGTGCCCACTCACACACACCCACACCATACTCTAGGTGCAGCTATCAGGCACACATGTAAGACCAAAGGTGTCTATCATTGATGCTAATGGTGGGAGAGCGGAGAACTGATCACATCTGTTTACCCTACATCCTGTTTGTTAAATAAGCCCCATTGTTTTTAGGTGAACCTGAGTGATCTTGAAATTGCATGTGTGAGTGAAGAACGCACAGATAGTAGACTCGCCTCTATTGGCTGCTATCCTTTTTGAAGCCAGCCCCCTTAAAGATCTGTTTCAAATTGATTCTGAACAGAAAAACTATTTGCTTGTGGTACTTCATGTGAATTATGTAACAATACCCCTCCAGAGTGAAATAGTCTACTGAGTCAGTGCACCACACTAGCCACTGGTCATGGTCGGCCTCTCCATGAACTTAAAACATTCAGGTCTAAAACTCACCTCTCTGACCCATTTTTTGTGTCTCTTCCATGTTTTGCCTGACTTGTGTCAAATATTGCCTTATGACATATATATTCAGTAGAAAGATGCAAAGGAGGGCCTCCCCTGGTGGCACAGCGGTTGAGAGCTGGTCTGCAAAGCTGCAGGCAGCAACGGTTGGATCCCTGGCCACTGGAGGAGGGTCCCACATGGCTTGCAGACCTCTCCTGCCGCCCGCTGCTCCCCTCAGCAGTGTACTTCGGTCCTTCTGCCTGTTCTGCTCCCTGTTCTGGCTCTGGTGAATTCTCTCACCCTCCTGTGCTTCTGACTGTACCCAGTGTTTGAATAAATAAATACATCTTTTTAAAAAAAGTACGTTTTTTTAAAAAACTCAATATAAGCAGTAACTGGGATGTAAAGTGTAGATGTTAACTAGGGTCATGCAATGAGCAGCAACTGCTCATACACAACATGGCCTTTAACAAGGTCTCCATCTCCATTATTCCTTATTGTCACCTAATTTTCTTTCATCGAAAACAAAAAGAATAACAATATTGTGCCTCACATCAGGTAAGTCACACTAAGATAAATAGGGTCTCATCTTCCCACCCCAATTGACTCAGCAGTATAAAACTAAAACAACACGGGATGCTATTAAGCTCATCTGTGCTATCATGTTTACCTATTGTGATATTACTAAATAACAGGAATCTTTGCATTAAATAAGTCTATAATGATATAATCAAGGGGGATTTTCTAAATGTTTGGTGACAGACAAGATAGGAAGTAACCTTTCAGATGGAGGATCCTCACTCAGCTGTGCACATTGTTTAGGTTTATATCAGAGGTCTGGACCTCTTAGTGCAGAGAATAACTCGACTGGGCTTGATAGTGGGAAATATGAAGTGTCTGCTTATTTAAATGAAAAAAGAAATGAGAATCCTCTTAGTTGCTTTCATGAAATGACACTTTGAACTTTTCATGCATATGATAACATTTCTAATAATAATTTGTTCTCTTTCAGCTTTCCTTGTTGGAAAAGGCTGGATTTGGAGGTGTACTTTTATATATTGACCCTTGTGACTTACCAAAGACTGCAGATATTAGCCAAGAGACCTTCATGGTGTCATTGAATCCAGGAGGAGACCCTTCTACACCTGGTTATCCAAGTGCTGGTGAGTTCTTTTTTAATCTTTATTACTGTTGTAAGCATTACAATGTTGCAATTTATAAGTGCTTGCTACCTAAATTAATCAAGGAAGAGAAAAATGAAAGAATTATTTACCCTCCGTATTATAAAAATTCACTTTAATCTTCTCAATATTATAGACTATTCATTTTTTGGAATAAAGTCAACTGTAAAGTCAACTCATTTTTTTTAAAGTCAACTGTAAAGTCATCTCATTATCATTTGGTATATCATGAATAGAGAGAAATATTTTTGATTGACTGGCAAGATAAAACAATGTGGGGGGTGTGTTCCATGTTTTTATTTGTGCATGCTTCCCATATACAAGAATGAAGTGTTTGTGGCTTTGGGGTAGGTATAATAACTTTAAATTGAGCTTAAAGGGTCAAGTTAGGGGTATAAATTAGTGGGAAACTATGCTGGAAACAAACAGTGTTAATATGGTCATTATGTCTGGCTCTCTAAAAGAAGGGGTCCCATTATTTTGGCTAATCACTGGAAACATAGTGATTAGTTCACCTTTACTTCAGACATTCTTCTCTTACTGGTAAACTATGTTCACGATTTTGGGGTCATATGGAAGAAAGAGGACAACTGTGGTTTTGGCAGATGCTTGCTTCCTCATTGAATTTCTATGTACTGTATCACTGCAAATATTGTTCATGCAGAAAGAGCTGAGAAAAAACTTTAGATCTTATTCCTAGATGATACTAACCTCCTAACCAGGAAACTTAGTATTTAAGCTAAAAATAGTTTATGTAATTATCCATGTATTTTACCAGTATTTCCCAATTTTCCACAAAATATGAGGCTCTACTAATTATCTTATGCAAGATCAACTCTATATTAATTTATTTTCTCTCAATATTAATAAGCAATTAGTCTACAAGAAGGAAGAAAATTGAGTTAAATATGAGCTATAATTTATTTTGTTGGATATATCAATTAGTGCTTTGCCTTTAGTGAACTTTGTACAGTCGATTGTCTCATAATAATTTTGAAATTACAATCAATAGCTTTCTAGTTCACGTTCTAGGCATCACCAAAAATAGCGACCTGTCTTTACAGATCATTTGCACTCTTTTTTTTTTTTTTTTAAGATTTATTTTATTTATGCATACAAGGGCTGGGTTGCAGGCCAGAATTGTGGAGAACAGGGGTGAGAGGATTCACCAGAGACATAGTGGGGAACAGAACAGGTGGATTGACTGAAATACACTGCTGAGGGAAGTAGCAGGTGAGATGGGAGAGGTCTGCTGTGCCACATGGGTTAGCTCACTGGTGGGGTACCTCAGCTTCAGGGAATTGCACTGGCACCTCTCTTTTTGTGGAAAGTGAAGGGGCTTCAATGTTACTGAAAAGCATATACTTATGAATACTCTGCTTAAGTTAATAAGTTGGCCAGTTGGCAGCATTTATTCTCAACATTTTTTTGACTCAAGTCATGTCATAAATATAGAATCATTTCATATCCAGCAAAATGTTGGCCAAAGTCTTAAGCAATCTCAAAATGCCTTCATTTTTTTTTCATTTGAACTAATTTCACAGAAAAGTTACAAACATGTGTATAGAGACCTTTATCCCAAAATTTTCTAATATTAATAACTTACAAAATATAGTACAATGATCAAAGCCATAAAATTAGCATTGAAGTTATTAACTCATTAGAGAGATTATTAAAATTTCCTCAAATGCTTTCACTATATTTTGTTGTGATTTCAGCATCTACTCCAAAATTCCATATGTCATTTAGCTGCCTTGCATCCTCTCCAATCTGGAGCAATCTTCCTTTTATTATTTTGCACTTGAAGAATGCTCAGTGTATTTTATCGAATATACCTAAATTGAACTTGTCCAATATTTTCTAATGATCAGTTTATGGTTGCACATTTTTAGCAGAAACAAAGGAGAGATGCATCCTCAGTGCATAACATGAGGCACATATAGGTATGTCTCATTTCTCATGATGTAGCTTTGATCTCTTTGTTATAGAGGTGTCAGCCATTTTTTTTTACATTGAAAAGTTACTATTTCTTTTTTTTGTAACCAGTGCATTTTCTGCAGAGATATTATAATACTATGTAAATACCCTCTTTTATGTCATTCTTTTACATACGAATATTACCATCCATTGATGATTCTTGTCTCTTACAATTATGGCTGTGGTCTCTGGCAAATAATTTCAATTTCCACCATTACTTTGGCATACATTTTAGAGAACTTTTTTTTTTTTTTTTTAACAATATGAGTAGTTATCACTGACTACATTCTCATTCAAACATTCAAACAACAGTGAAATGACTCTAGAACCATTTTGGGTAAAATTATAACTCAGATTTATTTTCTGGTTACAATTAAAAAAAAAAAAACTACCATAGGAAAGTTAAAAGATAAACTTGGAAAAAAATGTATCTCATATTATGAACAAAGGGCTCCCTGATAATTCTCCTAAAAAATAACAACCCAGTAGAAAAATGAAGCCAGGACACACATTTCACACACAGGGTATATAATTGGCCTTCAACAAATTAAGAGGCTCAGTCTCAATTCTGGTAACATAAAGACAGGTTTTTAAAAATTGGAAAGGCCTCTTAGAGTTCTTTTGAAACTCTAAGTCAAATCTTTTTTTTTTTTTCTGAATTAAAATCTGCCAAATGCTGCCCGTCTATACAGGTGTTTGTGTTTTTTATTTACAGGAATCACGCTGTCTTGATCTCTTAGTGTATATGGCTTTTTCCTTCATCAAAATAAGTTCTGAGATTTCTAGTGAAAGTAAGGCATCTACTTATCATTCTTGTGCAAAAGAAAAATAAGTTTTGGGCAAAGAAAGAGGTAAAGGCAGAGTCAGCTGTGCCTGCTGTGAAGAGCTCTGTAATAAGCCCTTTTGAGAAGCTTCCCCTCATCCCTGGTACAACTCACAGAAGTCTAACCAAACACACATTTCCAAACATACAGTCTTTTATCTCCTAAATTCTTGCCTTTCTTACTTGTGACCTGCCTACAGAGATTAAGAGATGCTTGATGCCTATCTGCAATTTAACATATGCACTAGAACATTGGGTGTGGGGGATTTTGTTTCTGTTTTGTGCTAGTTGCAAATGTAATTTCCTGCTCTCTTTTTTCTTTGACAAAACCCAGACTACCTCATCATTTGATAAAATCAAACCTTAGAAGGGAAGCACCTTGCTGGTACAGCGTTCCCTAGTCTCTTCTAGATTCTGATTTTCACTTTATCTAATAATCACTTCCATCTTTGAGGCTTTCATTCCAGTTAACTAGCACCTGCTTCTAGCCCTCAGTATTTCATTCTGTAATGAAAATACAACTGATTTATCCAAGAGGTTGTTTCTAGTTGTTCACTAATATGCACTAACCTGGCAAAGTCACACCAGCCTTTCATGAGTGTCCTAGGAGAACACAAGTCTGGAAGTGGTTTCACAGTAGCATGGACATAGTGTAACATTTTCTGGAGATCCTAACTCTGATCTAGCAGGCAATGATAGCAAAGCCCTTTTCACAAACTCCATCCTTAATGCAGAAATCTGCCTGTAGGTAAAGTCAGCCTTTTCACCCCCACTAAAGACCAAGAAGCCAGATAGAGATTTAAGAATATGCAAAGGTAGGGCCTCCCTGGTGGCGCAGGGGTTGAGCACTGGGTTGCGAAGCTGCCCGCAGCCTCTGCGGCACCGGATCGATCCCCAGCTGCTCCCAGGCCACTGGAGGAGGATCACGCATGGCGTGCAGACCTCTCCTGCCACCTGCTGCTCCCCTCAGCAGTGTACTTCGGTCCTTCTGCCTGCTCTGCTCCCCGCTCTGGCTCTGGTGAATTCTCTCACCCTCCCGCACTTCTGACTGTACCCAGTGCTTGTATAAATAAATCTTTTTTAAAAAATCAGATTGTTATTTAATAAAAAAAAAATATGCAAAGGTAATCAGCCTTAACATCTCTTTAGGGCAGCCTCTTGAATGATGAGATTAACTAATGCCTGCATGCCTTCCTCTCCCATCAGCATATGTTTAGGTCAGGACAATTCCCCTTCAAGTCAATGACTCTGATCCTGCCTACATATACTAAATTCAAATTTATGTTATCTGGAATAGTTTTCACAGAGTAAAATCTCTGGGACTGCTTCAGGGTTTGAATCCTCACTTTGATTAACAAATAAACTCTAGATTATATATCATTGAGAATTAGCTTTCAGTTAACCTAGTGACATTTAACATCACAAAGTTTTTGCCTCTTCAAGCTTTCATACCGAACAAAGTTGAAACCATGCAGACTAGAAACACTTTAAGGTGGTGGTGGTGTTGGGCTGGGACATGAGGAGTTAACTGGGGTCCAGGCAGGAGTAGTTGGCAAAGGAAAAGACCTGAAATAAGTGGGCAAAGGAAGAATAAAT
This sequence comes from Talpa occidentalis, assembly GCF_014898055.3. Classification (NCBI taxonomy): domain Eukaryota; kingdom Metazoa; phylum Chordata; class Mammalia; order Eulipotyphla; family Talpidae; genus Talpa; species Talpa occidentalis. Next base: position 23,602,794 of record NW_023604295.1, read on the forward strand.
AGTTGTGCTACTGCCCTTTCTCTAGGGTCGCAGATTAGTAGTCCCAGGCTTCAGCTGCTTTAGTTTATCTTGGCGCCCTGGAGAGCTAGCTTCACCCCAGTCCATGCTGAAATGTAGGTAGCCATATCTGCTGCATGCTGCAGGCTTTTCTGGAAGTTGGCTTGGGCCTGCCACAGATAGTGAAGAACCAGGATTCCAAACCAGGTTAGAGGATCATGAGTGATCACAGTGTTCTCTAGCTCCCAGACCCTGGTGAGACCCTTGTGTCCATGCAAAGTTGCCTCAGGATACATCATCTTTTGTGGAGTTAGGGCAACAGCCTTCCCCATCCAGACCTTTTGGAGTCTGTCCTGGGCTCTCAAGTAGAGATTGAGACCTGGGACACTCTGTGGAGGCATAATGCGGGGGAGGGGGGGTGCCCTACCAAGTTGGTATCTACAGCTTAACAAAGTTGGGAGAGCAAGAACCAGCCCTCTTCCACCCAAGAGTTCAGCATCACTTGCTTTGCCTTCATTTCTTCCATATCACCAGGCTTCTACAGAAACACGGATTGAAATTCTGCATACAGGCTGGGTACCACTATGACCTGACCACCTATAAGTTTTCTCTGATAGAATGACAACATATCAGTGCAATAAATGATGTTATATTTTGTGTCTGATTATATACTTACATAGAATGGGAATGATACTGATGTCGTTTTTGGAGTCAGTGGGTTTGGAGTGCGGAGTCCTTCTTAGGTTCACTCGGGAAAGGTTTCTCCAGAGCTCCCCTTTCAGGGACACCAGCAAGTTTCTCCACAAGACAGAGATGGTGTTTATATTCAAAGGGCAGGTTTATTAGGGGAGTGATAAAACAGTTAAAGACACTTGCAGAGACACAAGCGGGCAAAAAGAGCTTCCCCAGAAGGACAGGTTTGCTGAGAGGCCTGCATGGTCGCAGGCGGGCAGCCTTGAGGAAAGCTGCCTCTGCCGAGGGAAGTCAGTGAAGAGAAATCCTGGCATGGTACAGTCTTTTTCTTTTTGGGAGGGGCTCACTCCTTGTGAGCCTTCAGTTAGTTGCTGACTTTAGATAACCATGCAGAATCTGAAAGGGATCATAGATTCTACAGTGGGCTCAATCTCCATATCTTTACCTTTGGGCCTGTGCTCTAGACACTCCCTACAGCAGTATGATACCTGCTTGGATTTTATTCTTTGTAATCTAGGCATTGGGCCTGAGGATCTTGGTTTCTAAAGCTGGGTCAGCTATTTGCTGTCCCTGTGTCAGGACTGAGCAATGATGGAATATCATGTGTTCTGGATACTCAACCTGATTTTATTCTCAATAAAATCTTACTAAATATTTGATATATATTGAATAAATTGCTTTCTTAGCATGACTGCTTGAACTTTGATAAATTGTGAACTATACCCTGATTTTACTTACCCTAATTAATACTGTTAGGGGAAAGTGATGTCCTGAGTTAATCCCATACAGTGTTTATACATTCACATATTTTTTCCTTAAATGTTTCTGCTAACTCATATCACTTCTACCACTCAAAATAGCATACATTTCATTGACTTAAAAGTTTTTGAAATTATATTTACAGTAGTGGAATGATAGAAGTTGAATCTATTACCTAAATTATTTCCATTTTAATTAAATATTTCAGAGATTAAATGTCTAAATTAACGAAGACTTTGTCATAGCTGTTTGCATTAACTTGCTACAAGTGTTTCAACTACATTTCACTATGTTTCAAGCAAACTTCATTCTCTAGAACTAAGTAATTTTGAATTCTAAGAGTCTTTAGGTTTCATATAGGATATTCTGCCTTCAATCATGAACCACAAGAAACTTGACCATGCCTACCAATGATTCAGGTGCATGGGGCTTAAGAACTAGTTATAATATGGGGCATAACTAGTTATAATATGTGACCAATTATAATCAAAGATATGATTGACCTAAAATCATTAATTTGGCTCCATTTGGCAATATAAGGGGAGAATCAAAATGCTGTGGGGTGAGCATAAAAATAGGGAATTGAGAAATGGATATCTTTAATGTAGATCCCATTGGTTCTATGATGAAATGTGGAAAATTCTTTCCGAATTTTTAGACATTAAAATTGCCTGACATGTGAAATTTTTGTAGATTTTAATTTTGATATTTCTAGATTACTACTGGACTAATCTATGGACTGCTAGTTAATTGAAGCCCAAGATATTTCTTTTATCTGGATTCATCATTATTCTTCTTAAACCTTATTCCCACTCTGGTTTAAAGTTAATTGTTTATGTTCCTTCCCTCTTTATTTGTTATAATCCTGTTTCATCTTATTTTTTTTTTCTTTGTCTTAAATTCTGGTGAGGGAAATCATTTCAGTGGTTTTACTCCAGTGAAGTGTATCAAACAACACAGTTTATTTAATATTCCCAGTGTTACAATTCAGTGGATCTGTGTGTTGTTTACCTACTGTCTGTTCAACAGAACCACTGCCAACCAAAACCATTCAAAGAAGAAAGAATATCATTGCAATTTGTGACAAGTCTTCACCAGGTGTTCGTGGTCCAGTTACCTGGACAAATGTCGAAAGACTGACTTGACTTGGCACCAAATCAACTGAGACAATGTTCAGCTATTCCATGACTAGAAAAGCAGAAAATATAAACGTGTGCCTAGTTGTCAAGGCAAAGTGTTAGGTATTCACAGCATGAAATGCCTTGTCACTTGGATGGGAGAAAAGAAAAAGCATCTGTATTCTATTTTGTGGTACTGATGGTTGTTATATGTGTCTAGAAGGCTTCAGCTTTACATGGAATATTATTCAACTTAATTCTTAGAAGCATATCCTTGTTAAGATGTTTGAATTTTTCCAGAAAGTTTAATTTACACATTGAATAGAATGTTCAAAATTGAACCACTCCTTTCAAAAATGTATGCTTTTGTTTTGTTTTCCAATTGTATTATTCTTTATTGAGGTAATATTTGCTTAAAATACTATTTTTGATTTGTGACTCCCTGGTAACACAGGTGGTTGAGCACTGCACTGTGAAGCTGTCCCCAGCTCTGCAGCCTGAGTTCGATCCCAGCTTACTGGGGAAGAAACCCACACAGTGAAGCAGACCTCTCCTGTCTTGCCAGCTGCTCCCTTCAGCAGTGTATTTCACTCAGTCTGCCTGTGCTGCTCCCCGCTTTCTCTGGTGAATCCTCTCACCCTCCCGCGGTACAGGCCAGAGGTGCGGGAGGGTGAGGGGATTCACCAGACAGAGTGGGGAGCAGCACAGGCAGACAGACCGAAATACACTGCTGAGGGGAGCAGCTGGCGAGACAGGAGAGGTCTGCCACACCATGTGGGTTTCTCCCTGGCTGGTCGGGGATGGAACTCGTGCTGCAAAGACTCCATACAGCTTCACAGCATAGCACTCAACCCGCTGTGCCACCGGGGAAGGCCCAATACATAAATCTTAAAAAAAAAAAAAAAAAAATACTACTTTTGATTTAAGGGTGCAGGCTCAACCCTCTTCAGATGTTTGTTACCAAATCTTATGTACCACAAAAGTGAACACATTCCTCAAATATAAACCATAGGATTCTCTCCCAACTTTGCTCTCCCACCTTTACTCTACAGCTACCTCATCAGGTAGCCTCTTCTGTATTCAGATTTCTAGGGTTTCTTTTGGTTCAGTTTTGTCTGCCTTTGCTTGTTTATTTATATTCCACATATGAGTGAAATCAAATGTATTTGTCTTTTTCCTTCTGACTTACTTCACTTAGGATAATTCTCTTTTGTTCCAGCTATGTAATTGTAAATGACAAAATTTCATTTTGTATCATAGTCGAGTAGTATTCCATTGCAAAGACATACCACATCTTCATCTAATATTGGCCAGTTTAGTTACTGCCATAATTTGACTATTCTAAGTAGTATTGCAATGAACATAAGATTACATGCATACGGTAGCAGGAAAATTTACTATTGATAAACTTAAATTCTCTTACACAAAATATTAGTAGAACTAATGTCATATGTAATCTTATAAAATCAATATAATCTGTTCATACATCTGCAATCAAATGATTAAGGCCATGTAAAAATAATAAAAGCTCTTTTTCTGAAAGCTATTTATCTTGAAGACTGAATTTTCCAGACAGATTTCTCATGGCCTTATATATTAAGCCTCAATGTTTTAAGAACTTGATTTCCAAATCTTCAATTACAAATATCCAGCTGAAAAGCACCTATGGTTGAAAACTTTCAGAACTAGGAAATTATTTGCTGATCCTCAAATTATTATTTTCTAGATAGTGGCAGAAAGCAAACATTCTTCATCCATCCACTTCCCCTCCATGAGAATCAATTTTTCAGTCAGATTTCTAGGATTTGTTACTTGTTTTGTTTTGTCTTGCCCTTTGTTTCATTTTTCTTGTAATTATCTTTCTCACTTGTTATAAACCAATATTTATGTATGGTTCTTTCTTGGAGCCAAGGACATATGTTCAAAATACTGTGATCAAAATTTATTTAATTAGCTATTTCCCCACCCTTTATTGCAGTTGTTATTTACTTAAAATATATTTATGTTCATTTGTTTCTAGTATATTACATTTTAATATTTTTTCTGTTCTTAAGACATCTTTTAGTAAAAATATAGTGTAGTTCCAAAAATCAAAATTATTCAAAAAGGAATACTCAGAGAATTTCTACTAAATATCCTACCCACCTCAATTCTTCCATTTCAGTTCATCTGGTCCCTATTTATCTTTTATTTTCCTTTTTCTTTTTGCATAAAAAATAGATAAATGCTTACTTCCTACTTCAATTTTACATAGTATGTATCATACTACAGATATTAATTTGTACATAGTTGTGGTTTTTTCTCCTATTGAACAGTTATTTCAAAATTTTCTCTATATCAGCTGCTGGAGATTGTTGACACTTAGTTGTAGAAATAGATCAGTTGCAGAATGTTTCTGGAGATCAACGCCTGTGGAAAAGAGAAGCCATGAGTAGGATTGGGCAAAAGGAAAATTGGAACTGAAGCCCAATTTCAACCACCTGTAAATATATAGTTGATTACAATGACAATTATTGGACCAAAGTGCCAGATCTTTGCACTTCTTCTGAAATCAGTCTTTAGATGTGTACTTGCCAAAAAGGGCGTTCTAGGGTGAAGAGTTTCTGCTGATAGCACTCACATGAGCACTTTAACAATTGCTCCCTGGGTGGAATGGGACCTCTGCATGGGACGTTAATGTGCCCACTAGAGAAATTTGGATTTAACTCCATTGTTGTTAGTGAATTAGAAGGGTTAGAGTTGTGCTAACATGGTGACCACTAGCCATATGAGACTATTTAATTTAAATTTAACTAATTAAAAATAAATTAAAAAAATTGTCATACTAGCCACAGTTCAGGTATACAATAGCCACCAGTGGCTATTAAAGGCATTTCCTTTATTAAAGTTCAATTTAATGACTGCCGTAGAGCTAATGTCTATAGCAGTGTGATATAATGCAAAATTTGATAATTATCTACTGTTTTCGATCATCCATGAGACTCTTTCTGTATATAACCTTGGAGAATAGAAGATTGTTAGTCTTTTTGCCGCTTGAATTATTTAAATTCTATTTACAAATAAGGCTCTAAGAACCACATGTTGGTATGCTTCATGAATTCTTTTATGGTTTAGTGTTGAACCAAAACATAGTTGAGTGCTCCTAAAGTAAACATTTTCAATTTCCAGAATTCTCCAAAGAGTTTTTGTATTTTAAGTATGTAAAAATAAATCTTGTAATGCTACTTTAAAGTGTTATTGCATTTGCCTCAAACTGCTGGCATTGTAAATCTCAGGCTCATACAATTTCATTTCAGAAATTCATCCTGGAAGAAAAAAATGTGTTCTGTTTTTGTTTGCTTATCAACAGCTTCTCAGTCCTAAATTTTTCAGTGAGAATGGAAAAAAATTAAATCTTTGGAATATAATTTTTTTGAGAAATAACCATCTCAATGTTAGGCTTTTGAGGAATATGACAAACATTGACTATCTTTAAACATTGAAAGCCAGTCTTTGGTACCTCTTTTGCATGTAAAGTTTTATGTAGTCTAGTGAAAACAGGTCAGGTAGTAAACTTTCTTTCCTTGACATCTGAGAAACATGAAGTGACAATGACTAAATTTACAAACTATGTGACTTACGCATATTCATGCCAAATGACTTGAATATTCTCAGGACTTTCTATTAGTTGGGAGTTCCCACCTTTCCCATTATCCTCCAGTCATTTGACTTGATATCATGTAGGAGATGATATTCCATAAAATTTTTAAGGACATGGAGACTTTGGTTAAGCTACACAGACTGCTTTACTTAACTTTAAACCTATTATTGTAATGTGGTTTTCAAAGTTCAAAAAACAATGCAGTCTATACATGTGCCACATATATATGCCTCTCTATAGAAATGTATTGTTTGCACCTCACCTTTTGTATGTTTGTAGCTTAAGATGTGATGTGAAAAGTAGAAAAGGACAGGGCTGATTAGGTCACCTGGTGATGGCAATGTTAACACCTGCAGATGTACCTGTTTATGAGTCAGCAGGAAACAAAATACCCAGCAACAAAAACTAATCTGGTTGATTGTTTAACAATTAAAGTTGTAATTAGATTTTTAATTGAATTTTTGGTATAGTCTAGAGTCTGGAAAATCAGTGTATCCCAACTAATCTTTTACTCAGCGTGATCTGTTACGGTTCATTGCTAGCCATGTTAAAAAATCTGTTTTTTTTTTAAAACACAAATTTGAACAAACCTCTTCTCTAAATTTGAATCAGTCTTCTCTAGCCAGTCCCTCAGGTGATTTTTCCCATTTCAGTGACGGACTAAAAAATGCATTGTTATCCTGGGAAAGATGATAAAAGTGACAGTTTTTAAGATAATACAGATATGCACATTTTTAAGGAATAGGCCAAAAAGATAATGTGCTTTTGGCAATTATTTCTAGAATATATCTCATTGAAATGTTCACCTGCTTCACAAACCAAACACTTAAATTGTTGCTATGGTATCACTTTGAAAGTCTGTCCTTTCAATACTCCAAGAAGGTTTTAGAATCCTTGATGAATATTAAACTGAGTTAGCCCAGGCTAGTTTACTTCAGTAACCTTATGTAGAATGATGACTGGTATTTTGGCACGGGGTATTGGTACTTCAGGAAAAACTTGACAAAAGTGGGGAGTTTTCTTTAGACTTAGGGCAACTATATATAATGCACAGACCAACCAGTAAAGGGCCTTGTTATGAATAGTCATGTAAGATAATAGTTTATGGGACAATATCATAATTCTATTTATGTTGAAACTAAGATTTCCTGATAGATTTGGCCATAGAAATTATGATGTTCAATTAAGACTTGTTATGAACTTAATTGTGGCCTTCCCATCCATATTCTTTTGTTGAAGCATTAACTCCCAGTATCTCAAATTGTATTTGAAAGTAGTTTGTTTAAAAATGTAAATAAGTTAAAATGAGGGCATTAGGGTGGATCCAAATCTTACAGGACTGGTGTACTTCTCAGAAGAGAAAATTAGGACACAGATCAGTGGGAAGCCAATGAGAACATACGGGCATTAGAAGGCCATCTACAAGTCAAGAAGGAAAAGATCTCAGAGAACCAATTGCAGACATACTGTTCTTAAATTTCTAGTCTCCAGAACTATGAGTATATATATTTCTGTTCAATCACCCAGTCTTTGGTACTTTGCTATAGTAGCCCTAGCTAACTAATTCAAGAGGAAATTATAAAAAACAAGTCCTTTGCATTTATTATGATAAAAACTAGAGAAAAAAATGCACGTAAGTCTATTCTCACTATAAGGAAGGAAAATGAAAAGTACTGAGTGAAACAACTATTATGGTAGCTCATTAGTCTCTGTTCCCATTAGGGCAAAGTGATTTTTATTTATTTATTTTTGCTTATGGTTTGATAATGCTATCACTTGGACTAGTTACTATAATCAGAAAGAGTCTAGTACACCTGCCCTGGTATCACCTCTGATGAGAGAAGGGTATAGAAAAATGCCCAAAAAATTAATCTTGGTCCTTCATAGAAGAAATGGAACTTTCAAAGCTTCTGCACTAGTAAAGCATATAAATGAGATTTTTAGAATCGCAAAGCTATGTGAGGATTGTGATCCTATGGTGGAAACTAGAGAGAGAAGGGAGATTCTTAATAAAAGTAAAAAATGAAGTGTTCAGTGAAATCCAACAGAGAAGGACATGATTTGAACAAAAGTCCCTTGATGGGAGCAATCTATCAATTTTTAGGTATAGTGGCAGTTAATACTCAATATTAGGCTGTTGCCTTTTGTGTATGTGATCCCAAACCTTCAAAAGCCTGCTCAAGACAATGTTCTCTGTTAAGGAGTCACTTAGGGAACATACAGGGAAAGGATAACAGTTACAGAAAGTAATACCATTGTATAGGAATTGGGGGAAACAGGGATTGGGGTACTGCAGCAGGATCCTTGTCGCCTGAGAAAAATGTAACAGAGCCCTAGTTTTATGGCAATAGAGGTTCTGTGCAGTTCATCAATTTAGGAGAGGTAGAAGAAGCAAAAATAAACCAAAAAATCCATATGAACAAAAACAGCATGAATTTCTGGAATTGGTATGAAGCATTTCAGATTCCAGGCAAATCCTGTCTCACTAATTTGTAAATAGGAGCACAGGACTTCCTCGTGTTCCTGTTCCCCTTCAGTATTGGTCCTGCACCTGCTCTGGGTTGAGCCTCAAGGCCACTCACTGTCAACAGGTGTGGAGGGAGGCACGTTTCAAGGAAGTGAATGAGGCATTGCCTCAGCTGTGCAGAATGCTGCAAAAAAAGGTAAAGCAGCAGAGTATCCGCATTGGTGGTGTACAGAGTTGAAGCGTGGTAGTTAGAAACTGGGCAGGATGAGTTTAAAGGCGTCATCGAAACACAGTCCCAAGAACAGCCTGCGGCAATACAGGGAAACCCAACAAGTGCTGAAAAACTTGCAGGGCTGGCAAGCAGTCCAGTGCCATTTATTTTAGTGGATTTCAGGAAGGTACAGTTAAATCTCAGTCAATGCTACAGATCATGGCAGTCACATCACCATGATGACAATCACTCATTAAAAGATAGCCTGTGTGAAATGAGGAGGTTGGACTGGGTGATCCACTTTAGGTGTCTTCCAGCACTGAATTTTAAGGTTTAGTTGCCTGAATTTAGTGTGCATGTGTCAAAGGCCCTATTTTGTTTATTTTTCCCCTCCATTTTTTTTTTTTTTAAGATTTAAAAGCACCGTTCTGAAGGTTGCATTTTCAATGTTTTGGTCTTTTGATGCACAAAATTATTTAATTTTGATGAAATCCAATTTATCCCCTCATCTATTTGCTTGTGCATTAGTGATATATCTAATAAACTATTGCTTAATCCAATATCATAAAGATTTACAACGATATTTACAAGAGTTTGATAGTTTCATCTCTCACATTTAGATCTTTAGTGATTTTGAGTTAATTTTTGGACATGGTGTTATGTAGGGGTTCAACTTTGTTGTTTTATGTGTGATTCTCTACTTGTATCTACATTTTGTTGAAAAGAAAATTCTTTACCCATGGGATGTTTTGATAATCTTGTTGGAAATCAACCATGAATAGAATATGGATTTATTTTTGTATTCTCAAGTGCATTCTTACTGGTCTATATGAATCTCCTTATGTCAGTACCATACTGTCTTGATTAGGCTAACTTTGTAGAGGCTTTTTTCAGTTTGTGGGAAATAACAGTACCTCAGCTTTGTCCTTCTTGTTCTGACTATTCTGTATGCCTTTCATTTATATATGAAGCTTCAAAAATAATTGAAAGATGAATGGAAGATGACCACACAGACAGATCAAATTTCTTGGATGAAATACTTCTGGGATGAGAAATGTCAGAAACTGAAAGGAATATAGCTGAAGTTTTAGGATAAAAAACATCTGCAGATAAAGAATTGAATACTCACGGGCACTGAGACAAAGAGAAGCAGGTTCTTTGTGATTACATGAGACTGAAACAGAAGCAGGAAGTTATATGTGTTGAGGAGGGGATTATAGGTGAGTTCAGACCACAAAGTATTTGATCTTTTAGATGGTATTTTATCCTGTCGGCAGGGAGAAGTCACTGAGGCTTATGGCAAACCTTCTTTATTGTTTTAGTGTTAAGGTCGATACTTTGCCCTGATATTTGAGAAATAGTAGCATTCTTTTCAGATACCATTCTCTTCAGATCGCTATATCTCTTGATCAATCAATTTATCAATCTATTTACCTACCGACCTATCACCTGTCATCAATTTAAGCTAATCTCACACTCTCAAAATAAATATTTCTGCTCTTAAGAATAAATCAGAGAGTACTCTGGATATTTTATAGTTAATTCCCCAAAATAGAAAGTCACCCCAAAATGTAATAGCAATCCTCGCTTCCAAATTTTGCATATTGACAAAGGTAAAAAAAAAAATAACAATGAATGAAAAGAAACATCTTCCCCATTTTGCTTCTTTCTATCTTCAAATTCTCTTTTTTTTATTTGCATTGTGTTTTGGTGTTTAACCAAAACTGTTCTTTCCTCAGGTATATTTTTCATCATGGTTGAGGGTTGATCAGCCAGGGTGCGTGAAGCTGTGCCTAATATTTTACACTTGACCTTAGTCAAAAGGCTGAGAAGTGATGTGTACCTTATGTCTTAATCCCTATGGAAAAGCCCAATCCAATTTGGTACCTATCAGTTACAATTGTGTCTTTAGTGCAGTGAAATTCATTACACTATATTAAATTCCGCAGATTAAACAACAGATTTATAATTTTAACTCCACATTTTCTGTAACATACGTGAAAAACTCTGAGTAGTAAAATTGTTGAAGTTGAAGCAGAACGTAAATAGCAACCAGTATTCATTCACTCAGTTTTCTTTTGCCAAATAACTTTACAATCAATAAATTCCAAGCATTATATGGAATTTTTCTGTTTTGCAAATAAAAAAAATGAGGTTGAATGAATTAGAACATTGCTTTCTCCAACTCCAACATATTTTTATATTAATTTTCTTAACAAATTTTAGATAATTATTAAAATGCTGTGCTATAAATTATAATAGCTTAAGTATCATTATGTTCCAATTTGACAGTCAAAAATTTAAATTATGAAAATTAAGCAAGATAACTAAAATAGAACTTTTTATAATCTAAGTTTTCATGGTGCTATCTATTTAATTCTCTGAAACCCCTGGTAATAATGTGTCTTGTGTGAGTCTTTTAAATGTATGCCAAGGACAGTGTGATTTGGTTGTGTTTTTCTTCCTGCCTGGTAATCAAACTAGAAAAGTTAGAGTGGGGAAAACTGATAAAGATGAACAGACAGTGAAAAAAGCCAGGCTATGCAGGGCAATTTAAAATATAAAGTTTCTGTTTAAAAGTATTAAAAGTGAAAGAGGACAGTAGAAGGGCAGGAAAGAGATAGAATAACAAGTTGGATGAGAAGATATAATAAATGGAAACACTATTAGAGTGACCTACATTTTCTTCTGTAAAAGGCAAAGAAAAGACAGTTAAATCAGTTTTGGTTAAAAAAAAATGCTTCCTCCTTCTGTGCTGCGAGATTTTGGAGCTTATCTAAATTCTAAAATAACTCCATTTCTGTTTCATAAAGCCAAATCTGCAAAAACACCAGCATAATGCTGACAAAATAGCTGTTATTTGCTCTGCCAGGATCATTCATGATCATGAACTGCATTTATAAAATCCAGAAGGGTCCTTCTAGTACTGAAGAAAATGGTTAATGTGTGTTGGTATCCAGATAGTTTCCATTGTATTTGGCAGTTACTTTACCAGGTGCATAAAAATAACTCCATTTGACAATACTTCCTTAAGTTTAATCAGTTACACCATTGTGGCATGACTGGTATTCAACAGTGGAAAGGGTTGCAAGCCATGCCCAATACATATCATACAATATCATGTCAATTAGTCATGTATGTTTATTCTGCTCAAAGCAAACCCATGGATGTGGGTTATAAGAAACCTGTCTTGGGCCTCCCTGATGTCCTAGGGATTAAGTCTCAGCACTATCATCACTAAGGCCTGAATTTGATCACCAATCAGGGAGTTAACCCACATGACTCAGCAGACCTCTCCTGTCTCAGCTGCTGCTCCCCTCAGCAATGTGTTTCAGTTGATCTGCCTGTTCTGCTCCCCACTCTGTCTCCAGTGAATCCTTTCAACTGCCCCCCTCCCTGCACCTCTAGCCTACACCCCAGTTCTTCTACACATATACACAAAAGAACTCTATATTTTGCCTGAATTTAATCACCACATTATACAGCCAAAGTAAACTAGTTATTCATATATCATTGTCACTATTTTGCAAAATCCAATACTGAAATTCAGTTATATTCAATAATTTTCCAAAAGTACTAGTATTTCAGACATTCTGTTCTTCTAGTATTATTCTGAATCTTAATTAATATGGTAGTTACGTAAAGCCATAGACAGCTCTTAGAAAGTGCTCAGTGAACACTGTATAGCTGCTGTATATTCTTTTTGGGATCCTTTTCTCTCCCAGTACTCTCCCAATCATATTGAACCCAGGATATGAATTATCAAATGCCTCTTCTTGGAGATCAGGCTTATGCTGTGACAGAAGTTATTTTCAACAGAAAAGGAACTTTCTGGGTTAAGGTGAAGAAATCAAGATAGTGAACATGACAGCAATTTCTAGAAATATATTGGTCTCTTGGATTCTATAAAAAAACAAAACAAAACAAAACAACAAAACAAAACCCAGCAGCCATCACTCACACATGGTGATTATAGGCATTGTGCTGTATTTGGCAAAAAGATGTTCTACTGTGGCATTGAGAATTCTCCCTTAGCATTTACACAGCACGGATTGGAACCCAAGGGAGATGTGGAATGTGAGAGTTTCAAATCTGTTGACCTGGCACAGGATACCATGTGAACCTAAAATCCCATAAAAGAGAATCTTAGATGGACAATCTGTAGTATGCAGCTGAGTACAAAAATAAAATATTTTTTTTGTATCGCATTGTAACATTGTATGTTTCAGGTAAGCATAATTATAAGAATTAGAAAATGTACACTACTAGAGAAGAAATCAATTAAATGAAATCTAATTTTTGGAGTAGAGTGGGGAAGAATTTATATAAATTTTTGGCATCCACAGACTTCTGTAATAACTACCTATAGAATATGTAATAATCAGAAAACATGAAGGAAATTGCCTTTGGGCTTGCAAAATTCTTGAAGACCCCCAACATGATCTACATGTGGATACTGCATCCACTTTCCCAGAGGACAATAAAAAGTCTCTCATTGGATCAGATACCCACTTTTAAACTTTGTTTTCCCTAAAATACCACAAAGGATATATATCAAGATTTCCTTACTTGCCTATTTTGTCCTTCCAGCTATCCAGAAACAAGACAATGTGTATGTGTATATCAGTTGCAGGAACCTAAAAAAAAAAAAAAATGAGAAATGAGCTGTCCTTTTTTTTGCACATTTGTGCACCATGCACATCTTTTTCTTACTGCAGAGATGTCATGGTATTACATTTTTCTGTATATATAGATAAAATATAATCATTATAAAACCTCAAAAATTATATAAAATTAAGGTCTTCTGAAAATTCATCACACTGAGATAAATTCCAATGATAGTTTAATCACTGTTTTTAATGCAACTTTACACATTAACTTATATCTGCATGTAGGTGTTTGTATACACAAATATATGCATATGTGTTATTTTACATTTAGGTTAAATGTAAAGAGACACTTATGATGTGTCTCTTCTGCACATCTACCCCAGTGTCAGTACCCTAAAACTCCTCATTTCAATCAAAGCACATAGTTTTACAATAGATGCCTAGTGAAAATTAAGCCACATTCAACCACTTTAGTGAAGTCAACATATACCAGATATATGTAAATGAGTAAAAATGTCTACCAAGATAACTCAATGACTCTATGGAAAAATGAAAAAAGAGAACAGCCATTTTCAGGTCTTGTGTACTATGGCTAAAATCATACACTATTAGATTCACCAAGACACTATTCCAATGATCTTGTTTCACAGATGAAGAAAATGAGGTTCAGAGGTTTAAACGATTTGCTCAAGTTAAATAGCTTGTTAAAAGCACAATGTGCAATATCCTTATTTGAATCCATACAAGAAACTAGAAATGCTTTAAGAGTAGAACAAACACCTTGCAAAACTGTCTAAGCACAGTTATTTATATATTTTTTCAAAGATTGATTTATGTGTACAAGAACTGGGATATAGGCCAGAGTTCTGGGGGTGGTCTGGGAGGGGCAGTTAGAGGATTCACCAGAGACAGAGTGGGGAGCAGAACAGGCAGAACTACCTAAATGCACTAATGAGGGGAGTAGTGGTTGAGACATGAGAGATCTGCTGTGCCCTGTGGGCCATCTCCCTGGCTGTCGGGGGTAATATCTTGATTGCACTGTGTCTTTAACCCCTGCACCACCAGGGAGACACATAGTTACTATTTATTGAGCATCTATTAAATGTCCAAGACAGCTTTAGGCCTGTAAAAAAATATATATGTTTGCAAGGCAAATACTGTTTACACAGGTATTATTGTTAACATTTTATAAATGAGGAAAGCAAGTCACACAGAAAGCAGATCATTTGCTCATGTCAAGCAGCTCCTATCTGCAAAGCCTGTGCTGCTGTGAATGTACTGGGCTGCCTTCCAGTAGCAGTAGAGCCCGGAACCAGAGGCTGGTGACTCAGGTCTTCTTAGGCTACCGTCAGCATTAATTTTCACCTTTCAACTGATACTACTGCCATCTCTCCCTTTTGTGAAATGATGAATTCAGCCAAATAGGTCTTGGATTATGGCTTGTCTAATCTCTTTCCAATTGGCTAGTCCAGGATCAATTGACTGGTAAAGCAGGTTTATGCCTTGTATTTTATAAACAGAAGTAGAGCTATGCAAATTGACTATTGACTATGCACTTAAATGGAGTATTTAAAACTAAATATACTAGTTCTACCCCCAAGGCTTCATTTTATACTTAGAGTACAGAACAGCAAAACAGCAATAGAATCAGCTTTTATTTTTTACAAGAATTTAAAAGACAATCACAGGGGCCTCCCAGGTGGTGCAAGGCATTAAGCCACAGCACTATGAAGCTATCCACAGCCACTGCAGCACAAGTTCGATCCCCTACCAGGGAGCTACCCACATGGCACAACAGACCTCTCCTGTCTTGCCCGCTGTTCCCCTCAGCAGTGTATTTCAGTAGATTTGCCTGTTCCCCCCAATCTCTCTGGTGAATCTCACCCCCTGCATCTCTGGCCTGTACCCCAGCTTTTGTATGCTTAAATGAATAAATCTTTAAAAAAAAATAGTAAGACAATCACAGTTGTGTTCAATGAGGAAAGGGAAGGAATAAAGCAGTTATTCCTAGGAACTGAGAATAACAGAGCTAAAGGCTCTAGGGAAGGATTCCTCTTTACATTTTCTGAACTTCAGTGATTTTTGGTTATCTTTGGTATTTCTTTGCTTTCAGATAAACCACTATAATTTATTTCCTATCTTTTCATAGTTATCTTTTTTCTTGTCTTGGACAATAACTTCCTATGTGACGCTACAGTGTCTGCATTTAGGATCCACACTAAGGTATTTGCCTATCCTATATTTATTTTAACTACATCCACAATACCCTAGTTCCAAATGGAGTTACATTCACAGATCGTGGGGCTTAAAACATGAAAATATCTTTTTAGGGACTACAATGCACCTCATTAAATTCATTTTTTAATTAACTTGTTAGCACTATTACAGAGTAACCATTTTTAACATTTGGAAAACACAGAAGCAAAATGAAAGCATTGTTTTTTAATCTTCCCAAATACAAACATGTTCTTAATGTTTTTTTCCTATGGATATATATAAAGGGACATACATATGTAGTTAAAAAAATTAGTCCTTTGTGCTAGACCTGTTGCTATGATCTGGAGATACAGAGACAAAATAAGACAAGCATGAATGCCCTCATTCTTAGAAAATGAACAAGAGAGAGAGAGAGCAAGAGAGAGAGAATTTTGATTACACACAAATGAATCAACCTGGTGGGTAAAAGCTATAAAAGGGATGCCCAGTACAATTGGAGCCCCAGATGGGAGCCCAGAAATAAATTGATTCTAATCTGAAGTATATCTATAGATGATTATGTGAGTCAGGAAGATAATTCCTTCTAGGTAGGAGAAGAGCATGTACCAAGACCCTGGGGCAGAGGATAGTAAAGGAAAGAAGACTGATTCAGAGGAGGCCATTGAAACTGGAGTGTACTAAGTGGGAAGGAGGCACAAGCTGTAGTCAAGAGTTACATGACTTGTGGGTCACATTAAGAACAAGTGCTGCCTCATGCCAAGAAATGTAGCAAGTCGTTGAAGGCTTCTATTCAAAGTTTGCTTTATAAAATATAGTTTTTTCTTTGACAGAACAAATACCACTTACCCCTTTTTCTTCTGTTCTTCCTCTGTGGGTTTGCTCATGTTTTATGAACTAAGGAAAGTTTGGGGAGACAGAGATTTCATTATTTCCCTGTTTGGGGAATAAAGGATAGTCAAAACCCCACTCAATTTATGCTGTGCTAGCCATACTCCCCTCCTTTTAACCTATGTCAAGAACCTGGTGAGTTCTTCTTCTCTCTTTTTTTTTTTTTTTTTTAATTTATTTATACAAGGACTGGGTACAGTCAGAAGCGCGGGAGGGTGAGAGAATTCACCAGAGCCAGAAATGGGAACAGAGCAGGCAGACCCATGAAATACACTGCTGAGGGGAGCAGCTGGCGCAGCAGGAGAGGTCTGTCGCGCTATGTGGGATCCTCGCTGGTGGCTGGGGATGGAACCGGCGCTGCAGAGGCTGCAGGCAGCTTCGCAGCCCAGCACTCAACCACTGCGCCTCAGGGGAGGCCCAAGTTCTTGACCAAATGATTGGGAGCTATCAAACTATTCATTTGCTTTCAGTTTGGTTTAGGGGTTGGTTAGCATGTGTATTAAGCCAAGTGGAAAAGAAAACCCTGGCTCTTCCCAGAAACATGAGGACATAGATTCAATTTTGTTTTGTCTTTACATTCCCCATATGCAGCTGGTGATGGCTGGTTTGTGTGCTCAGCACGCAGCCCAAAATTGAACACTGAATGCCAAGTGTTTGAAGCAAGGAAAGTTTATTTCAGGTATACAAGCAAGGAGGCAGGAGAACAAAGACACAAAAATCTGCCTTCCTTATTAAGAAATAAAATGAGGTTAATATAGATTTTTAAAATCATGATTGAAAAGAATTAAATTTTACTGGTTGATAAGAGGATGGAGGGTTAGTAAATGTGAACTGGCAAGTTACAGGGAAGTACATATATGAAAAATATGAAGAGATTTTTCTTGAGATATCTTGAGTAAGGAATTTCTGTTGGTGGGCACATACCTCTGGGTGGGGCACACCCACTCCTACATTCTAAGACTCCTGGTGCCACCTGGTCTTGGAACCCAATTCACGGGTAGTTGGTTCTGCTTTGCTCTGACTGGGGAATTTGCAGAGGATGCTATAGGAGGGAGAGGGGGACAGGGGAGAACAGGATGTGGAGCCTGCCTTGATGGTGGCTTTGGTGTGGTAAATACATCTAAGTAGGTGTTGTAAACCAATGTCACCGCATTATAAAATAATATAAGATAAAATAAAATATTCAACCTCACTAGTAATACAGGAAACTCAAATCTGAGATGTTTAACCTTAAAAAAAGAAAAAAGAACATTGGATTTTTTTTTTTTTTTTTGTGCTCTTATGGTCTGAAAGCAATTTAACCATTTAGGCTGTTTCACACATGATAGTGTTCGGGTGTTTGGCCATGTAATATAACTACTGCATTATATAGGTGGATAACTTTCCGCTCTCAGTCTTTCTGCTCTCAGAAAGACTTTTTATAATTATTAATTCCTATACCTTTTTACATATTTGTGACTTCCCAGGAAACACTTAAGGCACTCTTACAGTTTCTCATGCTTTCTAGTTACAAATTCAAGAGTTAATGAGGAAAACTAGAGATAACCTTATTAAATTTAAATGAAGTCTTTCAGAAAATATTATTGGTAATATCTCTTTCCCTTATTTTAATAAGTTGTCTTTATTGTTCATTTTCCTTTGCTACTCTCTGCTCTCTATTTTATTTTCTCGTTTATTAAAATATTAGGTGAGATAAGCAGTAAGGTCAATAAAAGTATATTTCTGTTCTAGAAAACCAATGAAAATTAAGTTACCACTTAATTAAGCCCATAGGCAAGAGGAACAAAAGAAGTGGTTATCTGTCTCCAAGGAATAGTACCTAATGGGGATTGAACAGGATTTCTTTTCCTGCTGGTTCATTCTGCTTTTTTGTATGATGTGTTGAGAATTCACTTGAACCCTTGAAATTCTGATGAGCACACATGTCAAATGGTTCAATAGCAGACAAAGCAATAATTCCACAGAGGTCTTTGGCAGAGGTTGGGGCAAGAGAGTGTAGAAAAGAGAAGTGGGAAGGAAAAGATGTTATCAGTGATTTCTCCTAGGAGGGAGAGTCTTCAGTTGAAGACATTTGTGTGGGAGAACCAAAGATTACTGTAAGCTCTTTCCTCTACCTTGGTTCATCTTGCTAACTCAATGACCTCCAGAAAAAGATGTTATTTTAAAAAATAATTTGCTTTATATTGAAAGTTTAAATCTTAAAATAAAGTTAATTATACATTGTAAATAGAATTTTCTCTGGTGTAAATCCAATCCTTTTTTCTCTGAATGGGTACTTTCATACACTTGCAGTTGGTCCTAGCTTTTTTGTAATAGACATAACCTTAGAATAACTAACTTAGCATATAAATAGTTTTCTTGAAGAGAAAAAAAATCTTTGAAACAATAAAATGTGAATTATACACAGTTTGAAATGTGATTTAATATGTTCAGTAAATGTGCTACCAGCCTGTAAATCGTACAGCTTACCTCACATAATGACTTCCGTGAACCTTACTTGTCAAGGCCATGCAAGTGAAATATAGTAAGTGTTGAATTCTATTTTGCAAAAGTCCATTTTATTAATGTTATCTATGAAATCTTCAGTTGTTTAGAAGTAGCAGTATATTTTCTGAATAAAATAATAAATATTCATAATCATAAATTAACAGAGTATGTATATGCTTATGTGTAGAAGGAAAATCAGA
The DNA here is from genome assembly GCF_014898055.3 of Talpa occidentalis. Taxonomy (NCBI): domain Eukaryota; kingdom Metazoa; phylum Chordata; class Mammalia; order Eulipotyphla; family Talpidae; genus Talpa; species Talpa occidentalis. The sequence continues at coordinate 23,622,081 of NW_023604295.1, forward strand.
AATACATGTATGAACTTACAACTATGTATACATATATGAATTTACACAGAAAAATAAATTATATATCCACATACATAACATCAGAGTAGTCATTTTTCATATATACTTTTTTCTCTTACATAATCAACTAGTGATGTAGATTTTAAATGGTGAATAAATCATAAGTTTTATGTTTTACTTTGGACAACAAGAGAAAAGAATTTGAATATAAGGTTTGAAGAAGGAGCATATGGAAAACATTGACTGCTATAGGTTTCCTCCACATTGGACTGGATAAAATTATGGTGAATTTACATGTGTGCAGATCAATCAGGGAGGTCCCAATAGGAGTTGAAGTATCTTAAGAATATCAATGAATGTGGTATAATTTATCTAAATACAATCAGTCAGCACTGAGGAATGATGACCATGTTCTAAATGGCAAGGAAATAAAGGGAAAGTAGAGCATCAAAAATTGGGGTTTTCCCAGGAAATTCCCAGCCTTTCATTTGGAGGTGGGGAATATGTTAATCTGATCTGAAAGATACTGTGTCATTGAATAAATGAAGTATCCCACTAAACTTCCATCAAGTTTAACAGAGAGCAGCAAGGAGCGATATGCACTCTACAGTAATAGATTGACGCCAAGCCTATACCAAGAGGGTGTGAAGAGGTTCACCATTCAGATAATGAGACTTTCTGCAGAAACTAAGAAAATAAAATGACTAAAGGAGTAGGGAATAGTTAGGTTTGGGTTTTGGGAGGTGAGATTCAGAAATGAAGCATTCATGAAAGTGGTTTGAATTTCTAGCATCAAAGGGGAGAACACTGGGCTTTCTTATGAGCTTGCACATATGTAGAGCCTGAAACAAGAGACTTAGGAAACTATCTGAAAATGGAGTGAGATTCTTGATTACAAAAAGGGATACTACTGTAGAGTCAACTGAGACCTCATCGGACAAATTCACTACCCCAAAATTCCAGTTGCAGGCAGTTTAGTCCAGAATTCAAGTAGGTTTAAAGCAGTCCTTCAAGATTCTTACCGTGTTAGTTGAAGTAAATCAAATCCTAAAATATTTGCTTTTTGGCAATAGGATATAAAGCACTACCATCCAAGATTGATTCCTATTGCCTTCAGAGTTTTGAGAGAAGGACGTATGTAGAAAGCACAAATAATGCCTTAGCAGAGATCATTTCAACAAAGAAGTGAAGCTCAGTATTTGTTTTTGGTCTAAGATGGAAAAGAGAAAATTGTGCAGAAGCACAATAGAATAGGCACAAAGACAGGGACATTCCAAAGAATAGAAAATGATTTATCAATATGAAATGTTACTGAACTATGTGTGTATCTGTGTGTGTCTGTCATATGTGTGTTAGAAAACAAAAAGACAAATATTGGCCCAGATATCTGAGTGTTAAACCTGCCACTTGTTACTGGCATGCTTGAATTCAAGCAGATAGTCATTATTTCTACAGTTATCATTTTTCTGAAATCAATGAACTCAGAAAAATAGGGCATTCACACTAATTCAATGCCATTTTCTTTTAAGGCGTTGAAGGGGTGTGTGTATGTGTGTGTGTGTGTGTGTGTGTGTGTGTGTGTTTTGGTTTGAAACTAATATTTGCAATCTTGGTGTATTTTATTTCCAATTAAGGTAATCTGATCCTTTTTTTCAATTTTAGAAAGTTTGAATAAGAATGTATTTGTTTATTATAGCTATTCATTTATTGGTGTTCTCTGACCCTCAAATTACTCAAAATTCCCCAAAAATCTAAAGATAAAGCAGCACAGTTTTCTTTACAAATAAATACCTAATCATAAATTACTACTGCTTTAAAGGATTTGAAAAAATTGAATCACAGTGGAACAGAAGTGATTTACCCAAGGTTACCAAGCTACTAAATAACAGAGCAGCCTTGTTACTTTTCAGTCATCTGTTAATTTACTATTATTTTCAGAGTTTTAGAAACTTAAAATATTCTTAAAAAAAAAACAGGCTTTATTGTTATTCAAACCTTGAAAGAAAACGATTTGAAATATAGCAATCACATATTTTGAGACATCTAATTTCCTCAAATCCCATTTTCAAACAGCAGATATTTCATGCAACATATTTTGTTGAACTGGTTAGTATATAAAAGTGACTTCTGTGTCTATGGAAGTCTAATCAAATTAAATTAAAAATGTCGTGAACTTCATGATCACAAAGGGTCCTCTGGAAATTCTGTCTCCTGGAATTATCTGATCACTGAGAGTGTGATATCATATACCTAAAACATTGGTTGTTTGCACACCTGTAGATTGTTTCCAGTGTTAAAATTAGATATATCACCTATATAAAGTTGTATACCATCCCTTTCATTTCCATTATTTATTTAAAAGTCTAATAACTTTTTTGAAGTAAATTATCTAATAAAACATAGTAATATGACTTATCAGTGACACCTTGATAATGACTGAAACTTTGATATAAGTAAGGATAAGCTGTATAATCCACCTAACCTTAACTTATAAAAGTCATTATTGGATAACAAAGTAAAGGATATTCTGAATTAACTGTAGATTGCCCAAAATTCAGGTAAAATATTGACTATATGAAACAATTAACTTATAAATTAAAACTAATAGCAAGAAGATGACAAAACCTCTATAAATAACATTCAGAGAATAGTAGAAGAAAGTGTCTTCAGAATCTAATTATCTTAAGGAGTTATTGACAACTTGTAAAAAAAAATATGCTGAAAGTTCCTGCTTAGGGACTATTCTGTCCCACATATAATTTTTTTTCTATTTTCTAGCTTATGACTTAGACTATTAAAAACAGAAAATGAGCTTCCTTTTTTTCACTGTAATAGATTTATTTAAAATTTTGTGTGTATTCCTTTTGAGACTAATTGACTTCTAGGGCGCAGTAAAATGTTTTCCATCAAATGAGACAGATGTCCATTCAATTCATCAACCAGCAATTACAAGCAGATCAATATTGTTATGCAGTATGAAAGACAAAGAGAAAATATAATACCACTGTCACTACCTACACTGACTTCAGCTTGACTAAAGTGTCAAATGAAATTATCAGTATCCATGAGACTCCCAGTCTGGATATCAGAAATTTAGGATTAGGGGCCTTCCTTGGTGGCCTAGGGGTTAAGTCTCAGCACTGTCACTGCTTCAGCCTGAGTTTGATTCCCCACCACTGATCTCCTCGCATATAGCACAGCAGACCTCTTCTGTCTCACCTGCTGCTCCTCTCAGCATTGTAGCACATCACATCTGTCTGTTCTGCTCCCTACTCTGTCACTAGTAAATCCTCTTACCCTCCACACCCCTGTCCTGCACCTCAGTTCTTCTACATGAAAATAAAAATAAAATAAATTTAGAATTAGAATATAATGTTGATACTATTTCATAAATAATGTTCTTTAAATACAGTTAATCCTGGGTTTCCTCATCTAAATTGGTAGTAATAACAACAACAACATCTACTCAGGAAGTGCTGAGGGAGGAGGTAATGTAAGCAAAACTTTAGTATATAACTTGTAATACCTTGTTGAAGTAAATAGTAACTCTTACTGTTACTATTACCAGAAATGGAATAGGTGGACAATTAGTTTAATTGTGATGAGTATAGTAGTTTGAAGTGTCACATAATGTGCCCAACAAAAGCATTGCATGAAAAGGGAGATAATGAAAGACATTTTTCCTTTATGGAGATTATAAGCAACAATAAAGGTCTCAAATGAGATCTTTGAGTATAGTATGAACAGTCTAATTGGAATGGAGTGAAAACTCCATATTGGGATATCAAAAAATAATTGTAGTGGATGAGATTGATAGAAGACATTGGAAGTCAATTGAAAAAGAATTAAGTAGTATTTACCAAGTTACTTCTCATCTCTGCAGTAATTTTGGGATGGGAAGTGAAGGCTGTAGAAACAGAGAAAAGAACATTTTTAGGGACCTTGATGAGAAAGAAATTCTTATAAAATTGCTATTAAAATTGCAAAGAATGTCAAAGACAATCTTTTGTCCCGATGGGAAAAAAATAAATATGTACATTGAAGAAAGTGTCAGAATCATAAAGAGATCCCCAAAGCAGTTATAATTTGCGTTATGGTAAGAACAATTGTGCAGTAGAGTACATGATGAAAGAAAGGTGAGAAGAGGGTAGAGTCATGAAGAAATTGAAGCCACAATGAAAAAGTGACATGTAATACAAAATGAAGACCAGTGACAGGTGTAAGTTTTTGTCAAGCATGTTTTTGGATTCACTAACTTCATTACTAATAGGACTGGTCTCTTTACATATGGTCTATTTATATATGGAAGAGCTGTGAAATTGGTCATTTTGTTATTAGTATTGTTAATTTTTCAGGACAGAATGTGAAAGTGTGGGGTCTGGATGGACTTAATAACTCAGATCCCTCAGGTTCGCTCTGGAGTCTCTTTGCTTGAAGTGTTTTTGAACTGTGCTGTTTTCCCAGTCAATCATTTCTCTTTACTTGCAGTGAGTGATGGATTCTTCTCTGTTTAAAGTGAAAAATAATCCTTTAAACATTTTTGTTTCCTTTCCTTACTATTTCTTCATTCTGCTTGGCTTACTTTAATAGACATATTCCATCCATATGGAATCCATTTTTCCCTTACTCTCTGAAAAATGAGAAAAGTAACCTATACTAAGGAATAGGTCATGAAGATCAATTGAGGAAAATGAAAGGTTCCTCTACTGTATTATTTAAGCTTGACTCATCTAAAGTTGGTTACATTTATCATGAACGACTAAGAAATTACTGGAGAAAGTTATTTTTATACTTATATAAGACTTAAACATCTGACAGCACTCTCACTCCATTCTTTTAATTTTCTGCTAAAGATAAAGATCATTCTTTTTCTTTTTGTGGAGATCTATAATTATAGATAGATTGAAAATTATGAAGAAAGTCTGTTCATCCTTATAAGAAGTAATGTTCCACATATTTTTTCCTTTGTCTTAATGGCTATCATATTTTGATGTGACTTGTAATGTCAGTGGTCAGCAACCACCTTACACATACATGATCATTCATTGCTAACAAGTTTGTTACATAGTATGTGCAACCAACACTCAGACATCGAATGGCTCATAGTTCTGAGCCTAACTTGAGATTCTGGCCTAAGTAGAGGAATATAAAGGATTATGCATTCTCAATTTTCTTTAAATAAAACAACAACCATGACAACAACAGCTTTTTGGCTGTGTCAACCAAAATCTAATGGTGAGGATGGGTATCTACTTTAAGTATTTCCCACAAAGGCTATAATGAAGGTTTTACTGAGTCCATTATAGCTGAAATGTCAAGCAGGCCAAGTGAGGAATCCACAGGTTACCAACAATAGGGCACATTAATGCCAGCAACCAGCTGACACGGAAGCCAGAGAAAGGCTTCCAAGGGGTGAGGAACATGGAACAGTTTGGCAAAAATGGGGAGTACACCTTAAGGGAAACTGAGCAAAGGTGAGTGGAGAGACATTGTTTATGAATTGTCAAAGGAAGAACTTTTGAACTGAAATACATGCAATTAATATGAAAACCAGAATTTCTCACAAGTCAGTGGTAATTTTCCATGTTCAAATGAACACAAACACACACATACATATATACATGTGCACCTTACTATAAACCATTTTCATTTTTATGGTATTTTTATTTTGTCATAAATTAATTAGTGCTCTTATGAAGTTAGCATATCATTTATAGCCATTCTTCAAGAAGTCAATGTTATAAAAACACTAATAAACTAGACAATCTGAATCATTTCCCAGTCAATAACTAGATATTGCTGTGATTTTAACAATTTAATTGCTACAATTAAAACATTTTCTTGTGCTGTACAATCTTTGGCATATATTCACAAAATAAAATTAGGCATGGAAAACAATGCATATTGAAATGTCCTATCAGAAATCTTTTCCTTAGTTAAGAAGTTGCTTTGGGTACATATACACCATGGAATATTACTCAGCATTCAAAAAAGATAAACACATGCAATTTGCAGCAACATGGATGGCGCTGGAAGGGATCATGCTCAGCAAAATAAGCCAAAAAGAAAAATACTGGATGGTCTCACTCATAGCAGGAATTTAGAAAACTTAAATAAGGGACCAGGAAAATGAATAACTATAAGAAAGTGAAAATCAAAATCAACAAAAAACTATGAACCAGAGACACTTTTTGGGGGGTGGGGGCCGGGAGGGGAGGGATTGGGGTCAGAATGGGGCATTTGCAATTGTATGGGGGAATATAAAAATAAAATTTATTATTCAAAAAAAAAAAGAAGTTGCTTTGGAAAAGAACTGATTTGGCTTGAAATTTATTGGGCATAATACAAACGCATTTTCATTATCATTTCCTTGTGATTTGAATCAGTTACATTTTGGGGGGGGGGCTAGCTGTATTTCAGGTGGAAAGGGGCTATGTGTTAGAGCACCAGTGAGTCTTCCTCTTCACCACTCCATGTAATTAGGTTTACTGAGCCAGCAAGAGAGAGGGAAGATAAATCAATGATATCTCCCACCTTCTCCTCATCCTCCACCTCTTACTCATCTTCTTAAATATACAAGGCCCTTTGTTTTAAATTAAGATCACAGTATATAAACTTTATTCTATAGACAATAAGTCAAAAGAGCAATTGCATTTTCACAGTTCTAATGGTTAAAATTAAAAATCAAAAGAAGCGATTATGATAGCGTAGGAAATAGGAGACAACATAGGTGATGAAAGATGGAGCAGATTCTAGATTCTGAGAAACTGATTCAGAAGTCTCATAGTGGTGTAATTCTTTTGGGTTGTAGATTTCAGTACTTATCTACTACCCTTTATATTTTTGATTAGATTGTTCAACTTTTTCATAGAAATCTCATCATAATTTGTAATAAAGATTTTTGGAATGCAACAGATAAGACACATGCTTGATGTTCCCAGTTTGCTTGCCTCCTAATCTCTATTTGTAAAGGCAAAGGGAACTGTCTTTTTAGACAAGTGTAAAATGTAGGTGAGTGTATTATTCTACACTTGGGGAAAATCATAAATTTATAATTGTATCATTTTAAGTAAAGTATAACAGTGAGATGAGTATAGGGATACATTCAAAGGACATATCATAAGTTAGCTTGGAAAAAGAGAAATATAGTGAAAATCAAGCTGACAATTTTTAACAACTATTTATGACTTATATTCTCTATCACTCCATCTGGTAATATGGAGAAAATACATTTCTCCTGGAAAATCTGATATCATCAGTACACTGAAATATTTCTCTTAAACTGCTAAAGGAAAATGATATGTCATAGAGCACTGCCTTACTTATGATCTACTCCATTCACTACTCAGAAATTCAAATGGGGCAATTGGATTGATGATATATTTGTTTACATATCATTGACACCTTTGTAGAAAATAAATATAGCAAGTGAGTGAAAATTATACAGTGAATGTTTATAGGAATTGCTTTAAAGTTTAGTTTAGAACATGTGGGAAGAGTTGTATTTGTGAAATAATTATAGTGATGAGTTACAGCGATAATTTATTTTTTCATATTAAAATAAATTAATATTGACACAGCATTCTTACAATTACATGATTCAGTTACTTTACATTTTTGCAAAACTCAGATTAGAAAATAGTATTACCCCATTTCAGTGTTTTATTAATTGCCTTAGGATACAGCACTATTAAATGGCAGACTCAGAATAGCAGTCTGTGGTTTCAAATTCTATTTTCATAGAGTAAATCTCCATGACTGAGGTCATCCTTGACTCTTGATAAATTTATATAAACCTATATAAAATTAGATTTTGTGAATTTTTCTTGAGTCACAATTATGTTATATGGTTGTCTTAATCCAGAAATCAAAATACCAGATCTGAAAGTATGTACTTCCAAATGAGATGAGAAAGAACTTTTGAAATTGAATGGCTTAAAATTTGAGACACAAAACATAAAGATATGTTTAACATTAGAAATGAGATTCTGGGCCTCCGTAGTGGCACAGGTAGTTGAGCGCAGTGCCGTGAAGCTGTCCGCAGCCTCAGCAGCCCGGGTTCGATCCAGGCCCAACAGGGTGCAAACCCACATGGTACGGCAGACCTCTCCTGTCTCTCCCGCTGCTCCCCTCAGCAGTGTATTTCAGTCAATATGCCTGTTCTGTTCCTCACTTTGTCTCTGTTGAATCCTCTTACCCTCCTGCACATCTGGCCTGTACCCAGTACCCCAGTTCTTTTATGCATGAATAAATATACCTTTAAGAAAAAGGAAATGAGAGGCTGCTATATTCTAAATGGAATTAATTATACTTTTGTAAAATTTTGTGCAATTAAAATCACTTTGTTTTTCAAACTTGATGCTTTTACTGGTTTTTGTTTAGTCCTTTTTTAAAGATTTAATTTATTTGTGCATACAAGAACTGAGGTGTAGGACAGAGGTGTGGGTGAGGAGGGTGAGAGGAGTCACCAGAGACAGAGTGGGGAACAGAACAGGCAGACTGACTGAAATACACTGCTGAGGGGAGCAGCGGGTGAGACAGGAGACACCTGCTGCGCCACATGGGTCAGCTCCATGGCCGGGGTTCAAACTCAGGCTACAGTGGTGATAGTGCCGAGCCTAACCCCAAAGCCACCAGGGAGGTCCCAGTTCAGTCACTTTTACAGTTTGGAAGGACTGCATACAGTGGTGTAAATATAAAATGTGTGTGTATGCATGTATATATGTGTATGTATGTGTATGTGTACCTGTACACACACATATAATTTCTATATATAGTTTCTGTGCTAGAACCAAGAGCACACTAGAAATATTTTACCTGACAGATGTGTTAAATGGAAGTCCCACACTTCACACATTTCTGAGGATCAAAGTGAAGAACTCCAGGTGCATTAGGGAATCCTTTTTACTCCCTTCAATATCCTCCATCTCTGATTGTGTGCTAAACTTTAATAATTAACAGAACTCTCTCTTATGTAAGATACTGTTGAAATAGCAAAATCCTACCTCTGTGTCTCTGAAGTATGATGTTCTGCAAATAGAAAGTTTCCCTTAACCTCCAAAGAAAAAATAATTGGGTTAATCCAGCTACCACAAGTGTGAAATTGAGGAGCTACTTGCTAAGACTGAATTTAATACTGTCACATGTCATCAGAGAACTGCTTGTCTGATCATGTTGCCACTGCACAAAGTAAGCCCTGTCTACAGAGGATAAAGAAAGATTATTCTAATATTCAGACATATTTCATTGTCAACCTTGAACAAAACAGGGAAGAGTGTTTCATGTGACTCTTTCCATTTCCTTGAAAATGCATTTAACTGGTTACTATGTTAGTAGTTTAGCCAAGACAATGGAAGAGGTTTTTTTTTTATTATTGTCTACCTATGATTTAAAAGTGAAATTTTAATAATGTAGATTTTGGGGGTATTCTTTTAAAGTATCCAATATAAGAAAATGAAATATTGGAAATTTGTTTAATAAAATGTGTTTGTATATCATAAAACCATATTTTTTTAACCACTGCTGCTTCTAATCTTATGCATTAAGGGTTAAAAATGACTAAAATTTAGAATTTCTGCCAATGATTAGGAGGGATTTTATACACACACACACGTAAAGGCTTTATCATTTGCTTATCAAAAGCGGAATGACTGGTGGCCCTTTTACTTACTTGCTGTTTTTGAATCTGCCCTGTTACTGTGTGACTTTGAGAGGGCCTCTCACCTTTCTTTCCTTTTTTTTTTTTTTTTTAAAGATTTTTTTTATTTATACAAGCACTGGGTACAGTCAGAAGCGAGAGAGGGTGAGAGAATTCACCAGAGCCAGAGCGGGGAGCAGAACAGGCAGACTGATGAAATAAACTGCTGAGGGGAGCAGCGGGCGTGGCAGGAGAGGTCTGCACACCATGTGCGACCCTCGCCCATGGCTGGGGATCGAACTGGCATTGCAGAGGCTGCGGGCAGCTTCACAGCCCAGTGCTCAACCACTGTGCCACCTGGGGAGGCCCGCCTCTCACCTTTCTTCATAGAAAGACTGGAATGGGCTACTGAATTTAATGATATCCCAAATACTCTTCCAATTTCAACATTCTTTGGTCCTGAGATATTCTACTTGATTATAGAGAAAAGCAATTTAAAGGCGTAAACTATTTAACAACTGCTTTTTTTCCCCTGTGTTATTTCCATAAAAGTTCAATGAAAGCAAACTGACAAGTTTAGGTGGCTTTCAGAACATTAAAAAAATAATAATAAAAGAGAAAGACTGTCAACTTTTGAGAAATTTTCAATTGAAGACAAGGAGAGAACTGTTGTTCTCTGTCCCTGAACTGTCATAATATGGCTATGCATAGAGTCAGTAAATGTCTGACAAGGCTGTCAATTAAGAATGAACCACTGGGTCATATTTGTTGGTGTAGGATAAAAGATAATTTCCAATAAAAGTAAAAGAGTAAATGCCCTAAAAGAATGATTTGACTTAGACAATAGTAACCAAATTCCATGCCATAACACATTTGCTAAAATTCATTCACTTGTAATCCTTTTTAAAATGCTAAATTTAGAATTCCTAAGGGATCAGCAACTAATATGAATAATACTATTTAGAAACCATCCATATACAGCACAAATTCTTTGTATATGATTTGATACAATGGCTATCATTTATCTTTCAAAATCTCTAATACCTGGAAATTCTAAGTAACCTTTTGGAAACTAAATCCACAAAAAATGGTTTCTAGTTTCTTAATTCTTTTTATAAGAAATATTACCATACCAAGGTAAAATAGTTTTACTTCCCTAGGCCAAATTTCTGTCACAAAATGAAATAGGCAAATGCAATTAGTCAAAAGAAAGCTCAGCTATAGTATATTTGAGTTTAAAGGAATAAGCCTTAGGAATTAGCTCAAATAATTTCTTATCCATTGCTTCATATGCAGACCTCATTTAATGCAGCTGACATTTTGCCCTGCTACCTCTGCTGAACTGCCATAATACAAAAGTCACTACATTATTAGAAAGCTTATTCCACTGCCTGAAAAGGAAATTTTCTTCCATTTTTAAGGTAACATTAGTTTTCAACAATGCATAGGTTGCAGATGTATAATTTCTTATCTCAGCACCAAAAGTTCAGTTAACATCTATCACGGGGATCTCCCTGATGCTGCAGGGGTTAAAGTCTCAGCAATATCAAGCTATCTCCAGCCACTGTGGCATGAGTTAGATCCACCAGCCAGGGAGCTAACACACATGGTGCAACAGACCTCTCCTGTATCATCCACTGCTCCCTTCAGCTTTGTGTTTCAGTAGATCCAACCTGTTTTGTTCCCCACTTTGTCTTTGGTGAATCCTCTCACTCCCTGCACCAGTGGCCCTACACCCCAGTTCTTGTTTCCATAAATAAATAAAAATAAAATCTTTAAAAAATAGTTACAAGCAAAACAAAACAAAAACAGCTGTCATGAACCAACAAACCAATTGACCCCCTCTACCTATTACTTACACTTCCCCTCTGGTAATCACCATTTATTGTCAGGGTCTAAAGTTGTGTTTTTATTTCTGTTGTGTTTATTCCTTTGTTTTGTTTCTTTATATTCCTTATGAGTGAAATCATATGGTATTTGTCTTTTTCCTTCTGTCTTATTTTGCTTAGCAAAATCTCAAGATTTATTCATTCTGTTGAAAAGTGGAAAGACTTCATCTGTTATAAGGCTGATTAGTATCCCATGGTGTGTGGTGTGTGTGTGTGTGTGTGTATTCACATATATGGATATTTTCTTATCCATTCATCCATCATCAGTCATTTGGATTGTTTCCAAATCTTGCCTATTGTGAATAGTGCTACAATGAACATAGGAGTGCCTCTATCACTTCAAATTAGTGTTTTCATATTCTTTGAGTAAATACCTTTTAATGAAATTACTGGATCATGTGGTAGTTCTAATTTTAATTATTTTTAAGGTCTTCCATACTGTTTTCCATCGAGTTTGTACTAATTTATATCTCTGCCAATTATGCATGTGTTCCTTTTTCTACATATGTCCACATTTACTATTTCTTGACATTTTGGTAATAGCCATGCTATTGCATGTGAAGTGAAACCTCACTGTGATTTTGATTTGCATTTCCCTGATGATAAACAACATAGAATATCTTTTTCATGTGTCTTGACTACTGTATGCCTTCATTGGTGAAATACCTACTTAGAAACTCTAACCATTATAAAATCAGGTTATATATATTTTTATCATTTAGTTTTATAAATTGTTTATGTATTTTGTATATTAAACCTTTTGTCTGATAGTTTACAAAACTTTTCTCCTATTCAGTAGGCTTTTCATTTTATACCTGGAAATATAAAAATATAATTGATATAAATATAAATTGATATAAATATAAATATATAAACATTCATTATATTTATATAATATAAATTATATATTCATTATATTTGTATAAATAAACATATTTTCAAATATTGTTAGGGTTAGGTTTATCCTTGTTTTCAAATATTTATTTATTTTTAAAATTTATTTTATTTTATATATTATATCATTTTTCATGCATTTTCATTTTGGTTATATTCCCCATACAATCCCCACACCCCTTATTTTGACCCTAATCCCTCCTCTCCTCCCCTCCACTCCCCATAGTGTGTCTCTGGTTTATAGTTGCTTGTTGATTTTGATTTTTTCTTTATTATAATTAGTCTTTTTCCTGGTCCCTTATTTAGGTTTTCTAAATTCCTGCTATGAGTGAGACCATCTGGTATTTTTCTTTTTCTTTCTGGCTTATTTAACTGAGCATGATCCCTTCTAGTGCCATCCATGTTGCTGCAAATTATATGTGTTTATCTTTTTTGAATGCTGAGTAATATTCCATGGTGTATATGTACCACATCTTCTTGATCCAGTCATCTATTTTCAAGCATTTGGGTTGTTTCCATAGCTTAGCTATTGTAAATAGTGCTGCTATAAACATAGGGGTGCAGGTGCCCTTTTGAATTAAAGTTTCTGTGTCCTGTGGGTAAATACCTAGGAGTGGAATTACTAGATCATATGGAAGCTCTATCTTTAGTAGGTTAAAGAATCTCCACACAGCTTTCCATAGTGGTTGGACCATTTTTTAAAGATTTATTTATGAGTACAAGAACTGGGGTACAGGCCAGAGGTATGGCAGTGAGAGGATTCACCAGAGACAGAGTAGGGAACAGAACAGGAAGACTGACTGAAATACACTGCTGAGGGGAGCAGCAGGTGAGACAGGAGAGGTCTGCTGCTCCATGTGTGTAGCTGCCTGGCTGGCCAGGGATCAAACTCGTGCTGCAGAGGCTGTAGATAGCTTCATAGTGCTGTACTTAACCCCTTGTGACACCAGGGAAGCCAGGCTTTTCATTTTAGTGATGGTTTCTGTCACTATGCAGTAACATTTTAGCATGATGTAGTCCCATTTGTTTATATTTCTTTTGTTTCTCTTGCTGTGAAATATACAAAGATATGGTTAAGTCTAATGTCCAAGAGTTTATCACTTATGCCTTCCTCTATGTATTTAATGGATTCAAGTATGCTGTTTTTATGATTCATATATTTCCTTTTCAACTTCCACATCTGTGAGTCTTATTTGCATATTTGATTGTCCCACGTCACTGAGTCTTTTTTTTAATTATTTCATACTTTATTTTTTTCTACATACATGCTTTTGAATTATTTCTGTTACTATCACTTTAAGTCATATAATTTTTTAATATTTTATTTATGCATACAAGAACTGGGGTATAATGGCATGACAGACCTCTGCTGCTGTGCCCGCTGCTCCCCTCAGCAGTGTACTTCATCAGTCTGCCTGTTCTGTTCCCCGCTCTGGCTCTGGTGAATTCTCTCACCCTCCCGCGCTTCTGACTGTACCCAGTGCTTGTATAAATAAATAAATAAATCTTAAAAAAAAAGAACTGGGGTGTAGGCCAGAGGAGTGGGGGGGGGAGGGTGAGAGGATTCACCAGAGACAGAGCGTCGAGCAGAGCAGGCAGAAGGACTGAAGTACACTGCTGAGGGGAGCAGCAGGCTGCAGGAGAGGTCCTGCATCCATGCGGAACCTTCCTCCGGTGGCCAGGGAGCAGCCAGGGATCGAACCAGTGCTATAGAGGCTGTGGGCAGCTTCGCAACCCAGCGCTCAACTGCTGCGCCACCGGGGAGGCCCTATTTTAACCATTTTTTTTCTTAAAATCCTTAAATTTGTTCTTCAACATCACAAATAAGGCATTTTGTCACCAATATAAGTCTGAAGTTTACACACTTGAAAAATTTTTTTCCAATTAATTTTACCATCTTAGGTGTATATGAGTTGGTTTCTGTCATCCTATTTTTCTCCTGGTTATGTATTTTTTATTGTATTTTGTGCTTCATATTTGAACTCTTTTTCATTGATTTCTGAAACTGACTGTTACATTTCTGTTCTACAGATATGGTTTTTGTTGTATTTCCTTAAATTGATTATCAGAAGGGAAGGAGGAAGGAAGGTCAGTAAACTGGGTAAACGTAGATAATTGTATGGTGAAGGATAGAATTGGACCTATAGTTCATTTTAGTGATGAACTTAATGCAGCATATAAACATCTTGATTTTCAGTTATACATGCTGGAAAATTATATGCATTAATGCAATATTAATTCAATAAAAATAAAATTTTAATGTCCCTGACTAAATACATATGTAATATATATTATATATATATAGTATATGTTATATATGTTATGCTTTGTACTAGCAAGCAATTCAGTCATTCTTTGTGAATACCAATAGCATTTAATTTTGTGTTTTATGACAGTGAATTTTGACCTGTCTTTGTTGAGTTTCACCTTATACATACACAGCATCGTATGCATTTGAAATCTCAAGATGACCTCTATGCAGACACCTAGAGCTCTTTATACATGAAGATCCTTCTTCACTGCACTATTTCCTGCAAATACCAGCATTCTATTACTCCTCAAACTCTGATATTCCTCTTTACAATTGAGCACAACTATTATATTGCTCCATCTTCTGGAGGAGTGTTTCTAGTTGTAAATGTTGGACAATCCTAAATTCATATTGGTATTGTTATTGTTTTCTTTCTTCAGGTTCACAATATTTCATTGCCAAAAATATTGTTCAGTTTTCTAATTGTTTAAGTTAGGAGGACAGTCATATGTTATGTAGTCGTGGCTGCATGTGTATATCTTTTAGGCATTTGAAAACAAGACTTCACATGTATCCTAGTATTTTTCACCTTAGATATTAAAATCTATCTTTTCCATGAGTCATTAGTTAACTCTTTAAGTTTTTTATTGGTTACATATATTCAAGTGTTCCACTTGTTTCTCTCACTTTAGGACATGGTGGTGAATTGTGGTAAAACTTGGTAAAAACATAAATGCCACAACTGTGTGATTAAGAATGTATTTTGTGGACAATTGCCCGGATCCAAATTTTGGGGTCACTTATTAATAGTTTATGACCTAAGACAAATCATTTAACCTCTCTGTATTTCTATTTTCTTACCTGTAAAATGGAGATAATTATAACACCTAGCTTATAGGAATATTGTGAGGAATAATAAATTCATATATAAATATGCAAAATGCTTATAACAATGTTTTGTTACACATATCTAGCTATTATTAGTATTATGAACTCTAATTTTAACCCAAACTATAAATTATCCATAGTTTGTCCTCTTCTCTGTCCTATTTTAATTTACTTTAGTTTTCTGTATATATGATAAGGTTTCCAACAATAATTCTCTACAAGTTAGTTTTTAAATACCCATTTTTTGATAAATTTTCCTCAAGGATTCTACAGAGGTATAGATTTATTCCACAAAGGTATGTCTAACCAGCTTATCATTAAGCTTCTCATTAAGCTGTGATACAACAGGTTTTATATTTCTCAATAATTTTCTATTGATTAACACACAATCAGAGACAAGGAATTCAACTTTGTAGAATGCCACCAGTTAGCAGATGGGTTGTTTGAAGATTGTATGTTGTCATCTAGAAATTTTTTTTTTAATATGTATGTTTGTGTCCCTTTTCTTTTTCCATCACTGTCCGCTACCCAATAAGATGGCCCTAGCATGTGCATTTGGAAAAGTAAGTCCTTGTGTTTCTGACATTATTTTCCCATTCTGCACAAGGGAAGAACTAACTGCAGCAGCAGAGACCTTTCTCCTGCTTGATGTTTTACAACAGCAGCCTTAAACATACATGCTTTGCTGCTTGATCATTTAGATTTCATTTTTCCATTTTGTCTGCAAAGATATAATGCGACCAAAAAAATGTCAAATTTCTTGCTGAAACTCCTATGTACAATATCTGCAACATTCTTTCCATCTACCAACTGATTAGGCTTAAGAAAATGGGGGAAAATGACATTTAGATTATTTCATAGTGCACTCATCCTGCCTTTTAAAAATCAATCTTCTTCCTAGATACTTGGAAATCATATATTTAGTAATATACTATAGAAGTCAAAGTAAAATTTTACTTTTTAGGAAACTGATGAAAGTATATATATATATATATATATATATATATATATACACATACATACAGTGGTTATACACATTTGATTTAACTGCTTTTCTTTGCCTCCCCTGTTTGCCATTTCAGAGAATATTAATTTTACATTAGGAAAATGAATATAATGAAATCTCAGTGTTATCAAATTATGTGATTTTTAAGCAAAATAGAATATAATGATAATCTCAGTGTTATGTTTGTGATTTTTAAGCAGTGTTGCTTTTAAATCTTCAATATCTTTTAATGTAGGTATTTCTTATTTGTGACCAAAAAAACAGAAAAATAAGAATAGCTCACTTTACCATATAAGGCATTAGTTATGAGAATACATCTAATTTTTAACATTATATAAAAAGTTTAAAAATAATAGGTTTTATGCTAAACAACTTGAACATATATTTTATTACAGAAGAGAAACACTTTGCCAGCAACTTTTATGTTAGGTCAATTAAATAAAATATAATTAATATCTATTGTTATAAACTTTCTATAATTGAAGGGGTAGGATTTTATTCTTCTATTCATTCCTAATTGTGATGATTAAGTTGTTTTCCCAGATAGTAATTTCAAGTATAAATGTTTTTAGTTGTTTTCTAGGCAAAACAATTCTTTTCACTCTATATGACAATTCAAATTTTATTTGAAAGGGAAAGTAAACAAATGAAATATGTATTTTTACTAGATGAAAACAATTTAGCAATGAATAGACATAGCACTTTCTTATTTTCTAAAACTATGTCCTGTACTTGATAATTTTCAAGTATATTAATATTTACACATAAGTCTTAAAATTTCTGTATTTATTTCATGATTCATAATAATCTTCTAAAATAAAGAAATTATTAAAGTTACTAATTTTCATATCTAATTTAATCAATGAGCTTAAGCACTCTATTAATAAAATATATTTTTTAATTTCTTAGTATATCTGAATACTGTTTAAAAGGATAACATTCTTGAACTATAAATAGTATGGTCTTTCAGGTTGCTTAAATTAAGAAAACAGGAAAATATGAATAATCTGTTTTAAAGGTTTAGAAATCAAGTATTTTTTTATTCTAATAGGTAATTGATTTGTAAAACATAATATAAATAAGGTTCAAAGTCTAGCAGAGTGTAAGTTTCTGTTTGACATCTGTCTCATTTGTGGAGCAACAGATGACTGCAGATTTGGGACAGTGAGAACAGCAGCAGGCACTGGCAGCAATAGTGCAATTGTGGGAATTTTGATGCCACCTGTCAGTGTGATGAGATTGCTCTATTTTGAAGAATGATCCTCAGTGCCCTAGTTTTCCTATTAACCCACTTACTACCATTGTGCTCACTTGCCCTACTCTTGGACTAACTGCTGTGCCTTGTCCTATCTTTAAAACAGAATCTTAAACACTTTTAGTGAAAGCTCTTAATTTAGGATATCTGTATCACAGGAGGGGAGCGCCTTAGAGAAATAAAGTACTGTTATATTTTTTCACCTTCCAAGATAAAAGCATGCTGTTGGATAAGAGTTGAAAATGGTTCAAGAAAAGAGTCCTAGATAAAAATAGGCAAATAAATGAACTCAAACATGAAGAAATCTTTTCAGATAGTTCATGAATCATTATATTATTTCATACTTCTTTAAAAATTAAAGAATTTGAAGACCATCGTGGGGAATTTTAAACCTTATCTATCAAATACTGACCATTTACTATAGAACTTTGCCATCTGTTCTCTATTAAATTCAGGGGGAAAAAAAGCAATAGTGCAGCACAATTACCCATGTTTGTAAAAAAAAAAAAAACTCTCATTGAGCTAAGCAGTGCAATATTAATATTGATAGATTTAAACATTTCATGGCAAACAGCAGCAGCCTACTGCTTCTTTATGAATATAAGCTATATTCAAACATAGTAATGCCCATTCATCTGCTTATTGCCTATCATTACTATTTTTATTTTTATTTTTATTTTTTGTGGGACCCTCACAGGTGGCCGGGGATCGAACTGGCGCTGCAGAGGCTGTGGGCAGCCTCTCAACCCAGCACTCAACAGCTGCGCCACCAGGGGAGGTCCTGTCTATCATTACTTTTAAGAGACAATTGATTTGAGTAGTTGTAACAGAGACCATGTGTCTTAAAAAATTTCTTTTTTGATTTGGCCTTTTCAGAACAAGTTTGCTGACTTCTGGTTTAAAATATAAATTCTGAATTTATTCTAAGGAAAATGAATATTGCAAAAGATTTATATTCAGTATGTTTTGCTTAGCAATTTTGCAGATTAATAAGCAGGGTATTACTTGTGTTTTAAGGGAAATTTGTGGTGTGCTTTAAAAGAAAGAATCTTATGACTAAACAGAAAGTAAATATTTTCTTTTCCCTGTTTAGACTCATTTATAGGTGAGGAAAAAATATTCTCAGAATTTATTCAACAAGTTAAATATTTTACATTTAAATAAAATATTCCTAGGTTTCTTTAACTACCCTTTCTCCTATCATAAATTAAAAAAAAATAATAGTAATTTTTCATGACATTAGGTTCCTTCAGAAGTGGGTGCTAAAATGCTTTCCTAAAAAAGTATGCAGTTCTAAAATGATAGTTCAAATAGCTCATTAAATGGAATTCATAAAATTGTAGATTTGCAGGAGTTACACAGTTTAATCTATTTTCTAATCTTAACAGAAGACTAGAAGAAAAACTTAATTCAAATATGCTGAACTTTTTTTAATGTATGACATATGACTAATTATGAGTACCTTAAAGTTTAACAAAATACATTTAATGGATTGATTTTTGATTTTATCCACTGTAGCTATAAGACATCTTTATGCCATGAAATGTATTTTCATATTGCATTTTATTTTGAATATAGTCATTGTTTTATGGATCATCAGTTGATTCTAACATTTTAAAAAATCACATCAATTCATCCATTAAATAAATATTTATTGAAAGCTATGTATCCTAATAGAATATAAATTCCATAAATTGCAAAACCTAAGATCATGTTTTGTGTATTACTATGTCCCTATTATTTGACATTTAGTAGCTACATAAAGTCATATATTGAATGAATGAATGACTCCAAATACTTGAGATTCAGCAGCATAACATGAAAAAGTATCGGTAGTGTTAAAAACCACATAGTACCATGTAGAAAATACCTAGTAGAAATAAATGCAGTGGCTAATGAGATCACTTAGGAAGAACATAGCCACATCTTTGAGGGGCCAAATATAGCTTTCTTACAACCACTAATTTTATGACTCTATGGATTTCTCTATCCCAGGTATTTCAAATAAATGGAATATCATGCATAAATATTTATATGTGTGCATTTATATTTATATATAATAGTTATATAATATTTCTTATATACATTTATATATGCTGTCTATTGTATGCTGCCTGTTGTAACTGCTTTCTTTCACTTAATGTATTTTTTAGTGTTTGTTTTCATATGCAGCACTTCATTCCTTTTTAAGGCCAAATAATTTGCCACTTCATTCCTTTTTGTTTTTTAATATATATTTTTAAGATTTATTTATTTATACAAGCATTGGGTACAGTCAGAAGCACAGGAGGCTGAGAGAATTCACCAGAGCCATGTGGGACCCTTGCCAGCGGCTGGGGATTGAACCGGCAATGCAGAGGCTGCAGGCAGCTTCGCAGCCCAGTGCTTAACCACTGTGCCACCAAGGGAAGCCCCACTTCACTCCTTTTTAAGGCCAAATAATCTGCCATTATGCAATCATGATATTTGGTTCATCCATCCATTGATAGGCATTCTTTCCTCATGTTCTGGCTACTATGAGTAATGCTGATAGAAACATTTGTATATAAGTACTTTTGTGTGGCTATCTGCTTTCAGTTATCTTGGGCATATAGTCAGGAATGGATTCGATAGATTCTGTTCTATGGCAGCAATTTTATGTTTAAACTTTTTGAAGAAAATTCAAACTGTTTTTTAAATTGTACAGCTTTACTTTGCCACCAGCAATATATGAGGATTTTAAGATCTCTACACCAACATTTGTTACTATCTGTCATTTTTATTATAGCCTTCTAGCATTAATTTTTTTAAATAGAATTTGTGGAATTTCAAATACCAGTACCCTGAGAGATGAATTTGTAAGAAACTATGTTAATTAACATACGTATATTCTTTACTTGAGGAGGAAACATCTAAAAAGATGGGCTTTTGACAATAGGTTTTTAATATATGTAGACAACCAAAGATTTATATAATTGTGTTTTGAAATATATTTTAGACATAAATCATCTTAGCATTAAAAGTTATACAATTTATTCAAAAGAACACAAATTAACATTTCATTTATTTTTATCAAATTGTACGTACTGAAAAATGTTTTATTTTTCACATGTATACACTGATGTGTTCTATCAGATGTCTCCCTAAGTAGGCTGAGTCTTTTATAAAGGAAATATTTCTATTTTACATGTTTTTAAAGGTTAGGATGTATCTGAGATTTTATCCTACTTTCTCGTAACAAACAAGCTCCACAGTTTCATGGAACTGACAGAAGACATAAATTTCCTCAGTCAGAGACAACTGACTTTATTATTCACCACAACAGAGAGACAATCAGCATTTTCTTGTACCGGTTTCCTAACCCCCAATTCATTCAAGGAGCCATGAAGAATGGCAATGGACATTGGCAATAGATCTCATCGTTTGTGTTGTATCATAGGAGAATAACCTTAGATGTGAAGGGCTGTTTCTGTGTTCCATGATTGTTTATAAACTCACTTGAAATGATAGCCCAGGACAAAGGCAGTCTAGACCCTCTACTTTAGATACAAAGAAGTATAAGAGACCCACAGTCTCTGCACAGTAGTGCAGAGAGTGCCTCTCAAATTATTTTACATCTAACATGCTATCACTAGTTTCTAAGTTACTTTGTTTTTGCCATGCTGTAGATTTCAGCAAGATGAATTCGTGACAGAAATGTATATAAGTTTTTGTAATTAGACCAACTACTTCCCTTCAATAATGATTTGGCCACGATCTTCAGCCTTTCCTGATCATTGCCAAGAGGAAATCAAGTTATCCTCATTAAAGTAATATATAATGGGCAGTCACTTTGTTGAGTATGAGATTATAAACTGAAATAAATAATATGAAATCCAACAAGCTAATTTTAATTTATTGAAACAAACTGGGGTGCTTACACAAAGCTTCTGTCAACTCCAACCCTGACATTTTTACACTTGTTTTATATTTATTTAAGAATACCATGGGTATTCTCCCCAAAGTGCAGAGGAACCATCAATACCTTGCTCAAACTGCTGTAATTCTGTCTGTGCTAACCACCTCCCCACTGATCTATAAACAGCTGATGGGAAACTATAATCCATAGAGTGGTTATTTTCTTTCCCCTCTAACTGAACTGTTGTCAAACTGTGATTCCCCTCTCCTATACTTAGGGGATTGATTTTTTGTAGCCTAAATTCTGGAAGTCACAAATCTCAGTCCTCATTTGTTTCCTGTGTTTCATACATTGCCCTTAAGAGTACTGTACAACCTATCTCTAAATTTCAGTGTCTTACATCTTTTTTAATAATTCTTTCATTCATAGTAAGGTTTGCATATCTTTGTACAACTAACTTTGAATATAGTTCAATAGTTCATCTTATATTTAACACTCTTATTCAAAATAACTGAAATCAACATTTCTGTTTTAATTCCATGTATCTAACAATTATATATTTTAATATTATTGATATTACTGTTATTATTTAAGAAGAAAAAAGAGTCAAAGAATAAAAGAGAGAAAATGTAGAAAAGGACTTACGATGCTTGTATTTACTGAGCCAGTTTTGTCTTCTATGATACCTATATGTACCTCTAAATACTTACACATCACACATTTAAATAAATATAAGGAATTTTCTGAAGATGAATAATGGCTTCATCAGAATATAATTTCTTGAATTTTCTAATTTTCTTGTTTTGAAAATTCAAATTTTTTTTTTGTTGTTGGTTCCGCTGAATGTCTACAGCCTCTTCTTTCTTAGTGGAATTGTTTCCCATAGAATAGTCAATACATTTTAAAGAAATCTTTGTAGCTAATGAGCCATTTTCTCTTTTAGAGAAAGAGAATTGATTTTATTTTCCCCTGAACTTTAAGAAATCTGTTTTTTTTTTTTTTTAACCTGTATCAGACATGTTGGGAAGACGGTATCCTGAGCCTTGTGTTCATTACTACCTCTGCTTCCCAATTCCTTGCTGGTATAACCACACAGGAGGGAAGGCACAGGTTATAAAAAGTCTATTAAAGTCCTTGAAAGAAAATGTGAAAAACTGACTTTTATAGAGCCATTCTTAAAATGGAACTGGAGAGTCATTACAGAGAAACTGCATTAACTGTCTCCTTTGAACTGGGTCAAGACCTATGGACTGGGTCAAAAGCAATTGTTTTAAGAAACCGTCAGGCAAATAATTGTTTGAGAAGCCATCTGGATCACAAGAACTGATGATTATGGACTTTTTTTTGTCAGAGAATAAGACCAATTATGGTTACTAAGAATAGTCCAGCTTATTAATACTAATGAATTCTTTTCTTTTACCATTTACCTAATCTTTTTTTTTTTTTTTTCCCCTCATAAAAGCCCAATGCCTTTGTCTCTCATCAGGCCACATTTTTAGGTTTTCTACCTGAATCAAATCAAGATTGGGATCAAATTACAATTTCTTGATTCCAAATATATGTGTTCTGCCGTTCTAATTGCAAATTAAATTTAAAGCCAATTTGTTTATTCTATGAGAGAAGAAAATAAAAACCCAGAGCCACGAATGGTATCTGTCTTTTGGATTATCCTGAATCAAAGTAGGTGATTTTACAATTTGAGGAGCGTTCCCAGGTAAATGGATCCCTTCAGCACCCCAAGAGGAATATAACTTGCCTACTTCTTCTTGCATCTGGGTAAAAGCCACAGAACTTTAACATTTCATACCAGAGTCTGAAAAATACATTGAACACCTTTGTCCCATGTACTCTGAAAAGTTATAAATAATGTCCACTGAAGGGAAAAAAATATTTTATAGCCATTCTGTATAATACTTTTATAGCAATTCTATATAATGCTTTACAGTCATTCTATATACTCTATAACACTTATAAGGAGAAATTAAGCTTGCTTTATTCTATATACTCTTAACAACTCTAAAAAAAATAAGAATTGTTTCTTAACTTTGAAATATGTTCATTATATACTCTTGAATCAAAAATAATGATTCTTAAAAAGAATTTAATTTTAGAATGAAATATACATATACACATATAAGTGTATACACACACATATGAGTATGTATATATAAAAGAGGAAAATAATCAAGAAAATTAAACCTTAAATTTTTTCAGAGATATTGTCTGGGGTAGGTGGTGGTATACATTTCATTCACCATTACTTGCATACCTTTAATTCTTACATTAAAAATTCTTATTTCTGTGCTTACCATATTTTATATATTGACATAAAGGACTCTGAACTCAGTAAGCTTTATCCTTTTTTTTTTTTTTAAGATTTATTTATCCATGCATACAAGAGCTGGGGTATAGGCCAGAGATGCGGGGGGGTGAAAGGATTCAATAGAGACAGAGTGGGGAACAGAACAGGCCGACTGAGTGAAATTCACTGCTCAGGGGAGTAGCAGGCAAGACAGGAGAGGTCTGCTGCACCATGTGGGTTCCTCTCTGGCCTGCGGATTGCTTCATAGTGCAATGCTTAACCCCTTGCGCCACCAGGGCGACCCAGTGAGCTTTATCCTTAATTCCCTACTAACATAACAATTACTGGTAACAATTTCTATATTGCTTTTTTTCTTTTTTAAAAGATTTATTTATTTATACAAGAACCAGGATACAGGCCAGATGCGCGGGAGGGTGAGAGGATTCACCAGAGACAGAGTGGGGGACAGAACAGGCAGACTGATGAAATACACTGCTGAGGGGAGCAGCTGGTGAGACAGGAGAGGTCTGCTGTGCCATGTGGGACCCTCGCTGGCTGGCCAGGATCGAACCGGCGCTGCAGAGGCTGCGGACAGCTTCACAGCGCTGCGCTCAACTGCCTGTGCCACCAGGGGAGGCCCCCCTTTTTTTAAAGATTTATTTTTATTTATGCATATAAGAACTGGGTGCGGAGGCCAGAGGTGCGGAGAGTGAGAAGATTCCAGAGACAGAGTGGGGAACAGAAAAGGCAGATTGACTGAAGTACACTGCTGAGGGGAGCAGTGGGTGAGACAGGAGAGGTCTGCTGCACCATATGGGTAGCTCCCTGGCTGGGGATCGAACTTATGCTGCCGTGTTGCGGACAGCTTCATAGGTTGCGTCTTAACCCCTTGTGCCACCAGGGAGGCCCCTATATTGCTTTCTACATCATTCTGTGTCTACTGTTCAATCTTAAAACTTATTTATTTTATTTATTTAACTGATGTAATATTGGGGTACCACATCAGGTATTACCACCATAGCGTATCCTCACTGACTCACCCATACTCCACCACCACAGAGCATCATGCCTACCTCCCTCCCTTTTCTTTCCACGCCCCTCCTCCCCTATTGGTATCTCAGTTCTTTAGTCAGCTATCAAGGGTTTGTTTTTCAGCTTGTCTTTATCTGACTATTAATTTAATTACTTTAAATTCCACATATTGGTAGCATTATCAGTTACTTATCTTTCTCCTATGATTTAGAATTCAATTGAAGGCTTTTGGATTTAGCTTTGACAAATATTCTTCCTGGTGTTTTGTAGGAAACATTTTTCTCTTCCCTGATCTTTGTGTGACCTCACAGAATGTGATTCTGACAAAGAAAGCATGCCCTTTGACCTGGCTGGAAAGTCAGGATTGCCCTTCACTTATCTTTCTCTTTTCGAAAGGTTTACCTTTGAGTGTCAGCCCTACTTATAACATTCTAGAATTGCATTCTCAAGGCAAAATAAAATATTTTTCACACTCATTTACACAATTGTAAATATATGTTTCATTTGATAATTTTGCTCCCCTCTTCAGCATCTGGGCCTCTCTATTGCAAAACAAAGCAAATTAATTAGGGTAGAAAAATAAATCCGTAATTGACTTATTTTAAGGGAAGGTTTGAAGGTTTGAACTTTGCTTATACTAACAGCACACACAAAGAAGAGGTTGGGGAGATTATAAATGGAAATTTTGTGCGTCTAGCGTTTATTTCTTCTTGGATCTAAATATTGACTCTGCCAAATGTAGTGTTTGCCAGTAATTAGAGAGTATTTTTAAAAAAATAAATAGAAACAAATCCAATTCAATATTATCCCGAATTCAATGTAAAAATACCTTATATAGCCTGATAAAATTTCATCTAACACATTACTTTTAATCCCTATAATTTATATTTTTAAGTTTCTGTACCATGGTTAAAATGTTGCTTACTCTAATTAGCTTATGGTCAACAGTATCATTAATTAGAAATATTGGTAATATGTCCCTTGTAGCATTTCAGTTAGTGTGTTTAAGGTTCCAGGATGAGATCCTAATGAACAAGGTGATAAAAACTACCATTAAGCAGAAATGAAATAGAATACCCATCAGGGCAAACAATTGTGATTTTTTGTTTGTTTGTTTTTAATCAAAGAATGATCTGTATTTAGAATACAGCATTATACTACCCATAAGTTGAGCCTCCCCGGTGGTCTAAAGGTTAAGTCTCACCACTATCACCACTGTTGCCCGAGTTCAATCCCTGGCCAGGGAGCTAACCCACTTATTGTGGAGCAGACCTCTCCTGTCTAGCCCACTGCTTGCCTAGCCGTGTATTTCAGTAAATCCATCTGTTCTTCTCCCCACTCTGTCTCTGGTGAATTCTCTGATGTCCCCCCCCCCCTGCCACCTCTGGCCTATACCCAAGTTCTTCTATGCAAAAATAAATTTAAAAACTATCATGATTTGAGAAGTATATCTTTGAAGCTCTATAATGAGCTGATATTGTGATTTGGTTCTAACAATTAGAGGTAGTGTCTAAAATGAGGGACACTGAGTTGTCCTAATTTTTAGCAGTATTAGTCTTTTTAGTAGTATTAGTCTTCTAGAAACTAGGGAATATTTGCTCTTAAGCACAAGTGGCACCTTGTATATATTGGACAAATCTTCCTCTAGTATTTTAATTTTACCTTTTATAGTATTTTCCTACTCTATTTATAGTTCTGATTTTATATTTTGCTTTACTGTAAGATAACTAACACAGAATGCATATTACAGATTCAAAAGCAAAACAATCCCAGATTATATAAAGATGCCAAAATATTAATCTGTTGGGAATGATTTGAGGTTGGTAGAGAACCAATCCATGAGTATAAAATTGGGTAAATAAGAATATGTTTAAGGCCTCCCCTGGTGGCGCAGCGGTTGAGCGTTGGGCTGCTGTCCGCAGCCTCTGCAGCACCGGCTCGATCCCTGGCCACTGGCGAGGGTCCCACATGGCGCGCAGACCTCTCCTGCCTCCTGCTGCTCCCCTCAGCAGTGTACTTCGTCACTCTGTTTTGCTCTCCGCTCTGGCTCTGGTAAATTCTCTTACCCTCCAGCACTTCTGACTGTACCCAGTGCTTGTATGAATAAATAAATATTTTTTTTTAAAATTTAAAAAAAGAATATGTTTAAACTCACTTGCTTATAAACAATTGAGAAAATTTCTATTTATAGAAGTGTTCTAGCTAATACCTGAAACAAAGATTGATAGAATTAAAATGACATGACTTTGTAATTCCCTAATGAAGTAATGAATCTCGGCAATAAGCAACAAGGGATGTTAATAATATAGAATGAGGAAGGGAGAAGGAGAGAAACAAGTATCATGTGCCTCTTGATGGAAGGACACAATACACCTATGAGGCCTTCTCTGAAAAATCTAAATTTAATTAGATCAAGATGCTAGACTTAACTGTCAGCTTAAAGTGAACACAGAGGTCAGGTGAATATTTTAAAAGATACCGTGAAGATGAAAGCAGAAACATCCAGTTTCTTAAAAATCAATCCTGAGAAAGGTGGGACTATAGATTAAAAAAAGACAAAAGACTCCCAGTCAAATGTCCTATGTACCTATCTGACTTCCATCATTCTCATTCAATGAAATTAACAATGAGACAAAACAAGGATATCTGTTTTGTTTTGTTTTAAAGATTTATTTATTTTTATACAAGAGCTGGGAAACAGGGCAGAGGTGTGGGAGGGTGAGAGGATTCACCAGAGACAGAGCGGGGAAAAGAACAGGCAGAATGACGAAATGCACTGCTGAGGAGAGCAGTGGGCGAGGCAGGAGAGGTCTGCCGCACCATGTGGGAATCTCCCTGGCTGGCTGGAAATCGAACCCTCACTGCAGAGGCTGTGGATATCTTCACAGCACTGCACTCAACTGCTGTGCCACCAGGGAGGCCCTGTTTTTTTTTTAAGATTTATTTATTTATGAATACAAGATCTGGGGTTTAGACCAGAGGTGTGGGGTGGGGGTGAGAAGATTCACTAGAGTGGGGAACAGAACAGTCAAGTGTACTGAAATACACTGCTGAGGGGAGCAGCAGGCGAGTTAGGATAGGTCTGCTATGCCATGTGGGTAGCTCCCTGGTCGGGAGTTGAACTTGTGCTTCAGTGGCTGCAGGTATCTTCATAGGTTGCATCTTAAGCCCTTGCATCACCAGGGAGGCCCTGGTGGGGGTTCCTTGTTTGACACAGGGCTCTGTTCTAGGCCATGGTCTTTCAGTAAGCTTTTCTTTTTTTTAATTACCTGAAAGTAGTAACTCATTATTTTTTTTCCTTTTATATAATGAAAGAAAGCAACACTGCATTCCCTGCTTCTATACTGCTAATTTCCTATGGTAAATAAATTTGGTGATACCAGTGAAGTTACATGGTACCAATTTAGAAAGGATTATTATTTAGCAATAAGATCTGATTAATTCCCATTTAAACTTAGATGCATGCAATAAAAGTTCATTTTTATACAAAATGTAAGTCAAAAGTATATAGCACTATTATCTTCTGTCAACTGAAAAACCAAAAAAGCTAAAAACCTAACATATAATAGTGATGTCAAATTAATCCAGGAAACAAAGCATTTTCTCAAATTAAAGTTACTCTTCAAACTTAACAATATAACATCGCATGATAACTCTCAAATGAATGCAAAATGTCATCAGTAAAATTTTGGAGAGTTTATGATATCAGCAGAGGGCTTGGCTTCCAACTCATACAAAAGATGAAATTACTGTTATAGTAAAGTGGCATTGGAAAATATAAAAATATTTATAAATTTTAATAAAAAATAATACAGCTGGTAGTCCCACATAAAGTCACAGAGCACTCAGGCAAAAGAAAAAAGGAGCTCAGTATTTTTCAGCAATTAACAAAGTAAGTAGACAAAGAATAAGAATACCCAGTTAGTTCTAAGGGCCTTAAAGCAAGAAGCAGCCATCCACATGAAATGGGATTATGTTGAACAGGACAGTATCAACCACACTAGAAAATTCTGGTGGGACCAAAATTATTAACTTAGTGACAATTAACAGTTAATTATTGAGAAAGACCCAGAGAATAATCATTAATAGAATAAACTGCATGTTTTTTGCAATTCATAACAAATATATAAGTCGCAATGGCAGACTTTATAAAAGAAACACCAACAAAATCATTGAATTCTTGACCCACAGTAACTGTAAGATAATATTAATTTATTGTTAAAGCTACATAGAAATGAATATCCAATACACATACTAAAGCACAGTCTTTCTCTGAATCATGTTTATTCCCAAAAAACTTAATGCAAGACATTCACACAACAACCACATCATTCCATACTTACATAATACCTGCATCAAGCAGATCGTAAAAAAATATTTGTTGAAATATCCTATGTATAACAAGATACAAAATCTGCTGGATATCAGCAGTGTGCCAAGCATCTTTAAATGTTTTATATGCATGGAACCTTTTAGGTAGGTAGGTTAGGCATCTCCATTTACAGCTGAGATATTGAGAGAGGTAAAGAAAGTTGTCCAAGATGACACAATGTCTACATGGTAGACTACCCAGACTAACAGGTATTCTGACTTCCAGAATACAGTGCTTTTAGCTACTAAATTTTGCTGCTCTTGAATACTTGATTAATGAAAGACTGAATTACCTGATCTTATACAGTATTCAGAATTACATATTTAACACTTATAATTTAGTATGCTTATTTTCCCATGATATATAGCAAACACTACTTAGGAATGCCAAAGTCCTGGTCTCCAAAGAGCTTTTGTAAACGTACTATCTGTTTAAACAGATTAGACCATATCTATTTATTTATGCAAATAAGTAAATAAAAATGCTACAAGATACTACATTAATATATAATTCATATACCAGTGCTAATATAATATCATGCCATCATATAATGGAAAATAAATTGTCTACCTCCCTTCCTCCTTCTCATCTGACTACATATATATGTTGTATAACCACTGTGTTGCATTCAACTTTGGAGACTGCTGTATCATTGATTGTAGTAACATTTTTATAGTGTTAACTTAGAAAACTTACTTTATTCTCTCATCTTCTTCCCCCTCACACATAGAATCAGAGACAAATCAGGTGATTTTAAATTTAAAAAAATCATTCTATATTCAGAAGACAATAAGGAGTGTGCAAATAAGGGCTTCTATACCCATTTCTTATTTTTGCCTTCACACCCCCTCCCAAAATGCCTATATATATATTTTTTTCAAATTTAAGAGTTACTCTTTGATGTAATTTGAAAGCGTGAAAATAAAATTTATTTCCCTAATGATTTTTTTCAATTCTACTTGTCTAGTATTGATTATTTTCCCTTTCTATTTGTAATGTGCATAAGTAAGCCAGTAGGGTTTTCTATTGTTTCTTTCCTAAAACTGTGCACCTGCACCATCGATCATGCCAAGAAGAACTAACACAACTTTGGAATGAAAACCGATAACATGCTATGGAAATAGAGACAAGACAGCTTAGAAGATTGATTCTAAATTATAGAGCTGCTTACTGATCTGCAACCACCCAAATCCTACAGCTTGACAGCTGATTAGTGAGCAAAGGACAAACCACAGACGTGCCTTCATGACCTAAATGAGCGCAATTTGCACAGTCTGTTGTATGATAGCTCAGAGAGGACTACAAATCAGTCTTTCAAACTAAAGGATTGTAGTTCTGTCTCTAGTTTTCCATCTTTAAAATGGGAAGAAGAACATCTTAGATTCATTCCAGGGATAAGGGAAAATTAGCAGTTTTTGAAGCTTTATGAATAATTATCAAAATTTGCCTTTACTATTATGATTATCCTAGGAGTAACACTATATTTTATTACTATAAGTTCCTCTACTTAAATATAATTTTCAATTCACAAGAGATTTGCAAGAATGTCACAAAAATACATACCCTTTACTCAGATTTACTAATTGTTAGCACGTCCCATTTTATATGTTCACTCTATGTGCACTCTCAGACACAGTTTATCCCTGAGATACTTTAGAAAAAATTGTTTCAATCAGAGAATAAATTGCAGAAGTGAGCTTGTTATCCTAAATGTTTCAGTGTGTACTTCCTAAGGACAAGGGCATTCTTTTACATTACTGCAGTTCAGTAGTCAAAATCAGAAAAATTAATATGGAGATACTGTTCAACTCACTGAATGCGAATTTTGAAAATGGCCCTAAAAATATTCTTTGCAATTGTATCTTGATTCAAACCATTCTTTTGGAGGAGAGAATTCATCTCTTAAAAATATTTTTGTGTTTTTATGACTTTTTTTAAGAACATAAGTTGATTCTTCTGTAGAATATCTATGTCTTAATTTTATGTACTGCATATAAATTTATTAAGGTAGAATTCTAAAACATATAAATATTTTAATTGAATTAATATTGGCTTATTTGTTTCATAGTAGAAGTGTATGATCCCCTCTCAGGCATTGTGCCCTAGTGCCCTCACCACCAAAGAACTTGTAATCCACCACACCAGGCCCCTATGTTCCCTACCTTCTGAAGATATACAAGAATTAGTCAAGATGCTCTTTGCTCTTCCTAAGGAAAGGGAAAAAATAGTATGTATTTCTTTGGATTTTTAACAAATCCATTTTTCTTTGATATTCTTTTTGAAGTCTACTTAAGGTTTTCACAACACAAAACACACACACACACAGATACAAACCAAAGCATGAGCTATGATACCAAGTGGTGATCCATTGTGTTTTACACAATATATTAAGATACAGAAACTAGATTTATGTACAAGCCTATAAACTAGAAGTTATAATATCTGTTTCCTGTGGCCTGGAGACCTAGATTGTGCTGTATTAATCCTTTTCATCAAGCCCTGAAGAGATTCATTCCTTCAAAATGCCGTATTGTGGACAAGTGCAGCCAGGCTTCTCAGTAATTCTCCTTTGGCAAGTTGAAATAAAGTAATGGAAAGAAAGAATACTATATTAAGGATGTCTTCCTTTAGGGATTCTCCGATCCAAACAGTAGCCCTGTATCTCTAGGAAAATGTTCCACTATTCTAAGATAAAAAAAATTCAAGATGACCACGTTCCTGAGTTGTAAATTCAGTAATGATCAAAGAAGTCCGTATATCACTACTATTTAATTTTGTTAAATATAAATTGTCAATTTCTGCATAATCTTTGGTTACACCAGGTAATAATCACAGCTAAACTTGTCCCCAGCAGAGACAGGCCACTGTTTGCAAATATTGCTCGTTGCTACAATAATAATCCTATCTCACAGTGAACTTTCCTGTATTTATACTATATTTTATGGGCAATGAAATGGCAGTATGAAGCAATCCTTGATCTGTGACACCTTAGAAATATATGAACCGCTTCTGCTATTCTAGTTCTGTTGTTACTTTGCATATTACCAAGTATCAGAACAAAGTAAGCATGGTTTTAATTTTCACCTGACAAAACAGCTAAAGTCAATCTTGCTGTATTCAATAAACAACTCACTGTACAAAGATGGGTAAATTTTATTTACTGTTGAATAGCAATAGAATATTGTGGTTAAATCATAAAACAAAACCCATATATATGACAAATATCTTTCATTCCAAGACCATCTTCCTAGGTAACCATATTTAATATGAAAGATGAATATTTCTTATGACCTTCTGCAAACAGGGTAAAACACAATGTTGTAAGTCATGATCTCCATGTAATGTAGTTTATTTTCAGTAGCGTTAGAAAATACTTTCTAAACTAGGCCACCTTTTAGTGCAGATTTGATCTACGAATTAAAGGACGTTCTCCCTTTGATCATTTATTCATTCAACAAATTCTTAGTTATACAAAAAATGTTTTTGTTCCAACACACTGGAACAATGAAAATGGATTAAGACATATTACTGCCCTCAGGGGACTGAAAATTTAATTAGGGAAGATGGTGTATCAGCAGCCTAAGAGAACACAGTATCATAAATGCAGAGATTTTCTGATTTGGGAAGAAATAATATTAGGCTTCATGTTCATTATCACCTCCTCTTCCTTCCCAGACTAGATTAGGAAAGTTTCCAAGTGATTGTTTGTTTATATCATGGTGTTTACCATGTTATATTAAAGCTTGAACGCTTGATATTCTAGTGACTTTGACCAAGCTGGAGGACACATTCAATTTCCTTTTTTATTTTTTTAAAAGATTTATTTATTTATGCATACAAGAACTGGGGTGTAAGCTAAAGGTGTGGGGAGGGAGTGAGAGGACTCACCAGAGAGAGTGGGAGCAAAACAGGCAGATGTACTGAAATACACTGCTGAGGGGAGTAGCAGGGGAGACAGGAGAGGTCTGCTATGCCATGTGGGTTGTTCCCTGGCAGGTGGGGGTTGAACTTGTGCTGCAGTGACTGGCTGTAGCTTGATAGCGCTGTCTTTAACCCCTGTGCCACCAGGAAGGCCTCAGTTTCCTTTTCAAAGGAGAATAATTTACCACTCCATTAATGATTTAAAAAATCCCACTGCTTATGTTTGTTTTAATATTTATTTTACACAAAGTGTTAATTTGGGAACTAAGTGAGACAAAGCCTTTAATTAGCCTAGAACATAGCACATAGTAAACCATCGATAAATGTTGGCAATATGATAATGATTTTATTGCATAATTTTGGTGACAGCTGTTATCTTTCATTGGTTTTCTATCTTTTTACAAGTACATTCTAGACATGTTTTTCAAATCTATCATTTTTTCTTCTATCATGAAAACTATAACATCTTTCAGAGGCTCAGATTAAGCTCAAAAACAGATGAAAAATTATATTTCCAGAATTTAATAGTAATTAACCACTGAATTTGTGACCACTTTTTTTAGACTAGTGCCTAGCCCAATACCTGATACAAGGTAGGCGTTTGATACATATCTGCCTAATTGATTGCCTTGATTTTATGAATTTTAATCAGGGACAACTTTAGTCTGATGGTGACTATCTTCAACTAAGAACTAATAAACCATTTATTAAACATTATTTTTCGTTTGAGATATGTTTTACTCTCCATTATATGCAGGAATATCCTGTCCTCAAAGAATAAAAACCACTAAATTCTGTGCCACCCCACAGTTGGGTGAACAGGGTTTACCTTTTGCAACCCAAAGGGAGGAAGAAAGATATGGAAAACTTGTTTGGAGAGTTAAATCCTTTGGACCACAGACAACCAAATAACACCTGAAATAAATATTTTATAATGCTTTTATCTTAAAGACCTTTTCCAGAATACTTTCATTTTAAAAGTATCAAGTTAAATTGATTGCTTTCTATATATTTAATTATTCCTCATACTATAATTTGCATAACTTGATTTAAGAGTCATTCCAGTCTCTGGTTTCTTCTTTAATGAATTCATATATCTTAAGTTTTGAAATCTTGTGCCAAAATAGGATTTTTTTTTTTTTTAGAAATCAAATTTTATTGAACTCTTCAATGAGGGAAGCAACAGGATGACAGAGTTGGTTTAAAAGATGATAGAAGACTGAGATTCTAGGGTCTCCATGGTGGTGCAGGGGTGAAAGTCTCAGCACTATCAAGCTCTTACCAGCCAATGGGGCATGAGTTTGATTCCCCGCTAGGGAGCTAACCCACCTAGTGCAACAGAATTCTCCTGTCTCTCCCACAGCTCCCCACAGCACCTCTGGGCTACACCACAGTTCCTCTCACCCCTGCACCTCTATCCCACACCCCAGTTCTTATATGTATAAATGACTTTTTTAAAAGGACTGAA
The DNA here is from genome assembly GCF_014898055.3 of Talpa occidentalis. Taxonomy (NCBI): domain Eukaryota; kingdom Metazoa; phylum Chordata; class Mammalia; order Eulipotyphla; family Talpidae; genus Talpa; species Talpa occidentalis. The sequence goes on from NW_023604295.1 coordinate 23,656,873, forward strand.
ATTCTAATATGATTAATATTGGATAAGTAATTTTCAGTGCTTAAAAAAAAACACAAATGCATGTACATGTAAATTCTATGTGTTTCTTTTGATATTAACAGACATATCACTAATATTGTACTGCTTCCTTTTTTTTTACTGGATAATACTTATCCTGTATTAATTTCCACTGGGATCTGCAGTTTTTGGGCCAAGTAGATTGAAGCAAGTTTCAGGAAATTGATTCTTTTTTGTTGCACTAATTCCCAAAGCAAGATTTGCCATTTATTAGAGAAGCCAGAAATCTAAGCCGGGGATTGCATTTATTGTCTGCATTTGACATCTGTCTTACTTTAAAAATATACATATATAACGCCTTGCTAGCCAATGGCATTTTCATATTATTGTGCCATTAATGGAGTGGTCAATGCTTCATGAAGAAGAATCCTCAATTATCCATTGAGTCCAGTTTAGCATTTTTATTGCATTTGAGTCACTCCTGACACACAGCCCTTGTCTTCCTTACTTCCTTGAGTTTTGACATGTTCACATGAGAGTGTGTGCATAACAAGAAGGAAAAGAAATCCTGGAGTAATTATGAACAGTTGTGCTGTAGCAAAGTTTAACCCTAGCCATAGAAGTGATATCAAAACCCTCAAAATTTCAGAAGTTTTCAAATGGCACGCAAGCTTCTTGTGAATTGTTATAAGATTCACAATCTTCTTGTTTATACATATATACACACATATATACCTACAGCCGTGTGTGTATATGTATATACAAGACGATTGTGTGTGTATATATGTATATACAAGACGATACATATAGTGTATATATACTACTTATGAGTCAAACAGTTTATAAATATCCAGGGTAGTAGGTCTAGTTTTAATTCTTTTAATAAACACCAAGATATAAATTTTGGGACACAAAATAGAGAGTCCCTAGTCAAACAGTTGTTCTACCCTGTTATTTATTTATTTTTTGATCCATCAGAGTGCTATATTCATTTTTCATCCTAGTTTCAATGCTCTGTTGGTAAGATCCTTTTCCCTTCTCTCCTGTTATTTCTATACAGTTTTAAATTCCCTCTTTTTGGGGAAAGATACATGTAGGGTAGTGTGGTGCACAGATATAACAGATGGATTTTACACAACCCACACCAAGCTTAGGGGTCACAATGGTGTCATAGCTTCATGAGAGGCGTGTATATTTCTAATGTCATTATTACCCCTAGCAACAGAAATACTGAGTGTGCTAGTGACATTCATAATTAATATTGTTACCTTGTTGAAAGCAAATTCAATAGCAGGGACAGCATCTCCTTTTTCCTCTAACAATAAACAGCATTAAAATAAGAAGTATATTTCCTGGATAGAGAGCCTCATGAGAATTTCATGGCCATCACACATTCCAGTTGCTATAATGTGTGCACTTTAAGTTTCTGGCAAGGTTCACACATACCTTTATTATCTTTGTGTGACTTATTCAGGTAAAAGGGACACCAATCATAATTTACTCTCTACAATTTGCATTCCATGAGAAAGGGGTAATACATCAAATTTATGGTGAAGGTTAGGGGCTTTTGTTCTTTGGGGGGGCATTTAACTAAGAGTTTCCCTAACATCCAGTTCTGTGAGCATAGCGAAGCCAATTTACCTCTTTAGTCCTGTTTCTTACCAAATTGAATGTTCTGAAGGTATCATTCCCCCAAACAAATAAGACCATGATTATTTTTCTTGTTAAATACTTTTTGTAGAAAGTTTACTCAAATGGAGTGAAAGAGGTGTGTCATGAATGATACTTGTTTAGCACTGACCTAGAGCTCACAGTCCCTTCTTTGTACTGCATACAAGTTAGATTTCCTGGTGTCTGAAAGGAGGAAGATGCTAATGACCCTCAGAAAAACTGAGAAGCTGATGTCTAGGACACTATTATTCTGAATTTGTTTTGTGTCTGCTACTTTTATTGTGTCTATATTCCCCAAGCATTTATTTCCCCTATATTCCACATCCCCCCCAATTTTCCTTCTTAACTACAATATTCACAGAAAATATCACTCAATTCATATTGTATTGTTTCTAAACTATTTCCTGCTTTGAGGCTATGTTCCTTTTAAAGATACAACTAAGAAAATTATAAGTCAGGCACCTGTAGAATGTTTCCTTAGGGGACATATTAGTAAAGGACCTACTGAAATGAAGCATATGACTCTTACTGGTATTAATATATATTCTTAATTTTATCTCTTGGAAGATTATACCTCTGTGGGAGAGCACCTATTTCCTTAATATAAACACCTTGCTAGTTTAAGCTTTTTTAAAGGGGGTTTAATTTGCATTTTTGATCACTTGCAAGGTGGCATGTTATTTTATTGTTCTATGATAGAACATATTATGCCTATATTCATTCTGATTGGTATATCCATTTTTTGATTATTTCACCTGCTTCTATACCATAATGCCCTAGTTGATAATTCAACATTAAAAGTTTACCTCTCTAAAAGTGAAGGTATGCCCGACTGTCAGTTGATTTTTTTCCCAGATACAAAGGATGACGGAATTAAAGTGATTTTTTAGAAAGATAAAAAGATGCATTTTTGTACATATATGAATAAATGAAATATTACTCCTTTTTTCCATATGAAAGGAAATTTGAGCATTAAATAAATGCTAAAAGTATGGATACATATGTCAACCTGCTGAAGAGAAAAAATCTAATCTGCCTTATTCCTACAATATATTTGAATTCTAGTATTATGGCAATTTTGATTTGTTTCTCCTGTCACAGAAGTGAGTGATTTTGAAGGCATTACTGTCAGTCTTGCTGAGTTGACAAGCATAGCAACAAGGGATCATCAACACTGGCCCTGTGATTGCTTTTGTCTTGCTTAAACACTTGTGCAGAGTTCACAGGAAGAGAGCATGCATCCAGCTTCCTCTTGGACTAAGGCTACTTTGATCTGTGTCCTCTTTTGAGGTTCCATCTGAATTTCTATTTAAATATAAAAGATAAATAAGAATGAAATAAGTTATAGCTATTTGAGTTATAGCTTTTATTGAGTAAAAGAAGGCAACTACATTTGAGAGCAACGAGGGTTAATGTAGGTTTGTCACTTAAATTATCTATAAGCAAAAGCAATGCAGCAGATCTAGAATGTAAAACCTGTGGTTTAATTCATAAACATTTTTAAGGAATGGTCACAGAGTATATATTTATGCTGTAGAGTCAATCTTATGATCTGGGTCATCTAATAATGTTACTCTCTCCTACTGCACCCTAGGTAGATACCATTAATCAATCCAGCATTATTTCTGACTGTACCTAGACAAAGCTTTAGAATGTTTCGCAACTCCTAGTAGCCGTTATCAATCACACAGTTGGCATTTGAATGGAAAATTATTGCCCCCTCAGTGCTTGACACATCTGCTAGAGGCCTGTGCAATTTTAGCAACTTAGACAAATCAATCTGCTTGGATACAACAAAATAATCCTTTTCCTAAAGTCAGAAACTACCTGGCACTGTGTTTTTTGCTCAGCTCCTAAGTGTTTCCCCTCTGGAACACTAAGACACAGCAGTAGGTCAAAATGGGTACAGGTGGATAGGAACTTTTGATTTCTAGAACTCAGGGGGAGTGAAAATTAGGATAGCCTCAGTTGTCATCCCAGGATATCCTCAGTTGTCATCTCAAACTATCAGCAGTCACATATATTTACTTGAATTTGTTAATATTAAAATTGTCTCTACATATTATGAAAAAAAATTGCAGCTTTGCTTTAAATTGTGTTTCATCCAATACTGCTCTAGTAAGAGGAATTTTTCAGAGACTGGGTAGTTCCTTTTAAAAAGGTTAGATTTGCCTCAAAAGCTAAGATTTATTTTTTGAAATAACTGCAATAAAGAGATTGATTTTTATAGAAGATTTATATTTAAAAATGGGATATATATTTATGAATGTATGCATTTGCACGCATAGTTTTCATTAAGAGATCCAACTGGTTCTCTTTGTGATAGAATAGAGAGAGAGAGATATGTGCTGCCTGGTCTGAGGGTAGAGCTGTTTCTTGGTTCAGCTCTTGTCATTCTAAGGATAATAATCCAGAAGCAATCATGAGAATTTAAAGAACATTATTTGATAATTTAGCTTGTTTTGATGAAAGTCATTAAAAACCTCAGATAAACTCTTTATGTAGTGCCTTTTTTTCTCATTAAAGTCTTCCCAAATTGAATGTGATAATTTCTGGATGCTTAGAATCATGATGCTAGATTGATTTGAAATAATATGTAGAAGGCAACTATGCCTTATTACTACATATGAAAAGTTTTTTTGCTGAAGTCTTTACAGGTGTATGTATGTGACATGAACATTAAGAAGAATCAGCTGGGAAACTTTAAATAAAATGTAAATTACATATTAAATGCAAAACCAATAAAAAACAAAAATGACAAAATTAATGTGACTGATGATTATTTTTTAGACAGCAAATCATTTTTATGTCATAAAAGTATGTTGATTGCTATTGAACAATTCTTTGAATCAAGCACTTGTCCTGTTTGAGAAACTATTTTTTGCAGCGATCATTGTGAATGATGCTTTCAATCTTACAATGGTTCCCCACTGGTTAATAGAATGACTCAAAATTCTCAAGTTAGTAAACCAGATCCCTCTTATTTTAGCACAGTTAATTAACATCTCACCTCAACTATATAATAATAGTGTTTATTATATAGATAACTATATTATTTGTTTCAGTCATACTATATTAAGCATTTGTATTGCTATTCTGTTCTTTTTTCAGTGCCTTTCTAATATGCTGTTTGCACTATCACTTGAGTTAATGCCAGTTTGGTTCCTGTTTTTTATTGGGCTTGAGGAGTGGGAAATTGAAAAAAATTGGGTTTGAGCTTCTTCAGGGAAACACTTTGTATTGTGCCGCTTCTCAGTACCCCCTTTTAGCTCTAACTAACGTGGTTTTCCCAGTACTTTGTGTATTCCTCTTTAAATGGATCTACTACACTGTACTGTAAATGGTTGATTTATCCTATTTGTCTGAGTTCTTAAAAAAAAAAATATGTCCCTAGCACCTAACAGAGTCTGATACTTGTAAATATTTCATAAATATTTTGAAATTAACAAATGAAAGATACCACACTTAAATAAATTTGCCAATCTGCTATTTTCTGATTTGAGTTTTAATTTCTGTTTTGTTATGTTTTATTTAGTTTGACATGCAGGTACATGTGCGTGTGTCCTCACAGCACTGAATGGTGAAACAAGGTACAAGATCTGGTGTAAATGAGTTACTTTTCTGTTGATTTCTGTGAGATGTTCTTTGCCTTTTGTCCATTTTATTCTTCCTCATTGTATAATCCCAACTCACTCTATTCTATGTTATCTATTATAGATCTGTTATAGTCTCAGAGTCTTTCTTTCAAAACTGTAGTAGAGGCACCCATGAGTGAATTCATTTGTAGAAGTTCAGGAGAGGTTTTCATTTGGTTGCCACAAAATGTCAAGTCAGATCAATGTGTGGGAACTCATTTAACCCTTCAAATGGGTACCTCATAGAGATAATAATAAAACTTTTGGTACTAAAATAAATATCTATTCAGTAGATAAATATTACATTGATGACAAAATATATTTTTATTTCTCACTTCATTTTACCTGCCAATAGGCTCCCTCTAAAGTTTTAGAGTCATTAATATAGTTCAAGGAAGAGAAACATGGAAATACTTCATTTTGAAAAGAAGTGAGAAATTCTGACTCAAATCATTAATGATGAGATATTATTTTGTTTAACCTTTACTAAATTTGAGAAAACTAATTTAAAAGAATTTGTCAGACAGAACTGATATAATTTAGATAAATTGGGAGCCCCAAAGATTTAGCTATGGAGAATTTCTCTAATCATTCAGCATTAACATATTAAAACTGAATCAGTATCAGTGACTATCTTGCAAGTTCATTAATTTTATTAATATTACTGTTATAATTTTTGTTTTATTCAGTTCATTGATTTTTAAATGTCATTTATTCATGCAAGAAATATTTATAAAGTGTCAAACATTTCCAACCTTCTTTAAGGTCTAGAGAACAGTAGCGACAGAAGAGCCTATTGTTTAAATACAGGGTCCCTCAGCCTTGGTCATATATCTGTATGGCCACATACTTAATTTATGCATTCTCAACCATTTAGGGAGTAAATGTTATAAACTAAAATATCTTCATTTGATTTCTGAAACCCAGTGTATATTATAAAAGGCCACATTTCCTCACACTCTCTGACCTATTTTCCAGCAATATCTGAAGTGACACAGTGTATTGAAAAGAGCAAGCACTAGGTTTGAAGCTTGGCAAAAGCACTGGTTCTGGTCCTTGGTAGCTCTGCCAGAACTGATTGTGGGATTCTGGGTTAGTGTCTGAGAAGCCCTGGTTTTCAGGGAGTAGACTTTCCCTAAATGTGTTCCTATCTATGCCTCTGCTTACAAAATCTAATACTTTGTTAAGGAAAAGTACCCATTAATCATGAAATAATTGCCACTTCATCAGTATTCCCAAACATGTGTGCAATGGCTGCAACTTACCAAGGAAAATCAGTTTTAAAATCCAAGTGAATCTAAGCCTTCCTGCAAACAAAAGCACAGACAAGGCAAAGTAATATATAGGGTCAGAGAGGGTAGACATTGACTGGCAGGAAGCCTAATGTGTGTGGTTGTACAAATAAGACAGTAACTAGATTTAAGTTCTTACCAAGTGGCATGAAACCTTCAATATAGGAATAAGAGCAGTAGATACGATGCGTTAGAGAAATGGATAATGCGAAATCATTTTTCCCTGCTTCAGTAAAATGCTGAGAAAATCTAAGGTTACACTTCCAAATGCAATTTCATCCCAAGCTCCATCTGAACCAAGTAGAAGATGGCTCCATATATCAAAGACCATCAGCACTTCACTACTATCCATGAGGCAGGATAAATTGCTTTGACAACATGCATTTCTGGGAACATCGTATTTACTGAGAATAGCGGTTAATCACTTACATTTATATTTGAGTGAAATGTGTTTCCAGGAAAATATTTTAATTTTATTGTGCCTTTTATAATTTTACTAGGTAAAGTATATGACAAAATGGACAAAGTTATTACTTGATATTGCAATATATGCATTCACCTAAATCCTACATTATTCTGTGAGGCTTAATTTTACCTTGACTCATGTATATGAAGTTACACACATTTTGATCCACTTTGGGCCTGTACAACATATCTGCAGAGCAAAATAAAGTGATATTCATCAAGATTTAAAATGCAACTTTAAGCACCTTGGAAAGTAAACTGGCTGGTATTTCACTTGTGTGACCATTTCCTGTGCTTCATTCTATAATTTTGCTTCTATGATGTTGTTGTTATGAGAATCTTCTACCATTCAATCCAGTTTCCGTAATTATTAAGTGATGTTGTTCGAGGATATGCAAATTTTAAATTAAAAAAGAAGTGGCATGCACACTTTATTGAGTTTATTTTTAGTAGGACATTTAACAGTAGTCTAGCTTTCCTGATCATTAGTAAATATGCCAAAATTTTAAATTACTGTGCTGAACTTAAGTTTACACACCATAACATTTTTTCAAATATGAAACTTTGCCATAAATTATTAATGTTATTTAAAAACTGCACTTTCATCATGATAATTTCTTGTGCATAATTAAACATGTTAATATTTTCTTTCTAATTTATTTTGCATACTTTACAATTTTTCATTGCTAATGCATTAGTAATGTCTTTGCACACATTTTGTAGGGGAAATAACAAGTAACTATTATACAAATTTTCATTGGGTACCTTCTATATATTAGGCTATCAATATCAATATATAACAATCTATAGTGAGTATTGTCAATATCAATGTGAATATCAATATATAATAATCATTTGTGAATATTGTCTTATCTAATCTGCCAGAATTCCGAGGAGATTATGTACTGTAATTAATCTCATCTCAACATCTTACTGGTGTTTCCAGTCCTACATTGAAGTTTTTTTTGTCCATTTTTAGTTTATATTTTTATGTCTAGTGTGAGACTGCTGTCTAGTTGCATTCTTTTGCACATGGCTGTCCAGTTTCCCCAACTCATCCTGCAAAGGATTTCCTTTCCCCATTGTATACTTTTGGCTTATTTTTTGTAGATTAACTGCCCATATATGTGTTCTACTCCACTATCTATATGTCTGTTTTTGCTCCAACACCATGCTGTTTTATTAAAAATTATTAAAGATCTATAGTATAGTTTGAAGTCTGAGAAGATGATATTGCCACTTTTCTTTTTGATAATTTGCCTCAGATTTTGATCTTGTTCCAATATGAATTTTACTAATATCTTCTATAAGACTCAGATATTTTCTCTACCCACTACTATCCACATGGTATTGGAAGTACAAACTAGAGCAATTACTCAAGAGCATGACACAAATAGGATTCAAATTAGGAAATAAGTACAATTATCATTATATGCAGATTGCTTGATAATACACTTGGAAAACCCTAAATGCTTCAATAAAAAAAAAACTGATCGAAATAATAAAGAAAGCTGCAGATTACAAAATTAATCTGCAATAATCAGTTGCATTCCTATATGTAACAATGAACTCGAGGAGGAAGAAATCAAGAAAGCAATCCCATTACAATTGCATCATAAAAATATTAAATACCTAGGAGTAAACATAACAAAGGAAGTGAAAGACCTGTACAACAAAAGCGGTAAGACATTGTTAAGACACAGAGAAGTGGAGAGACATTCCCTGCTCATATATTTAAAAAATTAACATTGACTGTTCTTCTATAGATCATTATATAGATTCAGTATAATCCCTATCAGAGTTTCAATGAATTCTTCAAAGAAATATATTTTATATTGAGGTAACATTTGTTTGCAATACTGCATATGATTAGAAATATAGGATCGCACATCTTTATTTTTTTTGTAGAGATATATTTATTTATGCATATAAGATCTGGGGTATAGAGCAGAGGTGTGGGAGTTGAGAGGATTCACCAGAGACAGTGGGGGACAGAACAGGCAGACTGACTGAAATACACTGCTAAGGGGAGCAAAGGGCAAGACAGGAGAGGTCTGCTGTGCCATGTGGGTCGCCTCCCTGGCTAGGGATCAAATTGATGCTGCAGAGGCTGTGGATAGCTTCATAGTGCTGCACCTTAACCCCTTGTGCCACCAGGGAGGCCCCAGGATCACATATCATTAGATATGTATTATCATACTACATCTACCAAGGCACCATTTAACTTTCTCTTAATTAGACCACTTTGTCTTTCTCTTTGAAGTTAATTTCCTTTTGCATTTTGACAATATTTCCCACTCTTCATTATCCTACCCATTTTCTGCCTTTTTTCTATTCTTTTGTGATAGCTTTGTGGTTGTTCGTTTTTAAGTAAAGATCATAGATGTTTGCATTCTATTAAAGGTGTCAGCTAGTTCTCAGAAATTTTCTTCTGATTTCTATGTTCAATCATTTTTGTTCTTGTTCACTTATACTGAAACAAAGATAGATTAGGTGATTGATATCTGATTAATGCCTAGTCATACCACATTCTTAATATGTACCAGGTCTTCATATAGTGTGGCTGGGTTCATTTTAAAGAAGAATCTTCTTATAGCCTATCTACTTGTGTTTACATAATCTACACCCTAGGAAATCTTTTTTATGTATGTTCTTCTACATTACAGACTTTAATATATATTGTTGCTGTGTTTCCTTCTATTTCCTATATATCTTCCCAGGGAAAAATACATTTCCATAATGTGACTTTTCCTTCCTTTTCATGCACTCATTTTCTAAGAAATATATTCTTCAAATAAATACAGAGGAAGAGATACTTATAAGAGGGAGAAAGTGAGAAAAATACCCTACTTTAGAAGGTAGAAATAAGAGACATGCAATTGAGGAAAGGTTTCTGGATGCAAAAAATTGGGCGATTTGGTTTCTTTTATTTTCTGCCAACAAACCATAATAAGCCTCCAATTTAGCCATTATTAAGTTCTATTGGTTATGCCTTTAAACTCTAGTAATAGTTGGTCTGCCACTTTTAGTTTTTAGTATTGTAATGGGAATCTAAAATGTATGTTAGGAAATTCTTATCATAAGTTACTACTTATACAATGGTCCCCCAATTATTGTAATTGCTAATAATTTTTATTATTTAATAAAATCTAATTTGTGATTTTCCCCACAACTTTGTGCAGTCAATTATGCAGCCTTAAGAGTATAAAACCAAAAATAAAAATTTGAAATCTCATATCAGTGATAGCATTCTAATGCTATGGGATGACATTGGCTTTGACACTTATATTTAATACACTAAAGGATCAAGATAACACTTGGAACCCCTTCTGATACATTCAAAAATATTACAAAAACTGAAACCATCCAAATATTTCACAATAGGACAAGATGCCATTTCAATAATCATAGAAGTCGTCTTATGATACAATGAAATGTTCTGCCTCCTTTATTTAAATATTAAAATGTTGTAGTTTCCAAATGACTTTCTATTGTCTCTATCAAAATTCTAAAATGTGCTTCTTTTTCTTGAATAAACGTAAATAGAGACTTTATGTTGGGTATAAGATAATTATACCACACTCTAAGTAGTCATACAGATAAAAGAAATTGGGCAAATTAGGTTAATGAATTGCTAAGTTTTATAAATGTTTAATAGACATTTGTAAAGACTGCATTTGTGAAGACATTTGTAAAGAACAAAGCTTCATTTGTTTTCTTGAATTTTTTTATAGATATTTATGTAATACCCAGATATCTTTGTCAGTCACTATGTTATAGGACAGGGAGAGGGGCAGCCCAAACCCTGCAAACCTGCCTATTCCAAATGGGTTCTGCCATCCGCCGCATCAACACAAAACATAGGAGACTTTAATGGGAAGGAACTTTAATTAGGAAACAATACAGGTAAGGCAAAGAGTCTAGTTTCTAAATGAAGCACCCAAAGTTACCCATCCCCTCGTGGGTAAAAGTCCATCCATATGGGAATGGCGCAGAGCAAGGCCCCAAAGCGTGCCACAAGTCTAAAGCATCTTCCAGTGGAGACCCACAGAAAAGGGTCAGAAACTACCAGACAAGCCTGGAAGGAAAAGAGCAAAATCAACATCAAGATAAAAGCTGCCATTGTCACCTCCCCATGGGTCTCACCCACATCTGTGTCACCCAGTCCACGACCAAAAGACAAGCGCAGTTTCTTCATGTGTCTCCTGGCTCCATCCTGCTTCCTTCCCCAGTCTCTTCTGCAGCTTCTCCTCTTCCTGCTCAGCTCCACCCTCTCTTGGGTGGGGCAGGGAACCTCCCCCTTTCCTGGGGACCACCCTGTTACAACTACTTCTTTATATATAGATTACATTAAATTTCTTATTATAAATGTGTGTATCTAATGTACTATATTCTTAAATAGCTTAGTAACACATGAAGATGTATTTTCCACACAGATTCTAAATTGTTTTCTTTCTGTATCTGTATATTCTGAATTTCAATCTTAGATATTTAATTTTAAATATAGGCTCTTATCCAACCCTGACTTCTATAGGAGGGGATATACTGAGAAATTTCCAAAGCCTTTAGGATTTTCTTTTCCATTCTGTTACTTAAAAAAAAAGAAGAAAAATTGCTAATTGAGCTAAGTGTCTATTTTTTTTATAAAAGTTGTGTAAAATGTCATTGATTTATGTCTTCTATTTTTACTTCTAAGAGTATTTATAATTATCTCTTTGAGTAATTTGTCTCAATATATTCTTAGGTTGAGCGAATCTCACTTGAAGATTGTTGACTTATCTAGTTTGTGAAAAATTCTATATCTATGTTAAATTCAAATCCTAGTGGAATTTATTACAAGCTAATTATTTGCATCATAATGTAGAAAAGTAAAACTATAGCTAACCAAAGTGGAATTTAGCTCTTTTTAATCAAGGGAAAGATTTTTCCTTTTTTATTTTAATTTTCCTGCCCCAAGAAACTATCAAACCCTTTCAAATGACTTATGAATTAGTTCCATTTACAAAGTTCAACAATTCTGTTTATATGAAAGTATGTATTTATGAGCTATTGAATGATTTGTAACCAGTTTACTTTGGGAACAATTATTTTTCTTGTTTTTAGGCATATTTCAATATGTAAATGTGCATAAAGAATATCATGACATAATAAAATGATGAAATTGTTAACATTCTCTTTTTGGAAAATCGCAACTTATATGTGGTAAGGAAAGAATCAGGGGAAACTGCTGAAATGTAAAGGGCTTAATATTATTTAAAAGTAGTGTTATAGAGTAACCCTGATATTAAAGGGGTTCCTGGCTGAAGGTCCTTACCCGCGCGCTTTAAAGGAACTTATGAATACTCTACTACAGACACACACAAAAGGTTAATAAAAGGTTTATTTACAAGAGAAAAGGAAATAAGGAAAATGTACAACACAGGGAGAAAATAGGGAAATAAAGTCTTTAATGTGTCCTACCCGATCCGACGACCTGGAAACCTAAAGTCACTCTCAGAGCTGGCCGGAAAGCTGTGAGCTGGCGGAGAGCCAAAATGGGGGCCCCCAAAGCCCACGTGTCTGCCTTTTATATCCACCTGGCTGCTTAGCCCCACCCTCAGGTCCCAGCCACCTTCCCTTTGGTGGTGATGGGATTTGGAGTTCCCAGTGTCTTTGGCTTTGACCTGGGGTGGGGGTGGAGTCCACAAAGCCTGTATGGAATTAGCTTTGGGACATCCTTTTCCCCCTAACAGTAGCACAACCACCAACTGTAGAACTCAATATGCTGTATTTAAATGTCAAGCTTTGGGAAGAGATAGGGGAGGATACAGAAAGTTAAATTCTCTGTTTTGTATATCAAGGAATCAATTTACATTATTGATATATTTTATACAACTAGAAAAAGTGATATGGAAGGAATTACTAAAAGCACTAAAGTTCATCATGCTTAAAGAAAGTAACTTTGGGTGGTTAGCTTAAGGTACAAAGGGAAAGGGTTGAGTTGATTACTTTTCATCATATGTTCAACAATGATTTCCTTTGCTGACATGTAGCTCTACTATTTTGATAATTTTTTAAAGTTGATTACCTTGTAAAATTTTCTTTTAAGTTTCATTTCGAAGATCCCAGTTGTTTGTGTATAAGTCATGAGAAACAAGCACAGAGAAGCCCTGCAAAGATACTAATTGATGTAGGGACAATACTTGAAAAGAAAATTCAGGAAATTGTTGTCTTGTCCTATACTCATTTGCTGATTTATTTAACAAATATTTATGGAGTACTTATTCATGCTAAACATTCTATTGAGGCACTAAGAAATATTATGAGCAAAAATCCATAACATCCCCAACTCATGGAACTTCCATTCTAGAATAGATACATGAATAATTACACAAATGAATGTAGAATTTTAGCATATTTTAGTGCATTTACATACGCACTACGTATTTGGAGCAAGAATCTCTAATCTAGATACCTTGTGGAGAGGGCAGGTAGTGAGGGCAAATTTAACTGAGAAAAAGACAATAGATCATATGAGGTATAGGTAGTTGTTAGGGAAATCAGCAGGTGTTTCTGAGGCGGAGTGAATAACATAGGGTTTGATCCCATGGGTAGAACAAACATTGTAAAGTGGAGTAGATTAAAGAAGTAGCTGTTTTCTTTTTGCAGAGTGAGGAAGACCATGTTGTAGGATAGAACAGGGGGAGAAGGTAATGGGATTTGCTTCACAGTTATGTTTAGGATTCTGTAATGAGTAGCCTTTAAAATATTAAAATAATCATATTTATGTTTCAGAAAGGTAACTTTAGATACAGCATTCAAGCCAGATTGGAAGGACATAGCATAGCTATGGTATGGGCAGTGTAATATAGTGTTAAGAACCCAGGCTTGTCATGTGTGGCTCTCCCAAACCCCTCATTCTTGGGATTTTGCTTGGTGCCCAAAGTTGCTGCTGATTAAGCTAAATGTAGAGTCAAGCATGGAGCTGCTCACCAGGATGAAAGTCTTTGTGTGAGGATATCTGCTGAAAGCAGCAGGCAACATGATGGCCATTTGAGTGTAAACAGGTGCTAGAGATGGAATGTTTTGATTAGCAGCAGCAATGGAGCCCCCCAAACAATAGCCCCTATTCACTCTCCCCTGGCTCGTGCCAGACAATTATGCATCCCCAATCCACATCCCCACCACACCCATTCCTCCACACATTCCTTCATGGACTTGCCCACCTTCCCTGAATCTGAGCCCCAAATAAATGTGACACTTGGCTGTGGGGGGAGGCACTACAACTCCAGAGATGTAGGCGCTCTAGGTGTCTTGCTCTCTCTTTTTCTCCCTCTACTTGGACTTTGAGTTAGTTTTCCTCTACCCGCTGCTGCTCCCAAGGTTGCTGCCCTGTGAGGCAACAGTCATGCTCTTCCCTAGTATGAGTGGCACCAGAAAAGGTGGAAACCAGTGAGTGCAAGCAACCAATGCATATCATGGAGGGACAGAAACACGGACTACTAAATTGGAACGAAGAAGTGACCTACAACTCCTTTGCATCTTGTGTGCATTAGTGGACATATTGAAAGGGATTATAAGAAAAGGAACAATTTTGAATTATGCTTTGTTCATTTGATTTAGACTTATATTGCTATTCTTGCAAGTATTCAGGAAGAGAACTTGGGTAGTCTGTTGGCTATAGCAGTCTGATTTCAGGGGAGAGTATGGATTAGAGGTAGAATTTTGAGTCATCTCCACCCATGTGTGTTTAAATTGAAAGACTGGATGGGATAAGATGTTTTAACAGAAAAAAAAAGATAAAGTAAAATGTAACATGTCAAGACAGGGATTTGGGAAATCTCCAATATGCTATATAAATACATTAGAGGGGAGTCGAATAATAAATCATAAGGAGAAATGTTTGTTATGAGGGATGATTTATGGGTAGGAGTTTCATTTGATGACAACAAGGGAGGTGGGGCAGAATCTGATTATGTCTGTCTGAAAACCATTCACAAGCTTAGGTGTTCAAAAATTGATATAGGGCAGGGAGAGGGGCAGCCCAAACTCCGCAAACCTGCCTATTCTATGTAGGGTTCTGCCATCCGCCGCATCAACACAAAACATATGAGACTTTAATGGGAAGGAACTTTAATACAATTAGGAAACAATACAGGAAAGGCAAAGAATTTAGTTTCTAAATCAAGCACCCAAATTTACCCGTCCCCTCGTGGGTAAAAGTCCATCCATATGGGATTGGCCCAGAGCAAGGTCCCAAAGCCTGCCCCAAGTCAAAAGCATCTTCCAGTGGGGACCCACAGAAAAGGGTCAGAAACTACCAGACAAGCCCGGAAGGAAAAGAGCAAAATCAAAATCAAGATAAAAGCTGCCATTGTCACCTCCCCACGGGTCTCACCCACATCCGTGTCACCCAGTCCACGACCAAAAGACAAACGCAGTTTCTTCACGTGTCTCTAGGCTCCATGTGCCTCCTCCAGGTCTCCTGGCTCCATCCTGCTTCCTTCCTCAGTCTCTTCTGCAGCTTCTCCTCTTCCTGCTCAGCTCCACCCTCCCTTGGGTGGGGCAGGGAACCTGGAACTTCCCCCTTTCCTGGGGACCACCCTGTTACAAAATCAGGGAAAAACGTGGTTCTGTTTTCCCAATTATTGAATTATTTTTAAGACAACTATGTAATTTCACTAATCGGTCACTGAAATTTTTCTCTAGAAATTTGTCAGTGGTTAACTTTGCATAGGGTTAGGAGATGATTGTGGGCAAGAAGCCACAGCTTGATCAGCAAACTCCAAGTACAGGAAAGATTAGAGTCAAGTATTAAGTTAACATAGATAGAGTCTAAGTCTCAATGAATTTTATAAAGAGTGCACTATGATAGAAGGTTCTCCTAAATGGGCTCTGCCCAGAGTATTTGTGAGCCCTAATTCGGTAAAAGTCATTTCACTGTCTAAATTCAACATTTTCAGTGCATTAAAATCAGATTCAACTTGTAGTTTAAGTTGATAACTAAACAAATGTTAGAACATCTTTTACTAACTTGTGCAGTATTTTTTTTCCCTTTTTGTGCTAAGGAAAACACAAAAGATACTATGTGTATATGTATAGTTTATATCATTTTGTTGTGTTGGAACGTTCATTGTTCTAAATGAACAAACCATTCAATTGATAGGTAGATGTTGACTTTTTTTTTTTAAATTGGTCTTTTATTTCAACATTTGTATTTAAATATTCACTAAGGAATAATTCAGTCCAGCAGTGTTAGTTTTGTGTTTTCTTTAATATGTGGGTAATATCTTAGACACTAATCATTCTTTCCAAGAAATCAGTATTTTCTAATACCTCATTGGTTGTTATTAGCATTATTAAAATTCAAAATATGAAGGAAAGATCCCTAGATGGTTGAGTGAGTATCTCATTTATGAATCCATTATTTTACTACATAAGGCTCAAGTTAGTGCTTATCTCAGAATAGAAGAAAAGGCCTACATGAATTCTTGAAAGTCCTGTGTATTCTTCATTCTCCTTTTGTTAACGTCTCTTTAAGTTTCAGCCATTTCTAAAGTGTTCCATTTAATTGTTTTAAGTAATGGGGCATTTTGAGTCCCAACATAATTCTTGATATATCTAGTAATCAAATGATTTATCTTTCATTAAAAACCTAAAATGAGATATATATTAATTTTGAGGGTATGATGACTAACTGAAAAACAACTTGTCATTTAGAAAATTGCCTTGATTCAAAGATAGTCTCCAATTATACTACCAGCCAGACTATCTCAGAGTTAATAAAAGAGGGAGCCTCACAAACTCAATTAAGTTGCTCAATTACAATATTTAATAAATTAATTGAAAACACTTAGGGAGAAGCAAAGGGTAGGGGAGAGAAGGGATAAGTAAGCCCACCAGAATGAGGGGTAGGCAGGTTGAAAAGACCACAATATCTGAAGTATGCAATTTTGATATATACTATTTATCTGCCACATTGTTTTTTTTTCCCATGATTGTATAGTTACAAGGTTCAGAATTGTCTTTTGAGCAATGAACTTATAAAAGGAGATGTGCTCGATCCAATACAGACATTTCTCTAACAAAGAGACATAGGGACAAATATGCCTGGTCACCATAGCTGTACTTTGCCAATTAATCAGCTGAATAGCTATAGGTTTTGTGTTTCTTGGTCAAAGGATGTGTACAGTAGCATCCTTGTCAATGGCTAGCAGAATTATAATTCCTGTGTGTGTGTGTGTGTGTGTGTGTGTAAGTACATATATATAAGTATAAAAATTTAGTGCACTGGTGCCTTATTTGTATGTAATGTCTCTTAAATATTCAATACCTCTTGGTATCAAATGTTTCCTTTTATAAATTTATTTATTTATTTATGCGTACAAGAACTGGAGTATAGACCAGAGGTGTGAGGGGTGAGAGGATTCACCAGAGACAGAGTGGGGAACAGAACAGGCAGATCCACTGAAATACACTGCTGAGGGGAGCAGCAGGTGAGTCAGGAGAGGTCTGTTGTGCCATGTGGATATCTCCCTGGCTGGGAATCAAACTGGTGCTGTAGTGACTTTGGATAGCTTCATGGGTTGTTTCTTAACACCTTGAGCCATGAGGGAGGCCCTACATCTTTGTCTATCTATGTTTTACACAGTGGGTCAACTTATTCACTACCTATCATAGCTACCTGAAATATTTTTTTTTTATGTTTTGAACAACAAATTTATATATATCCCTTAAAATAAAACCAAATATTCCCCAAAGCATAGCCTTTTCCAAAACTTAAAGTCAGAAGTCTTCTCTTAATTATATGTCTGATAAATGACTGAAATTTCAATGCAGACTTTAGTCAAAAGTATATTATTCAAAAAGTGACTTTGAAAGATGCTAAAGTAATGTTCCTTCAACTCTGCTAACTACAAATCACTACATACTGAGGCCCCCAAAAAAGCAAAAAAATGAAAGTGTCTTGATTTTCATGTAGACCAAGTTCAAAATTGGTTGTTACAAAAAAAAATGTGAAGTTACACACAAAAAATGCTTACAGATCACTTGGCTAAGAAAAAAGATGGAAAGTTTTGGAGATTGAATATTGATGAGTTCTTCTTCTGGGACACCGAGAAAGCTTAGAAAAAAAGATGAACATTACAACTGATTAAAGGGAAGAATTTTAAGTAGAAAAAAATTTTCCTTATACCACTGCAAATATAAAGTTCCTTTTTTACTTTTCTCTTTGTAATTCTTCATGCAGGCCCATGTAGCCATATTTATACACACATATCTTTCTTATTTTACAACATAAAATAAAGTAGCATAAAATTGCTAGCAGAGTGAAAACAGTTCAATCACAATTTATACTGAAAATAAAGAATGTGAAAAAATATATAACACAATGAGAAATACTGTGACTATAGTAAAGTCTAAATGAGCATGTTCAATAGTCACTAACTCTTAATTTTATTAAGTCTGAGGCATCCCTGGTAGCTCAAGGAATTAAGCACAGAACTATGAAGGTATCTGCAACCTCTCCAGTATGAGTCTGATCCCCAGCCAGGGAGTTACCACATGGCGCAGCAGACCTCTCTTCTCTCCCCTGCTTCTCCCCCCTTCATTGTATTTTAGTCAATCCACCTGTTCTGTTCCCCACTCTGTCTCTGGTGAATCCTCTCACCCCCTGCACCTCTGCCCTGTAACCCAGTTCTTATATGCATAAATATATAAATCTTTTTTAAAAAGCAAGAAATATCATTTGTACTTGAAAATTACATTTGATTTTCATTGAATCAGCAATTCCTACTGAAAACAAAGTTTACTTTGTTAAAGTAGTTTGTGGCTGACTGATGATCATAATAATGAATGATAAAGATTTTATAAACATAATATAAAATCTTGCTAGTGACAAGATTACAGTGTTAAGAAATAGGATAAAAGGCCTTGTTCAACAAAGTTAGGTCAAATAAAATGCCGGATCTTCCCAATATGTAGAATTCATATCTGAATGTGGATAGCTCAACTTAAGAAAGGGATAACGTCATGGCTGGCATGAAATCATCTCACTTCTAAACCTTTTATCTCTTTTCAAGCAGTTTTTACTATATGATTTTTAAGTAATTTAAGATTTTAGTTATGCAGGAAAGAATGCATTAAATAGATGACTGTGAAAAGGTGTGAAAACTGGTTGCAATTCAATGATACATGAGTCTATATGGATGATAATGTGTGAAAACAAATAAGATATGAGGCTGAGTTACTTAAATTGGTGCATTTAATGAATCCATAATGTTATCTTTGAAATAAAAAAATATTTAAAAATATAAAACTGAATGGTAAATTAATGCTAAGTTGGACTTTATAGACTGCTGAGCAATTTTTCAGGATACATTAAATAATGAATACCTTCATACATTTAGTTATAGTTGGAAACTAGATGAATAATAAATGGCAGTTAAGAAATTTAAATTAGAAAACTTGGAGTCAAAATGCAGCGAATAGAAAAAAGTCCACCAAAACTGTCTAAAGCATAATGGTTTCTAAAATTTTCTATTGATAATACTAATTCCCTTTTATGAGACAAGGCAATGTAAACTAAAATTCATCTACTCTAATTACTCAGAAGCAGAAGAGAATAAATAATTATTGAAGTATTTCTGAAAGTGGACATAATTAGCACCATCAATCATTGGCCATGAATTATTTAATACAATAATAACCCTGGAAGAAAAATTAGTATTATAGTCACTTTTGCGTTTAAAGCTCATCATCATAATACTGTCAACTGGAATATACGATGCCTTCAAATATTTTTTAAAACATTGTTTTGGTTCAATTAATATTGTGAGGATACATTAACTTCTACTGAGTAGGATAATGAGTTTAAGAAAACCAATTCAGTAATTATCTCAGTTCTAGAATTTCTATTAGACATAAACCCATTAACTGCTTTCTACAACCCCACAGAAGCTCTAACTTATTGGCACTGTAATTTAAAACTTCTAAAGAGAAGATTGAAATAAGGGAGAGGGAACATATATAAAATGAGATTATAATATTGATTCTTTATAAAGACATTTTAGAGATCTCTGACAGAATAACATCAATTTTGTGCATGATATATATCTCATTTTACTTGTTATAAAAAATCCTGAGGTTTATTAATGACTCCTGTAAACACTGCGACAGGACAGAACATGAGTATTCAAAGTTAGTGCAGGGAGTACACATAAACACATTTCTTCTACTCTCTTAGATTTACTTTGGCCATGCAAACTAGACCAACACAAGACAGATTAATAGGAAAACAAACAGAATTTTATTAATACATATACTGTGAGTACATATATTACTTAGCACTCAGTAATGACTTGTACAATAGGGCCTCCCCTGGTGGCACAGCGGTTGAGTGCTGGGCTGTGAAGCTGCCTGCAGCCTCTGCAGTGCTGGTTCAATCCCCAGCCACTGGCGAGGGTCCCACATGGCGCGCAGACCTCTCCTGCCGTGCCCACTGCTCCCTTCAGCAGTGTACTTCGTCAGTCTGCCTGTTCTGTTCCCCGCTCTGGCTCTGGTGAATTCTCTCACCCTCCTGTGCTTCTGACTGTACCCAGTGCTTGTATAAATAAATAAATAAATCTTTAAAAAAAAGAAATTAAATTAAAAAAGAAACAGTAAAGAAATAAAGTAAAAGATACAATTTAAAAAAAAAAGAAAAAAAGAAAAAAAATGACTTGTGCAATAGAGTGGTTAGAACTTGGTCTTACATAGCATTATAATAAAGAACAATGTAGAAAGGGGCAAGGCGAAGGAAATGGTCTTTTTAGAAAAAAGTTTCTAGAAGTGACACGTTGTGGAAAAGTAAATGTATGAAGGAACTAAAGGGAGTTATAAGCTAGTTCAAAGACTAGTAAAGTTGGTTAGTAGATTCCTCTGCTGCCCTGTCTTAGCTGATGCCCAGAGTTGCCTGTGGTGATTCACTTTTGTGATTCTTGACAGAGGGGAGAGGGGTACCTTTGCAAATGTACATCCTGTTTTTAAGCAGATGGTTCCCAAGGAGGACAGAGAGCTTTTCTTGTATTCTGCTCCTTCTCAAAAATATTCAGTTCAAAATAATACTTACGCCAAAGTGGCATATTTGGGTATGACATTCTGCTATCCTTCAGCAGTTATGAAAAACTGTTTCTTGTGTTATAGGCGCCTGAGCCTTTTTATGCAGGTCTGTGTAACAGATAAAACTGACTATTTGGAAAGCTTCAGAATCTTGCATGATTTGCACTGGAAATGATAGGAAGTATGATGAAAGGAAGCAAAATAGTTGGAAAGGATGAAAGGGGGGGTAAAAAAGGTAATTTGGGTATGGATAGAGTTTGGGGGAATCTGGAGAAGTAAAGAGCTGAAATGCATGTGATAAGAAAAGAAATAATGAAAGAGAATGTTAATTTTTTTTAAATGTAACTGAAATTTTCTTTTTTGTGTGTTTTGGAAAGATAATAGTGAAGTTTGGGTTTGGTTTTGCTGCTAATCACTGGACTTCAAGTAAATGAGTCTCAAGGGAAAAACAAGAATTAACACTTTACTGGGCAATATATACTTTTTTATAATTTGGGGTATCTGCTGAATTACTCAGCTAGGTATAAAAAGCTAATTTTGTGAGAGTATTTTTAAATATGTAGTTATTGGATTAAGTGTAAGTTCTTGTAAAATTAATATGGATTATATTACCAAAGTGCATTGAATGTTGACATCCAGCTTTAATGTTCCTAGAAGTTGAAACTTTATGAAACTGAATGGCAAGAACCATCTTCTCCCTCTGAGCAATGAACACATTAAAAAGAAATACATGTATAAATCTATAATGTCGCTTAGGTCATTCACTCTCTCATTACCCATGGATGATGGCATGCCAACCTTCATTTTGAATTTAGAAGTGATTGCTCTATAATAGCCTAAGTGGTGCTGGTTGATGAGAAACAGTGGGGTCAACGACAGTGGTGTTCATGTTGGAGAGGGCAGGTAATTAGAAAGGAAGAGGGACATAGATCAGAGTCGTTTGTTTTTCCAGTTGATTTGCTATTGCTTTGAAAATGAGAGATTCTAAAACAGTTCCATTTCAGGCACTCACATTAAATTGTTACAATTTTGTAGCTTGTGTTAAGACTCAAAGGCATTTGGATCTTTATCCTAGTAAGAGGTAACTGAAAGTCTATCATAGCACACTCTATATCAAACGGGATAAACCTTAATATATTTAGTGCTTACCAGTTTGTATTTTAAAAGCTTGGAAATGCACAGAAAATTTAAGAAATTTACTTTCATTCACATGGGTTTTTTTTTCATTGTCAAAACTGGACTCCAAATACAAACATGTAGATACAGGGCAAATTGTCATAACTCTTATACATATTGCCTCTGGAAAAAGTTCCTAGGAAAAAGATCATCTGTATTGAAGCAACCTTCCTAGTTCTGTGTAAAAAGAGTTCTTGAAATTCTTGCGTTGGAGGGTACAGATGAAATATATTTATCATGGAAACTAGTTAGTATGGCAGATGTTTCAATAATTAATGTGTCTTGTTTCATATTTAAAAAAAGAGGGAGGAGAATAGGGGACTGTGGTGATGGTTGCATGAGTGCCTTTGGGAAGGAAATTCTATATGGGGAGTACACCTGAGGGGGTGGGGGGAAACAAATATTGTTTAATAATGAACAATGATGTAAAAAATAAAAAAAAATAAACAGACTTTAAACAAAGGAACAGATATAAAGATTTATAGAAACCTAGTGACAGGCTAAATTACGAAGCCCATTTCTGGGACTCATGCAATAGTAGGATCTTGGAGAAATTCATGTAACTATTTTCCTCTTCTAATACAGTGCAGACTCTTTAGCAAATGAGCTGCTCCCTAGTAACGTTTATTTGATTCAAGTGTCTTCTCAAACAGGCCTGATAAAGATTAGGAAACAAAATAATGTCAGCATTTATTCCTTTTGTTTTACTGTATCTTCACTGAGTGAATGTATCACTGCTCTATTTATTCCATTAAGATCTAGACATGAGTACTTTTATGATAAAGCTGACATTTTATAATATATAGAAATATGACAGAGTGCTATGGGGGAATAGGAGAGGGGAAACTAAACTTGAGCAGGTCTTTGCAGATGAGGGAAGATCATAGCATGCCTCACAGAAGAGGCAACATCTCCAAAATCAAAAACAAAATGAGAAAGCAATAAAATACTATTTATTATTCATAAAATATATCAGACCCAATTGAAAGCAACCTACATAGGCTAGGCACAATCTTTTAAAAACAAATTTATATTATTTGAAATTTTCATTGGAAGGTCAAAGGTGGAGTACAAACTTTAGAGCTTGATTTCCTTGTAAAATACAGACATTGACATAATATCATGAGAGTTTTCAGCCAAGACTAGTCACCAGCACCTCCTTTGGCATCTTATAGAGATACAGTATTTAGATGTTTCTTGAGATTTCTTATGATTTTACTGTCATGAAAATCATAAGTGTTGTCTTCTGAAGTGATTGCATGTGTAGAGGAGGAAGAAATTCTTCCTTTATCCTCTTAGGTTCAGTCCTTAGTGTTTATAAATTTAATTTATAAAAGAGAGATGAATAGGTGAAAATGGACATGGGTGCCTCAAAAAAAAGTTGAAAATCCCAAAGATGAGTTCAGATCTTTGGGGGCTTGCAGAAAGTAGATGCCATTTTAACAAAGAACCATAAATTGTGAGAAGAATCTAGACAGACAAAGGGGACAATATTTGAACTTTCAGGATGGTAAGTTGTGGGAAGAGAAATATTTGGGAGAAACTAGTAGAAGTTTAGGGTTATTTCATAAGGTCTGTTATGAAAAAGTAAGTTGATTCCTTGTGCATTGATAAGTGTTGTCTCAATGATTGGGTTACTTGCTTCCTGATATGGGAGAAGACGTAGGGAGTACCTTGAGAAGTGGAAATTTGTGTCATCCTTACAAAGGCATGTTACACCCTGCTTTAGACAGAAAGGAGAAGAGCAGAAAGCTAATTACCATTATCTCAAAACAATCCTTATGCCAAAGTGGCATATTTTGGGGTGACATTGTAACAGTTCTCTCTCCTGCTTATTTTAGTCTAATTAATATAGAGTCATGTCAATGTGGCAGTTTTCATCTTCTCCCTTTGCTGAGGGGAGATTGGTTGGATGATATTTGTTGAGTATTTTAGTTTAAATTCCTCTATACATGAAGACTCAAAGATAGAATAAAAGCATGTTGTGTAACTGAAACCTCATTTTAAAATTGCTGAGTATTTCAAAGTTAAAATATTCTGAACAGCAAGGTAAGCTAATAGATGAACAGTTTTGGCCAAAATTTATACTAGCTTGCATATTTTGTTGGAGTATTCAATCAGTGAATTCCAAATGTAAAAGCTTCTATTTGTTAATATTTTAAAGTATTTTTAAAGCTAATTGTTTAAAAAAGATTACTAAACATTTGAGTTTAATACACATATTTGAAAAGCGTAATAGACTTGAACACCTCATTGCTTTCAAGGTGAATATTAAGTGGTTAGACAATATGATTTCTTAAACTTCCTTTGGTTTTTAATATTCCATGTTTATTTCTTTGAGAAAGAAATTATAAAGCAAGGATCAGTTTTGAATATAACTGTAAATAAAAGCCAGTGAAAAACCTGAAATTGATGGACATGCTAAATCCCTTGATTATTATGAGAGTATCAAGGGTGTATACATATGTCCAAACTGAGTAAGATATATTCTGAAATGCAGGTAATTTTAGTCAGTTTTACCCAATAATTAAAAATATCAGTGAAAGGCATTTGTTACCATATGATAGTATCATTCATTTCTATAGTGTGCTTCCCTATGAAGACACACATAAAAATGTGATTCTTTTTATAGTCTCACACAATTTAAGACTAAAAAAATCTTCTGATTATACATAAAGGTTGTCAGTATTTAGTAAGAAACTAGCGTTAGTATATTTAAGAGCAAATATGGAATAGATTGTACCTTGTTTCTTCTTTCAGCATTTGGTTACTATTTTAATTTTCTTTGCATAATAAAACAAATTATATTTTCAAAATATCAGAAATGTGACTTGAAGCCATTTTATTATATTGTTATTGATTATTGATCAATTGTTATTAATTGCTATTGATATATGTAGGTATAGATATATATTGAATCCATATACAGTTCTGACACAGGCATTATTGCCACATAAGAGGAATTTCCTGAAGTGGATTATAGTTGCCATAAACACTAAATATCAACTTCTACATACTTTAACTTTACAAAAGTTTTCAAAGTGGAGATCATAAAGAAGCAGTATCAATGTTACCTGGAAACTTTATAAAAAGATAAATTTTCACTCTTACTGAATTAGAACCCTGGGGATGGGGCCTGAAATCTGTATTTACAGTAATATACCATGCAGGAAATTATAATACACACTAAAATTAAGGCCAACTGTGAATTTATGAAGGTCAGAGAATAGCCTATTGTATTTCTTAACCATTAGAATTTATTTGTAGTTAGTGAGATTTTAATGCTTTCATAAAGTGCACTGGTTGGTTTTTCTAGTCATCTATCTTTTTTGGGAAGATATAATTTTAGTTGTGTCCTGGATTAGATTTTCCCCTCTTGTAGATTCATTTAAAAGAAATTTATGTAATAGGAAGGAACACATAAAAATTTCAAGTGAGAGTAAAGAATATAAGAAAACTGAGATACCACCTCATACATTTGAGAATAGCCCATATCAAAATGACCAGAAACAAAAAATACTGGTGCATTTGTAAGGAAAAAGAAATCCTCACACATTGCCAGTGGGGGTATAGAGTGGTCCATTCCCTTTGGAAAACAGTAAGAAGGTTTCTCAAAATGGTAAGACTAGATTTATATGATTCAGCAATTCCACTCCTAGGTATCTACCTAAGGGATGCAAAACCAATAATTTGGTAAGTTGCATGCACTTCTATGTTCACCACAGCACTGTTTAAACTAAACAAGTTATGGAATCAACCTAAGTGCCCAAGGACAGAAGAGTTGGTTAAAATAATGTTGCTTATATACACAATGAAAGACTACTCTGCTGTGAGGACAGTTAAACTCTTGCCATTTGCAAAAATTTGCATGAAATCGGAGGGTAATATGCTAAGCAAATAAGTCAGAAGGAGAATGGCAAATACTGGATGGTTTCACTCATTTATGGAATATAAAGAAACAAAGCAAAAGACCAAAACTAACTCTAGAAATCTGACTACAGAACTGAGGCTACCAGTAGGGGAGAGTGAGCAGTAGGGAGCAAAGCATTGGTCGGGAGAGGGCAGTGGACTAAGGTGGAGGGTTATTGGTGCTTTGGTGATGGTTGTGGTGTGGTGACATATGTATGAAGAAGTGCAAACCTATACACCAATAATGATATATTAAATATACACCAATAATGATATATTAAAAAAATCCAAAGTAACTGTCATTATCATACCTTAAAGTTATAGTCTCATTCAGTTTCTTTTTCCATTAATTAGAAATAAATACAAGTTAAATCATGATGAACACTATGAAAAAACTAAAGCAGCATAAGGTGATAGAGAGTGTGGGAATGGGGTTTAGAATATGCATTTTATTACATTATTGAAGAGGCCTTGCATGCAGAGGATACGATTGGGGGAAAGAAACTGAGGGAAATTAGTGACAAACAAGTATATCAAGGAAATTATTTCCAGATCTGAAATAGCAAATGCAAACTTTCTGGGGAAGAGACTTTTCTGCTCTGATCAAGGGATAGCAAAAAGTCAAGCAAAACTATAGTCAAGTGAAGAAGTTGTGGGACATAAAAAAAGGAAGAACCTCATCTTAGGTCTTGGTGAGGAATTTGGATTTTATCATCTGCCATTTAACTTCCTTCAGTCTCTGTAACATTAACATTCCATGTCAATTCCTTCCACCCCTGAGATAGTTTAAGATTTGAATCCAAATTGCATATGTTAGCAAGATACGAATGAATAAAAGTAGCTAAATCATGTTATTGGCCTGATGGAATTATGAGGATAAAATAAAAATTTCAGAATATTCTAATTAAACAAATGGAAGGAAGTAAAGAAGCAGGAGGGAGGGATAGTGGGAGGTAAGAAGGAAGGAGAAAAGGAAGTAAGGGCTTATTAATTGAAGACCAAACCTTAATTTTTTTTTCTTGTACCAGGAATGTGTGTTGCATAGAATGTGTGTGGCATAGAATGAATCTCAAATCAGACACAATCTATCTGCATTTAACTACAATGTCCTGCCACTCAATATAATAACCCTACCTTCAGTTAATTTTCCTTTTTTAAATAACAGAATAACCTTATGTAAGGCTGTCTCTTGTTGGGGAAATATAATTAAAAACAAAATCCTTTCCCATGTTAGAAATCCTCTATACAAAGGCAGAAGAGAAAGAAAACTAATAAGTATTAAACCAGGATGTGATTTGCATTACAGGCAATTTGCAAAGAGATTGCAAAGACATAAAGACATTTTAACCTTTTATGTAGCTGAACAGATATATCCCATTGCATTTATTTTCTCAAGATAAAAAATAACTAGTCCTCAAGTAAGGGGACTTCAAAGTGACAATTGTTGATTTGGGGTAGTCACCTTTGTTTGCTTATTCCCTTTATCCAAAATGTATAAAATATATATTTCACATATTTTTATGACAAGAGATAGGTTTGCAACTTGAACCAG
Source organism: Talpa occidentalis (assembly GCF_014898055.3). Classification (NCBI taxonomy): domain Eukaryota; kingdom Metazoa; phylum Chordata; class Mammalia; order Eulipotyphla; family Talpidae; genus Talpa; species Talpa occidentalis. Next base: position 23,684,646 of record NW_023604295.1, read on the forward strand.
ATATTAGATTGAACCAGTGAAGTTAGAGTCCTATATCCTCACCAAAATTCAGAGATGTGGTTGCTATTTTTCTTGAGGAATGCATTTTTTTTTTTAACTGAGGGAACATTGTTTTACAGTACCATATAAGATTCAGGGGAAAAGGTTCATACCTTCTCAGATGTACATCATCACAGCACACCCACCACCAGTGCACCTTTTGCATTTATCCAAAGAATGCAAAAACACTATATGAAAGGGATATATGCCCTCCCATTTTGACAACAGCACTATTGACAATAGCCAAGTATGGAAATGAAACCAAGTCCCAGCAACCAATGAGTGGATTAAAAAGATTGGCACATACACACAATTGAATAATTTTCAGCTCTAAAAAACAGAAGTCTAGACATCTGAAGAACACATTTGAAAGAGCTGGCTCTTAGGTTATTGACAAAAATATTCCTGGGTTGTACAACTGGCAAGAGGATTATTTAGCTTTTTAGAAGGTAGTTACATTTCAAAGGGACAGGGAAAGAATTCCAATAGAAGTTTTATGATGTAAATACTCTAAGAAAAGGAAGTGATATCTTTTCCTTTTTGAACGAGGAGAACTTGTTTCTTAATTTTTTTAAAGATTTATTTATGCATACAAGAGCTGGGGTACAGGCTAGAGATGTGGGGGGGTGAGAAGATTCACCACAGAGTGGGGAACAGAACAGGCAGGCTGACTAAAATACACTGCTGAGGGGAGCAGTGGGCGAGACAGGAGAGGTCTGCTTCGCCATGTGGGTATCTTCCTGGCCCTCCGGGGATTGAACTTATGCTGCAGAGGCTGTGAATTTCTTCATAGTGTGGTGCTTAACCCCTTGTGCCACCAGGGAGGCCCCTTATTTTTAACTTTTATTTGTTCTTACCTTCTTAACTGTAGGAGAGTATAGGAAAATCAATCACTACCAATTATATCTATATAGATATATAGATATATATATTATATACTTATATATAACATATATTAGTATATATAATATATAAAATATATAATATATATATAAAATATGTGTGTTTATAAAATAATCCCATGCTTGTAAAGCAATGTTACCTCAATAGAAAATTGTTCAAATACAAAAGTAATCACATATTCATTCATTCATGGGTGCAGGAAAATGCTTATAATTTTACATAGACAATGAAGTGATTCTTTTTTAGTCAACTATTTGGAGGTGTTATTTTTTGATATCTATTGATAATTGATACATAATGGTGGGCTAACTAGTATCAGTAAGTGGTAGTAAACAGATTTGTAGATCAATTGGATTTAAAGGATGGTGAAAAGTCATGGATCAAATAATGATAGAGATATTTCTGGCTTGGATATTTAACAGTATTGTAGAAACAGAATAATTGTGACAGATTAAATATAAGGAGCGGTGAGGTAAGGAAGCAAGATGAACTTCAGCTATGTTGATGAGATACTCCATAGTACGTACAAATAAATGTAGCAGTTTAAGGATATTTTCATGTGACTCCTATATGCCTACTGTGGTCAATATTTTAAACTGACTATTGTGTTAATCTTCCACCTTACCAGGTCTCCTTGTGTTCACTCTGTCTGCTAGTGACATTAATAATTGCTTCTTGAAATTACATTTTTGAAATGTAAATGTAAGTATATCCAATTTATTCCCGACAGGCCATGGAGTGTTAAATCCCTTGTTACATATATTTAAAAAATGCCAAAGTTAACAAAATGGAACTGGAGGGTAGAAAGGCACTGTTGGGTCACTGCTTTGTCCTGTATAATTGGCCAAATTCTCTATTGGTCAACTAATCCATAGTTCGGGATCTGATGGACTAAAGGAAATATTATAGAACTGATTAGATTGATTAACAAAATAGCTCAGTAGAGAACCTGCAGGAGAATGGGGCAGAGATAAACTGAGGCACTGACATTATTTGGATGGCTTACATACAAAATCTGGGGGTTTATGACAATGGGAGCTCATTTATACATATAAGATGTTTAGTGCTTGGACTGTTCTTATTACACAGACCTGTGAACCTGTGCACAGACATCTGGAGAACTATATGATGTACGTTAACCATCGTGGGATACAGGTGATCTATGTGTTTGTATTTTGGCAATCCATATTTTTTAAATGTCTATGTTAAAATTACTTTAAAAATAATAAAAATCTAAAATTAAATAGTCTAATCCACAGATGTGTTGACTGTCATTATGTTGTTTTTTTTTTTTTTTTTTTTTAAGTTGAAGTTGAAGCTTTGTGTGGTCATTGAACTTAAGCCTTTATAGACCTCGCCATCCCTTATAGCTTACTAGGGTCTGATTTATACATTTGTATTATCAGTTGTCTCTGCAGGTCTTTGAGTCTGTGTCTCTGGTTCCTTGTTCTACTTGTAGCTATGATGTTAGGATGACAGATAACAAGAATTCAGATAAAATGTTGTAAAATTGCATCATATAGCATGACTTCTACTTTTGCTAAGAGTTATAATATTTTATCCCACATTGGAAACAAAACTTAGGATCATGTGTACCATGGTTAAATATGTGGAGATACTCCAAATACCCCCTGTGAAAGAATAGAAGTGCACCCAAATTATGTACTTGCCCAATACCTTGTTCTGTAGCCAAAGAAAAAGTTCCTGTGATGGTGACACCCAAGACAGAAGCAATTTATCTACAAGTAATTGGGACTTGGTCACCTTACATTTTTGTTCTATGGAATATTGGAAAACACAGAGCAAGACATGGAAAACTGAAATGCTACTTCTGATACTCAGAGCAGGGTGAAAAATACATACATATTTTTATTTTTTGAATATTTATGCATACAGGAGCTGGGGTACAGGCCACAGATGCAGGGGGTGAGAGGATTCACCAGAGACAGAAAGGGGAACAGAACAGGCAGGCTGACTGAAATACACTGCTGAGGGGAGCAGCGGGTGAGACAGGAGAGGTCTGCTGCGCCATGTGGGTTGCTCCCTGGCCGGCCAGGGATTGAACTCATGCTGCAGAGGCTGTGGATTGCTTCATAGTGTGTTTATTGCTTCATAAGGGTGTTTAACCCCTTGCGCCACCAGGGAGGCCAGGGTGAAAAATATTGTGAATCAATGATGACTTGTATTTGTCAATGTTATACAACTATAATGTTAAGCCCATTTAAGGAGTGTGGTTTGTGAATTCCTCCTCCTCATGTTCTTTCTCTTTGCATACAGATTCAATCACACACACAATAAATGAGAATGCTTCCATGTCTGTAAGAGTACACCCAGGAATGTAGTGTTAGGATATTTATAACAATTGGTGCTAGAGTAATTAATTTTTGGATCTGCAGTTATAATTGCAAAGTATGCCAATTTTTCCTATGCTAAAACCATAAATTTTTAAAGTTTATTTTTTTGTTGTTGAGGTAGTATTTGTTTATAGCATGGCACGTTTAACGTATACAACTTTTCGCTTAAATTTCCATATATACCATATCATGCCCTCCACCTGAGGAGGGAGTTGGAAACCTGGAGGGCAGGAAGGCACTGAAGAGCACTGCTTTTTACTGGATAATTGGTTAAATTCTCTACTGGTCAACTAATCCACAGCCCAGAAGTTAATGGATTTCATTCACAACTATCTTATCACCCCCATCTACCTAGTCTACCCACTCCACATCTCCCTACCCCTCTGATAACCATGATTTTATTATCAGAATATAGAGGTTTGTTTTCTATTTGTTTGTTAATTTGTTTTTAAACTTTATATTCCACATGCATGAAATCTTTCTCCTTCTGACTCATTTCAGTTAGCCCAATTTCCAGTATACATCCATGTTTTTACAAATGGCAATATTTCATACTTTTTTATAGTTGAATAATATTGTGTTTTGTTTATACATCACATCTTTATACATTTTATACATTCATCCATTGAATGCATCTTAGATTGTTTCCATTTCTTCACTATCATAAATAATGCTGCAGTAAACATCAGGGTGCATATATCTTTTCAAATTAGTGTTTTTGCATTCTTGAGATAAATACTCAGAAATTGAATTGCTGAATCATATAGTAGTTGTATTTTTATTATTGTGAGGAACATCAATACTGTTTCTCATAATAGTTGTACAAATCTAGGTTTCCACCCAACAGTGTACAAGGGTTACATTTCTCCACAACCACTCCAATCTATATATATATATATATAATTAATCTAACAAGTGTGACATGATATCCTATTGTGGCTTTTCTTTGCATTTCCTTAATGATAAGCAATGCAAAGCATCTTTTCTTTCTTTCCTTATTTTTCTTGGTACAGTGTATGCATTGTCCTCTCAGGTTTAGTCCCCATAAAATTTCCACCACCAGTTCACCCATGCACCGTCACCATAGTCCCTTGTTCTCTTCCCTCCCCTGTTTTGATCCCTCTCCCTCCCCTGCAGAATGTCTCTGATTAGTAACTGCCTGTTTATTACTTTTTTTATTTATTATAATTTTTTTCCAGATCTCTTATTTGGCTCCTCTATATTCCTCCTATAAGTAAAAATATCCAATATTTTTGGAACTCTCCTAAACTGCTTTGGGAATACAAACTGGTCCAATCACTATGGAAAGCTGTGTGGAGGTTCCTCAAACTACTGAAATGGGGATACCACAGGACCCAGCAATTCTGCTCCTAGGAATCTATCCAGGGGACATAAAAAACATTAATTCAAAAGGATATATGCACCCCTATATAAATTGAAGCACTAGCTACAATAGGTAAGATATGGAAACAACTCAAATGCCCCAAAATAGATAGCTGGTTCAAGAAGATGTGGTATATACACACACACACACACACACACACACCATTGTGTATATATATATACACACACACACACACATATATACACAATGGATTGCCATTACTAAGCAATCAAAAAAGATAAACTCGCCATTCATGGCAGCATGCTTGGGGCTGGAAGGGATTATGCTCAGTGAAATAAGCCATAAAGAAAAACATCATTTCATCTATCCGTTGTCCATCTGTCCCTGTATTTGATAAAATGTCTAATGAGGATCCCCTTCCAATTTTTTAAATAATTATTTAAATAATTATTTTTATTGAGGTAATTATGGTTACATTGTGGTTTGTATTTTGGAACTCCAGGATCCCTTCCTTTTGGTGGTATTAGCACATCCATCAATTTTTGGTGGTTTTGTTGAATTGTCTGCATTGTTTATATGTTTTAGATATTAACTCTTGTCTGATATATAATTTGCAAATATTTTTGCTTATTCTATGGGTTTTGTTTTCTTTTTATATTCGTTTCTTCCATTGTGCGGAAATATTTCCGTTTTAGTCCCATTTGTATATTTTTGCCCTTGTTTTTGTTGCTGTTGGAGATGAGTTGGCAAAGACATGATTACTAAGACTAGTGCTGAAGAATAATCACCTGTATTTTCTTCTATGTATTTATGGTTTCAGGTCTTTAACCCATTTTGAGTTAATTTTGGGGCAAGGTGTAAGATATTTGAATTTGAATTGAATTAAAAATACATTAATGAAATAGATCTGATAGCTCAGAATAAACTCACACATATATAGACAACTAATTTAAAACAAGGGGCCAAAAGCATACAATGGAGAAAAAGTCTCTTCAAAAGTGGTTGTAGGAAAACTGGAGAAATACACAGAAAAAGATGAAACTATCAATTGAACACTATCTTATACCGCACATACCAGTTAACTCAAGGTAAAATCCGATTCTTATCTTAAGCTGTCACACCTTAGAGCTCAGGATATAATAAATACACATTAATCATATTTTCTTAAGACTTATTTGTTTGTGCATACAGAGGTGCGGGAGGGTAAGAGGATTAACCAGAGACAGAATGTGAGCAGAACAGGTGGATCCACTGAAATACACTGCCGAGGGGAGCAGCGGGATAGACAGGAGAAGCCTGTTGTGCTACATGGGTTAGCAACCTGGCCAGGGATTGAATTTATGCTGCAGTGACTGTGGATTGCTTCATAATGCTGAGACTTAACCCCTTGTACCACCAGGGTTGCCCCTACACATTAATCATATTAATGCACATTTTTAACTTAAAAAATAAAGGATTTGCCAATCATCAGTTGAATCTTTCTAATGACACTCTGAACCTGGCAGTGTCAGGGAAGTGCCACTTTTGAAGGGGATATATGTCTGTCCTTGGTTTTGTGATGAGTAGAAACAAAATGTGCTGAGTAAGTGACTTGAGCAACCTTATGATGACATGATGCTTGTTCAGGCTGGTGATGAGTTTTAGTTTGCAATTATTTTTGAAAGATTGCCAGACTGTTTTTGAACTCAATCAGACATTTAAGGCCAAAAACTTCACTCTGGCAGTCTTGAGGCAGAAGAAAAAGTGTGACTGGCTAAGTTTTATTCTTAAATATCTCCTGCTCTCCAGTTATCTTACCATTTTCCTAACTTAATCTCTGAATCAACTTTGAAAATACTCTGACAGCCTATTTAAAAATAAATAAATAAATAACAACACTTGATGACAGAACTAGGATATTCCTAGCAGTTTTTTGGGAATTGTTTCTCACATAACATATTGTTTAAGTACCCATCTTCCAATGCTTAAGCATTCTGAAAGTCTTACATTTATGGAAAAAATGAAAAAGTTCTCAATTTTAATGATTATTTTTCTTATGGTGTCTCTGAAACAATGACACACTTATTAATGATTCCGTTTTTTTCTTCATTTATTGTTGTAATTTCTACTCTAACGCAGATATCTCACATCTGTATCATTCATGTCTATATCTATACTTAAAAAATTACCTTCAGGCAAGAAAATTATAATTTGCCAAATATCTAGGCCAACACAGTGCAATTTCAAAAAAGTGACTGACATTTATAACTTGTGATACTTTAGAGTCATATATGAACACTCATCATGCTATTTCATGTACATTACATATCCTTAAAATACTAGATTTTTTATTTTCAAATAAATAACCAATACTTCTCTAGCCTTTTCTGGTAGACTTACATTCTAACTTTGTGTACATTTCTACATATCTTGTCAGTTAGCAAAACTTTCACATACTTTGATTTATTTCCATCTATGACCAAATATTGCTTAATTTTCTCCATGTTATTAGAGCATTGCATTTTACAGTTTTGTTTATACTGTATTTGAAAAGAATGGAAGCTATATTAAATGGGTTTCTAATTACTTTCTCATTCATGTACCAACTCTTTCTCATCCACATATGAACACAATGTGTGTATGTGGAAAAGTCCTTTTTTGACCCAATCTTTTCACTATTTTTTTTAAAACCATATACAATGAAGAGCATAAAGAACACTATTGAAATGGAAAGGTCACCAAATGTTTTATGTTTACAGCTGTGTAGTCATTGTCCAGATTTAGATATAAAACATTTGCAGTAGCCCCCAAATTCCCAGCCCCCAAATTATCCAATTACTTATCCATAATCTTCATGATTTCCTGTAGCCTAACTTCAGTGTCACTATTGTACCTAATTTAACATAGCTAGAATATGAGAGATGTTCAATAATGAAGAATAAGAAGGAAAATTTCTCTGCAGTATAATGCTGAAACAAGAGAATCACTTACTATATTATGCTTTTTCTCAAAGAGCTCAGTATTCATTTCAGAAGAGCAAAATGCCCAGTCTCTAGACTACCTACTACAGCTTGATAATCTCTTAGTTGAGAATTTTATAATAGGGAGAGAAGGCAGAGATGTCTGAGTAGATGATTTGCAGGGTGGGGCTGAGTAGTTCATTTCAGAGTAACCACACCATGTATAGAGTAAAGAAAATGTATACTGTTTTCTAAACTACCATTTTCTCAACTTCTATATTTTTCTACCAGTCTTGTGGACTTTACCTCCTAAATAAGTACTAAATCCTTTTGGTTTTCTCCATATCCACTGTCTTTACTCTGGTCAAAGTTAGTAATAATTGTTATCTTGACAACTACAGCTACTTCCTAACTGATCTCACTGCTTCCTCTCAAGTAACACCAATCCATTCTCTGATACATTTTGAGTTTTAAAAATCCAAAATCTGATCATGCTGTGTAAAACTTTTAGTATTTGCTGTTATTTTAAAATTTTACATAAATAACAGCATATATATGTGTGTAAATAATAGCATATATATATATACATGTTTCTTAAAATCTTTTTTGTTTCTGTGATCTGTTACTTTCTCAAATATGCCATGTTATATTTAATTCAGGGTCTTCACATATGTGGTTTTGATATTTGTTTTGTTTTCTTAGAATGTCTTGGGAGAATAATATGGATCCTATCTTATAGTGATGATAGTAATGAAAGTAGGCATAATATCTTTGAAGAACAATTTAACAGGATGTATTAACATTAAAAATTCTCACATTCTCTGACCCAAAATCTATTTCTACATGGCAACCTTATGGAAACTCTCACATATGTGCAACAAGATGTATACATACAAATATTAGCGGGGATTTTACTTGCAATGGCAAAATTTAGATTTAGTTAAAAAAAGCAGAGAACATTAGAATTGTGGAACACTATATAGTATGTAAAAATTAACATATATCTATGCAAACATATCAGAAAAGTTTGTCATTTTTGTTAAATGATAAGAAATACTACAGTGATACTTGTGTAAGAAGAGTATTTAAATTAAAGAATATGAAAACATCTATTTGTAGTTATTTAAAACTTTTATATGCATAAAAATGTGTATGTTAAAGTTTAAGATCACCTGTGTTAGGAAGAGGTATTTCTTTTTTTTTTTTTAAGATTTATTTATTCATGTATACAAGAACTGGGGTACAGGCCAGATGCATGGGAGGGTGAGCAGATTCACCAGAGACAGAGCAGGGAACAGAACAAGCAGATTGACGGAAATACACTGCTGAGGGGAGCAGCGGGCAAGACAGGAGAGGTCTGCCCCACCATGTGGGAGTCTCTCCGGCTGGCCAGGATCGAACCCATGCTGCAGAGGCGGCAGACAGCTTCACAGTGCGGTGCTCAACTGCCTGCGCCACCAGGGGAGGCCCAGGAAGAATTCTTTCTTACTGAGGAAGGAAGTGGTGGTATGGGAGACTGAAATGCAGGTCATAGTCAAATGACCTCAATCTTTATTTGCAATGTCCCTGTTTTAGTAATAGAAATGTATTCCTGTGTTTCATTTAGATAATTAAGAATCTATAAAATTACCTACCACTCCCAAACAATAAATGTAGATTATTATTAATGGAGTCATTCAGCTTTAATATTCTGATTTCATATTCTTTGGTCTTTGAATCATTCCTCAAGAACAGTATTATTAATCACACTATTTTCCAGTAATTAATCTGCATATTTTAGAAAAGCTATTTCTTTTCCTTTGAGTTATGTGTGTATGTGTGCTAACATTTATATGTGTGTTGGTCTGTGAACTTGAAAGCCATTAAGAGTTTTTAAGTCTGTAGATATTATTTTAAAATATACTCTAAATGAAAATATTTAGTATTGAACTGGATTTTTATCTCACTTTAAAAGGAATGTTTGATAGTTTGCTCCAGTAACTAAGTTATATGAAACTCTAGTTTGTCTTCCAGCTAAAGTCAGTATTATGCCTCACAGATATCATCTTACTTATATTTTTCTTATATTTTTGTTATATAGAAGTAGACTCACTGAATAACTGTATTTTTATGCGCACATTAGTTCTTTTGATTTTTCTTATCTTAATTTTATATAAATTTGGACATGAAATATTAGCATAGAGGTAGATTCATGGAAATGTGTTATAGTTATGTTTAAAAAGTCTGTGAATTTACTGTAGAAAATTAAAACCCAGACTTAGATTACTGACTATATGACATTAGTGTAACAATAGTTAATATTTTATAAACTTTTATTGTTTATGGAAAACTGTTCAATTTTAATATCAATACTATATTAGTGTAGATTATATAGATATAACATGGGATTTTATAAATTTAGCATGTTATTGATCATTTTATTGTAACTTATAATAAATTTGAAATTTCAAATTGCTCAAATCCTAAAGACATGTAGAAAATAGTTGATGTTTTCTTCTGTATTGAAAAATGGATTTGGCTTTAACATAACACATTTTAAAAATAGCTATCTTGCTCTTGTATGATTTATATTTTCTTTGAAGCAACCTTGTAAGTGTGTCACTCTCTTCAGTTCATTTGATAACAAAGGTACTATACGAAAGTGAGCATGGACTGTCTTATTATCTGTTTGATTTGTGTATGTAAGTACACTCCAGAAGTAGAATGTTTATTTTTTTTTTTAATGGGAAGCTCAAAAGAATGAAAAGAAGTGATAGCAGGACAATATGCACTAGCAGAAGGTGCAATAAGTGATTGGATTTTTCAGTTCTTTTGGACAGCATATGGATAGTATTTGTCACTGAAATAATGTGCTCATTTATATTGTACCTATTCTTCTGTGGAACTCAAAGCACTTTATGGGCACTCTCATTAATTCTAAAGCCTTGCAATGAGCTAGCTATTTGGCAGCTTTTGTCCTCATTTTATAGTCTGAGATACTGCAGTTTATGGTATGATATTGTACAGTTGTTTGCAAAGTGTTCAGAAAAGAACCAATGGTCTTAACTATAATGTAAACAGACAAAAAGGACATTTTAAAATGTATTTATAAGGGTTTAAAATAATGATTATCCAGTGACACCAAATGCTGAATGGAATTATTTATAATATTCTGATTCTTCTTCACCTTCAAGACAGTCTGTGTCATTAATATGACTTTTCATTTTTCGACACATCCAGAATTAAAACCCGAATTTCTTACTCGATTTTTGCCATTGTCACTATTCTGTTCAATGGTTACCAACTCTTAACACTTCTCCCTTTCCTGGCTTTTCACATGGATGTTTACCTTTCTTCTTTCAGAAATACCTTAGTTCATGCAGATAATAGTTCAGATTGACCCAAATGCCCAAAAATAGATGACTGGATCAAGAAGATGTGGTACATATACATAATGGAGTATTACTCAGCATTCAAAAAAGATAAACACATGCAATTTGCAGCAACGTGGATGGAGCTAGAAGGGATCATGCTCAGCGAAATAAGCCAGAAAGAAAAATAAAAATGCCGATGGTCTCACTCATAACAGGAATCTAGAAAACCTAAATAAGGGACCAGGAAAAAGAATAACTATAAGAAAGAAAAAAATCAAAATCAACAAACACCTATGAACCAGAGACACACTTTGGGGGGGGGGCAAGGAAAGGAGGGTTTGGGGTCAAAATCAATTGTATGGGGAATATAAAAATAAAAAAATAAAAATAAATAAAAAAATAGTTCAGGTTAAGAAGCTGTAATAGCTTCTAACATTATTGACATCAGAAACATGGAGTCTAAAAGAAGCAGTTCCTGAGCCCAACTCTGCTGCTTACCAATTATGTGACTTTTAAGCATCTCAAAGTTTATAAATTTTAGAGTCATATGTGTGAAGTGGACATAATAATGACTACTTTGAAAAGCTGTATCATCACATATAAAGCATGGACATGGCAAGAGTAATATAATGCCAATCCCAAACTCCGCCTGGGACAACTGGGATCATTTTTGTTTTCATCATACTTTCTTTTCTGCATATCATTCTCAGGTCAAAATTTTTAAATCTGCCATCAAGTGTCTACTCAAAACACTGTCAGAATCCCCAGTACTTACTTAATCTGTTCCACACTTCTTAATCTATCAAACAAGGTCCCCTACAATAAGGACTTGCAATCATTCTAGCTTTAATCTACTGACAATCTTTAGTTAACTTTGGCTACTTGCTAGTCCCTTTTAACACTTCAATTTTCCTTCCACAGCTTTTTGAATCATGTCAATTATTTTGCATAAATTCACCTTCCTCATACACATTTCCTTTATGGCATGGAACTTACAGGTTGTATAAAAATCCTGTCAAAGTCATGATTATGCTATACCAGTTGTAGCTAAAGAGGAACAGGTATAGTAATACTTTTGCAGAGCTCTAGCCACTGTCTAAAAAGGACCCCTTATTTCCGTATGAGAAATGAAGAAAACTCGCTGCAGAGAGCCTGACTCTGACTTGTTTTCAGATCAGACAGGGGACACTGTTGTGCCACTCACCCATAAGCAGTTTTTGCTTCTTTGTTTCCATTGAATTGATCATTGTCCTTTTCTGGTATCTGTGTCTTCTTTATTTCTGGTGTTCCTGTTCTCTTCAGACCTGCTAAAGCATATTTGCTTTGCTAGTTCATTTTATGTCCCCTGTCTAGAGACCTTGGGTTTTCTGGTTATTCTCAATTTCTTCTTTTCACCAAATAGTCGTGAAGCTGGATGTTTTGTATCTTCCATTTCCTCACATCTCTTCTGAGTTACCTGACTGAACAGCCACAAACTATAATTTAGTAGAGTTTCCACACAGGGATATGTTCTTGCCCTTAAATAACTTTTTTGACTTTTTCCTTCTCCTATTATTTAAAATTGCATTCATCTCCTACCTCCTCTTCTAAGAAAAATTTATGAGGTTGACTAGGAGTAACCCAAAAGATTTTTGTTATATAGTGCTAGGAATATTAATACATTATTGGATTGACGTGAAGATTAAATAAATAAATTGGAGAGAAAACTTAGACCAAAGTGAATACAGTTGATCCTTGAACAATACTGGGACTAGGGATGATGAACCTACATGATTAAAAGTCCCTGTATAACTTTTGACTCCTCCAAAATTTAACTACTAACAACCTGCTGTTGACGAGTAGTCTTACTTATCACATAATCAATTAACACATATATGTTATATGTAATCTATTCTGTATTTTTATAATAAAGTAAGCTCAGAAAAGAAATTAAGATAATTATAAGGAAGAGAAAATATATTTACAGTAGAGTATTGCTATGGGAAGTTCATGTTTTTTGTCATATAAGTGGATCTATGCAGTTCAAGGGCAACTGTAATTAAATTTTGTTCAAGATCAATTATCATTAAAATCTTTTAAAAGATAACTATGCACAGTGTTGTTTGACAACAAACACCCTTCCTTTCCTTAAAGAACTCCCTCACTTATTAACAGAACCATTAGTGTTATGCTAATCAAGGCCATGTCTTTCTCACTGTGCCATTGTGATATTTGCTGTGTCTTCAAAGGCTTAATATTTAGTAAAATAAGTAATCAATACTGTGAAAAATATCAACATACTAAGAAAAAAAGTCAAGATATTATTTTAGTCTATTTAATTTTATGAGTTTAGATTCCTTTTTGTAAAATATTTTGAGGAAATGTAAATCCAAAAACAAATTGCAGGGCTCTTCTGTAAGAAAATTATCATTATGTATATAAATTAAATGGAAGAAGAATAATAGAATATTTCTAACTAGAGTTCTGTTTACAGGCATTTCTTTTTGTTTGTTTGTTTTTCTTTTTAAATATGCACTTTATTTTTTTATTTATTTATTTTTTAAATAATAAATTGTATTTTTATATTCCCCATACAATTGCAACCTCCCATTCTGACCCCAATCCCTCCCCTCCCACCCCCCACCCCCCAAAAAGTGTCTCTGGTTCATAGTTTTTTGTTGATTTTGATTTACACTTTCTTATAGTTACTCATTTTCCTGGTCCCTTATTTAAGTTTTCTAGATTCCTGCTATGAGTGAGACCATCCGGTATTTTTTCTTTTTCTTTCTGGCTTATTTCGCTGAGCATGATCCCTTCCAGTGCCATCCATGTTGCTGCAAATTGCATGTGTTTATCTTTTTTGAATGCTGAGTAATATTCCATGGTGTATATGTACCACATCTTCTTGATCCAGTCATCTATTTTTGGGCATTTGGGCTGTTTCCAAAGCTTAGCTATTGTAAATAGAGCTGCTATAAACATAGGGGTGCAAGTGTTCTTTGGAATTGATGTTTCTGTGTCCTTTGTGTAAATACCTAGGAGTGGAATTGCTGGATCATATGGAAGCTCTATGTTTAGTAGGTTCAGAAATCTCCACACAGCTCTCCATAGTGGTTGGACCAGTTTGCACTGTTGGTGGGAGTGCAAACTGGTGGGAGTACAGGCATTTCTTAATGTGCAATCCATGGCTTGTGATGAAAAAATCCAGGGATATTTTCCATGGTTAATCTTTAAGAACCTACATTTTCTTTCTTCCATGTGTATATTTTCTCAATTTAAACAATCCTTACATAAAGATATGAGTTATATTTTTCAAGTCAAAAGTCTATGTGTGATTCATAGCAAAAGGTAACTTTAATGGCATTATTTAAAAAAAGGGAGGGAATATACTGAAATATTTAATTTTACCCATTCCAGAAATGAGGGAATTTTCAGTAATCACAAGAGGATTTTCAAATTAAATTTAGATGAAACCATATAAGTATAAAAAAAATTTAACATGGGGGTGAGAAAGAGGAACTATTAAATTCCTGTCAAGATTGCAAAGTAACATGTGGTATTTTGAAACATATTTTAGATAGGAGACTACAAACTTATTCAAATTATCACTTATGGACAATTTTAGAATCAAAGTCATAGAAATGGAAACTATTAGAAATGGAAATTATTTCCCAGAGTCACTTCCCAGTCAGAAGCAGAGTTAGGACCAGATGTTGTTTTTTTATTTTCAGGTTAGTGTCCCTTTCTTGTGTCAATATTTCCTTATCAAAACTAGAAAATACACAAACTATGAGCTTCTCAGAAATACTTCACATGTGGTAGTACATTTAATTTTGCATCTATATCGGGGAATCAAGAGTTAAATATTTACATTTTTACCATCAGAAAACAGCTAAAAACAATAAGTAAATCCAGCAATAAAATGAGGATTTTTTGGCTGTTTGTTTCATCAATCTCATAAAATAATGTGGTCTCATACAATCTGGTATAAACAATTTTATTGCAAATTAATGGTTGCATACTTTCAACAACTATCAAAAAAAAAATAAAGGAAACACATCCACATAGTCTATTTAAAAAAGTCAAACTTCACTTTTTCTGAAATGAATAACTGCAAATCATTCCAATGTTCATACCCTTCAAGGTTGAGATGGAAAGCTTCACAGGGGAATGTCGCAGAAGAGGTCTGCTTTGCTCATATTACATGCAATGTGCAGATGGTCAATTATCCCAGTTATGAATCTGGACTACTCTCCTAAAGTAAAGAACAAACCAGATATTGTATCTGTCTCTTAGTTTGTTTTTCTTATAATATATAGTTTATGGTGTATTTTCAGATGTTCATGTTCTTGGAATGCTTTAGGGAAAGAAACGGTCTTGGAGTAGACAAATGATGAATATAAAACAAACTAAATATTTAGAATTACATGGAATAGGAAATCAGTTCTCATATAACCAATTATTCCTCTGAAATAGAATTAAGAAATTGTCAGTATCTGTATATTGCTACTGCCACTGTACATCTAAATTTTCACTTAAAATTACCAATTTATACATTCAGGGCAATAAAACTCTATGCCAAGAGAAGTCCATTTACTTAAGTGAAAAGGATCATACTACAAAAATGTCTTTAGAGAACATGTTTTATTGATGAACAATCTGAAACATAGGAATGGACTTTATCTTTTAAGTGATTACATTGATGTATTTTAAAACCATCAAAAACATTTAAAATATTTTTAATAATATATTCTCATTATTCTATAATAGTCAATCCATTATAGGACATACCTCATTTCAACTACAGTGTAATTAAATATTATGCTTATGGTTTGTATTTTGGACAAAATGAAGCATAGGACATCATTTTAACTGTACATAATAAAAAAATTAACAGTCATAAAATCTTTCTTTGAGATTGTCAAGTTTAGAACAAATTCTGAAGCTGCATAGCCATTAAAATATACATGATAAAACTTTTTTTTTTTGAGGAGAGAGTATGATGGTCATTAGTATTTTAAGATCCTTTGTTCAAATGGTTTTACTTTGCCATTATAAATCTTGAGTTACATGTCTAAACATTAGAGAAAAGTAATTTTAGTCTCAGGAAATGTTGTCTAGTTCTTTTTGAGCCTGTGCCATATTAATGGTCAATACCTTTGAATTAGCTAACTAGAAAGGGAAAGTTCAAATTACTATTAACAAATATGCAGTCATGTAAATGAGCATTACCTTAATAAAATTATTAAATATTAATAATTCTAATTATTTTAATCATTATTAATATTTTAGGATTTTAACATTAACAAAAATATATCCTGGTGTACTATTCTTTAAAGAGAAATGTACTATAAATAATCTGAAAGTTCTTATAAGATCAGAACACATGGACACTTTGTGCTAAAGCATTGTGATATTTACTAGGGAACATGGGAGTATGGTTGGCTTTAGAGTGATCCATTGAAATGAGAAGATACCACCATCAGAGACTTCTTTTTCAGCATCTTATGATTGTAAGTTTTATGTCTTGAGTTTTAAGCTTATGATTAGAGGAAAACAAAATTATGCACTTGAAGTTTGATATAATCATCCATTCAGAAAATATTCACTGAATGTTTACTTTTTACTCTTCAATGTGCTAACCAATGGGAATAAAGCAAAGAATGAGCCCTTAAGAAGCTTATAATCTGGTCAGTGAATAGAAAGTAAAAAGTAATTTGGAACTGAGTAGTGTTTACTAAATGTGCAAGGAAGGACTTTTATGGGGATATATACACAAGGACCAAGCCTCCCAGAATAAGCAACAACTAATAGTTGAGTGAACTTGTATCAGTAAAATTTTGGAAGTACAATCTATATTATTATGAGAGATGATAAGAAACATGTAAAATTAAAGAAATAATTTTCATTTAAATTATCAAAATAACTATCAGTAATAAAAGTCCTATATGGTTAAAAAAATGTGTGTTTATATGTGTATGCATGTTTGTATATAGCAAGAGAGAAAGCAAATATTCTGAGATGAGCAGAAAGTACAAAATATTTTAAAGTGGTAGTTTCATTTTTTAATAACACAGTACTGAATTTGACTAGCATAATGGAAGATGGTGATATTCAAAACTAAAGGGTTCTGAGATACTGTATAAGAATGAATCAGCTGTATTTATAAGGACAACAGAATGACCAGTTAACTAAATTGGTCATTCTGTTGTCCTTATAAAAGTCATTCTGTCGTCCTTAAGTGTACAGCATGAAATGTGCTTTTAAAATCTCTGTTGTTTAAGTTCCATGACAGTTTGTTTCTGGTGAGTGGGAAGTATTTAAACTTTAGGTTTGTGAGGTTTTTTTTGTTATAATGAAAATAATGTTGATAACAATAATAATATACTTGCAAACCAAGAAAGGAAAAAAAATCAAATCAATTGGCCATTGTAATATTTATTCATAACTGATATTGTGTTGTAAGTGTAATTTTAAAATTTGAATCACCAAATTTATCTCTGAGGAAAGGAGAAAATCAAAAAGAAGTTTTCACAGTTAATTTAGACTTGTCATTTAGTGATAGCATATTAATAGACTTGTTACCCTTTTCTTTTTTTTTTTGTTTTGTTGTTTTTTTTTTTTTTTTAATAGAGGCATGATTTATTTATTTATTTGTTTGTTTGTTTTGTTTATACATGCATTGGGTACAGTCAGAAGCGCGGGAGGGTGAGAGAATTCACCAGAGCCAGAGCGGGGAGCAGAGCAGGCAGAAGGACCGAAGGACACTGCTGAGGGGAGCAGCGGGCGGCAGGAGAGGTCTGCGCGCCATGAGGGACCCTCCTCCGGTGGCCGGGGAGCAGCCGGGGATCGAACTGGCGCCGCAGAGGCCGCGGGCAGCTTCGCAACCCAGCGCTCAACCACTGCGCCACCGGGGAGACCCAGACTTGTTACCCTTTTCAAAGGAAACCGAAAGTTGATTTGGGGATTATTGAGTCAAGGTTGTCATTTTCAAATTTGGGTAATGTGAGCAAACTTGAGCAAACTAAGTCTATTAGTTTTTATTCTGCTTTTCATATCTTTGCTGTGAAAATTACATAAATTTTGCTGTGGAAAAATTAAACCAGTCTTCATCTGTCTGTATGAATCACCTAAGAACTTCTTAGACTGTAGATTCTGATTCCAAATCCCAGGTCACTTTGATGCTGTTTGTCCAGCAACCACACATTGAAGAAAATGATTCCTGGGATCTCATCTCTGTCTCTCTCTCTCTCTCTCTCTCTCTCACACACACACACACACACACACACACACACACACACACCCCTCTCCCCCCAAATCAGATGCCAAGGCTTGAATTATACTCCTCAACCCTGATAGTGGCACATTGTCATTATCAATCCACACAAGACCCCCTGGCTTTATGCCAGCCCACCGTTTGCCTTATCCCACATCTCTCACTGCCTTAATTCTGAGAAACACAGTGTTTAAGAGTTTTTGTCTTAGAAGGTTTATCTTTCTGAATAGTCCTTGGGTAATTGGCACCTGCTGTATACATCAACTTTTCAAGTGAGTAAAAGACTTCCATCTAGCTACACAAAAAAAGTGCTGGCAGCTAACAGCACATTCATGTTTTCTTAAACATACACCCAGAGGTGTCTGGAGTGGATGTTGACAACTTGTGAAAACATAATATGACATCTATTAAAATGAGCAATTAGAAAATATTACTTATTTTTAAGCTCACTTCTTCAAAGATCAGCTATTATGATTCAGGTTCTAGTTCTCTAAATAACACACTGTTTTATTTCAATAAAGCAGCATGATGAAGACCTTTCAGTGTCACCTGAGTAGTTAGGGTATAGTAGATAGGATGACAATAGTCATGACAATAGTCACTATACAAATAGTATAGTCATATTATTTATATATCACACTTCAAACAATAAGTAAAAGTTGGATTTAAACTTAGAACTCCATACATCCAGTTTCATTTTACTACTATATGCGTGTGGTATTGTATTAGGTATTAATTATTGATTGGATGGATCAAATCGGATCTTTATCTAGATTGCAAACAATGTGTAAAGTGAAAAGAGAACTAAATATTTGCTAAAATAAATGTTGGTGTCTGCTAGTATTTATTGAACATAACCGATGTATAGGATATTATATATGCTGCAATCTAAAAATCAGAGCGATGAGATATAATGTCAAATTATTTGCTTTATGGCACCCTTTGCATCAAGATGCACAGTCCACTTGATTTTCTGCTCATAGCAAATGAATTCTTATAGTTCATAAATGTGTTCTAACATGTAACTGAATAAAAATGTGTTTGCTTTTATTCAAAGCCTCTTAATAATGTAAGAATGAAATTTTCCTCACTTTTTGCCTTCAGTAAACCAGTTTTTTTTTTTCAAAATAACTCTGTCTGTAAATTAATCTTGGTGTCCTATAATGTCCTGCTTTTAATATTTGCTCTCAGAAGTGAACTGTTTGTCAAATTTCCATTAAACTGAAGGTGAAAAAATAATGAACCACTGATATTTAAAAAAAACGCAAGTCCATTAGATCTGAAACATAAAAAAAGTCAAAGATTTGGATATGTTCAATTATGGTTTAAGGTTCATTCATATTTAACTTTTAAATCCATTGTTTCATATTTTTAATAGAGCATTCTAGAGAAAAAATACGCTTACTGAATTTTATCAACAGATAAAATATCTCAAGGATGATTCTATTTACAGAAATACTTTTTTTTTTCACTCACAATAGTTAATTTTAGAACAAGGTTGACAGTGAGTTGATGTGGATGGATTCATTTTGAAAATCTACTTAGTATATTTGTTGGTAGGGTAATTAAGAAGTAAATATAAATGCATAGCAAGTACAGTGTTAACACAATTATAATCTATTCTCCAATTTTTATAGGCATTTAGAAAACTGATAAGATAAAAATAGTGAACCTATTTTTCAAAGAATTGTGTAGTTTTTTTTTCCCTGCACTAACTATTCAGTTCCTATTATTTTCCTGGAAAAATGCATTTGTGACATGCATGATATAGATGTGCTCTTTGTCTTCAAGGAGTTTTAAGTTTGTAGGGGATAAACAGTGATTTTGCATAGTGATAATGTTAATCAAAAATAACAAGCACCTCCAGAAAGATGCAGATGTATCACATAGAGCTGATGATGCCAGACAGCTTCTTGAGGAAGGTGACTTGTGAGTTAGGTTTTGAAGGAATTGTGTAGTTCAGAGATGTGTGATGCATGTAAAGTGAATGTAAAGTGGGGAATAATGCATGCTGGGAAAACCAGACTGAGATGATTATATCCATATGTTAGGGCTTCCAGCTGTATTCCAAGACACACAGTTTAATGGTCTCTGCAGCCCAAGGTGCAAACTGGAGGAGCAGGAGATGCAATGCCGGACACTTGTATCTGAGAACAGCTTCAATGTGTTTTGAAAACCCCCTCTATTTATCCCAGTAACTGTCTAACCACTAGCATCTATGAGAATCTGCAGGACCAGCTCATGGGCATGCAACCTGCACAGTCATATACTGTGGGTCCTCACTTGGTTTAATTTTCTGATACTGCCCTATAGAAACTCTTCATATTTTCTGAATAAGAGGTTGCAATTGTCATTTTGTTCTGGAGACTGCAAATTATATAGCCAGTCCATGTGCTATCCATGAAAATGACTAGGAAGCAATGGCCTATAGTCAAAATGAGTGCCATAGGTCCATATCAAAGTAGTTAATTGTTGAGGTCAGCACTGTGCAGCTATGTAACAAAACTGATCCTAAACTTAAACCTTTATTACTTTTTCTTCAAAGTCATGACTTCCAAGGCTGCCACAAGCTTAAGTTAAATATCATTTTTTAGGCCTTGTGTTGTTCCTAATGATAAATTAAAGAAACACTTCTGTAACATATTTCCTCATTTATAATATGCCCTCTGGAGCCTGGATCTCAGTATCATGGAGCTCTGTACCCCCTGCAGTCCTGTCAAATTAAATTCTGAGAAAATCTTTGGCAATTATTTTTCCTAATAAAAGTTCTGAAAAATATAGCACTGTGTCGGCAAACATTATTGGCTACCTGATAGAAGCATTCCTTTGTGTATTTCCTTTTGAGTCAGTATAAGATATATAAACTAAATGTCTTTTAGCTATTTCCTTAAGCACAGTTTATTCTCTCCATTCTTTTTACTCTGAATACTGGTGTGTATTTCTTTTATGTGGGTCATTATAGATTTTTTTCTTTCCTGATTTTTACTTATTTTTTTTTTCAAAATTGTAAATGACTTTGGATCACACACAGTATTGTGAATCAATGTTACCTTGATAAAAAAAAATAAAGGAATATAGTCACATATTTCTATAAAACTTAATTTAGAAAATGCAGGTACCCCTACCTTTTGAAAGTTAATTTTATACCATTTTGCCTTTAAGAAATACCTACATTAGTATCTGTTTTCACTAACAAAAGAAATGCAAACAGGATTGTCATATTTATGACAAAAGGCATGAAGTGAAACCAGTGTTACAGTAGTGGTACAGCAGTAACTACAGGCAGCTCCACCCACAAGCAGTAAGAGTGACCCCAGTTAGTCCCTTGTACAGGCTGTGATCTATCGTATGTCACATCATGTCATACCATATTTACTATATGTTAATGTTATTTTAGGTCTCAGGTATTTGGCATGACATGGACATGGTAGATTTGGTTTTAGTTTCAGAAATGCTAATATTTTTTTCCCATATACAGTAATGACTTTGCTCTTTCACCCTGCCCTTCTGACTTATGATAGGTCTCAGGAGAATGCTCCATTTTTTTTGATAAGGAAGACTGTGTGTCACTTTCCCAAAAGGCAAATATTTAACTGTTTTAGCATTTTTAGTTATCACCTACTTTTTAATTCATTTTTCAGTGTTATTCATTATATTGACTTACCACTGTGAAGAGCAAATATTTAACATTCTTTGACAAGTCTCCATGTAGCCTCAACCCTGGCTTTTACCCTTCTCACTTATATCCTAGAGAATGATATTAGAGGGGACTGGGGTGAAGCAAAAGGTGGGAAGTGCCCAGTAGACTGTGGTGGAGGCTTATTAGTAGTTTGGTGGCAGGCGGGGTGTGATAGTGTTCCTCTGAAGAGGAGTGACATTCTATACCTAAAACTTAGAGTGGTGGGAACCATTGTTAGTTAATTAAATAATTTACTACAAATAAAGAATGACATCAATTTTTGTGTTAAAAATCACTATTAATAAGACCATCTAGGGGCCTCCCTGGTGGCACAAGGGGTTAAGACACAACCTATGAAGCTATCCGTGACCACTGCAGCATGAGTTCCATCCCCGGCCGGGGAGCTACCCACATGGCGCAGCAGACCTCTCCTGTCTCGCCCGCTGCTCCCCTCAGCAGTGTATTTCAGTCGATCTGCCTGTTCTGTTCCCCATTTTGTCTCTGGTGAATCCTCTCACCCACCGCCCTACCCATACCTCTGGCCTGTACCCCAGTTCTTGTGTGCATAAATAAAATAAATCTTTAAAAAAAAGACCATGTAAATTTTATTCACTGTAAAATGATTGCATTATTTCAGAACCATGTGTTTCTGCTTTTGAAGTTAATAGCTGTCTCATATTATAGATGATTTGTTTTTATATGTTCCTAGGAATTCCTCAAATATAAAATCTCTGATACTATAATAAATATTCTGTCACCACATTAGCATACATTCCTTATCTCCATTACTTTTGTTTTCCTAGAGAATTTCCTCCCAAGCCTCTTGACCTCACTCTCTTTCTCACTAGCTCTGAAATACACATGTACCATCATAGGAATGTTTTTACTGAGAGCGTCTATTTAAGAATGGCAAATTAAGTTCTGTACATAGTGGGATTTATTGACTGAGAGGTTTTGACATAGGATGTCTTAGATGTGTCATTTTATAGGTAGACATCTAGATTTTCAGCATTTTTTAATATATTCTCCATTGACCCAGTCATATTTACTACAAGTTAATCTTTTGTTGCACTACCTAAAAAGTAAGATTCTGAGCACCAATAGAGCAAAACATCTAAAGAGCCTCAGGAATCATAACATCATCCTATTTTAAGTGTCTTACCTTCACTGTATCAGGTGTCTCCTTTTCAATCTCCCTCTCCCTCTTTCATTGTTCTGCTGGTGTGTGGGATGGCAAGACAGGTACTAATTATGCAAATTGGTGTTTAGGGAGAGCAACCCTGATAGAACAGAATTTTATCAAATTCTACTGTTTCCTTTACCTTCGATTGACAGCTGATGTTGTCAGTACTGGATACTGTGCTATAAACTACTCTGCTTCTGAGCTTCCTCACTGCTGAGTGAAGTTTTGGTTTTCTAGGTCTGCTACAGCAGTTGAAACTTGATTCATCTGTTTTCCAACTTCTAAAATTTATTGATAATGTGTCTTTTATTGTATTGGCCCCTATAAATTTATTCATCTGCCCTCACTCACCAGAATTCATAATAGCAATTGGGCTGCATTTTTATTATGAATACCTCATATAGAGGACAGCTAAAGAATAAACCAAGAAATGAGCCAAAATAAACATATAACTCATAACTTAAATACATACATACAAAAAAACTTCCTTTCATGTGTTTTTAATTTGTTTGCTAAAGATTCAATTCCTTTCTCTTTTGAATACAGATGGAAGCTTTAGACAAAACCGACCAAACCTCACCTCTCTGCTAGTGCAACCTATATCTGCATCTCTCGCTGCAAAACTGATATCTCCATCAAAAGACAGAATAAAAAATGGTGCCTGTGTCCCTCTAGAACTTCCAAATAATGGTAAAGTATTTCATGTCTTTCTGTGTGTAGTTTTTGTAAAGACTGTGATTTAAAAACAAATTCTCTTAATTCAACAGATTTAGAATTACTCTTTTTAAAAACTAATTTTTGCTGAGATGAACTTTTATTTTCTTCGTTGCTCTTTAAGGGACAGTTTTAGAAACTATTTTGATTAAGACTGAAGTTTGACCAAACTGACAATTTTGAAAAAAGAAGAAAAGAATTTTGAACTGCAGCAAAGAAAAGCAGCTTTACAAATAAAGCATTTTATACATTCATGAAAATCTGCTTAACATAGTTTCCCATATCAGCTTCAGCAGTCTTGTTGCCTGCCAAGATTCAGTGGATAGCAGTCAGCTATCTGGGGTATGAAGTCTTTTAGGAGAAAGCATTATAAGCCTAATTCCTGCAATTGACTAAAAAATCCCTCTGTCTTTACGCATCACCGCCCGAGATGCTACTCTACTGCAGTGCAGTTTGTCAGCCTTGTTGGACCACATAGGCGAAAACTGAAGTAGTTAAGCAACCTGTGATGGGATGAAAGCCATAGGCTGCATCTTATTTCTGCCTCCAGCCTCAGCATTGGAGTTCTAAGGAAGAAACTCTCTTTACATATTGTTAAATCTGTATCTAGTTGCTGTAAAATTCAACTTGAGGTCTGTTTTTGTGTCAAGACCTGGAGGCTCAACCATCATTATTTTATCTTATCTGTTTTCCCCTTGACAACAAAAGCATAAAACAATGTTTTGAAGATACCTTTAAAAAATCTGAATACATTCAGGATTGCCCTCTGCAGAGACACATGTTTTTCAAGTCCTATAGATTGAGAGCCTCCTAAACTGATTATCGATTGAGCAAAATGGGAAATACAAAAAAAACAAGGAGTAGACTCTGTCCTCAAAGCAGGAATGAAGAAGCCCTCAAGGAACACTTTGTTTTGTGTTTTCTGTCTTCTATTTTAAGCCCCACAAATTGATTGTGGGCTGTGTTTGTTAAAATATGTAAACAGAACTGTAATAATAGTTTAGTTGTCAGCAAAGCACTAGATCTGTAAAAGAGCAGATTTAAGCTTGGATTTAATTAATCAGCTGATTGATTCAATAAATACTCAAAGTCCCTACTGTGTTGAGCCACTGTCCTGCCCTCAGGAAAAGATGACAGGTCTCCACTCCTGCTCATGCCCTTAGGTCACCTCCACCACCCTCCCACCAGCTTGTAGATTTGCATAATAGAACGATATCTAACTGTCTATTGATAGTGTTTCAGATATCTCCAGTGTGTCTGAGTACTTCTTTTACACTATAAAATATTATGTTAGCAAGCATCTTTCTTGTCAAATAACTATATTGATTTCTTCCACAAGATGTTAAATGTCTAGGTAATAGTAACATAGCAAAACAAGAGGACTCTCTACAGTTGTGTCTCCACAGTAAGTTAACAACGTATAGGAAGCTTAGAAGAAAACCTGAGATATATCCTTAAACCTCTTTACAACTCCAGGCCCCATGAAACAAGTTAGTCCTGCTTTCTAAGCAATTATGTCATGTCAACTTTTTCATTACCTATCAAGTAGATAATAGAGTTGGATGTGATATGGTGTGGCCCTTTTTGAGCCTTTCAAAGAGATCATTCCTTAGTAGATCTAAAATAATAATATAAATATAAAATAATAAGAGAACTAAAAACTTCTTTTAGAACAGGTGCACTTTAATAACTTCTAGCCATCAACTTGGAGAGCATAAGCAAAATCTTAATTTGCTCAGGATTTATAGCATGAATAGATATGTGGTTATTCTTCACACCAAAAAGAAATAGTGAGCTAGTCTACATTAGGAAAGATTGATCACTGTTGAAAGCTAGATTGTGCAATGGTGACACCCCAATTTTATGGCTCTTCAAGCAGACAGTTTCACAGTAAACCTAGGAGTCTGAGCTGGAAGCTGTAACAGAGTAATCTGTAGAACTAAAGATCAGCCTTCATGAGTGCCAGTCTGAAGTTCTTGGACAAAAGGAAAAAAAAGCTTCAGAAATCACTTTGAAGGACTATTCATCAAGGGTCTTAAATAGAGTGAACATAGGTGGGAAACCTATTGTCCAAAGTCCACAGAAAGTACAGTCGATTCTCTATTTCCTGGGGAGTTCAGCTTGGGTTTACAGAGGGTGACACAGATCTGTCGTTCACCCAGAACTTCTCCAGTATCCAGCTTTCTATCGTGAATGTTTTGATGTTAGGCAAGTATTCAACATAGATTCATTCTATAGTTTTGTTTTCTTTAAAAACATAAAGATAACCACAGTTGTACACTCTTAATCAAAATCACAATAACAAGTGTTTTCCAATTTTCAGTGATTCTCAGCAATTTATACAGTTACTTACAATTGTATCACATCATTTTTGAAGTAACTTTCACCCCTTGCAAATCCACAAACTCCAACTAAACTTTGTATTTTATATGTTTGATAAAATTCACTGGAGCATAGCCTATCATCATATTTTGACAGTCCTCTTTTATAACAGGCTGACAGCTCCATTTTTTAACTCAGAAACTACCAGACATTCCTCAATATCTCTTTGATTCTATGTGCTACTATTTCCTCCTAATATTTCTCCCTACCATTATATTCAGTATATGCCTAGCAAGTTTGTTGCTAGCATACCCACATATGCCTGGCAAGTTTGTTTCTCTGAGTTTGAAGCCCCAGTGTCCTCTGAAATACAGTGCATATGTCATCCCCATAAAAAGCTTTTGAGGGACCTCCCCTGGTGGCACAGTGGTTGAGCGCTGGGTTGCAAGGCTGCCCGCAGCCTCTGCAGCGCCAGTTCAATCCCTGGCCACCGGCGAGGGTCCCACAAAAAAAAAAAAAAAAGGCTTTTGAGGATTCTACTCAAGTTGGCCTTAGGCTTTCCTCAAAATCTACCATGATGTAGGCACTATGATATAATTGCTTAGAGTATAAGCAATTTATATTTTTATTAAAATGTATTTTTATTAAATTTTATTAAAATGCATTTTATTAAATTGTATATTTTTATTAAAATGTAGTTTTTACCTCTATGATTTCAATTATTTGAGGTTGTTATGTCCTTGGATATGATCCATGTTCCATGCATGTATGAAAAGCGTGTATACTGTGGACTTGTTAGTGGTAGAGTTGTATTTATATCCATTTACCACATTCTTTAATTAGGTCATTCAATTATTCTATATCTTATTATTAGCATGAAAATATCCCATTGTGAGTTTAAATTTATCAATTTTACCTTGGAGTTGGTCAGTTTTTGCTCTATATATTTTCAGTTAATTTATTATCTTATGGTTCTTATCTTATTTCAAATATATCATATTGTCTGGATTAGTTGAAACATTTGGTGGGTGAAGTGGTCTTCTTTATACCTAATATCCTTTTCTTAAATTTTATTTGATCTGTTATTTGTTTATCACAACTTATTTAGCTACAATAGTCTATTTGGGCAAGATAGTATTCTTAGGCTACACCTTTTTTTTAAATTTTCAACTTTTCTGTGTATCTTTTTATATCATATTTCTTATTAAAAATCAACTAATGGGCATTTTAAATGCAGTCTGATCATATTTTAACAGGAATATCTGATTGCATTTATGGGAGTTTTGGTATCATATTTTCCCTCTACAATTTTAGAAGTTACAAATCCCTTTTTTATTCTTCTAGAGTTATCCCAGACTTATGACTTCCTAGGGCTTCCTGGTGTTTGCTCTGCTCCAAATAAATTTCTGCTCTGCCAAGTAAATTTCTTTGCCATCTCTTGGCAGGGACAGGCGGAGTGCAATTTTTTAGGGTTTCTACTTTATGGAAAAAGGGTGTCTTTCTAGAGCAATTTCTTCTCTCCAAATTGAGTAGACTGACAGCTTTTCCTTCTGACCCTTACATCCTATAAGGCCATCAAGATTAAATGTTTCTCCAGATTCATTTAATCTGGAGTAAAGTCTTTTAGGATAAAAGCAGAATTTTGGCTTACTTATCTGGGTCCTCATCACAACTTAAACTTTTGACTTAGTAATTCCTTGTTTCTGGATAGTTCTTAGATTCTGTGAAGATTTGCTTTGTATTTTTTTCTTTTATATATATTTATATATTTTTTAATTCTTTTACATCATTGTTCATTTTTAAACAATATATTCTTCCCCCCACCCTGTCAGTTGTAGTCCCCATAGAGTTTCCTTCACCAATGCACCTGTGCGCCATCACCTCAGTCCCCTGTGCTCCTCCCTCCCTCCCCTCTGATCCCTCTCCCTCCTCCTCCCTGCAGGATGTCTCTGGTTTATAATTGTCCATTTTTGCTTTGTTGTGTTTTGTACTGTTTTTATTATTTTTACACTGATGTCTTATTTGGTTCCCCTATATCCCTGCTATACGTGAAACCACCCAATATTTTTCTTTTTCCTTCTGGCTTATTTCACGGAACATAATCCTTCTAGTTCCATCCACATTGTTGCGAATGACATGAGTTTATCTTTTTTGATTGCTGAGTATGCCACATTGTAAATTTTCTTAGTGGGAGGGTTAGTCTGAATACAACAGTCCACCGTGTTGATAGGAAAGGATTTTAAGGGAAAAAAAGAAATGTAATCCTTCTCCTTCTTTCCACTCATTCATTTCCTGACAAAATACATGGATAACTCAGTAAATGTACCCAGATTGATCAACATGTAAGTCAGGTTGTTATCAGGAAATCAATGACGTGCTAAATTATGCAATGCAAAGAGTTTAATCAAGGGTCTAAGAACTTGGTGTAGACAGGAAAAGGGAAATAGAAAGATAGTGAACTACCTTAAGGCTAGAAAGTATTACTTCTCCTAAAACCTGAAGGGGCAAGAAAATAAAAAGTCATGCAGGAACTGGCAAGTAGGAGCTGGAGGAGAGAGCAGTCTCATAGGAGCCGTGGTTTTGTGATCAGCTAAGAAGGATTACAGAAATATATAATACCCTCATCTTTTTCTTAGCCATCCTGATGGCCACTCTTTGATTCCTTCCATTGGCAGGACCTAAGTGAAGCCAAGACTGAAGGAGGCAGGTGGTAGACATAACCCTTATGGTCAGTCTGCTGGAGCACAGAGATGAGTAAAAGGTGAAAATAGATCTGAATGGAAAAATGGAAAATATGCAACACAGATATTGTTGCAGATAATTAGTCTGCTTAGCTAGCTTGATAATTGGGGATACATAGAATGGTTTATGAGAAAGATGTGGAAATTCCGTCACTCGTTCTTATATTGGATACACTTATAATGTATTCATTTTTATAATAGATGCAAAGAGGATATGTTATTTCTAATGGGGTTCATATTCTTTAAAATATTTCCCTATTTAGAGAATTATAGTTGGTAAAAAATAATATTTGTTAAACTTGAAATATTTTTTTTCCAAGTACATGTAAAGTCACAGGAGTACTGCCCATCTGAATGTGTGCATTGGAGATTCAGGATAGCTACTGAACTTACAAATGTGTAGTGAAAGAAACCAAGCAAATTTTCATTCAAACAAATTTGTTCATAAAAATATTATAGTATTAAAGTGTAGTTGAATAGTAGTGCTGTATACTTTTACTTTTAAAGTTTATTTTCCATTATTATTAAAGCACTTAATATTAAGAGTTAGAAATTAGAGATGAACAAAAATATAAAAACAAACACATTTTATATGAGTCGTACCTGGGATTCTATAGCAAGACACCATAGACTGGTGACCTCAACAACAAATGTGTTTTCTGATAGTTCTGGAGGTTGGACAGTCCCAGCCCAAGGTAACAAAAAAAGTTGTGTTCTAGTCTGACTTCTGCTCTTTTCCTACAAATGGCTTTCTTCTGTTTCCTCGTGTTGCCTTATCTCTGTTCTCAAAGAAACCTCTTGTGTCTCTTTCCCTTTTTATAAAACAAAAAAACAGTGCTATTGTATGAGAATCTCATCTATAAGACCCGATTTAGCCTTAATTTCTTCCTTAAAAACACTCTCTCCATTTATAGCCAAACTGGAAATTAGAAATTCAACATATGCATTTTGAAGCTACATAATTCAGTCCATTACACATTTCTATAACCCACTAATTTTCCCAATCTATACCTTAATACAAATCCTTGTAGAATTATATAGACACAAGTGATTTTTACTAAAATGAGATAATATTACATACATATCTCATTTTGCTTATTTATCTCCACTTTTTTATGACAGTAAAATTTAAGTTATTTAATACACAGACTAAATCAAGTTTACTAATCACCCCAATCTTGGATTTACCCAAACCAATATTAATTCAGCCTATAAGTTGCATCTCATCTAACTGAGATTATCCTTTTTTATCTTTTCTTGATTTGGACTTAATTTGCAATCAAGTCAACTGTTCTACATTTGTCCTACCTTCTAGATTTATACTCAAAATAATAATCAGTGGATAATAATTTTAAGAAAATTTGTTTGTAACTGATGATATTATCAGTATCCAGGATATGGTAAGATCACATCATTGATTCAGGTGAGGTGGGAGATAGTAGACGTAGTTGAATCTTAGGAATAAACTTCCCCAATGTAAGGGACAGGAGGAGAGACTGAAATGCAGTTCCTAATGAAGTTGCACTATGGCAGAAAGCACATGTATTCATGCAGACATGGCAATTATTGCAACCCATGCATTCTGGTTTGTTAGTATTTATGCCATATCCTTGATAATATTTTCAATCAGACATGGGAAAATGGAGCACCCAGAAGCTATACAAGTATGATGACATAAAATCCAGATGCAGTTTATACTCAGATATTTAGGCAAGCAGTAGGCATTTAAGTATGTTGTTACAAAGACTACAGAGCCTTATGCATCAAACCTGTGATTCCAAAGCAAACCCTATCTCCTGAGGTACTGGAAAAACCTCTCTCCTCAGGTCCTCAGAATGAAACAAATGTTCAATTAAAATGATAAACCCTGGGAAGAACTATATGTATGAAACCAAAAAATGCTTAAGTATTATAACTGGGATTCAGAGTTAGGAGCAAATGATAGTCCTCAAATATTTCTAAATATAGTTGGGATTTCCTCCTGGATACTGGCTGTGCTTATTCACAATGCAGGTAAAAGATGAAGCTTTGTTTGTTAGCTATGGGAGAAGAAGACCTAGTCCCAGCTGAGTCTTAATAATTTAGTTAAAAAAATAGGGAAGACAGAATCATCTCAGGACTGTAATTTATGTAGCAGATTTTTTTTTTTTTTTTCTGAACACTTACGACTTCACTGATCTATGAGAGACACTCCTCATCCAATTTGAATACAAATGTTGTCTGGAATACAGTTTTGTCATCTTGAAATCTTTTGTACTTCACATGTCAAATTTAAAGCTACCATCAAACTTTGAAACATGAAAGACAGAAAATATTCAGTAAATGTGAATTGAGAATGTCTTAAGTTAGCAATGCGTTTTTGCACATACACATGTACTGACTTTGAATAATAAACTGGACCTAAGTGTTCTCCATGATTTTCTAATTCAAAAGAAATTTATTATTTTTTATTTTTTTGACAATTTATTTTTTTACAAAGATTTGTTTATGCATACAAGAGCTGGGATACAGGCCAGAAGCACGGGAGGGTGAGAGGATTCAACAGAGTGGGGAGCAGAACAAGCAGATGGACCAAAAGGACTGCTGAGAGGAGCAGCAGGCGAGACAGGAGAGGTCTACCACACCATGTGGGAATCTCCCTGGCCAGCAGGGAATCAAACCCATGCTGCAGAAGCTGCAGACAGCTTCACAGCACTGTGCTCAACCCATTGCGCCACAGGGGAGGCCCTCAAAAGAAGTTTTGTATTGAATTTCAGACTTATAGAAAAAAATGTGAGAATAGAAAACATTTTTATTTTAATTACCCAAGAGCAAGTTACGGACATAAAGAACCATTCCATCTATTTTTTTTTCTGCCAGCAAAGACATTCTCCTACACACAGAACAGGACCATCACAGCAAGGGACTAAACATCATTACATTTCTAAACTGCACTCAGTTGACTTCATTGAATTTTTAACAATTGTTCCTATAATACCCTAAAATGAAAACTAAATCCAAACTAAGGTCATGTCTTATACATTGTCAAGTCTTCCATTTTCATCAGCCTTGAGCACTTTCTAACTTATCTTGAATTTCATGCTATCATCTCTGAGACTTCTATGTCGATGATCTTCAGAGTGGCCTTAGTCTGGGTCCATAATGTTTCCTCATGAATAAATTCAGACTCTGCATTTTTAACAGTAGTAATAAAGAAATGAGACAGTCTTACTCATTGTTGATATCAGTTTGTTTCTTTACTGGTTAGGGTAACTTTGATTAATATGCTGTCATTCCAGGTCTCATTGATTGTACTCCTTTTTCTTTTCTTTTTTTAATTTCCCTACCACCTACCTCATTGACTCGTTCTCCCTCTCCCTTCTTTCTTAACCTCAGAAATTTTACCTCAGTAATCAATGTCTAATAATTTATAATTATTTTTAGTTGTCAGTTCATCTGCTTTGATTCCTTCCTTATTTGTGTGTCTTTATAAGATGCTTTTATATTCTTTGGCTAGATATCCATAAGTAGTCTCATGCATGAAGTGAATATGGTATATACTTTTTTTTTTTTTTCTTTAGTTTTTTAATATAGGTCCAGATCACTTTTCAAAATAGCTCCACTGGTTTATATTTCCACTAATAATGTATTAGAATTCTTTTTTTCTCCACATCCTATCCAGCATTCATTATTGGAGGCCATTTAATATATTCCATTTCCACAGGTGTAAAATATTATTTCACTGGGATTTGCCTTGTATCTGTCTTATTAAAAGTAATGAGAGTTTTTCCATGTCAGTCAGTCTTTTGTATATTCTCTTTGGTAAATTGCCTTTTCAGATGTGCTACCTATTTTTTGTTATTTTTTTTAAGATTTATTTGTTTATACAAGAACTGGGGTACAGGCCAGATGCACAGGAGGGTAAGAGGATTTACCAGAGACAGGGCGGGGAACAGAACAGTCAGATTGATGAAATACATTGCTAAGGGGAGCAGTGGGCGCGACAGGAAAGGTCTGCTGCACCATGTGGGACCCTCACCAGCCAGCCAGGATCAAACCTGTGCTGCAGAGGCTGTGCACAGCTTCACAGCGCTGCACTTAACCACCTGCGCCACCAGGGGAGCTCATATTTTTTGTTATTTTTAAACTGGATGACTTCTTTGAATATTTTGTATATAAACCAATTGTTGGTTGTGTCATATGTGAACATGTTTTCCCAATCACTAGTCTCATTTCTAATCCACTAATAAATTATTTTGCTGTATGAAGGCATTTTAATTTAAGGCAGTCCTGAAAGTTGATTTTTATGTTTATTTCTCTTGCCATAGGAGTTGAATCTCCAAAGACTTATCTGCACAGCTGTCACAAATTATGTCACCATTGTTTTCGTCTATGTGTTTTGTGGCTGCAGATCTTATATCAGAATCAGTAATTCATTCTAAATTTATTTTTGTGTGTTAAGTTAGAGAGTAATCCAACTTCATTCTGTTATAAGTGGGCATCCAGTTTTCCCAGCCCCATTTGTTAAAGAGAACTAGCTTTCTTTGTCATTAATTAGGTATAGACTTATTCACAAATTTATTTCTGGAATTTTGATTCTGTTCAATTGATCCTTGTATGTATTTTTATTCCAATTCCATATTATTTTTATTACTACTACTTCATAATATAAAACCAGTAACATGATAGCCATTTTTCCTTTTTTATTTCAGTATAGCTTGAACTATACAGGGTCTTTTATGGTTCCATATGATGTTAGCATTTTTTTTTTCTGTTTCCTTGAAGAATGTCACTGGGATTTTAATTGGGGATTGCACTGAATCTATAAATGGCTTTTGGTACAATGATCATTTTGCTATATTAATTCTCCCCATTCATGAACATGGGGTGTTTCCATCTCTTTATGTCTTGCTCTATAACCATTAATAGCACCTTGTAGTTTTCATTGTATAAGCCCTTCATTTCAAGATTGATTCATAGATATTTAATTATTTTTGATGAAATTATAAGTAGAATTACTTTCTTAATTTCTTCTCCTGGCTCATTATTTATATATAAAAATGAAATAGATATTGGTAAATTGATTTTGTAACCTGTCACTTTACTGTACTTACTGTGTTTTATAGCTTTTTGGTAACCTTTAGGGTTTTTTATATACCATATGTTGCCATCTGCAAATGATTTTTTCACTGCTTCTTTTGAAGTTTGGATTCCTTTTATTTCTTTTTTTTCTGTTTGACTAATTTAGCTAAAACATCCAATACTAGATTAAACAGAAGTGGTGACAATGGACATCCTTTCCTTTTTCCTTTTATTAAAAAGAAAGCTTTAAGTTTCACTTTCAGTCCTATAATATTGGCTGTGGATTTGTGATATATGCCCTTTATTAGGGAAATAGATACTTTCTTTTCCTGTCTTGTTAAGAAATTTCATTATAAATGTAGGTGATAAATTATTAATGTTTTTTTCTGAATCTATTATTATTATATATGATTATCATCCTTTTGTAGGTTGATGTAGTGTATTATGCAGATTGATTTGCATATACTAAAGGATCATTGCATCCTTGGAATAAATTCCACTTGGTCATGATGTATGACTTTTCTAATGTATTGTTTGAATTTGATTTGATAATATTTTGTTAATAATTTTCATGTCAATATTTACTTAGATGGTATTTTATAGTTTTCATTCTTGTATGTGGTCTTTTCTAGTTTTGACATTAGCTAATGTTGACTATGAATCAATTAATAACAATGCATTGATAGTGACTTACCACTGGCATCATATGTCCTATTAATGTTAGGTGTTACTAACAGGGTTAAGGGAGGAAGGGGGAATTGTGAACATAACATTTTGTGTCCAATTCTTTTGTAAATCTTCAACGGATCTAAAAATGTATATTAACTTA
Organism: Talpa occidentalis; assembly: GCF_014898055.3. Taxonomy (NCBI): domain Eukaryota; kingdom Metazoa; phylum Chordata; class Mammalia; order Eulipotyphla; family Talpidae; genus Talpa; species Talpa occidentalis. The sequence goes on from NW_023604295.1 coordinate 23,719,363, forward strand.
AAACAAACAAAATGTATATCACCTAAATTAAAATAGCATAATACTCAGACTTTAAACAGATTATCATTTCCATATATCAGGCATTCAGGTACCCTCTCAGGTCAGAGCCTCTTTACTTTTGTTCTAGTTATAATATTAACAAATTCAGGTGCTGATTTTCCATTTATATTGTTAGAAAAGGTACATTCAAGGAAAGAGGCATCTTATTTATCATAACAATTTTATTCCAAGAGAGAAGTTATATTTGAGGCCCTGTCAGTATTACATGGCTAGTTTGTATTAGTTATTTTCTGATTACCACCATCTGCCCCAATATTATCACCTGGTTGCCCTTTAATCTCCCTAGAAATCCCCCAGACTTCTTAGGATCCATTAGATACAGAAATAACAATGTTCTAGCAAAAGCCTTCAAATAACACCCCAGGAATATGACTGGAGTTCCTCCCATTGGTGTTTAAGTGGTCAAAATTTTTAAATATCATGCATGACTAGAAGAACTCAAAGCAATAGAGTAATCGATGGCGATTTAGAATAGAGGTGGGAAACCTATACATACAGGTGGAAATAAAGACACCAGTATATTAAAGTATGTATTGTTTTAAGAATTTAAAATTTTTATTTATTTATTTATTTAGTTATTTATTTATTTGTTTATTTTAAAGATTTATTTATTTATTTATATAAGCACTGGGTACAGTCATAAGCGCGGGAGGATGAGAGAATTCACCAGAGCCAGAGCGGGGAGCAGAACAGGCAGACTGACAAAATACACTGTTGAGGGGAGCAGCAGGCATGGCAGGAGAGGTCTGCACGCCATGTGGGACCCTCCCCTGGCAGCCAGGGATGGAACCAGTGCTGTAGAGGCTGCTGGGTGCGGGAAGCTTTACAACCCAGCACTCAACCACTGCGCCACCGGGGAGGCCCAAGAATTTTAAATTTTTAAATTGTAAAATGGTTTACAGTATTCAAGTGAGAATAGAATAATGAACCTTAGAGGAAATATTCAATTACGTTTCACATGTTCTTTTTCTCAAATTAGAACTTTCTTTGGAAATATTTTTATCCTTGTATTTCTTCTTTCTTTTTTTTTTTTAATGTTTTGCATAAAAGGACTGGTGTAGGCCAGAGGTGCAGGGGAGGGAGGTTAGAGGTGGGTTGGTAAGAGGATTCACCAAAGACAGAGTGGAGAACAGAGCAGAAGGATCTACTGAAATACACTGCTAAGGGGAGCATCAAATGAGACAGGAGAGGTCTGCTGTGCCTTATGTGGATTAGCTCCCTGGTTTGGAATTAAACTCAGGCAACAGAGTGATAGCACTTAATTTTAACCCCTAGGCCATCATGGAGGACCCTCTTTTCAATTTTTTTTTTTTTAATATGAGTTATTCGCCTCTCTTAGTTCATCTCCTTTGTGAGCTCATGTTAAATTCACTTTACCTGTATGTGAAGTTTAGAATTGCTCATTTATGCTTTGAGGTGCTATGAGGCTAACACTTGTGTTTTAGCTATTATTGCATATAAGCACCTAAAATAGTCTATACATTTTAATGAATACATATTTATAAAAAAAGTAAATTTAGTTACCTAGAAAAATTCAATGGTTGGAAATTTTTATGATATCATATAAATAGAATTTGTTATTAAAAAAACTACAATGGAATATGAAGAAACAAGCATCTTAATTTTTTTTTTTCAGAACAAAGAATTGCCAAATTGCAAGTTCAGACAGTTACACAGTTCAAAACTATTACTAATGTTGTTGGATATTTAAAGGGCTTGACATCTCCAGGTAAGTAGGATTAAGTTTTACAATCTATATTTTATATTGACATCATGAAGAAATTCCCTATAATATTTTTAACAACAGATAAATATTCTACTTTACATGTTACTAGGAATTTATGCCACTTTTAAAGTCAGTCAGTATGAAACCAAGAAGTTGGTACTTAGTCTATTCCTTACCATAACTCTTCAAAAGTAAATCATAGTAGATTGTATAGTATAAAATGGAGAAATCAGTTTAGATTTGTTAAATGGTCTGTGCCTTAGGAAGAAAAGCTTGAAAACCAATGTTTTCTTTATTCATTATAACATCATCAAAATAATTTTTTACCAAAATGCTAAATATACATTTTAATTGTAGTGGTGTTTTTGTTAATAAATGTGTTTCCCCAGATCTAATTTTTCAGTATAAGTCTATGTCCTGTCTCTGATTCTTGGTGCACTAACAATTCTACCTAATGTTTACATGGCTTGAGGTTTTGAAGGTGTGTTGATGACAATGGCCAGTGATCACTCAGCATCACTTTCAATAATTTTGCAGTTGTTGTAGAAAGCTGATGAGATCTTTAGAGGATATGCAGGTCTAAAAATAAAATTTTGAAAAAGTTAAAAATAAAGGACAAACATAAATTAGGAGATTAATAGCAATACTTTCAAACACATTGTGAGGCTGCGTTACAAATTACTTCCCAGTGTACTCACTGTACAGCATAGAGTGCAACAGTACTTTTATTATAATTGTGCCTTCCTATTTATTTGATTGGTATATTTCCACAAGCTGTTCTTGGAAAAATATTCTTCTGCATGACTTCAGTCTAATACACACCAGAAAGCTAACCTAGAGAATCATGAAGTTTTATACTCCCCAGTTTCTTGCTAATCAAATCTTACAAAATTAATAAAATATATATCTCTCTGAATTCCATACTGTAGCAATGTTGAAAAATCTCTGATTGTAGTTTCTTTAAATATAAGATATAAATTAATTTTAAAGTGGTTACTGATGCATTGCAACCATTTCAACAAATGCCCACCGTGAGGAGATCAAAATGAAGCATTAGAAACATTTATCAGCATTGCTGCATTCAGAAATGATTATTGAACAAAAAATAAATCATACAAAATTATGTGAGTCTTAGGGTAATGAAGTTTTCTTTATCAAAATTCCAATTTACAAAGTAATCAAAATTTTAAAATCAGTTATTCCAGCCAGTACTATTTGTCAGAGGATAATAAGCAAAGTGTTTCAAATTTTATTTATTTCAAGTCTACACAAAAATACTGGGTGTTCATTCATGTGACTTTCTTATTTACTGACTCTGAAAATCAGAAATAATCATCAATTAGTGTTCTGGTTTTTAGATATAGCTTTTCTAGAGTACAGAGAATTCCAAATTACTTCCACACATATCTAGGAGATGAATGAATATATTGCCAGGGTTTCAGCATTTGCAGACACACTATGTAAAACACAAATTAAATTTGATAAGATGTTATCCATAAAATTTCTTGCTGGTCCCAATATCAATGTGAAAACTAAGATAGCTTCACACAGTGATGTTTCTCATAAAGCAGTTTTTCATGCCATGAAGTAAGGGGGTGATTCACTTATTCCACATGCATAGTGCTTCTGGGTCAGATACATAAGCAAATGCTTTAGAAAAAAGTAACACATTTAAAACTATAAACCCGAGACATTCTGCAGGGGGAGAGAAGGGAGTGGAATCAAAATAGAGGTGGGAAGAACACAACGGACTATGTTGATGGTACATGGGTGAATTGGTGGTGGGACTATAAGCGAGATGAAAAAGCATACATTGTACAAAAATGAAGAATGATGTAAAAATATATAAAATTAAATTAAAAAATAAAGAAGCAACAAAAAAAAAACCCTCAAGACAATAGAATGTTGGAGGTACTGTTTTTATTCCAATTTTATGGTTGAAGAAAGTAAGGTATGAAGAAAGTAGAGAGGTTAAATAATCTTCCAAGGTCACAAAACTAATAAGTTGAATAGTCTATATCAAACCCTAACAGAGTGGCTTCACAGCCTACGTACTTAACTGTCAAGTTAAAGACATCTTCTAAATGACACTCGATTAAAAAAAATAAAAATTATGCAGATGTACAGGGCTACTTGATCAAGTGAATTTGACTCTGTAACAACATTTGCTGTCAACAAAATCAAAGGAATCTCTGTAAGTTTTTACTCTACCTTATTACTGACATAAGCCAATAATGTGCCTGAGCAGGCCACACTCATGTGTCATGGAGAAATTTCTAATAATTTAGCTAATGGGTTATATCTTATTACATAAAATAAAATATGTGAAAGGAGATTTTCACTATAGTTGGATGATTTTTGATGAAGATTTTTTTCTTCAAAGAAAGAAGAGGGACTGACTCTCTTGGAAGTTTGAATTCCCTAAACATTTCATTTATAGCAAAATCCATATATGATTTCCACATTTTAAATATTTATAGCTACTAAATAACTTCTCTATCAAATATGTTAATAGTTCATTAATATTTACTGAGCATACACACATTGTTTACAAGACTCTTCCCACTATATTCTGGAAAAATGTTAGATAAGGGTTTCATTGTGGCATATTTGTATACTTCATTAATTAATATGCAACTTGCAAAGGACAGTAATATGTATCTAAGCTTTGTGTTCATAATTGGGTTCAGCAGCTGCCTCTGCTTTGATATATACAGATGTGTGAATTAAGGCAGTAGAGGAAAAATGTTAGTCTTAATTATTAGAACAATTTTGCATAATTATTGCTCAGTTGTGCAGTAGGATTATGTAAATGTCATTAAATTTATTGTTAAGGTTTTTGGGGTTTTTTTTTTTTTTTTGTCTTAATAGCTCTTGTTTCCTTCTATTTCCAGACCGGTATATCATAGTTGGCAGCCACCATCACACTGCATACAGCTATAATGGACAAGAATGGGCCAGCAGCACTGCCATAATCACAGCTTTCATCCAGGCTTTAATGTTAAAAGTTAAGAAAGGGTGGAGACCAGACCGCACTATCATTTTCTGTTCCTGGGGAGGAACAACCTATGGCAATATTGGCTCTTATGAATGGGGAGAGGTAAACAGACATTATTCTCTCTCTCTCTGACTGAAGTAGACAAAGTAATATTGTTGAAACCAAGGATAAAAAAAGCATCTCAATCATGGTGTCATATCTGCTATTATGCTGAAATCCCTCATGAGAATGAAGGGGATCTGAGGTAGATCACAATAAATTGTTTAATGTCTACAACTGTTGTATCCTTGTTGCTGCTGCACCTCCGGAATAGCATACCCACAACTACTGTTTTTTCTTTCGAAATGATGGCAAGCAATGGGTAAGAAATATCAGTAGATAGATTTTTTTTTAAACTCCTTAACAGTTGTATAGAATTAGGAAACAATCTCCTGTGGTAAATGTTTATTACCTTAACATTATATCTCAGCTGTACAATATAGAGATTGGACTCAAGATAGCAATATCCTTCCTTCCTTCCTCCCACTCCTACCTTCCTCAAGCCATGTACCATATCTTCTAGCTCCTTATTTCCTACCCACCTACCTACATGCCTACCTACTTTTCCTAGAAAGTTTTTGTCTTGAGATATTGAGGATGCAATATGAAATAGTGTGCAATAGGTTAAAGCACAGCAGAATATTTTAGTTTCAAATGTTTCTGATGTGCTGTATTGTTAAAAACTGTGTGAATTGATAATCAAATTGATCCCTTATTAACAACTTGAAAGCATCATAAAATTCCTAGATATCCTATTTTGAGATTTTTTTTAATTAAAAATTTATTTGAAAACAAGCCCATTACATATTGATTTAAATAACATCTCAAAACAACAAATACATATTTTTTTAAGTTTACTCTTTTTAAAAAATATTTATTTATACAAGAACCGGGATACAGGCCAGATGCGTGGGAGGGTGAGAGGATTCACTAGAGACAGATCGGGGAACAGAACAGGCAGAATGACAAAATACACTACTGAGGGGAGTAGCAGGTGAGCCAAGAGAAGTCTGCCACACCAAGTGGGACACTTGTCAGCTGGCAGGGATCGAACCAGTGCTGCAGAGGTTGCGGACAGCTTCACAGCACGGCGCTCAACCGCCTGCGCCACCAGCGGAGGCCCAAATACATATTTGTAAAAGAGTTATTTATTTATGCATACAAGAACTGGGGTACAGGCCAGCATGTAGGGAGTGAGAGGATTCACCACCGACAGAGTGGGGAACAGAACAAGCAGACTGACTGAAATATACTGCTGAGGGGAGCAGTGGGCAAGACAGGAGAGGTTTGCTGAGCCATGTGGATTGCTCCCTGGCCAGCCCGGGATCCAACTTGTGCTGCAGAAGCTGCGGATAGCTTCACAGTGCTGTGCTTAACCCCTTGCACCACTAGGGAGGACCGAAGGAACTAATATATCTACAAAAAAAAGTTATTATATTTGTTGTAATTGCTTTATTATTTTACTATAATGAAAGTTGGACTTTCATATCTGCTTCAGCATTCAATTTGTTGCAGTCAGTTGTTTTGGTTCAAGTGTATGATGAAAACATGGCCTCTCACAGCTATATAATTGAAAAGGAAAATATTTTAAGGCCTTTTCAAATAATTCTTCCCATTCCTCTTTATAATTTGTAATTCCTCTTACAATACAATACTAAATGTTGCATCTGACATCATGTCAAGTTTTTCATACTGTTCAAATTAATATCCACTTGTCTAATTGCACTTTATATCATTATAATTTTTTAATATATTTTTACAACACTATATGATTGTTTTAAAAAGAGACTCAGTGGAAATAAAATTGGGGGATTAAAACCTGTACAAATTTTGCTAGGAAAGTAAAACCATTTGATAGTCCAGTATATTCACTACTTCAGCTTTGAAGAAAAAAGTTTGATCTCACTAATGAGAATAAGTTTCTGATTCATTTTTTACACACTAACAAAAATACCCATCAACCAAGAAAATATCTAAAAGGTAAATAAAAAAATCTCCACTGTCTTTTTTAATTTGAAGGACAGATATCTTAAAAAATGAAAAAAAAAATTTACACTGTAAAATTTATAGAGATTCACACATTGCAAATTGGAATTCTTTGCAATATGCAAATTAGTGGTGTGAATGTTTGTTCCATATTCAAAAGAACTAATTCAAATGAAGAAACTCATTGCTGAAAAACCTTTTTAAACTGACACATTTTTAGTGAGGTGGAAAATGTACCTATTTCTCAAGCTTTTACTCCAAACTGCTTACTTTTTAAAGATGAAAAACAATTTGGGAATATATTTGTGCTTTGGGTTGAATGTTTGCCATTCAGAATTCTTTTGTCATAGTGAAAAGTTTAATTTTTCTTGTATTAATAGGTACATTTTAAGAAAATGTCTAAAACATTCTTTTTGAATTCCAAAAATGTATTATCAGATAGACTTCTAGATACCTATTTTAGTGATACCTATACCTTCTAGTACCTATTTTCACACTCATGTTAACCCTAAATTAACATGTATTTCTAAGCTATGTTTTCAAAGTGGGCTTACCTAACATCGGTATGTCCTCACTTTAATATCCTGGGAAAGTTTATTGTAATTATTCCTTGAGTTTATTACAGAACTTCCAAGTATCATAACCTACAAGTGGAATCAAATGTGTCTTTGCTTGTATATGAATAATTATATTGAATATTTCCAAATGAAGTAGGTATTTTTTGTGGTTAATAAAATACAAATCCATTTTTAAGTTTTACAGGATCTGTCGCACCTTTTGATAATTTCATGTTTTCTCAATCAACAGATAGTAAATGTACAACTACTATAATGTGGGAGTACCTAGGAAAATATTTTTGTTTGAAAATTCTCTTCTTATTCAAAAAGGTCAGAAACATCAGCCTTAGCATACACACACACACACACACACATTATAGAATACACACACATATACATATATATTTGTATAAGCAAAATATGTCAGAAGGGGAAATAAAAATTAGTTGGTTTCACTTATATGTGGAATATAGAGAATATATATGTATACAGATTTATATATACGTAAGAATACTTGGCATCTAATTATACTTTAACTTTTTGGCTATTTTCATGAGTAGGTGGGCAGAGATATATAAGTAGTGAAAACAATGAATAATACGCAGATTTTATTATTGGCTTATACAAATACAGCCATATATTACTATCTTCAACAGATTATTTCAGTGAAGTTTGTGATGTCAGTAACTGTCTGATTGAGGTGGTATTTGGGAATTCTGTTACTCTTATCACATATATTCTTGAAATGAAACATTTTCCTTTTACCTGAAGCAAATTCATGCTTTAAATTTACTCCTTAGTGAAGATCACTGAGGAGAAAACTTGTTGAAATGTTATAGTGTCCTATTTAATTTTGTTTTCACAAAAAACCCTGATACAATTAGAATTTTAAGTATTCAGTAATACTGGTTAACATACATAAAAATGGAATTTATAGCAAAGTTATTAGAGAATTGACACAATACTGATATTCATCCTTGACAAAAATTATAACATATTGCAAAACAGATTCTTTACAAACATACACTTATTCAATGATGAATCTCTTTCCATAGGCTAGTGTAGAAATAGAGATTTTATAGTCAAAGAAATCTGAGTTCAAATCCTCCATATAATATAACATGGTCTTGGGAAAGACAGATTTTTCTAAGACTTGATTCCACAAATGGTGCAATAATGACTCTATTGTAAGTTTCCGTGAGAATAAATAGACTAACAAAGAGAGTATGAATATGACAGTGTGCAAATAGAAGGTGTTTTTTTCCATATCACTTCTCTAACAATAGACTTTTTAAAAGTATACTAAGTATAAAGCAGAGTACTTAAAGTTCAACATTTCTGATCATTTAAAGATATATTTATTTATGTCTGCAAGAGCTGGGGTGTAGGCCAGTGGTGCAGGAGGGCGAGAGGACTCACCAGAAACAATGGGGAGCAGAACAGGCACGGTGAATGAAATACACTACTGAGGGGAGCAGCAGGCAAGACAGGAGAGGTCTGCTGTGCCATGTGGGTCAGCTCCCTGGCCAGGAACGGGGATCAAATCAGTGCTGCAGTCCTGCAGAAAGCTTCTGCCACCAGGGAGGCCCAAAATACTTATTAATTTTAGTGAATTTTATTTTCATCTCTTTTATAGAGGTATAGCTGAATTTTCAACATAAAATAGAAGTAACATTATAAATTTGCTAGATATATAAGTCCTTGCAATCGTCCATCTGATAGTTCTTGAGAAATGAAGTAATACAATTTTTAGAACATTTCTGTAGAAATGCTAATGAGATAATTACTCATTAAACATTTATGCATGAAAAGAAGGAAAATAACGGAAGGAATTTTTAGTGATACCTTGTGAATAAATATAGTGATCTTCAGTTTGGGGGACATTGGGTTTTGCAAGAAAGTCTAAAGACTATTCTACTGAATCATTATATCCTGCTAATGAGTGTGAAATGCATCAGGTCTTCTTTCAGAGAGTATGTACAGGAATACAACTGTATTATGTCCCATTTTGCTTAAAAAGATATTTCATGAAAAAAGTGCTTCATTGATTCAAAGGAAAGGATTGGTTTTAGTTTACCTATGTCTGTTCTCGAATTCAGTAGCTACAAAATTAAGTGCTGTCATTAAAGCTAATATTCAAATTATATTATTTTGATGTTGAATTCAATATTGTGTTAACCATTTAAGAACATCTCTTAAAATTTTATTTTTTTTTTGTCAAGAACACACCTTAAAATATATCATTGTGTATTATAAGTAACTATTCACCACACTTATTTAAAATCCTTTTATGACTTTTTTTATTCTCTATTTACCAATATGGGATTGCTTTTTGAAAAAGTACTTAAACAATTGTAATGATTTTTACTAGGAATTGGTTATTATTTAACATGTAACTGAACAAGTTGGATCTATTTTTATTTTCACTTAAGACATTTAATTTTTTGTGTTTTAGGATTTCAAGAAAGTTCTGCAGAGAAATGTTGTGGCTTATGTTAGTCTCCATAATCCAATAAGAGGCAACTCAGATCTACATTCTGTAGCTTCACCTTCTCTTCAGCAACTGGTAGCAGAGGTAAGATGAATTATTTTTTATTTTACTGTTTACAAAATGGGTATGCAAAAAATCCCCCCCCGTAGTTTGGCATTTATTAATATTTTCATTTCTTTTTTTTTTGTTTTGTATTAAAAAACATGTAAAATTTTTAGGGAATGATTTATTGGAGATTTTTTGTCAATATCTCTTCAACTAATTCCTTCAATTCTGAAATTTTCACCTGCTACAAGAGTAAGCTTATTTCTTAAAAATTAAATTTAGCTCTCATTTCTAATTCTGAAAATCTTGATTTTGTGGAATATTCAATTTTTTCCCTGCCCTTCATGCTTTGAGTAAGTTTGAAACAAGTGCTTTTTTCAAATACGTTATCAACATCCAAAAGCAAGTTCTGTGTCTAATTCCTACAAAGTCATGATAACTGAAATTAAAATGTTTAGAAAACATTTCTTGAAAAATATTTATGAAAGGAAGCATGTATTTTTCTACAAAGTAACTTGTAAAAAAAATGTAGTTTGTGAAAATGTCACAAGAATCCTGTTTTTAATTCAGCCACTTTTCACCTCTTTCACAGAATTTTGCAGAACATTTTTCCTTTTAATTAGTAGAGTTCACACTTTTATATTTTCCCCTTCATTTAATAACTTTTCTACAGTGAAAAATTATATATGCTATTTCTCAGAATTGAAACAATCATGACACCACTGGGGGTGGTTTCTTCCCAGTTCCGATGGCTATCTGTGTATATACAAATGACCTTTAGATGCCCAGAGAGTTTCCAATAAGTATCACAGAAACTGTGCTAGAAAAAAAGATAATAAAAGTATATTGGGTAATTTGTGATTGAAATGTAATGCAAACTAACATTTTATTACTTTCGTAAAATATTTCCTAGTTTTATAATTTTCATTGACATTTCCATATGTAGTGTCAGAAGACATTATGTAAGATCTGTATATTTAATATCAGTCAAACTCCAGTGTGCATGCTTTAAATTATATTCAGATCCGTAAGTGAATTCCTCCTCTTCTGTTTACTGCTTCAAATTTTCTGCCTTTTACCTGCCTGGAAAAAAGTCAAAAAGGAAAATGAAGGGCATATATCTCCCTTGGGAAGTTATTTCTGAATAGGTGGGTGATAAGGAGAAGAAAGTATGTATTCAAGTACCTGGAAATTGAGTTTTAGTTTAAAAATTATGTCTTTTCCTTCTGTGTTACAGTTTTGCTATTTGGGGAGTCTGAAAATATATTATCATTGAAATAGTTAAATACAAAATGTAAGATATATCAAATCTATAGAAATATCAACTCTTTAGAAATATCAACTCTTTAGAAATGTCTGAGAATTGCACATCTTGTAACATAACTGCAATATATTTTACAATTTAAACCTAATTTTCTGAAAGTATAGCAAAGTTTCCCAATACAGAATAATAATATGGTGGGTATGCCTCTTTATTTTTGGAGAGGAAGCTTTTATTTTTCTATAGTTGAAAATAATTATAAACTAAAAAATGAACTGGAGTCTGTATTGAAAGAAAATATCTTTAAGTTGAGAGTGTGTAGTTTGTTCCATATTCAGTTAAGAACGGTGAACCATCACAGGTTCAAACTAATAATAGTATATACAATTTTTTAAAAATTGGAATTATGTAAGAATTTGATATCATACTTTATTTTTTAAAGATTTATTAATTTATGCATACAAGAACTGGGGTACAGGCCAGAGGTGTGGGGGATGAGAGGATTCATCAGAGACAGAGTGGGGAACAGAACAGGTAGATCCACTGAAATACACTGCTGAGGGGAGCAGCGGGTGAATCAGGAGAGGCCTGCGCGCCATGTGGGATGCTCCCTGGCAGTCCAGGGATCAAGCTCATGCTGCAGTGGCTGCGGATAACTTCATAGGTTGCATCTCAACCTCTTGCACCACCAGGGAGGACCCTGATATCATACTTGATAAGATATATAAAGTCTTAAAAATATAAAAGAAAACTGAATGAAACAAAACCCTACTTATCTATATGATTTAATTGAAATAATTTAATATTTGTGGCATATCAAGGAAAGATTTAAAATGTTTCTTTTTAAAAAATAATTATAATGTCTGGACAATATGTCCAATATGTCACTTTCAATTTAAAGATATTTTAACGGGCTTCAATTTCCTTATATTCATCAGTTTGTTTAGGTTGTAAACAAATCACGTTTCATATAATGCGGAACAAACCAAACCAAAAAAAGATTCAAAATGACTTTTATCCATAGAACAATAACATTTTGTAAAGAAAGCGTACCAACTAAATTGTGAATGGCTAGAGGCTGTATGAAATTACTCTCCCATAATACTATGCATATTCTAATGATCTTGCTAAGTTCATGCAGTGGTTATAAATATATTAATGAATAATTAAAGAATTAAAAACTGGGCATATATAGGATACATATATAAGATCTTGCAGTGTATTATAAGCTTGACAAAAAATAAAAATATAAAATGTTTGCACTAAATCAAATATCTGTTCTATTCCATGAATAATGTAGCACCCCAGTGAAGGAAAATCAATGTCCCAGTGTACTGGGTTTATCGGTGTTTGGTATAGATATTCTTTTTAGTTAAATTTGACTTATAGGATGAATGGAGATATTAATTACATAAAGAAAATTCTCCCTTCTTCTACAGCTTGATGAAATTTTACAAATTTATGTAATCATGTAGATAACACCACAATAATGATATACACCCCAAATTGGGCCATTATATTAACTTGCATTAAATTTATTTTGGTTCCTGGCTATCATTGATATGATTTTGTCCTTATAGTTTTGTCACTCAGAATTCCATAAGAAAAAAAACAAAGAGAGTGAAATTGTATCCCACAATATGTAGGCCTTTGTGTATGGCTTCCTCTACTTAGCATAATGATCATTATGACTTACCCATGCTGTTACATGTGTCAGTCATTCTGCAACAGCTTCTAGACCACCAAGTAGTGTCAATTACCCAGTTGCACTGGAAAAAATGAATGCCTTTGGAGCCTTCCCTCCAGTTTGATATTCTGTCTTTGATTTTGAAATGAAGACAGTTAAACCCTTGCCATTAAGAAGCCATTATCCTGAGGTTAGTATACCAAATTTGAATATACTGTCCTGAGTGAAAGAATGAATCTCTTAAAGAGTCAGAAATGTCTAATGAATTTAAATCCATGACTAGTGATAATAGGTTTTACTTTGGATTCATGAAATGACTTTAAATTGTTTAAAGAATAAGAAAAAGAGGGTGACTATGTGTTCATTGTACTGCTCCCCTTTCTTTTGTGATTATTGGGAAATTTTCATAATAGTTTTTTAAAAAATCTCAAAACATGCTTTGTTTTTTTCTAAGTTATAACACATAACAAAAAATCAATTTTTCTGTATGTAGCAATAATCTAGCAATTTTTTGCCCACTGAATTGTAAACAGGGGGTAAGAACCAAGCCTCTTACAAATGTTGATTCTGTCTGGTAATTTTAATACTATTTTGATATGTTTTTCTGTTCCTTTTGTGCTACCATTACTTTTACAAAGACAAAAATGGTAGTTCATTTAAAACTAGCTTTTGTTTTAGTATTAAAAATTAATTTCAAACACTATAAAATAAACATTAACATTTGTATAAATAGGCCTACACATTTTGAATATAAATATATATTTTCAAATTACAAATGACCTCTTTTCTTTGTGAAAACACCAACCTCCTAATTAATATAATTATTTTCTCTGAAGCTTCATGTACTTCTTGTACTATATACTTCATATGTAAAATTTATAGTGAAATAATTTAAAATTCTTAAAAATTATTTTTAATTAAAAAATATCATCCACATAGTGCCAAAGAAATTCAGTTATTAATAATTCAGTTATTAATTTCCTAATTTTCCTTTTATAGTGGGTGGATGATTTGATTTGCATGATTATTTCTAGTTTTTAGCCATAATAATTATAGTTGCTCTGATTATGCTCTTGTCTTCGTATAATGGTGCTTTCATTTCTTGGGTATTTATCTAGGAGCAGAATTGCTAAGTTACACATTAGTCAAAGTAGATATTGCCAAAGACTTATTCAAAGTACATGTAAAAGTTATCACCAGTGATGTATGATTGTCCCAGTTATTCCATGATATCACCAATATTAGGAATTATTCTCATGGGTGCTGGTGGTATCTTTTGGAGTTTAATGTCTCTGATCGTTAATAATGTCGAACCTTCTCAAATACTCATTCTTATTGTGCATCCAGATATCTACCTGCAAAGGCTTATTTAAACACTTTGCCTAGTTGAAAAAAGAACATATGTTGGGCCTCTCCTGATGGTGCAGGTGGTTGAGCGCAGTGCTGTGAAACTGTCCATAGCCTCAGCAGCACTGGTACGATCCCGGCTGGCAGGCCAGCTGGCAAGGGTCCCACATGGCATAGCAGACCTCTCCTGTCATGCCCACTGCTCCCCTCAGCAGTGTATTTCATTAGTCTGCCTGTTCTGTTCCCCACTCTTGTCTCTGGTGAATACTTACCCTCCCGCACCTCTGGCCTATACCCCTGTTCATGTATAGATAAATAAATAAATCTTTAAAAAAAAGTGACATCAAAAAATTATCTTAAAAAAAAAAACATATGTAAGGAACATTTATCAATTTGTAAATGTTCTTTACCTATTCTGGATAAAAATCTTTGCTATTTATTGGTCATTTTTCTCCAAGTCTGTGATTTGACTTTTCTCTTTCTTACTGTTACTTTTCACTCTATTTGTTGCTCCAGGATTTTATTTTTTTTTAAAATGGTGAATTTAATTTAATCTAGTATTGATGGTTAAGGAGCATCATAGATTTGCACTATCCATGCTCTCATTTGCAAGCACTTGAGTGTTATCATTTATTTGCTTTTCACTCTACTGAGGATTATAGAATGTTGTATAAGATAAATGGAATGCCTAGGTTTCCTAAAAGAATAAGGAATATGAGTTCTTTCATAAGACACTTTTTTCCAAAGTAACCTTTCTCAAAAACAATCACCACTGACTATTAAATGCACACACAAAAAAAGACTGTGCAGGTTAGTAGTATCAGTTGATAAAATACAAGCTTGCATGCAAAATAAGCTATGAAATTAAAATTAAGATTTCTCTCCTCAAATATTTGTTCTGAACATTAGGATATGGCACAAATCTCTCGCCCTCCCTCTCCCCTCTCCCCTTCCACTCTTCTCCCCCACTTTTCTTTGTGTGTGTTTGTATTTGTTTCATCCTTATTTTTTTTAAATTATCTTGCATAGAAAGTATTGATTCAGCCTTTCGAAAAACAGGATTTGATCCTTTGTGTATTATTCAGTGCCTATAAGTCTCAAGTAAATAGTGATGAAATTTCTAAGAAGTTATTTTTTTGAAGCCTGAAGCATTTATACATATGAAACTATTCAATCTAACTATATTCGGCTTAACTGGTACTTTTGAAGCACCTGCCAGAAGCTGGCAAGCCTCATCAAAACCAGATAATTATATTGATATTGTAAAATTGTCAACAGGATTGACAGTTTTATTTTTTAAGTCTGAGAAAACAGCACGTATATTTGCTTTAGAGGTGTTATTTTGAATTATGTTTTAATTTTTATACAGTACCAGAACTGTACATCAGAAAATTAAAACTATACATCTTAATTCAACTGTATTCTTTTTTTAAAGATTTATTTATTTATACATACAAGAGCAGGGGTGCAGGCCAGAGATGTGGGGGTGAGAGGATTCACCAGAGACAGTGGGGAACAGAACAGGCAGATTGACCAAAGTACACTGCTGAGGGGAGCAGCTGGTGAGTCAGGAAAGGTCTGCTGCACCATGTGGGTTGCTCCCTGGCTGGTGGGGGATCAGAGGGATCTAACTCATGCTGCAGAGGCTGCAGATTGCTTCACAGTGTGGTGCTTAACTCCTTGGGCCACCAGGGAGGCCCACAATTCAACTATATTCATTAGAACATTGAGCCTAGAAACAGATTGCAGTTTGACTTCATAGTGAAAACCTCTAGTCTGCGGCAGAGCTCTATTACATGATAAATGTTTATGGAAAGCCCAACTTTGCATGACATCGATTTAGGTGTTGTAGAGCACACAATAAGTGGATGAAATGCCCCTGTTTCCCAGGATCTAATGATTTTACCATGAACCTGAGATATACAATAATAACTAAAATATATGTTTGAGTGGAATACATGGTATACTGGCATTCACAGGAAAGAAACAATGCCATCGGTTTAATTTAGAAGCATGTATTGTAAAAAGGTGCCCAAAAGTTTTAATGTACTCAGAATCCTCATGGAACTTAACCATCTGTCTTTTCAAAGTTCAAGACTTAGATCATATGAACAGACTCCTCTGTGACTTAAGTACCAATGCTTCTTTTCAAATCATACACACTGATGTCCATGTCCATTTCTTTGCTCAAATCAAGTGCAATTTTGTAATACTTCTGCTCCTTCCCTCTGCATGGAAGTATACTGACTATGATAGCTACAGCAGCCATCATATTGTGCAATTGTTACTGTGACAAAGTGCTAGTTTTCTTTTGTTTTCCAAAGATTTATTTATGCATACAAGAACTGGGGTATAGGCCAGTGGTGCGGGGAGGTGAAAGGATTCACCAGAGACAAAGTGGGGAACAAAACAGGCAGATCCACTGAAACACACTGCTGAGGGGAGCAGCAGGCAAGGCAGGAGAGGTCTGATGTATCATGTGGGCAGCTCCCTGGTTGGGAAGGAACTCGTGCTGCAGGGGCTGCAGATAGTTGCATAGATGGCATCTTAACCCCTTGCGCCACCAGGGAGGCCTCCCACAATGCTAGTTTTCATTCTGCCTGACAATGTCTTAACTCTTCAATGATAAAAACAAAACATATGATGTGTTTTAGACCCCCAGAAATAATTGAATAAAATGCTTGTGTTACAAGAGATCTGAATTTCAAACAGCAGAGATGTTAATACTTTTTTCTTTTGATTTATATATAAATACCATGAAATTAATAACTATGTTGATGATGATATAATATTTTTTTTCTTTTGTCTATTTAGCCAACTACTCAGTCTGTTACTTTGTTATGGCATCTTAGCAGACTAGGGTTAGTTTTTATTATTTATTAAAGGCCCACCCTCCAGATACAGACACATCAAAGTATAGATTTTAAGCTAGGAATTTTGGGATAATTCAATTAATCTATAATATTAACAAAAATGATAAGTGGTAGAGCATGTTGGAATGGTGCTAGAATTAAAATAGCTGTTGGTTCTTTTTCTCTCTTTGTTGTTGAAAAATTTAATGTAGAATAGTTAAAGAAGCTGCTTTCTGCTTGCTGTAAAATAAAAAAGTAACACTAGCTTTAAAATATTCTACTTACTTGTCTTTCATGATACAGGAAATAGTTTTTGTTTTCTTGCTTTTATCTTTAGTTCTTTAGGGGGAGACATCCTCCACATGTTCTTGTTCACTATGAATTCTAACTCTTTTCAGTATATTCTACTTAATTTATCTTCTTTTCTGCTCCTTCTGCTACTAGAAGTTAACTGAAGTGACCATAAAGACTAATAAACTAATTTAAAACCTTATCTTACACTAATTTACCACTTCAATAAAGTCTTGTGTTTAAAATTGTGATTCTGTTGGCAGGTTTATCTATGTCCTAGGTTTACAAGTCTTTGCTTTGTGTTAAAACTAAGCAATCTCTCCTGTTTATTACTGTTTTACAAGGTTTTCTATTCAGTATCACTGAATATTTGTAAATTCCTTTTTATTTAAGTCTAGATATCAAGGGAAATCTTAGTGAGATTCTGGTTAAAACCTGAATTTCAGAATGCAGATGGATTTAAATATTTGAACTAAATAGCCAAGGAACAGTGTAAACACTTTGAGATATTAGCAAAGTTATCTTGAATTTATTCACACCGTCATAATTAATGTCACATTCTTTTTTTAATATTTATTTATGTATTCAAGAGGTAGGGTGTAGGCCAGAGGTGCAGGGACTGATGAGAGGATTCACCAGAGATAGAGTGGGGAGCAGAATAGGCAGATTAAATGAAATACACTGCTTAGGGGAGAAGCAGGCAAGACAGCAGAGAACTGCTGTGCCATGTGGGTTAGCTCCCCTGTGGAGGATCAAATGTTGCTGTGGTGGCTGCCTACAGCTTCATAGTACTGAGACTTAACCCCTTGCCTCCAATAGGGAGGCCCTAATGTCACATTCTTAAAATAATTTTAACTGAGTTAATTTTTGTCTATGACTTTGTGATTAGTATATTGGATACCAGACCTATATAGTCCTCAAAAGAATGATCATTATTCTAAAAAACTATTAGTGAGTCATTAGTCTTAGAAGGTTAGGTAAAATTTCATTTACACAGCCTCACTGATATAGTACAATATACCATCCATTAAAAACAAAAAAGAAACTTACTCTAATGAAGTAATTGTTATTTTTTTTTTCCTGTCTGATCTTTCATGTGTTTGCTTAAAAGCCATCACAATGTCATCAGTTAACAATCTATAATCTACAAAGCAACTTCAGTAATAATTTTACCCTACACGAAATGGATTTTATGTAGAATTTTCTTATGAACAATGAAATTAATCCAAACAGGCAAATTTTATGGATTAAAGAAAAAGGAATCCATCTTTTTTAATATAAGTACTGTGATAACTTTAATATCTATTGGCATGTTTATCTTTGATAAATTATATAAATAATCCTTTTGTTTTCTTTGTTTCTCTTTATAAGTGATAACCTAAGGAATTTTGTATGTGTGTTGATAGGTTTTATTTGAATGGTTTGCTTTGTTCTTTAATAAAATACTCATTTTTATAATGACAAATTATCTGAAAGAGAATGAAAAATAAATAACATTTACAGTTGCATTAAAATAGCAAAATGCATGTGAGAAAACTCATATACTGTAAACTATACTGTAAACTCATATACTGTAAACTAGCAATAACAAATGTTGGCGAGGTTGTGGAGAAAAAGGAACTCTGCTGCACTGCTGGTGGGAGTGCAAACTGGTCCAATCACTATGGAAAGCTGTGTGAAGATTCCCCAACCTACTAAAGATAGAGCTTCCATATGATCCAGCAATTCCACTCCTAGGTATTTACACAAAGGACACAGAAACATTAATTCCAAAGAGCACCTGCTCCCGTATGTTTATAGCAGCACTATTTACAATAGCTAAGCTTTGGAAACAACCCAAATGCCCAAAAATAAATGACTGGATCAAGAAGATGTGGTACATATACCCAATGGAATATTACTCAGCAATCAAAAAAGATAAACCCATGCAATTTGCAGCAACATGGATGGAGCTGGAAGGGATCATGCTCAGCAAAATAAGCCAGAAAGAAAAAGATAAATACTGGATGGTCTCACTCATAGCAGGTATATAGAAAACCTAAATAAGGGACCAGGAAAAAGAATAACTATAAGAAAGAAAAAATCAAAATCAACAAACTACTATGAACCAGAGACACACTATGGGGGGGGTTGCTGGGGAAAGGAGTGATTGGGGTCAAAATAAGGGGGCTGCAATTGTATGGGGAATATAAAAATAAAATGAGAGAAAGAAAGAACTCATGCAACTCAATAATAAAAAGATAAATTGCCTAATTAAAAAAAAACTTTCAATATCACATTTTAACAGTTTTTTATGCAAATGATATTCTCATAGTTTACTGGTGATGGTGTAATACAGCAGTACCACTTGGAAAAATGCTTGGCAATTTCTTACAGAAATAGATATATATCAACCATACTAACCAGAAATCCCAAGTGTAGATATTTTTTCAAGAGTTATACAAGACATGAATAAACATGTTCATGATCATTTTATTCATAATGGCTCAAACTAGAAGGGACCTTAATTTCTAACAGAAATTTAAATTTAATTTAAATTTAAATTTCTTTAAAAGAAATTTAAAGAAAATTGTGGGTTACTCAGATACCTAGCAATAAAAAAAATAGTACTCTGTTGAAACAATACAACATAATGAATGAATCTGAAAATCCTATCATTTTCAAAAGAATCAGACACAAGACTACATATTGTATGACTCCATTTATGAAGACTTCAAGAACCAATATATTATGAAAGAAATCATAACAGTATTTAAATCTGGAGTTAAATATCTATGAGACATGAACTTGCCATGTGTACATACTCAGTGTAAATCCTTCAAAGAGAATCTTCAAAGGTTTCCATCTCATGCTTACAGATGCAAAGTTTCTGATATAATAGTCTTGAGGCTGTGCATGAAATATTGTTAAAAAAAAGTAAGAATGAGAAAGATTTAGAAAAGCTAAAATATACATATCTAACGGACACATATTAGTCAAGATTAGTCAACATCAAGAAATTCTCAGCATGAATGTTAATCATTAGATTCTAAGTATGCTAAAATTACAATAATTTTATATTCCATGAAATCTTCAGTTTGCACAGGAGGCTCCTTAAATCTGAAGTTTTGAAGAGGCTGCTGTTCAGTATTACATTTGCAATTACCAAATGGATCTCAAAAGATAAAATCATAAAAATTGTTAGCTTCAAATATGTAACCATAGACTACAGACATAGAGTATATTTAGCCAAAAGCTTTTAAAGTAATTCAAGAAATCTGTGCAGTTGGCAAAGAAGGCCATGGTCTATGGTATGATCCTATAATACATCACTGTCTTAAAGAGCATTTATTATAACTATACAACTTTATCCTCACTTTGAAGAAATCATTCAGAGTACTGTCTAAGTTGTCATGTTATTTGTTCACAAATTTCTCAAAAGATCGTTTCATCATGATTTAAAAATACAGTTGTTCTTATAGACTCATTGCTTTATTAACTTATTTGTTCATGTCCATATATTCACTGGCCTGTTAGCTTTATTTGAAATTTACTAATTCTTATTAATATAAAAAATAAGCAGTAAATATGGATCAGAATTGTAGTTTATCTGGATGAGATTTTGATTTTAATCTTAGAGTCTTTTATGAGGAAAACAGAGATAAAACATCCATATTAGACTGACACTTGATACTTTTATTTATTTTCTGGACTATTTTTAATTTCCTTAAACTTTTTGCTAGATGGATTTTATTTGTAAACTTACATCTGTGCATTCCAATAAACCCTTTGTATGGAGACACAAAAGTTGACTGAGTCCTTTTTATTTTGGTATTGTCCCTTAAAATAAATATATCTAAACAAATGCAATTTTACATATATACAAAATAATTACCTGCCAAAAAACCTTCCAAGAAATGGTACTCGTTGAGCAAAATATTTATAGATCAAGTTTCTGTGCTATAATAATACATATTCTTTATCACACTTTCCCAATAGTCATACCATATTCTATTAAAGATACATAGAGATAATTTCTAAATTGTTTCAGAAAAACTGAAATAATATAGTCAGTCATTCTCCAGAGGGAATTTATATAGTAATCTATGTAACAGGCATAAAAATAACGTATTCAGAGGTGTCATCCCCTTTTTTCTCAGGTCTCTCTTAAATTCTTCTAGTCCCTTTGAACCTCTTCTTTTTAGATTGTTTTCATCCATCCTCTTTTCTCATTTTTCTGCCTTGCAGTCAATTTAACAAGCAAGGGCCTGTACCTAATATGTCTACAATCTATCATTTTAAAATGTCCCCCAGTTGTTATAACTTATTTTATAAATGCATTTGACTTCAACTCAGTCATCCTAATGGTTAGCACTTCAGTACTACTTTTTCAAATCATCGCAAAAGGATGCACTCAGGGCCTCCCCGGTCGCGCAGTGGTTGAGCGCTGGGTTGCGAAGCTGCCCGCAGCCTCTGCAGTGCCGGTTCGATCCCCGGCTGCTCCCCGGCCACCAGAGGAGGGTCCCACATGGCACGCAGACCTCTCCTGCCGCCCGCTACTCCCCTCAGCAGTGTACTTCGGTCCTTCTGCCTGTTCTTCTCCCCGCTCTGGCTTTGGTGAATTCTCTCGCCCTCCTGCGCTTCTGACTGTACCCAGTGCTTATATAAATAAATAAATAAAACTTAAAAAAAAAAAAAAGGATGCACTCAGTTTTTCAAGTTTAGGTTGCTCATGATCATTAATTCAAACCCAGAAGTCCTATCTTGAGAACATGGACTATTGGTCTTGGGA
Source organism: Talpa occidentalis (assembly GCF_014898055.3). Taxonomy (NCBI): domain Eukaryota; kingdom Metazoa; phylum Chordata; class Mammalia; order Eulipotyphla; family Talpidae; genus Talpa; species Talpa occidentalis. Next base: position 23,741,474 of record NW_023604295.1, read on the forward strand.
AGATATGATAGAATGTGTGCTTAGGTGATTGAAAGTGTTAGCATTGAGTATTAAAATTAGTGTAGACTGGGCCTCCCCGGTGGCGCAGTGGTTGAGCGCTGGGTTGCGAAGCTGCCCACAGCCTCTGCGGCGCCGGTTCGATCCCCAGCTGCTCCCCGGCCACCGGAGGAGGGTCCCACATGGCGCGCAGACCTCTCCTGCCACCCGCTACTCCCCTCAGCAGTGTACTTCGTCAGTCTGCCTGCTCTGCTCCCCGCTCTGGCTTTGGTGAATTCTCTCACCCTCCCGCGCTTCTGACTGTACCCAGTGCTTGTATAAATGATAAATAAATAAATAAATCTTTAAAAAAAAATCAGTGTAGACTTCCTTTTCTGAAAAGAATAGAAAGGAAAATAAGTATTTATTGTACCTGTATGTTCTAATTCTTATAATAAGATGTGCTTAAATATTATTTAATTGTCTCCTCTAAATAAATGCACAAGCTTGGAATTGCAGGCACAGGAAATATTCTTGTTTGGTGTCAAAGGGTTGCTGGTAATGAGATTAGATGGCAGACACATAAATTATAATGAGGTTACTTAACACTTTAAGAGCAGCTAGTCTTGGAAGCTGAGTAAAACTATAGTCAACTAGTTCTCTTAGTCAGACAGATGTATTGAAGAGCAAAATAGTTCTGCAGAAAGGTCCCTTGCCAGTATATGCTTTATTTAAGCAAGTAAAAAAAAAAAAAAAGGGAAAATATAATGCAAATAAATATCTTTAACTATTATTAGTGTATTCAAGTGAACAGAGAGTAAAATGCTTCCTTACTTTAGGAGTTTGTCAGGAAACCCAGTTAGAAAAAGTTATTAAATTCATAAAACATTATATGTATAACATGTATATTATAATTCAGCCAATAAAAGCAAATATATGTGTATATATATTTATTTATGAAAACAGTTCACAGTTTATTTGAGTAACATTATAGTAGCCAATACATTCAAATTATAAAGTGCTTTTTAAAAGACATAATTATTTGCAAATACTACATAAGTAACATAAATCATGTTTATTTTTTATAAAGATTTATTTATGCATACAAGCACTGGGGTACAGGCTGGAGGCACAGGAAGGTGAGAGAATCCACCAGAGACAGAGACAGAGTGGGGAGCAGAATAGGCAGAAGGACCGAAATACACTGCTGAGGGGAGCAGTGGGCGAGACAGAAGTCTGCTGCACCATGTGGGAATCTCCCTGGCCAGGAATCGAACAGGCACCACGAAGGCTATGGGCAGCTTCACAGTACTGCGGTAAAACAGCTGTGCCACAGCAGAGGTCCCATAAATCATGTTTATAAGATATATTTTAATCATGTTATAAAAACACTGTCAATACAGTCAAAATGCCACTGTATTGATATTGTATGCTCCAAATTAAGAAACCTATGCACTCAATTACTGTTGCTATTTATTCTGAGTAAGAAAATAAATCAACTTATTTTCTTTAGTAAAGAAAATAATGTTTTGATAATGTCAAAATCATTCTTAAACTGCTGTATTACTGATGTATATTATAATTCAGCCAATACTAGCAAAATATAAAATTATCTAGGTTATTTTCATAAACATTGTGTGGGCATTGAATTGGTGATGATTAAAAGCTAATGAAGGCAAGAAATAATAAGAGCTTAGTTAACAACTATATTATGAAAAGCAAATCACATTGTTTCAATCGCCAGTCTTAACCAGCTGCAATTTTAATTTTTTTCTTGCTTTTCATCATCTGGAGAGAAGAGCTTGACTATGTGGTGCTCTGTTAAGAATAGCAAAATTGATAATTACTTTTCATTTTAATGCCTTTATAGACTAACTCTACATTGATACACAGCTACCAGTTACCTAATTCTTCCTGGCTTTTCCAACTGTATTAGTTAAGAATGGAAAACAATAGCAATGTAGGATAGTAAGGCTAATGTCTTATATCTAGACAGAATGACACCTGCTTGACAGTTTATTGTTCTTGTGATATTTGGTCAACTACTTCTTTATGTCTCCATTATGTTTATTTATTTTGTCTATAAAACAGAGACAATAATCCTGTTTTATCTACTTCAAAAAGTTATTGTGGCATCAAAGGCAATTATGTCTAACAGATGATAAACTATGGCATATTAAGATGTTTAATAGTCTATTTGAGCAAAAATGAATTCAAACCAGGAAATTCCAAACTAGCGATAGTTAGCACCACTCCACTGGTAGAAGTTAGGGGAAAGGCTTATAGAGCAGAGGTAGAAGCAAAGCAAGAAAATTATCTGATTGACTATAGCTTAGACCTTTGTATTCTTTGGGAAAGACTAGTGGACTGTTTGTGATTGGTTGTCCTTCATGTTGATTTCTTAACCTTTGAGGCATTATTGGCTAAGGTTGATTTACTTACATAGGACACTAAAACATAAAAGCCACTTCAGTCTAATTGTCTCTTTATGTTAACATGTCAAAATCTACTCTAAAAATCGCAAAGCATTTATTTTTATTTATTTTTTTTAAAGAGGAATCCCTTCCTTTTTTTTTTTTAAAGATTTATTTATTTAGTTATTTTTCATTTATTTATTTGTTTGTTTATTTATTTATTTATTTATTTAGACAAGCACTGGGTACAGTCAGAAGTGTGGGAGGGTGAGAGAATTCAACAGAGCCAGAGCGGGGAGCAGAGCAGGCAGAAGGACCGAAGTACACTACTAAGGGGAGCAGCGGGCGGCAGGAGAGGTCTGCGCACCATGTGGGACCCTCCTCCGGGGGCCGGGGAGCAGCCGGGAATCGAACCGGCGCAGCAGAGGCTGTGGGCAGCTTCTCAACCCAACGCTCAACCGCTGCGCCACCAGGGAGGCCCTAAAAATTGGAAAACATTTAAGCCTATTTTCCTATAATAAGGCCAGACCACATTAGATTATATATAATCAAAAGGTAATAGTATATTAGCTTTTATCCTGCTTACCATTGTATGGTATTAGAATCTTAATCTTCCCAAGTCTCCTTCTTGGAGGGCATAGAGCTTAAGGTGAAAATTCTTCAAAGTTCATGGAGCCTACATCTCCACCATGCCACCTCCTTCCACTCTTCTTCACTCAGGCTTACCTGCTAGTGACTTCTGCTGCCCACATGACATCTCTCCTTATTCCTTTATCTTTATTGGCTTCCAGATCAATCAAGTTGATGTGGTTTCCAAAGTCCACATTTATCCTTCTGTTTTCTGTCTTCAGCAGTCTTCAGGTTGCACATGGAGTTGTATTCCCAATCTCTGGGATTATAATGCTACTAAAAAAGTCTCTCAAGGGGGAGAACTCACCCTATGATTTCATAGACTAAAAGTATTAAATGTAGCAATAGTTCTCTTCAGTGATGGCTTTGAAATAATGTTATAACAGGGGTCACTATATCAATATATTTTCACATATTACATAAAAATATACCTTTTGTATGATAACAAGCACTTTAATTCTTACTCAGTTTTTTAGGATGAAAATGGTGGAGACATTCTTTGCCCCTCTCTTTTTTCATATACTGCCAGTACATTCCATTTGGAAATACCGTTGGCTTTACCATCAACATATATTAGAGTCCAACAATGTTCACACATTTTTCTGTCTCCAGTCTGTCCCATCCAAAATGCTTTCAGCAGCACTCTAATTGCACACTCGTACTTTTATCTTCACCCCTGACCCAAGTCTATTCTCAGAATATAAATCACAGTTATCCTTTAAAACCTAAGGCATATCATGGTGCAGTTGGCTTCTCATTTCACTTTGGATAAAAGCCAGTGTCTTGGGGCCTCCCTGGTGCTATCAAGCTGTTGCCAGCCACTACAGTACAAGTTCACTCCCTGGTCAAGGAGCTAACCCACATGGTGCAGCAGACCTCTCCTGTCTCACCACAGCTCCCCTCAGCAGTATATTTCATTTGATCCACCTTTTCTGTTCCCTCTCTGTCTCTGGTGAATCCTCTCACCACCCAGCACCTCTGGCCTACACCCCAGTTATTATATGCATAAATAAATAAAAATAAATCTTTAAAAAAGACAATGTCCTTAAATGTAGGACCTAAAAGGTCCTACAAAATCTAGCATCATTCTCCTATCTAGAATATAAAACAAATGAGGACATGAGATCATTGTCCATTTTATTCATTACTATTTTCCTGGGACCTAAATCAATGTTCAGTACATAATAGGCACTCAAATAGTTGAATGGAGTTTAATATTTTTGCCCTTGAAGGGTGTTACCTAGAGAATTAAGGGCAGATTCTTTACTTCCTTCTCCAAGAATCTGTCATTTTAGGTTTGATGATTAGTACTTACTATAACTACCAAGTCCTTTATGTCAAGAAAATTCTTGGCAGCTGCCTTCATTAAACCCATCACTATAAACAATAAGACCATAAAGCTTAAAGCATATCTTATTAATAATTTTCAAAGTTTGCCACACATTTTATTCCTAATTTTAAAATATGTAAACAACCTAATTTAAAGATGATTATATATAGAAAACTTGGGAGTGTGTGTGTTGTAACAGATTTTGGTCTAATACAGACACAGTAAATATAGTTTCTTGACAAAGTATAGAATGACTGGAATTTCTAGGATTATTAAAAATAGATGTCTTTAAATTTTTCCTTTACCATTCATTAAGGTGCTCTACCAAATACCTCTGTAGTCTGGAAAAGGTTGGCAACAATTTAAATAAAAATGTTAATAGACCAAACCAAAGCAAACACTTCTGAAATGGAAATGCCAAGAGGAAAAGTGACATGATATAAGTGACGTTCTTGAAATGGAAAATGGTGTCCTGTTTAATAGCATTAATAACTGAAATATTTGCTTGTCAGAGAAAACATTGCTCTTCAATGAAATACTACAACTTTTGTTTAATTTTCCATCAAAGATGTTTCTTTGAGCATTTGACATAATTAGCAATTTCCTTTGTTACTCTTGAATGAAATTGAACAAAGATTGCAGACAGGCATAATAGGAATTAGAGAACAAATGTGAATTAGTTTGAAGTCCAAAACCTTTCTTAACATTATTGTTGAATTGTGCTATGATCTAGAATATGTAGGCAATATGAAATCAAACTGCCATTATTTGACCAATGTTGGTGGAATATGCTAAATGTTGTTTAGAAATAATTCCCATGTAACACAGAACTGACTGTTGAACTAATATATATGCAAGTATCTACATGTGCACACATAAACATATGTTCATTTATATGTACATAGAAAAATTATTTTCTTTGAGCTTGAATGTAAAATGTCTCTCACAAAGTCAGCAAGTCCATGAGTAATGAAGTTGTTTTTTTTTTTTTTTTTTTTTTTTTCTCTCAGATCTTCTAATTTTGCTTTCAAACAGATTTAGGTCTGAAAAACTGGATCCTTGTAAAAATAAATATTGCATTTGAGATTGTGTCCAAGTGCACCATTTCCATATCTCTTCCACAAGAGTATATCTTTCTACTGATACAATGTTGAGTAGGGGTACAATAAAAACATATGTTTTATAACAACTGTTTTGAACTTAGAGCAATCTGCCTGCCAACATGTCTTTTGCTTGAATGGAATGAACTTGAGAATTTAGGCACATAGAATAATACTGCAGCTCTCTACAGACAAAATATACAATAAAGGACCCATCTAAATTTCTGATGGCAGTGGCTCCTGGTATGGAAATAAATGACCAAGGGAATGTAGGTGTGGATTTCCCAAGACTAGAGTAAATAAGGACTACATATCAGAGGCAAAACAACAACTCATGTTATCATTGAGGAACATTTGTAAATTATATTTATTAAATTTGTATCTTAACTCCAAAAATTCTAGGGGTAGCCTAAACATATTATACAAGTATTTTCAATAAAACATTAAGGGGATAACTTGACAAGTTAATTAAATAATGCTATATTACAAATATAATTTTCCTTCTCTTATCTCAAGGAAAAATAAGGTGCAGTTAGAGCAGAATAATGGAAATCAAGCCACATATTTTGCTTGCTCTAAATAAAAATAGTTAAATTGGCATATATATTAGTCACAGGCATATATAGATATGGAGCTTGTTTTTATAAATATTCTAGAAGAGTAGGGAAAAAAATCGAGGAGCAATAAGGTATACAGAAGTTACTTGAAGCATTCTAATTTAAAAAAGAAATCTCTAAATTAGTTGTTGGCATATGAAATTTAAAAGGCTGGACAATACTGCAGAGAACTTTCCATTTCTGGATCACTGATCTGAATCCGGTGGATATCATGTCATCAGAGAACAAAAGTCATTATCATAGTGTCTTATGTGAAATAATGTAATTCTCACAGTTCTTTTCCAAGAGCAGAAGTGACTATGTACACAATGAATTATTAGAAATAAGCTAGGTATGGAAATTTGTCAGGGCAAAATAATGAAGCTACATAGAATAATCCAGTCTCTTTTTCTTACATAAAATCAAATATAACTTTCATTTTAAAAATGGAGCATCATTCTTTATACTACTGTAAGAACATTTTTGCTTTTCATCCACCCTTCTATTTTAGAGAAATAGCAGACAGATTTTGCTGGGGCTGACATTCTCCAATCCCTGCCAGATGGTGAGAGTGAACTTGTCCTCACTCTCACTTCTGGAAGTGATCCCTGCTTGACTTAACCCTGTCATTGCTTCCCATCTCTATGACAACAGTGGTCAGTTCATGGAGGGGCACACTATACAAAAAGATCAAAGAGGCATTGAAGAATGGACTTGTCTTTGAGGAAATAGGAGCTTTATTTCTTCCCTTTGGAAGGGTTTGTGATTCAACTATCACTATCATTTTATTACTACATATGGTAGCCAGGAATTGTTAGGCAATAACAATGTAGAAACTAAGGGTAAAGACTGAGCAGGAAAGAGAAATGAGGGGACAGAGGGAATTCAGATCCTTAGTGATAATCTTTCAACTTCTAGATCAATTCATTTTTAAATGGTATTTTTCCATTGTGTTAATGTCATTTTACAACACCATATATGATTGGTTCTGTACATACAGATTCACACCTCTTCAGACGCATGTTACCACACTACACCCACTATCAAATCACCCATAATCTTACACCACAGTACATTAGCACCCCTCCACCACCCTTGGATTACCACTCCCCCCAACCTGTAGTTGTCTCAATTCTAAAGTCAAAGTTAAATCATCAGGTATTTGTATTTTTCCTTCTTACTTATTTCATTCAGTATAATTCCCACTAGTTCTATCCCATGTTCTCACAGATGGCAACTATTGCCTACTTTAAACTACCTGTTAAGAAAGTGATAAGTTCCCTTTATTTTTTCATTTGGACCTTTTGTTCATTTAAAATATAAATATTTAATGATTTTTATTAAAGTAATATTTTGTTATAACATTATATAAGCATCAGGTGTGCATAATTATAAATCAGCACCTGTATTACATATTATATTAAATTCTCCCCTGATTGTCCAATTCCATCCTTCAGCATGTATGTTTCTTATATTGAAAAGCAAAATGATAACAATAATAATTGACCTTAAATGTGGCAGTGGATGAACTGAAAATGTGTGATAGATGACAATAAAGACCCCTCTTTTCCTACCAAACAAATAGGTGAACTTCTTTATTACAGCATAGCTGAATAGCTGGATGAACTATCATTTTGTAATTAGAGATTCAAACTAAGTCTGCACAGTTAAGGTATTTGGTAGAAACTATTTTCAAAATGCTAGTATACAACGGCTTTACCTCGTAGACCATACTTTATGTGATGTTAATTTACTTTGAAAGTATACATTAGCACAAAATTGAACAAAAATATTTTTAACCCTTTCTAAAGTCTCTATATGAACACCATTGCAATGGAAGGAAGTTGATGGCCCAAAAGCAAACTCCATTTAATGTAGAGGCATTCAGGTTCCTGGTCTCAATTGATGATAATCATTAATTTCTAGATTCAAAAAACATGGTGTTCCTACTTGCTGAGATAGGTAAGTTTAAACACTTTATGAAGGAAAAATTGCCTCCCTGAACTCAATTAGTTTCTAAAAAAAAAAGAAGAAATATTGAAAAGGAAAGTGAGTATGCAATTCAGCTTGATAGGATATCCATTGTTATGTTGGATCCACAAAATTATTAAGAACTATTTCCATTCATAGGGAAAAAAAAATTAAATTTGTCTCTGAAAATATTTCTTTAAAAGAATAATCTTATATAAATACAATGAATATTTATCAAATATTCATGTATCAAATGAATAAGTGACAGTTTCTGTTGCAAAACAGAGGAAATGGGTTGATTTTCTAAATATAAATGGAAATTTCAAATGGGGAACAAGAATGACCTTTAATTCTAATTTACATTTTTCTTTCTGAAAATAATAAAAGAGCATTGTGACTAAATAATAAAAAAATTTCTGTCTAATATCAAAGTAGTACTCTTCCCTGTAGACGAGATAAAGGGTTAACATTCATCAAATAGATTCCATTGAATGGAAGCTTTGAAAAGACTGAAAAGAAGAATAAATTTTTCTTCACTCATTATTTTTTGTGTACCTTTTGTTATTGCTGCCTTATTACCTTTGTGGAAGGCCTTGCTCCATACTTTTTAGTGACTTCCGTGATCCAGGTAATACTGGTGAGTCATTAGAAAAACTCTTATCAGTTTTATGTGCTTTTTTCTCCACTAATTGTCTAGATGGAGAAATATGTAACTTTGAATATACTATTAACATTTGAATATACATCTTCATATAGAGAAACATAAAGAAAACCCATTTCAGTGAAATAATACTTCAAGTGGACTATATCTAATCACCTGTCTGTCCTCAGATATAACAAAAATACACATCCTCATAGTCTCTGAAGAAAAGTCTTATGTTCACAATTCTCTATTGATTTTTAAAGATTCTTAGTAATGAAAAGTTTGAATAGATAGCCCTTAACTACTAATATTATGCACCACAATTTGATAAACTCTGCTTATCTTAACTTAGGGCAAGTTATGTATTACCAATCAGCTATGTAGATCATTCCATGCATGTAATATACAATTGTTTTTTTCTGTTTAATGCATCATAATGTAGAATTGTTTCTTCTGAACTTACTTAAATACTTAAATATATATAAACATGCATTATTGTTATGTATATATTATTTTATATAATCAAATGAAAAAACCCAAAAGTGTTTATACACATTTCCTACATGAATTATAAAAATAGTGTTCTGTTAACTAACTCATTATGATAATTTCATGATAATGGTGATATGGGTGAGTCAAACTATAATGTGTACCTTAACCTTACACAGTTATGTCCATCAATTATATCTCAGTAAAACTGGAAAAAATGGTGGCCTGACAGTGGAAGATGAATCAAAATCCTTCCCTAAAGGATCAGATAGTAAATATGTTATGATTTGTGTATGTATGGTCTGTGTCATTACTGTTCTGTGCTGTCAGGAAAGCAACCATAGGCTATAATAAAAGAATTTCAGGGCTGCATTCAGAATAGCCTTATTTATAAAAATAGGTGATGGTCTAGATTTGGCTTTATGCCTATAGTTAGCTGACTGATGCTTTAGAATGTGAACATATTTTTCTTAAATGTCATCAGTTCACATGAAAGCAGAAATAACCAAAATGTTTTATATATATATATATATATTATATATATATTACACATATATACATTTAATTTTAAAATAATGCCTAACTTTAAATGTAGAAATTCTGTCTTGCCATTACTTTCAATAAAATATGGCCCTCACCAACCAGGATGTGAGTGTCTAGAGAAACTTTCATTTGCTAGTATTGAACGCCAATTTCTCTTGGCGTTACTAGCAATTATGCATGCTGCCCTACCAACTGGAAAAACAATTGAAATGTTCAGAAGAAACAATTCTACATTGTGGTTCATTAAAGAGAAAAAAAAATTGTATATTACATGCATGGAATTGATATAGGTAGCTGAATGGTGTTAAAAAATGAAACTTATCTGTAAAATTTTTGTTTCTATCACCTTCTTAATATAGGAGAATCTGGAAATAGTGCAATAAATCTCACCTCATGTTATGATAATCAAGCTGAAAAAGGATGATTTATTTGGAATATTGTTTTTATCATGGTGAATAATAATACACACTCTTCCATAAACATCTTTAAATTCTTTGAAACTGTTAATTAAATTCCCAGTTCTGAACCAGAATTTCTCAGAGAATTTAACATCTCTGATAAATTAGGACAAAAATGATAGTAACAGACAATTTTGCAGTGGATTAGAAGTTGACTTTTGAAAGCCTACCTACTTCTAAGACTGCAGACTCATTGAAAATATCTTCCTACTAGCATCCTCTTACAAGGAAATAATATTACCAATTCTGTTTGTTTGGCTTTTATCTTTCAGGAGTGTAGATAATAGTGATAAATTCACATTCACAACAAAGTATATCCAATAGTTGTGAGATTTTTTTTTACATCAAAGTTACCATTAGTAATTGACAAAAGGCAATGCAGTTTTTGTCAGAATAATATGTTTTGCTTTTTTTTTTTCCTTTTAGTGTTTTAAATATTAGATTGTTTATCATGCTATAAATTTCTGTTTTCAAGGAGAAAATCTATTTACTCACAGAAGTATTTAACAGATTTATCTCACCTTCATACCCACACAAGACAAATGAGAATTTTAATTGCTAAGATGTTTGCATTAGTCCATAGCCATGTTTTTCTAACTTTGAAACTTTGACTTGAAAAAACAAATAGAGGTGGGGGATAAATTTTTCTCCTTTGATTTTGGTGACATGTTTAGACAAAGAGTTGGGAAATTTGGGCTTCCTTGGTATCCTGGGGGTTAAGTCTCGGTGCTATCACCACTATTATGGCCTCAGTTCCCTCCTTATTCAGGGAGCTAACCCACATGGCACAGCAGACCTCGCCTGTCTTGCCTGCTGCTCCACTTAGCAGTGTATTTCAGTAAATTTGCCTGTTTTGCTACCCACATCTGTCTGAATCCTCTCACCTCCCCGACACCTCTGACGTCCACCCCAGTATTTTCTACACAAAATGAAAACAAATAAAAGTAGTGTAGGGGAAAAATATTGACAATTCCTTTTTTATATATAGAAAGGCTGGCAAAATCAATGTATCAAAAATGTTTTAGTTAGCCTCAATGCAAATAAATAATCATAAAGGACACATTAGCACACCATGCTCTAGATAATGAGATGAAATTTAAAATAATAAAATTAAGCCTAGTGATGGAGAAAATATTTTTTCTGTGCTCTTAGAAATGAACCCTTAATTAGCTGGAATTTTAGGGAATTAAGTTTTCTGGTAATTTAATTTTCTGAGTAATGGAAGGTAAACAGAAAATCTTTTAACATATACCCATTTTACTGCAGAAGTCCTAAAATGACTCAATATTATCTCTTGCCTTAGTAATTATAAATTACTGAAAATAATTTAATTTTATGGTTCTTGAGGGTCATTTCAGAAAATTATCTCTCCCTTCTCTAAACTCATTTTATTGGAAAGTTTCAAATGGCATTTGAGATCAATCTGTGCCTTGTGATGCCTGTGGTATTTCTTCTTGCCGGTCTATAAATACCTTGACTCTAGGGACCAGGTCTTTTCCTGCATAGCCCCATAATATATAACACAATTCCTGGTATGTAATACGTGCTCAATAAATATTGCAGTGAATCATTATGAAGTTCAATTATGACTCTGATATTTTAGATTTAGAAATTGCCTCTTATTTATAAGAACATATCAGAAATAATGGTTAGTTACAGACTGTGGCTAATCAAAATCTCACTTTGGTCTGCTTCATTAGGTTGTGGTTTTCTAATTATGATTTCTAATTTTAATATTTTTTAAGTTTCAATTTTCATAAACATTTTCATATATGAGAAGCAATATATATCATTCTTTCCACCAGAATGAACTTCTGGTAAAGGGAATGACTAGTGAAAGTTTGTGCAGCTATTTAAGAATTTTGATAAATGTTTTCCTCCTGAAGAGACATAATAATTTGCAATTTTACCAGTAAAAATGTAAGTATGCTTCCAAAAGCCTTTGATTAAATTAAGTAGTGTGCCATTCTATCAATTGATAGTAGGAAATATCTCATTGTAATATGTGCTCCCCTTTGATCATTAATCAATTTGAACTTGTTTAAATTTTCATTGTATCTTATTTTTATTTCATCTCTGGTAGAATTGTTCTCCCATTTTTCTATTAGTTCATCTATTTTATGTGCTTATGTGTGGTCAGTAAAATTTTATGGCCTTTCTATGATTTTTTTTCACCTTTTGAAGTACATACATTTTAAATTTTTATATAGTTGAGCTTTGTAACTTTTGCCTTCATATAACTCTAACTTTATGGTCAAGCTTTATAAAGTCATTTCATAGCCTGATGTTTAAAAATTTGTACAAATATATGCTTCTAGATATTTTGGGGTTTTTTACATAAAATTTGCTTTGTGAAATACCAGAATTCTTTTCAACATTGTCATTGTACTGTCTATGGACAAAGCACTCTAAACTTACTGTAATATAAAGGCCATTTTAAAGCAAAATTTCCTGTCGGTTAGAGCATGCTGCTTCCTACCACACACTACATATGGGTTACCTGAGTGACCACAGAGAGCCTGAAGCTGTTAGTAGCTACAGTTCAGTCTCCAATTGTGGGCAACCACCAACACTGATGAGACTGACCCAAATAATTACCATTTTTAAGTGTGCAATATTGTAAAATGTTTAAGAATAGCCTTGATTACAGTCTATGGCCAGAATATAAATGAATTTACTATCAGAAATCTCAGAAACAAGGCTCTTGATATTTTCTCAGTGTCTGGCAAGGTCAACTGAGGACCTCTGAATAAAGCTGTGTAATAATTATAAAAGTATATCAATATCAGACTCACCTAATTTCTTTTAATGCAAGCAGTATACAGAATATTTTAAAAGAATTTTAAGTATCAATGTTTCTTTTGAGCTTTGAGATGAGATAATGTTGCTTCTTTTTGTAGAATCTCTTACTATTGAACTCTACATCAAAAGTTTTTCCTTCTACAGCTCCTTTTTTAGTTCAGCATGATCACCTTCAATTGCCACTCACTCTTTAGGGTATAGAGTAGCCAATCAGGCAGCTCTGAATGTGCTGAAATGTAGCCCTTGAAGTTGAATTTGTGGTTTTGAGAAATAGGATACTTTTCATTTGATTTCCACTTTTTAATCATTATCCTAATGTGTCTTATAAAAAATAAAAGACATTAAAAGGCATATGGGGCATAAAATACTGGTCAGGTGAGATGGTATATATCATTCAAAGGGAAAAATGATACCCTCATAATGGATAATGGTTGTGAATGTTTGATAGCTCAGTCAATATGTCAATGCATTTGGCAGGGGAGGAGCATTATGAAAGAAACCTGTGTGCTGTTTGTCCATAATAGTTCCGAGTGTTTAAAGGATGGTCACATACATTTAAAGATAAATCTGAATTTTAAAAGGACATATATGAATATGAACAATAATTATATGTTCATCGTAATTAAATACCTGCATACATATACATATATTCATATTTCTTTATAAAAAGTTATCATACTGCTGCTAATAGTGCTTTAAAAAATAGTGATATGGTAGAAGACTATCCGTTCCCTTTATTTTCATAATTAGACAACATTTATTCATGTATATGACAGGTGATTAGAATGCATGGATCATGATTAAACTGAAAATATATTCTAGCTCTGCTTACCGTTAAATATTATATATATACACACATATATATACATTTATATACTTTTGTTTATTTGGAATACATGTCCATAATATATTTTAAAAGTCATACCATGAAATATTAGCATTTTGTGTATATACATGTTAACACATATAATTTGTGTATATATTGTGTGTATATTTATATTCATGTGAATAGCTACATGTGTATGCACACATACATGTTAAAAACTAAATTTTATATGCACTTAAATGATAACACTACAGTCATCAGATTAGGAATTAATGATGGTCTACTTCCTATTTCAGGCTTTCTGAATTTTTGTAATGTATACAATAATTTTGTAATCAGAGCACATTAAAGTTTTTTCCACTTATAAAAGAAAAAGAAGAGCTCTCTTTTTTTGGCAAAATCATATTTATATTATTTGGAAACTTCTACTCTTAAAAACAAGACTAGAATAGTCAGGACTCTAATAAAATAGGGATAATCTAATGCTATCAAATTGTGGTTCACCCTTAGGGAAAATGCTAGATGAAACTTAATCAGTGGAACATATTGACCATAAACTGCTCAAGATCAACCAAATTCAATTTCCACATTGTGGCTACCTCTCCAAAAAACAAGGGAAATTCACCATTTAATGTAACCTTCCACAGTTTTTTTTTTTTTTTTTCCAAAAAATCATTTAAACATTATGCCCATGAAAGCAGCATAGCTAACCAACAGACAGCATGGAGCACCTAACTTTCGTCTCCATAGTATTTCTCTTATGAAACATTATGTCTGTGTCTTTACCCAAGGACTAGAATATGTAAAAGCCATCAGTTTTAACAAATGTAATTGTTTTTAATCAACTAGTACAAATATTGTCATTATAGTGCTTTGCATTTTTTAATGGGAAGCACCGTAACAAATTATTGTCAATATGCTCAAATTGGGCCTCCCCAGTGGCACAGTGAGTTGAGCGTAGCGCTGTGAAGCTGTCCACAGCCTCTGCAAAGCAGGTTCGATTCCAGGCCGGCCAGTGAGATCCCCACATGGCATGGCAGACCTCTCCTGTCTCGCCCACTGCTCCCCTCAGCAGTGTATTTCAGTCAGTCTGCCTGTTCTGTTCCCAACTCTGTCTCTGGTGAATCCTCTCAGTCTTGTGTGCCTCTGCCCTGTACCCCAGCTCTTGTATAAAAATAAATGAATCTTTAAAAAAAATGCTCAAATCATTTTTGATCCTGACAGATAGATAGGTAGTTTACATAGATAAAATATATGCATACAGAGAGTGAAAGTTGTACAATCATGCATTTTCCTCGTTGTCCAAGGAGCTAAGAAGCTTAGATATCAATTTTGGAAATCAGTAAGATTAACATGGTATAATTTCTTCCTCCCTCCCTATCCTTTATCCTTCCTCTCTTTCTATCCTTATAGAAAATACCGTTCAAAATCCTTATGTTAAAAGCATTTCTTACAAAAAAAAAAAACCTTAAAAATACATAGAATAAAATTATAAAAATGGGGCTTCCCCAGTGGTGCAGGGGTTAAAGTCTTAAAGTTATCAAGATATTGCCAGACACTGGGACATTAGTTCAATCCCTGGCCAGGGAACTACCCACATGGTGCAACAGACCTCTCCTGTCTCTCCAGCTGCTCCCCTCAGCAGTGTATATCAGTAGATCTGCTTGTATTGCTCTCCACTCTGTATCTGGTGAATCCTCTCACCCCCTGCACCTCTGGCCTAGACACCAGTTATTGTATGCATAAATAAATAAATAAAAAATCTTTAAAAATTATATGAAAAGGAAAATCTCACCATTCTGGAAATTATCCTGCTACTGTTTAGTCTAAATCTGTATTTATATGTATAATTTACTTTTCATAAGTTTTACATACTATACATATTATTTAATAACTTGATTTTTCACAAAATATACTGTTTGTCCAATGGTATTAATTTACATTCTATAATTACCAATTATACATATTTTAGAACATTTAAACCATTTTGATACTTTTACTTGTGTTGATATCTATCCTCATGTACTTCACATATAGCGTATTTTTATATAATCTTTAATTTATATCTGCCTGGAGCACATTTAAGAGTAACTGCCAAACAAAAAGCATACATATCATAAACTTATTGAATTCCTAAATGTTTAAGCAACTTTAATTTTTACCATCCTATAGTTATTAGTTTCATTTGGTCTACAATCTGGTTTGAAAATTATGTTCTGTCAGAATTTTGAAGCCATTTCTTCATTGTCTTTGGATTCTGGTGGTGTTGCGAGAATACAATGTCATTCAGATTGTTTTTCATTAAAGTAAATGTTTTCTTTTGAGGTCTTCTAGCATGTTTATCTCTGTCACTCTTAAATTCACTGTTTTTCATGAACATATTTCAGCACTTATGTCCTTCATTTTCGCAGAATCCCCTTGTAATTTTTCTTTGATCTATCTGCTGTGTCCTTTTTTTCTGAAATTTTGTAGTTGGCTCTTAGAAACATAGGCTGTTTCTCTCTCATATATTTATATGTCTCTCTCTCTCTCTCCCTCTCTCTCCCTCTCTCCCCCCCTACTCTCTTCTCCCCATCCCCCCATGTGTGTGTGTGTGGGTGTGGGTGTGGTGTGGGTGGGTGTGTTATATTCCCATCTTGATTTTTTTTTTCCTTCTTTTTTGAATCTGATTTCTGGGAGATAGCCTCTTTTTACTTTTAAGAACTTCTCTTGATTTTTTTCATGTTGATTTCTTTTTCATAGCATACCTTGTACTCTTTTCTTGCTCTTATTTAACCAGACACAATATCTACTCGGTTGTTAGGATTTCTCTAAAGATATTAATTAGCTTTTCTGATACAGTTTTTTCTGGTCCATGCATTTTTGTGTTTTTTACAAGTTCTCTTCTTACTTATTTGTTTATATCAGTCAGTTTTTGTTATGTTGAAGTTTTTCCTTAAATGTCTGAGAATTTTTATTACCCATTCAAATTTAAGACAGACATTCCCCCTACCTGCACATGTCTGGTGTCTGTGAATGACAAGCAATTACATCGTCTTCCCTTCCTCCAGAAAACAAGCATCTAACAGTCTGCCAAGAACACAGGAGCCTAAATATTAACATTTTCTGTATGGGAAAGAGAATGAAAGTAGCAGGGGCAGTGACATTCATGTATAAACTTTCAGCATTTTCCCATTTTCCAACTCATGCCATGCTCTCAACCTGTGCTAAGCTGGGGCCTTTAAATTCTGAGCTTATCTGGGTTTCTGCTTGGTGAACTGAATCTTTTTGCTTGTATCCTCTCCATACATATTTTACTGTCATTTGCTTCCCCCAGTTATAACAATCATTTCTGTACTTTCTATGCTTCTATTAAAGTCTCTTTCTTTTTTCTCTGCATCTTTGAGAGTCCCATTAAAGACTATTAAGTTGTTATTCTTTTCTTTTTATTTTAATTGTATTGCAAGAGAACGAAAAGAAACATAAATGTGTTAAAATGAGAAATTTGGGACTGTATGATTTCTAAGAACATTTCCTAATTTAAATGAAATTGCTCATAAATGTAACCTCAGTAGCACTAAGGCTGTTTCTTTATTTTATCTTAGTCCAAATCATGTTCACACACTCTTCATTTTGTACTTACTAACAACTGACAAATCTAAATGTGCTCTCTGAGTAGTATATAATATGGAATTTTTTAAAGTTCATGAGAAGAACATTTACATTATAGAGATCAAGAAGTTAAGACTTTCATTTGCTTATAACATAAATATTTTATCATTCATATCAAGTCTGTCTATGGCTGAAATTAAATGTCATTTTAAAAAAAGAAAGAAAGAAAACTAACCTAGTTTTTCTTCACATCTAAATTCATGAGAGTTTTGGTTCCCTGCAACATTATGATATATGTGAAAACAGCTTTTTGTGAGCTCTATGAAATATAACAAAACTGATGGATTGACTTCCAAATATAAATGTAAGCTTATTTTTTCTAGTTTAACTTTATAATATTGAGGTTTATCCAGGTAGGCAGTACTGAATAAAAATATTTTCTTAAAAAAAATAAAAGGTGTGATCTGAGAAACAAGAGATGCTTTGAATTCAATAAATTCTCTTTCACTTGTCTAAACATTCTGTGGGTCTTATGGTGAGTTGACCATAATGAATTTCTATTACTTGCTACTAATTAGATAAGTAGAGTTTATACTGGAGCAATCACATTCAAACATTTCCATGAGATAGATAAATATACATATTTTTATATTATTTTTTTAGAAACTAACTTAGCATATCAGTAGTGGCAAAATTTCTAGCTCTGAAACCAAGATTCTGAACATAGTGTTTCATTATCCCAGTGAAAATAAGATTTAGAATTTCCAAATAACATAGTAGTTAAGAAATACTGTACTATGCCTTATTTATTATTCTTAGTAAATTCTCTTTTAGTTAACATTACTTCAAACTTGAAATTTGTATTTTCACTAAATAAATCCTCACCTTTCATGAAAATGATCAATTTTATTAGATGAGAAATATAACTATTTCCCTCCAAACTGTCTTAGCCAGTCACATGTATGTGTGATTTTACTACATAGAGCAGGCTGGTATTCAAATATTATTTAAAATGTATTTTTCTAATATATCATCTTTAATGATGCAACATATCTTGATTTATTTTATGGAAGGAAGTATATGTCTCAGTTTAATTTGAATATAAGAATTTTCTTAATCTTCAAGTTATTGGGGGTTATTTTCTAAGAAATACTAAAAAGTTGAAGAATACCTTCTTCTCTCATTCTGAATTAACCACTGTGAATGATTTTTCTAATAATCTTTTATTAATTGGATGGAAATGAATTAAAATCATTCCACAAATCTCCTTGACTTTCTGTGATGGTAATTATAAAATTTTATTCAATGGCGTGTGACTACATATTAAGGCTTTGGAAAATAATTTTGACTGTATTTATCAAGTGATGATATTTTATTGATACTCTCACTACAAATTATGAAAGATTGTTTTTTTTAAGGTTTTTTTATTTATGTATACAAGAACTGGGGTACAGGCCAGAGGTGTGAGGGGTGATAGGATTCACCAGAGATAGAGTGGGGAACAGAACAGTCAGACTGACTGAAATACACTGCTGAGGGGAGCAGCGGGTGCATCAGTAGAGGTCTGCTGTGCCATATGTGTTGTTCCCTGGCTGGGGATTGAACTCATGCTGCAGTGGCTGCAGATTGCTACATAGGTTGTATGGTAACCCCTTGTGCCACCAAAGATTGAGCTTGATATACAATTTATAGGAAGCATTTCCTCTCTCAGGAATAAAGATACAAATATATAAATATAAGTTTTCATATTGTTTTCTTTGATAATGAAGCCACCATATAAATTAAATTTAAGAATCATCTATAAGAGAACATTTTATTGAGTATAATGTGTCTCCCTGAATTCATAATATTTTTGTTTTTAGAAAGTAGCCTAAATCCAGTCCATATCAGCTCATCCTGATAGTTTGAAATAGAATGTGGTATAGTCATAAGGTTTTTTTAAAAAATAGTACAATCTGAAAGCAACTTGATTCTCATATTGCTATTACATTATGTATATGGTAAAATAAAATGAGTCTTGGACATACAATATGTGAATCAGGTTTGACTTCCACCTCCATTATTATTGACACTAACATCTTTGATAAATATGTTCACATGAAATTCTGTTTACTCATCTATAAAACTTTTAATAATATCTAACATATTTTTATTGTGAAGATTTGACTGGGAGACATATGAAGAAATCTGCTACAAATGATTGCAACAAAATAGGCCCTTAAATTTTTATTTACTGGGATCCCCCCTGGTGGCCTAGGGGTTAAGTTTCAGTGCTATCTCTGCTAAATTCAATCCCTGGCCCATCCTGTCCCTGGTGAATCCTCTGAGCCCCAGCATATCTTGCCTACACCCCAGTTCTTCTACACACATACACACACACAAATCTTAATTACCTTTCAATTTCTCATGTTAGATTTAATGTCAATAAAGAAAATTATTTTTTGATATTCTATTTACAGGGAATTTTGCTAATTCCCTTACAAATGCATGTATTCCATTTCTTACATGATTCTCTCAATCACTGACATGAATTTAACTTTCAAAAATAAATTCAGTGAAATAACCAACATAATACTATCTTTTATCCATTTATCTGCCTCTGTGTAGACATATTTACTCCCTCTGTTATGAATGTCACATCAAAGGGTTGTATGAAAACTTACTACTTCTTAAGATATACAGCAAGAAAACAGTATTTAAATAATCATTAAGATGATGAAAATGTTCAAGAATTAGATAGATGACAGTTACCCAATTTTGTGAATGCATTAAATCCTACATAGTTGTACAATTTAAAATAATTCAAATGGTGAATTTCATGTTATATGTATTTAGTCACTATGAAAAATCAGCCAATCAAAATAAATTTGTCTCAATAATTTTGGCCTGATACATTTTGTTGTGTTTTTTTTTGTTTGTTTGTTTGTTTGTTTGTTTGTTCCTGGACATATAAGCTATTCAAAAATAGGATTACCATATAATTTGCTGTTCAAAACAGCATGTGTATTCCAAAGCAAATGTTAAAAGGTGCAAGTCATAAATGTCCAATATATAAAATGACATTCTCTGGAAGAATTGAGATGTATGTATTATCTTACCTGAAAACTCTTACATTTTTCTAACATATTGAAGCATACATTTTATTTATTTATTTATTTATTTTTTATTTTTTAAATTTTTTTATATATAAATTTTATTTTTATATTCCCCACACAATTGCAACCCCCTTTTGTCCCCCAATTCCTCCCCTCCCCCCCCTACCCCCATAGAGTGTCTCTGGTTCATAGTTTTTTGTTGATTTTGATTTTCACTTTCTTATAGTTATTCATTTTCCTGGTCCCTTATTTAAGTTTTCTAGATTCCTGCTATGAGTGAGACCATCCGGTATTTTTCTTTTTCTTTCTGGCTTATTTCGCTGAGCATGATCCCTTCCAGCGCCATCCATGTTGTTGCAAATTGCATGTGTTTATCTTTTTTTAAATGAAGCATACATTTTAAACCTGTCTTTTCTTTGGGAAGCAATATATACACATGATTTACAAATCAAAAAGTACAATAATTTTTTGTGAAAAAACTTCGTCCCATTCCTTCCCCGTTCTGCTATAGATTAATCACTTTATCACTGTTTTCTGTGTTCTATATGAGATTTTTAATACAATTATAAACAAGTGTATATGTCTCTATCCATCTATCTATCCATGCTCTATCTAATCTATCTAGTCTTATACAAATTCTTGTGAAACTTGCTTTTTTTTTAGCAAATATTTCTTGGGCAACTTTCTCCATTGATACAAAATGAATTATTCATGTATACTCTTAGCTGTATAATATTCAAGTGTATGACTATAACATATTCATTTGATTATTCACTATGGATGGACCATAAGGTCATTTCAATATACCGCTATTGCAAATATTGCTGCAAAGATAACTCTGAATTACATAACCATTTTCAAGGACAAGTATATCACTAGGACAAATGCCCAGCAGTAGAATTTCTGGGTCAACTTAATTTTGACAAAAATGATTAAATCCTTCCTTAGATGTAGTGATACTTTGTATTCCTAAGGGTAATATTTGAATGCAAGCTCAAAAGGATTTGATAGGACATTGATCAAATTTTGGAGTCTAAAGCACTAGCAAAGAAGGCTATAAATGGGAAATGAAAGACTATTGAAAATACATTTTGATAATTTGCAGCTTTATTTATGACTGATCTAGGTTATCATTCTATTAAGAACAATAATTTACTTGATAATCTATGTAACAATCTTTATTTCACTTGTAGTACAGCTTGGGATATAAAATTCATCTTGAGTTAGCCTCATCTGGGTATTTATGATTTGATTTCCTATCTCTATATGCCTATTGTGAATAGATATATTATTTTGAATATATTGTTGAATATTCTCATTTAAAACATTGCATGAAATGCTCTTCAACCAGTTTCATTTTTAGGAGCATTAAATGAAGAAATTTTTCACTACAAATATGTATGTCATTATTATGGGATGAATTTTGTCTCTGTTAAATTCCTATGTTGAAGTCCTTTGCTATAATACTTCAGGATATAAGTCTTTTTGTCGATAGAGTCTTTACAGAAGTAATTGTTATAAACCCACACATCTATGGACAGTGAATCTACCACAAAGGAGGCAAAAGTATACAGTTGAGAAAGGAGTGTCTTTTTAACAAATGGCATTAGGAAAACTGGACAGGCACATGCAAAAGAATGAAACTAGATCACCATCTCATACTTTACACAAAAATTAACTGAAAATTGATTAAGGTCATGGATATAAGATCTGAAACTATAAAATACAGCAAAGAAAAAATGGCCCAACCACTCTACAACACCAGCCTCAGAAATGTCTTTGGAGATATGTCTCCAAATTCAAGAAAAAACAAAAGCAGAAGTAAATTAATGGGATTCCATAAAACTAAAAAAAGCTTCTGCACAGCAAAAGTAACTATCAGCAAAAAAAAAAAAAAAAAAAAAAAAAGACACCCTACTGAATGGGAGAAAATGTTTGCATATAACACATCTGACAAAGGACTGATATCCAAAATATGTAAAGAATGAAAGCAACTTGACAAAAAGAAAGCAATTAACATAATCAAACAACAGGGAGAAAATGTAAAAAGGACTTCCCCCAAAAAGACATGCAGATGGCCAATATGCACATGAAAATGGTTCATCATCACTTATCATAAGAGAAATGCAAATCAAAACCACAATGAAATGCTATCTCACACCCATGAGAATGGCACAAATAAAATAGATCCAAAATAACAAGCATTGGCAAGAATACAGGGGGAATGAGACCCTACTTGTATACTGTTTGTGAGATTGTGGACTGGTCCACTCCTGTTGGAAAACAGTATGGATGTTTCTCAAAATATTAAAATTAGATCTACCATATGATCCAGCAATTTCACTCATAGGTATCTACCCAAATAATGCAAAAACACTAATTTGAAGGTATACATGTACTCCTATCTTCATTATGGCCCTATTACAAAAGCTTAATTATTGAAACAACCTAAACGCTCAAGGACAGAGGAGTGGGTAAAAAAAAAAAGTGGTATGAACACACACACACACACACACACACACACACACACTGGGGTACTACTCACCTATAAAAAAAAGAACCCTCAATTACCATTTGTGACAACATAGATGGAACTGGAGAGGAAAATGCTAAGCAAAAAGAGAAAGACAAATAATGGATGGTCTCACTTATATATGGAATATAGAGAAATATAACTAAGGCTCAGTAAAAACCCAACCAATAAAAATCTCCTAATATCTGCCTGTAAAACTGAGGCAATGAGAAGGGAAGTGTGTTAGAGTGAGCGTGGGGGAGAGAGGAGACCCAATGGAGCATGGTGGAGATTTATATAGGCCACTAGTGTTGGGTGTAGTATGAAATATTTATGGAGGTTTGAAAAAAATATAACCCCCAAAACTGTAATCATGTAAACCAAGTTTACCTGAGTAAATGCATTTTTTTAAAGGAGGTGTTTAGGTGACAATGAGATGGGAGCCCTGGAATCAAGTATCTCTTGGGGGCTTTCTCTACATACTTTTGTTATTTATTTTAGTTGAATACTTTCTTTTCATTGATTGTGTAACTAAAATTCACCATTCTAAGAGTTTTAAGTCACTTGCTCATTTTCAAGAACGCTTTCCATATGAAGGGACTAATCTAGAAATGTATGTTTTTCTTCATATTTACTACAGGGTTAATACAGATTAGCATTGATGCATTGTTGGACAAACCATAGTTCAGTTTGTGATATAGTCATTAATATTCAGAGGGACATATTGCAAAGATAGGCATACTTAACTACTAAATATTTATACATTTGTAATTTCTACTTTTTCAGCATTTTCAAATTATGCCACTAATCCAGATAATAAACTGTATATATAACCAATGAGATTTCACCAAACATTAAAATTTAATAGCAAATGTAAACAAATAAATGACTTCACAATTCTAACATAAGTGTCTGTTAATGCTTTAATCATCCTAAAATCTAAATCAATAAAAATACAATCATTAGGGCCTCCCCTGGTGGCGCAGCGGTTGAGCGCTGGGCTGCAAAGCTGCCCGCAGCCTCTGCAGCGCCGGTTCGATCCCCGCCCCCGGAGAGGGTCCCACATGGCGTGACAGACCTCTCCTGCCGTGCCCGCTGCTCCCCTCAGCAGTGTATTTCGTCAGTCTGCCTGTTCTGTTCCCCGCTTTGGCTCTGGTGAATTCTCTCACCCTCCCGCGCTTCTGACTGTACCCAGTGCTTGTATAAATAAATAAAGAAATCTTTAAAAAAAAAAAATACAATCATTATAATCTGGTCATTACATATTTCTAATAACAGGGAGGCAGAAGATTCTAAATATCTAGATTTAATTTTTTAAGTCTTATTCTATTATTTTTTACTTCAGTTTATTGAAGTCTAACTTGCAAACACAACTGTAAGATATTTAAATTGTACAATGTGATGATTTGATGTTTGTACATACTGTGAAAAGGTTACCACTTTGAAGTTAACTAATGCATCTATAAACTCACAGTTATCCTTTTTAAACCAAATTTCAATTATACAATATATTATCTACGATAGAAACCATTCTAACTATTAGATTCTCAGACCTTATTAATTTTATGACTGAAAGTTTGAACTACTTAGTTATTCTCTCCTAATTTCTCACTTGTTCCGCCATTTTATTTTCTGTTTAAGTTTGACATTTTTATTTATTTGTTTTATTTTTTGGGTTCCTAGATTTACCTGGTAATTTTTTACTCTACAAGGAGGGTTACAGTCACATGGTGGTTGGATTGATGTGACAACTTTGTAATTCATAGCCAAACATGTGAGCGTTATGTAAGAATTCTAAGATGATTTGTATTGAGTCTATTTTTACTTCATTTTTCCCATTTATTAGTTACTTTCCAAATTATTGTTTCTCATATATTGGCTATATTTTGATTATGAAGTAGTCATTTCACCAAAATAATATTGATTTGATTTTCTTATATTTATAGCAAGCCTATTATGTCTTTTCTTCACTATAAACAGATAAAGCCAATTTTGCAGCTACTGCTCTGAGTAGGGGATAATGGCTGCGTTAATTAATCTGAAGACTTCAGACTATTTGGTTCATTAATATTGCAACATTTTTTTCATAAATTAAATACAGCTTCAATATTGACATATCCCTATTTATTTCTAATAGCAATAAATCACTGATTTGCATGTTTCATAGTCATATATAATAATTCAAAAATAAATATAACATTTCTATAACATGCAGGACACTGTGCTATGTGTAATGGAATACCTCAAAGATAATCCTTCTACCTCCCATAGTCATTATTCTTTAGATGGAAGGCAATGCACACACATAAATAATTTTAATGCAAGGCAGGGTATAATATGGGCCATTAGAGAAATCTAGATAAATCACAGTGGTTTTTTTATGGAGGAGATGCATTATATCTGACCAGAGGGATCTAAGACAATTACTCAAGAAGGAAGCATTTGAATAATAATGTGAAGTATGGACAGTAACCTATATACGTATATATGTACTGGAGAGAAAAACAATTCTAGGCCAAAGATATAGTATGTATGGAAGTATAGAAAGAACATGTAGATGGACCTTCTGATGGCAGACAACAAACTTTTTGGAGAGCATATGGGCTGCCTTCATTCATTCATTCAATCAGCACTATTTTTTAATGACTTTTTTATTGAGATCATTGTAATAGCTTTATAGTACAGAGAGATCCATTCTACGCTTTGAACAGTTTCTCCCAATAGTGAAATTTTACAAACTATGATATAGTAAACCTGAATATTGACATTGATACAATACAACCTGTCAATCTTTTTTAAACTTCCCCAGTTTTTCTTGTCTCATTTTTTGTATTTTGTGTATTCAGTTATAAACAGTCCAAATACTGAGCATTTAGTTTCAATAATATAAAATCCCTTACTATAGCCAATTTATATCCACACTGACTTCTTCCCACCTTCAACTCCTGACAATCACTTCAAAATTCTATACATGGATATTCAGAGTAGAACTATACATAAAGATAAAAGGTGTGCAGAAGCCCAAGGCCCATCAACTAATATATGGACAAGCAAATGTAGAATATTATTCAATCATAAAAATGAATGAAGTACTGATTCATGTTATAACATGAATGAAACTTAAACACATGCTAAACAAAAAGAAACCAATTTCAAGAGCAACGTATTGTATGGTTGCATTTATATGAAATCTACACAACAGGCAAATCCATAGATACAAAGTTGGTTGGCAGGGGCTGGCAAGAGGGAGAAATGATGTTCAATAAACTTTTACCAGACCTTTACATAAATCAGAATGTGTTAGGCACAGGGCTACTCAAAATAGATAAAATCTTTGCACTTGATCAGTTTCTTTAGTAATCATTATGTGCCAAGTAAGCTCAGAGTACCTTGCTAATCTCAATTACTTTAATCTTCATAACACAGTATGAGGTGGGTAATATTGTTATCTCCATTTTATAGGTGGAGAAGCTAATGCATAGAGAAGATAAGAACCTTGATCATTTTACTTAGCTAATAAGTGGCAGATCTAGGAATCTTCCCTGAGTCTGTGTTCTACATTATATTCTGCTATATGATAAGGCAGCTAGAAGATTAGTCTCTACTGCTAAGTGCAGACAGACTGACTGGCCTTGAATGATAAGCTAAGAAGTTTGACAAAATCAAAACTAATTCTAAAAGATCATTCTGGCAGCTGTGAATATGATTGATTGGAACAGTGAGTGTGTAGCTATCACTTTACACTAGATGATAAATGATGAAGTTTTGACTTAGGTTGGTGACTGTGATGTTACACAGAAGGGAATTTATAGATCTAGAATTAGCAGGAATTGGATAAGAGTACAGGAGTAAAATAAAATGGCAGTAACATTAGTCAGGACTGTGCAAATTAGAAGTGACAGGAAGCCAACTCAAACTTGTTTAAAAATGAGAATTTATTGGTTCATATATTTGAATCAAGATATTCTGTCTTCTGCTGTTTTTCACATGGATTCATATTCAGGCAAGGTCCATATATATGACTATGAAGACAGCTCTTCTCCTTAGGCTAGAAATTTTCACCAAAGGGAGAATCATTCCATATGTTACAGTCACAAAACAGGGAATGATTCTTAATGTTGCAGTTTAAGCTAGTTTTCCATCCTGGGATTTGGATTTTGGATTAACCCCTTTTGAATCCTTTTCACTATGAATCAGAAAAGAAGGGTTTCGCACAAAGAAGGTGGCTCACAATCCTTCATAAATGAAAGTATGAGAATGACTTTATCAGAAATAAGGCATATGGAAAATGGTCAATCATAAGTTTGAGAATTAAAAGAACAGTCGTTCAGAGACATATTGAATATAAATGCTAGCAGTACACTTGGATAGAAATGACTGGTGAAGAGTTTGAAACTATTAAACTTTGAATTAAGAAAAAGGTGAATGCTACATGTAAAATATTATAAGTGAAGTGAGTAGGGAAATGGTTATTATAACTGTGAACTTCTCAGGAGATTAAAAAAATGATTGTGGGTTTCCCTCGTAGTGCAATGGGTTAAGTTTCAGCACAATGAAGCTATCAACAGCCACTGCAGCACAAGTTTGATCCCCAGCCAGGGAGCAACCCACATGGTGCAGCAGACCTCTCCTGTCTCACCTGCTGCTTCCCTCAGCGATGTATTTCAGTCAATGTGCCTATTCTGTTCCCCACTCTAGCTCTGTGGGGTGAGTCCTCTCACCCTCCTGCACCTCTGGCCTGCACCCAAGTTCTTATCTGCATAAATAAATAAATCTTTAAAAAAAAAGTGATTGTCACAGATATATCATAAAACCAAAGTCAAATACTATCTTTGAGACCAAGAGCTAAGCATTAAGAAGAAAGATTGACTACCAGGAAGAAAGTAACACAACAAGATCACTGGAAGGCTGATAAAGATCATTTGGTCTAGATAAACATCAGTGGTGATATTGAAGAGTACAACTTTAGGTGACACAAAAGCACGCTGTGATTAATTAAAGAATAAATAACAGCCTGAAATTCCTAGCTAGTTGTAATGTGACCATGAGTAAAAACCTAGAATATCTATGGTTTATTTGCTTATGTTTAAAATCAAGATTATAATAGTAATTATATCTTGTTGATGGATATAGTATATATAGTTATATGTTACATATATAATAGAGTTGTTACATATATAATATAAGAGATTATGTTAAAAAATATAAGAGGTGTTAACATAGTGTCTAGCAATTTACAAGCTTTCAATAGCTTTATGTATGTAAATGACATAATGGGTAAGGTAGATGTGACAGCAGCAAACATTTGCAGACACATGAAACAAGTTAAAGGTGGTCATAAATTCTTTGAAATCACTCCTATTAAAAGCTATATCATAATGGTTCCCACTTCTCAGAATGTTTGCCCTGGAGATGTTTTACACCCAGCATGTAAAAAATCAAATTATCCTAAAATTGCCATCTTGAGGAAACCCTTACTAGCCATAAGAACTTTCAAAGAAGGAGATGCCAGATGAGAAATGTGTGTGTAGATGATTTCTCATAACTCCATCCCCAGTCACCACCCCACTAAAACTACATGAGAGACCCTGTGCGAAATTTTTCTATTAGCACTCAATCCATAGAACTATGAGTCGTCATAATAAATTATTATTTGAAGTCAATCTTGTTTATTTCACGCAGCAGATAAGGAGAACAAACTTCATATTTTGTAATTACAAAGTCTAGGGAAAAAGTTGTTGAAATTTTTTGGTTGTAGATCTGAGATTCACAGAGACTGATGATTTATATTCCAAAGAGAGAGAAACTAATGCAAGAAGAAAGACATCACATAGTAAATGTAATAAAGACCTGGGAGAGACAACAGAAGATCTCCTCCAGATCCCAAAGGAAAAAGCTTACCTTGGCAAGCTGTATGAGAACCTCTTCCTCTGAGAAGTAAATGAGACTAGTTAGAGCAAAGTTTGAGTAAGAAACATGACGGTACCCATAAGACATTGTCTTCACTCATTTTAGACTCATATCCCAAAAACTGTGTCACTGAATTTTTTAAAGTTCTAGAGCTTCCTGAGGCTGCTGCTATCTCTTTCTGCACTCCAGTAATTGTAATTGTAACAAGGTCAAAACTGAGGGGCTTAATTCATAGTAGGATTTTGGTTACTTAGTGCCAGACTTATTTTTGACCCATGGAGTCTGGCTACTGCTATCATTACTTTTTACTTTAGGGCACAAAAAATTATAAGCTGTAGCACTTAAAGATTCCTTTGACATAGATATTTCATTGCTTTTTGCTCAGGTGAAATGGAAAAAAGTAGATATGGAATGGTGCTTTGGCAGAACTGCCAATTTATCTTTTGCAGTGCATGCCATGTAAACACTTCTAACTTAATGCACTGCACATGCATCACCCTTGAGTGTTCAGTTTTATTGCTGCAGAAGTAATTTCCGAAGGTCATCTTATAATAGATGAGAACTTGAAGGTTCATGCAATTTATGTTCATTTTAGATAAAATTGTACAACATTTAGGAACTATCAACTTTCATTCTCTAAATGTTTGATTTCATAATTTTAAAGATAAAATATGCTATCAGGCTTTTAAGAGCATATACCCTTGCTGTGAAAAATCATAATCAAATATGGGTTGAAAAATGTAAACTCCTCTACTTAGTTTTCTTTAACAGATTTTAATTCATCTTGGTCACACTGCAGTAGACTTAAGGAGAGGCTAAAAACAGGACACTTCGGGAGATGTAAAAATTACAGGAAAGAATTAAACAAATTTTAAAATGTAATGCTGTCTTTAAATAACATATACAGTAGATATGTTACATAAAACTTCTTGCAGTGCTTCACAGATATTTGTTAAGGTATAGCTTCTATGCATAAGCATTTTGGTTTCATACAAATTGTTGGTTCTTTGCTATTCTTGTGTTTTGAGTCATACTTCCAAAGTCACTGACCCCTTTTAACCCCACTGGCTGCAATGATAGCCAGTCTTCCATTGGGATTTCACAGTCCCATCTTTTCCCAGCACTTGACATTCCCTCTTCACTATATATTTCTTCCCAGCCTATAAAAAGGCATTTTTCACACCCTCAGAAAATGTACACAAGACAAAAGTCAGATAAATTGTTTGGTGCTGCCTTTCTCTGTGCATACTGCCTTCACTTCATCCATGTGCAGCCTCAATACCTAAAGGAAGTTTCTGTTGCCCATTTCAAGATTTCTGATCTACTCTTCTTCCCAAAAGGATCTAATTTGTACTTTTCCCAATGCATGTAAATTGTCTTTGCACTGGAAATGATTAAAAGGGATAAAATGACTCCCAAATCTATGTGTCTTTTTCCAACTCAACCTTCCAGACTTCTCTGAATCCAACTTACCACCTGGGTTATAAGACATTCTTTTTTTTCTTTGATCTTTCACTTATTATTTATACCATAAGAAGTTGGTGTTCTGTGTGTCACACCTTTGTGTGTATTTCCTTTTATGAATTCCCAGTTTCCACAGAGAATCTCGGAAGTTGGATAGCCTGCCTCATATAAAATGAGTAAGTGAGTGATGGATATAACTCCCGATCCACATGAGGTGGTGCCTTTGCAGTCAAAACTCTCATAAGTAGATCCAGTTCTAAATGCATTGACATAATCACAATCTGCTAAATATAACCTGGAAGAATACAAGAAATATTTTCTGTGTCCTCACAGTTATGATAGATTAACTAGCTTAATTTTTATATTGTATTTTTTAAACTTTTGAGGTAATATGTAAACTTTAAAGTTACAGGAAACACACACACCAACACATACGTGTTATACTGTTATACAATAATTTAATGAAATCTAATGATGCATTGGAAAAGGTAGAAAAATGAAGATACTTTCTTATATTCTATGTTGGCATTAAAATGATCAGTATCCTATTAAATTAATGAAAGCTATGCTGAATCATTAACAGGTTTATAAGATTATTGTGTTTTTTTTTTTCTGTTGGTGAACTTTTTTTTGTTTTTTATTAAACATCCTTGTTTATCTTTGTAGTAGAGATTTCTCCCCTCAGATGTGGTCACAATAGTTTTCCCCCCAACAAAGAGCCCACAGTCCTCTACCATACTCCACCCCGCTCTCCTACCTATGCTGTTTTCTGTTCTCTACTCTCCCCATCTCCATCACTGACCCCCCACCCCAGTGTCTTAGATCTGTTTTCTGCTTTCAGAAGCCAGTCTTAAAGTTGTCTTTTACTAATCCTTTGTTTGGTTTCTTTAGATTCCTCATATAAGTGAAACTATCTAGTATTTGTCTTTCTCCTTCTGGTTCACTTTACTTGGAATCATCTCTTTGAGTTCCATCCATGTTGCCACAAGTTATATGAGTTGATCTTTTTTGATGACTGATTATTATTGCATTGTGTATATATACCACATTTTCTTTCTTTTTTTTAAAGATTTTTTTTATGGATATAAGAACTGGGGTACAGGCCAGAGGTGCGAGAGGTGAGAGGATCCACCAGAGACAGAGTGGGGAACAGAACAGGTAGATTGACTGAAATACACTGCTGAGGGGAGCAGCAGATGAGACAGGAAAGGTCTGCTGCGCCATGTGGGTAGCTCCCTGGCCAGGGATCGAACTCAAGTTGTAGAGGCTGAGGAGAGCTTCACAGTGCTGTGCCTAACCCCTTGCGCCACCAGGGAAGCCCTATACCACATTTTCTTGATCTATTCATCTGTTCTGGGGTGCTTAGATTGTTTCCATATCTTGGCTATTGTAGTAGTGCTGCCATAAACTTAGACATGTGCAGGTTTCCTTCTGAATTAGTGTTTTTGTGCTCTTTGGATAAAAACCTACAATTGGAATTGCTGGATCATATGGTAGATCCATTTTTAGTCTGTTGAGGAATCTCCACACTTCCTTTGGCAGAGGCTGGGTCAGTATAAATTTCCACCAACGGGATGATAGGGTCTTTTTCTCCTCACCCTAGACAACACTTGTAATTTGTGTTTTGTTCTGTTTTGTTTTGTTTTGTTTTTTCATGGGCCTTTCTCACAGGTGTGAGATGGATCTTATTGTGGTTTCTATTTGTATTTCCCTGATGATAAGAGATAATGATCATTTTTCATATGTCTGTTTGCCATCTGCCTGTCTCCTTTGGAGAAGTGCCTATTTAGCTCTTCTGCCCATTTTTTAATTGGGTTGTTATCTTTTTGTTGAGTTGTATAAGCTCTTTGTAGACCTTTGCTATCAATCCATTATAAGTTACATGGTGTACAAATATTTTCTTCCATTCAGCAGGGTGTTTCTTTGTTTCAGTTATGTTCTCTTTCCCTGTATAGAAGCTTTTCATTTGATATCATCCCACTGGTTTATTGTCTCCTTTGTTTTCCTTGCTGCCTCAAAGATGTTTCTGAATTTATGCCATGGACTGTTTTGACTATGATTTCTTCCATGTATTTTATGGCTTCAAGTTTTACATCCAAGTCTGTAAGATATTCTTTTTTTTAATTTATATGTATTTATATCATTTTTCATTTTTTTATCATGATTGCTTTCTTTTCTCAGGTGTAGTCCCCATAGAATTTCCATCACTAGTTCACCCGTGCACCATCACCATAGTCTCTTGTGCTCTTTCCTCTCTTGTTTTGATCCCTCTCCCTCCCCTGAAGAATGTCTCTGATTTATAGTTGTCTGTTTATTTTTGTTTTGGTTTGTTATGTTTTTATTGGTTTTTTCCCCTAATGACTTACTTGGTTCCCCTATATTCCTCCTATAAGTGAAACCATCCAATATATTTCTTTTTCCTTCCGACTGATTTCACTGAGCATAATCCCTTCTAGCCCCATCCATGTTGCTGTGAATGGCATGAGTTATCTTTTTTGATTACTGAATAGTATTCCATGGTGTATATATACCACATCTTCTTGATCTAGTCATTTATTTTCAGGCATTTGGGTTGTTTCCAAGTCTTATCTATTATGAATAGTGCTGCAATAAACATAGGGGCACAGGTACTCTTTTGAATTAATGTTTTGTGTCCTTTCGGTATATCCCTAGTAGTGGAAATTCTGGGTCATATGGAAGCTCCATTTGTAGTAGGCCGAGGAACCTCCATGCAGCTTTCCATAGTGGTTGGACCAGTTTGCATTCCCAACAGCACTGTAGGAGAAATATTCTTAATGACTTCTGTTCCTACTCCACTCATCATGTTTCTATTTATTCCTTAAATGTTTTCCCTCTACTCTTACGCACATATATATGCAGTTTTATCCTCAGGCTTTTCTTCCTTTCTTATTCACCTTCCACCTTGGTGATCTCATTAACTCCTATGGTGTAAGCTAACATACATAACCTAGATATTACCTGAACCTGTTCCTTAAACTCCATTTGTTACTTGAATATTTCTAGAGACCTCATGTCAAATTGAATTATTGTCCATTTCTGTTTTCTCACTTCTCAAACTCTATCTTCTTCCTCTATATATTTTCTGTTACTGGACCATCAATTTAATTAACTTAGTAGCTAGAAATCTAGGTATTAGTATTTGAAGCGTATTGTTTTTATCAACAATAAGTATTTGAAGCTTATTTGTTTGAAAATACAAAAACAGCATTTATCATGGTTCAAATTAGTAGTTTTCCTTTTCTTTTTTCCTTATCCAATCAGTTGCAGATTACATTAATTTATCTCTAAATTCCCCCATTCTCTATTTTCAACTTCCACTGTCTTAAATCAGATCTTCTAAATTATATGGATGTAAAAGTATCATAACTAATCCAATGTGTCTATTTGCTTGTGTTTTAAGAGATTTCCAAATATTGACATTAGATTGTCTTTAAGAAAAAAGTTGTGTAGACACAAGACCCATGATATTAAAATATATCAAAGAAAACAATGGTGATATATTTCATGACATTGGTGATAAATACGCTTTTGGAGATTTGACCCCTATGGCAAGGGAAATAAAAGTTAAAATAAACATTGGGATTATCCAAATTTAACAGTTTTTATATATCAAGGAAAAATATAATTATATTAAAAAGACATCCCGGGGATTACTTCAATAGCACATACAGAGAACAATACAGAGAAGATTAGTATGGCTTCTGTACAAGATGACATGCAAATTTGTGAAGATTTTCATATTAAAAAATGAGGGACTCCTTAGTGGCAGAAGGGGTTAAGTTTCTGCACTATGAAGCTATCCGCAGCCACTGCATTAGGAGTTCGATCCCTGGCCAAGTTGCTAACCCACATGGCACAGTAGACCTCTCCTGTCTTCCCTGCTGCTCCCCTCAGCAATGTATTTCAGTCAACCCACCTGTTCTTTTCCCCACTCTGTCTCTGGTGAATCCTCTTACCCCCCATTCCTCTGGCCTGTACCCCAGTTCTTGTATGCATAAATAAATATATCTTTTAAAAAATGATATCCTCTTGAATGGGAGAAAATTCACAAATTAGACAAAAAGCAGTTAATATCCAATATATATACAAAAGACTTCTTCAATTTAACAACAAATAACCAAATAACCCAACTGATCTCAATAGAGAATTCATCGAAGAGGATATTTAAAAAGCCAATAGATATATGGAAAAAGTTTCATAATTGCTTTTAATAATGGAGATTCAGATTAAAACCACAATAAGATGTTAGTTCACAACTCTGACAATGGCACATATTAAAAAGACCCCAAAAATGAGCTCTGGTGAGGATAGGAAGAAAGAGGAATCTTTTTGCATTGTTGTTGAGAATGTAAAATGATACAGCCATTTTGAAATACCATATAACCCAGCAATCCCATTTTTGGACATCAATTCAAAGAACATACAAACATCAACTTAAAAAGATTGTATGCTCTTCAGCTTTGCGCAGTGGCAGTACCGTAGCCAATGAGGTTTATTCAAGGCGCGATTATTG
The DNA here is from genome assembly GCF_014898055.3 of Talpa occidentalis. NCBI lineage: Eukaryota > Metazoa > Chordata > Mammalia > Eulipotyphla > Talpidae > Talpa > Talpa occidentalis. The sequence goes on from NW_023604295.1 coordinate 23,776,358, forward strand.
CTAATTGATTATTGCTAATTGAAAAGATTGTATGCTCTTCAATGTTTACTGCAACAGTATTGTAAAGCTAAGACATCAAAACAACCTCATAGTCCACTAACAGAGGATTTGACTACGAAGATGTGTTATAGCCACATAATGAAATATTTGTCAGGCATAAGGAAAATGGAAGTGTTCCATTTACTGAAAAAAGAAAGGACCTTGGGAGAATTATACAAAATAAAACATCAGAATGCCAAGGACATGTTAGATGTTTACATATTGGACCATTCAACAAAGCAAAATATTTATAAAAGCTATGGAACACCAATGAAGGGCGGTTTCTGAGGTTAAAAGGGAGAGAGGTAGGAAAACATGTCCAATGGGTATAAGGGATAGTGGTAGAAAAGGAAAACAAAATAGAGTGTGAACAGATCCCCTGTCACTTGCTTATACCTACATGAAAATACTTATTTTTAGTATTATAGCATTCTTTTCTAGATAACAATCACAACTTTGACATTAGCCATCCCCCCTGCTCCTCCACCAGACTTGGTCCCATCTAGACATCCTATGGCTAAATTTGCATGAGTGGCTTGCTAACTCAGGAGCAGGCTTTACCTTTTAATGCTTCACGTTGTAATTATAATGTCTCCCTCACCTTTTCCCATTTTAGGATATGCCACTCATTCTATAAATGTCGTATGTTCTATGAGATTTTCCTTGATGTCCTTACTACCTATTTCTTTAACATCAGAACGAGTTGTTCCTTTTCTGTATATTGAGTTCTATTATAGAAACAATAACATTGTATTAATTATAGGCCTTTATCTATTTGAATCCCCTCCTGTAGAAATAGCTTTTTTGAGGATATATTAAGTAGTGAATGAATAGATGAATTAATTTATTGGAATGTGAGGTTCTGTCTGTGCCTCAGTTTTGTTCATTTCCAAATGCAATGGACTTGTAAGTCAGCTTTATCTTGACTAGTCTCTCATTGATGACATTGAGGAGATCTGCAAGTCTCCCAAAAAGAGAGCCACTAACTCCTATTCAGGTGTATTCAGGTGTGTCAACTTTTAGAAATCATGAAAAAAATAACTTTCTACTCTTTTGCAATTTTCTAAGTGTTTCTCTAAATATAAATTCACCTGCTTTTGCAAAAACTCTGTAAAAGAGGAAGTTCACATGAAGACATTCAGATGTAAAGGATTTGCTTAAGGGTAAAAAAGAAAACAAAAAGGGACAAATTAAAATGCTATTTAAGATTTCAAAAGAAAGCCTGCTGTTTGCTCTCTGAATTCAGATCACTTGGCTTTAAATTCCAGTTCTCCCACTTAGTAGCCCTGTGCCAACTTTCATCACCTGAAACTAGGATGATATTGACATCTACCTCTGAGATTACTTGCAAAGGAAAATGAACTTAATATATACTCTGTTCTTAGCATGATACTAGCCATATTATCACTATTCTAAAAATGGTAGTTATTATTATACTATTGAACCTTTTACAAAAAAGAGAGACTAGACCGGTATCATAGCCAGAGCTGTCTCTCTCAACAATTAATTTAAGAGACTTAGTTCAAAATAGTATGTGAGTTAGACAGTATCACAGAAGATAACATAAGGAAAGTCCTGTGAATGCATGGTTAAAAGACTAATCATATTATTAGCTAATCATAATGTATATTCATGAGACTCTTACGCAAGACTGAGAGGGATACCCCCATGGTCATATGTTGAAGCCCTAACCCTTGGTAGTACCTCAGAATATGATAACATTTGGAGATAGGACCTTTGAGAAGTGATTAAGTTAAATGGAACTGTTAGGGTAGGCACTTATCCAATCTATGGTCTTGTAAGTAAAGGAAATTTGGACATAGAAAAGTATATCAAGAATGCCTAGACAGAGAGGAAAGACCATGTGAGGACACATTAAAAAAGTGGTCATCTGTGAGCCATGGAGAAGCCTTACAAGAAACTGATTCTGGATAACTGTAAGAAAAATATATTTTGTTCTTCAAACCTCACAGTCTGAACCTGTTTTGTTGTGGCAACCCTCACTCACTAATACAGAGATACTCTTTATTAACCATTCTGAAACTGGATCTCTGCAACATAAGCTGCCTGAACCCTGAGGCCTGCACACTTGGTTGACACTGCTATCCCCAACATGCCCAGCCTGTGGGCCCACTGGTGCAGCCTTCTATGAAAGCAGCAGTGGTGGCAGTCTTTTTACCACCCACCACCCCCCGTGTAAGTGGCCCCCCTAGGGCTCCAATGGCCAACAAAGCCACTCTGAAGATGGCAGCAGCAGAAACAGTGACAGTAGTTTCTTTAGCATCAGGTCTGAAGTGAGCCCTCCCCCATGCTAGCTAGGTTTGAGCGCCGGAGCCCCTGTGCCTCCTGTGGTGTCTATGTGAGCAGCAGTGGCTGACTTTTCCCTACCTTGAGACCCCCAGTACAATTGGGCCTGCTGGGCTCCAGAAGCTGGCTCAGAATGCACTGCCTTTGGGCAGTGCCCAGGCTGCTCTAAAAACAGCTGACAGGAGGCAGCAGAGCATGGATACCCCACCCTGCACCTCCAGGACATGCTGCCTCATCAGTGCTGTCTCCTCTGTCAGCTGCATGGCTCCTGGTTTGGCCCTGTGGAGGAGTATTGGCCTCCTTTGGACCTGCATGTAGTAGAGGCCTGTGGAGTGCCTCACCAACATGGTGGGCAACCACTGGAACCCACACTGCAAGAGCTGGAACCCTGTCCAGTGCAGTTGCAGCCCCCAGACCACATTGTTACACCTGGCCTAGCTGAAAGTCAGTGTGCCTGTAGCCTCCCCTAAGCTCCAGATGTGGCTCCCTGGAGCACAATGGCAAAAGCCTTCCCTGACCTCAGTGAGAGTCAGGTCCTGGGCAGGTGGGGGGAGTTTCCATTTGTATTAGGCACCAGGATCCTAAATGGACCGATTGGGTTTGAGCTCTCCAGCTGTCAGTAAAAGGTTTGAGATCAAAAATTATGTGGATCACAAATTCAGCAAGCTGACTGCTTCATGGCACCAATCAATCCCTTAGGATGCAAAAATAGTCCAATCAGCCTTGTAGGGTGGGAAACCTGAGGAGGATATGAGGCAGAACAGGAGCCAATGCTGAAGTGAGAAGGATTCATCCAAAGTGAGAAAAATGAAGCAGATGACTTCCACAGGATTCCGTAGACCTCTGCAGACCTCCATAGACCTCCCCTGAAACCTAGCTGTTGCACCTGCCTCAAGACCTGCCTCTGAAATCACTTGCAAGGAGAAATGTCACCAACCTGGTGTCTCAACAAGCTGTTAGCTATTGGTTTACACTGATAGCTCACAAAGAGCTGTAACACTGGTGTGTCTAATGCCACCTCCTGGTAACAAGTGGTGACTGGTACTACTGCCCAGTGCTGACCAGTACTGCTATCAGGTGACTGGTACTCTCTGTCCTGCCACCTTTGAGAGGCACCCACTGCTTCTGATCATCTGGCACCACCTCTAGGTGCTGTTGCCTCCATTGCTGTTCATGCTGGCTTCTAGGCTTCTAGAGCTCTCCAGCCTGGCCTTTGGACTGTTGCTGTGGGGCTGCTGCAATGTTACCTCAGTGGCCTCACCTGTGAGCACCTCCTGCTGTCACCAGAATTTGGATCCTGGTTCACTGTTTACTTGTATGCTGCCAACTCCAGGCCTTTGTTGATGGAACAGAGCAGTCTTGCATGAGTGACTTTTGTTTGTGACTACAGGACACTGGGGTGAGACAGATGGCCACTTGGGCCTTAGAAACTGTTTTTCCAATCTCCTGTTTTTTAAATAAACCCCATTGTTGCTGTTCCCTGAGCCTGAGTGATCTTGCAATTGTCAGCATGTAGGTGAGACCCCATAGACAGTGATCTGCCCCCCACCTTGGCACTGTCTATGGCAATGTTCTAACTTCACAGTTTAATCAGGTAAAAACAGAGATATAAAGAGACTGAGTAAGTTTCTTTAGATCCCACAGATTCTGCCAGGATATAAATGTGACTATTTCTATTTTAGGAATAGATTTTGTGCTATTGTGTTAAATTAATTAAAATATGATAGGAAATTACAAATAGAATTGGTTAGTCCTTGGACTAACTATGGAAAAGAGTTAGTCCTTATTACAATCTTGTTTTACTCCAGAAGATACTCAGTTTTTCTGGATTAAGCTTCAATCACTGGATTTCTCTCTGTTAATTAACTTTATTTTTTTAAAGATTTTTATTTATGCATACAAGAACTGGGTATAGGTCAGAGGTGCAGAGGGTGAGAAGATTCACCAGAGACAGAGTGGGGAGTAGAACAGGCAGATCTACTGAAATGCACCGCTGAGGGGAGCAGTGGGCTAGACAGGAAAGGTCTGATGCACCATGTAGTTTAGCTCCTTGGCCAGGGATGGAACTCATACCTTGGTGGCTGGCGATAGATTGATAGTGTTAGACTTAACCCCTGAGCCACCAAGGAGGCCTCTACTAATAAACTTTAGAAGCAGTTTCCCTAAACTTTTGGAGATTTTCATGAACAATTAGGCCTCTTACTATATGTTAATATTCTAGGTCAAGTCTATGTAAGCTATACCAGGGTCAATAATATCAAAGATTTATGACAGAATAATCAAAATTTTAAATAATTATCATTATTAGAACATTGCATCAACGTAGCATTGTTAACTCCCTGAAAATTCTTTAATTTCTCATTTTTAAGGTTTTATAAGGAAAAGTCATTTTTTTTTCAAACTAAGGTATACTCCAACTTTCTTAGTCATTTAAAGAGAGAAATAAAAACTTCAATAAAAATATGCATTTTTTTTTACAATTTTTTTTTTGTCATATGAAAAACCAAGGGCAGAAGATACCGAAGAATTGATGGTTGTGCCACTGTAGTAAAACATGCTTTTGAATCGGGCTGAATTACCGTACAGTTTTCTTGAGAGGATCAGTAGTCTTTCAAATGAGATATTATCTGTGGACACTTTATGAAAAATATAGTGCCTGCCTCTGCATATTCTTCTGCTTTGAACAGTTTTCCTGGGTGAGATCTGAGAGGGGTTGGCCAGCAGAAGTGAACAATTTGCCTTTGTTTTTGCATTCTTTCAAATTTAAAGATATTGTCTAGTTTGCCGAGTTCATCTTTTGTTCACACTTCCCTGTTTGCATTGCAGAGTGAAAGAACATATTCAGAAGCAACTTTACAAGAAACTGCTTTAAAATATACATGTACCTATTACTTATTGAACACACTGTTCTGAGCTCAGTGTTGTGTCCTAGTTCCACGTGTTTATTATTTCATTTTTTCCTGGAAGTTGGAAACTAATCTTATAGTACACAATCACAGCTCACCCACTTACTAGTTTAATAAATACTATTAATGGAACTTGTTTGTTACAGGTACAATCTTAGAGCTTAAAAAGAATAAGCTAAAATTTTAAAGGAAACCACAGTCTACATCCAACTTGTTCAATAGTGTAGCGATTAACTATATGTGAATTTTGAAGTTCAAAATTAGTGAAAATTAATTAAAATTAAGAATTCAATTTCTAAGTAACATAGTCACTTTTCTAATGTTTTGTAACCATATGTGGCAATGGTTTCCTGTCCCACTAGAGAGGGTAGAAGAATATGTTCATTGTTGCCAACATTTCTGTTTCAATCTAGATATTAGCATATTCCAATGATTTGCATATCTGATAAAGTATAATTCTGTTCACAATAGGCAATAAAAGGCAATCCACCTATTTTTGCCATGGTGGAAGAAAATTGATGAATATGGATAAAAGAGAAACAACTTCTATTTCAATTCTCTTGTCAAGGAGGGAAATCTGATTTAAATGGAAACTAAAGATGTCAAGGTCACACTACAATAGCCATTGGAGTGAGAGCCTGGATCCCCAGGGCTTCAGGGAGAGTGACATTAGTGGCCAACACAGTTACAGAATGAAACAGTGTTACTAGGGTATTTCCAAGGTCCTAGAGTTCTGTCAGTGTTAGTGGAGAAACTTATAAAAGGTGTTCACATGCCACCATCCAAAAGGGTGAAAGCATCAAAAAATGCAAATACAGGAGAAAGCTAGCCCTAATAACTACATGAGAGCAGTGATTCAACCTCAGAACACTTCAGATGTATTTCATTGAACAGATACACCTTCCTGTTCCTTCTAAATGTATTGATCATAATAATTCACAATGAAACTACCATGTCACACTTTTTCAGAAATAAGGCAACTTTAGGTTGTGTGGGCTCATGGTTAAGGGTCAGTAGCATGATAATTGAATACTTAGTCTGGGACACTGTTGTAATACAAGTAATTTCTTAATAAGCAGTTGTCGTTATTTGCTTCTCATACTCTTCTGATTGCACATCTATGAATTCATTACTTGAAGATTTAAGTGGTAAGTTATGTTCCTCAGAAAATGAACATTATCTCTAATATGGGAACATTATCGCTAATATACAGGTTTATTAGCATTCATAAGCTATTAACTATACCATAATGAAAGAAAAAATGGTTATCTTCATTCTAAAAATGTAGGGAATGCAATCAAATTATTCATATTCTTTCTTTTCTGAGTGAGTACAAAAGGGAATTCAGGGGACGTTATACACAGATACTTGATCATTAAACACTGTGTTTATAACCCAGTAAGTCTCATGCAGCTATCAACTTTTAGTTTTTGATCCTGTACCTTACCTGGTTGTTTATGATGGGAATATGTGCACAGTTCAGGTCAGGGGGAGGCAGACATGAAGTGCAGAGTTCAAGGGTTGATTTCTAGTATAAGCAATTAGGAATGTGTTGTTTTTGCAAAATCACAGATTCTAAAAGAAAATTGAGTGAAAATGTGTCACAGAAACAAATAGAGTCCATAACACTAACTGAGAGGCAAGATCAAAGATAAATGAAAAGGAGTAAAATTCAATAAAAATGAGAATTAGAGTTAGTACTGAAAGGAATAGGAAATATTGTAAATATTAGTTCTATATATGTAGACAGATGCCAGCAGTTGAGGTTTGGATAATTTCTAAGAAAGATTTTTCTTGACTGTATACTCTATATAAAATAGTATTTTCATTAGAAATACAAAACTGAATAATCTGTGGTTATCATGTAGATGAGAGAGAGAGAGGAAGGAAGTCAAGGAGGGAGGGAGAGAGGGAGGAGATAGATAAGTAGATACAGATAGACAGACAGACATGGATATATAGATACATCTAAGTCCCAGCTCCAACAGGTTCTAAGATAGTAACTCGTACTTGGTTTAATACTACAGAGCTGTCTCTATTTAAATCAGGACTTCTCTACCTGACTCTTACAGAACAATCAAGTGATTCAATCCTTGTCATAATATTTGATCTATTTTCTTTTCTTCAGACCATGTGGATTCACTTTTTCTTTTTGTGGATCTGTAGAAAGCAAGAGAAGCATTGCCAACAGCTTGTCATGTTAAAAAAAATAGACTGTAAATTAAAGTTGTAAAACTTTGTCGCCACAGAAATAGCTAATATCAGAGACTGGTGTCTCTGTTTATGGGGATTTCAGTAGAGTCCTGCTTCTCATCATTTCTCCACAAGCTTTGAGAGACTAACAGTCTGTTATCAGTATGGATCCAAGAAAGAAAATTCAGAGATTACTGTTTTGCTAGGATCAAAATCGTGTGGTGTTTGATCCTAGCAATTATTGATTTAAGTCAGTTCAATATTATGTGTGAACTGGAAGGAAGGGCATTCTATTGCACATCATTTGGCTGCAAGTAACAAAAGACAATTCTGACTCATTTCAGCAAATGTAAGCTTACTAACAAAATATGAACTGCCCAGAGAATCTGTTGGAAGGCTGAAGGACCCAACTAGGAACAGGGCAGAAATTAAAGAAAGCTGTATATCAAGTAAGCAGGCTATTAAAATCCATTGAGACAGCCTGGTGGACCACAAACTCTGGCACTGGTGCCCCTGGATTTGTCTACCTATGTCTCTTTATTGCTGCTGTGAATATTTCCCTAACCATTCCTGCATTTTAATGGTCTCCCTCAAGATATGCACTTCACTTCTACGTGGGGCCCTCTGATGACTAAGCCTCAGTCACATGTGTGTGCCTGAAGTACATGAACAAGGGTACATATGTGGTGTGGCTTCTTCAGTTTTCATGGGGATGGTGAAACTCTGAGGAACATCTTCCACTTCAACATTACCTTAAAATAAGGTGTTTGGTTTTTTTAAGTGAAATGTAGCTTAAAGGGACAAATATTTATGACACAGTCACTCGTAAAACCACCTGGCTATTTATTGGTTAAAATGACTCTTTTTACAGTTAAATAGCTAAATCTCAAAGAAGTGTGGGGTGTCTAGTATTTGCTGAGGTAATCTGTAACATTATTATCACTAATATGAATAAGAGTTGAGAGTAAAGTTATAGCAGAGAGCAGAAAGTTTTCCAGCCCAACAAGGTAGCCTTATAGTTTATCCTTTGTTTAGATACAGGTCTATATCTCTTCATGCTAAGAAGTAAGGTGGTTTCCCTGGTTACACAGGCAAGGAGGAGGTATTGTTTTTGTAGTACAGAAGAGCTAACATCAAGCTTTTGTGTTAATATATGGATATGAGAGAAAACTGTGATAAAATTTGCAAACCACTGCATTGTACTAGCATGATTCAAATGTGTTACTCTTAGTTGAGAAGTACTAGTTTAAAGGTCTAAGATAGGATGTTGAAATCCTCTTCCTGAGAGTATGGCCACAAAGTTAGAAATTTTCAAATAATGAAGGAAAACTATAATCTGAGGAAATTTTCTGTCAATTATTGTTTTGAGTACTTAGAAGAAGGAAAAAACCTTGAAGTTTATCTTTGTATTTTGAAAGTACACAAAACCTGAACTCTGGATGCTTGTAAGTCGTGATCACTAGTCATTCCTCTGTAGTTTGAGATTTTAGTAGATTTTCATATTTTCAAATTATCTTGACAAGATGACTCAATATTTTTTACTGGCCCTTCTTCCTAAATCAGGATATCAGCTTGTGATTATCACTTATATTAACTCTTAGTTGTTTCAAGTCATTTTCTCACCAACTCTGCAAGTTTATCTTGCAAATAAATGTCAGCCTTATTTACCTTGCATGTCCTACTTTTAAAGATGATACCAATGTCCAGATAATTTTTATATGCATATGTCTGCAGCTATTTCTCTTTCTATAAACTCTTTAAGACTAATTCTTGAGTGCAGTGAGACAGTCTGTATTTGTATTTATATAAGTTATATTTGTACTAACAATTACATCTTTAGCTATTCTAACATATGGGTTAATGGCAGCGTTTCCTAAATTATCTCATGCCCTTTATGTTTCTTCTAATGTTTCTACTCTTTTATTTATAATCTTAATAGGATTTATAATGATTCATATCCACTAATGCAATTTATCAGTAAGTGGGCAAAAGGTCTGCAGTGATTTTTACTGTATGTGAAAGGATGAGGTCCAATTATGAGTCTAAATAAAGGATTATTTTCATAATTTCATGCATCAATATCTCTAACCAGTACTTAGTTTTTACATCAGGGACTAAAAAGAGAAAATGCAAAATAACTGTTTCCTCTTTTTTATTCTTTCCAATTTATTAAATATTATTCTGACATATTTCTGAGAGGGTCACACACAAAAAAATTTATAAAATTAAACAAAAATCTTTGGCACATAGCAATGCTTAATATAAACATCTTTTAATTACTAGTCAACTATTTATATTACTTTTTCTAAATTTAAAAATGAAGATCATGTCAGTGGTTTTATTTTATTAAATAAAAAGTTAGTTACTATCCAGAGATTAGGTAATGACAAAGCTAAGAACCAAGTTGATGAACTCCAGGCTTTTCCCTGAGTTGCTAACCAATTAACACATAGACCACATCCCTGTATTAGAGTGAGGACCAAATGACTGATCATAAGAAAGGAAAATGCCCTTAATCCTTCAAATTTTCTTTATACTTAAGGTCTGTTTTTTAGTCATGTATGCGTATACATACACAAAAATACACATGGAAATACATCAGGTAACAAGGTAGAGACAGACCTGACACTTATAAGGACTCAATAAATATTCATTGAACTCATTAATACTTATATTATGGAGGTGTGTATGAAAATGTAAATGACTAGAATTGTATATTAACCATAATAATGAGATCTAAATGATTAGCAAGTCAAATAAAATTAATCTACTGAATTCATATATCCAAAATAAAAGATGAAGTTTGTTGCTGGAATGCATTTATAAAGAAAACTAATATACAAACTGTAAAATACTAGAAATGTAAAATACTAAAATGCAATCCTTTTGGTTATTATCAGTAAGCTTATCTTACCAATAGCTTTTCTTTTATCTCTGAACTTCTGCTTTTGACCATATTACAAGGGTATGCTATTAAAGACATCAAATTCCACACCAAACTTTTAAACTTATTAGTCATTCTGTAGAGGTTTCATTGTAACAGGAGTTTAGATTAATGGATAAGATCTAGTTGGAGAATTGTCTGTGGATTTTAATTATCCTTACCAATGTTAGTTCTCATTATAGATAATTCAGGGAGACATAGTGATGGCACATGGGGAAAGCTCTAGAATTTCTATTTGGCAGCAAGCTAAATATGAATCAATAGTGTTACACGACTGTAAAAAGGATACATTTTTCTTAAGCAGCATTAATAAACATTAAACAAGGGAATAGGAGTGGTAGTCTCCACTTTTTACTACACTCATCACACTATCTCTGGAGAATTTTCATGAGTTTAGAAAAATATCATTTAAGAGGGCCATATATTCAGAAGACAGGAAGATAATACATCTAAAATTGTACTATATAAAATATAATTGAAGTTAAGAAGGAATCAACTTAAAGTGGCACGGTAACTGCCCTCACAAAGGATGAAGGAATTAGATATATTGTTATAGTCAAGAAGTCACAGCAATGAAGAAAAAGAGGTACTGGAAGAGGCTGTGTGTTAATTGGCCAAGAATATGAAGAATTCCCAGGCATTTAGAGCTGTACAAAATCAGGCCCACTTTTAAGGGATCTGCCACAAGAGCTAGGTGAAAATCAAGAGTGAGAATCTAAAATTTTATGATCAAAAATGAAAATTTACAATTTTGAGCAGAAAAATGGTTGATGTCTGTCACATAAAAATTCTGTCTCTAGTTTACAGATTACACATGTCTGGAATGCTTCCAACAAATAAAATCTAAACATAGCAGTTTCATAATATTAACAGTGTAAAATATGGAAACAATTTTTAAACTTGTACAGCTAAAACGGTATAGAAACATGATGAAAAATATTTACAATATTTTTGTCTCAAAGCATTATGAATTTTTCTCATTTTTATATGTTTCTGAAACTAAGAATATTATTTTATAATATAATAAACTAAGATTATTTTAATGTCAGTTAAAGAAAGCCATTCAAAAAGAATATAATTTAATTAGTCCTAATTCGACTTGTCTCTTCTGAGAACAAATTGTTCTGGTTTTAGTGCAAAGTGTGAAACATCGATAGATCTATAATAGGTTGAATTGTGTCCACAAGAAAGATAATGTTCAAGTCCTCACTTTCAGTGCCGGTAAGTATAATCGTATTTGGAATTAGAGTCTTTGTAGCTGTAAACAAGTTAAAATGAAGTTATAGTGGATTAAGCTTTGCCTTAATGCAATGACTGAAGTCCTTATAAAGAGAGGGTATTTTAGACAAAGTAACGCAGTAGGAGAAGGTCAAGTGAAGTCAGAGATTGGAGTGTTGCACCTGCAGTTCAAGGAGAACTAAGGTGAGTGGGCATTGCCAGAATCAAAAAAGAGGAAAATGGATTCTAGCCTAAACTTCTGAGAGAATCTGAGGACTTTTAGCCTCCAGAACTTCTGTTGTTTGAAGCCATACAGACTTTTGGATTTTATTACAGTAGCCCCAGGAAATGAATACAGATGTATGTAGTTGGTGGTATTATATATATATATCATTAAGACAGGAGTGGTAATGAAAATAAACAATGTTTTCCTATTTTCTAATACTAGGTCATTCCTTAATAATGTCTCTATGCAATTTCCCATTTGGAGCATGCTATCAATGATACACTGAAAATTCATGTTAACTTTTAATAAGATGAAACAATTCATTAGATAACTAAATATTTTGGACTTTTTAAAAAAAGTTTGTTTGAGGTGATGCTGGTTTACAACACTGTATATGATTAGAAGTATAAGTTCACACTCTTCAAATGTCAATTAATCTCATGTTTATACCTCCAAAGCACTGATATTCGCTTACCAGAGTTTCTCGACCCTTCTCTTTCTTCATCCCTATACCCACCCTCCACCTCTGACAGCCTCTCAAGATTTCTAGGATTAGTTTTGGTTAAGTTTTGTCTTTTTTTTTTGTTTCTTTATATTCCATAAAACTGAACTCATCCGGTTGCCTGACTTTCTCCTTCTGACTTAATTTGGTTAGCATAATCCCCTCCAGTTCCATCCATATTGTTGAAAATGGCAAGACCATCTTTTTTTATAGCTGCATAGTATTACATAGCATATACTACTGTTGCCTCACTGGCCAGCAGCATTGGAAGCAGCACAGGATGAGGGAAAGATTACTCAAAGTCCATGTGAAACAATGAGAACCCTAGAGGGGTTACACAGAAGTAATGTATAGCCCCATGCAAAGGTAGTCTTGTATTTATTAGAATCAAATGCAAAGATGGGCAGGTGCTTAGGGAGTATATATGGGGTTACTAGGAATGTAAGCTAGGGTGGAGTGACCTGGGGCTATTGCCTGTGGGGCTCTATTGTTCCCACTAGTCAGAACATATTGTCTCTATTCTAATATCTGCCTGCTGTTTTCAGCAGATACTAGTTTCCCAGTATGTTTCTCAAACCAAGACTTTTATCTTGGTCCAAGGCCACTGCATGACCGTACAGTTAGCTTGACCAGCAAGAATTCTGGGCAATGAGACAATAGCCCCAAGAACAAGGAGGGTTGGGAATCCCACATACCAGATCATCTACACCCACTCAACCTGTCCTTGAGTAGTGTCCTTAAGCCTGTTCTGCTTCCCACTCTCTCTGGTGAATCCTCTCACCCCGCCCCTGCACCTCTGGCTTACACCCCAGTTCTAGTAAGCATAAATAAATAAATCTTTAAAAAAATAAAATAAACCATGTGATGTCTCCCATGTGATGTCTTCTAGCACACAATTTTAATATAACTTCTGGCTTCAAAGTTTAAAATATTCCTAATTTTCTCCAGAAAAAAGTAATCTAAGTTACTATGGACAATCTAATTGGAATAAACTAAAGCAGTTTTCATAACTTATTAATAAGAAACATTTAAGCAATCAAAACACATAATACCAAGTTTGTCAGGCTTCCTCAATTTAATGTTTTTGAAACTTTATTCCTCAATCATTATTTAAAAGAAAAATATTGCCCAAATGTATTTGAGAGAAGTTAATTAGTCAATATTAAATGCCACTGTTTTCCACTGATGAACTTTTCATGGCCATTGTATTAAGGAACACGTCTCAAAATGTGTGATTGCAGTGTGTTTTCCTATAACATTGACTATAGGACAACTGCTTGGGATGATATCCTACATCAAGTTTCTACTTATACTATCATGTTTAAAAAAGCACTATCATATATCTCATAGCAATAACTGTGTTATTAATAAATACTGCTTTTCTGATATATATATATTATATATATATTATATCATTAACCTTTCTCTATGAGGATAGCAAAGTCAACCATGATCATAGCTGTGAGTAAAGAAAGTACTCCAAGAAACCTAATAGAATTCAGTATTTATTAGGACTATGTAATATCGAACAAAAATGCCTGGAGCCTTTAAAGAGTAATTTACAGCCCACAACCAGTATCTTTAAAATGTAGAGTTATCAACCTTTTTTTAAAATGAGGATACATATCAAAGAGTAATCTTGGGACTACTTAACTGCTGTTTTTTTAAGGAGCAATTAGCATTAGTACAGAAGAAAAAAACATAAAAGTGTGATTTTTAGGAAGCTTCAGTTTATCTGAAAGGTGTGTGTGTGTGTGTGTGTGTATATATATATATATATATATATATATATATATATATGCAATTGGTACAACTGTGCTTTAAGTGTCTTTGCATAAGGATATAGCAGCTGGCTGACTATAATTGACCTTATTTTACAGTTAAATAATTGGAAAAATGAATTGGAAGTCATTACTCCTTCAGCCTGTTTTTAAGCATTTTAGGCATTCCAAAAATAGCTTACAAATTTGCACAGATTAAATCATTTAGATTTTTACTTAAGAGTAGAGCTGAAATTAAAATGGAAGCATATTTGTTAAGAAATGTATTTCATTCTTTAGCATCTGTAGGCCAAATTGTGTTTATGTATTTAATGATATTTCAGATCATCTGCGTGGGTGAATGAATGGATTAAATAGAAAATGTATTAAAATGGGAGGTTTGATGAGGAACCTGCCAGTGGAACATCATTCTTTAGTTAGACAGGAACTTTAGGGTTCTCCATTGTTAGAAAGACCTAGAGTCAAAAATCATGGCTAGATTTTGTCTAATTGATGTTGGGATCCATCTGCAGAAATGAACCTTCTTTCAAGGAAAACATAAGTATTACTTTTTAAAATAGTATTAGGGTGAAATCACTTTCAGGAACTAAAACATTTAGCCAAGATTACTTGACTTTTCTATTATAACAAATAGGGATGATACTCTCCATACTTGGAGTCACAAGTACATTTCCAAAGATTTGTGATTATTTTCTCCCAACATTTTTTTTTTACTTTCCTTGGGTTGTTTTTCTCTTTCTTTTGAACTTATCAGTAGTAAAATCTTAAAAGTGAAAAGGGACATGTCATCTATATCTCTACAAGGGGAGGATCCTGAGGAGTCCTCTGACAGCTGATCTAGGCTCCGCTTTTTGAGAAGCTGCTTAAAGGAAATTATAAGTAGAGATTTCCAAGTACATTCATTTGAAGACTACAAATGCATGTTTTTAGTCTGGCATAGGTTCCTGTCTTCATGGATGGTGAGGTCCACCAACCAATGTGATAGATAGAGAAAATAATTAATTGCATGATCATAATATAGGTTAATGAAGTACAGATAATTACCTCTTGGATGCTAGATCGCCAAAATTCATAATAAAATATTAGCAACCTGGCTCACCAAAATATACTTGGGAAATTAAATAATGGATCAGGAATTTGGATTAGTTAGACTCTAATCCCCTGCCACTTTTCTAAAATTCTGATTCCACCAATAAAAAAAGACATTCTAAGATAATAAGTACATTAAAAAATACCCTAATGAGTGTGTGGAGAAAAAGGAACTCTTCTGCACTGTTGGTGGGAGTGCAAACTGGTCCAACCACTGTGGAAAGCTGTGTGGAGATTTCTGGACCTACTAAACATAGGGCTTCCATATGATCCAGCAATCCCACTCCTAGGTATTTACCCAAAGGACACAGAAACATCAATTCCAAAGAACACCTGCACCCCTATGTTTATAGCAGCACTGTTTACAATAGCTAAGCTTTGGAAACAACCCAAATGCCCAAAAATAGATGACTGGATCAAGAAGATGTGGTACATATATACCATGGAATATTACTCAGCATTCAAAAAAGATAAACACATGCAATTTGCAGCAACATGGATGGCGCTGGAAGGGATCATGCTCAGCGAAATAAGCCAAAAAGAAAAAGAAAAATACCGGATGGTCTCACTCATAGCAGGAATCTAGAAAACTTAAATAAGGGACCAGGAAAATGAATAACTATAAGAAAGTGAAAATCAAAATCAACAAAAAACTATGAACCAGAGACACTTTTAGGGGGACAGGGGCGGGAGGGGAGGGATTGGGGTCAGAATGGGGGCACTGCAATTGTATGGGAATATAACAATAAAATTTATTATCTAATAAAAAAAATAAATAAAAAAAATACCCTAATGAGTAATGTACTCAAATAATTCCAAATCACTAAATCACTAAGTTAGAGGAAGTACTTTAATATCTCCCTATCTCCCTAGCACAGTGCTGATATGTACTGAATTCAGTATGTTTTAAATAAAAATCTTATAAATGAAAATAGCATTTTATAAGATTTTGTATATAACCTACCAAGTTTCTGTAACTCACTCACTAATACAATGTATATGATATAATATGCTATGATATAACATATGCATTACATTATATATTACATTAAATGTTACATTATTATTACATGGTACTTTGGGGAAATAATATGTATGTTACATTATGAATTGATTTATTCTACATGCAAATATTTTCACTCATATTTTAGGACTACTCATACTGGTCTCATGGTATCCCTTAGGGGTTCAGAATATAGTTCATTCTTGAGAGATAATATGTGACTTTCTATACAGGGGAGGGTGTCTAGCTTGAAAAAGTATTTGCATTTTCTTAACAAGGTATTTTTGATTGATATGAGTATGTGGAAACGGGTGAAAAATGGTTCCAAGCAAGTTCTTCACAAAACAGAATATTGAGAATGAGCAGAATATATAAGAATTGTATTATAGTCTACCTGTGAGATTTCAAAAGGAAATACAATTGCAGGGAGGCCATTATATACATGCAAACTACACAAAATCACATCAGAAGGCAGAGAAGAGAAAGAAGTACAAGAAGTAAAATTTACAGACAAGAAGCAGCCTCTAGAACCCAATTAACAAGATGTCTGACAAGGATTTTCCTTTGGGATCATGTTCCTTCTCTGCCTGGAGTTGCTAATTGCAAAAGATAGTCTATTTTTAAAAATAAACATTTTGAAAGATGACTTTGCTAAGCTAAAGTTTCTATAGTTTATAATAAGAAATGCCAATTATTTCTCTTTTAAAAATAAAATTATATTGTAATATTATATATAGATTTCTCAAAGAACTGAGTGCATTCATTTACCTCTAGAGGTTCTGATTTTCAAGGGACAGTGGCTTCTTGAATAAGAAATATTGATCTGATCTCCTCTTTTAAGTAATAAATAAAAAAATTGAGACTTCAAGATTTAATTATTTTCTCAAGGACGTGAATCTTATAACTAAAGCTCCAAGTAGAGCTTATAGGAGAAGTATAAACAGCAATCCAAAAAGTCAAAGTATATTTATTTGGGAGAATGTAACAGAATTTTCAGAATTTCCACAGAGGGTACTCTAACAAATGAGATCAGTTCCCCTTAAGTTGATGGCACGATTTCTGGTATGAGGACATTCACAAAGACATAAAAAGTTGATTTTGTACATCCAAGTGAATATCTTCACAAAGCAGAAGGTTATTTTTAGGGTTGATTATATTGATTTTCTCCATTGTTCAGACTGCTCTTGATTTTCTTTTCATTATAAGAGCATAGATAGAAATTTCTGTTTTGAGAAAATAATTGTATTTGTTGTAAGCTGTTTTCCCCTTACCATCCTTTTTAAACCTCCTCCATTTTCTCACAGTGTTATGCTTTTTGTTTCTTTTCCACTGTGTGCAGTGCTATGATCCTGGCTATATTCTAACACTCTTGTTAACAGTAAAAAAAAAAAAAAAAACCTTTGCAATTACATGTTTTTGATACATATTTATTATACGAAACAAACAGAAATCAAACTTTCTTCCAAAATAAGAACTGTAGAAACATCAAATCTATAGTCCTTTTTATTGCTTTGAGTTAGATATGATATATGGTATCATAATTGTCAATGGCATCAATATAGAGTTTAGAATTTAGTGAAATGGAAAAAAGACATTCAGGGTAAAAGTTATATCTGCAGGTTGTTCTTTTCATATGGAGTAATAGAAAATCTAATGCTCATTCCTTATACTCAAATCCTGAAATTTATATCCCACATGAGAAAATCCTTAGCATTAAAATTTCAACATATCATCCTGAAAACCAATTCAAAGAACCAATTTTTATTTTTTTGTTTTGCTATATAGTAGAATTTCTGTGAGTTCCAAAAGTTTTTATTTTACTTGATTCTAAAACTTTTCAGGTGCAAATGAAAATGCAAAGTATAACACTTAAATGGGTTTATCTGAGATTAATAATACAGTTGTCTAAAAAAAAAAAAAAAGCACATAGTAACACCTGAAGATGTCCTCTCTGGATGACTTAAAGTTACATACAGGTTATATACATCTATATATAGTTATATACAGCTTTAGGTATTGCCTTTTTGCTTAAGGACCCTGCTATCCTATCCTCAACCACCAAATTATATTGCCAGTTTTGACTGTCTCTGAACTCCAAAGCCATTTTTCCAATATATGCCTGCTGGACATCTTCACCTGGATATTCTATTAAGCTGTCAAATTCAACATGCCCAAAAATGACTTCATTGTAGACTCCCTATGCCTAATCTCCGGTATGAGGCAGGATGCTTTCATTTGCAACTAACAAAACACAGAACTCAACCTTTTAAATAATAAAAGAGATAGAGTTGTTCAGATGTAGTTTGGTCTGTAAACCTGGCAAAAGCTTATTTGACTCAGTTTCTTCAAGATTTTTTTTGACTTTAATGTTCTCAGACAGTAAGATTTTATTCTCCAATTGGCTTTTGTTTTAAATGTTACCCAATATTTGTAGTAATTCTTGGTTTTACCTTTTCATTTGCACTGTCAAAAAGAGAGAAGACGAAAGTTCAGAGATCTCTTTACATAGAGCAAGAGATCTTTCTTAGAAGTCTTCAGGGTCAAAAACTGGCGTTGGAAAGGAAAACCCTTGCACTGCTGCCTATAACCTGTTTCCCTCACCAGTCACTGTGGAAAGTTCTTAGGCCAACAGGATTCGCACATGGGACTAAAGTTGAGCAGTCCCACCCAATCACATGATTGCTTTCTAATGAAGAGGAATACATCAGGTATTGGTGAAATAATCACAGAGTCCACTATTCTATATGTACCCTATTTTCTGTTTTAGGATTGACTGCTTACAAATAAACAGAAACCTTGAATTAGCACAACTGAAAGCATTGTTGAAAAGAATACAGAACAATCTCAAGAAATTCAATTTTAAGAAATAAAGCCTGATATCTCAGAAACTTGGCAGTTTATCAGAGTACATATACTCTGTCTCTCTGGTATTTCATGTTCTCTCATCTCAGCTTAACTCTGCATTTCTGTTTCATTCTCCTGCTACTCAACAGGAGAGTTGCCATGCTGTGTTTTTTCAACAGACAGTACATATCGAAAAAAGCCACAATACACAGTTTAAAAGGTCTTACACTCTATGCCAATTACTGTAACTAGCTGTTACCACCAGGCAAAAGGTCTAGAAAATCTGTCACCAAGTCAGAACCTCTCTCACTGGTTCCAAGTCTGGCCAACCCCCCCTCCCCCAAATGCAAACAAAAAAGCCTTTGATGCAACAAAGAGAGAAAAGAAAACAATTTATACTAAACAACAGTATAGAAGAAGAGGGAGAACTAGCAGGGGGGAGGGAGAGAGAGAGGGAGTAGGACTAGTTTTAGATGAATAGTACAAAGTGGAGTCACAGCCACAGAGCTAGCAGGATGTGCCAAAAGCCTGCCACTGCTGAACTGAGGTCAGGAACACCCCCTATGCTGGAGATGGAAGGAGAGTACAGGTCAGCAGCCTAGTGGCAACTGCTTTCCATATCAGCTCTGTGAAAAATGAGAGCCCAGTGCCTCACTCCTTTTTAAAGGCTCCAAAAATGGTGGTTTACCTCTGTACCCTTCCCAGCAGCCCCTTGCTCAGTCTTCAGGGGCAGACTCCAGATCCTGCCACTGTATAGCTGTCATCCCATCCAGCTTGGGTGGTGCAGAATTTCAGGGGTGGAGTTCAGCCAGCCCCTCATCTTGAAGGGTGAGGGTGGGCCCAGGCAGCTCCAACATAGCCACTCTTTCCATACTCAAACTCAAATTCCTAGGACAGAGGAGAGGACTAGCCAGTCTATTTCCAGTGGCTGTGTAGTCATTAAATGTTGGAATTAATGGTATGTTACATGGTGTGAGTCCATCTTCAGAAGTGGAAAAAAGATATGAACAGGAGGGAAATGACGTATGTAGGTATTATTGCAGTATATCATTTAAATTTTAGAAAATATAACCACCTGCTTTTCAACTTAGAAATCTGGGAATCTTTTTTTTTTTTTTTTTTTTTTTTTCAGAGTCCTTATGGCTTCACCTCTTCCTGAGGCAGCATGTTATAATAGCTTTAAATGTGCTAAATCTTAAGCAATGTGTTGTTTTATATATATTATATATATACACATATATATGCATATTTATTTATTTCAGTCTTTCAACAAAGTTATGAGAAATGTCTTATTGAATCAGGGTTTTGGGGAGCAGGTCTAGAGTCTGAGGGCTCCAGGCAGGCTCTTTCTTGGTTCTTGTTTTCAGTAAGGAAAAAATTTTGTCAAGACCAAAGTTACAGAAAAGCAAGAAATTGGGCCTCCCCGGTGGCGCAGCGGTTGAGTGTCAGGCTGCGAAGCTGCCTGCAGCCTCTACAACGTTGGTTCGATCCCTGCTGCTGGCAAGGGTCCCACATGGCACACAGACCTCTCCTGCTGCACCCGCTGCTCCCCTCAGCAGTGTACTTCGTCAATCTGCCTGTTCTGCTTCCTGCTCTGGCTCTGGTGAATTCTCTCACTCTCCCACACTTCTGACTGTACCCAGTACTGGTATAAATAAATAAATAAATCTTTAAAAAAAAGAAAAAAGAAAAGCAAGAAATTTATTGATAGATAGGAAAAAGGACAGGAAAGCTCTCTGAGTAGAGAGGAGTCCCAAATGGGTAGCCAATTAATAGACAAGAGGAAGGATAAGAAAGCTTCCCAAAGGGAGAGGGGTCTCCAGGGAATAACCCCTGAGGTGGCAAGAGGAAGGTGTTTATATGGGAATAGTGGGCAAGGAGTGGGGGTTTGATCATTGGGTGTCTCCCTGTTGTGTCTCTTGTTGAATGACTGGTCCCATGGGTGTCCTCTAGGTTACTTAGGCCTACTGAGTTTGTGGTATTCTCCTAGATTACTCCATGGGCCCACTGAGTTTGCTCATGTTACCTGGCCTGCCTTCCCCCAAATTCACTTTGGTTTATTGTATTGTGTTATTGTGTTGGTGTTCTGAATATTCCACTCTATACTGCGTTATGGGGGGGGCCCTCTTGTTCTGGCATTGTTCTCCAATCATACTGATTAATGTAGCTAGGGCTTGGGGCAGGGAAGTGTGCCCTCCTGGTTCCAACAGAGTGTTTCTCAATCTACTGATAAGTGGACTTAGGGGTTTGGGGCATCCAATTCTTAACTGACTGCCTATACCTATTTCTTAACTTCCTCCTTCACTATTAGGTTGAAATTTTGAGACTAAATTGAAATCCAGTGAGATTTGACAGAGTCAACCAATGGCAAACCTGATAGCTTAGATCAGTCTGATTCCAAAGTTCCCACTCTTTTCACTGTTCACAACATCTGTACATGGGGCTTTGTACAAGCAGATCTGATTTTTGGGTTTTGTTTCTACTACTTACTGGTCATGTTTTACTTACTAACCTCTGTTACGTTATCTATAATTATTTGAGGACAATATGGTATTCTTACAGAAAAAGCAAAAGTAAAAAAGCAAAAGTAACTCATCATGTATCTGACAAATTGTAGGCTATCAAAAAAATTTCTTTTCATCTAATCAATAAAATAATATTCTGGAGAAAGCATATTGGAATTGAAAGGGATTTAAAAGAGATAGTTGCCACTTAGTAGCTTTTTGATCATAAACAAGCTATTTAAATTATGATTTTTAATTTTATCACCTCTTAAAGCAAAGCAACACTATTTTATTTAATATGATTGTGACAATTAAATGGGATAGCACATATGGAAAGTCTTAGTGCCTAGCCTGATTTTAGTAGAAAGTTGGGGTATTTGCATATAGTAAGTACATGATAAATCATTACTATTAAAAATGTTAAAAGGATTGAATGATGTATACTTTTTACATGTATGCACTTGTGGTGGTTTTTGGAGTCTGTGGGTTTGGAGTATGGGGTCCTTGGGTTCACTCTGGGAAATGTTTCACCAGAGCTCCTATTTCAGCGACATGCGGTGAGTTTCCCAGGCAATTTTCTCCACAAGACAGAGACGTTAGTTTTATTTAAAGGGCAGATTTATTAGGGAAAGGGAAGGAGGATTAAAGAAAACTTGTATAGACACAAGCGGGCAGGAAGAGCTGCCCCAGAAGGGACAGGTTTGCTAAGAGAGGCGGTTATAGGCGGGCGGCCTTGACAAATCACTGGCAGGCAGGAAGCTGCTGCCCTGCAGAGGGAGAGGGATGGTGAAAAGAGGCACCTGCATAGTCACAGGTGGGCAGTGGGATTGCTGCCCCAGCCTGTGCAGACACTGAACTGATATAGTCCTCTTCTGTTTGGGAGGGGTCACTCCTTGTGAGCTGTCAGTTGGTTGCTAATTTTGGATAACTATGTAGAAATCTCCATATCTTTACCTTTGGATGGGCCCTCAGGTAACTACTTGGATGTTATGCTTTGTAATCTAGGTGTTGGAGCCTAAGGATACCAGTCTGTGCCTATGGATCTTCATTTGCATAACTATGTTGTCTGTGCCTAAGGATCTGGTTTCCGTAGCTGTGTCACTGGCTATGCTAATCTCTTCCACTCCCACCTCCTTGTGTGAGCCAGGTTTCTGGTCTTGTAATGCACCTCCTTTTCAGTTTTTCTTTTCTATTCTTGTCCTCTGTCACACTGACCCTGAAGATTTTTTGAAATAAACTACTGTTTTCTAAGTTTATTTTGTGAAAAGTAAAATTTATTTTATTTTTTAGACTACTATTGTTATAGGACAGGGAGAGGGGCAGCCCAAACCCCGCAAACCTGCCTATTCTACATGGGTTCTGCCATCCGCCGCATCAACACAAAACATAGGAGACTTTAATGGGAAGGAACTTTAATTAAACTAGGAAACAATACAGGTAAGGCAAAGAGTCTAGTTTCTAAATGAAGCACCCAAAGTTACCCATCCCCTCGTGGGTAAAAGTCCATCCATATGAGATCGGCCCAGAACAAGGCCCCAAAGTCTACCACAAGTCTAAAACATCTTCCAGTGGGGACCCACAGAAAAGGGTCACAAACAACTGGACAAGCCCGGAAGGAAAAGAGCAAAATCAACATCCAGATAAAAGCTGCCATGGTCACCTCCCCACGGGTCTCACCCACATCTGTGTCACCCAGTCCACGACCAAAAGACAAGCGCAGTTTCTTCACGTGTCTCTAGGCTCCATGCACCTCCTCCAGGTCTTCTGGCTCCATCCTGCTCCTTCCTTCCTCAGTCTCTTCTTCAGCTTCTCCTCTTCCTGCTCAGCTCCACCCTCCCCTGGGTGGGGCAGGGAACCTGGAACTTCCCCCTTTCCTGGGGACCACCCTGTTACACTATGACTATCTAGATACTAGGTTGGATGATTTTCATGTGCAAATCTTGCAAAAATAAAGACTTATTATTTTACAAATGAAGAAACAATTTGTAACTTGTTCATGGATATAAAGTTCAGTGTCAAAGTAAGACTTTCTTTGAACATTGTTGCTTTCAAATTACTTCATATAGCAAAATAAATCAGCATTATTTTGTCAATATAGAAAATATTCTCTGAATTTTTCAGTTTATTATATACCTTTCATAATTAGAGATTTTAATTTATTTGTTTTGTCTATGGGGAACAGCAGGTATTGATTTTAGGAAGGTCATATCTCTTCTATGTCCACAATAAACATGGGACTGTAAGATAATGAGTTAGTTCAATTGATTTTTACAACTATGTGTCAGTGCCCTAGTGTAATAGAGGCAGCATTAATTAGCAATTATATACTAACAGTTGCTTTCAAAATATCATATAGTTACATAAAAAGTTGAGTTGAAACCTAGCTAAGACATAAAGAACCAGAAAAGAAAAATACCTCAAAAAACTTTCTGTCATCAGTTTCCCAAAGTGAAAATTGTGATTCTGTGTACAGGATTTCACTAGCTGGTCATTATATGTTTGCTGAAAGAAGACATAGCAATAATGATGAGGCTATGGGAGACTATAGAAGGTTCACTGATTTAGCCTCCTGCTTACTGACAGCTCAAAAATTTGAGTAAATGTTCAGCATAAACAGAGATGAAGAAAAATGCTAGTTGTAAGTTAAGTGTTTTAAATCAAAAATATCTGGGTGATCTATTTGGGGATTCCATGTGATAGACTGATGACTTATACATATAAATGCGTAGAAAAGAATTTTAGGGCCTTCCCTGGTGGCACAGGCAGTTGAGCGCCACGCTGTGAAGCTGTCCGCAGTCTCTGCAGCTCTGGTTCGATCCCAGCCAGCCAGCGAGGGTCCCACATGGCACAGCACACCTCTCCTGTCTCTCCCACTGTTCTTCTCATCAGTGTATTTCATCAGTCTGCCTGTTCTGTTCCCCACTCTTTCTCTGGTGAATCCTCTCACCCTCCCGCACATCTGGCCTGTACCCCAGTTCTTGTATAAATAAATAAATAAATCTTTTTTAAAAAAGAATTTTAACAAATGTAAACTGTCAAAAATGATATACTTAAAACTTCAAACCATGAATTTTGTATTTTATATATCCATTTGCTTGGGAAACTTAAAAAGTTAGATCAGTGTTATTTTTGCTATTAATTTTAATAAATTATCTTGAGAGGTGAAACATAGACTAAGTGGTGTTGATAATACTGATCCAGGGGAATTTCTGATGAGGTAAATACTGTGTTAAGTTACACAGAGTTAAGTGTTACTGAATTATTTTTTTTATATAGATTCACAACCAGATGACATCAGTCAAAAATATAGCTGTTCGCATTTTTCCACTAAGGATAACAAATTTTTGATTGAATTAGACAAAGATTCACAATTGTTCTGAATTCCATGGAGACAAAATAAATGCTTGTATTGGAAGGTCAATGGAAAACATTCCTACTCAGTCATGACTCACTGAACAATTGGAGAGATACCCAAAGGTCATTCATTCATGCTCAATTTTTAATCTCTTAAAAGGAAGCCATTGTCAACAATCTGGAATTCCAAGAAAAGTTGTAGGGAAAAAAATATGGGCGGGGCAGAAGACTTGTAGTTATTCACAACAGGCTTTTAAATAAAAAGCCCAAAACCACTAACAGCAATTTATAAGTGGTGTCCTGAAAAGAGGGATGCAATTTTGTTATTCTAAAAATTTAACGAAGGAAGGGGGAGTTCCTAGACATAGAGAGAGAAGTTCACACAGAATTTCAACTTTATTCCCAGATGTAGATAGTCAGGGTGCAATACTCTTATACTCTTTCAAAAGTATAATTTATCCAAATAAATGTAGAGCTCTAATTGGTTTTATTATTTAAGCAGCAGCATTTGATATAGTAATTAGAAAGACTGCAGAATTTCACAAAATGGACTTTTTAAGGTCAGAAAGGGGATGGGGTAAGGTTATCAGCAAAGAAAACAAATTTCAGATAAAGACACCTTTCTCAGGGAAGACAGAAGAGCCTTATCATGGAGATTATTTTACTAGCTCTGACCAGAAATCTCCAGATTGATTGGTTTAGAATTCCACTTTTGGGAGAGACTAAAACAACAGTTAGGTTTGGAATTAAGTCTTTATTGGGGGCCTCCCCGGTGGCACAGAAATTGAGCACTGGGCTGCGAAAATGCCCGCAGCCTCTGCAGCGCTGTTTCGATCCCCGGCTGCCTGAGGGTCTCACATGGCACACAGACCTCTCCTGCCGCCCGCTGCTCCCCTCAGCAGTGTACTTCGGTCCTTCTGCCTGCTCTGCTCCTCGCTCTGGCTCTGGTGAATTCTCTCACCCTCCCACGCTTCTGCTGTACCCAGTGCTTGTATAAATAAATAAATCTTAAAAAAAAAAAGTCTTTATTGGGCCTGGCATGGCTCCACTTTTAACATACCTCTAAAAAAAATCCTATAATATTTGTTATATATTACCTCTGAAATATCTTGATAAATCAGTTCAATTCAGTTATAACCTTAAAATGGTGTCATATAGTTTATTCCTGAGGTGAACTGAAAAATGTATAAACCTGAGGAAAATGGGCTCCAGGATTAGACAGAGAGGTAAAATTTCTATTAAAATGTTTTTGTCGGTCCTCCCCAGTGGCGCAGCGGTTGAGCATTGGGTTGCGAAGCTGCCCACAGCCTCTGCAGCGCTGGTTCGATCCCAGGCTGCCTGAGGGTCCCACATGGCACGCAGACCTCTCGGGCCGCCCGCTGCTCCCCTCAGCAGTGTACTTCGGTCCTACTGCCTGTTCTGCTCCCTGCTCTGGCTCTGGTGAATTCTCTCACCCTCCCGCGCTTCTGACTGTACCCAGTGCTTGTATGTATGTATGTATAAATCAATCAATCAATAAATAAATAAATCTTTAAAAATAAATAAATAAATCAATAAAATGTTTTTGTCCCTTACAGATTCCTCACCCTGGTCTCTACTAAGGCCTTTTGTAATATTGCTTCAATATAGCATTCTATCTCTGCAACCAGAGAATTTCTTACATGTCTAATTTTGTCTGATTTTCCGGAAAGACCAGCTACAATTAGGGAAATATACCACCTTGATAATGCTAGTGGTGTTTCAGAATATGGAGGTGGCGGTGGGGGGGTATAATTATAGGGCCTGGGAGTGTTAAACACAAATTATGCCAGATAATTAAAGAAGTGATTTTATTTGGACTATTACAATAGGGAAAACTTTTATTAATGTGGAACATCTCAAATAACAGGTTTATGGAGGCAAATAAAGAAGAAAGCTGTGAGGAGATCTTATCTATAAAGTGCAGGCAGTAAATTCTCAGAATACCTCAGGGCAGGAAAGTCCTTTGTGATTAGTCCTTAGTGATTTTTCAGAATACAATTACATCTGTATGGGGAAGGTGTCCAGAAAATAGTAGGATCACAGGGTTCATGTAGAGTCTAACATTGGCAGAGATCTGGACTCAAGTATTGATGGCAGGTCATTCAATGGGAGAAATGGTTACCTTTACATAAGTTGGGAATAGCTTGAGAATTGCTAGACAAAATGAAGAGGTCATGACCATTTATGAGTATGTTATTTTTGCTAACAAACTCTTTGTCCAAATAACCAATTTGAATAATTTGGTTTGCAGAAAATTTCTGAAGCAAACTATAATGTTAATTTATTGGCTTACAGACTTATCTTTCTGGCAAGAATTGTCTGGCAAGAATTTTCTGGAACAAATTGTTAAGTCATGTTGGCACAGATGACTTTAGTTCTGATCTTAATTGTTTAGATATATGGACATAGGTGAACTTTATTCTCAAACTGTTACAGACACATCTTGGATTATAAGTTCAGTATGCCATGAACTGGATTTCCTGAGCAAGGCAGCTTCTGGGAACTAGGGGTGAAGCTGAGTGGAATATATAACATGAAATGCAGTTAGAATCTCTTTCTTTTCCAGTTTGGATGTAGTTCTTTCTGAATCTCTCCTTTAGTCCAGCTCTCTGAGACCAGCCTAATTCCTTTTTTGAGGTTCCCCATAGGATGGTATCTTTGGCTTATCATAAGAATTCGGAGTTCAGTGACCCTGCTTCAGGCCAATCCAGTTTGATTTGGCATTTTCCCATAAAGGGATAAGCTATTGGGGGAGTTTTAATGGAGGACTATTATTTGGGAAACTATTATTGGCAATATCCTTTCTTCTCTATCTCTGAACACTAATTCTATTAAAGATACTTCAATAAGAGTCTGCTTCCTTTGCCTTTGTGCACACAGATGACCCGATCCCTTTCAGAGGATGCACCCCTTATTAATCTAGGGCTCCTGTGTTCTCCTCTGACACATGGTAACAAAATGTAGCTTTTCCTTATCTTCTTCATGAAACTGTTTCAATCTCCTCTTTCTACCAGATCTAGACACTAAAAATTGAATATCTCTACAGTAATTGTATAACATGTTGTTACTTCCTTCCCATAAAAGTGTGTGTGGACTACTCTTACAATTATTCTCCACTTAGAATTGTTACAGGGCAGCCCCGATATAAAACTGGTTGCCTGATTGTGGGTCCTCACTTGCGCACTTAAAAGGGACTTATTAATACTCCACTGCAGGCACACACAAAGGGTTAATAAAAGGTTTATTTACAAGGGAAGGGAAAATGAGGAAATGTACAACTCAGGGAGAAAAGAGGGAGATAAAGTCTTAAATGCATCCTACCCATTCCACCAACCTGGAATCCCAATGGCACTCAGAGCTGGCTGTGAGCAAAGAGCCGTGAAGCCAAGAGAGAACCCAAAGACCCACATGTCTGATTTTATACCAACCCTGGCAGCTTAACTCCAAGCTCAGGTCCCAGCAACCCTCCATTTGATGATGACGGGATTTGTCATTTTCAGTGTCTTGATGGCTTTGGTCTCGAGTAGGGGGGAGTCCACAAAGCCTGTATGGAATTAGCTCAGGACATCCTTTCCCCCTAACAGAATGTTAAGGAATCAGAATTGTTTTTCATGTTTACTTACCATCCATCATTTCAATATCCCTCTCTCTTCATTCTGTCCCCCCTTTTATTATCTTTCCTTTTTGATGTCCTCTAAGGTTTTTGTTTTTTTTTTTTTTTATAATCCCCTTCCCAGTCATATGCTGTTTCATTCCACTATGTCTGAAAATTCAGTGTTCAACCAGCCAAATCATTTCTGCCTCTGTCTAGTCTGCTCATCTGAAATTCATTCTTTGCCTGATCCCCATCCAAGATATCTGCTTGACTTAATGTTTAGCCAAGTTATCTCTGGAAAACTATCTCCAAACAAATATATACTTAAGAATAGATTTACAAATACTGAATATTTTTATGTATAGGATAATTTTTCTATTATTCCAGAATAAAACTAATAGTAATGGCATTAATAAAACTATTTGAACCATTTAAGAGATTTCCATGTTAATTAGATTATTTCATTATCATTATGAGAGAGACCAAGCAGTTATTATTATACTCATTTGGTAGAAAAACAAAATCAGAGGGACTGCAGCATCTGTGGTCTCACTCAGTCAACAGATAGCAAAAATTAGTAATTATCGTCATCATTTCACAGTATATATAAATAAAACCATCATGCTGTGTATCTTAATCTTATACAGATATATATGGGGATGATTTCTCAATAAATTTGGAAAAAACAGTAAAACATTTATTAAGAAAGAACTTAAAGATTTGGAACTAAAAGGAAATCCCCTAATCATGCCCAATGATAAGAATATCTCTGGTGTAGCTGATCATTCATACATTAGGAGTCCTTTTTAGTGATTTCAGTTTTATTATTACTTTTTTAAAAGATTTATTTATATAAGAACCAGGGTACGGGCCAGATATGTGGGAGGTTGAGAGGATTCACCAGAGACAGAGAGGGGAACAGAACAGGCAGACTGTTCAGTTTCACCAGAGACAGAGGGAACAGAACAGGCAGACTGACTGAAATACACTGCTGAGGGGAGCAGTGGGCAAGACAGGAGAGGTCTGCTGTGCCATGTGGGTTGCTCCACGGCTGGTGGGGATCGAATCAGCACTGCAGAGGCTGCAAACAGCTTCTCAGCTCTGCGCTCAACTGCTTGAGCCACCAGGGAGGCTCTGATTTAAGTTTTTTTTTTTTTTTTTTAAAGATTTTTTTTTTTATTTATACAAGTGCTGGGGTACGGGCCAGATGCCTGGGAGGTTGGGAGGATTCACCAGAGACAGAGTGGGGAACAGAACAGGCAGACGGACAAAACACACTGCTTAGGGGAGCAGCGGGCAAGACAGGAGAGGTCTGCTGTGCCATATGGGATTCTTGCTGGCAACTGGGATCAAACCCACCCTGCAAAGGCTGCAAACAGCTTCACAGTGCTGTGCTCAGCTGCCTGCATCAACAGGGAGGCCCCCCCTGATTTCAGTTTTAATGTTCACTTTATATACTATTAAATTTGTTATATTTATATAAATAAATGATACATAAATATTTTATAAAAATATCATTTATTATCATTAACTAGACTTATATCCACATTTTATAAATATAGTGATGATAAAGTTTTTGAACTAGTTACTTGAACTTGAATGCAATGTCAGGCTTATCAGGGAATGAATGATTCCCATAATTTTTATGTTTGTTCTTTCTATTTCATTTTACTTATAAGTTATCCCATATTGTCGGTAGTGTTTGCTGATACTTTTCAACTTAAATAATATTGGAAGAAAACTGTTCAATAAGGG
Organism: Talpa occidentalis; assembly: GCF_014898055.3. Taxonomy (NCBI): domain Eukaryota; kingdom Metazoa; phylum Chordata; class Mammalia; order Eulipotyphla; family Talpidae; genus Talpa; species Talpa occidentalis. The sequence goes on from NW_023604295.1 coordinate 23,806,639, forward strand.
ATAAAGGACTAAAAGCATTGCACCTGGTATGTGAAACACCTTGCATTATTATAATGTTAAATATTTACTGTCATGCTGTACTAATGCTAACAAACTTTAGTCCAAAACTAATTAATTCTAGGAACTGTAAGCTTAAAAAATTGAACCAAACTATTAAATGCCTACTTACAGGAACACATGTATTAATGTTTTGAATACATCAAAGTTCTGAAAGATGTGGCCATAAAAAAATCAGTTTAATATTTAAGCACTACAACCTGTGTTTTACATTTATCTCCCTTGTTTGATGTGTTAAATATATCACTAAATATTTATTGATGAATATAGCAGAATCTTTACTGCATGCTGACTATCTGTAAAACAAAGCAATTCATGCTGTGTAGAATAAAAGTAGAAATAATTTGAGCCTCTGTTCTCAAGTGGCTATGCTTTGGTAAGGTAGATGAAATGTGGATGGCATCTAAGTATCATACAGCATAAAGAGAATTAAGAGGGCAGCAGGGAGTTGGGGACTAGGAGATTAAGTCCACATAAAATTTTGGCAGATTATCATTTATTTTCCCTTGCACATTATCTTTTTCTTTTGTCATGTTGTTCTTTTATGTGATGCCATTGTTAGGTATAGGGTCTAAGGACTACCATCAGATACAGCCTCTCTCATTTGTTCTAGGTCCAGATACCTGCCACTAGAAATTCAAAGAAAAATGACGTTGGTGCAGGAAAGAAAAAAAAAAATATATATATATATATATTTATATGCACATACACACACACACACATATAGTCTAACCAACAGGGTTGAGGAAGTGTGATTAATTGTACAAGGTGGAGTTGCAGTTACAGGAGCTGATGTGGCTGAAACCCACTACTACTTTGGTCAGGATCTCCCCCAACTCCATGCCCTGAGTTGGAGAGAAGCCTGCCCTCTACAGCAACTCAAAGGAGACCAAGAGTGCCCACATGCATCACTCTTTTTTAAACACCCTGTCCCCCCCCCCCCCCCCCACACACACACCAGTTGCTCTCAGCTTCCCCTACCTTGCCAGACAACTCCTAGCTCAGGAGTTCAGACCAAGGCACTGAGCAGGTAGTTCTGTCCAGCGTGGGTGGCACCAGACTCAGAGGGTAGAGTTGGGCCCCTTATCTGCTCTGGAACATTCCAACAATACTAATGATTTTTCTATTATCCTGAAAATGATATTCATGTCACCCCTTCTGCTAAGACTTGAAAAGTCAAAATAGGAACCTTAAGAAAATTGAATGTGGGAATTCTGTTCACTTACCTAACCATTGTGTCAGATTTGTGTATTTTTCTTTAACTGACCTTACAACTTATTTATATTTGATTTGTGCACTATTCTGAGTGTTATATCTATTCTTAAAATTATTTTAGCATTGTAAATACTCGGTGTATGCTATTTGTCCCTATGAAACTAATTACATATTTACGGTATGTGATTTGTATTCACTATGACAATTTTTCTAAGTTGTCACCATAGCAGTGAATTCTCATTGTCTCCAGCAACAACACGGTTTTTCAGAAAGAAACAAAAAAATGTGAATTTGAAATTATGTTCCATCACTAGCTCTAAGACATATAACACCCAATTTCCAATTTTTCTTATTGTAAACTGAAGTTAATTATTAAAACTCAGTATATTTTCACTTATTTGTTGAATACTTCCATGCTACGTACATATAGGAACTATAGAAACAGATTTCAAATAATTTAAGTCACAGAGTTACTGTTTGTAAGGTATTATTATACTCAATGAAGATAATGAACAAGAGAGAACTTTGAAAATGGGAGGAGCTAGATAAATTATTGTTCTAATTTTTTGATTAATATAGAGAAACTGACTCTTTAACATTTTAAACTCTTGAATAATCAAAATGTAATTTAAATAAATTCATTTCTTACTAGTATTCCATGTATCATCCTTTAATCCCTTAGCATCTTTTAAGATGTAAAATAAATTCTCTAGAATGTTGAATATAATGGTATACTGATATAGCTTTCAGGACTAAAATTATTTATTTGAAGCTCTGAGCAATTTATTTCTTTATGGGACAGAAATATGGAATTTCCCATGAAAAGTTTTATGTATCAAGTATTTAATTTCACTTTTGTTGTTAATGACAATAATAGAAGATAATATTTGGGGAGCAACATTTTTCATTGGTATGCATTATAAAATATTTTATTTTTATTCATTTTCATCCTAAAATTATCTCTAGGAAATATCCACTACCATTAATCCCACTTATAGATTAGGTAAGGAATAGATTATTTAAGCACTCCACCCAAGGTTTTAGAGCTGGCAAAAATAGAGACAGTTTTCATAGGAAAAGTTGTTTCAAAACACTCCCAAATAATCTAAACGCAGAGTCTGTGCCAAAATTAAATCTGCAATTTCCTTTCATTGGGACATAGCATTATATACATTTCTTATGTTAAATAAGATCAAGAAAATTTTATTATGTTTCCAGTAGCTATTGAAATTTTAGAAATGTCATGTGTAATGAAAATTTTATTTTACAGATTGGGCTTTTCAAAGGTAACTGATTATGACCTTTTTTTTATAAAAACTTGACAAAATTAGAATATAGCTTTCTTTTTGATGCAATGAAGCTATCTTTTATTACCATTTTAGATAATATTTATTTTATACAGCTATTGTATCTAATTCAAAGATGGTTTTGTTGAACACGTTTGATTTTTATTAAGTCATTGACAAATGCTTAATGCAGCTCTGTATCATCTAAATATATCCCAGCATTTCCTAACCTCCCACTTTCATCATAGTGTGGATTCTCTTTTGATTACCTTTGTCTTTTTGTCTTCACTCTTCTTCCCAAATGGGGCTGATTATTCCACTTGGATTCATCAGCAATAGTTAAAGGTACACATTCATTAAATAACACACTTTCCTGCTGGTCACAGCACCCTGTTTCCTGCTATATTTGCCATAGCTCTCAGGTCTAGACCAATGTTATTCAATAGGAAGTTTTAGACTAGCTTTAAGGTTTTAATTAAAGAAGTAACAAGACAGATGCTTTTAAATCTCCCTGTACTATCCCTGCCCTCACCTTCTGGAGATTCTGAAAAGTTGTACTTCTGCTTGCATAGTGAATTCTTGTTACTAATAAATAGACAGGTATAAAAATTAGTTGAAAACCACCAGTCTAGATAGGTATAAAGCACTCTTGATTTTGCAACCCCAAATGGAGTACAAACCACTCTAATTGTTTCTATAGAAGCAGTTTTCCACTGTGACAGGGTAGTTTCAAGTAATTAATGGGGCTCTGGAGATTTCTGTTACATTTTAATGTAGGCCCAGAAGGGATCTGATTGTCCTGTTCACAGCACATCTCAGAGACTGAGCCATGCTCAGAACCATGGAGCTAAAATCAGCTTTAAATAACATAAGTTTAATCATTATATAATAAATTATTTAATGTTACAAATAGAAACAACATAATGGAACTATCAAACTCATGATAAAATAATTTTTAATGCTAAAAATATTTTGTGCATTATGTAACTTTAAATGTTTTCACATTAAATTGCATCATGATTTGATGATATTATTATCACCTATATGATTTTAAATCTTAAATTGTCTTTTGATTCATTTATTCTGTGAGTTTTCATTGAAGGAATGTCAACTAAAAATAGTCATTGAAATTCTGAGCACAGTGTTTTGTTTTTTTAATTAAAGTAACATTGGTTTACATCATTGTTTGTATTTTATAAGTATAGCACCTTCCACCTTAGCTGTTGTTACCACACCACACATACCACCAAAAACCCAAGTCCACCATCAAAGACCATTGTTTAGTGTGCTTATCTTTTAAAAGTATTGGGGAGATACTGGAAAATACAGAACTTTCAGTGTAATCTTTGTCTAAGGTAATGAGTTCAACTACACTGGAGACTTAGCTAATAAAATGAGGATACTTTGAAAGCTATTGCTTGGTTCTAAAATTCCTAATAACAAGAAGGATATATCTGTATGTCCTATTGGGATGGCTTAGGAAGTACTGAAGTAATTTTTTTTTTTTTTAATCTGTCTGGGAAGAATCAATTGTTCTACCATCAATAATATATTTGAAATAAAGAATGAAGGGCAAAGAAGTAAGAATCTCTAGTTTTGACACAGTTTTAATGCCGCTTTTCTGGAATGGAAACTTCAGAGAAGGCAGCAAGTGCAGAAACTTTCTTTTCAGTGGGACTCTCTAGGAATATGCCATTCTAGGAGAAGGTCACATATTTCTAAAATAGTTGACTGTTGCCACTTCATTTGAAAGGAACATGGGCACCGGGTTCTTTTAAGGGCAACAGAATATCAAAACAGGAGAGAAACTATTAAAGAATTTAAAGAATTGCAAACTGTACTAAAACAGATTTTTCTATATGGCTTGTATTTGGAATATTAAGGGATAAGAACTAAAAGGAGCATTTTTGATATGTACTCCATTTGGGGGGGAGTGTGTGTGTGTATTTGTGTGTGTGTGTGTGTGAGAGAGAGAGAGAGAGAGAGAGAGAGAGAGAGAGAGAGAGAGATTGTGTGTGATTGCCACCTAGATAATAGTATAATTGGTAAGGTGAGAGTGTATTTGGCTAAGCTGCAGGCAATACATGAACATTTTGATTTTAATCAGGCAACCCAAAAAAGTAATTATGACAAGATCTATCATCTGGAGAGGAGGCAGACATTTTAGGAATTTAAACTTTAAAGAAGTCTCAGCATTGTACAATGGGGAGGTTTTAGCCTAAGCAAGAACAATAACTATAGCAACAACAGACACAGAATCTTCTGTCTTCTTATGGTCAGACTCCCTATTTTGGCCAGTTGGAGATATTAAAAGAATTATTGTGACAAATTTTTCTGGCATCGCATTTTTCTATAACATATGTAGTCTCTAACTTTTCTTTCATACAATTAAAATAAGGTTCTCACTAAAATTGGGAGGTATCCATCTTAAAAGTGCAAATTATTCTCTGCTGTACCATTTTATATATGACAAAATCTATACGAGAGAATTCTTTTTCTAGATATTCCATAGTATAATAATTTTGCTTCATGGTAAATGAAATTTTTATGTCTTCAGATGATAATGATTTATATTATATAATTTCTTGACTTAAAACTATATATATATACAAGCTATGTAGCATTTGTAAAATATGTAAATCATATAAGATGTATACATAATATGTACACATATAAAGTAATATATAAAGGATATAAAGGATATAATAATAGAGATTTGTAACATAACTTTTTGTAGGAGTGAGACAAAAACAAGCATCAAAATAATTATGAAGAAAATGTTTGTTTAGATGGATAAATTAAGTCCGTTATAAATGAAATTAAGTAAAATGTTACTATTCTTTTATCTAAAGTTTCTGAACATTCATGATGTCTTCATGGTCATACTTTTGTCCTCTCTTCAATAAAGTCTCTAGTGGAGAAAAATAGAGTATTAAATTTTACATGCAAATTTTCAGTACTTTGCAAATGACTAGGGACACTTCAGCCCCTAACTAACTTATTGCTACTACTGGTATTTTAAAATGTTGAACATTCAGTTCATGTTGAAATCTACAGTTATACTTTCATATTACTGAGGTTTGTGCTTGTCAAAATCTGCATGATCTTTTTCATAACTTGTTAAAGAAATCTTCTATTAATAGGTGTGTTCTTGCCACATAGTCTTATAGTGTTAATCTAGCAGCTGAATATTTAATTAAAGTATAACAAGATGTGAAGCATGCATTACACAATATATTACAGTTTCCTCTTAGGTTGCATTTTTAAACCATTTTTATTGATTTAGAATCATACATTGAGGAACATAATGCATTGTAATATTTCTACAATTTGGGATTCAAGTATTGACATACATACATCGGATATGTCAGAAATTCCTTGAATTAATTGCTAAGTTCATTGGGGGCTAAAGTTCAATTTAATCTCATTTAATTTTAAGATATACTGCTGATGACAAATTGGGTATAATTATTTATTTTATCAATATTTTAAAATTGTATGGTCTGAATCAAATTAAACCTATGCTTGAAGATTTCAGCTTTGCTTTTATTTCCCTGCCTTTCAAAATACTCGATATAGATAGTAGCTTGTTACATACTCATGTGTATATCTAAATAATTATCTTCCTTTATGCTGCTAGCTCAGTTTGTATTTGCTAAGCATGTCAAGTTCTCAGAAAGTAAATGGAAACAACTTGTTCTCATATCTAAATCGTTGCATAAGTTTTAATGTTACAGATGTTGAATAGATATGCTTAAAAACTAAGCAACAGTCTATAAATTCTAGGTGTCTCCTGACCAATTGCATATTGGTACTTTTCAGACTTCAAATGAGTACATCATTATATATTTGCTGAGAATTTGAGGGCTTACAATTTCCTACTGGTCTTGTGTTATCCTGTCTCTAAGCCAAATGACAGAAATTACGGTAATTTAGTATTAGAAAATCCTGTGTTAAAAAAAAATCCATCCAAATAAGTTTAGAGATCTAATTGGCTTTATGATTGTGCAGTACCACATCTAGCAAGTAGAGAGGCTGTTAAGGGTTGCAAAATATGGAAGGTTTTTATTGAAAGAAAGTTGGTCAAGTTTATTAGCAAAAGCAAAGAAAGATTCTATCAGGCAAAGTCATCTTCCCTCAGGGGAAGGCAGGGGTGTCTTATGCAGATTACTTCACTATTGCTGACCAGAAAACTCCAGATTAATTGGTTTAAAATTCCACTTTGGGGAGAGGCTGAAACTGCAATTATGTTAAATATTAAATATTGGTGAAGTGTAGCATGACTCCATTTGGGGCCTGCTGTTTCTTTTTTTTTTAACACATACAAGAGCAACTTAAAGAGATGAGAATATTTTAAGGTTTCTGAAAAAAACCTCTCCCAAATATTTCTGCAATCCTTTTTTATTTTCCCTGTTGAGTCTAAATTCTTTTATCTGCCCATGGATTGAACTGTGTTTTCTCCATGAAATCTTCCTATGTCAATCCCACATGAGTCTTTTTTTTTCCTTATATCGCTCCTTTATTTGCAAGTTTTATTAAATTGCTTATTTCTTAATTATACATTGCTTTGGTTTTTGTAAATGTTTGACATTATGACATTTGTTTGCTTCAAAAAGCAAAATTCTGATATGTGATTCATTTTCTTGGGAACCTTTTGCACTTCAATTACAGAAGCTGTTCCCAGGAGGTAATGGCAGTGGAATTGTGGTTTCAAAATTAGGCCTGCTATGTGATAATTTTAAGATTTCCAAGCAATCTTCTTTAACTATCTATTTTTTCTCTTACAGGATGTTTCTATTAAATCTTAATTAGTATTGTTTTGTTCATTTGTAGGGGAGAAATAAAAGAATTTTCCTCACTTCTGCTTCAATTTTTTAGGATCTTAGCCAGAGACCCTTCTTAAGGTCCCTGAATTTGACTGAACAAAGTCAGACTAACATTAGGAAAGCAGTTTGTCATATAAGTGAGAGCTCTCAATGATTAGTAACTCAATACTGTGACTAGAACTTGGCATAGATGACATCTTAACAAAGACCATAAATATGCAGAGAAATGAAAGACAAAGAAAAAGAGTTTTAGGAGCAGCAAAATGAGGGAAGTTAAATATATGGTAGAAACTAATGGAAAATAATCATTGTTTTAGGAAAGTATATTATATAGATTCCTCTGGTGTCATCTGTCTGTAGGTTGATTAGAGTCTGGAGCTGTTTCTGGTGATTAAGCATCCTGTCCTTCCTAAGAAAGAGTTTTCTTGTGTCTGCATCCTCTCAACTACCTTCAGCTCAAAAACAATCTCTGTGCCAAAGTGGCATATTTAGGGTGGCATAGTCTGAACCCCTTCATATTCATTCAAGAAATATTTCTCATGTATCTTCTATGAACCAGCCATACAGATTAAGATCTGGGTTCATATGGAGTATGCATCCAGTCCAATTGTTAGTGGGCAGAGTGAGGAGCGTAATTTGTTGCATAAAGACCAACCATACCCTAAGTGCATAAGACCTTTAATAGAAAAGAACTTTAATACAATTAGTGTGCAGTGGAGAATTAGTGTGCCATAGGAGAGAAGAGAAGAAAAAAATGTAGTTAAAATAGTTTCTCCACAAAACACCCAAAGTTAACCTATCCCCCGTGGGTAAATGCACAGCTAAACAGAGTTGACTGAAAGGGGGCACTGAGACCCAAAAAGCTTGCCACAAGGCTAAGACACCTTATAGTGGGTACCCATAGAAAAGAGGCAGAACCGGGCAGGCAAGTTTAAAAAGAAAAGCACAAAATCAAAACCCAAGATAAAGGCTGCCATTCATTGTCAGCCTCTTAATCCTGTCTCTTTCAAGCCTCGCCTTTCACATCCCACAAGGCCCTTGTTTGTACCAAGGTTGAGAAGCATGTCTCTGCTCTATGTGCCTCTTCCAGATATTCTCCCTTCACGTAGGTGCCCCTCCCATGTCCCCTTTCCAGTCTTTTAGCTTCTCCTCCCTGCTCAGCAGCACCCTTCCTTGTTCTAGGTGGATAATTAAATCAAGGGAACATGATAGAGAGTGATTAACTGCTTTATATTGCATGATCGAGAAAGTTTTCTGGGAGAAGAGGGTGCTTAAATTAATACCTGGAGAAGCTAGCAAGCAAAGACCTGGGGACAAGCATTCCTAACAAAGGAATCAAATTGTCCTAAGTGTGGGATATTGGTGGGTGAGGGAGAATGGGGTACAGGAGAAGAGTGAGGAGTAGTCAGGTTCAGATGAGAACAGGTTTTGCAAACTAGGTCCATGTTGAGGTTTTATTTTGAGAGCAATGAGGATGACTTGGAGAGATTAAACTAGAAGGGAGGAACAGGGTAGGCTTCACATGTTTAAAGAATTATTTCACCAGCATTATTATTCAAAAGAGTTTTTTGTGTTACTAACTTTTGTGAACACTATATATTTTTTAAAGATTTATTTATGCATACAAGAGCTGGGGTTCAGGCCAGAGATGCGGGGGGTAAGAGGATTCACCAGAGACAGAGTGGGGAACAGAACAAGCAGACTGACTGAAATACACTGCTGAGGGGCACAGTGGGCAAGATAGGAGAGGTCTGCTGCTCTATGTGGGTAGCTCCCTGGCCAGCTGGGGGTCGAACTCATGCTGCAGAGGCTGCGGATAGCTTCGTAGTGCTGTGCTTAACCCCTTGCACCAGCAGGGAGGTCCCAAAACTATATTTAATGTTTATATAATAAATCATGATATGTAATTATATATTTATATGTTAGGATATATAGCTTAGTCCTAATATTCCCTGCTTGCAATATATATTAAAAATACAACATAATATTATGTCATGGTAAATAATTTACTATTGGTCTTCTGTTAGATGGGTTACATGGAACAGATCCTCAGAAATATGATGACAGAGCAAAAATATGAATATTTTTTTTAATACATACAACTAAATGACTCCTAAAAGACTGATATAAATTTGTGTTTTTTTCACATGAGAGAATAAAATTGATTGTAGGCTTAGGAACATATTGAAATCATTTTTTAAATCCTGAAAAATTCCCAAATAATTGTGAATATATGCAAAAGAGAAAATCCTACCTATAGAAATTAAATAACAAACAAACCTCCATATAAACTTTAAGTTATCTCAACTTAAGTTTATGCAGTTTATAGGCCATCAATTGTCATTTATCTTATTCTAAATTTGCTATCTTGGCCTAATTAAAGCAAGCCATGCTGCTTTCAGATCTTGGAAAGCAGCCTGAAATTTGGTGATGCACATCTAAAAAATCTTTCACAGATTTCCTACAGAGCCTCAGGAGCAGTGCAACTCGGCATAAAGCTAGTAAGTTGGAAACAGGAGCTTTCAAATACTTTCTATTTCCCATGAGTCAAGAGACCTTCTATTGTGAATACTAAACATGTTATTTTGGAAGGGTGGTTTTTTGTCTTAAGTTGTTTTTCCATGTTAGAACAAGGAAATAATGCATTACTGTTAGATTCCAAATATTTGAGACATAAACCCATACTTATAGACAAAGTGATCATGTTAGTAATTTGTCTATCTACCACAGAGCTCTGTAACCAGAAGAGAATCTTCTAGTCAGCAGTGTCTGCCATTAAGTACTCCTACCTCTCTTTTACATCATAATAAGTGCATATTATTACATTATTTACTTAGCTCTTTGACTCTATTCAACTCTATTGAATTTATGTTAGCTTCAATAATAATTTTCAAACCAATATACTCTACCATTTAAAGCACCATTTGGAAATAATATTCTTTTCATATCATCAAAGCATTTTGTATGGTTAACCACTTGTTACCCAACTATATCACAAGTTTCTAAAAAATATAAAGTAAGCATTTTGTTCATAATTTGTGTATCTAGAATTTGTCACACTTATTAGATATTCAGTAAATAGTTGTTGGCTATACAATAGCTATAAAATGGTTATATGATTATTATCTAAATATATATACTAAATCTATCTAAATCTATCTAGATCTATAATACATAGATACTATAACTATATAGTATGTATAGTATATCTGTCTATCTCTCAGTGAACATTTGTGGTTACTTACTGGCATGCATATTGTATACATATGAGGTTAAAAGTAGCCATTCTTGGGAATCCTTGCACACTGGTAGTGGGAATGTAAATTGGCACAACCATTATGGAAAGTGGTATAGTGATTCTGTAGAAAAAATCAAAATAGAAAATATATGTGATCCCATTTTCTCAACTCTGGGCATTTACTTGAGAACTGCAAAAACATTAATTTGAAGAGATATATGTTTCCCCTTGTTCATTGCATCATCATTTACAGTAGCAGCAACTAGGGGGAAATCTTCTGACAAGCAATAAAGGAAAGACAAAAATATTGGAATAGAAATCAAATGCAATTGGAGTCTCTGTTATAATTTATATGATCATTGGCAAACACTTCCCTATCTGTATCTCAATGTTCTCATCTGTCAAATGACTGCAATACACCAAATACCTTAAAGTGCTATGAAAATACAAGAATATATAAGTCAAAATCATGTCTCAGGTGAAAAGCACTTTAAAAATAAGATAAAATAGGGCCTCCCTGATGGTGCAGGCGGTTGAGCACAGTGCTGAGAAGCTGTCTGCAGCCTCTGCAGTGCCGATTGAATCCCCACTGGCAGTGGAGCAACCCACATGGCATGGCAGACCTCCCCTGTCTTGCCTGCTGTTCCCCTCAGCAGTGTATTTCAGTCATTCTGACTGTTCTATTCTGCCTGTTCTGTTTCCCGCTCTGTCTCTGGTGAATCCTCTCACCCTCCCACACATCTTGCCTGTGCACTGGTTCTTGTATAAAATTAAAAAAAAAAAAAAAGATACTTTTAAAAATCTAACCAATAGTTAAAAAAGAAAGAGGGCCTTTCTGATGGCACAAGGGGTTAAGTACCGCACTATGAAGCAATCTGTAGCCTCTGCTGCACAAGTTCGATCCCCGGCCTGTCAGGGAGCAACTCACATGGCGCAGCAGACCACTCCTGTCTTGCCCACTGTGCCCCTTAGCAGAGTATTTCAGTCAGTCTGCCTGTTCTGTTCCCTGCTCTGTCTCTGGTGAATCCTCTCACCTCCCGCATCTCTGGCCTGTACCCCAGCTCTTGTATGCATAAATAAATAAATCTTTAAAAAAAAGGTTACACTTTTGATTTCAAATGCTAGAAATTGTACTTTGGACAAATGCTACTCTTAATTTCTTTATGAAATCATTTCAGTCATTTAGTCGATTTGAAATTTGCATCATTCCACTGAATACTAAATACATAACCAAAAAAACTATTTTTCACATAGACAGGCTCTACATTTAGAGGAAAAATGTTATTAATTTTGAAAAACATTGTTTCTGTGAACTTTTAAGAACTATCCTTATAAACTTTTGTTCTATATTTAAAAAAAATCTGTATTTATCAGTACTAGTATTTTATTTTATTTCCTTTTAATTCAACAATTTCTTATCCCACACAAATTGTTGATAATAACAATAATAGGGACAGTTTTCAATTTTGAATGTTTCATTGCTGGGAGTAGCTCAAGTGCAATAAAGACAAACCAAATGGGATATTGTTAGTGCTGAAAAAGTCAGGAAATGGGCCCCAAAATTATGTTTTAATGTAGAGTTCTAACCAGCTAAAATTGTTACAGGGTAAAGAGTATAAAAACTGTAAAATTGGGGGGTCAGAACCTCTCTTGGCAGTCCTGGTTCCAGCTACCACTGACACAAAAGAAAAGAGCCCTTGGTACAACAAAAAAGAAAAAATAACTATTCTAACCAAGAGAGTAGAGGGAGAGGGAGTATTAGCATGGTAGAGGTAGAAAAAAAGTTGTTACCCATCAATGGTGCAAAGTGGAACTACACCTGAAGGAGCCAGCAGTGTGTGGCAGAGGCCTGCTACTACTGGGGTGAAGGCATCTCTGCTATCCTGGAGAGTGGGGGGACCATCGCAGCATTGTCAAAAAAGAGAGCAACCCCATGTTCATCATTCCATTTTAAAGGGTCACAAAATGGCCACTCACACCACCCTACCCAGCAGTCCCCATGCTCAGGATGCCAGTACAGAGTTCAGGCCACAGTACTACACAAGCCTCACCCCCTCCTGCGTGGGTAGGGTTTGCACATTAGGTTATGGAGCTTGTCATCTGCTCTGGGCCACTGCAGCAATTTGTAAGTTTTGAAAGTAAGATAATATGGAAATGTCCATAAAAATAATTAAGGAGAGGGCCTCTCTGGTGTTTTGTGGGTTAAACCTCAGTGCTCTCACTGCCACAGACTGGGTTCGATCCCCGGCCAGGGAGCTAACCCACATGTGGCACAGCAGACCTCTCCTGTCTCCCGGTTGCTCCCAATAGCAGGGTATTTCAGTAGATCTGTTGGTCTGCTCCCCACACTGTCTCTGGTGAATCCTCATACCTTCTGCATTTCTGTCCTACACCCTAGTTCTACAAATAAATCCTTAAAAAATAGGAAATTTCCTTCTGGAAGCAAGTGAAAATAAATGTTTTTATTTAACTACGTAGAGAAAATATTTGCATATCTTAAGATTTGATAATTATATATAAAATATCTCATAGAAAACACTTGCATTGTTAAAAAATAAAATAAAAATTTTGTCCTCCCTGGTGGCTCAGGCGGTTGAGCGCAGCGCTGTGGGGCTGTCCACATCCTCCGAAGTGAGGGTTTGATCCCGGCCGGCCGCAGAAATACCCACATGATGCAGCAGACCTTTCCTGTCTCGCCCACTGCTCCCCTTAGCAGTGTATTTCAGTCAGTCTGCCTGCTCTGTTCCCCACTCTATCTCTGGTGAATCCTCCCATCCTCCCGCATATCTGGCCTGTACCCTGGTTCTTATATAAATGAATAAATCTTTCAGAAATAATAACTTAAAATCTAGTTTCTTTTTTCTTTTTTTTTTAAAGATTTATTTATTTATTTATACAAGCACTGGGTACAGTCAGAAGCACGGGAGGGTGAGAGAATTCACCAGAGCCAGAGCAGGGAGCAGAGCAGGCAGAAGGACTGAAGTACACTGCTGAGGGGAGCAGCGGGCGGCAGGAGAGGTCTGCCGCCATGCGGGACCCTCCTCCGGTGGCCGGGGAGCAGCCGGGGATTGAACCAGCGGTGCAGAGGCTGTGGGCAGCTTTGCAACCCAGCGCTCAACCGCTGAGCCACCGGGGAGGCCCTAAAATCTAGTTTCTGAGAGGGCAGAGTATGGCCCAAAATTGATACCTAACCTGATTGTAGTTTTAGCTTTACCCAAAGTGAAATTCTAAATCAATCAATTTGGAGTGTTCTAGTAAGCTCTAGTGAGGTAATCTAAGACTCATCATTCCCCAGTCTTCTGCTAAGGGAAGGTGGCTTTGCTTGATATAATCTTTCTCTTGTTGCTAATCTTGTCTCACTTACTTTCTGTCTGTAAAGGCTTTCCATTCCATACAGCCCCTGCAGAGCCTTTCTGCTTGCTAGATGGGATGGTGCCCCATTTATTAATCATTTAATAAAGCCAAAATAGACCTTTCAGTTTATTTGGATGAATTTTACTTATTTTTTTAACAACTTTTATATTACATTTCAGCTACTATTTTTTTCCTGAACATTTTTTTTTTAAGATTTTTTTTTAAATTTTATTTATTTAGTTATACAAGCACTGGGTACAGTCAGAAGCATGGGAGGGTGAGAGAATTCACCAGAACCAGAGCGGGGAACAGAACAGGCAGACTGACGAAATACACTGCTGAGGGGAGCAGCGGGCGCGGCAGGAGAGGTCTGCACACCATGTGGGACCCTCTCCAGAGGCTGGGGATCGAGTCGGCGCTGCAAAGGCTGTGGGCAGCTTTGCAGCCCAGCACTCAACCGCTGCGCCATCGGGGAGGCCCTTTTCCTGAACATTTCTAGCCTGCAAGTAAGGTGAGAAGACACAGACTATTTGACTAATTTATATTATTTGAGTAACTTATTCTCCCAACCACTCTCTTGCTCTGTAAATGGAAAAATGCCTGAAGTGTGCTATTGAAAAATGAATTGGGTTTATAAATTTATAGCATGTTTTAAAACTGACATAATATTACAGGTTTGATATATTTATAAAAGTTGTTGCTATGTTTCATCTAACTTTTTAAAAAAAGTTACTTTGTGTAGGAGATTGTAATCTAAAACCACTAAAAATTTCCCTTTTGAGTCTGGGGCTAAAGAGCATGGGTTTATATCCTAATGTGCTATTGCAGCCAATTTTCTGTGATTTGGTTCATCATCTCTCAGTAGAGCATGGTGATATCAATTCTGAGGTATTATGAGAGGTTTAATGACATAATACAGATGAAGTTATAGCATGCATCCTCCATCCCCTCAGGACATTTTTATGACTTCTAAAAAATAATTAACTTTGTCTAACAATGCTCCAAATTTTCTAGTGGGAGTTGTACAAAAACAATCCTTTAGAAATAACTGGCCTTTGACTTATTAATAAAATGGCAGTGTCTTAAGTCAGTTATCTAAAAGATGAAGCAGAAAAAAAAAAAAGGCTTCTTATTTTCTTGCAAAATGTCTTTTAACTTCTAGCTGTCTTTGTTAAGTATCAATGTTCTTATGCCACCGAGGCAGAAAGCAATGAACTCCAGAGCTTAGGGCATCAGCTCAGCTTATCCAGTTGCATGGCTGTGAATTACTAAGGGAGTATTCTTCATGAAATATCTGCCGAATAGGAGAAAAAGTCCTGAGCAGGGATTGGATAGTATTTTAGATAAGGGTCAATCAAGGTTTTGTTTAATAGAAGATATTAAGTGAGAACTGAAAGGATTGAAGTCTCCATGAAAGAAGTCAGGTAAGGTGTGCCAGACAGAATGAATGGTTAGTGCAAAGAGCTTGAGACAGATACAAGTATGACTTATTTGAGGAACACTAAGGAGCCAGCATGTCTGAAGAGAAGTCATGTGAAAAGAGACCAGAGGATAGAGTGGAATTTGGGTTTTGCAGACAATGGTAGAGTTTTTATTCTAAGTGTGAATGGAAACCATCAGAAAGATTTCTGCAAAGAATTGTCATGTTCTGACTACATTTTTAAGGATTACTCAGTATAGAAGATAGATTATAGGCTGGGAGTGGGTAATAGTGACAGATCAGCAATAATTTTGATTTAGGTAACTATGATGGTGACTTGGATTTTTAAAAAATTGACATTTTTATTGAGATAAATAGACATATAACATTAGTTTCATGTATGCAAGATAATGATTCAATGTATATCTATATTACTATATAAGTGATCACCACTATATGTCTAGTTAACATTTGTCACCAATTAAATGTTTTTTTATATTTTAATGAAAATTTTAAAGATCTTTATTAGCAAGTTCAAATATACAATGCAGTGTTATTAACTATAGTTAACATGTCATATATTAAACCTCCAGGACATATTCCATATATGAGTGAAATCATTTTTGGAAGCAATGACTATAGTGAGATGGGATCACATTTGAAATATATTTACAGTTGATCAGGGAGGGTTTGCTGATAGATTTGGATTTGGACTTATGTTTCCCAAAGAAGAAAGATCCCTGGACCAGTAACATTAGAATCATTCATGCACTTGATTCATGAGCCCCACCCAAGACCTACTTAATCTGAGGTCTAGAGAGGGGCCTAGTAGCTGGTGCTGTAACAAGCCTTTCAGGTGATCCCTGGCAAACTAACATTTCAGAAATACTAGGTTACATCTAAGAGGCAAAAGAAGCTGCAAAGCAAGGGATAAGTACAAAGATTCGATTGGTTAAATGCTTGAATGTTGGGACCATTTTTGAAGTTAGGGATCATTGGGAAAAACTGACTTGAAAAGAGAAATCAGTCATTTTTATTTGGTTTGTTTAAAATAATCAACTGTTGATTACTGTAAAACACATATAAAATACCATTTAATATGTTTATGACACTTCAAAATATTCTTTTTAATGCATTCAGCAAGGTATTACTTAAAGAACAAAGTTTATACTATCATGTGAACAAATTCATAAAGTCCAAAGATAAGAACTTGAGAAGGTGGGGATTGTATGAAGACTCTCACTTAAGGAGACTCTCTGGTGGCCTAGGGATTAAGTCTCAGCACTAGCATGCTATCACTGCTGAGGCCTGAGTTCAATCCCCAGCCAAAGACCAACCCAATTATAATACACCAGACCTCTCCTCTCTCACCTATTGTTCCCCTTAGCACTGTATTTCAGTAGATCTGCCTGTTCTGCTCCCCACTCTGTCTCTGGTGAATCCTCTAACCCCCCAACCTTTGGCCTACACCCCTGTTTTTGTATGCATAATTAAATAAAACATCTTTTAAAAAAGGCTCACTTAAAACCAAAGTTTACTAGAAAAAATGCATTAGATAATTATGAATTGACTTATGCAATTAATGCAAGATAATGATTAAATGTGTTCAGCTTTCAAGCGTTCAGCTTTCAAGTGTTCAGCTTTCTGAATCTGAACACTTCACAATTTAGAAAGTAGAAGATAATACAACTATAGGTAGATTTGGTAGAACATAATTGTCAAAAATATAGGCTGTGTGTGTTTCTTTAACAGTAATTATACTTCATAATAACAGTTATATACCAAACACTTATGATATAGTAGGTGCTAAGAGCTTGCATGAATTATTTAGTGGACTATATTCAAATCCTTCATATTGTAGCATATGCCCTTTATACAATTGAGGAGTTCAAGGCTTCAGAAAGTTAACTGCACTAAAGACATACTTTTGAAAAGAGACAGCAATTTTCTGAAGGGAAAATGCCCAAGTACGATTCTCATCTGGAGGCTACATGTTAGTTTTGCTTTGATTGGTCTTTGATATTTATCTTGAATATTTACTTATCACAAGACACTCTGTGATAACAGTGAAAATGAATACTTGCTTACTTCTTCCAAGTACCTAATGGAATAACTAGTTTACTTGAAAGCAGATTTTGCCCAGCAAGAAATTAAGAAAGAGAATGCTTTCCAGAATAGCTATGACTCATGGAATTACCCAAAGTCAGCCATAAACCTCCTGCAGCATCTTTGGCAATCTGAGTCCAGAAATTTTCAGGTCTGATCTTAAACTAAACCAGATGGTGTTTCTATAGCTCATTTCTTCTCCTTTCTCTTACCATTCCCTCCCATTTGAAAAAAAAAAAAATGGTATGATTGAGTTGCCTTCATTGTTATAAAGCTTTATTGTACCCATCTTATTGTGTTGATCAATAGCAAGTCAATAAAAAGACGTACAAAATAAATTCTCTGCCCTCGTAAAACCATGTAAGAGAGTAAAAAAAAAATACATAGGAAATTTAGGTTAATACCCATTATATAAGTGCAAGACTCCCTGACCAAAATAGTGGTACTAGATCTGGAACAAAGAAACCTGACATGTAGGGAGTGGCACTGGAGTAGGAGTCATGGGCAGTATAGGTATCCTATGCAAAGAGCTCATTAGATTCTACAGTGGCCCACAAAGCTGATAAACTCACCCTAGCAACACTATCCCTAGGCAAGCAGTTATTTTGACCGAGGGCTTTAAGATTATTTGATGATGTTCATCTGTCAGAGTTAGACATATCACTGCTGATGGTGTTATTTCCTCTGCCTGATTTCTCGCTCTCAGCACTTAACTTGCTTGAAATGGTAATGTGTGATGGGATGCCATCCATATCCTTTTGCCCTCCTGCTTGCCTACTCTGCATTTTTCAGCTGCTTCTTCCTGTGCCCTCCTAAAATTAAATGAATTACCTCCAAAAAACCTGAGAGCACCTACCTGATTTACAACTGCCCTATAACCCTGGTCATAGAGAGGACAGCAAACTTTCTCCTCTATCTACTGAGCGATGCTAAATATATGCAAAGTAACTCCAAGTGCTTCCTTGCTTCTGGGCTTACAGTTTTTGAAATGTCTGGTTTTTTTTGAAAGAAAGTTACTAAACTGTTTCATCTACAGAAGATTTTGTTTAAATATTTCATTAAAAATGTTTGCAGCCTGAGACAGTTAATGTTGAATTGAAAACCAGTTAGGTTTTTCAGTTAATTTTTTTTAATGCCTGGCAGCTGGAATACATCACTGAAATGCTGACATTGTATTATTTAAAATAGCATTGCCTGTGAGGCTAGAAGAAGCTATTTAAGACAAACCTCAAGAAGGCTGGTAAAATAATAGCTGAAGTTATGTTATGTCAGCCAATTCCTCAGCATGGGACAGCATTGTGAAACCACAGTTGTTATCCTTCACTGAGATGTAAAATCTATATCTTGCTCCTGTTGGTCATGAAAGTTCCTATAGGAATTGTACCCAGGGAGAGTGTGCTTTTATCCAGTGTTTTGGCCAAAAATCAATTTGTATGGTTTTGCTTTACCTTTTCAGCTCTTGGTTTCATTTAGATATAATCAGAGTTCAGTTTTTTGAAGAACTTTGGGCTTGTCATTCTATGTATTTACAATTCATGATGAAATAGATTTAGCTATTGGAATAATCAACTGCAAACTTAATAAAGAAATGCCAAAGTTGTAGAGGATCTATGGGATCTTTATTTTCAGTCACAATTTCCCTTAAACTTTAAAGGTAATTTTAATTAGATGCATTAGTCAGCAGTCTACTAGCTTTTTCTGCATAAATTAAAGAAACTGTTCCTCATATCCTTAGTCGTGTGTGTGTGTGTGTGTGTGTGTGTCTGTGTGTGTGTAAAACATTAGATCAGGGTGTTGGTGGATGGGAGAGAGGTGTAACATATTCAATCTAAGTTAGAAATCTGCCTGCCATTCCATTCACTATTCTTGTTTGTAGAGGTTGCAAAAATTTTTCATCTGTAAAATGGAATAATAATACTTGTTTTGCTCATCTCATAGATTTGCATTATCATCTAAAATATGTGTTTGTAAATGGTGAATGATCCTTATGTGTCACTTTGTAGTGAAATGGCCCATTTTAGCATATTTTGATAATTAGTATTTACAAAATGCAAATGTACATAAATATGTAACTATAATTAAGTCTCAATTTGCTGACCATAAACTTAGCATAAATGACTCCATTTTGGGCCCGTTGACTTATTTTCAACATAATTTATGTAGTTAAACTAATTAATGCATTTTGTCTTCTGGATTTGTAGCCATATATAAAAAACGTCTTTCCCACTCAAAGATTGTTAAAATTATCTTCCATTCGTTCCTCTATATTTTTATGGTTTAGGTTTTTACATTTAAAAGACAGATTATTGGAATGTATTGTGGTGTAAGATGTCATAGGATGATTACTATTTTATTAGTTTAGTGGAGATTTTTATTTAAACCCAACAGTTTGGTTGAAATGTGATTTTTTTTAATAACATACCTAATTTTTATTATTACACAAACCCTAAGGTGGAAAGAAATATAAAAAGAGGAAATAGTTATTTTACTAACATGTGCCTATTGGTCAGGGAACTTCAGTTGGTCAGGGTAAGGATAGGGACATGGATTAGAGTTGACAGTGGGCAGAGACATCAGTTAGAAGTAAAACAAAAATAAATGTTTTCATTATTTTCATTTTTCACTCTTATGAAGTGATATTTAAATCATTAATGTACATATATATGTATCTATTTTAACAAGTATTTTAAATATAAAATAACATTTATTTACATTTCATAATATAATTAAATCATTTTAAAATTAAAATGAAATGGGGATTACGATTAGTTTTTCAGTTTGGTGATTTTACTTGTATTTACCAAAAGAATAGCCATTTTTCACTATTTAAAGTTGAAAAATGGTTTGCTAATGTTCTACAATTAGGTTATTATGCTTTTGCAGAAACTTGAGATATGGAAATTTTGAAAATCCCATTTCATGGATTGAACATTTCCATTTTATAAAATAAAAGTTGGGTTTTTTTTGTCCACCAGTTCACAAATCTCTTAATTTTTTTCTGTAGACCTCACAATAAGAACGTTTTGCATTTTTTCTCCACATCCTCTCCAACATTTGTTGTCACTAGTTTTTTTATTTTTTTTTTCTGTCCCTAGTTTTTTTTTTAATATGCGCCCTTCTCACTGGTGTAAGATATTATCTCATTGTGGTTTTGATTTGCATTTCCCTGACTGCATTTTAGGACATTAGATTCTTTCCAGTTTCAAGGTGCAATCATTTCTGATTCCTTATCTCTTTGCATATTCGCATTGCCCAGCATCACAATCAAATTATAAACTAAATAGGCTATAAAATTTTGGAAACTACCTCCAGTTGATCAGAAAAACAAACAAAAAACAATTCTTTTCACTATCATTCTTCTTCTTGTTTAAATAATCAACTTAGACTTCTCATGCTTGTGGAATGTGGATAATTTATATGGGGGGGCAGATTGTGGGAGAAATAGAGTATTTGAATTATTAAATATATTTTTGAGTGTTTTAGGAACTTGTCAATGTGTTTTGGTATGGTTGTTCAACTAATGCAAACACTTAATTTCCTTGTACTTCATTTATATGATCATTTGATACATAAAGTTCTGCCCTCCAGCATAAAAGTATGCTTGCCAAGAGCATGCAGCATTAGGATTGAGATGATTATTTCATTTTAGGTCTTCAGCAAAAAAGTGACATAACATGGTGTTTGCCTGAACTTGCTTATTTTATGAACTGAAATAAAAAATATTTGTTATCAAACATTAAGTATGGAACATTTTGAACTCCTTGGATAAAATACTTAGTTTAAATTTGTTCAGACTTGTAAATAGATTTAAAAATTAATTGATCTAACAAATTTGTTACCAATTTCCTTTTCCCCATGGGATGTAAACTTCTAGTAAAATGAAGTAAATTAACATTTCTCTCTACTTCCTTCCTAGATATTAGTGTTTACAGGGGTATAATAGATCAGTATCTAGTACCTGACACAGATCTCTTAAAAACCACTGAAATGCTGTATAAGAAAACAATTTACATTAAGATAAAATATAGATTTAGGTTCACTAAGATCTGTAAATTTGATCGAGATTTTAAAGTAATGAATAATAAAATGATTTAGAGAATAGGGTTTCTGTGCTGGGAATGTTCTTCTTTTATGAGAAATTCCTAGATGACTTGGGGAAGAAGTCCAATCTCCAAACTGTGTTTTTTTTTTTTTTTAATCCCAATTGTTTTATTATGAAACTAGTTGGGAACAAAAACACAAAAGAACAAATTAAGAACAAAATAAGCAAAGGCTGAGGGTAATGTGCTTTCTGCTTTCTCCTCTCCTCACTGATTAAATCAGCATACTAGGCAGTTGAGATGAAAGAGAGAGAGAGAGAGAGAGAGAGAGAGAGAGAGAGAGAGAATAGGGGGTAGGAGTTAGGAGGTGGAGGAGAGAAGAGATAGAACCATGCATTGTGAGTTAAGTCCCTTGCTGAACTTTGCAGGTAAACCCTGGGCTCGGTTGGTAAGGAATAGATCTTACAGAAGGAGTTTATATATGTCATATGTCCATTACAAACCTATAAGGAAGTGGTAGACTTTTCAATAAATTAGTAAAGTAAAGCAAGCCACAGCAGGGAAAAGAAAGCAGAAGTATATTAGAAAATGGAAATCTAAAGAGTCAATATTGCCCTTTTAATTTCTGAAAATTACCAAGTATATATGTAAGGGTGTAACTACATAAAAGGAATCATAGAAATGGAATGCAATGAAAATATTAAAACTATATAGGGCCTCCCCGGTGGCGCAGCGGTTGAGCGCTGGGTTGCGAAGCTGCCCGCGGCCTCTGCAACGCTGGTTCGATCCTCGGCTGCTCCCCGGCCACCAGGGAGGGTCCCACATGGCGCGCAGACCCCTCCTGCCGCCCACTGCTCCCCTCAGCAGTGTACTTCGGTCCTTCTGCCTGCTCTGCTCCCCGCTCTGGCTCTGGTGAATTCTCTCACCCTCCTGTGCTTCTGACTGTACCCAGTGCTTGTATGTATGTATAAATAAATAAACAAACAGACAAATAAATCTTTAAAAAAAATAACAAAACTATATAATGATAGTAACCATAATAAGAACAGAGAGTCTAAAAGAGACTCTGTATTGGCTTTGGAAAAAAAAAAATGTCCTATGCAAGAAAAGGTTGAGGCAAAACAAAAACTGCTTTATATGGCTGTTAGAACAAAGAATGCAAGAATTAATTGGAATGGGATCATTTGTGCATCTTAGGAACCAACTACTATGGGAAGTATTGCTCTTTGTCAGAAGAAAAGCATTATAAAGCAATACTGGCTGAAGAAACAAAGCAATATCAAATATATTGAGGTACCACACATATTTTTTAAAAATTTTAATTTAAAAATTTAATTCTTTCATAGGCACATTTTATACAATTTAGAAATGCCATTTTTTTTTCATTTTACCTTTTATCTTTATTCCATCCACATGTATAGATTTTTCTTTTGTTCATTTTATAGTTTGTTAAAAGTTGAAGGCTTAGTGTTTTTACACGCTGTACTTTTTTTATAAAGACTTTTTAAAAATTTTTATATAAGAAATGCCAATTTTTGATTCATGCCATTCTAATGTTGAGAAAAATGTTTGTATCTAGGGATCATGGTGATATTTGGAGTGGATATTGAGAATTATATATGCAAAATGATATTAATACTAAGTCTATATTTCATTGATAAGGAGTAGCATGCACATACTATCTCAAAGAGACACAGATGTCGCTGCTGTGAAGGGAAGGCACTGGACACTTAACAAATGATTTTTAATTTCAAGGGCTAGGCTTCTAGAGAAAGGAAATACTGGATTCTACCTAGTAATTAGTAACATAATTATCATTAATAATATAAAATACTGCAACTATCTAAGTTTCACAAATTCAAATGCTTCTGGTCATCAATGAATAAATTTGAATGAGGGAAGCTTGTTGAGTGTATGACATTAGTGACAGGACACTGGTGAATGTCCTCCCTGTGCAAGGCATCACCTTCAATTGGACAGAAAGATATATCTTTTTTTTTTTTTAAGATTTATTTATTTATAGGGCCTCCTCAGTGGTGCAGCGGTTGAGCGCTGGGTTGCCAAGCTGCCCGCAGCCTCTGCAGCACCAGTTCGATCCCCGGCTGCTCCCCGGCCACCGGGCGAGGGTCCCACATGGCGCGCAGACCTCTCCTGCTGCCCGCTGCTTCCCTCAGCAGTGTACTTTGGTCCTTCTGCCTGCTCTGCTCCCCTCTCTGGCGAATTCTCTCACCCTCCCACGCTTCTGACTGTACCCAGTGCTTGTATAAATAAATAAATAAATAAATAAATAAATAAATAAATAAATAAACAAATAAATAAATAAATAAATCTTTAAAAAAAATATTTATACAAGCACTGGGTACAGTCAGTATTGTTGGAGGATGAGAGAATTCACTAGAGCCAGAACGGGGAGTAGAACAGGCAGACTGACGAAGTACACTGCTGAGGGGAGCAGCTGGCGGCAGGAGAGGTCTGCGTGCCATGTGGGACTCTTGCCTGGCTGCCGGGGATTGAATCCGCGCTGCAGAGGCTGCGGGCAGCTTCACAACCCAGTGCTTAACCGCTGCGCCATCGGGGAGCCCCAGAAAAATATATCTTGACTGAACAAATACCTTCAAAGTTGTCAGGTTTCAATATATGGATCTCTCATAAATAATTGGGATTTTTTACATGATATGAAATTGTTTATTTGCTTTTCATGATCTAGTACTTAAGGGTATCTCTTTTGGGAAAATAATCAAAACTCTCCCTAAACTGTCCAGGGTTGATATAAAACCACCACAAGTCTTTACCCAGGAGTATATGAAGGAATGGAAGGGATTAACTCTCTTTTCAGAAAATTAGACTTTCAAAAGAAGTAAACTGGTAGAGGCCATCATAAAAAACATAGATTGTTACTGATTAGACTGTATGGTAAAATGACCTTTTAACTTTCTATTTCCAAAGGGCTTAGTTATCCTAGGTATTTGTAAATTGCATTAAACCTAATTCATGCTTTCTTTAGAAATACATAGACCTCCTATTTTAACTGATTTTGTTGCAAAGCTCTTTCTATCAGGTCCGAAAATTAAACTGGATAGGTACTAAAACATTTTGTGTTGAAAAATCTGGCACTATAGTTGAAAAAAGTTGCATTACCTCACTTTCTGAATATTAAAGTACATATCTCTAAACTTTTGCTAGCTTATATTTTTGTATTCTATCATGCCGAAGAATTATGAGAGGGCTGAAGAATCAATGTCCTGATTCATTGGCAAACATATACTGGGTACATCCTTTCTGCCTGGTGTGCCATGTGATGTCTTTGTAACACTATCTCACTTTCTCACCATTACTGCTAAGGAGACTGGTCTTCACATTTCATCCTTGACACAGTAACCTCTCAGATCATCTAGATGTTTGGAAATTTTATTAAAGATGGCATTTAAAATCAATATTAAGGGCCTCCCCTGGTGGCGCAGGTGGTTGAGCGCCACACTGTGAAGCTGTCTGCAGTCTCTGCAATGCCGGTTCGATCCCGGCGGCTGGCAAATGTCCCACATGGTGCGGCAGACCTCCCTGTCTTGCTCACTGCTCCCCTCAGCAGTGTCTTTCGTCAGTCTGCCTGTACTGCTCCCTCGCTCTGTCTCAGGTGAATCCTCTCACCCTCCCGTGCATCTGACCTGTACCCCAGTTCTTGTATAAATAATAAATCTTTAAAAAATAAAATAAAATCAATATTAACTACAAAAACTATTAGCTTACTTATTTTTTATTTGTTAAATTATGTTTTGTTTTAATTTTGTAAACTACTTTTATTTTTCTTTTTTGGGCATGCTAGACAGTTTATAGTTTAAGAAATAATACTTTAGCATCTTCTGTTTCCCCAGAGGTGGCACTTAGCTTCATGGAGTTCTGTCACCATATTAGTTGCCATACACTATTAAGACACTGGGAGATATACTTTTAAGAAGAAATGGAAAACATTTATTCTGTGGTTTTTAAAAAGCATTTTAAGAAAAATGGAATTTATAATTCTACCAAACCATCTTCCATATTTCTAGGAAATATTAAAAACAACTTGTTAGGTACTCAACATTTGTTTTAAATATTTCAAATTAAAAAGTCATTAGTGTTCAATTAAGTCTATGATAACAGTTTTGTCTTTTTATTTTTTTAAGCAATAATAGCAAGCAAAGCTTGATTTAGAAGTGTTAGTTACACTTCTGTGAGCATCAGAATCACAGAGGAGTGTTACAACACAGATTCCTATATTCCATTCCCAAAGGTTCTTGACATTCAGGAGGCTAAGAATAGAGGATAAGAATTTGTATTTTAAAGAAATTCCTGGGTAACACTGTATGCTACTGAACTATGTACCATATCCTGAGTAGCACTGATTTAGGGATGGCCAAAGAAACATAGTATATACTAACAATTTACATTATATTTTTCAGAAAAATAACTTCAACTGTTCCAGAAGAACTCAGTGCAGAGAAACCAATGTCAGTTCTGTGCAGATACAAGGTGATGCTGATTATTTCATCAACCATCTTGGAGTCCCCACTGTGCAGTTTGCTTATGAGGACATCAAAGCACTAAAGGTAATTCTTTCTAAAAATGCAAAGCACACAGGCACACAGATACAGAAACATGCACATACATACAATGCTGCAGACAGGCAAAATTTAATTTAATCCTACTTGTCTTTCTTACAAATAGGTCACTCTATGGAGCGGCTTCATTTAGAGAGTTCTTGTTGTACAAAAGCTTTGTAACAGTATTTGAAAACATCAGCTCTTTTCAATAGTGTTGAATTCAATTTAAAAAGATTTATACTGTCACTCACATTTTCACAGTGTGCTTCACAACAAGAAATTTGCAGTAGTTGGATTAACATCAAAACATAATTGTAATCTTCAGTATTCACAGAAACAGATGACATGTGCAATAGAGTCTCCTCTCCTTGCCCAAGGGAAAATGCATTTCACATGCTGTATGTTAATGTGAGTCTTGTGGATTAGCAACCAAAGTTTGTCAATAGTTTGCCTAGCTAAAAAGAAACTAATTTTTTTGGTGAAGCTAGGTGTCCCCCCCAAGAATATCACAGAAACATGATTCACCTTAATTAAGTATGTGTACTTCCATCTGTTGTACATCAGTCAGCAGATTACAATTATGTTTTGTAATTTATCGGAAACTATTTCTCTGTAGATCTAAACCTGTTGGAATATTTTACCTTCTTTTACAAATTACACAAAGTTTTTCCCTCCATGATTTCAAGTTCTAAATTCCTATGCATCCCTCACCCCCACCTTTAGTTTCTCGGTAAATAGCTAATAAACACTATAAATAGCTAATAAATACTGAAAGAACTTGAAATCATGGAGAGAAAAACTTTGTGAAACCTATTAAGATGAATTCTCGGGTAATGAAAAAGTAATCATGATTTATCTCTTTAAAATTTGTATTTTCATACACTGTTGTTGTTTAAAATGGTGTATGTCCTTAAAGGTATCTTTACTTTTTTTTTTTTTAAAGATTGATTTATTTATTTGTGCTTACAAGAGCTGGGGTATATGACAGGGATGCGGGGGTGTGGGGAGGGGATTCACCAAAGATAGAGTAGGGAACAGAACAGTGGCTAAGAGAGAACAGAGCAGTGGGCAAGACAGGAGAGGTCTGCTGTGCCATGTGAGTCACCTCCTTGGCTGGGAATCAAACTCGTGCTGCAGTGACTGCAGATAGCTTTATAGTGCTGCGTCTTAACCCCTTGCACCACCAGGAAGGCCCCAAAAGTATCTACTTTCATGCAAGTTCACAATATACACTTCAATGAAATCAATGTATGACAAAATTAACTCATTTTTTTTTATTTTTCTGCTTGATATTTTTAAATATCTCTTTATCACATTCCACCTCAGTCCATTCTGCTCCTATTATGTTGACAAGTTAAATAATAACTCTTTCAGTATGGTATAGATTTTAGAATGGAACTATACTTCACTCCTAACTCTGATAACTTACTAGACAAATCATTTAACCTCTTTCAGAATTATTTCACAGAAAATAAACCTTGGTATACTTATAGAATCTATTTCACAGAGTCATGATAAGAATTAAGTGAAACACTGCATATAAAAGACAATTAAAATCAGCATGTAACAAGGTCCCATCAATCATATCTGTTATCTCATTTATTGTCTGATTTTAAGTTCAACATATTAGTAGGAGAATTTCTAAACCTTTTAGACAAGAACAATCAATGAAAGGAAGGACCTTGTTAAAGAAAACAAACTTCTGAGGCTACTCTGACTTGTCCATGGGAAGATTTGGAAGCAGGTTCAAGTAAACTTCTGTGAAGGTATTATTATTACTCTGAAGGCTAAGTCCATCTACTACAACCGATTTAATCTGAAGGACTAATCAGTTTTTCAGATTATACCCAGAATATCTGACACCCATCATCAAAACCATTTTTGTTATTTTTTTACAAAAAATAATTAAAAAAATAATCCCCTATGCTTTATAACAAGTAACAGTGTTTATATTGCTTTAATTGGATTTTTTTAAAAAAAATGGATTCTTTTCATACAAAATATGAATGCTTAAAAAACAATGATTTGTATGATGAATTCTCCTAAGAACAATGACATTTGCTTGCTGCATTAACTTATGATAAATATCTCTATATAGTAATTAAGTGGAATTACAAGTATTGAAGATTTTATCCAGGTAAAAATATTTGTAAAATATTTATAAAGAACAAATTTTCTTTATTCACAAAAGAATATTTATCCTTTTAATTAATAGGGTAGATAAGGAAATCAGAACTTTTCATGAGTATGTGTTTACATTTTAAAATATAACTTATGTTATATTTATATGTTACATATATGTACTCATTTTAGTAAAAGTTTTAATATAAATAATTCCATAATCTCTTTCACTTTAAAAATTCTGTGTTTGTGTATATAAAAAACTTTAGAGAGACTGTGTGATATATTGAGAATTAAGAGGCCTGAGTTTGAACTTTTGGCATATCCATGGTCAAGTTACATGACTTCTGAGTCTATTACTTATTTGTATCTAGTTAAAATGAAAATAAAAAATAATAATCTAGCTGTTATTGAGTACTTGTTCTAAATATATTTAATACTTTTTATCTCATTTGATATATAAATATCCGTATGGGTTAGCTACTATTATTAATACCTTTTTTGCTGAGGATAAAATGAATCTTAAGATCAAGTAGCTTATCCAAGGTCACAGATAGAAGATAGACCTTTTATTTTATTTTTATTTTTTTATTTTTTAAAGATTTATTTATTTATTTATACAAGCACTGGGTACAGTCAGAAGTGTGGGAGGGTGAGAGAATTCACCAGAGCCAGAGCGGGGAGCAGAGCAGGCAGAAGGACCGAGGTACACTGCTGAGGGGAGCAGCGGGCGGCAGGAGAGGTCTGCGCGCCATGTGGGACCCTCCTCTGGTGGCCAGGGAGCAGCCGGGGATCGAACTGGCGCTGCCAAGGCTGCGGGCAGCTTCGCAACCTAGCACCAACCGCTGCACCACCAGGGAGGCCCTAAAAGTCAGGATAGAAGTTGACCTCAGATCTATTTGACAGTAAGTCCATGTTCTCAGCTATTACACTAAAGGTTGCAAAATAGAAGCCCCAAAGTAGATCCAGTCCCATATAGATTTTGTTTGTCCTTTACTGCTTTGTTAAAAAATTGAATTTCTGGAAATATTGAATACTTTTTTATCCCTGGAAACATTAAATATTGCATTATATAGTACCAGCTAGCCATGATCCTTTTTAGGGTCTGCCATGCTGTCTGCACTAGAGTGCAGTATAGAAGACTATTTCTTCAACCTCTGTTTCAGTCATTGGGAAATGAATGATCAACTTAAAGAACCATGGTTTCACTAGACCACATCACCTATATTACCTGCCTGGTGCCTCGTAGTGCCAGGCATTATTTCTGAACCCATTTTAATAAAAGTGCGGAAATGGGTAATTCCAATAGTCTTTTTCACTTTAAAAGCAGTATGTGTGTTTAAATGAGTTAATTTCATCATTATATTCATGATTATGAATAAATTATCTATTGAAAATTTATTTGTGTGATTATTGTACAAACTTTAGGATTCCTGTATTTTTTAATCCACAAAGATTGATTATGGATTCATTGCATTCAATTTCAACAAGTAAATAACGATAATAGGGAAAAAAATAACTATAGAAAAACAAACTAGAGCCACAGATAGAATTTTTGTGGATATACGAGACTCTATCATTCTAAATATTATGTTTTGATCAAACATGACATTTTAAAATATCCATGCCAAATATTTCATGCTATTCATATTCCCACGAGTAACTTTTCCAATGGTTTTTCCAGATGCTAAAATATTGCATAAGACTGCTTGCAATACCTTTTATCTTTAACTTTTTATCTTTAGCCTTTTATTTTTTTTGATTTCTCATCTATACTTCAATTTTCTAATAATTAAATCTCACCAATGCAAAGCAATCTGTGGTTTTACCAAATGTAGAATGATTCCTTCTCATAAATTATTGCCCTGTAAACTGAAACATCTCCAGTTACAAGCTTCATTTAAATAAAGTTTTCAATTTGTAAACATTGTTGCACCTGTTAGGAGAGGCATTCTGCTCCGATTAAATACAGTGCAGAGATTGGTGAAAGGAAATGAAAAGACAGATGCTTTCTGATTAAGAGTGCAATATTTATGACAGGCTGGTGGTCCAATGCACATTTATTCTGTCACTTAACAGCTGTTTCACATAATTTTTGTTCCAGATCACTGTATTTACTCAGTATAGGGCATGTCAGAGGGTCTGCCATTCTAAGTATATCAAAAGATCCATCCATGCCCTAGCAAGCTTTATACCACAAATTGAAGCTCTAGCTCCTCACTGTGCTTAACCTTACATTTTTCGCTCCTCTGCTTGAAATATCCCATTTTAAACCCAATTTACCTCTATAATGGAGCATTTAACATTTAAATCATAATGAGATAAAGGGGTATTACAGCTTTTACATAGCAGGGTGTTTTGCATAATTGTTTTAACACCATTTAGCAGCTTGATGGCAGAAAATCAAGTATTTTGAAACTTTTATTAATTCTTTGTAAGTTAGATGACTTTGATATCAATTCTCATACTTAAACTGGTGTATAACACTCTCTGGTGTGTGTGTGTGTGCGTGTGTGCACATGAGTGTCTGCGTGCATGTGTATGTAAACCAAAAAATGATCATTTGTGAAGATGCAATACTAAAATACACATACACACATTTTGGAGCAATACAGTTTATAGTTTAGATATTGATTCTTCATATTTTATTCTAATGAGTAGGAGAAGATTTTCTTACTTAGAGATTATATTTTCATTAAATTTTCTGTTTGAAACTTAGTTCCTATCATTGTTATGTTAACAGTCAATTAAAAGCTATTGACTTAAGGAACAAAATATGTAAATGCATAAATTGTACAGATGTTTTACAATATCTGATAGAATCTGTTTCATACTGATAGTTACAAATGGCATTATGTAATGTCATCAAGTTTCTACTTCAAACTATGCTAATTAGAAACAAGACAGAAAGGGGGCTTTAACCCATCACTTCTTTGTAAATTATATTAGTAAAAGTACTTATGGAGCCCTTCAAAATAGATAAAATAATTTTCAGATCAGATTTCCTTCATTTAGGACAGAGGTTATTAAACCATTTTGTTCTAAAAACCCACTTACCCTCTACCAATATGGAAGACTCCAAAGAAAAGAGGTTTTGCTTTGTTTTTGTGGGTAATCTATATAAACATTTACCATATTAGAAATTAAGACTGAGAAATATAGGATTATTTGTTCATTTTAAAAAATCAAAAATAGACTTCTTAAAATTAATCTAATTTATGTTTATGAAAGATAATTATATTTCCCAGGTGAGAGAATATAAATTAGATGAGTAGCATTCCTAAATATTTTTGTAAATTTCTTTAATGTGACTTAATATGAAATCATTAGATTCTCAAATATGTTTGAATATTTAATCTGCTGTTACATGTGACTTTTTTCTTCAATGAATAAAAAAAAAACTTGTATAATATTCTTTCCACATAATGACAAATATTTTTCTTTGACAGTACACTGAAACTTGACAAGAATTAATTTCCTAAAGGTTAGTTTCAATGTGTAATCACATTTTGTATCCTGTACACTTGAACATACAGTTAAAATGAGAGCACAATGGTATGCAACGTGTTTTATTTTTTTATGAAAATCTCATTATGAAAATACTTCTGAAGTTCTCTGAATCATACTTGGATAAATGCACATTTGAGGAATTTGGTTGAATTAGTCTACTCCATTCTTCACAATATCTGACAAGGTATTCAACACTGCTCCTTTTCAAAATTTTGAACTGTGATTGTATATACACCTATGTACATCTTTTCTGGTCATCCTTGGGTACTGCCATCCCATTCACCTGACAAACAGCCTGAAGTGGAAAATATAACACTCTCATAAACTGTGACTCTACAAAGAATTCTGCTTCTTAGAAGCCTTCCTTTAGTAGAGAAGGTTAAACCCCAATCAACAAATCAACAGTTATAGAGCAGACTTGAAAAGCTTTGATTGTACAGTATATGAAATGCCTGTCACAGAGGGAGTGCTATTAAAGTTGCTGTATGCTTCCAAGAGCCTGAGGAGTAAACACAAGAAATTGAAATATGAGACAGATATTGAAAAAACAAAGAGTAGAGAAACTCTTAAGACTCAAATGGATAATTCAAAAGATCATACTTCAAATTGCCTAATATTTTGAAATGGCTGCAAAGAGGACAGATTTCCCCTAGCAGCTGTCCTGCTTCAAATGTTAAATAAGAACATTTATTCTGAATGTCTATCATCACTGGATCAAGATATATACCATATGCACTATATTTTAACGCTAATGCAGTTTCATGGATTATGTTGCGATCATCCTTGGTATAAGGGAACTTGTTTCATAATAAAGTTTTTGATAATTTCAATAATAAAACTTATAGGCAGATTCAATGATAAAACATGTTGTCAATTTGACAACATTTAAGTTATGATTATAGGGGAACACCCAAGTGATTTATTTAGATATTTATTAATTCAAATTCATTCATCTATTTAGCCAGCAGTTACTAAGTACTTTGCTGCAACCCAACACTATGTTAGAAATACAAAGGAAATATGTTCTTTTTCTCAAAGTGGTCACAGTCTAGATTAGACTCAAGCATGTAAATAATTATAGTATAAATTCTCTTGATAGATTTCCACTCAAGCAATTTGTGTACACATTGACAATTTTCATTCCATGAAAACACAATGATCGATGCTCAAGTATTCTAGAAACTCATAATAATCATGGCCTTTCTGAATTTTTGCAAATGTGTTCTTTCAGTTCAGTGATGGTATGCTTGTCCAAAGTCAACTATGTTCTCAGATCTGTATATTTCTTTTGCATTTATTATTAATAGCTAGGTAATTTAATTTCTATAAAGATTTGCAAATCATGAATACAAAGCAAATTGCTTCTAATAAACCTTTAGTGATAACACACTAAAAAGTGAATTTCTAATAAAGTATTGAAATGTAGTGAACCAGGCAAATCTTAAAAGTTGGGGGAAATTGTAGTAATCTAGATGCTTGTTACACTCAGTTTACTGCACACAAATAATAATAACTCCATTTTAAACAAACAGCAACTTGAAATGTAAATAATATGTAGGACTAAGAGTAAATCATAGAATTTCATTCAGCAGATTCAATATTTAGAGAAAAGGTCTGGGATTTGCATCAAAATATTGGCAAATAGCCATGTATTCAGAGATTTTAAATTAACATGTACTGTCTTTATACATATTTTTTCTTTTTTTTTTTAACCAATTGTTTTTTGGACACATTTCTAAATAATTAACCTGCCAACCATTGGGATAAATTATTAACTTGGAGGGCTTCTAGTGCCAAGTGATGTGATAAGGACAGGAGTGTCAAGGAAAATTCTATATAGCAGTCATGTAACATTTATGGTAGGCATTGCTATGTCTAAAGCCATTGATCATGTTAGTTTAATTATTCTGCTTATGAATAGTGCTTGTGTGGAAGATACTGATGTTACCACTTTCACTAAATATAAAGCTGAGTCACAAAGCAGTCCAGTAAATTGGTGAGTATCACAAATCTGCTCACTGGTGGAATGAGGATATAACCCCAGCACTCCAGTAATATATTTTTGGACTCTTTTCTGTACTCTTGTCTTGTTTCTTAAGGTTTCCTAGATAAAATGAAATAGTTCTAAAATAGTTCCATCTCTTACTACATCCATAATTCAATGCACTACTATAGAGCTTAATTAATTTCCCCCCCTGGCTTCCTATAGAAACTTTCTAAACATGCCAGCTTTGACCGTTCTCAAGGTTAAGCAGCATCTGCAAGTGGGTCATGTGTCTTAAATGAATTTTAAATGGGATCGTAATTTATATATGATGACAAAACTGATACTAATGCTTCCTTATTATAATTAATATATTCCTTTTACAAAAGTATAATTTATTTCCTAGTTAATTTTGGAAGATAAGGAGATGGACAAGTTTGTCTCTTCTAAATTTAATGACAATACTGAATTTCTTTATCTAGACTAGTTTTATATCTAAAATCATTTTGGTAACTAATTTAGCTGATTTTTAAAATGAGTAATTAAAATGTTAAGATCAGTTTTAGTATCTACATGCTGTAACGATAAACTCTAGAAAGAAATGGCATATCTAGGTGAAGACTATGCTCATGAATGAATTTTCTTGTCTATTTCTTAATCTCCACAACATTTTCTTTTTTTAAGATTTATTTATTTATACAAGACCCAGGGTACAGGCCAGATGTGTGGCAGGGTGAGAGGATTCACCAGAGACAGAGCGGGGAACAGAACAGGCAAACTGAGGAAATACACTGCTGAGGGGAGCAGCAGGCACGACAGGAGAGGTCTGCCGTGCCATGTGGGATTCTGGCCAGCCGGGATTGAACCCTCGCTGCAAAGGCTGCAGACAGCTTCACAATGCAGTGCTCAGCCGCCCGCGCCACCAGGAAGGCCCCTCCACACCTTTTTTTTTTTCTTTTTTGAAGATTTATTTTATTTATGCATACCAGAACCTGGGTACAGGCCAGATGTGCAGGATTCACCAGAGATAGAATGGGAACAGAACGGGCAGACTGACTGAAATGCACTGCTGAGGGGAGCAGCAGGAGAGACAGGAGAGGTGTGCTGTGCCATGTGGGTCTCTCCCTGGCCAGCCGGGGATCGAACTTATGCTGTAGAGGCTGTGGATATCTTCGGAGTGCTGTGCTTAACCCCTTGCACCACCAGGGAGGCCATCCATAACTTTTTTTTTTTTTTATGCCATTTTACATGTGGCTAGAATTGCAGGTCCTCAATATCTGTTTCATAGTTTACAGTGTTTTACACAGAAGCATATAATTTTGTTTTTAAACATTAAATGTTTCAATAGAAACCACAAAGTAAGACACAATAGTAAACTTGAAGTTTCATGAATGTTAAAGAATTTAAGAATGGATTGAAACCAAGGCCGATTGTTTATAGAGTGCTTTTGCTTCTTCATCAGATATTCTGGCTTTTTTATTAGTCTCAAGAGAGATACAGTTGTCTTCAGTCTCCTTTCATCAATCTCCCATTCCTATAATTTTAAATGACTGGACAGAATTCTGAAAGTGAACAAAGAATTTATTAGAATTTTGATTTTACAGTCTCTTGCCAATAGCTTTACCATTAAAATTATTCTGACTCAATTTTCTTTTTATTAGTAAAAGAACATTTTAAGACTAAATAGTATAGTGCTTTTTGAAGTACTGAAAAAATAATTAAGCTGTAGCTTTATGCAGAAGGTTACTTTTATTTCTTCTTCAAACTAGTACACATCTTTTCACTTTGTTTTGATTTATTGGTAAGAGCACTAGAAAGATTAAACATATTCCATGTATAGAGACAATTTTTAATTTATTACTCAGGTTCACATAAGTAGAAGTCAAATTAAAAGAAAATTTTATATTAATATCGCTGAGACCTATTAAAAGTAAGAGATCACAGGGCCTCCCTGGTGGCCATCATGACAGACCTTGGTGGTGGCCTGACTTCAATGCTGGCCAGTTAGTTAACACACATGGTACAGCAGACCTCTCCTGTTTTGCCTGCTGCTCCCCCTGGTATATTTCAGATTTGTCTGTACTGATCCCCACTCTGTCTCTGATGAATCCTCCTCTGGCCTGTACCCCAGTTCTTCTATGCAAAAATAAGTAAATAAAATCTTTAAAAAAATAGATCACACAATTGCACATGATGATGGATTGAGGTCAAATTCAGGGCATTTCTCTATGTTCTGGTCACATGTTATAAATAGGCATGGAAACGCCAATAAATATCATTTGTTCAGAATTTCATCAGTGCAGGGAGGATCTTGGACAATCCAAGTGGTCAAAATAAGTTCAGAGTCACCTTTGGAAAGATTAACCTAAAAATTATGGGTCCACATATATGCCTCTCTCAGAATATCCCTGATAGACAAATTGAAAAGAATCAGACATAGATTATTTAACCTTTAGAGAACACTGATCACTGAACACAAGTAGTTTGATACATTTCTCTGTTGTAAAGGGAAATAGTAACTTACATTCAATAACCTTAATAAAGGAGTAAGAAGAACAGAACAAGTTTCATTCTTTCTACTCTAATTCCACAGCTTCTATCTAATGTAGTTGTCTTCTAAACAAAAGCCATAATCTTTTTGGTTACATATTGCAAAGAATGTCCTGCTAATACTATAATATAAATAAAATATTATACCTGACAGAAAAATAGTTCTCTTTTATTGATGCATGGTTATTTGTACTTTTATTTTTCTTTTAATAGATGGGTGAATGAATGGATAGATGAGTTTTAATTTATATTTTGATACATAGCCACTGTGCACTTAGAAACTTTAATTCCTACTCTCCTCTCTTCATTACCTCCCTTTGTTCCTTCCTTCTTTCCTATTTTCAATCAAATTTCAATCATCTTGCTATGTTCATGTTGTTCCAAATTATTTGCTTAAGATAATACACTTTCTGATAATGTTGAAACATAATAATCCATAATATAATTTAAGCATAATTGATAGGAGTATTCATGAATTATTAAACAGTGTTTGTTTGCATTGTTTGGTTATGATAGGTGATTTTTGAACATTTTTAGATTTGATGTTTGTTTCCTTCTCCAGTTTTTTCTGGGATAAATTCCTGGACATAAAATTTGGATACAGAATGAATATATTAAACCCCCTGACTTGTTGGAAAAGACTTTTCTGAGTTTTTATGTTTCTAAAAACCTTTGTAACAGAGCTTTAGAATGTTTTTTATATTACTCTAAACAACAGTGTACATTAAAATATATTATTTTCAATCTTATTGGTAAAATTGGTATGCTGTTATTTTGACTTTCTCTTATATTAACTTATTCAATGTTTACTGACTTATTAAATCTTTTATAAAGATATTTTGTAAAGTTTATAATTAGAAATGAATATGTTGACAAAGGAGTAGATAGAAATAATATAGGTGTTAACTAAGTTTCCACCCTTAGAAATTACAAATATATAATTAATTTAATAATCACTACAGGATGACAATGATAAAAAAAACCTATGTTCAAATTTATCAAGGCTTGAATCTGTCTGCAAATCAACATACGTCTTGATGACTGAACTTCAAGTATCTTTAAAGCATCTGAAGTGTTAAAGTTGGAAAATAGAAAATGTGTGACAATCAGTTTGACAGGTGTCAGAGATTATTTTATGAAAATTCCAACATATTGTTTCAAACTACTATACAGAAGTAGTATATTGAATTCCTTCAACAAGGTCAGAGGAGTTTCTAGGAGGGTGGAAGAGAGAGAGAGCCATGAAAAGAATTAGAGTTAAAAGTATACATAAATCAGTGTTTAATGTTCCAAGGTCATAATTTTAAAATTATAGATATTTGCTTTTAGTGAACAAAGGAAAATTTGTGTGCTTTGTGATGGGGAGGGGTGCAGGTTGCTAGGAGGCCCAGGGCATGATTAATGTGTCTGTCTAGTGGGCATGCCACCTCTTCAAAATAGCTGGTGCTGTTACTACACTATGATTAACCTGTAAGGCAACAGAGAAATAGACTTGTACCACATTGCACTCTATCATTCCCTGATATCATTTTTCAGAAGGTGCCATTGGAAAAATGAACTTCATCATGGCTGCATGGGATTAGGGGTGTGGGTGTGTTTAGTGTGGAAGTGGGAAGTATAGACTCCTGAACATCAGTGCAATCTGTAATATCTCTATTTTATCTTTTATTATTTGTTTTTATCTATGTTTTCACATGTAATATAAAGCATTTTTCTTAAAGTGATGAATGAAATTTAGCTCATCTTAAACAGAAATTTAACTCTGTGCTAAAAAGAAATACTGGATTGATAAGCCTAGAAATTTACTAAAAATATTTGTCAGACTTATTTACATTTGTGAAAAATTTCTAGAGTAGGATAATAATGGAAAGGAACAAGTATAATGGAAAGGAACAAGGATACTAATGGAAAGGAACAACATCAACAACGGGTCCTTCTCTGGTGGCACAGGAGTTAAAGTCAGTGCTATCAAACTATCAGCAACCACTGCTGCAAGAGTTCCATCCTGGGCCAAGGAGCTAACACTCATGGCACAACAGACCTCTCCTGTCCTGCCTGCTGCTCCCCTCAGCAGTATATTTCAGTAGATCTGCCTGTTCTGCTCCCCACTCTGTCTCCGATGAATCCTCTTACCCAACCCCCCACCGCTGCAGGATACTTCTGGCCTATACCCCAGCTCTTGTAAGCATAAATAAAATAAATGAATCTTTAAAAAATAAAAATATCAATCACCGTCATCACTTAAGTTTAAGTTTAATTGAGCACAAACTATGTTCAGAACACTATGCTTTGCATTAAAAACAGATAAAACTGTGATACAATCCATGATGCCCAGGGGATTTGTAATCTCTTTTGCATATCCAGGCATGAGCATAAACAAATAAATGGCAATAAAAGGAAGACAAGGCTCAATGCCATGTAACTGTTAAAGACAGGGTATCTGAGCCATAGTTAACTGAGCCATTCATTTAAAATTTTTAATTTTATTTTATTAGAATTGATATATTTCATTTTTGTTCAACTTACTATATATTTTGGATACTTTATGAAATAAAGATACACACACCATAAAGTAAATCTCAGGAGAACTATGAAGGCAAAATAAAGTGTGATACTGTACAGTCAGATGATAAATCAGAAAGAGCAAGAGAGATTTCAGCATAGAGAGCAGATCTTAGAAATCTAAAAACCCTAAGGCCACCCTGGAGGCTTAAGTGACAGTTAGCACAGTGACAGCTATTCTTCCGTAGTAATATTCAGAGTCACGTCCTAGATTCATGCATGAGTTCGCTATTAATGGAGTTCATTTACAAAGGTGTCCGTACACAATGCATCTGTTTAATTTAGAATCCAAATTTATGGCAATATGTCCTATACAGAACATACTCATAAACCCATCTATACAAGCTCTAATTCTCAAAATTATTGTTGACTCTTTTTCTTGTTCATAGTTTCCTTAATCAATCCATTTAACTCCTGTTTTTGCCAATCACTCCATTACGGAATTCAATTTATTTTTTCTCACTATGTGTCTTATTGCTATTATCAAATCTTCAACAATTGTTCGGTAATTCTGGTGATTATTTTTTCACATCTGGACTTCGGTCTCCTGATTTGGTAGCCTTTTTACCTACCACATCATCCTGCAAGTTGCTCAAAGACTAATCTGGAAAAAAAAATATTGCTTTGTTTAAACACTTCTTCCCCTTTCTTTTCTAGACTTAACAACCTTCCACATATACCAGCAAACATTTTTCAGTAGTCCTATAGATAACAGTTTTTCTCACTGAATCTAGAATTGTTTTAATCATTCTCATAACACCTAATGGTAATTCCTTAAAAATCATTGGCATTCTCTTCTTTTAATAGTTTATATGTCAGCAAAGGCTACATGTTTTGTTCACACCATCTTTGCATATTATGTATATACCTAAGGTGTAAAACCACAGAACAGTACAGTGGGATAGATTAAACCCCACTGAAACAGTGTTTTAGATTATTAGTACTTCTGTAACAAAGTACCACAAACTGAATGACTTAAATAATGTAAATTTATCGTCTGATAGTTCTGGAAGCCAGAAGTTCAAGATCAAGTTATCAGTATGCAGAGCTTTGTAAGAGGACTGTGGAGAATCAGTTGCATTCTTATTTTATAGCCTTTGTGGTTCACCAGTAATCTTTGACATTCCTTGATGTGTGGCAGCATTATTTCATTATCTGTCTTTGTGCCTGAATTTGCCCTTTTAATTGAGATATAACTGACATATAACAATGTAATAGTGCAGAAGTACAATATAGTGATAGTGAAATTGCCACTACAATAAGTGTAGTTAGCATTCATTACCACACACCATTACAAACTTTGTTCCTTATGATGAAATCTACTGCTTAAGTTCTATTCTCTGAACAACTTGAAAGTTGTGCAATACAATATTACTAACTACAGTCACCATGATGTATGTTTCATCCCCCATGCCTTATTTATTTTATAATTGGAAATCTGTAACTTTTGACCTCATTCACCCAGTCTGCCCATCCTCCACCTCTTGCAACCATCATATAGAAAATGATATCTATAAATTAGTTTTTGGATTCCACATATAATTGAGATTACCTAATACATGTATTTTTCTTATGTATTTCATGTAGCATAATGCCCTGAATGTGTTACAGTGGCAAAAGTTTCAAAATTTCCTTTTAAAAAGTATTTCAGTATGAGTATGTGTGTGCATGTATGTGTGTTTGTGTGTATTTATCCATTCATTCATCATGTGTGAATAGACACTAAGGCTGTTTCCATACTTGGTTATTGAAATTAA
This sequence comes from Talpa occidentalis, assembly GCF_014898055.3. Lineage (NCBI taxonomy): Eukaryota > Metazoa > Chordata > Mammalia > Eulipotyphla > Talpidae > Talpa > Talpa occidentalis. Next base: position 23,847,242 of record NW_023604295.1, read on the forward strand.
TGCTGACATGAATGTGGATGTGCATATGTCTTTTTGTATTAGTGTTTTTCATTTTCTTAGATAAAAATCCAGAAGGGAAATTGCTGGATTATATGGTCAGTCTGATTTTAATTTTGTGAGGAAACCCCATACTGTTTTCCATTGTGGCTGCGCCACTGAATATTCCTACCAACAATCTACAAGGTTTGCCTGCTCTCCACCTCCTCACTGACACTTGCTATTTCTTCTCTTTTTGGTAATGCTATTCTAATAGGAGGGAGGTGGTATATCATTGTAGCTTTTGTTTTCACTTCCCTGATGATGAGTGATGTTGAGGAACTTTTCATATACCTGTTGACCATCTGTTCTTTAGAAAACTATTCAGATCATCTGTGCATTTTAAAAAAAATGAATCGTTTAATTGCTATTGAGTTGTATGAGTTCTTTATATATTTTGGGTATTGAACACTTTTAATCCCTTATATATGTGATTTACAAATATTCTCTCCAATTCCATGGGTTCCTTTTCCAAATTTCCCCTTTTTATAAGGACAAAAGTCATGTTGGATTAGGATGCACCTTAAGACACAGTTCAACCCATAACAAAAAGTAATATATTACCTTGGAAATGGACTGTGGAGGGTTGTGTTTTTAGGAAATCGGTTTGTAGGCTCTTCATTGACTACGTTGCTATTCTGTTCCTGAAAGTGTTATTTGATTCTCTAAAGTATATATAAAATGTGCAACTTTACCATTTTTTCCAGTTCCCCTTTTAATGTCTTTTGGTATAAATCCAGAACTCTTGATACCAAATTTTCATTCTGTTCTTCTAAAATAACTTTAGCAGCTTGAGGCAGGCAGCCCTGATGAAATACTAAAGTATTTTCAAGTGACACAATATACATTTGTTTATGTTCCAGTTAGCTGGGTTCATTGGTCTGTATTATTATCTAATCAAATTACTATACAATATTGCAAACTAGAAGTCTGCATAAGCTTTCCATGATTGGTCATCATAGAAAATAGAATCTTGATTTGCTATGGTTCCAGATGGTGGTTTGGTTATAATAGTCTAGGTTTAATCATGATTATTATAAACTAACCAAGCTAAATTATGCTGTCTTAGAATGAATTTTCATGTTATTTGCAACCATAGGTTCTTGCAGAAAGCATGTCCTTATCCATTGTAGTGAGAGGAATAGATTATTATCATTTCGATAGTCACTGAATATTGCCATTTTCTTTAAGGGTTAAATAATTAACCCTTAAAATTAGTGTTTCCTGGTTTCAAATGTTACTTATTTACTATTCATCTTCTGAGCACATCCAGGTAGGATATTTTTTCTATGTGAAAAAGTCTGTTCTTCACTAACTTGATAGCTATGTTGAGATTATTACTAACATTATCAATTTGTTTTGAGAAAAATACTTGAGTGTACATTAGTATAATATGTCCCTAGCTTTTTAAAATTATTTATTGGCAGATATAAATTCAGTATGTAATATTTTATGCTAGCTGTCCAGAACTTAGCACTGTACGCCTTACAGAACATTTATTTTTACCACCTAAGTCATAAAAGTTGTTTTCCATATCTCTAGTCAAACTTAACTACAGGCAAGAAAAAGTGGAAAAATTACCTGTCACATTATTCACAGGCCAGACAAAGATATTGTAATACCATGGCCCACTAAGCTAATTTAGAAGAAAAAATGGAAAGAGGTTTTTAAAAGATGGCATTTATATGTAATATATGTAGAAGAGTTTAGGGTTTTGACAGTTTGAGATTGTATCCTCTTTAGAAAGAATGCATAATGACTTTTATTTCTTTTGAAATATGCATAACTTCTTGAAGGTAACTTTCAACTCTTATTAGCATTTTTCAAAGCAAGTTTCCCATCTTCGTGAAAACAAAGGGTACAACATATCTAAACTTTGAGTAGAGTGAATGTTTACTTATTAACAGTTCAGTCATTTCCCCTTTTGGGGGGAGGCTTTCAATTCATTAATTTATTAGGGAAAAAAAAAAGACCTACTGTAGACATAAAAGTTGATGTTTAAAGTATATCTATTTAGTCTCACGTTAACCAGTATTGCCAGAATAGACCTGATGCAACTGAAGTATGGAATGCTGAGATTTGTTAGTGAGGATGAGTTTGTGAATATAGCTTTTGGATTCAGGCTATCTGGATTTAAAATTCAACCTTGTTTCTTTCTGACTTATAACCATTTAAATGTTCATTTCTTGAAGGTTTCATTTTATCTATAAAGTGAAATTTACAATGATATCTACTTCATGATTTGGTTGAGTTTATATCAAGATTTCTCAACCTCAGCCCTATAACATTTTGTGCCAGAGAATTATTTGTTGGGGAGGCCTGTTCTATATTTTGAGGAATGTTTCAAAATATCCCTGACCTCCACTCACTAGATTCCAGTATAATGCTTCTTCCCCTGAGCTGTGAGAACCAAAAATTTCTGGAGATACAGTTATATGAGCCTTGGAGGACAAAATCTCTCCCAGCTGAGAATCAGGAAAGCATGAATATCAGTATCTATATTTATATAAAAAGAGGTTTACAGTGTTTCAGGTATACATAAGTGCTCAATAAACTTTAGCAATGCCTATCATAAAAACAGATGATTGTAGTATCTTCTCTTAAGAGGCTCTTAAGAGTATGGGCATTATGTGTTATCCGATATATGGGCACACATAAATAAATGTATAGCTAAATATATATGTTTGCGTGTACATATATGTGTATCTGTATTTTTTTTTAAAGATTTATTTATTTATTTATTTATTTATACAAGCACTGGGTACAGTCAGAGGTGCAGGAGGGTGAGAGAATTCACCAGAGCCAGAGCGGGGAGCAGAGCAGGCAGAAGGACCGTAGTACACTGCTGAGGGGAGCAACAAGTGGCAGGAGAGGTCTACGTGCCATGTGGGACCCTCCTCTGGTGGCCGGGGAGCAGTTGGGGATCGAACCGGCGCTGCAGAGGTCGCAGGCAGACTCACAACCCAGCGTTCAACCGCTGCGCCACCGGGGAGGCCCTGTATCTGTATATTAATGATTCTTCAATTATCATTCAAAGCAATGAGGAGCATAGCAAAATAGCTAGTATCTATAGATAACCCTCAAATGTCACTAGTTTCATGCTCTTTGCTACCAAACATTTTACAATTTATCAGTATTTTGCAAGCAAGAAGGACTTAAAATTTTCTCCCTTGTGTACACCTAAAAGAGTAAAATGCATGCATGAAAAATGGATTACTCTAGAGTGAAAAGATTATTTTCTGTTATAAAATATATGGATTGTGATATAAGTATTTTCACTTTAACACCACAGTGGAGTCCAAAAAAGTTACCGTAAGAATTTTTTAATGCTGGGCCTCCCTGGTGGCGCAGCGGTTGAGTGCTGTGTTGCGAAGCTGCCCGCGGCCTCTGCAACGCTGGTTCGATCCTCGGCTGCTCCCAGGCCACCAGGGAGGGTCCCACATGGCGCGCAGACCGCTCCTGCCGCCCGCTGCTCCCCTCAGCAGTGTACTTCGGTCCTTTTGCCTGCTCTGCTCCCCACTCTGGCTCTGGTGAATTCTCTCACCCTCCTGCGCTTCTGACTGTACCCAGTGCTTGTATAAATAATAAATAAATCTTTTGAAAGAAAAAAAAAAAAGAATTGTTTAATGCTACTTGACTCTTAAAAGCTCTAAGTGGGAAATAATGTGTAAAAATATAAAAATTTGTTAAGTATTCCATTTTTGTAATGTTAGTAAGACCAGTAACCTGATTTGTTTAGTTTTCTATGTTTCAAAGCCTTTTCCCTTGTCTCATAGAATTCCCTCATCAGAGATATTTAGGTAGGGATGATTTTTAATTAATTGATGAAGAGACTGGACAGGGAAGTCTATTAAGTGTTAGATATGGGACAAATAAATTGACTCAAAGTACAGAAATCACCCCATTACCTCACAAGCCTATGTTTCCACACAATTGCAATCACAATATTCCAGTGGCTATTCTGAGAAACCTTGTGGTCTTACTGTGGAGCTTTTTCCAGGTATCTATCTTGCTCGGGCTTCAAGTTACTTAATCCTTTACAGTGCACTATAGGATTATTCCCTCTAACAGGCTGTGGTAATGCTTTTAGCCCATTAGTCTCCATGAATCGTACTCTTCAATATTCCCCTGGACACTCATTTAGTTGAATTCTGTAGTAAGAGCACACTGACATTGTTAAGGTTAATGACTCAATGTTTTACAAGTTGAAACACATTTGAGGTTTAATTGATTGTTTGGATCATTTTATTCAACATTTGTGAAGGCCTTGAGTGTAGGTGTTACCTACTGCCATGGAGGAATATCTTTGTCATACTCTTAGTAGTGTGGTATCAATAGTGATAACCTATTAACAGACCTGGCACGATTTCTAACAGTGTTTCTGAATTCATTGCTAATGAATTTACAATGACATGTAGGTACTATATGATAACACATTTATAACCAATTTCATATATTGCATGGTATGTTTATTTGACAACTTGTCATATGAGAATCATTATTAAGCCTATTCCTGTCCCAAGGATAGTGCTGCTAATCAGAAGCCTCTTGGCCAGACTATAAAATTATTAACTGATAATATTAATAGCAGTATTGTAGTTTAGTAGCAGTAATAGTTATGGCTAGTATTTAGTGTTTATTTACTATGTACTGGGCTTTATATTAAAACATTTTATTACATAAAAATCCATTTACTTTTAGAGAGATTAAGTGACTTTGTATGGGATGTAAATATTCAGAATTCTGAAGTGAGACAGTCTGACTTCAAACTTCATTTTCTTAATATCTGTCCTTCACTCCCTCCCTATTTTACATTCATGTAACTGAATCTCGAGACCATCATCATAGTTTCAGTGTTATCTATTAATTTGCCCTCCTTCCTCCCATAAAAACTTATGTCGATGACCATTTAGCAGTTTCTCAGAATCTTGTTGGACAAGAAACTAATACATGTAAATGTTGTAAGTTGTTTTTCACTGAGAAATACATATTTTATTCAAGAGTGTATCTGCTGAGTGTATAAGGCACTCAGCATATGCTAATGAATCAGTATATTGCTCCTAATTTAAATATTATGCAAAAATATTTGGAAAGAAACTTAGGCCCATCTTAGACCCATACTGGAAAAATTTTTAAGAATGGGAGAGCATATTGACCTTTAGAAACATCTGAAATCTCATAATAGTTTGTTTTCTTTTTTTACAAAGATATAAGGCTAGTCCTTCTCTAGTAATTCTATTTGTATAAATTATCCAAGAATGATGTATTATTATCACAAGTAACATAAAGTACCTCTAATCCTCAAAGATTAAAAATCTGACAAATAAACAAAGAAATAAAAGCATACTTTCTACAAATGAATGAGACTAAGACCAGCATCAGAATTCTCACCAGCAACTCAGGATAGTAGCAGAAACTAGAAATGTGCCTTTCAATTTTTCAGAGAAAATTATTTTTATCCTACAATTTTATTATTTTATTCTATATATATATAAATTACACTTAATCTTTCAATCAGTGGTGTAAACAGAATCATAGTCTCTCAACTGCATGAACTCACACAGCTTGTCTTTCACATGTATATTTCTAGAATGTGCCAATCAAAAAAACAAGAAGAATTAAAAAAAGGGTGACTTGGAATCCAAGAAATAGCTAACGTGATTCAAAACAGCAGTGGGTAGAAGAAATGAGTGTGAGATTATGGAGCCATCTGAAAAAACAAATGGTCCAATTAGAAGCAGAAAGACAAATATATCTGGAAGGGTACAAAGAAATATCAAAATAACTAGAAATACAAGGAAACCCCAAATTTGCAATAAAGCATTTGCGGTTCAAGAATAAATCCTACACTTTAAAATGGAGTATCAATTCAGTGGACTTTAAGAAGAATTGGATGGGTCTCAAAAAATGGATAGATCCAATAATAAGCCAGCAGAAATTTGAGTATTATGAGAAATAATTGTTTCTTTTCTCAGTAAGAAGGAAAAAAAATTAGCAACAATCAGACATTGCAGTATGGAAAATGAAAAATAAAAGTGAAACCTGAAATCAAAGCTAAAGAATGATCAAAATATGAAGCTGGCTATATTGTGTCTTGATTTAAATCAATAGATAAGAAAGGAAAATCTATTTAAATAGTATTTTTGAGTGTAATTGGGCTGTATATCTTAGTGGTCAGAAACATGTAATTCTCACAGCCTATATTTAGCTTTGCAATAAGCAAAAGTTACATAGTCAAAATGTCATAGATATTTATTATTTAATTATTGTTTTCAACTTTTAGAATAAATTTCTATATAAAAAATTTAATTAATTACTTTAATTGTGAGCACACTGTAGAATGTGAGTAATGTGAATCTTGTGAATATAGATGTAAAAGCAAATCTGGAGATGAAAGGAACATAGGAGCACTAATATATTAGTCTTACATTGGGAAAATCAATAAATATAAAATTAATAGCTAATGGAAATAAAAATAAAATTTAATTTAAAAGTTTAAAGATAAACAAGATATGCAAGTACTAAGAAGTTATAATAGTGTTTATAACTATGTGGTAAATGAGTAGAAAGTTGAATGTTTGTGGACTTAGTCTCTCTGGTACATGATTTATAGATTATGTTTTAAATTTATGAATTAATAAAGAGTTGTAGTAGCACATGCTAAAGAAAAATCATAAAGCCCTTAAGATAACTAAAAATAGAAGCTTATATAAGTAGTGAATAATGCAAATTACTACTCAGTTGGTAGAGGAAAGAAAAAGTATCAAAACCAGTAGGAAGAAAGGAAGGAAGGGAGGGAGAGAAGAAGGCAAGGAAGATAGTCTGGTAACTGAGAGAGGAGAAATGATTCTGTCAAGTCATGAAGAAGGAATCAGGAATCGGAAAAATCTCAAGGACACAGTTTACGCATAGCTGGTGTTCCAGACTTGTCTGATTCCCATATACTTTTTCTTGTCAACAACTAAGCAAAATCAAGAGTTGAGAAACTCTGTAGCCACCACATGGAAAACAGAAAGATAATTTAGAAATGTATCATTAAATATACCCCTTTTCTTTTAATGAAAGTAAAACATGTAAGTTTACTCCTTACAAGGGTTCTTCAGTAGTTTAGACCACATTTGAACAATGTGTTATCTTATTCTCATTTTATAAGACCACCTCTCACAATATGTATAATTCAACATTATTATAGAAATAGTTTTTTTTTTTTAATATTTATTTACACAAGATATGGGGTACAGGCCAGATGCACAGGAGGGTGATAGGATTCACCAGAGACAGAGCAGGAAACAGAACAGGCAGACTGATGAAATACACTGCTGAGGGAAGCAGCAGGCGAGACAGGAGAGGTCTGCCGTGCCATGTGGGACCCTCACCCACCAGCTGTGATCCAACCAGCGCTGCAGAGGCTGCAGCCAGCTTCACAGCACGACGCTCTACTGCCTGTGCGTCCAGGGAAGGCCCTATAGAAACAGTTTTAATATAGTTGTCTTCAGGGCCACACTGGTGGCGCAGCGGGTTGAGTGCCACCCCGTGAAGCTGTTCGCAGCCTCTGCTGCTCGAATTCAATTCCTGGCCAGCCAGGGAAAAACCCATATGGTGTGGCAGAACTTCCTGCCTCACCCGCTGCTCCCCTCAGCAGTGTCATTGATCCCTCTGCCTGTTCTGCTCCCTGCTCTGTCTTAGTTAATTCTCTCACCCGCCTGTGCCTCTGACCTGTACCCCAGTTCTTATATAAATAAATAAAAACTAAATCTTAAAAAAAAAGATAGTTGCCTTCATTTAATGTTACCTTAATATTTGAGAGTAATATTTAGATTAAACATTATTACCTAATTGTTTTTTGAATGCAACTGGTAGGCCCTGTATGAGAACAGGACAATGTATATTCTATAATATTTAATTTTATACTAGATATATCACAACAATTTAAAATTTTGAAAACTTAAAGCTGAACATGATCTTTAGGATTTATGCAAATATTTCTAATTATGTTGAGGAATGATTCTAAAGATTGTAATTTATATACCCTGATTATAAAGAAAACCTTAGAGAAATCTAAAATCTAAATTACCTATATATGTCTTCTATCAAGAATCGTATGTGTCTATAATATATATATCTTCCACATATATCTATATTATATATAAATATTATATATGTATACCTATAAAAATCCTAAATTCTGAAAGAATCACATGTTATTGCTTAGCAGATGTTTCTTTTTTATGGTAAAAGGTATCACAGAGAAGGATAAGATGAGCTCTTGGAGATATTTGGAAAGCCTTAATATGTTAGGTTTTGCAAACTTGAATATATTCATTTTTTGAGCATCTATTATCTGTATCTGTTTTTCATTTCCCTTTGTCTCACAAATGCATTTTAATCTTAACCAGACTTGCGCCAACAAACCAGACCATGTACCACTGTATTGTATTCTGTGACAAATGGACCTTGTTTCATTTCAAAGGATTTGAACTTGAAATCATTCCCAACAGTTTAAAAACAAATGTCTTTCCTCCTGTCAACCATTGCTTAATTTAAACTTCCCATCTGCATTTCTAATTATGATACAGAAAAATCTGTGTTAAACAAAGAGCTGTTTTTTGTTTTTTTTTTTTCTCCCAGGAAGGACAAATTTAGGCATATGGCTAAATGAAGGACTGCATTTTTATTTCACACCTTAAAAATGCCTTCTTGTCATTTTTATTGACTTATGTACCAGAGTTTATTTTAAAACACATTTTAATGTGTTTAATGTTCTTGTAAAAGTTAACCATTTAATTAAAATGCCTTAAAATAATCAAATAATCTATCAAGTTATAAAATAAAATGTAAAACATATATAATAAAATGCCATTTCTAAAGTCTTATTTATATCCTTGAACAGGTAGAATGCTTTTCTCCAATGCTTTCTTATGCCAGGCAGTGAAATGGATTTTATGATTTTTAGCTCTGTGATATTAGACACAATATGAAAAGTCCCACTTTATTTTGATAGAATGATTGAATACAATGCATGTGTCAGAAACACAGAATATTTGGTGATTTGGGGCAAGTTATAAGTTCACAGCAATATACTGCCATAAAGAGTGTCAGAATCTGGCATTTTAGACTTTTATTCTTCAAATACCTTGAATACATTGAACACTGAACGAATCATGCTATCATCCATAGAGATATTTATTTTTTTAGGTAAAAATTGAAGTCAGTTGATAAAATAGCTAGGTATATACTCACACAATATCTGGTCCATAGAGACACAGTGGATTTACTGCCCTAACACATAAATTTAATACCTTTCAGAAACACCAAACACCAAAACTGAAAATCAGATCATTGACTTTGTGACTGATAGTATATTTAGTTATAAAGCTCACTTTCCTTGAAGATATGTAGATACAGCTATATTGTAGAGGTATTTAACAGAAATAATTATAGAAAAATAATTTTCTATTTAACAAAATTAAGCCCTGTGCTTAATTGGAACTTGTCAGCAATTATTTGAATTTCCATCAACTATCAAATTACAATAAATGTATAATTTTTATAAGCTGTATTTATATATAAACTATATAAGTATAAATAGATATGAATGTAAATAAATGTAAAGCTGAACTTTATTAATATATTGGAATTTTCTTCTAAATCATAAAAGTCTCTTAAGAAATATGAAATTGAAAGGCTTCTATCAATTCATAGTAACTGTTGGGAAGAGAGTACATTATAAAAAAGCAAGGTAGAGATGTTTAATATAATTCAGCACATGTATAGATAAGTATAAATATATACATATGTGTTATATGCATATATACATGTGAATTGTTAATGGAATCATTGTCATTTGGCATTAATTTTTAATGATTAAAATTAATCATTAATTTTAAACTTTTATAGGATGCATAACATGGACATAATGCTATTTCTGAATTTAATAGCTTAATAAACATAGTGATAAGTGATTACATATAGAAATGTATCTATCTACATATCTGTAGCTATCTATCTAGATCTACGCGTATTCCCAGTAAGGACAAAAGTGAGCATATTCTTCTGACTAGAAGCCTGAACATGATAACTGAGCTAGGTTTACATGAACAATAATAATTATTATGGTGAAAAATGTCAAAGTTACAAGACTTGAACAAAAAAATCAAAGTGTCATTTTTAGCATGGAGCTGCAGAATCTGGAAATAGGTTGAAAAAGAGTGCAAATTGTGAAGGGCCTCAAATTCCATATGCAGGATTTGATACTTAATGATTTTTTAGAATATCTTATTTGGAAAACAATTTTATGCTTAACCAAAAAGTTAAAAGAATAATAATAAAAATAACACAAATCTGAAATACTTTCTATCCAGAATCTCCTAATTGCCTATTTAAACTTATTCCCCTTTTAACTATCATTTTTTTCTCCCCTATCTCTCCCTGTTTGTAGCATGTGTGTTTATGTATGCATGTGTGTATATATGCATGTATATATACACACCTGGAGTAATTTATGTCCATCGTGTCCTTTTATGTTAATAAATATCATTATATATTTCCCTCAATCAGGAATATTCCCTTACATAGCTCAATATAGTATCAACTCCAGTAAATATTACATTAATGGAATTCCTTTTATCCAGTCTACTATTTACATTTTAGGTTTTTTTTTCAATTGGCCTGATAACAATCTTTATAGCCTTTGTTTTTTGCAATATAAGAACCAGTCTAGATCAGCTATTGCTTTTTGTTATTCTTTTTTAGTCTCATTAAATCTGAAACATTTGCACAGCCCCTCTTTGGTGCTTATTTCTTTTTTTTTTTTACATTTTTTAATCATTCTGTTTTTACTGTGGTAAAATAAATGTAACATAAAATTTACTACCATAATTACTTTTGTCTACAGTTCAGTGAAAGTACATACATTTATATTGTTATATAACCACCAATACCATCTCTCCCTATCATTTTTTCCCATTATAAAACTGAAATCTATATTCAAAAAATAATTCCCATTCCCCTCTCCCTTTGCCCCTGGTAACTACCATTCTGCTTTTTGTTGCAATGATTTTAACTACCCTAAGAACATCATATAATTGGAATCATACAGTATTTATGTTTAATGTTTCATTTTGGATTTGTCTGAAATTTCCTCATCATTACCTTTAAGTTATATACTCCTGGCTGAACCATTATATCCATGATGCTTGAGGTTTGGTTCTTTATCTAATGAGGAAAAATTATAAGATTTCATGCCTGGAAACATTCTCATCAGGTCTTCATTTTGGAAGATGACTCCAGGGGTGAAATAAAAGATGGGTATAAATCATGGGACCCACTTAGAGGATTACTGTATTGGTCCAGACATGAGAGAATGAAGGTAGAATTAAAGACCAACTGGAATATGGTGCGTGGAGCTTTTTAGGAAATCCATGTCCTAGGCAGAGATGGCTTAGGCAGAGTTGCAAGTTTCACTTATTACTGAGTTAGAACTGAGAGAAGTATCTACAAATCAAGAAAGTCATTTCCTCTTTTAAGTAATCTGTTAAGGAGAAACCCCTTCTCTTCTTTGCAATCTAGTTTTCTCACCCTTTTTTAGGATCAGCAGAGACGTGACATCAGTCATTTACTTGTAACTTCAGTGCTACCAGATCCTTTGCTTTTGCTTCTACCCCTCTTTGTGAAGACTCTTGTCTTCTGAGATTGGTTCAAATATCTGATAAGTCATTTGAGCTATTCTGTAGGATGTTTGTGAGAATCCTATTTTAGTTAATGTTTTTTTTTTTCAAATCTGCATTTGCTTTCAGGATATGAATAGGGGAGATTTTATTCCCATTAAAAAGAAATTGGATGCATTTATAGGAAGTATGGAATATTTTTAAGTAAATCATATTCTACGAGTATGTATAATGCAAACCAAAGATTCTGCTGTGCTGACTAAATAGAACAGAAAAATGAGCATTCAAATTTGGAGGAAGCATGTGCTGTCTTTTCTAATCTAAGCATAGGTCTGGTCTCTGCTTTTCCCCAACATCCTTTCTCTAACCTTCATTTCCTCCTCAATTTGTATAATATATTGCTTTTCACACAAATGTTTTAACCAGCATTTACTTATAGCTTTATAACATAACCTCCAATTTTTGTTGCTGTAAAACAAAATAGTACAGCCTCTATTATCTCTATATTTTACAATAAATCATTAAATTACAGAGCAGATCACTCGAGTAAATTCTCAGAAAGTTATTAACATGACTTTCTTCAGCATTGCCCTGAGGCTCAACTTTTCTCAGTGAAAGAGGGCCCAAAAGTAAAATCTCTTACCAAATTGCAAGCAAGAGTAATTAAATTTAAACCTAGGACTACACTCTCCTGAAGTTTAAACTTTCAATCCTCTTAGCAAATGTTCTGATTTGCCCCTTCCATTCCATACATTTTATGTATCCAGAAGGGACAGAAGGATAGATCTGGAGATGACTAGATCAAAAAAGCCTTGCTCCAAAATGTGTTGAGCTTTTCTTTTTAAAGTACCAAGGGATATAAATCTGAGGGAAGACTTCTCAGAAAACAAAAGGAATTGTCATGCCCCAGCACCACAGTTAGAAGCAGGTACTGTTACTAAGATTTGGTGAGGATTGTTTAATGGAGAAGTAAAACCACTAAAGGAGAAATCCTAGCATTTGGAGGACAAGGGAGATCTGGCTTTTCTTCTCTGCTGTCCTGAGTAAGACCAGAGAACTGGACAATGTCTCTTTACTCATATGACAACTTTGCTGTGGGATGTCAGAAAAAAACTGAAGGGGAAAGAGAATAACAAAAGAGGGAAGACTTTTTTTTTTTTTTTTTTACTGTTTTCAGGACAAAGATATCTTTATTCAATGAAATTCATCTAACATATCCATATTATCTGCAGAATAACAGAACAGTGCACCTGCTCCAAAACCACTGGAACTTCATTAAAGGATAGTTCTGGTAGGGAAAAAGGATTATGTCACAACCACTCTGGTCTCTACCAGTTTTGATTTCCATCTTTGCATTCAGATATGTGAATAGACTGTGTTGAATTAATTAAGCTTATAAATCTTAATCCTTATCACAGTTTCTCTCTATTTGAGACAAACTGAATGATACTGGTGAATCCAAAATACTTCTTTTCTCTTGGCTTAGTTGTTTTTTTTTTTTTTTAGGATTTATTTATTTTTACACAAGAGCTGGGGTACAGGCCAGAGGTGCCGGAGGGTGAGAGGATTCACCAGAGACAGAGCAGGGAGCAGAACAGGCAGACAACAGAAAGACACTGCTGAGGGGAGCAGCGGGCGAGGCAGGAGAGGTCTGCCACGCCATGCAGGATTCTCCCTGGCAGGCTGGGAATCAAACCTGTGCTGCAGAGTCTGCAGACAGCTTCACAGCATGGCGCTCAACCCACTGTGCTACCAGGAGGCCCTCTCTTGGCTTAGTTTTTCTAGCTGAAGTGTCAGGGAAGAACAAAACAATTTCAGGTTACTGCTTGCTTTTTCTGTAAACAACAAATAAGTGGGCAGGATGCTTAAATTTCAGTAGCATTTCTGGCTGTCTATGGTGATTTTGCTGGGTCAGTGCATATCTTTAACATAAAATTTAACAAGCAGTTGAGTTGTTTATGTAGTTTTTTTAGAAATGTCTTTCATGCCATACCAAATAGATAGAAAAGAGAAGACCACAGAAGCTGTTGGATTGTAGCACACTCAATGAATATATATATATATATATATATATACATATATATATACACATATATATATTTTAAAAATTGCTGAGAGAGGAAGCAGGTGTACTGTGAAATTTGGCTTCTTTTATGAGCATGAGAGAGTTTCTGACTTTGTACCAAATGTTCTTCAGATGAGAGTTAGTTCCACAAAAACTTAGGCTATATTTTTTTAATTCATGTGTTTTTATTTATAAAAGTAATACATTCACATTTTTGAAAATAAAAATGTATTAGACTATGCGAGGAAAAAGTCATCTATCACCCCATATCCACCACTAAATTTTATTATATTTTCCTCAGATGTTTTCTCATTATTTTACAAAGATAATAATGGTTATATTTAATTTATAATTATATTTTTTCTACCACTCAGCTACATGAAATGGTTTTGTTGGTGTTGCTACAAACTTTGTTCCACTCATAATTTGTGATAGAATCACATCTGTGTGCTATTTGACAGATGCTACACCCAAAATAGAACCTACTCTCTGGCTTTCTTTTGTTGGCAGAGGTAAAAAGAGTGTATAGATATAAAGGCAAGAGAGGGAGGAGAGGGTGGTTGGCACATTATCTATTAATTTTTATTATGTGTAATTTCTAAGAGTATGGGCAAAACTTTCAAATGTCATAAAATTAGGTAAAAATACCCGGTAATTCAAATTTGCTGTACACTAACATCTATTCAAAACCTCCAACTCTAACTCTGTTTTCAATTGTACCTTTAAATGGAGAAGCAGTTGGCTCCCAATGAAAGAGATTTTGTAAAAGGTATATTTTAAGGTCAATCCTTTGATTCTAATTCAGTTATTCCAAATAGATTCCAGGCATCAGTGATTTTTTAATAATTCTTTGGGTGGTTCTAATATGTAATGAGGATTGAGAATCAATGGGTAGAGTCAGAACAGCAGGTGATGTGTGGCGGAAAAAATACCTGATCCAAAATGTGAGAAATTTGGAATTGAAAGTAAGCTAGGTGTCCTGTATTAATTGGAAATTGAAGTCCAATAGTATTAAGGAGTTTGTCTCGTGTCCCCAGGTCTGTAGCAAAGGTGGAATTTTATTTTTTTGATACCCATTGCTGCCAGAATTTGCAGACCCATATATGTCATGTTCTATGGATTTTATTCATTATATTAACTGTTGTTTATTTGCTTTTGTTTTTCATTTACCGTAAGATCATTCTTAGTAATGCCAGATTATGTACTAACTTATTCAATGTATCATTTTATTAAAATATTTTCCCACAGTCTCTTAAATGAGAAATATTACTTCCATTTTCCTAAGCCTACATTTTATATATTTAAAAAAATTCAAAATGTATAATTTTTATTGTGAGTAGTTCATCTGCAAAATGAATCCCTTGCCAATGCTTTGTTTATTGAAAGATAAATCTTTTCTAAAAAGAGAAAAAGTCTGCAGTACAGACACAAGAAACATTTTGTTCCTTTTTCTATTTATCTTCCTTCCCAGTGTTTCTTTCTCCTTCATGCTTCCACAGACTTTGAGATACCCCTTGAATGCAAAATGAGACAATCCTTGAAGCATTTTTGTAGCAGTTGTGTGGGATATGAAATTTACCTTTTTAAGTAAGTCTTTTCGACAGAGGTTTATTTACTATTATAAGACATATAATTCATTGGATTAATGGAAACTCTTATGATCTTTTTATTTTTTATGACAGGTTTAGTGAGTATCTGTTCTATACAAAGTGTAAATTACTTTTATAGTGGCATCATAGTAAAAATAGCAAACATTACAATTTTGCCACTATGACCATGACATTTTGTTTGTATCATTGACTTCTGATTTCTAAACATTTACAAAACAAAATAAATGCTGATATGCATCACTGTCTGCTGACATTACAAAAATAAACACACAAAAAATATGATCCTATTGATTCTAAGCCCCAGGGGACTTGCTGTTTTTAGTAACGGTGATTGTCTTACTAACCCATTTTTTCTGTGTTGAGCCAGTTTCCCCTTGGACACCAATGCATATTTTTAAGATTCCCTAACTGGGATGAAAATGATACCCAAACAGGAAACATTTTTAGGAACTAGTCTATTAGCCCACATGTGTATTATACCTTGGCTTTGACCTCATTGTCACAATAGATCAGAGCTAGTCAGCAGAGGGAAAAAAAAACAATCACAAGTAGTTTGGAACATTGGAAGCAGTGAAAAACATACCAACAAAAAGAATTTTTAAGGATTTTCATATAACTAAGGACCTGCATTTTAAAATTAGATTGAGTCCAGTGTAGGGAACATAAGCAAGATTTTCATTAAAGAACGTTAAATTATGGAGATATGACAGCAACTTTATTAAAGAAATGCAGTGCTCACCTGTACCCTGGTAGAGTGGCGGGGCTGGCATTTGCAGCAACATGGCATTTGCAGCTGGGAGATAATGCTAAGTGGAATAAGTCTGAAACAGAAAATAGTGGATGGTGTCACTAGTAATTGGAACATAGAGAAACCAAACTAAGAAACAGAGAAAAATAGCCTTCAAAGCTACCCTTCGAAAACTTACTATAGAAATGAAACATCCCAGAGGGGTGAGGCAGAGCAATAAGAATGAAGAGGGAAGGAAGCAAAATGAACTGTGATGGTGGAATATGGGTGATTTGGTTGCAGGTACCTTGTAGTTCTGGTGATACCTCATAGAGAGACTCCTAATGTCACCACACTTAAATGGATAAAAATAAATAAAAAAATGACATGACCATTTCATATTTAAAAAAATATATAGAATGTATTCATAGACTTTCCTTTTTTTATTTTATATTTACCCACATTTGTATATGAGTATTTGTTTTGTGCATAATGTTTCTTCCATTTGAGTGAATATTGTTACAATAACTACATTGTTAGAGTTACTGTATCTGTTATTCTCAGCCTTTTTTTTTTTTATTGCACCAAACTATGTGAACTTAGTGATAGACAAAATCTAGATGCTGTAGAGCATAGCTGGCAGAAAATTCACTTACACATTCCTTCACTGTCCTGTTTCCTTTTCTACTACAAGTCAGTAGCCATTTCTATGTTGTGAATGACTGGCAGTGCTGATAGGTAGCTTAGAAAAGTGACCTGTCAATAACACAGTGAATGGAACAAGCACTGTTTTCTTAACAGCAGCCCTGGAGTCTATCCCTAGATGTTCCAATATTCTGTATTGGGTCAATTAGTCACCTTCTTGATGCTGCAGTTTCTTCAGTTGTGAAAAACAGCATTTACCTGACTAATTTTTAATATATTTTCCATTCCTGAAATACCAATTTTAAATTTAAGGAGCTGGAAAATAAATTTTAAAAATGGTAATAATTTTATTTGCTAAAATATTTCTATTCATTTAGACTGTAAAGGACTTATGCATACATTATATCATTTAATTTAAAACCAGGAAAACACATACTAGTGTTCAACAAAAGCAGATTTTTATCAGCTTTTCCCCTTTCTTAGTAAATTAGGAAGTGAGATGTGTTCTGCAAACAATACATAATCTGGTGGCTTGTAATTATAGAGGAGTGACAATTATATGGATAAAGACTAAAATAATCATGTTCAACTAGATTAAATGTTTTGGACATTACTGAATACAACTGTATAAACAACATTCTGCTACTGAAGTCAGGCTAACAGTCAGACTTTGTTTTGTAGATAATGATCTATGCATACTCTAAGTAGATTTTATCTCCATATTCTGATGGTGATAGTTTGCATAATTGAACTATAACCGGAAAAACATTTTAAAAATTTTAAAATACATGATTACTTCTTCTTTGGTTGTTGTAACTACTTGTTTCAAGGTATGCTATCTTTTCCATCATATGGTAATAAAAAACAGTAAAAAATAATACTCATTTGGGCCTCCCTGGAGGTGCAAGGGGTTAAGACACAACCTATGAATCTGTCCACAGCCTCTGCAGCACAAGTTCGATCCCTGGCCAGGGAGCTACCCACAAGGCGCAGCAGACCTCTTCTGTCTCGCCAGCTGCTCCCCTCAGTAGTGTATTTCAGTCAGTCTGCCTGCTCTGTTCCCCACTCTGTCTCTGGTGAATCCTCTCACCTCCCCACACCTCTGGCCTTTACCCTACTCTTGTATGCATAAATAAATCTTAAAAAAAATACTCATTTAGCATTTTATAGCCATACTGTGGCCAATATATAATTTAATAAAATTGATCACTATATTTGGCTGTTTTTGTTATATTTTTAAGAGTGATTCTATATACACACTTTTTTTTAAAGATTAAAACATTATATCTGTGGTAAAATTATAGAATGTTAGAACTGAGATGCCTTTGAAATAATATCATCAAACTGCTCAATTCCTGTTTAAAACCTTAAATCAGATTTTCCTTTCTCCCTCTCTTTCTTCCTCTCCCTCTTCCTCTCTTATTATTGAGGCCACATTGGTTTATAACACTGATATGATTCAGAAGTACAGGTTCACATGTCTGTTGATGTATGATACCATAATATACCCACCACTAGGAGACTCTTAATCCTCTACCTTATCCCACTGGACCCACTCTACTCTTTACTCTTCTCTCTCCCACTCTGGTTGTCTCAACTTTACAGATTTCTAGGGTTTGTTTTTGGTAAAGTACAAATCTGTAGGCATTGCATTAAGATTATTGATGATTTTCCATTACTCCATGTGTTTGCCACAACCCAACTCGAATATTTTAGCCAATTAACACCAAACTCAGATTATCTAGCTAAAGAATAGGGACATCATCATCTGTCTGTTTTTGAGTATGTTTTTCCTTAGCTAGAAATGTGCTAACCATTTCTTTATGACTACTTATCTTTCAAGATTAAACTCAGAAAGTTCTTCACCCAGGTGCCCTCCCTCACTCCATCATTTAGGGTTAGCATCTGGTGTGTACTTCCATTTTTTTTGCTTCATTTTAAGTAACTTATCTCTGAAAATGCATAAACATACACATATTTATATAACATAGAATCATATACATGTAAACCTAACTCTGTGTGTGTATACTTGGTTCTAGTTTGTGTGCTTCAGTAAATTGTATTTCTCCTTTCTTTACTTCTGTCATCCTACATGCATATACTTACAACCACACACACATGTTTTTATGCATTCCTTCTTGTCTCTCTTGTCTACTTCTTACTGTCACGATGGTACTTGAATAAGTTATAACCTGTAGCTAAATTTTTTAGCTGTTATAGAAGAGGGAAGAAAGGGTGAGAATATTTAAGGCATATTTGAAATAGCCAACAGATAGCTTTGATAATTTAGTCACAATATCTTAAGCCCTTATTTTCTGTTTAATATTCTTATAATAAATTATTATTGTTTACTATTTTGAATTTTTTAAACATCAAATGAGACTATAAAAATCTTCCCAGATATCCCGGACATTTAAAAAAAAAAGCTAAACTTTTCCTTTGTATGGAATTTTTGATCATCTATGAGCTGATAAAATTAAAAATTATTAAGTTAAATAAGCATGTATTGGGCCTCCCTCATGGCACAGGGGTTATGCCTCAGTGCTATCAAGCTATTGCCAGCCACTATGGCATGAGTTCTAACTCCGGTCAACAGACCTCTCCTGCCTTGTCCACTGCTCCCCTCAGCAGTGTATTTCAGTAGATCCTCCTGTTCTGCTCCCCACTCTGTTTCTGGTGAATCCTCTCACCTCCCACACCTCTGGCCTATACCCCAGTTTTTGTATGCATAAGTAAATAAAATGAATATTTAAAATACGTGTGTATTTATTAATGTACCTGGAGCCATGCTAAGCACTAGGGATACAGAGTTTAATAGGATGCACTAATATAATAATAATGATGTGTTAGCAATGACAGAACAGCTGTTAAGGGTCAGCTAGCATTCTGTTTTGATTATTTTATTATCACATTTCATAATAAAAATAAAATGTAACTTATTAATATAGATAATTAAATGTAATTTATGTAAATTGCAAAATATATAAATTTAGTAATAGTAATACACAATAAGATTCTGATTGTATAATCTCAAAGCTGAGTATTAGAGTTGAAATACATTTGCAAAGACACTTAGTAAGTAGTAGGTTCAGAATTCAAGGCCAGGTCCAAAAATCTTTTACCCTTATCCTGTATTGAGACAACTAGTGCATTACTGCTGGCCCTCAAATTTAATTGTATTATCAAATCACAACTAAATAGCTCAATAAGTATTTCACTAAGTTGCTTGGTACTTTGACTGAAACTCTTACTCTAAGGCAAGTTATAAATACTCCAAAATTAAAATCAATTTTCCTAAAAATACCTTATAAATCAGAAATTTGCTAAAACATGTATGTATATAACTTAAGAGTCATTTGTAAAATGCTGCACATAAATTTAAAAAAAAATAGATATTTTTTTCTTTTTTCTGTTTTCATCAATTTGAATTTCCTTTCTGTTGATTAAATATATTAATTATCATCAAATGACATGAGGGCAGCACGGAATTGAGTCCAAAATCAAAAGAAAAATGAGACAATGTATTTTAAGTCTGAAAGTTTATTTCTTATTTAGGATTTATTTCTTTATGCATACAAGAGCTGAGGTACAGTCCAGACATGTGGGGGGTGGGGTGAGAGGATTTACCAGAGAGAGCGGGGAACAAAAACAGGCAGTCTGACAGAAATACACTGCTGAGGGGAGCAGCGGGGAAGGCAGGAGAGGTCTGCTGTGCCATATGGTCAGCTCCCTGGCTGGGGATAGAACTCCTGCTGCAGTGGCTGCGGATAGCTTCATAGGTTGCGTCTTAACCCCTTGTGCCACAAGGGAGGCCCCTAAGTCTGAAAGTTTAATGTTCAATCTAAGTTTAATCAGAAGTGACCCATTGTTTGAAAAGTACAGTATCAATGTCCTTTTAATTTCATTGTCTTTAAATGAGAACTGTGAAAATCAAGATAAGTGATTATTCACAAAAGTTTAGGAATAATGTGATAATAAATGATATGATGTGATAATAAATCAACTTAGAGCATATTTTCATGTTTTATATTTTAATTCACAAAGGAAATAATCTTTTTGGAATTGGGGAGTTGTATAAATTTTTAAAGTTGAACTTAATATAATATAGTCTTTAGAGACTTTTGTCAAGAGACAAAAGTAGCCATACATGTTTTGTCCACTGGGGTTAAAATAGTAGCTCTTTTCTTTAACACCCATTTATTCAATTAAGTAGGGGATTTGCTTTAGTGAATTACAGAATAAATTTAGTGTGTGCCTTTATTGATTTGCAAATGAACAAATGGTATGAATGATTAAAACAAATGCAATTAGCTAAAGGAAAATATTACCCCAAACTAAATATATTCCAGAAATCTTTTTTATTCCTTGAAATTAAATCTACCTATACTCCCTAGGATATATAAAGAAGTAAATACTTTCATTTTTCAAGTAGTCACAGGAATAGAAATACATCATTTGCCCAGGGATATCTAACTGTAATAATGTGAAATAATTCTTATGTTGTTAAATGAATTACTAATGGGGTGGGCAATAAGAGGAAAAGAAAGGTAGGAGGTTGGGAGGAATTTAAATAAGGTAGGCATTGCCAGAATTATTCTTCTTTGATTTCTCCACAATTGGAATTAATATTTGCCAAAAAAGAAATTAAAATAATAATAAGGGTAATACAATGAATGGTAAAGTTTCAGATATGCTCATGTTCCAGGTCTCAGTTCCCTGGGTATTTTCACCCAGATTATGAAACATAAGGTCACAGCTGTAAAAATAATTTCTTTTTATTTCTGGCAAAAGGACTTTGAAGGACTACAACATCTCTCCTAGGATTTGAATAATGTATTTGTTTCTTCTTAACCTGATGTTTAGATTCTTTTGCCCTTAACTTTAAGACCTTTAAATCCCTCATTTCTTTCACAGTTGATTAAATACAGCCCAGAGAAAAGCACTGACTGTTGAACAGAAAGCTTTTCAGGAGGCTAACAGGATCTGACCTCAAAGAAATGCTGTTGTTAAATTGACTTGAGATTTTACCAGAGAGATCAGGTTTTACTAAAGATGATATTAAAGTTTGGATTCCTTATTATTGAGAAAACTTTGCTTGCAAAACTTGAGAATATCAGTTTTTATTTTTCTACCTTCCAAATTCTTTGTGTAAGCCTTGCAATCTCAGTGTTACAAAGAATGTAAATGTGAACAGATGCCAGTGGGCACAGCACCACCCCCCCATGTGACTAGAATGCACCAGTAGAGTTGAAATTGTTACATCTGAAATATGTTAGTAGAGTTGGTGAGTAGCTGCTGCTCTGAGTCCTCCACCTAACCCCCAGTCCTTTTCTTTAGTCCATAATGACTCTTCTTGAACTGCCTCCAAGACTGACTGATTAACTATAAAATTTTTCAGAACAAATCTTGGTGCATCTGCTATTTAAGATAACATCTATTTCCACAAAGAAAGGAAGGCATATTGAAAAGAAAAAACTGGAGGTCATAGTATTGTCTCCTTTATTTCACAGTCATTTAAACTAATCGTATTGAAGCTAACATCTTTATTAGCTAAGTAGGTTTGCCAAAATATTTGAGGTTATTTTAGTTTAATTCATTCTGTTTTAAATGTGGAAAATAGTGCATTGATTATTACTGAAGAAGATGAATTTCCAGGCTACAAAATGTACAGTAAGCAAAGATTATAAATTATAATATTATGAACAGCTATGTATTTTATTTTATGAAATGTAAAAGATGAACATTGATTTCACATCTCACCTGAGAAAATTCTCAAATACTATCCTATATTATAATTTATAAGTGATATTTTATAAAGAGTATATATTATGACAGGGAAGAGTAGAAATATTAATTGGACTTTTAGAGTAGAAATATTAATTGGAATTTTAGGGGATACATTATTTTAAGTAATTATCTATTTTAAAAAATAGATACATTAAGTTTTATAGTATATAGTGATGTTTATTTTTAATGATGCACGCTAGAAACTTAAATAGTGATATAATGCAATGTTAATTCTATTAAAAAAAAAACAAAACAGCATAGATAATGCCTGGGTTCATTTCCCAACTTTGCTGCTTGTGCTTTAGTTTCTTTATAATTTGAAATAATAATAGTTTATACTTCATAGGGATATTTTAAAGATTAATTGAGTCAATATCTGCAGTTTTGCTTTATTAGCAATAAATTTTCATAATATATGAAATATTTTAACACATTATAGAATAAAAAAACTGAAACTTCTTTACTTAGGGGTAAAGGAAGAAATGCACACATACATACATACACATAGATATCCTTAATTAGGGAATATTTATATATAAATATAGGTCTTTTGCACATGTATGCTTTTCAAGAGGAGTATATTACCCCCAGACCCTTCCCTAATACTTTTCCCATACAGAGAAGGAGTGCCAGAATCTCTGAAGCATTCAAGATATTTAATCATTATTTTGAAATAGAACTTAAAAAAGGTTTAGGCATGCTAACTTAAATTACAAGACATCTTTCATTATAAAATTATATTTAAGTGTTGGGAGTGTTATGACCTTCTGCTAAGTAGTAGTTAGCATATATATTGAAAACTCTGTTAAGCCTCCCAACAATAGGAAAATATTTATTATCTTGACATTTTGCTGTGTAGCTATTCCTTCTATGGAAAAGTGTTTTCAGTAAGTAGTTTAATTATTTTTATTGTTTTGAAGTTGTGAAAATGCTTCTTAGACTATACATTATTGAAATAGCAAAATTGCAAAGTTGAATACAATGTAATAAATTTATTTATTTTTCAAGATAGAATTATTTATTTATTTGTTTGTTTGTTTGTTTTTAAAGATTTGATTATTTATATATACAAGAGCTGGGGTACAGGCCAGAGATGCAGGGGGTGAGAGGATTCACTGGAGACAGAACGGGGAGCAGAGCAGGCAGATTGAGTGAAATACACTGCTGAGGGGAGCAGTGGGCGAGTCAGGAGAGGTCTGCTGTGCCATGTGGGTTGCTCCCTGGCCAGCCAGGGATTAAACTGGTGCTGCAGAGGCTGAGAATTGCTTCATAGTGTGGTGCTTAACCCCTTGCACCACCAGGGAGGCCCTAAAGATTTATTTATTTATGCATACAAGAATTGGGTTGTAGACCAGAGGTGCAAGGGGATGAGAGCATTCACCAGACAGGTTGGAGAGCAGATCAGGCAGGTCTGCTGAAATGCACTGCTGAGGGGAGCGGCAGGACAAGGCAGGAGAGGCCTGCTGTACCATGTGGGTTAGCCCTCTAACTGGCCGGGGGATCAAACTCATGCTGCAGTGGCTGGTGATAGCTTGATAGCATTGTGTCTTTAACCCCCTACACCACCCTGGAGGCCCCATACAGTGTTATAAATTTAAGTTCATATATCAGATTCAATTGAACAAAACTGAAATTTCAGTCCTGACACAAAGCCCACAAACATGGAAAAACTGAATGAACATACTGAAAATTAACCTTTTTATCTCTAAAGCTGGCATGATAAAAGCATCGAGAGGATTTAATCAGAACTTCTCAGATTCAAAAAAAAATTTTAGAACAAATGAAATGAATCATAAAATAAATTTGTCAGCTTTAAATTTAACAAATGGATACATTAACTTAAAAATATGAAGACCAAAAATCATCATCTAGTTTCAAATAATTTCATAAAAAGAAAAATGTTTAATATCAAAATATAGTTGACACTACAAAATTTTAGTAAAAAATACATATCATTGCTTAGAATATGCTTAAATTTATGAAAAAAAATCTGAAATATTTTGTCTCATTTTGTTATGGTCTGGACTACAGTACCACTCTGAGCTGGCATTTAGTGGCCATTAGATTAAATGAGGGAGTGACTCAAATGTGTGGATTAAAAACCTGTGAATAGGTACATTTCTCTACAAAAATTTATTTTTGGGGGGTCCCCCTGGTGCCACAAGGGGTTAAGTGTCAGCACTGTGAAGCAATCCACAGCTACTGCAGCATGAGTTCCATCCCCCGCCTGGGATCTACTCACATGGCACAGCAGACCTCTCCTGTCTCAGCTGCTGCTCCCCTCAGCAATGTGTTTCAGTCAATCTGCCTGTTCTGCTCCCCTTTCTGTCTCTGGTGAGTTCTTTCACCTCCTGCACCTTTGGCCTATACCCCAGCTCTTGTATGCAATAAATAAATGTTTAGAAAAAAAATTTAAAAATATTTTTATAAGCCCCAATTACTTTCATATTCAAATTGTGGAATTTAATACCTTTCTCAGTTGCTATATGGGTTAAGAATTCTAGACACTGTTTTAAGAGCTTTAATATATCTATTTAATAAATACTAATGATGATGTTATATGTGGCAAAATAATATTAATAGCATATGAGAATGCTGAGGCAGAGAAAATATAGGTAACTTGTGATATACCAAGAATTTAATAAGTGTCCTTGGACATTAAATTATGTTTATAATAATATTATGAATTTTATAATTATTGTATATTTATCTGTAATGCATTGTAATTTATGACCAGTAGTTAATATATATTAGTAAATATAAGTAGTATATTATAAATAGTCATTGCAATATTAATAAATATAAACATATTAGTATTATGCATTAGCATATATATATGCTCAGTATAGAAATTGTATTGCTTTTATTCTGTTTATTAATTATGATATATAATCTTTATATAGCATCCAGCATATATTATTACACGATTATATATATTACTGTATGTAGCCTATATTAATATGTTGTAGGTGAAGATGCAAATTAATATTTATTACAAAATAATATATAATACATGATTGCATAAATGATGCATAGTTGTAATTAATATAAGATTACATATTTTGATATAAAATTACATATTCTAAATATGTAAATATTCAATGAATATTGATATCAAAATTATTATTTTATTCATGCTTGTGCATGTGTTTATAATTAACAAATACTTTGTTATTTTCATTGCTGCTATTATTTATTTATTTGTTTGTTTGTTTGTTTGTTTATTTACTTATTTATTTTTGTGGGACCCTGGCCGGCGGCCGGGGAATGAACTGGCACTGCAGAGGCTGTGGGCAGCCTCACAGCCCAGCGCTCAACCACTGTACCACCAGGGGGGCCCTCATTGCTGCTCTTATTAAACCACATAGTACTATCATGCCTTTATATTCATATATATTATCATATAATATATATTATCCTTAGTGCAAACATGAGGTTTCTGGACAGAGGTCAAAATAATTACTTTTAACAATAACCTCATTGTTTCTCAAAATCTCAACTTCTGGGGTGGGCAATAAGGAACAGACATATGAACCCTGAAAATATGAATCTAGGAGTTTATGTGTAATTTACAGCACTCCATTCCTGCAATGAGAAGAGAAACAATTTATCTTCTTCTTAGAAAGAGAAGGGGGAAATCTTAGATTTTTGTCCTTTGGAATGTAATGTTATATATGCTATGTAATATTCTGAATGTAATGTAATGAATGGTATGTTTCTAGGGTTCTGGGTTTTATCCATCTTTGAACTATAAATACCTCTAGAGGTAAACCTCTCCAGGCTTCTCTCACTATTCAGTCATTATTTAACTTCCAAGTCTTGTCATTTAATATAAGTTCCAGTAAAATTTGCTCAGAGAATCCTAACCATGCAGAAATATGTAGGTATTCACTTCCTGACAGTAGAGAATATAATACACCCTCAGTAAGTAATAACTGCAAAAATTGCTATTATTAAACTCATAATTCTCTAGATAGAATTTAGAATCTCTTACTGTTCTTCCCAAATACCAAAACTTTATATTATTATTTTAATTTGCAGTTTCAGGAGAATTAGAGGATGAGGATATTATGTATAAGTGTACTGATTTCATATGTCCATTTTATAAGTTAAAGAGTGAGGATACTATATACAAATGTATCTATTTTATAAAAATTTCAATATTTATGAATGTTTCTCGTATTATTTAGTAAATTAACACTTGAATCAATGCAATGTTATACTTTAAGATGTATCATACCCTTTACCTTCCTTTCTTATAGATACTAAGAAAGACTTAATCAGTTTTCATTAGTAAGAAGCATTTATATACATTTATATATTATGCTCATTTAGTTTAGCCTTGGAAAGTATAGAGAGCATGATGGGAAGTGAAATAATTTGCCTGTGTCTCTGTTCATTCCACAAATACCATAAAACAACTCAAAATCAGTGATTTGTGTCTAAAAATTAAAACAATCTCCTCTGAACCCAGTTTAGTTTCATAAGCTCGAGCACTCTTTATTTTTGTCTTTTAATTTCTGTAGTGTCTGTATAATCTAAGACTGAGTGCCAGTGTGACTTGATCTGAATTGGAAATGAAGATCTAAATTTTAACAGCTGCATTTACCAACATAATCTAGTTAGATATTTTCTCTGTATTTTAGTCTACTCATCCATAACTTCAGTAATGATAATAACATTGTTCCAAAATTAAATAGTTGTAGGTAAAAAAAATATATATATTAAGGCAATACAGGAACTGTTAAAGAATAAATTTCTGAGATTTTTGAGATGAGAAGACAGTGGATCAAAATTATAATGATTTATATATTTTTGTGAGAGGAAACAACAGTAACCAAGTCAGGGATGAAAGAGAAATCATATGTTTAGAACTTATTAAAATGGTTCAAAAAAGTTGATACTATACACAATTTCTTAATAAAGTATTTTATAATTTAGGTAAAATAAACACTCTCTGAAAACTAATACTTATCAAAACTAACACTAAAAGAAGGGCAATTGGGCCTCCCTGGTGGCACAGGGGTTAAAGTCACAGCACTATCAAGCTATAACCAGCCACTGTGGCCTGAGTGCCATTGCTGCCAGGGAGCTTCTCACATGGCACAGCAGCGCTCTCCTGTCTTGCCTGCTGCTCCCCTCAGCAGTGGATCTCAGTGGATCTGCCTGTTCTGCTCCCCACTCTGTCTCTGGTGAATCCACTCACCACCCCCCCACATCTCTGACCTACACCTCAGCTCTTGTATGTATAAATAAATAAATCTTTTTTAAAAAAAGATCCCCTTATTATCTGGTGAAGGAGGAAAGTGTGCTTTTAGTGGTGAACTTAATGTAACATGTATGCACACCTAAAACATAATATAATACAATGTTGCATCAATGAAAATTAGTTCTTTTTTAAATTGCTATGTTTTATTTATGTAAACACCTTCCAAACTTAAAACCTCCCTTAATTTTTATAATTCACAGCTATTTAATTAGAAAATCTTTCATTTTCACCTCACTGAAAGGCTCTTTTTCAAGTGAAAAATACTTCAATGTTATGATTATTCCTTCAAGGAAGAGAAGCTAGAGTGAAGTTTTAATTAGAATTGAGGTTTACTGGGCCTCCCCTGGTGGCACAGTGGTTGAGTGCTGGGCTGCGAGACTGCCTGCAGCCTCTGCCGTGCTGGTTCGTTCCCCTGCCACCGGCCAGGGTCCCACAAAAAAAAAAAAAAAAAAAAAGAATTGAGGTTTACTGTTAGAAGCAACCTTCCCAGAATTTAGTATAGAAAACCAAAGGAAGTTGCAAATGTGTTGAATGGTGGCCCCTAAAAGATAGGACCCCTGGAATCTGTGAATGTTAGCTTATATGGAAAAAGGGTCAGTGTAAATGTAGTTGATTTAAGGAATGTGAAATATCATCCTGATAATATCATACCTGGATGGGCAAGTGTCTCTGTAAAAGAAAAGAGTTTACACAGAAAATGAGACCATGTAAACACAGAGCCAGTGATATGATTTGTGCAACAAGGAATAACTGGAAGCACCAGAAAGTGAAAGGCGCTTGGAGGAATTCTTCTCTAAAGTCTCAGAGAAGAAATACCAGAGCACAAGATATTTCCTGACGAAGATGGACAGCACAGAGCCTGAGGCAGTCAGTAGTTGCTTTTAGAAAATGACTGCGATGTCTTAGACACTATTCTCACTTAGAATCTAATGCTTTTTTTGGTTCATTTCTTTATTTTTGAAAGCATGTACGACAGGATGCCATAGCTCCAAATAACTGTTTAGTCATGAATAAACAAAATGAATATCATCATTTTTTTTTGCTTAATTTCTAATATGAAACTTTTCTGTGTTGGTAGCTAGTACAGCAGAGTCAATAAGTTGATTGCTTGCTTCTCCTTCTTCTTTTGCTGGAAATAGAAGAATGAAGAACTCTCAAGGATGTTTAAGGGATTGTATATAAAAATATATTATTTCTCTAACTCTTTTAAATTTAATGACAACTTTATTGAGTTAATAATATGAGACTTTAGAAGTTTTAAGGTTAATAGATGGGGCTTTGGACCCAGTTATTTCTTGTTAACTTTTTTTTTTGAGCTAACGTTGATTTATAACATTGTACATTATTCAGAGGTATAATATCACACCGTAATCTATTGGCCCCATCCTCTCTCACTTCTCTTTCACTCTCTTCCTCTGCTATCCCTAAATATATCAGCAGATTCCTAGGATTTATTAGTGGTTTTATCTGACCCTTTGTTTTATTTCTATATATGCCACATATAAGTGACAGGTATTTTGAACCCAGATATTTTTAAGTCAATTTGCTAATGCACATGAACTTCACAAAGTTCTCCACAGGAGCCTTTTTTTTTAATGCCAGAAGTTGTTAAGATCTTATTATTTTAGTTACAACGGTGGCACAGATATGGAAATTTTAATACTCTGCTAAGAGCATCTATTGTTTCTTTTTTTTTTTTTTAAATGATTTTTTTTTTTTTTTAATTTTCTAGAGGCATGTCTTATTTATTTATTTATTGTTTGTTTGTTTGTTTGATACATGCACTGGGTACAGTCAGAAGCGTGGGAGGGTGAGAGAATTCACCAGAGCCAGAGCGGAGAGCAGAGCAGGCAGAAGGACCGAAGTACACTGCTGAGGGGAGCAGCGGGCGGCAGGAGAGGTCTGCGCGCCATGTGGGACCCTCCTCTGGTGGCCGGGGAGCAGCCGGGGATCGAACCGGCTGCAGAGGCTGCAGGCAGCTTCGCAACCCAGCGCTCAACCGCTGCGCCACCGGGGAGGCCCTTTATTGTTATGTCCTTAGTTCTCTTTGCCTCCTAGTGAGTCTAGAAAGTATTATGTAAAAGTCACAAAACATAAACTTTGTAGCCAATAATTCACGTAGGAGGTAAGAGAGAAACACATTCAATGATTAAAAGATAAAGTTAAGAAATGTGTGGGAAATTTGTATGAAGAAAATCTAAACTATTAAGACTGAATCCAGTGGAAGTATTTGCTGGCATATAAATATGTCAAGACCAAAAATGCATCATGAGGTAATTGGAATGATTCACATTTTTAAAAGTTGTGTTACATTATTCCCATCTTAAAAGTACTTCACAAAAAAAGGGCAAAGTGTTTAACAAACACACATACACACAGCCAATTTCTTGTATTTGCTCTCTAATAACTATGTGTGACTCTAAAATTTAGGTAATTGAATTTTCCATGTTTTACTTCATATGTTTTTGATGAATTAATATTTCCAATATCTCATTCAGTTTTAAAATAAAGATGCTAGAACAATATGAATAGATTATAGAGATGCTTTATTGAATATATTCAATAAAGCCAGCAATATGAACTTTACTACAACTTGAACAATGATTGAAATGTAAAAAATTAGTATAGTCATACAACAATATGTTAATATTACTCCACATTTGACCCTTGGATTGTTACACTTCTATATGAACTCCACATTAGCTCAAGCCTAATTTACTTTGAATAGTTTTGGGAATGTGTTTCAAAAATTATGACTGTGATTACCTTGCTTCTCAACCCACCCTATTATGAATGTCAGGGTCATTCAAAGTCCACAAGTGTTTTAATATCATATATAAAATTTAAGTACTGATGTGTATATTCTCTGATTGGAGAAAGGAGAATATTAAAGTAAGGGAAGTGCATATGGGACTTTAAATTTACTTAGTCGAAGTAGGAAGTCTTTGATTAAAGAATTTAAATTGTACATAGTGTTTCTACTGCTTATGTTGAGAAAACTAAAACTTGGAGGGAATTGGAGTAAGTTGTGGGAAAAAATCAAACTTGCTCAGATAGATTCAAAAGCCCAGTATCTTGAACTTTAAGGGATTTTGGTAGAAATGAGAAGGCATGGCATAGGTTGAAAGTGTAGACTATGGAATCAGATAAATCTGGGCTTGACTATAGTTCTACTATTTACTTACAGTGGAATCTTGCATTTTGTATGAAAATCATTGGTTCTAAATTCCCTGAATTATAATAAATGGGTGACAATAGCTCTTACATTAAAAATATGTCCATGGATTTAGTGGAATGATACATGCAATGTGTTTAGCCAAGTGGTGTATGGGAAGCATTATTATTATGACCTTTACGCATCATCCTTTCAAGCCAATTATATAGAAATGGCATGTGCAAAATATTTAAGTGTAAATACCCACTAGATCAACATGAACAAAATATTTTAAATGATCATTTCAGAAAAAAATGCAGAGAATATATTTTGATATGCCATAAACTGATGTTTATTCAACTCATCTTAGTCTAGAACTGATATAAACATGACCTTTGAATTTTTTTTCTTTTTGTCATTTATTGATATATACTAACATTGTCTTCCACCATCTTTGATTTACTCAAGAATTGCTTCTTTTCAATCTGTCAGTGAATTGTTCTAAACAAAGCACTTTCTAAATGGTTAATGGTGCTTTACTTCCCTCAATTCATCTACAGATGACAACCATTATTAAAAAGTCATCACTGATAGTTAATGTAAATGCAGTAGGAAACCTTCACAAAGCATTCATCCTTTAATCTTTTCATTCATTTTGTGTCAGAATGTATAAGAATAGTACCTATTAAATATGGTTTTTATTCTCATGTTTACATGAGAAAGAATGGTGGTAATCTCAATATTTTAACAATGATGTTTAATCCTTTATGTATCAAAATCCCATTGGAATAAAACTCCATGAAATTAGGGGCCATGTTTTGCATTTAGTGCATCACCTGACACATAGTGCTGAATGATTATCGTTTAAATGATTAGTTAAAGGAAGAACCAGAAACAAAGCATGTCATGCAAAAAAGATAGGTGAAGGATTAGGGGCACAGGGATTGCCTTGGAGAATAAGGGGATAAGGGATTGCCTTGGAAAAAGGCATATGTGGATAATTTAAATTAATATATTCAGCTATTAAATAATTAAATGTTCAATAAAAAGTTATTAATTATAACTTCTAATTTTATATTCTTACAGGATAATTCATTTTGTGCCTGGCTGATACTTTTTATCTTTGTACTATTTATGAAGTATTGTTTTAACTAATAAAATTATTTCAAGAAGTTTATTTAAACCTCTTGAGGCAAACTTTTAAGGACTTCAAGCTTACCTATTACATCAAAATTAGTGCCAGAATTATCCACTCATACTTTCACAACTTCACAAAAGTCAATTCAAATATATCTCTATTTGGAAAAGTACATGTATCTAAATATAAACTGTTCACTGATTCTCCTAGGATCTTGATAGGGTCTTAGAATTTCCTTTCTTTCAGCATCCTACCTAATCACCACTTTGGCACTACCACACTTACCATCATTATCATATTTACTGTCTTTAGCATCATCATCAATGCTATGGTGTCTCCTATGGGGCAAATGTTGGTCAGTTGGTCAGTTATGTATGTGTGTGTGTCTTCATATAATATATGTAATTTATATGTAATATGTAATTCACATGTATTATATAGTACATATTTTATATAAAATGTATTATATATCACATTATAATATATATAGTTATTATAGTTTCTCAGCAGCCATAGTAATCCTTTGAAGAATAAGATGATTATGATGGCACAATTATTAAATTAAAAAAAGTAATTTTAAACTTTTTTTAAAATTCTGACTGCCCTAAATACATCCAAAACCCCACTGATACATAATATTACTATTTCAGTAGGGGAGAATACCACCCTCATTGTGTGTTAATTTTCTAGGATTAACATGACAAAATACCACAGATTGAATAAATTTAAATAACAGAATTTATTGCCTTAACAGTTCAAGGTGTCATCAAGTTTGGTTCCTTATAAAGACTATGACAGAAAACATTTCCCTGTCTAGCTTCTGGTGGTTTTCTGGCAATCTTTTGCATCCCTTGGCTTGTAAATACATCATTCCCACCTCTGCCTCCACAATTTCATGTTTTTTTTCCATGTATGCATATCTGTCTCCAAATTTCCTCTTTACATAAGGATATTAATCAAATTGTATTAAACACACATCTACTTTGGCACATAAATTATTCAATACATAATACTGAGTCTTAGTCATTTCTCAAATTGGGCAAATTAGGAAATGGTGTCTATGGTACTGTGAGCTGGTGTTCTATGGTTTTAAGGCAAGTCATTAAAAGTAGAGTTTGTTTGGGAGCAGGCAGAGTTTCTTAGAAATTAGTTTTACATTGATGGACAAAATACGCAAAAATAAATAAAGCAAGTTTTGATAAATAGTAAAAAGGTTATTCATGGTGCTTTTATCCAAAAATGGGTGAATGCTGGAACAAAAAGCTAAAGTACCTTTGTTTGATTGCAGGATTGTCAGAATAGGGAGTAAAGAGTATGCTGGATCATAGAAATAATATACAAAGAATTACAATTGTGCTGGTTTCAGTTCTCATTTGTGTGACTTCAGAGCTTATCAACTACATCATCCTAAGTTTTTTCTTACCATGATATATTCCAAAGTGTTGTGTTCTGCTGTTGGATACCTCTAACGTATAGTTTTTTTTTTTTTTTTTTTTTTTTTATAGAGGCATGCTTTATTTATTTATTTATTTGTTTGTTTGTTTGTTTTGTTTATACATGCACTGGGTACAGTCAGAAGCGCGGGAGGGTGAGAGAATTCACCAGAGCCAGAGCGGGGAGCAGAGCAGGCAGAAGGACCGAAGTACACTGCTGAGGGGAGCAGCGGGCGGCAGGAGAGGTCTGCGCGCCATGTGGGACCCTCCTCCAGTGGCCGGGGAGCAGCCGGGGATCAAACCAGCGCCACAGAGGCTGCGGGCAGCTTCGCAACCCAGTGCTCAACCGCTGCGCCACCGGGGAGGCCCTCTAACGTATAGTTTTAATGTAATTAAACTTACATTTATTACCCTGTTATAGTCATTTTCACTTTTAGTTTTTAAAGATTTATTTATTTATTGGGCCTCCCTGATGGCACAAGGGATTAAGCACCACATTATAAAGTGATCCACAGCCTCTGCAGCACGAGTTCCATCTCCAGCGGGCCAGGGAGCACCCACATGGTGCAGCAGACCTCTCTTGTCTCACCAGCTGCTCCCCTCAGCAGTGTATTTTAGTTGGTCAGCCTGTTCTGGTCCCCACTCTATCTCTGGTGAATCCTCTCACCCCTCATATCTCTGGCCTGTACCCCAGCTCATGTATGCATATATTAGCTGAGGTGTAGGCCAGAGATGTAGGAAGATCAGAAGATTCACCAGAGATAGAGTAGAGAGCAGAACCAGAGGGTTGACTGAAATATACTGCTGAGGGGAGCAGCAAGCAGACACAAGAGGTTGCTGTGCCATATGTGGGTTAGCTCCCTGGCCAGCAATTGGACTTCTGCTGCAGTGGCTAGCAATAGCTTGATAGTGCTGAGACTTAACCCCTTGTACCACCAGGGAAGCCTTACCCTGTGACAGTCATTTTTGGTAGAGACTGGGTTAAATCTCTCTTCAAGATCCTTATCTTTGTCTGTTTAATATTCTGTCCATATATCTTACCCCGTCTTCTGTTTTCTAGACAGATAATATTAATTACTTCAAGTTTTCCAGTTAAAACTGTATTATGTAGTAAATAATAATTTCATGAGATGCTAGTAACATTGATAAGTATAAGAGCATTATTTTACGTAGTGTCTTATTCCATTCAGGCTGCTGTAACTAATTATCACAGACTTAGTGGCTTCTCAACAACAGTAATTTATTTCTCAAATTTGGGAATGCTGAAAGTGAAGGTCACCATGGTTAAATGAGGGTACTCTTTCATGTTATAAACTTCTTACTGTATTGTCATATAGTAGAAAGAGTTAGAAAGTTCTTTGGTGACTTCTTTCAAGGCAGTAATTGTATTCATGATAATAGAGCCCTCAATACCTAATCATCTCCCAAAGTCCTTAACCCCCCATACCAATTCCCTAAAGTCTCTGAGATTAGCATATGAATTGGGAGTATAAAAATAAATATTCAGACCATAGTAGATAGTAACATTATTAGTGACCCATGTCTTCTTGTATCCTGAAACGTGTCTACACCTGCAACTCATTTCAGTATCTGTTATTTAAGTATCTTGACATGAAGGTTTTGTCTGATACATGCTACTGCAATATGTAAAGCTGCAAAACAATGCTACCCAAAATAGCTTACTAATGTTTAGAAATTACTTTTGTAGTATTTAAAATTTCATACATACACTGCCTAGACTTTTCTTGTTGATAGCCATGTTTATTAGAAATATAATCTACCAGCCTTAAAACATAGAAAATAATATTAAAAAAAAGAAGAAAAATTTCAGATAGGAGCTTTGTAGTAAAGGTGTTTTAACCTCCATATAGTCTGCTTTTGAAATAAAGGGGACTACAAAGAAATATCTCTTCTGAGTAAGAAAAAAATGTCCTTTCATAAATAAAAATAATGCCAAGAGTTACAAAATTGTACTTATTTTAATTTATAAATATTCTGTGATTGGTTAATTAGATCAATAGAATGAAGTCCAGCAATCAACAGGAGCCTTAAAACAATTTAGAGTCTTTTAGAATCTTTAAAGAAAATCCAATAAGCATTTGAAAAAACAAAATCAATGGAGAGTTTTAAATGCTTCTTTTCTGATTTTCCACAGGGTCCAAGTTTTCTTTCTGAGGCCTTTTTCCCTAAAAATGCAACAAACATTGAAGAAATCGATCCTTTTTTCAACCTTCATGAAACCATTACTAAGGTAAGAGAAGAATGCATTAATAAGCAGGGTAGAAAAGTTTTGTTCATTTTTTCATTGGTATATGAATAAGAGAAAAAAAAATCCTACCAAGTTGATATAATATACTAGAAAGTATTTTATTACCTCTTGTTATTTCACTAAGGAGTAAAGATGAAAAGCATCTCACTCAGGATTATACAGACCAATAACTGATATCCCACATTCAAAATCAATCTTTAGTGATTCAATTGTTTTTTATATCTTCAATATGAATGTAGATTTGTGGAATAGCCTCATATATACCTCTTTACTTTATTTAGATTAAGAGCAATATAACATGGCGCTTTGAATTTCTGTATCTTCAAAGTTTTATTTCAATATTTAAGGTTGGTGAGTGTGGTAATTTTCAGTTGTAAAAAATAGTTGCTTTTTAATAGACAATGCTGGACTATATTTATAACCAATGTTTTTTACTCTATGATGGTCATACTAATATTTTTAATGCATAATACTGTGAGTTAATAGTATGGAGATTAAATTTTATAGTATGGAGAAATAAATTTAATGCTATTACATCATATGATTTTTTTTTTTCATTTAACAACAATGTGTTTAACCTGTTGTATCCTGTATGGGGATAGAATTTGTAGAGAATATTAGAATTTCAGCATTTAATAATGTGTACTTATATATGCTTACTTGAAAGATTGAATCATTCTTTAATCTTCTTAGTGAAATTTTAGAAGGCTGATTTTCTCCTTAAGAAACAGGAAATGGGGGCCTCCCTGGTGGCGCAAGCTGTTAAGTCAGCATTATAAAGCTGTTTGCAGACACTGAAACACTAGTTTGATCCCCAGGCAGGGAACTGACCCACATGGCACAGCTGACCTCTCCTGTCTTGCCCACCTATTCTCTTACCCACTCTGTCTCTGGTGAATATCCTCTCACCCCCATACCTTTGGCCTGTACCCCAGTTCTTGCATGCATAAATAAATAAATCTTAAAAAAAGAAAGGAAATGTGCTATAATGAAGTGAATTTAATGAGTGGCAATAGAATGAATTCATAATACAAAAACTAAAATCTTAGGTCTATCTCTGATATGTAAGAGCTCTGTGAATTTATTTTATGAACTTTTGAAATAAGGGGAATTTGAATCATATTTTACTTAAAATTCTTATAAGTTCAAAACATCTGAATTATGAATACATTTATAATGCATTCATTTCCAGTCTTCAATGTTTATTGCATTTTTAGGGAAAAAGGCCTCAGAAGGAAAACTAACTCATTTCTTTGATTTAGTTTTAGTGTTTAGTTAACTATTATTATTTGGACATGTAAGGTAGAAGTGGTCCCCCAAATAACTCCTTAGTATTCATAATCTTATCTGTATTCCTAATACTGGGAGGGGAGAGGGAGATGAAGTGGGAGAAAAGAAAAAGCCAATATGTATCTAGTTGTATTTATATATCTATGTGAAAGAGTAGATCTCTAGCTATATGTTTGTATAATAGATACATAATTTTATTTGTTTTCATTTATGTATTCCTAAACAAGCATTAGAAGATATTAGGGCAATGAAACAGTACTGTTTTCTTTATTTTTTCTGTTTCTGGATTAGAAAAACCAAGGATTTTGTAGAACAATTTAAGATCATGTTGTCATCAGATATGTAATGAGATAATAGTTTCTAAGATCATGAAGTCCACAGTCAGAGACAATTCTAAACTCTTGATCTTAGAGGTATAAATACAGACTGATCTTTGCTGCACAAGGTCTTGACTATACCACAACTTCTAAGAGCAGTTTGGGGCAGGAAGTGAGTAAGGAAGCAGAAAACATGGTCTCAACACATATGTGAGGTTCACTCTTACTGTGAAACCCACAGAAAATAAGAGAACATTAAAGAGAAGACAAAAATATGTGGATAGGTATTGGCATATGTTCTATATGTGTTTTCAAATATATTTCATGTGAACAGATAACCATCAAGTGTATGTTGTAAAGAACTCTATATCTGAAAAAATAAGATCTGTGTAAGTGCAGAAGCAAGTGTTCTTATTTTTGTTGCCACATATAGTTTTCCAGTATTGATTTTTTTTCCCCAATCATGTTTACTTATGGAAACCATTCATGTTGATTATATGCCAGGTTAAGAAATTGTGCTTCACATGTTTAAGCTTATGTCACCAGTACAGGAACAATAAATAAACAGGAACAATAAATGTGTAAGTGCTGAAAACAGCACACAACTAGGAAATATGCAACATAGATTTCAGTACTAGCTTAACTACCAACTTTTTATTTATAGAAGTTTATTTTATTTACACCAAAATGGGGTACACACTAATGTAGTCCTCACTGTGGAATAATCTTCATTAGGATTCTGTGAGACTGAAACTATGATATATATTTGCTCTCTTGAAATGCAGTATTTATGTAACTAAGTATAATTATTCATACAGTAAAAGTACTAGTTCTAGAGTCTTCGAAGTAGGCCCTTACATTTTCTGAATTTTGTTTTATTGTAAAGCAAAAAATGAAAAGGGAATAGCTTATATATGATAGAGCTAATTACATGCTGAGAATACACTGATAATTCTTGTGTACAAATGGATTATAAAAATTCGCTTTGTGAGGAGTTGAAAACTTGAAAATGTTTTGTAAGTATAATAGTGGGGCTTTTTAATTTATTTAATTTATATTTTACACCATTCTTTATTTTTTTACAACATATGCTCTCTCCTCTCAGGTGTAGTCCCCATAAATTTCCACCACCAATTCACCTGTGCACCATCACCATAGTCCCTTGTAATCAAAACAGGGGAGGGAAGAGCTCAATAGTGGATTTATTGGAGGATATCATGTATTTATTTCACTTGTATTCCTCATAGTGATGTGATGTTATGGAAATAATACTGGCTAAAATAATACTCAGCTAGGTAAAAATTCTATCACTATATAAAGAAAAGAATATAAAGTATGAGAAAAATTTTTAATGGTACAGTACAAGCACTGATTATAGCACTATTAATATATTAAATTAGAAGTACTTGAAATACTAAAGATTGTATCCCTTATATATTATAATAAAATTAGATTTATATACACAGTGACCTAATACCATCATGTATTTAAGGGTTTAAAATTCAGTATAAATATATTTATCTAATATATTTATGTAATGAAGTCTTTCATCCTTTTCAAGTAAGTAACTTTGTTTTCTGAACCTTTGTTAAAGATCATGTATATGACTTATGTCAAATAGAATTACAATTTCTAAGTATTATTAGGTTAATAATTTGTAACAGTACTTTTGTGAATTAAAAAATTAACAATAGATAAACCACACTCCTAAATGGGATGTGAGCTGTCATAGTCCTTGAAAGTAGATTTCCAAATTTGCCCTGCTCTTCTTTTTAAATTTTTTATTCATTTTAAAGATATCTTGGCATTTGTCTTTTTGATATAAACCATGGGCCCTTAGAAAGTAATGAAATAGGTTCAGTATTGATGCCAAAAGGTGTAATTCATCATGCCTCCAGTGACAGGTGGTACAATATAAAGCTGCTGAAGGGCGACACATGCTGCATCAATGTGGAAGATGCTTTCTTAGCTCTACAATTACCTAAAATAGCATTTGTTTCCTAATTACCATAGAAGCCAAACTAATTCCTCCAAAGACTACATATGAGTGAAATACCAATATAAATCTTAGCTGCTAAATCCTTTAATAAGTGAATAAAAATCACCATGGATTTATGTTTTGAAATAGGCTTATTTCTCTTCCTACACCTAGGAATTTTCTAGTTATGTTTCTAAATCTTCAACATTTAGCTCATAAATTGTTATTAGCTACCTAAGCATTCTAGTAACCTACTATAAGCCGAAGGTGGCTTAGAGTAGCAGAACACTGAAATACAAAAATGATTAATGTGCAGGAGCAATTCCAAGGGAATAAACAGGTAAGCAAATCATTTCAATATACCATACTAAAAAGGATGAAGTATGGGAGGGAGAGCATGAAGGTTTTGCTATTTATTGGGACATTTGAAGAATTCACCAGAGAAGTGACATTTGAGGTATTTAGGAAATTTCAACTTTATCTTAATGTCAATGAGTGTCCCCTCAGAATTCTTTAAAAAGCAGATTGTTAGTAGTATGTGTGAGAAATGGTATACGTTTTGGAATGCAGAAGACATATTTGAGAGACATTTTAAAACTGAATGATGCTCTGTATGATTTACTGGATAGGAGAGAAAGCAGAGCAAGGAGAAAAGGGTAATTTCTCTAGTTCTATCTTTTTTTTTTTAAATAGAGGCATGTTTTTATTTATTTATTTATTTATTTATTTGTTTGTTTGTTTGTTTTGTTTATACATGCACTGGGTACAGTCAGAAGCGTGGGAGGGTGAGAGAATTCGCCAGGGCCAGAGCAGGGAGCAGAGCAGGCAGAAGGACCGAAGTACACTGCTGAGGGGAGCAGCGGGAAGCAGGAGAGGTCTGTGCGCCATGTGGGACCCTCCTCCGGTGGCCGGGGAGCAGCCGGGGATCAAACCGGTGCTGCAGAGGCTGCAGGCAGCTTAGCAACCCAGCGCTCAACCGCTGCGCCACTGGGGAGGCCCTCTCTAGTTCTATCTTAAGTTCATATTATTGAATCAAATAAATTAGG
Organism: Talpa occidentalis; assembly: GCF_014898055.3. Lineage (NCBI taxonomy): Eukaryota > Metazoa > Chordata > Mammalia > Eulipotyphla > Talpidae > Talpa > Talpa occidentalis. The sequence continues at coordinate 23,887,672 of NW_023604295.1, forward strand.
GACTGATTTGGAGAAATGATGAGTTTGACACTAAGATTTGAATGCTGTAGGGCATCTAGGCAAATGAATCAAGGTGGTACTTGGAAACATGTGACTTGATCTCAGAAAGAAATAGGCTCTAGAAATGTATTATCTGATATAGTAACTACTAATCATATATGGATATAAATTAAATTTTAAAATATATAAATTAAAATAAATTAGAAGTTCAGTTCCTCAGTCTCATTTATCATAAAACACATACTTTAGTAACCACATATAGCTAGTGGCTACTGAATTGGAGAGCATAGATTATAGAACATTTTCATCATCACCAGGTAGACAGATAATGCTAACCTGGCAACATTCCTGCAGAGGAATAAGGGTGAAAAAGGGAAAGAAGGAAAGATGCAGGGCATATAGTCTTCAGAATCCACAGGAAAAGAATATTATAAGAGAAAATATTCAAAGGCATATTAACCCACCACCTCATACCCATTAAAATGGCTACTCTCAAATAAATAAAACTAAGCTAAACAGAACATAGTAAGTTTTGGAGAGGTTGTGGAAAAATTGGAATTCTTACCCACTATGGATGGGAATATAAAAAAAAAAATAGGGCTGCTTTGGAAAACAATTTGATGGTTCCTCAAAAAATAAAAATAGATGGGCCTCTCCAGTGGCACAGCGGTTGAGCACTGGGTTGCAAAGCTGCCCGCAGCCTCTGCAGTGCCATTTCGATCCCTGGCTGCCAGGTGAGGGTGCCACATGGCGCGCAAACCTCTCCTGCCGCCCGCTGCTCCCCTCAGCAGTGTATCATCAGTCTGCCTGTTCTGTTCCCTGCTCTGGCTCTGGTGAATTCTCTCATGCGCTTCTGACTGTACCCAGTGCTTGTATAAATAAATACATCTTTAAAAAATAATAAAAAATAAAAATAGAATCAGCATGTGATCCACCAATTTCACTTCTGGTTCTATATACCAAGGAATTGAAAATAGGGTCAGGAATGTGTTTATAAGCCCACATTCATAGCAGCATTATTTATAATAGCTAAATTGTAGATACAACCCGTTTCCAAATATAGATGAATGGATAAGCCAAATGAAGTTTATATACAAAATGGCATATTATTAAATCTTAAAAAGGAAGGAGATTCTGACGTACTTGAAACATGGATGGACTTTGAGTGCCTAAAGTAAGTGAAACGAGCCAATCCCAAAAAGACAAATGCATGTTGAATATATGATATGCAAATATTTTCTCCCAAAATGTAATGGTTGTGTTTTCATTTTAATGATATTTTCTTTTACTGTAAGAAGCTTGCAAGTTTGATGGAGTACATTTACTTTTGGTTTTGTTTCCCTTGCCATTGGGGTTGAATCCCCAAAATATCTTTGAAGATAATGTTATGGAGTGTTTCCCTATGTGTTCTGTGTTATGGAGTATTCCCCTATGTATTTTATGGCTTTAGGTCTTACAACCAAGTCGTTAATACACTGTGAATTAATTTTTGTATGTGGAATGAGATAGTGGTCTAGCTTAATCTATTTGCATATGTATGTCCAGTTTTTCCCATTGTTAAACAAACTTTCCTTTCTCTATTACATACTCTTTGCTCATTTGTTATAGATTAACTGTCCATGTAAGTGTAGTTTTATTTCTGGACTCTCAATAACATTCCATTATTCCATATCTGTTTTTATTCTAGTACCATATTGTGTTGATTAATACGATTTTATAGTATATTTTGAAGTCTGGACATGTGATGCCTCTATTCATCTTTTTCTGTCAGGGTCACTTTGTCCATACAGGGTCTTTGTAGATCCATATCCATATTCTATGTTTTTGAAGAATGCCTTTGAAACTATGATAGGAATTGCATTGAATCTACATAATTGTGTTGGGTGCAGACGCCACTTTAGCAGTATTTAATTTGCTAATCCAAGGATATTGAATACCTTTCATTTCTTTGTGACGTCTATTTATTTTAACAATATTGTATAATTTTCTTTGTACAAGTCTTTCAAGTCCTCTGTTAACTATATTCCTATGCATCTAGTTCTCATTGATGCAGATGCAGATGTGTTTGTTTTCTTGAATTCTTTCTTCTAGCTCATTGTTTTCATATAGGAATGGAACCAATTTTTGTATATTGATTTTGTAGCCTCCCTATAGTGATTTATTGTTTCTATTATTTTTAATGCACTGTTTAGGGTTTTCTATCTATATTATCATGTCATCTGCATGTGGTGATAGTTTTACTTCTCTCTTAATTTGGATTCCATTATATATTTCTCATCTAATTGTACATCCTACGACTTGAATTGCAGTGGTGAAAGTAGATATGGTTGCATAATTCCTGATCTTAAAGGAAGAGCTTTCAGTTTCCTTTGAGAATTTCATTAGCTGTGACTTTGGTATATGTGACCTTTATTATATGAATGCAAGTTCCTTCTATCCTTATTTTTTAAAGTTTTTATTCTAAATGGAAGTTGAATCTTTTCAACTACTTTCTGTGCATCATTTAATATGATCATGTGAATTTTATCTTTATTTTTCTTGATGTGGTGAATTACATTGATTGATTTGCAGATGTCAATCGATCCTTGCATCCCTGGAGTAGGTCCCATGGTCCTAATGTGTCATTCATAATGTATTGTTGAATTCAGTTTGTTAAGATTTTGCTGAAGATTTTTTACATCTATATTCCTTTGGTATTTTGGTCTATAATTACATATTTTGTGATTTCTTTTTCTGCTTTGAAATTATGGTAATGCTAGCTTTATAAAACATTTTATAAGTATTTAGAAACATTTCCTTTTTCTCAGTTTTTTGTGAGAGTTTCAGAAAGATAGCTAACATCTAAGAACTACAACAAACTTACTCAACTAAGAAAAAAGAAATCAGCTCAATCAACAAATGGACAAACTGATAAGTAAACATGTCTGCAAAAAAGATATATAGATGACCAACTGGCATGTGAAAAAATGTTCATGCATTTGATATAAGGAAATGCAAATCAAAACTCCAGTGAGATACTATCTCCATATCAAAAAGCCCAGAAACAACTTATTTGTAAAGGTGTAGAGAAAAGGGAACACAGTACACTATTGGTGAGTAATGTGAACTGCTGTAATTCCTATGGAAAACAATATGAGGTTCCCTAAGATATCAAAAATAGATACATTATCCAGTAATTCTATTCCTAATTATCCAAATAATGCAACAGTACTAATTGAGGGGATATATGTACTCTTATGTTGAATTTAGTAAGTGAACAATAGCCAAGTAATGTAAACAACCTAAATGCCCAAGGACATAAGTGGATTAATAAGATGTGTTATAAACATGGGTGAGTGCTAAACAGCTATTAAAAATGATAAGCTCTTGACACATGTGACAACATGGATGGAACTGGGAGCAGATTATGTTAAATGAAATAACTCAAGAAAAAAAAGTCAAATTCAGGTTTATTTCACTTGTATGTATAATGTAGAAGAAAAAAAACACACACAAATGGACCAACTAACCCCAAGAAAGTCCTAAAAATCTGACAGAGGAATAAGATTAGCAGAACAGGAGGTTATGGGTTGATTGGACTGTGGTAGAGGATTAAGGGTGTTTTGGTGGTAGGTGTTGAATAGTAGCATGCATCTGAAGAGGTATGAAACTGTACCTATAAACATAAATAATATCGTAAACCAATTTTACTTCTAAAAATAAATAAATGAGAGAGTGAAATACTGTTTGATGATTTCATTTATATGAGGTATGTAGAGTAATCAAAATCATAGACAGAAAGTAAAATGATGACTGTCATTGGCTAAGGAAGGCAGGAAAGGAGAGTTATGTTTAATGGGTATAGAGTTTCAGTTCTACAAGGCTAAAAGAGATGTAAGAATGAATGGTGATAGTAGGTATACACAATAAATATTTATTAGCACTGAACTATATAGTTAATATGGTTAATTTCATGTATATTTTACTCAATAAGGTAATTGGAAAAATATATAATCATCCAATTAACTATTCACTTACTGTTAAGTTTTGAAACAATTTTGGAGTTTTCTAAATTATTTTTCTCTTCATTTTTGTCTCAGTAAAGAGCTTGATATGACCTATTGCTCATTTCTTGTGTCTACTTTTAGTAAATTAATAGCTGTGATTATTTTATATATGCTTTTGGATTTAATTTAGTATGTCATTAGCATTTTCTTGCTAAAATGTTGTTCATAATAGACACTCAATAAATGATGTCCTTGGATCCTAAACAAAGCAAAGTGAAACAAAGCAAAACACTGTAGCTACATTTAGAAAGAAAAGACTTTAAAATCAAATGCTAACATGTTGGGTATAATATGGAAGGTACACACTATCTTATTATTTAGTTAATAGTACCTTTCCCCTAGATCTTACCATTCTCTATGGATGGTGCATTCAGTAAAACAAAGATTACCATATATATATATATATATATATATATATATATATATATATATATAGTACCATGGAAACCAGCAAATGAACTGATTCTACTTGTGAGTTTCCTCAAGAAATATCAGTTTATTAGTCCTTTTGTTTTTACTAACTTATTTATGTAGGACATATTTATTTTTAGTTGGTATAGGATATACAATATTAACATTTAATTTAGCATAGTGGTTTTTTTTAAAGTTTTTTTTTTTTTTTAATACAAAAGCTGGTGTGGGAGGGAGAGAGGATTCACCAGAGATACAGCAGGGAGCAGAGCAGGCTCACGGACCAAAAACACTGCTGAGGGCAGCAGCGGGCAAGGCAGGAGAGGTCTGCCTCGCCATGTGGGAATCTCCCTGGCTGGCCGGGAATCGAACCCATGCTGCAGAGGCTGTGGACAGTGTCACAGCGCAGCGCTCAACCTGCTGCACCTCCAGGGAGGCCTGTAATTTAGCATAGTGTTTTAAAAAAAGATTATTCTTAGAAGGATATACATTTCTTTATTTTCTTATATAATGTTTTAATAGGGATATTTTACTAGAATTATTTGGACACTACAATATCCAAAAACGAAAATTGTAGGAATACAAGTAATTATTCCCATGACATACGTGTAAAAAATATCATGGTAAGATTTAGTTGAAGAATAAGGTAGTATTTGTATAAAGTTCAGAAATAAAAGCTATTAATTCTTCCATTTTTTATTGGCAATATTTTAAAGGCTATAAATATTCATTGTTTTTCAGTGATGTTAATAAAAGCTAGCAGTGTAATCTTTAATGATGAAAAACACTTCAGTGATTCTAATTTTTAACTATTTCAGTTGCTATCAATTGAATTTGACTGTCAATTATCCTTTAGAGAGGATTAGTCTGTGTCACAATTAATAGAATCATTTTCTACTAACATAACTTGTGAAATATGAACCTGTAATTATTCTAAAATCTCACAATTAAAATGTTTGCACTAATTGTTAAGCATCTTAGAACATGATAACTGAAAACTTAAAATAATATATTTGTTTTATAACTATTAAAGAGGCAAGTTAAACTACAGAATACTTTCTCTTGAGATATCATTCTCAGCTATAGCTTTGAAAAACATAGCTCAATAGCCTTATATAAAGTAAGAGAAAGGACAAATAACAATAAGGGTTTTTTCAGTTTCCTGAATTTCAAAACTCTGCTGTATGCATGAGGTTATTAGAATTTATAGTGCAGTTCCCTGTAGCTTAGATAAGCGAGTTATGATTTCTAATAAAGAATGGCAAATCTGAGTGTCTTCCAAGTATCTCTAATATTTATATATTGTTGAGACAAAACATGAGTATATTGTATTCTTTTTAGCAAAGCAAGTTAATGATATTTTTAAATACTGTGTATATGCACATTCAAGGTTATTATTAAGCTGTAATTTAAATATTTTATTAAAAAAACACTTTGGATTTTTTTCTGTTACTTACATCAAATTACTGTTACTAGATGTATATTGTCTTAATAGAGGCCTATGGTCTGTGTTTTGATGACATAAGCAGAGAAATACTAGAAAATACCTCTAGCATTCTTAATGTAGTAATTGTACTTTGTCATGAAGAATTCTGGTTGCAGTTACTCAAGATCATGAGATATTAAAACCCACCTCTTAATGCTTTAAAAAATGTATTATAGGTGTGTATTTTCTTTATAACTGAATAATTATAAAGTTGGAAATTGTGTCATGTTCTTTCTTGCCTAGAGAAGTATAACTTACTGTTTTTCAAAATACCACACAAATGTTACAGCTTCTACAGGCAAGCTTATATTATCACGGTTTCCTTTTCCCTTTTTCTAATCCAAAGTGAATTATTCTTAATATAAGATTGCAAAAAATTCACTCCCTTTTTAAACAGAAGTTATTCCTCCAAGTAGATATTTTGCTACAACACATTAAAAATTACTACTGCATATTAACATAGGCATAGGTAGAAAGGCTGTTATTGTCTCTGAGCATATATCTTTTTGTTCATACATACTTGAAGTTTGTGTTAACATGTAATTTTTATAGAATAATAATAAACTAGTGAAACAAATCAGAAGTGCTTCTTATTATAGGGATCTGTCAAAAAGTTGAAAGTGAATTCCAGTGGTAATTTCTGCACTTTTTCTCACTTTGATAAAGATACTTTGTCTTTTAAAACCATTCTCAGGTGATGTTTCTCTCAAAGTGCTGGAGAAGTACAGACACAAAGGACAATGCACTCAGTGGATAACAGATTAGTTCTAGTAGGCAGGTCAAATATCCTTTCAAAAAATGCTTTTGAAACAAAGCCTCTGTATAATAAAAAGATGTAAAAGCCCCAGGCCATAGCCATTTATTTAAAAATATATATCTAAAATAACACAACAAACCAGACGAATCTGGGCAGTCTTTTTGAATGGAATAGACTTAAATCATGATAAGTAACTGTCCTAGGGACAGTATCCAATATCAACATAGTGTCTCTAGTGAAAGATCCCCTTATACACAATACACACGCATGAACTCAGACACAGATCTATAATGTTTGGTGTGAACTAATCAGTAACACAGATTTTCAATGCTAATCACTCTCAGTATAATTTTTTTAGAAAAGTTTGAAAGCAATATACATATATATGCTTCAAAAGCATCCTTTCTCATGGAGCTGGAATGAATTCTATACATAAAAGATACATAGATAATGCATAATTAATAATCTCTATATAATTTAAATTATTAAAGATAGCAAATGTTTAAATATATTACTGTAGTGAATTATAAAATAAATAAATCATATATATATACATATCTTTTTTTTTCAAGGAAGCTTGAATGTCATACAGTTATTTTCTTAATAAACTTTGGGCCTGTGTTCTGCTGCTGCTTGTGTTATATAGAAAATTGCATATTTTAAAATATCTATTTTAGTCAGCCTTTGAATTATGCAATGACTCTCTTGCAAAGTTCACAAAAATTTGGGTATTATATGATAAAGTAAATGTATACCACAAATATGAATATTTTAATGATATTAAATTGAATTTTAGGAACTAAGCAAGAATTATATTTTAAGAAATCAAACAAATTTTGGTGTGAAAATCACTGTGGTAGAAAAGTAATATTTATTTTGATGCAATTAGGGTTTATTCATTATATGTCTATTTGATTTTATAAAATTAAGGTGTGGAATTTCATTACATTTGAAATTACAGTAGCTTGGAACCATTTAATGGAGGTTCCAAGAGTAATATTTCTTTGTGCTAAAATAAAGTAATAATAAATAATCGTGTTTGTTAACAGAAAGAAGAATTATGATGCTTGTAATTACTAATACCTATTTAAGAAAGCAAGAAAGAGGGAAATCAATTTTAGAACATTTCCTTCAAAGGTTAAAAAAGAAAAAGAACATAACAGGATGGTTTTGATTGCTGTTAATAAAAACTGACTAGCAAACTTGATTAATAAATATACAGGAATTATATTTTTCTTAAGTAACTGAAAAGTCTGGGAAAAAAAGCACACTTCAGGAGTGGTTCACAGTCCTTAGATATATCTGTTATTTTCTTCATTTGCCTTTCTCTCTGGTGGGCTTTTTACCACTGCAATTCATTCATATAAAAAAGTGCTGCCAACATTTCATGGAATCATATCTGTACATAATTCTGTCAGAAAAAGAGAGAAGACCAGTTGTCTGGTGACTCTCAAAATAGCTTCAGTGAATCCCATTCCTAATATTATATGGTTGCTATAAAATAGTATAAATTACAGAGTAGCAACAGTGTTTTTGAGAGAATCAACAGTTCTGCTACCAATTTTGACAATGTTTTTGACCACAAATAGATAAGAATATTTTGGAAAATGCAAAATCAATGCTAACCAGTGGAGATGTTTTTTCTTACATGTTGGTATATATTTCAGGATGACTAGTTATTTTACCCAGCTGTAATGGTAGAAGAAGAAAGTGGCACATAGTATGAGAAATATTCATGAAATGAGTTTGGTAACTTCATTTACTCCTTCACCTGTTCAAACTGGCTTAACCATCAAACTGCTGCTGTTCAAAGCCATTTTTCCAAAAGTTTTACTCTTTAAAGTGATCTATTTTTAAACATGGAAAGAATGACAAGCACTTTTAATGATAAACCTAAATGTTGTCACCATGCATAATCTTTGTAATTTAAAAAAAGATTTTACTTCTTGGGTATTTTTAAACTCTTATACATTCAAGATCTTGACAATATTGTCTGAGGCTCACTATGGATGTTTTAAAAAATGCTGATTTGGAGGAAGGAAACTAAGGAAGATAAAGTAATTATGGTTTATTGCATTTGCTTTGACTAATAATCTTGTCTAATTCACACTATGATAATCCAGTGGGAGGAGGCTGTGAAGGCAGATGGATCTGCCAAAATAGACACACTAAATGACTGGGAATATGGGACTAAGGAGTAAATGTATGAGAAAGGGGCTGATGAGAAATGTAGAAAACAGTTAATTCACAGTAAAAAAAAGTCCTTGTTGTGTCAGATAACTAGGAAAACATTCTAAGCAAAGAAAGCTATTGTTTTTTTTTAAAAAAAAACATGGGCTTTAAGTAATATTTCTCTTTTTAGTCAACTAGTTGGAATCACTTTGTATCTACAGTACCACATATATAAAATAAGCGTTAATATATTATGTAGAATTATTAAGAAAAAATGACAGTCTGTAATGTTAAAAATTCAAATGCAAATAGGACTAGCATTTGTGGATGTGATCTCATTTTATTCTTATAATGAATATCCTTCCCTTTCCTACTCCCAACTCCTCTTATTCCCTCCTCTCCTTCCCTCCTTTCAATGCTCAACCATAATTACTTTTATCTTCCATTAGAATGTAAGTTCAGGGGCCTCCCTGGTGGTACAAGGGGTTAAGATGCAGCACTATGAAGCAATCCGCAGCCTCTGCAGCATGAGTTCAATCCCCAGCTGGCCAGGGAGCTACACACATGGTGCAGCAGACCTCTCCTGTCTCGCCCACTGCTCCCCTCAGCAGTGTATTTCAGTCAGTCTGCCTGTCCTGTTCCCCACTCTGTCTCTGGTGAATCCTCTCACACCCTACATCTCTGACCTGTAACCCCTGCTCTTGTATGCATAAATAAATATTTCTTGGAAAAAAAATATAAGTTCATTGAGAGCAGAGTCTCTTTCCTGCTTTATGTACAGGGCATAATTATTTATTGAATAAAGGACTAAAAATCCATTTATAGTAAAATATAGAAATAAGCTTAACCAATGTGTATACAAATGCCTTCTCATTTCATCCCCAACATAAGCCTCTCCTCCAAAGCTAAAATTTCTGTATGTATAGTTGTTTTATAGATTTATTTAAAATCATTGTAAATTAAGATTTTGCACAAAATATGAACACATATTATTTGCACTACAAATCTATTCCACATTGTCTTCTATATACCCTCTGATTTAGATCAAAACCTGATTTCAATTGGGACTTCACATGCATCTGTTGAAGTCACTTTTTTTTTAAAGATTTATTTATTTATGCATACAAGAACTGGGGTACAGGCCAGAGGTGTGGGGGGTGAGAGGATTCACCAGAGACAGAATGGGAAACAGAACAGGCAGAATGACCAAAATACAATGCTGAGGGGAGCAGCAGGTGAGTCAGGAGAGGTCTGCTGAGCCATGTGGGTAGCCCTGGATGGCCAGGGATTGAACTCGTGCTTCAGTGGCTGTGGATAGCTTGATAGGTTGTGTCTTATCCCCTTGCGCCACCAGGGAGGCCCAAGAAGTCACTTTTTGTAATGTAATCACTGACCACCCCCCATAACTGTGATCTGGCTCAGACAATAAGACAATTGTTTTGTCATTAGTTTTAACTTCAATTTTGTATATTGTTCTATCCCCTGGGTATTCTATAAAGATAAGAAAGTCAAGACTAAATGCCTGTTTACACATAATCTCAATGCTTTTCGGCTAGAATATTACATAGGCAATGTCTGCATCATATCCCTCACACGCATCATACATGGTTGCTGCATCATCAGTAATTTCATGATTGATCATATGATGAGGATAATAATATTGTGATATCTCCACTGTACAGTTATGTTTTCTTTATTATGAGAAAAACATAGCTGTGATGTTACTTTAGAAAAATCAGAATTTCAATCCGCCAATATAGTCAAGAAATAATAGATTATGCTACAGTAACAAAGAATTTAAAAATGTTAGTAGAAGAGAACCATATCTAGCTACTGAAGTTTCTAATTGCTGATGGGATGATATTATCTTTTGAATTTAAATGGACAGAACTATAGAATTCCTATAACCAGTTTTTTCGAACATTTTACAGTTTAGCTTGATTTTTTTGGTACAATATTATCTTTTTTAAACTGACAATTGTGATTGATAATATAATTATAATTATTATTTTAATTATTTCTGAAATTCCCCAATCACAAAATCCTACAGTTTCATTCTAAATGTGGATCATATAGCACAGTAATCTTTTTTGATTCTCTGAAGAATAAAGGAAAGGACATCTAGGGTTAATTTTTAAAACAACTGTTTAATCTACACCATACTTTTGGATAGTGACAAAGCAAATCATTCATTTTTAAGTTTTTTAATTGAGGTAACATTGGTTTATGATGTTTGTGTTTTAGAGTTGTAGGTTCCCCTTCCTCAGATGTTATTACCACAGCGCACCCTCCACCAAAACACATCACCGCAGTCCACTGTGCTCCTTCCTCACTTTACTTCTTGCCTCTCACTATATCTCTCAGAAGCCTCAGTTCTCCAGTTAGATTTCTAAATCAGAGACTTTTTGAAATGCTGAGACACAATGATGCCTGTTTAATATCTTTTTGATCAGTATTTTCAAAATGAAATCATTTTCATGAAATGCATTTTAAGAATACTAGTGTAAATTAAGGGTTTTTCTTCACAATTCAGTCTGTACAAAAAGGTAAGATCTTCTATTATTTTATATAGTCTCCCATCTATAATGTCGTATAAACATAAAAATGAATTTCTCAACCTTAATGATTTTCAGGAGATTTTTCTCTTTTCTGGGGGTAAAGGCAAAAAAATTCTATTAGACTGAATAAACCAAAATAAAATAAGACTTTTGAACTCTGCAGTGAAGGATGTTATAAATATATGTGAATATTATGTTTAGTTTCTTTGGACAATTTTTAGTTAAAGATAACTGAAAGTAATAATATTTTGTAATTTTATCTATAGAAAAATTCTTGCATTGTAATAAAATTCTAATCCATATCTATGGATTCATCTTATATAAACTAATTTGATTTCTTGTATTGCCAGCAATTGCTGTTTCCATTCTCTTAATTAAAGAATTATTTCCTGAGTGAGATATAGTTGTACATATAAATACACATACAAATAAATTCATATTAAATGAAAATGTGTACTCTACTTAGAATGTGTACAAGGGAAGTGTCTACATTTTTAATAATACATTTAAAATATTAACCTTAAAAAGTTCTAATGATCACATAATATATAATATATTGCATAATAGTTCATAAAATGTAAAGCATTTAATACTATAAAATGTTCATTAAAATTCTTCAAAATTTATGTTGATTTTTTTTAGTCTGTTATCACTTAAGGCTATTTTGAATATGAATTGTGCATATGAATTGTTGAAAATTCAAAATTGCAAGCCTACATATTGTTATCATTAAATGTGACATGGCAGGTGTACCTTTAAAACTTTTTTATAAAAGTCTGGCGGTGGGATGACATAAATGAAAGAAGATATCTTTCTTTAGAGTGCATTAATCTCTGAAAAGTAAATTTTATGTAAAACACAAAGATATTAATTTAACTTGTTGCATGAGAGTTCTTCATTAAGATATAAATATCTCTGACTTTCTCTAAGGCCACAATTATTACATTCATATTATTTTTCCCACTACTTTGTCTTAGTGCCAATTAAATTTATTATAAATCTCTGATTGCAAAATTTCAGAATTTTCAAAAGATTCTCTTATAGGATGGAAGTATAACAGTTATTAGTTTAGGAGAATTAATTTAAACAGGCAAATTTTGATTGATATGTTTGCTATTTTTAAGCTTTGGAAGGAAGCACAATTCACCAAGAAGTACAATGATTCCAGGTAATGTTTGTAAAGCGCTTGACTCCTGGAGCCCTGTGTAAATGTAAGAATTATATGAGTAAGATGAGTCTTAGCAGCACTTAGGTTACTGTCCACAGAGGACTCCTTTGATTGTTACTATGGCATCATGGCAAAAAGAAAGTCTCTAGCCAGCAGCTCTCATTTCTTGCTCTTGTTAGTGTTCTGTATTTATTGTCTATGGATTTCCTTTAGAGCAATCAGACAAAGCAATTACTTTACAATGTTGATTTGGTCTAGATCTATGTACCCCCAGTAGAGCTTTGTAATAACATTCAGCTCAAAGAGGTAAGCATTAAAGTCGTGTTTTGACTTTCCATTCTGTCTCTTACTGGGTTGTCATATCCCAGTTCATATGACTGAAGATTTAGCATATTTGCTTTAGGTACTTTTCTGAGAGCACAGTTGAACCATGGAGGGGCCAGAGCAAAAGGACTACAAACATTCACAATAGGCTACACTTTATCTTCATTCTATTCCCATTGTGTTATGACTAAAAAAATGGTATTTTTCTCCTGTTTGACTGCTTTTCTTTTCTTTTTTTCATCGGTAAGAAATGGACATAAAATTCAAGTATATCAGGATCCATTGGGAAGGATTTATTAGGAAATTAAATACAATAAGATAATGTTTATAATAATTTCTGGAATGAATGCATCCAGCATGTAAAACCTATTTTTAAGTACTGTATACTCATAAAATACATAGCTGAGGACGAGTTTTAAATCATAATACTCTTGCTGGCAATAGTTCAAATAAAACATTCTGTAATTCAGATAATTTTCCTTACTTTCTTCCATACCTTAATATTATTATAAAGAATACTTTATTCTTGGATATGTGCCAGTGTCACATACATCTTAAACTTGCATACTTTGCCAACAAATGCTTCCAGAGTGTATGCTTCACCTGCCACTTTTAATTATCTTGTGGCTATCTAGTCCAATCCTTGTGTACTCCAGAGAACTTTCCTTAGATCCAAACACTATATCAAAAAAAAAAAAATCATTACAAAGGCTTACTGTGTCTCACAAAAGCAGTGCTACATAAAGAATATTCTTTTCCTCTTTACGAACTTCCGCTACCAAAATAATATGAATCTTATAGGTATGGTGAGGAGGGTAAAGATAAGTAGGTAAGCAGGTTGGTAGGTAGAGATAGTTATAAAACTCATTTAAAGATAAAAATATATCTTGGAGAAAAATGACTTCTTACAACTGCATTAGCATTCTAGTTCCTGAAATTATTCTCTGCTGGAGAATAGGACTGCTCAAGTCATTGAAATTAGCATTTTGTCATGTCACCATAACTTTAGAGATATTTTTATTAATGTATGGATTCCACATTTCCTATGGTTGCTATGGATTATATAAACAAATACTAAGATTGCTGTAGCTTTTGCAACTCAGATGATAAGATACATAATATAATATGTTCTCTCTCATCAGATTTTTGTATTACTTCCCCAAATCTTGCTAATTACTTTATATGAAAAATACTTGATAAGAAATATATGATTTAGAGTAATATATATATATATATATATTTTAGATTGGATCTGGTATTCCCTAGCTTGACTGAATTTCTTGTATTCAAGTAATAATTATGGTTAGCTGGTATTGAGGAATGTGGAAAGTTACAGTAGATTATATAGGTAATGTATATAACAGGGTAGAAATTAAGTATGATTTTTTTTCCTTTTCCCTTGTAAAATAAGGAATTGACAATCATGTTCTCAGAACACAGAAATGGTTTTTTATGTTTTCGTAATTGATATATATGCACTTCTCTGAATAGACAAATAGCTTCTAGATAACATTATCTGCATAACATTTCTAGCATGAATAAATTAAAAATTAAACACCAGAAATTACATGGCTGTATGCAAATCAATTTTGATTTTGAAGCTTCATTGTATATTGAATTGAGCAGGTTATTGCTCAACTTGAAAGTGGTTGCACATATGCCTTAATTTAACTTCAAAATTGTCAAATCAGTGTTTCACATTATATTCCACAGATATTGTTTTTATAGAATTTATCATTTTTTAATCATTCTACTTAAATATATCAGGTTCACATATACACACATTACACAGAAACATTTGTATTTGCTATATTCTAGATTTACTAAGCCATAATTTAGGATGTGGATATTTAGTCTGTGGATGTTAAGATTCTGGATACAGGCATGATTTCTAAATTCTAGGTCCACTATTTATTATAATTCTCTGAGAAATCATGTGAAACTCTCAATAGTTTTGTTGCTTCATTTGTAAATTGTGATAGGCTAGAAAGGCTGTATTATATTTACTTCATTATCTACTTAATAGGTTTGTTATGAAGAACACAGGCCTCACACATAGTAACTGATAAATTGTAGTTACTATTGTATATTTATTGAAGGTACTTTTACTCACCCCAAAGTTTGTGAATACAAAGTCAATGACAATATCAATATTTCCCAGTGATTATTTAAAAAATTTTCATAATGATTCATCAGAGCATTTTAAGAAAAAAAAAATGTACATTTTTAAAAGCATGTCATGGGCCTCCCCTGGTGGCGCAGGCAGTTGAATGCTGCTCTGTGAAGTTGTCCGCAGCCTCTGCAGCGAGGGTTCGATCCCTGCCGACTGGTGAGGGTCCCACGTGGCACAGCAGACCTCTCCTGTCTCGCCCGCTGCTCCCCTCAGCAGTGTATTTCAGTCAGTCTGACTGTTTTGTTCCCCGCTCTGGTGGATTCTGTTCCCGTCTCTGGTGGATTCTCTCACCCTCCCACACATCTGTCCTATACCCCAGTTCTTGTATAAATAAATAAATAAATCTTTAAAAAAAAGCATGTCCTCTATTTTGAGCTTGCTGTATTGTATACTGAATAAAATGTTTTCTTTCTTACTAATTAGGTAACTCCTTGAATTTCTCTGACATGTGATTGCTTGCTTTTCTACTTATTTGAAATGTTAGTAGTGCAGTATAACTACCATATAATACTATAGCTATATAGTAAATTAGTATAGATATTAGTTGGTTTCACAAATTAATTCAATAGTTTATAATTAAATGTAACTGCAAAACTGAATTGATTTTACTTGGATTCAGTTGCATTCAATATTTAATTTAAAGTATTAAAGTATTCAGTTAAGAATTGTCTTTCTTAGAAGCTTAAGTTTTATTTTTAAAAATAGTCTATGTGAACTCATTATTTTGTAAAATTCAATTTGGTCTTGAGTTTGCACCCATCTAGCTAGCCAAAGAGGAATGAGATTTCTATATGTAGCATTTGAATTTTTTGTCTTTTAATGCTCTGTTAGTCAGCATGTTTCCAAGGAAACAGAATTCAGTTTTCAGCTGGGTACTGCCAAAGACAAATTTAGGCTATGCATAAGGTCTGCCTGGATTGAGATGACACAAAATATTAATATTGTAATGACTGGATAAAATTCACCAGGATACTAAATGAGACCCTTTAAAAACATCCCAAAATGATGTTGTGTCTTTATTTTGGGGTGCTTTGCATGGCATATTATTCTTAATTATCACCAAAAAGTATTGTCAAGTAATATCATAGCTTTTTATAAGCTTTGTGATATAAGAAATTTAAAGGAGGATAAGAAAAAAAGATATTTTTTCATTTTGCCTATACATCTACCTCTCTATCTCTTTAATGATAAAAACATAAAATGCCACGGATGGTTATAGGGATGTATATATTCTGCTGATCTTTGTGTAATACTACAATAAACTTTCTTCCTACTCTAAGGTAAATAACTATACTCAAAGTGATTTTATTGTTAATAATGTCAAAATAGTTTTATTTTATAATAATTAGAAAATAACTTATTGTTATATCATTTATTTTAAAAATAAATAGCATTAAAGTGAAATCTTTATAAAAATATGTGAAGATTTATAAGAATAATAAATGCATAAACCTGACATAAATTTGACATAATTAAAATGAAGACCAATGGATGCTTCTTTTCAAGTAAAAATTAGAAGATTTGGAATTTTTGTTTCATTTTTACTGAAAAAAATCATATATATATATATGTACACATACACACATAGCAAACACATGTAATAAATATGTATTTATATAACAGCTATGAAATTTGTTATTTTGGGGTGGTGGCATTTGTAAAATTAAGGAATATTCAATATTTAGAAAAAAGACTTTAATATATTACTTGAGTATCAGATGTAAGAATGTACATAGATAAGTAATATTTATAGGATGTATTTCTGTGGGATAGTGAGTTTCCTTTTAAGATAAGATTGCTCACCAGTCTTTTAAGAAAGGGTATATCTGGAAGAAATAAAATCGGCAATAGAGAAATACACAATTTGTTGAGTAATGACAATGGAGATAAGTAAAACAATTCTTGGAGAAATGTGAATATAAGTCTTACAGTATTTGCTGGGAAGATCTAATTTCTGCTCAACACTCATGCTTAAGTAATGACATCTCTGATCAACTAGTAGTCTGAAACTGCCTTGTCTGGTGGAGAAATAGGAGGACTTTTTAGGTTTTAGGGAGCAATATGATATGCTAGTTTGGTGAAATACAGTATTTTTGGTAATCATAAGGTTCCTTCTGATTTTTTTTTTTATTGAGTATACCTGTATATTGTGTAGGGTATGTCTAATACTCTATGTCATGTAGCCAATATTTTTTTTTCAGTGCTTTCATTAAGGAGCACAAACATACAAAGCTTCAATAGGAAAAATATTTTGTCTATTTTTTTTTAAATCTCCTTATAATCCTCAGTACCTGAAATAACGACTGACCTCAAAGTGCACAAATGATACACCTGCTAAAAGGATTCTACACAAAATTTCATATATTCTATAGGTCTCTTTAATGGAGCTAATAAATTAACATCTTTTTTATATAAAACCAAAAACAACAATAAAGCAGCTCTCAAATCAAATGACTGGACAAATATTGAATTGCAATTATAAACCTTTTACCTGGTCCTTCTCACTTAAAATACCCTAAATTATTATCATGTTCACTTTCAAATTTATTAAGTAAAAGTAATTTTGCATGGAGATGAAAAAATATAATTACTTGTACTGGACTAAGTGATTGAAATTATTTTCCCTATCAAAACCTACCAAAGGTTTTACCTCACTATATTTCCAGTTTAAGATGATGGTTCTTCTGCTAATTTCCTATGACACAGTGAATTTCTCCCTCTCTATTTTGATCGTCCCTTAACTTGCATTTTCATCACCTGGGTAATGCAACTGACAAGTGTGTATATGAACACTGACACATCTCATCGATATATATTGTAGTCAAGGAGAGTAATTTGCCCAAAGATCATAGCCTGCCCAGCAATTTATCTCACACCTGCCCAGACAGACATAATAGTCTAGCTCATCCATCAAAGTTCATGATATAAACTCAGTGGAATTTGAAATGTACAATAAGAAAATAAAAATTGGTATATCAAAATCATATGCAGGTTACACAAAATACAATTGCAATGGTGTATATTTTAATTTTTTTATTTTCAAATGTGTAAGTTTTGTATTCATTCACATCAAGTCATTGCCTTTTTTTTTTGATGATACTGATGTATCATTCTAATTTCTGTGGAATTGATATTTCCAGAATTACTTTAATTCATGTATATATATATATATATATACACATACATATACATATATTTATATAAGACTGAGATAATATTTGGATACAACCATCAGGTATTGCTACTATAATGCAGCCACCACCAGATCACCCATAGATGAGCACCATTGTCCTCTCTTTGCTCTCCTCCCTTCCCCAATACCCTCCCCACTCTGAATGCTTTGGTTCTATAGACAGTCATTAAGGATTAGTTTTTAACTTTGTCCTTATCTGACTCTTGGTGTAGTTTACTATATATTGCACAAATTAGTGACATCATCCAGTATTTCTCTCTCTCCTTCTGAGTTAGTATTTCACTTAGCATTACTCCTTCTAGCTTTATCCATGTTGTCAAATAGCATGAGTTTATCTTTTTTGATAGTTGATTAATATTCCACTGTATATGTATACCACATGTTTATCTATTAATTTGTTATGGGGAACTTAGGTTTTTTCCATAAGCTGGAACATTTGTACAATTTGGCTATAGTAAGTAGTGGTGCAATAAGCATGGAGGTGTGAGTTTCCTTTTGAATTAGTGTTTTTGAATTTTTTGGATAGATGCCAAGGAGTGTAGTTACTAGCTTGAATGGCAGATTGATGTTTAACATTTTGAAACACCTTTGTAGTGCTTTCCATAAGGGCTAGACCAGTTTGCATTCCCACCAGCAATGTAATAAGGGTCCTTTTCCTCCACACCCTTGCCTGCACTTGTTAATTCTGGTCATTTTGATATGTGTCATTCTCACAGGTGTGAGGGGATATTTCATTGTGGTCTTGATTTGCATTACCCTAATGATAAGTGGTAGTGAATATTTTTCCATGTGCCTGTTTGCAGTATTTATGTCTTCTTTGGAGAAGTGTCTAGTTCTTCTGCCTATTTTTTTAAGATTATTTATTTATGCATAAAAGAACTGGGGGTAGGACAGAGTTGCAAGGGATTAGAGGATTCACCAGAGACAGAGTGGGGAGAAGAACAGACAGATCTACTGAAATACACTATTGAGGGGAGAGGCAGTGAGACAGGAGAGGTCTGCTGTGCCATGTAGGTTAGCACCCCTGCTGGGATCGAACTCAGGTCTCAGTGATGATAATGCTGAGACTTAACCTCTATACCACCAGGGAGACCTCTTCTGCCCATTTTTGACTAAGTCTTTTGTTTTAGCAGAGTTTTATGAGTTCTTTGTAGATCCTTGATATAGTCCCTTATTAGATGTATGGTATGCAAAAATTTTCTGTCATCTAATATTTTCATTTTAGTTATTATTTATTTCACTGCCCTTGCTGTTGGGATCAAATCTGTAATGATATCAATAAAATTTGTCATGAAGCGTTTTGCCTGTTTCCTTCTATCTATCATATGGTTTCAGATCTTACAGCCAAGTCATTATCTATTTTGAATTAATATTCATGTATGGTGTGAGATAGTGATCTAGTTTCATTTTTTTTTGCATACAACTGTCTAGTTTTCTCAATGATGCATATTAAAAACACTGTCTTTCTTCCAGTATATATTCTTGGCTCTTCTGTTATAGAGTAACTGTCTATATAGGTTGGGTTTCTTTCCTTTTTTTTTTTTTACACCCCTTTACATTTTCTAAAATTTTTTAAATTTTATATATTTTTACATCATTTTTCATTTTTGCACAATGTATGCATTTTCATCTTGCTTATAGTCCCCATACAATTCCAACCCCCCTTGTTTTGATCCTACTCCCTGCTCCCCCACCCTGTAGTGTATCTCTGGTTTATAGTTGCTTGTTGATTTTGATTTTTACTTTATTATATTTAGTCTTTTTCCTGGTTCCTTATCTAGGTTTTCTAAATTCCTGCTATGAGTAAGACCATCCAATGTTTATCTTTTTCTTTCTGGCTTATTTCGGTGAGCATGATCCCTCCCAGCTCCATCCATGTTCCTACAAATTGCATGAGTTTATCTTTTTTTTTGATTGCTGAGTAATACTCCATTGTGTATATGTACCACATCTTCTTGATCCAGTCATCCATTTTTGGGCATGTGGGTTGTTTCCATAGCTTAGCTATTGTAAATAGTGCTGCTATAAACATTGGGGTGCAGGTGCCCTTTGGAATTAATGTTTCTGTGTCATTTGGGTAAACACCTAGGAGTGAAATTGCTGGACCATATGGAAGCTCCATCTTCAGCAGGTTGAGAAATCTGCACACAGCTTTCCATAGTGCTTGGACCCGTTTGCACTTCCATCAGCAGTGCAGGAGAGCTCCTTTTTTCCACATCCTCACAAACATTTGTTGTTGCTAGTTTTTTTTTTTTTTTTCATATGTGCCATTATCACTGGTGTAAGATGATATCTCACTGTAGTTTTTATTTGCATTTCCCTGATCACAAATGATGTTGAACAGTTTTCATATGCCTATTGGCCATTTTCATTTCTTCTTTGGAGAAGTTTCTTTTTAGCTCTTCTGCCCATTTTTTAAACTGGATTATTTACTTTGTTATTGTTGAGTCTCATAAGCTCCTTGTAGATTTTTGTGATCAGTCCTTTATCATTAGTGTTGTGTGCAAAAGTTTTCTCCCAATTGATGTGGTGTCTCTTTGTTTTAGTTACTGCCTCTTTTGCTGTACAGAAACTCTTCAATTTAATGTAGTCCCAGCTATTTATCTTTGTCTTCATATCTCTGCTTTGGGTGATGTGTCTTTAAAGATGTTACTGAGGTGTATGTCATGTAGTGTTTTGCCTATATTTCTTTCTGTATGTTTTATGGTTTTGGGTATTATGTCTAGTTCTTTAATCCATTTTGAGTTGGTTTTTGTGCATGGCATGAGGTAATAGTCAAGCTTCATTCTTTTGCATGCAGTGACCTAGTTTTCCCAGCACCATTTATTGAACAAACTTTCTTTGCTCCAATGCATATTCTTTGCTCCTTTGTCAAAGATTAGTTGACTATAAATCTGTGGGGTTTTTTTTTCTGGATTTTCTATTCAGTTCCATTGGTCCACATGTCTGTTCTTGTTCCAATACCATGCAGTTTTGATTATTATGGCTTTGTAGTATAGTTTGAAGTCTGGACATGTGATACTGCCATTCCCTTTTATTTTTTTTCAGGAGAGATTTGGCTAGTCGGGGTTTTTGCTGGCTCCATATGAATTTCATGAATATTTGTTCTATTTCTTTGAAGAATGTCATTGAAATTTTTACTGGAATAGCAGTGACTCTGTAAATTGCTTTTGGTAGGATGGCCATTTTGATACTGTTAATTCTTCCAATCAGTGGGCAGGGGATATCTTTTCATTTCTTTGTGTCTTCTATTTCTTTTAACAGCGTTTCACAGTTTTCTTTGTATAGGTCCTCTATTTCTGGGCTCTCAATTCTATTCCATTGGTCTGTGTGTTTTTGTTATATTAGATTGTTTTAATTATTATGGCTTTATAATAAAATCTGAGGTATGGAAGTGTGATACTTTCATTCTCTTTCTTTTTTTTTTTTTTTTTGTCAGGATTGATTTTGCTATTCAGGGTCTTTTATGATTCCAAATGAATATCAGTGGTGTCTGTTCCATTTCTTTGAAAACCATACAAGGTCATATTTTAAAGTAATTATTTGTCAGCATCTAAACATTCAAAGTTAGGTTGAAATGGATATCCTTTTAATCACTTTTTATGTTATTCCAAACCGACTTTTTATGCACTTCAGATATAATAATTTTCAAGCATAAAAGCATAAATTAATAAACAAAACCCTCAAAACTGTTCAGCTGAGAATTATAAACTAAGCCCAAAGTCCTAAAAACATAGAAAGGTGATAGACTATAGAAATCTCTGTTTTACTCTATTTTCCATCGCTTTTTATGGTCTCATAGAATTTAAATATTAGAATACCTTCTGAAATTTTTAAATGCTAGCATAATAAATATTAATACCCTTGTAGTTCATTATGGCAGCTCATTAACATTTTGAACATATTTTAATGTCTTGCCCTAATTTCAAAAGCCAGTTCCTGCTATGAACACTTGATGTAGGCAGATGTGGTGTTACTATTTCAAAATTAGAAAATTAGAAAACTAAAATTTGAGAAGTTAAGAAATTTGTTCAAAGTCACAAAACTGGCTATCAAAAATACTAACAATAAAATCCAGATTGCCTTAAACCAAGACAATATTCCACAGTACAGAGTACCTTCTGTGATATTTATGTGTTTCAGAAAGCTGAAACGGACCATGGAAATAATGTGATCTAACCTACCTGATTTTACAGATTAAAAAAATGAAGTTCAAAGTGAGGGGCTAGAACTCAAATGATTACTCAGGTTGCCAGATTTATCCATATGATACCTCTCTGAAATAACAAACTTCTCAACAACTTTAGATGGTTTTATTCTTTATCTTAGCTTTGTAGATAGCAGAATTATTCCCTATAGCATGACTGCATAGTCATAGAAATATTGTATCAGGTAAGTAGGAAATCCTTAAATGTTGATTTTAGCTTGCGTTTGGATGTTTTAGCATCTTGGTAGTGTAGAATGCATTTCAATATAAATAAGTGAATAAAAATAAATCCTGTTGTTAGATAAAGAAAATGAAATTTAAATAATATTAATGATAAGATCTTAGCCATATTCACATTCAATTATATTATCATTTAATTACACTAGATCTGGAATTAATTCATTTATTTATTCTCCTACTATAGACATATTTAATGTTGGACACACATAGTACAGAGTACATTCTTGACAAATGAATACCTAAGTCCTGCTTTTTCTTTTTTAGTGTTTCCATTTAAATAATAATTTGTGAAACTTGAATTTGTACTGGCAAAGAAGAAGGGGAAAAATCTAGAGGTATTAAATAGACTAATTTGTCTCTCTCAAATGCTTCAAACTTCAATGTTTCAGAGGATGAAAATATGAACTAAGGTACAAATTGTCATACATTTTAACAGTTTAACAGATTCCATCATTTGTGAATTAGAAAACTGATTGTTTCCTGCCTGGGTTTGAAATGGAAAGAAAGACTGAAGTTCTCATAATGGATTCATAAAGATTCAACAGCATAATTTATGTGTAACACACATTAACACACATATATGTGTGTGTGTGTGTGTGTGTGTGTGTATATAATTGAGTAACAAGTAGAACACTTAACTGAAAGTTAGTGAATATCCAGCTTGATTTCCACTTGTCTTCAAGATCCTTTGATATTTTTTAATTACATAACCTCATCTGTTATTTTTAGTTTAAAAAAGACAGAGTTATACCTCATGGTGTGTTTTCCTTCTGCTGTGAGTCTGTCATAAGAGACACTCAAAATATCTGTCTGAATTATTGGATTTATTGGTTTTGGTATTCTTGAAATATGTCATTGTTCCTATTGAAGAAGACTCGTACTAATACAGCACATTTATCCTGTGACGACTTATTGGGCATTCACTGCACATTGAACTCTCCAGCCTGCAATGTGGTAAGGACACTCATGATCAAACTGCACTGCTAAGTTGCAATAATTAAATTGGTTTAATGCTTACCTCTCCTTTAACTGTTAAGAATTACAGTATCTTCTTCAGATGAGCTATTTCCTTAAGCAATATGTGACCTCTGATTAGAGCTATTATTCTAACAATTACAAGAGATAGAGAAAACTGCTTACCTTAGTCTTCAGTTGCATTATTCTTTACAATGAACTTTGTTGCTTCTAAAGTTACTAAAATTCCATAATATCCTATAAATTTGACTTATGTACTCTCAGAGGGAGAACCATTGTGGCATTTGATGAGTTTTATGCCATGGCCACAAATCTCTTTTTATAAGCTATTGTTGGTTCTATTATGATAACCTTAAGAATAGCATTGTAATTTTTACTTTCATATTGCAGACTCCTTTTACTGCATTTTTAGATATTTTCATTTTTTTAAACACAAAAATGAGACTGTCTAAAAACTGCAGGTGTGCTATATGTGAATGAGTTTTGGCCTTGTTAAAGTGACCACAGAATACATAACAACAATCACATGAGAAAAGGAAATATTAATGAGAAAAAGATACCTCAAACCATCCTTATGACTTTATATTAAGTTTGTTTCTGTATACAAATCTTAATAAGATTTTATGTTCTGTTCTCAACATTGCAATTGTCTTTGCAACAACTAATTTCTCTTCATTGAGTTTTACCTTGGTAGCTTTGTCAATAGTATTTGCAAATAATTATATTATTCTTTTGACAAAATAACCAGATTTTATTGGTTTTTCAGTTGGTGAAATGATAGCCAAAGACCAAGAAAGATTTTAATGTAGTTTTACATCTTTGCGTTTTGATATCTATTTATCTGATGCAGATTTTGTGACTCGCACTCATTTATAGCAATTATGATTTTTTAAAAATTACTCTTTATCAGTCACTTATTATGTGCTTTATATTCATTATTGTGAGTGTTTGTGTGCGTGTGTGTGTGTGTTTGTGTGTGTATACCCATTTACCAATGGAGAAGAGAGATTTAAAAATCTTACTTTAGGTGACTTAACTAAAGTTTTCAAACAGATTAATCTGGTGTATTCAGAGTCATTAGGAGCAAATCAAATGTCATTGCTATATAGTCCCTCAGGCTCCTCTAACTCATGAATCAGTTAAATAAGGAGGAAAATATAGCCTAAGCTAAATATAGGCTTATTTTTTTTCTCTTTTTTTAAAGATTTATTTATTTATTTATACAAGCACTGGGTACAGTCAGAAGTGCAGGAGGGTGAGAGGATTCACCAGAGCCGGAGAGGGGAACAGAACAGGCAGATTGATGAAATACACTGCTGAGGGGAGTAGCGGGCAGCAGGAAAGGTTTGCGCGCCATGTGGGACCCTTGCCGGTGGCCGGGGATCGAATTGGCTCTGCCGAGGCTGCGGGCAGCTTCGCAGCCCAGTGCTCAACCGCTGCACCACCAGGGGAGGCCCTAGGTTTAGTTTTTTTTTATTTGTTTCTAGTTAATTCTTTGATTTGTGATTTTACAAAACAAATGTATTTCTCAAGTTACACCAATCATTTGAATAATTTAGTTTGTTTTATAATCATTTCACATTCAGTAACATAACAATGAAATAATATCCAACACTTATGTAGAGTTTGCTGTGTACCAGGCATAGTTCACTTACATCAGTTTGTTTCCTCACAACTTTAAAAATGAGCTCAATTTTTATCATCCACATTTTAGAGATGAATATAGCGAGGCAATCAGGTGAAAGACAATGCTTGACCAAAGGCACAGAACCAAGAGATAAAATTGGGATTTGAACCCAGGTAGTCTGTTTTCCAGCATCTGTGTTCATAGCCCATTTTGGAGACAATCCTAAAGTAACTTATCAATTGATTTATAAAGAATATGAAATAAAATTTAATGATAATTTAATAAACCTCACTAAAAATAAAATCTAATTGTGGATGTGTAAGCTTATATCCCTGTGATTTAAATTAACATTACCTAAATGAATAAAACTTGAAAAAATAGTGTTTATACTTTAATCAAAATTTGTAGCACACTCAATTTAATTTTATATTCATATATTTATTTTCCTTTAACAAGAATTTTAAAAACCCTACACAACCCACTAGTTTTGTTTGAATGGAATAATGAAGAAATGTCTGGTTGTATCGACCCATGACACTTTAACATATTTGTACAAAGTTGTTCAAATTTTGTGAAACTGGTTATATATAAATTTTAAGTACTAATTACATGAAATATTATAAATTATTTTAATTTTATTTTTTTATTTTAACATTTATCATTTTTTACATCTTTTAGACAATATTTGCTTTCCCTCCACCCCCTCAGATTGAGTCCCCATAGAATCTCCTTCCCTAAGGCACCCATGCACCATCACCTCAGTCCCCTGTGCTCCTCCCTCCATCCCTCTCAACCCTCTCCCTCCTCCTCCCCTGCAGGATGTCTCTGGTTTATAATTGTCTGTTTTTTTTTTGTTGTGTTCTGTAGGGAACACAACATCAGTATATTGGTTTCCCTATATGTCTTATTTGATTTCCCTATATTCCTGTTATAAGTGAAACCATCCGATATTTTTCTTTTTTTCTTTTGGCTTATTTTACCAAGCATAATTCCTTCTAGCTCCATCCATGTTGCTGTGAATGACATGAGTTTATCTTTTTGATTGCTGAATAATATTCCATAGTGTATATATACCACATCTTGATACAGTCATCTATTTTTGGGCATTTGGATTGTTTCCAGGTTTTACCTATTGTAAATAGTGCTGCAATAAACATAGGTGTACAGGTGCTCTTTTGAATCACTGTTTTTGTGTCCTTTGGGTAGATCCCTAGGAGTGGAATTGCCGGATTGTATGGTAGTTCCCTTTTTAGTAGACTGAGGAAACTCCAGACAGCTTTCCACAATGGTTGGACCAGTTTGCACTCCCACCAGCAATGTAGGAGAGTTCCTTTTTCACCGCATCCTCGCCAACATTTGTTGTTGCTTTTTTTTTTTTTTTGATATGTGCCAGTTTTACTGGTGTAAGGTAGTATCTCAGTGTGGTTTTGATTTGTGTGAAATATTATAAATTTAAAACAATATTTATCCCATTTTAAAAAGATAAATAAGGTGTCTTCTTTGAAAACATATAAATTCCCAGGTTGCCATGGAAATGCAAGACAATATCAAAACAATTTTGATTATACCTAATATATATATGTCAGTTTATTTTGATCTTGTGAGCAATGAGTGACCTCCAATTGTGAAAAAAAAAAATACAAGAAAACAAATACAAAATTAAACTCTGAAACATAAAAAGATGTTTAAAATGTATCTTCTGGCCCTCTCTTGTGGCACATGGGTTAAAGTCTTAGCGCTGTCAAACTATCACCAGCCACTGCGGCATGTATTCAGTTTTGGCCAGGGAGCTACCCTCATGGCACAATAGACCTCTCCTGTCTCACCTGCTGCTCCCCTCAGCAGTATATTTCAGTAGATCTGCCTGTTCTGCACCCCACTCTTTCTCTGGTGAATCTACTCACAGCTATCCACCACACCTCTGGCCCAGTTCTTATGTGCATAAATAAATAAAATAAATCTTTAAAAAAGTCTTTTTCTGGTAAAAAATTATTTAAACTTCATTTGAAGGATTGAATCAATTTATAATGCTCCCCCATGACATGGGACTTGTGAATTTGAAAGTTATTATTTATTAAGAAAGTGAAAATAAGTCAAGCACTTCCCCTTCATGTATTCTATAAGTTTCTGTAAAATATTAATTTCACTTTTGAAATTGAAATATGATCTCTCCTCCTTTGCTAGTTTTTTTTAAATGAATTCATTTTTAAATTATCTGAAGAAAACTTCTTATGCCTGCCCAGCAATAGTTACTTGCATGAATTTAACATAGTGCTTTCACTTAAAGGTACTAGCATCTGGTATCTTTTCTCTTAATGATAATTTCAGATACACAGGATGTACATAAAAATGTTAACATGTGATGACTATTATTGTATGTTGAGATAATGGAGGTAATATCACTTATATTTTTGGATACCATTATGAGTGACTCTTTAGCTATTTCTGGTTGGTTTTTTGTTTGTCATACATGAGTCTATCCCTGGAGATTGTGTCTCAGTTTTATAAACCATTTCAGTAAAGACTCCAAAGGGATGACAGCTTGCTAGAAATGAATAAATTCCTTTACTTAGAAATTACTTAGAAAAGAAAGAAAATTACTTAGAAAGAAAATTTCTTATAGGAAAAGTCAAATTATATACACATAATTATCATTATTATTTTTATTTTTAAAGAGAAATCTGTGTCTCTGAAATTCAAACTGCTTTAAGCTCTCATTTGTAACAGGGATGATTTAACTATTTTTTTAAATACTTTACTCTCATTATTTCAGCAAGAAATGATTATTTCATGAGCTTAATTTTTTTCATTTTATGTTATAATATTGTTATAATATAAAAATGTATCTTTAGATAATTTCTTTTGAATTACTTTTTACAAATTTCTAAGGCAATATTTAATAGTTCTAAGTTTTTAATCTTTGATTTCTTTTATTAAAATGTTACCAAAAGCAATCATTTTCCCCAACCTTTGGAACATTGCTATTTCAGGATTAAACATAACTTTAATTACTGAAGCCTGGTGGAGCAGAAGTTGCTGAGGGAGGGAAATGTTGCTGAATTAGAACTTGAACTAGAGTCAAGAGTTAATCATTTTTAGAAATTGTGCTGGTTTCTTAAGGGTGCTTGGTTGAAACTGGCAGAAACACATTTCTATCTTAACCCCATCCGGAACACTGATTTATGACTAAATCATAAGTGCCAGATAATGAGTGGTATGTATAAATACCAATTCTGGCTTCACTTTGCTTTTCTTCTGCAATATCTTTCTATTAATGGGAAGTTGATCCTCTTACCCTGTGGGTTCTATGGAGGAAAAAAAAAAAATCTGTTAATGCTTTTAAATGAAAATCCCACTGAACAAGACTGCTTACTCTTGGAACCTGGGCAAAGGAAATGGATAATTTTTTTTCCTTCAGAAGAAGTATTATATAACCTCTTATGAAGCTCATTATAAAATCTGAACTTCAAAAGACTGAACTAGCAATAGAAGAGAAAGCCAGTTAGGATTGATAAATCAGAACTTTGAACTAAAGCGAGAGAGTGGAACTTATAAACTCAGTCAAAATGGCTTGCATCCAAAGCCACTGATTTATAAATCTGTCGTTTTTATTCTTAAGGTACCCAGGAAAGATTTGTAAATCAAACATATTTTTAATTTAATATTTATTGGCATGACTTATTACTCTCATAGATTTTATAAATCTTCTGATAGTCTTATTTTTTTTATTATTTTTTTTTATTTTCCAAGTTTAATTCAAGATCCATAACGTACAATTAGTTCATTTACATAATTCCATTGATTTTTTTTTTTTCATAGAGGTACATTTTATTTTTTTTTTTATTAGATAATAAATTTTATAGTTATATTCCCCATACAATTGCAGCCCCCCATTCTGACCCCAATCCCTCCCCTCCCGCCCCTGCCCCCCTAAAGTGTCTCTGGTTCATAGTTTTTTGTTGATTTTGATTTTCACTTTCTTATAGTTATTCATTTTCCTGGTCCCTTATTTAAGTTTTCTAGATTCCTGCTATGAGTGAGACCATCCGGTATTTTTCTTTTTCTTTTTGGCTTATTTCGCTGAGCATGATCCCTTCCAGCGCCATCCATGTTGCTGCAAATTGCATGTGTTTATCTTTTTTGAATGCTGAGTAATATTCCATGGTATATATGGACCACATCTTCTTGATCCAGTCATCTATTTTTGGGCATTTGGATTGTTTCCAAAACTTAGCTATTGTAAACAGTGCTGCTATAAACATAGGGGTGCAGGTGTTCTTTGGAATTGATGTTTCTGTGTCCTTTGGGTAAATACCTAGGATTGGAATTGCTGGATCATATGGAAGCTCTATGTTTAGTAGGTCCAGAAATCTCCACACAGCTTTCCACAGTGGTTGGACCAGTTTGCACTCCCACCAACAGTGCAGAAGAGTTCCTTTTTCTCCACACCCTCGCCAACATTTGTTGTAGCTAGTTTTTTTAATATGTGCCATTCTCACTGGTGTAAGATGGTATCTCATGGTAGTTTTGATTTGCATTTCCCTGATGACAAGTGATGTTGAACATTTTTTCATATGCCTGTTGGCCATTTGCATTTCTTCTTCAGAGAAGTTTCTTTTTAGCTCTTCTGCCCATTTTTTGACTGGATTATTTTCTTTGTTGTTGTTGAGTCTCATCAGCTCTTTGCAGATTTTTGTGATCAGTCCTTTATCATTAGTGTTGGGTGCAAAAATGTTCTCCCAGTTGGTGGGGTTTCTCTTTGTTTTTGTTATTGTTTCTTTTGCTGTGCAGAAGCTCTTTAATTTGATGTAGTCCCAGCTGTTTATCTTCGCCTTCACTATCACTGCTTTGGGTGATGTGTCTGTAAAGATGTCTTTGATGTGCAAATCACGTAGTGTTTTGCCTATATTTCCTTCTATATATTTTATGGTTTCAGGTCTTATGTCTAATTCTTTAATCCATTTTGAGTTGATTTTTGTGTATGGTGTGAGGTAGTGGTCAAGCTTCATTCTTTTGCATGTAGCGACCCAGTTTTCCCAGCACCATTTATTGAACAAACTTTCTTTGCTCCAATGCATATTCTTTGCTCCTTTGTCAAAGATTAGTTGACCATAAATCTGTGGGTTTATTTCTGGATTTTCTATTCGATTCCATTGGTCTGTATGTCTGTTCTTGTTCCAATACCATGCAGTTTTGATGATTATGGCTTTGTAGTATAGTTTGAAGTCTAGGAGTGTGATGCCTCCATTCCCTTCTTTTTTTTTCAGTAGAGCTTTGGCTATTCGGGGTTTTTTGTGATTCCATATGAATTTCATCAATAATTGTTCTATTTCTTTGAAGAATGACATTGAAATTTTGATTGGAATAGCACTGAATCTGTATATTGCTTTTGGAAGGATGGCCATTTTAATAATGTTTATTCTTCCAATCCATGAGCAGGGGATATCTCTCCATTTCTTTGTGTCTTCTTCTATTTCTTTTAACAGTGTTTTATAGTTTTCTTTGTATAGGTCCTTTACCTCTTTTGTTAGGTTTATTCCCAAATATTTGATTTTTTTTGTTTCAATAACGAAAGGGATGGTTTTTTTGATTTCTTCTTCTTCAGATTTATTGTTTGTGTATAGGAAGGCTACTGACTTTTGCGTGTTGATTTTGTATCCTGCCACTTTACTGAACTGATTGATGAGTTGAATTAGCTTTTCTGTGGAGTTTTTGGGGTTCTCTATGTATAATATCATATCGTCTGCAAATAGTGATAGTTTGACTTCTTCTTTTCCTATTTGGATTCCTTGGATGTCTTTCTCTTGTCTTATTGCCCTGGCTAGGATTTCCGGTATTATATTGAAAAGCAGTGGTGAGAGTGGACATCCTTGTCTTGTTCCAGATCTTAATGGAATTCCTTTCAGCTTTTCACCATTGAGAATGATACTGGCTGTTGACTTGTCATAGATGGCCTTTATGATGTTAAGGTATGTTCCTTGTATCCCAAGAATTTCAAGGGCTTTTATCATGAATGGGTGTTGCACTTTGTCGAAAGCTTTCTCAGCATCTATTGATATTATCATATGGTTTTTATATTTCTTTTTGTTGATGTGTTGGATAACGTTGATTGATTTTCGGATGTTAAACCATCCTTGTGTCCCTGGAATGAATCCTACTTGGTCGTGGTGAATTATCTTACGGATACATTGTTGGATTCTGATGGCTAAAATTTTATTGAGGATTTTTGCATCAGTGTTCATTAGGGAGATTGGCCTGTAGTTTTCCTTTTTTGTGTTGTCCTTGTTCGGTTTTGGTATTAGTGTAATGTTGGCTTCATAAAATGTGTTTGGTATTGTCCCTTCCTTCTCAATTTTTTGGAAGAGTTTGTGACGGATAGGCACTAATTCGTCTCTGAATGTTTGGTAGAATTCATTTGTAAATCCATCAGGTCCTGGGCTTTTGTTTTGGGGAGGTTTTTGATTACCATTTCAATTTCGCTAATTGTAATTGGTCTGTTTAGGTGTTCTATTTCTTCTTTATCTAGCTTTGGGTGATTGTAGAGTTGTAGGAATTTGTCCATCTCCTCTAGATTGTTAAACTTGTTTCCATATAACTGTTCATAGTAGTTACTGATTATTCTTTTGATTTCTGCTGTGTCCGTTGTGATTTCTCCTCTTTCATTGATGATCCTGTTTATTTGTGCTTTCTCCCTTTTTTCCTTTGTGAGCCTGGCTAGGGGTTTGTCTATTTTATTGATTTTTTCAAAGAACCAGCTCTTGGTTTCATTGATCTTTTGGATTGTTTTTTTAGTTTCAATTTCATTTATTTCTGCCTTGGTTTTTATTATTTCTTTTCTTCTACTGGTTTTGGGGTTTTTTTGTTGTTCTTTTTCTAGATCTTTGAGCTTCGAGATTAGGTTGTTTCTTTGAGTTCTTTCTTGTTTCTTGATGTGAGCTTCTATTGCTATATATTTTCCTCTTATTACTGCTTTTGCTGCATCCCATACATTTAGGATATTGGTGTCCTCCTTGTCGTTCAATTCAAAAAATTTTTTTTAATTTCTTCTTTCATCTCCTCATTAGTCCAGGGGTCTTCCAGTAGTGTGGTTTTTAATCTCCATGAGGTAGGAAAGTTCCTTGCCTTCTTTTTATGGTTTATTTCTAGTTTGACGCCTTCATGGTCAGAAAAGATGGTTGATATGATTTTAATCTTGGTGTATCTGTTGATGTTTGTCTTGTGCCCCAGTATGTGATCGATCCTGGAGAATGATCCGTGTGCGCTTGAGAAAAATGTGTACTCCGTTTTTTTGGGGTTTAGTGTTCTATAGATGTCTGTTAAGCCCAATTGCTCTAGGTCCTTATTTAGAGCTTTGGTTTCTTTACTTATTTTTTGTCTTGTTGATCTATCCATTGTTGATAGTGGTGTGTTGAAGTCTCCCACTACGTATGTGTTTTCTCTGATGTCTGTTTTCAGAGATGACAACAGTTGTCTGATATATTTTGGTGCTCCTTCGTTTGGTGAGTATATGTTAATGAGTGTTATTTCTTCTTGAAGTATTGTCCCCTTGATCATAATGTAGTGACCATTGGGGTCTCTTTTTATCTTTTTGAGTTTGAAATCTATTTTATCTGATATAAGTATAGCTGTTCCTGCTTTCTTTTTTGGTCCATTTGCTTGTAGGATTGTTTTCCATCCTTTAACTTTGAGCCTATTTTTATCTTTTGTAGCTAAATGTGTTTCCTGGAGACAGCAAAAGGTTGGGTTTTGTTTCTTAATCCAGGCTGCAACTCTGTGTCTTTTTATTGAAGAATTTAGTCCATTTACATTTAGAGTTAATATTGATATGTTAACATCTGTATTTGCCATTGTGTTTGTCTTTCCTTTGATTTTATTTATTTATTCTTTTAATAACTTTTTTTTTTGGCCTTCTTTCATTGTTATTCGTCCCTCTGAGGTTCTGGCTTTAGGACTCCTTGTAGTATTTTTTGGAGTGGGGGTTTAGTTGCAATGAAATTCCGGAGTTTCTGTTTGTCTGGGAAAGTCCATATTCTTTCTTCAAAGAGGAAGGAGAGCTTTGCGGGATAGAGTATTCTTGGTTGGCATCTGTTTTCTTGGAGTCTGTTGACTATGTCCCTCCACTCTCTCCTTGCCCGTAGTGTTTCTTCGGAGAAGTCTGATGTCAGCCTGATTGGCTTTCCTTTGAATGTTATCTGTTTCTTCCCTCTTGCCAGCTTCATTATTTTTTCCTTGTCCTGGATTCTTGGGAGCTTTACTATTATGTGTCTTGCTGTATTTTTCCTTTCATCGTGGAAGTTTGGTGTTCTTCTTGCTTCTTGTATATCAATTTTCAGCTCCTCCTTCACATTTGGGAAGTTCTCTTCAATTATCTCTTTGAATATTTTCTCTGTTCCTACTTCTCTCTCCTCTCCTTCTGGTATTCCTATAACTCTTATATTTCCTTTCCTCATGGAGTCAGATAGTTCCCGAAGTCTTTCTTCATTCTTTTTCCTTCGTACTTCTCTTTCCTTTTCTGTTTTGGTTCTTTTTATTTCTGTGTCTTCAAGAGTACTTATTCGTTCTTCCATTTCATCAATTCTGCTTTCATTGCTTTTCCCAGAATTCTTTAGTTCTTCCATTAATTCTTTGATCTCCTGCATTTCTTTTACTTCCCTCTTTAGGGACTCAATTTCATTCTTCTGATCGTTGATTATTTTTCCCTTATCATTGTTTTCCTTTATGACTTCTGTCAGTTTTTTAATCACGGCAATTTTAAATTCTCTTTCTGGAAGGCTCAGAAGTTCTTCCAAGTTACTGTCGTTGCAATCTGGGGGCTGGTTTTCTTTTTGTGGTGTGCTTTTTCTCTGGAGAGTTGCTAGGTTGTGTGTGGTTCTTCTCCTCCCTACTGTCTGTTTTCTAATTTGCCGTATGCGTTGGGACACTGTGTTGTTGGGACTGGCCGGCATCTTGGGTGGGCTTCTCTGCTCCCCTCTGGTTCCTCCAGGAGTCATCTGTCAGTTTCAAGCAGTCTTTACTGGAGAAAGGTCCCTGTTCTAAAATGCCGATGTGGGGACACACTCCCCTGTGTGCCCGGTCTGCCCCGGCGGTGGGTTCCTGCTCCCCCTCTGGGCTTGGACTGCAGGCCAGAGGGGGTCTGGCGTGGGCGAACTTCCCCCGCTCACCTCTGGCTCCTGAGGAAGCCTTCTGCAGGTAGTCTTTACTGAAGAAATGTCCCTATTCTATAATGGTGATGTGGACACACTCCCTGCATGTCCGGTGTCAGGCACACTCTTCTGCGCGCCTGGTCTGCCCCGGCTGTGGGTGCTCGCTCTCCCTGTGGGCTCAAACTACTTGTTCGGAAGGGGCCCGGCGTGGGCTAACTCCCCAGCTGGCCACTAGCTCCTTCAGGAGCCTGTGCTGGCTTCAAGTCGCTAGGTGGCGCCAGAGATCTCTCCTGGAGCCCTTGGGGAGCTGATTTTCCACCCCGTGGTATAGGGAGCAGAGCGGGGATGGTAGGGTACACCTCAACGACTTTGGGGTGCTGTGTCTGCCTTGTGCCCCACCATCGTGGGGAACCCACGCCCCTAATTTCGTGCCCCGGGTCTCAGTTCCAAAGCCCTCAGTTCCAGGACGCGGGCTATAGCCCAGATCAGTGGCGCGGGAATGGCGCCTTTTGAATCCCGCTCCCGTGCCTGGGCGCCTGGGCCTGCTCACTCCGGGAGGGCCTCCGCGCGTCTCCCCGCAAGCCTAGGTCCCAGGCGCGGGGACCTGGGCAGCTGCGATCCGATCTGGATCCGTGGTTGCTTTTCAACCGCACTGCTTTTCAGCGAGATCCGCGCCACTTTCCCACGCAATCCCGCTCCGCGTCTGTTTTTCCAGCGCGCCGCTTTCCGCGCAGGCTTACCGGGCGGCCGGGGCTGTGTGCTGGGGCTGGTCTCCTCCTGGGCGGGGTCTCTCTTCAATGGCGCCCGGAGCTCACCTCCGCGGCGGATCCTGCGGGGGTTCTCCACAGCTCCCGTTCACGGGGTGTGGTGGCTGCAATAGTTCCTTTCCACTCACAGTCCCTCTTGCTGCGTCCTTTGTTCTTGTTGGCCGTTTTGGTTTGTTGTTTCCTCCTCTCTGCCGGGCGGAGAGTGCCGCCTCTGTGGGCGGGGGAGGGGAGCAGGGTTCTGCGCTTCCCTCCCTTCTGGTCCTCTTTTATGGCCACTTTCTTCTTCGGGCAGTTCGCTGGCGTCACCCGTTTATCTTCCGTGTCCCAGTTCTCACTGGGACCTGCCGCTTTTCCTCCCTATTCACTTTTTTTAATGGGAGATCTTACTCGCAGCGTCTCCTCGCCGCCATGTTGCTCCGCCCCTTCTCTTCTGATAGTCTTATACCAAAATGTTTGAAAATGTGTTTAAAGTATATTACATAATGCTATTCTCTTTATAGATTGTATTCTTAAAACTCTGATGTTCAGACTGGAGATATTTTTGTCCTTAGAACTCCTTTGTTATATGTTTTATTACTACCTTCAGCCATCTTCATTTTATAAGGAATATTAATGAGTTTTATAAGGACAGGTGCATTTTTTTCTGTTGAACATGAACTTTACATTCTAAGGTTGTTGCCCTTTAAATACCTCTAGTCTACAGAGTGCCCTGCTGACTCACATCTGTCATCACCTTCTAACTTTATCTTAGCCATACCAAGTATCCCTTTAGCAAGCAGATTCACTGATAGTCTCTTTTCTGAAATAAATTATATTTTTAAGTATTTATTTATTTATTGCATACAAGAGCTGGGATATAGGTCAGGGGTATGGGAGGTGAAAGGATTCACCAGAGACTGAGTGGGGAGCAGAACAGGCAGACTAACTTAAATACACTTCTGAGGGGAGCAGTGGGCGAGACAGGAGAGGTCTGCTGCACCATCTGGGTCACCTCCCTGGCCAGGATCGAACTTGTACTGCAGTAGTTGCCGAAAGCTTCATAGCGCTTACTTTCAACCCCTTGCACCATCAGGGAGGCCCTGAAAGAAACTATTTTGTACAGGTCTGTAATCAACTTTCAGCATCTTCACATTGCAAAACCATCTTATTTTGTTTTTTTAAATAACATTTTTTATTGAGTTAACATTGATTTACGTTGTTGTTTGTACTTTAGAAATGTAGCATCCCCCACTTCATATGTTGTTGCCATAGCACACCCACCACCAAAGCACCCACATTCTCCACCATAGTCTGTAGTGAATGAGATGTTGCTCTGCTGCTGAATAAAGGGAAATTAGAAAATCAGCTTCAAACTAAATGAAGTGTCACAAAATATTGTTCATGGAATAAACAATGACTGTACTTTGATCAGTCAGGAAGATTTATTTTATAATTAGTTATACCTATGGCTTTATGTTGAAATTCCCACATACTAATATAACCAATGAACCTTGGAGTGGAGTTGAATCTAAAATTCCAACTGATTTTGAATTTTAATGATTTTAGTTTTTTGAATCTGTGAGTGGGTAAGTTTGATAAAATTCACTAAAAATGTTTTAACTTAATTTGTTTTCTTTCAATTACTAGTATATACATAGATTCAAAATTCTAATGTGCTCAAAGAGAGAAGACTGTGAAGTCACTTCATACCCATATTTCCTAATTACACCGTTCCTCTCCACATAGAAATCAATGTTGACACCACCTTCTGATAGATTCTTACATATCAATATAATAATTTCATTCAGTACAGAAGGGTATGGATACTAACATTTGAAAATGTGACCCATATCTCACCCTTAAAATAATTATGTAAATATTTCATGAATGTTTATTTTTAAAATATCTCAGTGAATATACACAGTTGGAGTAGAGACTGAGAAATTATTTTAGTGAAATAATTACTTACATGTCATATTAAGAAAATAGATAAAGTAATTCTGAAAGGGCCTTACTGTGTATGGGGGAAAATCCTAAAAAATTACAGTTTAGATCCATTTTGTTCTTTGCATTTCCTGGTTCACTTTACGATGACATTCATTAAATCACTACTTGTCAGATGTTGAAAATAACATAGTTATGAGATGTTCTGCTGAACCACAAATGATTGTTGATCTTTTGTTTATTTTTAGTTATTTATGTTATCAAGGATATGTTTTTTTTTTTTGTAACAACAATCAAGCGTTTGATTTTTTTAACTGAAATGGATGCGATGCTTAACATCAGTTTTATTACATTTACTTCTTTTCTAAATATGTTTTCAGTAGTCTCTTATTTGACTGGATTTTTATTTTATTTTTCTTACAGTTATTTTATTTCTTAGAATTCTAATGTGTTATGCAAAGCTTTACATGACATCAAATATATAATCAATTATAATTTCAGATTCAAATGTATAATCAATTGTAAATTCAGTCTTCAAATGTTTTTTATTAGAAGGCTGGGCACAGAGTTGAATTATTGTATTGCAAAATAATGCACATTTATATTTATAAAAGCACAACCCGTATTTTCTAGTATTAAAAAGCCACTAAGTTCTTTTTTCAAGAATGTGGAGATACATCTGAGATAGCAAAAATGTTACTATGCAATCCTGCTACACTGCCGTGTTTAATACTTTAACTATGGTTTTTAAATAACTATTTTATTATAGCATTCAATATAAAGAGCAATCATGAAAAACAGACTTCTATATATACTTCCAAAGCCTTACTGAAAATATCCTATTGGCACTAAATACCTACCGCAGATGCAGCCACAGTTAGTAACACATGCATATGCCTTTTGGTTCATACTATGTGTATATTTGGAACATTAGTTCCATATTGCTAAGTGCTATCACAATCATTCTGCTAAGTCCCTGCTGATTTATAGCCCTGAAACTTGTCTGTATACCCACAGATCCAAAATGGCTTTCAAAACTCTGATGTAATTTGCAGCACTATAAATAACATTTTGAGTGTTTGTTCCTGACTCTCTCAGGCAGACAAGAGTAATGCTATTATAATTTTTCCTTTATCAATAAGTATTACATTCCTTTTTGTGAATAATGAGCCTGATGGTCATCCTTCAATACTCCTTTACCCTTGGAATAGTCTGAACCTATCTTTGACCAATGAAGCAACTGTCATTTTCTTAAATTAATTTTTAACTGAGGTAATATTGGGGTACCCTATCAGAGATTATCACAATTGTGCACCCACATAAGCCATTGTACTTTCTTCCCTCTTTGTTCTTACCCCTCCTCATCCTTTCCCCTCTGGGGTTTCAGTTCTGTAGTCAGCTATCAAGGGTTAGTTTTTCAGCTTATCTGTATTTAACTATTAATTTAGTTACTTTATATTCCACATATTAGTGAAACCATCCTTTTTCCTTTTTCCTCCTGACTTATTTCATTTAGTATTATCCTATCAAATTCCACGCTTGTCACTGCAAATGACATGAGTTTATCCTTTTTGATCGCTGAGTAGTATTCCTTTGTGTATATACACTGCATCTTCTTGATCCAGTCATCTGTTCATTGACTCCATGAATCACAAACAAAGTTACTTACTTGCTTTATCTTACTAGGTGTGAAAAAAGTGCTTTAGGCTTATGAGGAGTTCTTCCAAATAGATGAATACAGCACTCAGAGGAGTTCAGTATTCATAATTGATCACAAATTTTACATCTTCAACATTAACCCTTTGAAAGCTCTAACTGCACAATCAGAATAAGAACTTCCAGTAGAACCCAGCCATGTTCCCTTTAACTCTTGCCATGATGTACACCCAATGGCAGGCCACTGTCTATCCATTTCTGTGATAAGTTCATAACATTTTCTTTGGATTCAACAAAACCAATGGTTTTATTTTTTTATTAAGATTTCTTCTATTAATTTCCATTAATTAGTTTTTCTTTCTTGTGTATGTCATATGTATATCCACAATCTGAAGACAATTAAGGCTTTCATTCATTCTATTGCACTACTGTTTATATGAATATAGTCTCCCAGAAAGTCTTTAGCGTGCTGTTTTAATTCTCTGGATAAGTTGTATGCTAGAAGTTTGTCTATCAGGCCTTCATCTTATATGATGTCCATACCAGATATTCTGTATTCCTCATCAAAGACAATCTTCTCAGACTGATATTTTCACACACTAGTACCAACTAGTCTTCCAGGTTCTGCACTAGAATTTTCCAAATCTCTTTCCAAATCACATGAATGTCCCCTTGGGAATATCACCATAGATAACACATGAACTACCAGCGACAAGCCTTATGGTTTCCAGCAGCTACTTTCCTTATTGTTGATTAGTTTCTGGTTGGCACCCACACCAAGAAAATCAGCCCATCCTCTTTCTAGAAATATCTGATGTAGATAATATAGATAATGTTAATCATTGATATGAATGATAGAAGCCTATAAATAAATTTTCCTGAATCTAGTTGGAGCTACTCCAATTTTATCCAATTTGTTTAAAACAGCTGGCGACCCCTGAACTTCAATGATTGTGGGCTCAATAAATTTCTATCTTGGAGTTATATCCATGACATTTATAGAATAGTTGGCTTAATGGAAATTCAAAACTTAATTTGGGCAGCTATGCTTTCTAACTATAATTTACCCACTTCTTCAGTGTGCATCCTACATTTGTGTTATAATAGCCAATTGATAGTGTGTCTTTGATAACATTTTTTCTATATAATATTTTTTAAAGATCTATTTATTTATGCATATATTAATATTTTTAGTTGAGGTAATATTAACATACCCCTATCAGGTAATGCCCCCATAGTGCACTCACCATCAAACCACTCATAATCCACCATAGTCAGTTGTGCTTCCTTTCTTTGTTCTCACATCTCCTCCAACCCCTGCTTCTTAAATGTGAGCATCTCATCAAAATTCAAGTTTTTTAAATCTAATTTCTTCCTAGAGTTTCATATTTACTTTTTTTTTTAAGATTTATTTATCCATGCCTACAAGAACAGGGGTACAGGCCAGAGGTGCAGGCAGTGAGAGGATCCACCAGAGATAGAGTGGGGAACAGAACAGGCAGATTGACTGAAATACACTGCTGAGGGGAGCAGTGGGCGAGTCAGGAGAAGTCAGCTGCGCCATGTGGGTTGCTCCCTGGCCAGGGATCGAACCAGTGCTATGGTGGCTACGGTTAGCTTCATAGGTTGCAGCTTAACACCTTGTGCCAATAGGGAGGCCCCCATATTTACTTTTAGATAGAGACTCTTCCCAACTTCTATTTAAAGGATATTAACACTATATCCTGACAGTAATCTTAGTCATCAAAGAAAGCAAACATGATTTTAATGGTTGTAGTTTTTGAGGAACTGCTGGAGAATATCTGAGGTGTTGAACACCTAGAGGTGGCTTTATTAACAGTGAAGACTTAAGAAGTGAAGATGGTTAAAGTGATTAATGGCAGTGACAAGAATTGGAGCTACAGGACTGGAGAACGGTAGAAATATATGAAGTTATTTATTTAAAAAAGTATAAGTACCTTTGTCTGTAATTCCTGTATAGTTGGAGTCTGTCTGTTGTTTTAAAAGTTGAAGGAACACTGACTCTTATTATCATAATAATTATTAAATTTCAGTATGATTTTTGGTGACTGATGAATGGCAGAATGATGTGTGTGTGTGTGTGTGTGTGTGTGTGTGTGAGACACTTATGGCAGTGTTACTTGAATGGG
The DNA here is from genome assembly GCF_014898055.3 of Talpa occidentalis. NCBI lineage: Eukaryota > Metazoa > Chordata > Mammalia > Eulipotyphla > Talpidae > Talpa > Talpa occidentalis. The sequence continues at coordinate 23,928,648 of NW_023604295.1, forward strand.
GGTATATTTTATAGAATCAGAAACAGCATATTGGTATGTTTTATCCATCTTTTCCTCATCCTCATTACCCCTTCCAGGGACTCACTCATCTAATCCTCTGGAAACTATATAGTTCATTAAACTTGTATATTTATCTTACAAGCAATCAATAGAATGTTTCGTAAATTCACAAATATTTGAGAAACCATTTGAGTGCATTTTAATAGTAACAAGGCTGTGCCTTCAAAGGCAAAGAAAGTGAAGAAGCAAGTTCATAAATTTAATTATTATAGATGGCCAATCTGAATAGTTCAAGCAAACATTATCTTTTTCTGCAGTAGGAAATTTTTCTGCTTGAATTACTCTGATAATTGCCTTAGGTCTTCACTTTACCTGAGTAGGCAGTACTCGGCTGTCTTTATACATTCCTAGTTAATTTAGACCTGACTGAAAAACTCAGCCTCTCAGAAATTTGGATGTTTCAGAGGGTTAGACATAGCCCGATAACTGGGCCACTGACCAACAAAATAGCAACAATGTGGTAGTTTGAATAAATGTGTGTGTGTCCTCTTTTCTAGGTGGATATATTTAGTGTAGTTTTTTATCACAGGCAATATGAAAAAAAAAAGATTATCTTTTAGCAGGTAACACAATATTCTGCTTAAACTTGATATTGGATAAAATATAAATGAGTCCATGTGAAAAATAGTGGTTTATTGCCTTTATTTCCTGTTCCTGGACCCATTCACAGAGTGTGATATCACTTAACAGCATAGAACACAGCAGCAGCTGTGAAAGGAAACATTCAGACTCAGGTCTAAGAGAGTGTTGTGCTAAATGTTTGCTACTGTGGGTATTAGTTGTTTTTGGAGGAATGCACCTGATAGAACAGAATCGATTTTTTAAGAAGTTAGATTTGAAGTATAAATGGCTAACGAATGAGTGATATTTTAAAGTAAGAAAGAAAACTACAGCAATAAAATGTGATTTTTATAATCTAAAGTTCACTTTCCTCCATTTAGTTTTATTGCAGTTGAACTTAAAATATTGTCTATAATGTAGAATTATTTGTGAATTGTAGCAGAGTATAGATATCTATATGTTATTACATCACCATTTGTTTTAACTTGGAGTTCAACTCTATTGTTCTTTTTAGCAGTCTTAATTGGAATACCATAGTCCTGAGTCAACCAATCTATATGAAATCGATTTTACCTGTGATAAGCAAATGACTAGCTCCATTAACAGCAGAAACTGCTGTACCTGAGAAGTGAGGGAAGACTATATTTGCTAGTGATTTTCTTACCATGAAAATTACCTATATCATGCTTTTCAGAGCCTCAATTTGAGCAAAAACTTCTCAGTGAAGAGTGCAACAATTAAGCCGAAATAGAATGTGTAACTTGAGCACAGCAACTCAAGATAATATGCTATAGAACCAACTTCTTAAAAGGAAGGAGGTTAGGTGGGGAAAGGATGCTTTCATACATACTTACACCTACCTATAAAAAGGAAAAGAAAATGGTGTGAAAAATAAATGATTCTCCTTCCTTTAGATGGAATTATCGTTGGCTTCATATTTTTGAGAACTTTGAAGAGCTTAGGCGTGCCCTGTGTTTTATGGCAATTGCGTTGAGATGTTATAGCTTCAGAAGTATTTTAATCCTAATTTTCCATTTCAGAAAAGCCTTGCTCTTTTCACAGTTAAGTGTCTTTAAAATGCTTTTTATTATTATACTAAAAATGTATGGAGAAGATTTTTTGACTACATAGCAAATGCCAATCTTCCAGTAAACAGATGTTGTTTTCTAAAGGGATGTGGCTGTGCTTTTCATCCATTTACTCATCTGTTCTATAAACTGTGTGGGGCAATGAAGATTTAAAAAATGTTCAATCCATGAGGAACTCATGGTCTAATGTCAGTGATAGATGGGTATACACACATAGAAACTTAGAATTGTAAATTTTGGTTTATACCATGTTAAAAGAGAACAAATGGCTCCAGAGGGAGGGAGGCAGGAGCACAGGGGACTGAGGTGATGGTTCATGGGGACATTCGTGAAGGAAACTCTATGGTGACTACATCTGAGGGTGGCGGGGAAAGCAAATAGTGTTTACAAATGAACAATGATGTAAAAATAAATTTAAAAAACAAAAAAAGAGAACAAATCATTTATTAATTTACTCCACTTTCAAAATAACATTTTTTAGGGCCCTAACTTTCTGTCAGTCACAGTGATACATATTTAATGACTTATAAACCTTACAATACACCTCTTATTAGATATTACTACTCCCTTATTACAAAAAGGGAAGAGATTGAAAACGACAGTGTCCTGCAGACAGGGCACTTTTCCCATGGAGGCCAAACAGATATAACTTTGTAATTCCTTGTGATCGAAACTGAAAACCCACACAAAGCTTTTGCCAGGAACCAGAATGCTCACCTACGACTCAAATATGGGGTTGGTGAGGGCCTCCCTGGTGGCGCAGGGGTTAAAGACAGCTCTGTCAAGCTGTATGCAGCCACTGCAGCACAAATTCGATCCCCCACCAGGGAGCATCCCACATGGCGCAGCAGACTTCTCCAGTCTCACCCTGCTGCTCCCCTCAGCAGTGTATTTCAGTAGATGTGCCTGTTCTGCTCCCCACTCTCTCTGGTGAATTCTCTTACCCCCACATCTCTGACTTACACCCCTGTTCTTGAATGTATAAATAAATAAATCTTTAAAAAAGAAACCCAAATACATGGTTGGTGAAAGCACACCTATCACATGGTTACCTGGTAAATTTGAGGTTTTTCTTCCCAACTACTACAGACAACCCTAGCGAGTCTTGCAAGATAAGTGGAACTACATGTTTGCAAGATAAGTGGAACTACATGTTTCCTTCCAGATGGGGAAATTTGTACTGATCCATGATATTTAGAGAATTTTCATTTTGTATTTGTATCCTTTATGCTGGACTTTTTGAAAATCTCCCCAAAATTCAGGCTAAAAGAACCTGCAATGTCCTTTTACCAAATGGGCATTATTAGCTGAGTTTCAAAAGTTTTTACATTCTCTTCTATCACCTTTAACTTTCCTTTATCTTTCCAACTTTAATTTCCATCTTTGAAATTAACAACTGAGTTTAATTTCATTATTAAGCAATTATATTGAAAGGTCCTTCAAAAAGCTTTGGGGCTTTAGTAATGCTTTTTGCATTGAAAATTATGCTTAGGAGGAATTGTGTACACACAGAATACATATATATTGACTATATAAATATACAGAGAAGTTTTAATTTTATAATCCTTTATGGAACTTAGGAGAAGTTTTAATACAGAATTCCTACTATGACTGATTGATCATTCATATTTGTCCAAATTAAAAATGTGGTTTTGAATATAAATGGATATAAGAAATAAAACACAGCAGGAATAGTATGCTTTTAGAGGAATAAAAGAAGTAGAAGACAAATTATTCAGGGCCCTTGAACTGTATTTCCATATATATTAAGTGTTGAATAGGAATAATTAAATTGAAAGAGGGTCAGAGGGCATGTACTATGGCTATAGAACCCACTATCACGGAGTACACAAAAAAAATGCACTAGTTATTTATGCCCAACATGCCAATTAAAATCTCCCCAGTTCGTTACTGTTTTGTTTTTGTGTTTTGCTCCATCTCAACCATACAAATTACATTGCTTCCTGGATTGTGAGAGGCCTCAGAGACAGGATTCAAGCACTCTGAATCCAGCAATCAGAGCGGTAGTAAACATTTAGACAGGGAGCCAAATATGGGGTTTGGGATATCTCTTAATATGCACATTTTCTGAAACATCTGAAAATGGGATGTTTAAGGTTCTCTTTGGAATTGCAGAGGAGGAGATTAAGAAAAGTGTCTAGCAACTAAGAAATGCTAAATGGAGATTAGTAATCAATAAATTAATAATCTAGTGTGCATAAAAACATCATTCATAGCATTTAATTTAGCAAGTTGCCTTAACTGATTTTTTTTTTTTAATGAAAAAGTACAGATAGGGGGTTTACAGATTTGTTCATTGTCATAGTCCTCAAACTCTATTTTCCCCCATGTGACCTTAAGTAACTCCTCTGTCAGTTCTTCTGTGTTAGTAGTTTTTCAAGATCCTAATGGTCATATTTGTGAAAAACCTATTATTGATCCATAAATTGACTTGGTAATATGCCTTTATATATGTATTGAAACACTTTTTAATAATCACATTTACTGTCACTGCTATGAATTATATATTTCACATACATTATTTGATCTTTGAAGCAATTCTATACTAAATATGATCCACATTTAAGAAATGAGGAAATTGAGGGTCAAAAGAATTAAGAAACTTGTGCACATTTTGCATAGAGATTATGTCACAGGGTTGGCATTCAAACTCAATTAACATCAGCAGTTATACTGCAAAAGTATACTTCTGTCTCTCAACTCCAATTCAGGTTAAATAAATAAGCAATATGAAGATGGCAAAAATATGTATTTTAGACTGAAACTACATAGTTTATTTTGAAAATTTTTCTTACATAAAATATCTAGGTGAATGAATCCCAGAATTTATTTGCTCTAAGTGTGTGTATGTGATCTCTTTCATAGCATGGGGATTTTAGTGTTGCCTTTCCTCATACCAGTTATTAAAAAAAGGATGACAAGTCTTGGGGGAGAAATAATGTAATAACTTTGAGGCTAGCATCAAATATTTCAACTTGCTGAAAATGTGAAATAGAAAATATCACATGAGGTCTTGAGAAAAGTACTAATTCAGTTGTTCTCATCTACCGTCTGAGTTGGATGAGAGAGAAAGAGTTCAGAAAATAAGCATTATTTTTATCTGAATTAGTTAGCAATACCACATGCACATTCCCTTTTTTCTCTCCCACTAGAAATACAGTTTGCTTGGGGAGACTTATAATTTAATTTCCTGGGTCATACCTTAGACATACTCCAAGGACTTGAAAGCATTTATCTTTCTCTTTAAATTCCCAAGGTAGTCTAAAATGCAACCTTTATTTTTGTATGGAGAAAATAATATTATGGAGTAGAAAAAAGAAGCCCTCCTGACTTTGCTATATAAATGTGGAACATAAAACTGGATTAAGATGCCAAATTTGTCATTTAATAAATTGTTGTTTAATTCTAAAAATATGGTAGTTTGGAAAGTTTTGGCTCTCATATTTAACATGTTAATTATTAAACATTTTTAATATGCTTTAATAGCTAATAAAATAATATCCCCACATTGCCTTCCTTTTTCAGTGTTTTCCTGTCTCGTGTGCTTTTCTTTTTAAATGCACGTGAAAATTAGAACATCTAGTTATGTGAAAGCAAACAGAAGCAGTCTTTGTGATTTTTATTGGTATTACATGAAATGTGGTTTTATGTAAAGGACTGGTAATTGGTATTACATGAAAGAAGACTTTTATTTTTAATCTTTTTTTTTTCTCCCAAGATCTCCCAAGAACATGGTATGTTTTTCGTTTGATTCAAGTTTTCCTTTGTGCCCTTCACTACTATTTAAAATTTACTCCATGTAGATATTCACATTATCTGTTAAATTTATACCCAGGTAATTTTCCCTTGACTTTATAGATAGTTTATGATAGGTCATTTATAACTCTGCCACTGTATTTTGTATCTTATTAAACAATTAATTTGGTAACTATTTTGCTGAAATTCTTATCATTTGTGATATTTTTTAATTACTATTGGATATTCCAGACTGAAAATAGTTTCCTTCTTGTCAATTTTTATTTCCTTTAATTTGTTTAAAGATTTATTTATTTATGTATACAAGAATTGGGGTATAGGCCATAGGTGCAGGGGATGAGAGGATTCACCAGAGACAGAGTGAGGAACAGAACAGGCAGACTGACTGAAATAAACTGCTGAGGGGAGCAGCAGGCAAAACAGCAGGCAAAACCCAAATGCTGTTCCATGTGGGTTGCTCCCTGGCAGGCCAGGATTGAATTCATGCTGCAGAGACATCTGATAGCTTCACAGTGCTGTGCTTAACCCCTTGCACCACCAGGGAGGCCCTTTGTCAATTTTAAGTCACTAATTTGTATCTTTCCTAATTTTATAAATTAACACCTAGATAAAAGTAATAGTGCTGAATCTAAGCATTTGACCTATTTCTGATTTCACTGTGAACACTGCTAGTGTATTCTCATTATACATGGTTAGTTAGGATTTTTATAACATTCATAAATTAGAATGGCTTGAATTTTCATAATACATTCATTTAAAGGTTTTGGGTCATTGTTAAACTTTTCTTATGAAAATATATGAGAGGGCCTCTGGTGGCACAGGGGTTAAAGTCTCAGAGCTGTCAAGCTATCACCAGCCACTGTGGCCTGAATTCAGTCCCCTGCTAGGGAGCTATCTACATGGCACAACAGAACTTTCTTGTCTTGTCTGCTGCTCCCCTCAGCAGTGTCTTTCAGTGGATCTGCCTGTTCTGCTCCCCACTCTATCTCTGGTGAATCCTCTCATCCCCCACACCACTGGCCTATAACCCAGTTCTTCTATGCATAAATAAATAGAAGTAAATCTTTAAATATATATATATATGTATATAATATATTTGAAAAGTTTCCCTTTGTTATGTGTGCTCTGAAACAATCATCAGTACTGTGATGCTCTGCTATTTAAAGACTACAGGCTATACATTCAACACTAACCTTTTACCTTTAGGGATTATATTTTGCTGCTACTTTCCAAGGGATGATGATGATGCTGGCATCCTTTCGTACTTGACAAGTTTCTTTTCTCCTTGTATTATACTTTATTTTTTTGATTAATTAATTTATTTTTAAATGAGGTAACATTGGTGTATCCCTATCAAGTATAACCACCATGGAGCACCCACCACCAACACACCCATACTTCATTCACTACCACAGACCTTTATGCCTCCCTCCCTGTTCTTCCCTTTGTTACCTCTCCCCTTCAGTATTTCAGTTCCGTAGTTACATTTCAAGGGTTAGTTTTCAGGTTGTCTTTATCTGACTATTAATTTAGTTACTTTATATTCCACATATTGGTGACATTATCTGATATTTATCTTTCTCTTTCTGACTTATTTTACATTGCATAAACCTTTCAAATTCCTTTTCTCATTTATTTTTGTGCATTTCTGCCTAACTTCAGGTTTAGTAGGTCTTATATATTTTTTTTAGTATCTGAAATCTTATCTATCTCTAGAACATTTCTGAAAATGATGTTTGCAAGCTGTCTTTAGGTTTTCTAATTTTTCCTTTCTATGATTTCTGAAATTTATGAATTAATTTCCAGTGTTCGTATGGGATTTTTCTTGTTTTCATATTTGTTAAGTCTTTTAAACCTATAAATCATTCTGGATGTTATCATAAATGACAGTATATTTGGGACTTGAAGTGGAAATTTATAACAATAAATGCTAACTACCTTTGTTAATAAATGGGATTTTCATGAAAGAATTCTATACTGGACATTGTGGTTACCTTTCCAATATCCATTGCAACTCTCACCAAATTTGTAACAATCCTAAAATTTCCATGGGCCTGATACTACCATTAATTTTGGCTGCAGATATAATTGATCTAAGCATTCAGGCATGGCCCCATCCTGGCCATGATTTGTCTTTCAAAGAGAGGTATATGACTCAAGTAGGTTTTTATCTGTAGTGGGGAAGGAAAGACTTCTCTCTGATTTGTGTTTGGAAATTCTTGATCACCTTGCAGTCATGAAGAGAAGTCAGAGTAACCATGAGGCTGAGAAATTGAAGAGATGGTAGAAATGTTGGGGAAAAGATCTTTGATGTTATCATTGAACTATGGGAATTAAGTAAACTTGATTTATATCATGATATTTGCTGATAACTTTTTAAAGTCACTGTTGGGCAGGATCAAAATTAGGGAGCAGTCTAAAAGAATCACCTTACTTTGACACCAATTGCAAATTTGAGGTTTTAAGACCCCCCATTTCTAACATTAATTATAAATTTGGGGTCCCAAAGTAATCTCAAGCTTATAAATTCTCTAAAACATGCAGGAAAATCACTAAAGGCTGTTGCACTCAGTTTATTATAGTGAAATAATGCTAATTAAATCAGCCTAGGTAAATAGAGGAGTGGAGCAGAGGCGAGAAGTTTCCAAGTGATTTGCTGTTCTCCACTTGAACTGTGGAGACTTATTACTTTTCCTGCTATTAGAAACTCAGGAAATATTACCAACCCAGAGGGCTCACCTAAGTCTTGATGTCCAGAGAGTTTATTGAGGCTCTTACTTGTAGACATGGTTGACACCCATGTATTGATAGTTACTTTCTATATTGAGCTCTTCCAAAAGTTAAAATGATATGTAGATCTAAAACCTTCACCCCAAATCACATTGTTTGATGATGTGCTATGATCCAAGAAACTCAGATGAAGACATCAGGCAAGATATTCTAAACACTTAGGTGTTCAGGATGCAAGGGCAAAGGTTAGACCTCTCTTTAGGCAAAGTTCAATTCTTTATGACCTGGTGGCCAGAAGTAGGGTTCTGTTCCTTAAAATGTAAATTATGCTTGATCCATGCTCTTAATGAAGTTATGTTAGGAAAGAGACCAAAAAAAGTACACTGTCACATTTAACTTTATTTTAGATAGTTCCATTCAGAATACAATTATTACTATTTTTTTTTTTTTGAAGATTTTATTTACCCATCCATACAAGAACCAACCGGGGTATAGGCCAGATGTACAGGAGGGTGAGAGAACTCACCAGAGACAGAGCTGGGAAAAGAACAGGCAGACTGACTAAAATACACTGCTGAGGGGAGCAGCAGGCAATACAGGAGAGGTCTACTGTAGCTTGTGGGTTTCTCTGTGGCCGGCCAGGATCGAACCTGCACTGAAGAAGCTGCAGACAGCTTCACAGCACTGCACTCAACCACCTGCACCACCAGGGAGGCACCAGAATGCAATTATTGAGATCTGAAAAAAAAAAAGAACATTCTTAGCAAAGTGGAAGAAATTTTTTGCCATAAAAACCTTAGAAGACTTTTTGAAATATCATTTAATCTATATTTATCCAATTTGTCACCATTTTGCTCTTCATCTTCACTGGTGATCTCATAATTTTAGATGGAAAAGATAATTTAAGATGGAAAAGAGAGAATTTAAGGGTGTTTTGACTTTGTCCTGTAAGATTTAATGTAGAGGTTGATAAAGGATATTGAAAGATGGATAAACTTTATAGGGTTGGTAAATAGAGCCAATCCTGGTCGTGGCATCCATTACTCAAAAAATATCTAAACCATTATCCCATTTACATTTCATTAGACTGGATTACTGAAGGAAATGCAAACCAAAAACAAGGATCCTTATCCCCTAAAAAAAAAAAAAAAACAACTTCAGAAATGTTATTTGTTTATAAAAGTAGTCCATAGATAAATCTGAGTCAACTGGGAGTAGGAATACATTTTAAAATCAAATGAACAAACTAATAGCTCCTTGGCAAGCACAATCACCAAATCATTTTTATTGCTGGCTTCTAGGTGCTCCATATGGAAGACCAAATCAAGAAGTAAAAAAACAGGGCCTCCCCGGTGGCGCAGCGGTTGAGCGCTGGGTTGCGAAGCTGCCCGCGGCCTCTGAGGCGCCGGTTCGATCCCCGGCTGCTCCCCGGCCACCAGAGGAGGGTCCCACATGGCACGCAGACCTCTCCTGCTGTCCGCTCCTCCCCTCAGCAGTGTACTTCGGTCCTGCTGCCTGCTCTGCTCCCCGCTCTGGCTCTGGTGAATTCTCTCACCCTCCCGTGCTTCTGACTGTACCCAGTGCTTGTATAAATAAATAAATAAACCAAAAAAAAAAAAAAAAAGAAACTTAAAAAAAACAAAAAGAAGTAAAAAAACAGCAAATGGGTATATGCATGTATCCCCTTCCTTGTTCCAGATGTAATAAAAGACAGATTATAAAAATATGTATAATGCAAACTGATGAAATTTAAATTAGGAAAAAAATGGACAGGAAATGTTAAACAAAGGAAAGCATTAGGAATGTTAAATCAAAGCCAGATGTTAAATTAGTATATAAAATACACCCTGTGATTCCCCAGTACTTAAAATTGTTTAGTTAGTGTTGACTAGGGAGAAAAAAAGGCAGAGAAACATGAGCTGTTATTGGCAATTAATTCTGGGCATTTATTCTTGCTTTAATGTTTTGCCTGTTGTGACCAAGTGTAGAAATTAAAAAGATATTCAATTACTGAAAGTCCATTGATTTATACACCTATTTTCAATAGCATTATTGGTATAATTTTGTCAGATATCAATAAAATAATTATCCCTATTCAATATTCCATTTTCATTATCAGATTTTTAAGGATATAGGAAAAGAAATTCAGGTAAATAAGTTATTGAATCTAATGACAGGTCTTCCCATACTGTGGCAACAGAGCTTCTGTGGAATCTCAACAATCTAATTAGTAAACATAAAAGTAGATTCAGTACTTTGTTGTTAAAGACCAGTTTTCACTTTATTGCTGTTAGACTTTCTGGGGTTTGCCATGTTTGCATTGCCTAATTTGATGTGTTTGTAGTGAGAGCCATATAAAGGCCTGAAAAAAATCCAATCTCTAGGATAATTGGCCATTTTTGTACAATACACACTTGCAATTTTATCTACAGTGATTTTTTTCAATTATACATAAACATAGTTTCCAACAAGATCCCTTCAGATTTTGAATAGGAACTTTTCTGTTTTCCTACTCCTTTCATCAAAATTCTCTCAAATTGTAGACTCCACATTATAATTTTGTTGTTCAAGTTTACTTTCCAACATCTGTTGTAGTGATTTTCATAGTGATGTTTTGAAGAATACTTGTTGAAAAATGTACTGCGTTCTTTGTTTAGTGACATATGCTAAGTGTTTGTGGTGTCGTTATCACCCGCTTTAATCTGTGCAGGTGCAATTAGTGCTATTTGTTCTTTGAGTATAAAAGCTCCTACGAAGAACTAACACTATTATTTTTAGCAACAGTACTGAAAAAAATGGGTGAATAATTTAAATTATTACCTTAGAATGCATAATACTTCCCGAAATAGATTAAAATGCATGGGAGATATATTTGCAGTATCTTTTGTCTATGTTTCAACTGTCTATGTTTCAAATTCGTAATCATTAAACTTAATAATGATATCCAGTATTCTATAGGTGCTAGTGTATTTTATTAGTAATAATTAGCTTAATGGTTCCTATTGAAATTAAAAGGTTAGTATACTATTCTACTTAAAGATATTTAAAAGATGAGTATTGCGAAATAGAAAACAATTGACAATATTATTGTTATTCCCTGATCCATCCTGGTATCACATCAAAGAAGATGTGTTGAGTATTTTCCAGTTTGTCGACAAATATTTATGGCAAGAGTGGTAATTATTCAGATTAATTGCAGCATCCTCAGAAGATTTTTGTTCATTAAAATAGGATACCCAGGGAACTTGTTCCCAGGGAAGATTTCTTATCCCAATACATGCATTGAATAGTTTTACAGAGCGTCTAATGTATACAAAGCACTTTGCTAACTACTTTGATGATAAAAATAAGCCAGATATAAGTGTTGAAAGGAGATGATACACACACACGCACGCACACACACATGCAAACATGCATGCACACACATGCGCACACATTAATATAGTAAGAAGGGATCAGTTATGAAAAAAAAAATAAGTGAGATTTCAGAAGAAAAAGTCCCCTCTCAGCCTTCCCTCCCCACTCTCTGCACCCTGCCCTCCCAAGGAATATCTTTTGAAAGTGCCATTTAGCATTTAGCTAGGGCTTGAAAAAAAGATTTAGGAAACATTGACATAATTGGCACTCCAGATAAAGGAAAGAAATTGAGCAAGAGCCCAGAGATGTAAATACATGGATGATTTATGGAACACAAAATTGGGGATTTCCTTGGATTGCAAAACCATCAAAGAGGGAAATAGAAAAGGTGCATTTTTAGGGTCAGGTTATGGACTTGAGATATTCTTTTAAGGAAGTTATCTACATAAAATGCTTGATTTGTATATTTCTTTAAAAATTTACAATCTTGGGCCTCCCCGGTGGCGCAGCGGTTGAGCGCTGGGTTGCGAAGCTACCCGCAGCCTCTGCAGCACTGGTTCGATCCCAGGCTGCTCCCCTGGCCACTGGAGGAGGGTCCCACATGGCGCGCAGACCTCTCCTGCCGCCCGCTGCTCCCCTCAGCAGTGTGCTTAGGTCCTTCTGCCTGCTCTACTCCCCGCTCTGGCTCTGGTGAATTCTCTCACCCTCCCACGCTTCTGACTGTACCCAGTGCTTGTATAAATAAATAAATAAATAAACAAACAAATAAATAAATAAATAAATTTACAATCTTGCAGCAAAATAGATATCAAAATTATAAAATACCTACTAAGAACACTTAAAATTATCTGATAGCACAAGAAGCTCAAACCTTGAATTCTAGAACTCTAATGTTTCTGATTTCTAGGTCCCCACAATGTTCTATAGTAAATCAGACCATAACATTCACCCCAAAGTACAATTTTTCTTTAAATTCTCAAATGTTTTCATGATATAATCTTAAACTATGTGATTCTAATACAGGATCATTTCAAGGAAGAAATGATGTGGCAAAGTATCCAGCCTCCAGTTGTGCCATTCAGAAATTTAAAGGATCCACAAAAGCAATGTTGAGGATAACAGATGTTAGCATCAAACATCAGACAAATACATGTTTAACATAAAACACACTTTCCTTGACAGACAAGAAAGAAATAAGAGTGAAGACTGTTTTTCTTGAGTAGTTCTCTGCCTTGGATTTCCCACAGTTCCATGTGGAGCATGCTTACTAGTTTTTTATCATCAGATTTTTCCAGAAACAATGTGGAATTTTAGCTTTGTATTCACAAGTACATCTTTATCATCCCACTGAGAGTCCATAGGTGCTCCTACCCCGCTAGCCCTCTACCCTCCATGTCTGATAGGGAGACTCAAAATTCACCTCTACTCTAATTATCTGTCAGGAGATTAATACTCCTAAATTTTGGTCTATCACAAATAAATTCTATCAACAATTATTTATTAGACATTTATTCTTTGCCCTTTCTATAACTAGATAACTGTGGAGTTATGAAAGGACAAACACATACACACACACAACACACACACACATACACCATTGTATTTATTGAGTGCCACTGAATGACAAATAGATATTTTTATGTTATAGCATATATTATACAGTTTTTCCCACCATAGTCATTTTTGTAGTAGATCCTTTTAAATAATTGATAAATGCCAAATCCTTTATTACATAGTTTCAAGACATTTTAACCAATGTTGTACTTGTAATATTAGAAGACAGGAGATTCAAAGACTTGGTAGAATGTATAAGGGCATTTTCCATAATCCAGTTAGAATACCACAGGGAATCTTTTATGATTGCCAAGTTATATTTTGGAACTTATCTCTTAAACACAAGATTTGCCACATTAATTTTCCAAATCCAGAAAGATATTTTCCCTAATATTTGAAATTAATTATGTATTTTAGTGTTCTTTTCAGCACAGAAGTCATACTATGTGTGAAGACATCGTTTTATTATAAAATAGTATATATTTTATTTTTTTCATTCAAACATTGATTGTATGTGAAAATAGGCCTGGGTTTAAAAACATTTTTTGGCTCTAAATAAATGGTAATTTTTCCCCAAACTTCAATTGAGGCATTTGATTGGAATAATTGAGAAGGATAGAATGTGACTTCAGAAAAAGAAAAGCTTAGGAAGCTTCCATGAATGAGATTTAAGATCATCCAATTAAATACATTTAGAGAAAAAGGTTATGGCAGAAAATGTAATTAAAGATGGAGATTTCGAGGTGGAGGGGTTGTTTGTTTTAGGAAAATAGTTGCCCAAAGCTAATTCTGACAAAGGTAATTGGTAATACTGAATGTCATGGAAGAATCAGAGAAGTATTAAAGATCTTGTTGGGCTTTGCAATGCAATACACATATATCAGTTTTAGATTCAGAACTTTTATTTCCTAAAAAAAAAGAGAGTATGTGAAAATTGTGTGAAGAAAGTATAGACCCATACGCTTTTAGAGCAACTTTTGAAAAATCTCACAAAAATGAAGAAATTGTTACAAATGATACAAAAATACGATTTGATGTATGATTTATTATTCTTTCTAAACCTGCCTTCTATGTTTCTCTGATTTTAATTCACAGAACTAATACCAATTTAATTTTTTATGTGGCATGCATATTTATCTTGCAGAAGTACATACTAATAGTACAGAAGTTATTAGATCTTAAATTGTGGTACTGTCTTATCTCTAACAAGCACTAGTGCTCTGATTGGTTGCAACAAAATGTCAAAAAAGATGATGAGAGAGGGTCCATCATGATTGTTTTAGGATCCTTCGGGCTAAGCAAAGTTGGCCATGAAAGGTTACTACTATGGAAACAAATGAATAAACCATCCAAATGAGAGCAAGCAAAGGCTATTTATTCAGAGTTTGCTATAGCAAGGGAGCCAGCCACTATAACTTGCCTTTGGCAGAAACTCAAAAGCAGACAGTGGGATGGGAAAGTTATAATGGAAAAAGGAAAGCTTCAGCAATGCTCTGATCGGAAGCAATAGGTGTGGGGAAGCTAGGGGTGGGCTCCCTAGAAGCAGGATATCCTTTAGAAGTTCCCAGAATACTTAAGACTTTTTCAGAGAGGTCTTATGTGGGAAGTGGGACAGAAATTATTTAGGCTGTTGGTTATTAGTTAAATTTGTCCTGGTTGGGGTTTATTGATACAGAAGTTGTGGTTTTGCTTGCTGGACTATTTCTTGCAGACTGTGGGTCATTGCTGTTTTTATAGACAGTCTGGTCATTACATATCCAGTCTGTCAATACAGTTATGTCTCTGATGTTTTATGTGCACATGTATCAGCAGCTGATTTCATGAATGTGTTTACTGCAAATATAATCCATTCCATTGAAAATTTGCAGTTGTGGACAAAGGAGCGAAAACTGTATCAACTGCATCAATCATAGTTGACTATGATTCTGCCAGACTAGATGTATATCAAGCTGAATGAGATAGAAGTAAAACCAACACAAGTGGAACTCTATCAGCAACATTACAACATTAATAACACAACTGTGTCTGTAGAAAAAAGAAAAACAAAAATAATTACCAAAGCTCCATTATCCTATAAGTAGTATCTCTATTTGCATTTCATAATTCCACAAATACACTCAATATGATGGGATTATAATTGAATCAGCATTTGTATTAGGTAATATTAATGATGTATTCATTTTTATTGTATTTTTAAATGTATTTTTTATTTATTTTCTTACATCATTATTCTCCTTTCAGATGTAGTCCCTGGAGTTCTGCCATCACAAATGCACCTTTTTTTTTTTTATATATATTTTTACATCAATTTTCATTTTTGCACAATGTATGCATTTTCATCTTGGTTATAGTCCCCATACAATTCCCACCCACCTTGTTTTGATCCTAGTCCCGCCTGTCCCCAAACCCCCCACCTGCCATAATGTGTCTCTCATTTATAGTTGCTTGTTGATTTTGATTTTTACTTTACAGTCACCATCGACCCATGTGCATTTCCCTGCCCTCCTTTCATTCCTTTCCCCACCAGTCCCTTGCTGTTTGCCTGGAGTCTATGATCCTTTTTAATCTTGCTGTATTGTTTTACAACACAGCATATGACTTAGAGAATCAGGTCCCCACCTAGATAATGACAGCACACCCACCACCAAAGTCCCTCTAATCCTCTGTCCTAGTCCAGTTGTCCCCTCCTCCCTTGGCTCCTAACCTCACCTTCCTCCTCTAGTAGCCTCAATTTTTCTATATATTTTTTGAATTGCAGGTTCTTCAATTTTATTATATGCTTCTATTTTTAAAAAAAACTATATGAATACCACACTAATTTATTCAAATTTCAATTTCCTGAATAATGAACTTTAGCTGCCATGAGAGCTAATATAGTCAGCTAAATTTATTAGCTCCTCCAAATCTCCAATATTTATTTACAGTTGCTGCTAAGGTTCTTTTCCTTGAGAAAATAAATTATGACTATGTCCAACATGCTAGTTCTAACATTTAACAAGATAATAAATGGTCATGTAAATTGGCACCAAAAAAAAGAAATACAAAAGTAAATATGAAGCTAATTCTGTTCTAATCAGAGCTTTTGGAGCTTTGGCATAGAAATTTGGGGGTTCCCTCTCTGCAGGATATGGAGCACAAAGGACGCTGTTATTCAAAAATTATCAGTCTATATATCTTAAAAAGAATCCTCACTGAAGAGTCTGGAAGATGTTTCCTTCAAAGTAGCCTACCTTACAAGTATTGATTTTATATGTGCCATCAAATCATTCTATAAAAGTATCCTTACAGGATGGCCTACTAAGTGAAAGCTTTGTTAGGCTTTATGGAAGACAGGAAAAGATCTAAACACAATCATTGCCCACAATGATAAAGAACAACAAATAACACATTATATTACAAATGTCAAATATATGTGACCTTTGCATTTCAGATATAGTTCATTATAAGATACATTTGTCTTTCAGCCCATTCAAAAATTTCATACATCATTTTAAAATATTCCTCATTTTAAAATCGAAAGCTGCTAAGAACTAAACTTTTCTTAGTGGGGAAAAGATGGATCTAAGAAAGGAAAAGCAGCAACTTCTTTTCCGTATCAAGTAGTAAAATATACCTACTAAATATAACTATCTACTTAATATTTACTATAAATTAAATTGTCAGCATAAGAATCTCTGAAGGAATATATTGGTATGGGTGGGGAAGGTAGATCATTAGATTGCATATTTGAGTCTGATAAGTAGTACACATTTGTTAAGTTTAGGCATTATCTTAAGAACAAAGTCCTAGAGAGTTTTAAGCAGTGAGAAATAATATTAGATTTGCATTTTCAAAAGAGCATTCTATTGCAATATAAAGAATTGATTGAGAGTGACAAGAATGGATTCAGGGAGGTCCCATCGAAAGTAGAGGCAGTGGGCCAGGTGAGTGATGACTTGAATTTTGAATACTTGCAGAAGAAATTAAGAGAAAATGATCAGATTAAATAAAAAGTTATTAGGCTTATTTAAATTATTTATTGCATGTCTATTAGTACTACCCACTATTCCAGAGCTGAGTACATAGTGATAAACAAACAGGTCAACATTTCTGCCATATTTAAGAGTGATGAACAGTGCAGTGTCAAAACTCATTTCAGGTGTTTGCTTTCAACAACTAGGTGTATGGCGGTAAAATGAGATAAGAAAAAGAAAGGAAGAAACAGATTTGATATGTATTGATTAACAACTTGTAACTTAAACCTTTGTAGTCCTGCCTTAGCTTCCTCCCTCCCTACCCCCAAGACTATTTAGTAACAGAACCAAAAATAATAAAAAAAAGGATAGTAGGTTTATGACCCCTTAAAACAATTTTATTATTCTTTCGGTTATCTTCTACCTTTTATACCAGAGAATAAAAAAGAAAAATATTTGTGGAGAAGAAATACAAGACTATTGTTACAGAACAAGAGCAGTTATATCTGGTATCAGCAAGTATCAGAGGTAAACCATTCATATAGCATGCCTCTTCCTTATCCTCAAAAACAGACATTTTTCTCCAAGATTGCAGCAGTTGTGCTTACCTAAACTTTATACACTAATTGAAAAAGGTATTGAGTGTGAGAATCTTAGATTCTTGGTGGTTACATTCTTCATCCAAGGTGGTTCCTATGAAGATCTCCACGAGTCCTATAAAGACCTAAATTCCTTTTCCTATACACTGGTGTATTTTACCCATCGATATAATTCAAGTCAAAGTATTGTTTTTAGTATTACATATTATATTATTTGTTTTACTTTATAAATTCATCACTTTAATTTATTCCCATCACTCACCCTTATTACCCTTTGAATTTTATCTCTTCCCATTGACTCTTAATATCAAAAGTCCCACGTTGTTTTTGTATTTTGCTTAATGAATTTGTACACATTCCTTGTTTTACTTATGTACATGTCAATGTCCAATTCTGGTTTGCTCTCCAGCTTCTGCCGTAAATTGTAACATATTTTCTTTTTTCCTTTTTTTATGATTTATTTTTATTTTTTTATGCATATAAGAACTGGGGTATAGGCCAGAGGTGTAGGAGTGAGAGGAGTCACCAGATTTTACAGAGTGGGGAGCAGAATAGGCAGACTGACTAAAATACACTGCTAAGGGGGAGCAGCAGGGGAGACAGGAAAGGTCTGCTGTGTCATGTGGGTCAGTTCCCTGGGCATGGATGGAACACAGGCCGCAGTGGCGGGCAATAGCTTGGTAGTGCTGAGAATTAACTCTACATCACCAGGGAGCCCATTTTCTTATAGCTTAGTAATAATACATTGTGTGGATGTACCATATCTTCTTAATCTAATCCTCTATTAGTGGGCAACTAAACTTGCTTCCAAGTCACAAGTATTAAAAATAATGCTGTAATAAACATTGTAAAGCAATATATTTTTTGAATTGACTGTTCTGTGTTCTTCAGAAAGATGCCCAAAAGTGCAATTGCTGAGTCATATGGTATTTCCATTTTTAGTTTTATAATGTAAATACAGATGGCTTTTGCAAATCACTACACCAGTTTACATTCCCACCAACAATTTAGTTAGTTTCTCTAGGTTTTTTGTTTGTTTGTTTGTTTGTTTTTTCCCTATCAGCAGTGTTTTAACTATTAGGGACCATTTAAGGTCTACCTATTGCATTAAGTAGAACAGTGATTTTTTACTATATTGATATTCCCCATGCAGGAGGGTAGGGCATCATTCCATTTCTTTATGCCTTATATGTTTACATGCATATTTGTTTAATGAAGGTAACATTCATTTACAACACTGTGATGATTCAGAAGTAGAGAATCCTACCTCTTCACATGTAAGCAACCACAACCAGCATACCCATAGTTTTCTGCCATTAGTCCATTTTATCCCCTCTCCCCATTGCTCTCTCTACTCCCACTCTGGTAACCTTTGTTTGCAGTCAGAATTTGAGCATTTGCTTTTGATTTGGTATTGTCTCTCACTTTGTTTTGTTTCTCTATATTACACATATGAGCAAAATCATCCTGTATTTGTCTTTCTCCTTCTGCTTATTTTACTTTTCTTAACCCTCTCATTGTCACCAATGGCAGTAATTAATCTTTTTCTTGCAGTAACATAGTAAATATT
Source organism: Talpa occidentalis (assembly GCF_014898055.3). Classification (NCBI taxonomy): domain Eukaryota; kingdom Metazoa; phylum Chordata; class Mammalia; order Eulipotyphla; family Talpidae; genus Talpa; species Talpa occidentalis. The sequence goes on from NW_023604295.1 coordinate 23,947,897, forward strand.
TTATTGTGTGTTTATTTGTGATATGAATGGTTTCTCATTTTATGCCTTTTACATCAATAAATTATATTCATAAGAGGAATTTTTTCAGGTAATCTGGAGCTGAGATTAAGATCATTACACGTTGTCCTAGTTAGGTAAACAGTGATATTTAGCCAATGGAGGTTTTTTAAAGTAATACAGATATTAAAATAAGTTTAGTTCTTTACATATTTGATGTACTTGTGAAATCTGCAATGCATATGATGTTCACTACACAGTTGTGTATATTTATTGAAATTCAAGAAAGAGTTTTGGTGCTGAGACAACAGACTTCACAATTATCATCAATTTTATATATAATATATGGAACCATTACAGCAAATGAAATTTGCTAGTGAAATTGTCTGGAGAACTGTTAAAATTTGAGAGATGTGATAAAAATGCATCAACAAAAGCAATCGGGGACGAGTAGCTAAGAGGAAGTTTAGAGTTGGCAGTTTAGATGCCAACAAAAACTTGGTTGAAGAGGTCATATTTTGGTAAAAGTTCTGTAGTTTGGGCACAATTTTCTAATTTTCATTCATCAAAATGCAGGCAGTAGTGACCTTGACCAAGATGGTGTTAATATAAACACAGTTACAGGAGGATGAAGTATAAAGTGAGCAAATAAAGTTTGTGAGTATAATTTCACTTTGAAGAAGTTTTGCCTGCTAAAGGAACTAATGTCTCATCATTTATTTTCCTGTTTTATTTATTTATTTTTAAGTTGGGAAAGATTTGAACAGTTTACAATAGTGATAAGAAAAAGCCAGTAGGAAAAGTTGTGTTTTCAGGGAAAGAAACCACTGGTAAGGAAGTAAAGAAAAAAATCTAAGAAAGTGATAGAAGGCATATTTTCTGAATAATTTTGTTTATGCTGAAATAACAGGGAAATAAGAGTGTGTGTGTGCATGGTATATATACTTGTAAGTTAGGTGTCAGGCACCTGAGATATTCCCCACTTAATTTTTATTAAGTTAGTAAAAATGAAGGGAATGAAGTAGGATGACCAAAGTTTTACTTTTAGGTAATAATTTTGGAGAAGAGAATATTGTGATATTGGGCAGGAGAAAAAAGACTAGATAAAGAATTTGATCATAAATTTAGTGAATTAAATAAATTAAATCTGCTTAATTTTAAGATAATAAAATCCCTAACAAAAATATTTGACAAACCTTTTGTTCTTTGAAAATATTTCTATGGTATAAATGTATTTTATTTCATGTGTGTATGCCTATCTGTAAATACATGTGCATATGTATTTACACACATACATATAAAGCATAAAGATTTATGGAAAATATTGAAATATATACATATATTCTTCTGTATTCTCACTAGTCTTTAAATATATTCTTTATTGTGTTCTTTGTATATTTATAGTCTTTTAGAAAAAGCTTCATTTATATGGACTTGATCAGGGAAAAGTATCCCATGATTTTGTATTTTTTGTTGTTTAAGAATGAATATACTATCAAATTGATATATCTACAGAAAATTTCATCCTCTTAAATTTTGTTCTTCATCTCTATCATATGAAAATATTAATCAAGATGACCATTATAGGTTAAAATGAATGATTGTCAAATTTCTCTTTATTTAATGCTAAAAAGAAAATAATGATTGTGCAGTGCAGAGTAAGAAAGACATAAAGATACAGGAAAACCAGAGTCATTTCAGAATAACTACCAAGGCAGAAAGATATCTAAGATTATATGCATTATTTTAATTAAGGGTACTTGAAAATACATATGGCATCCTTTGAATAATAAGCATCTACAGATGAGGTATGATTAGAAAATGTAATCTCTTTTACAGTTTCAATTAAATCAACTTCATTTCAATAATGGTGAGTAATTAGAGAAATGCTATCAAAATCATACTTTAAGTCATCATTCAAAGAATCTATTTTGTTTTTTAAATTCTGCAATGTGGTTTACTAGCTAATGACTACGGGGCTTAAAATTAATGGCTGAATTCTAAGAGTGATTAAATTATATGTCTTAATCAGTCAATGATTTAATGTTACTGGTGGATTTAAAGAATTTTCATTTATTTGCAAAAGGCACACAAGTGAACCTTGTAATTAGAGAGAAATGAGCTTCAAAAGGTTGTGTGTGTCTCATGTACAGAGAACTTTTCTGTATCATCCATAACCTATTGACCTTCATTTTGTTTCTTTTTTGTTTTTTATAAAATCTGCTTTTAGTTTAAGACATTTGTCTAGGCAATATTTGAAAGAGATAAAAGTTGCTCCTGTTTTCTGTTTTAGAAAAAACCAGGATGATTAGTTATGGGAAGATATAAAATATTAGAGGATAAAATGTTATATCCTTATTTGTCATCAGCAACAAAAGGCTTTCTGTTTTTAAAAAAATGAGGTTAGCATTTATTTTTAAGCTTATTTCAAATTCAATTTCAATATGCATTTATCTCTAGGCAGCCAAGATATAGTGTTCACTTTACTCAAGTGTCTTTCATTATAGATAAATCTACATTCACAAAAGGTTTACTTTATAAAAATTGCACTATATTTTTTTCAGGAGAAGCACACAATGTGATCTATTTGTCATAATGATAAGGTGTACAGAGTACTGCCTTGAGACATGATTTGAATTCATAGAAAAATGCTGATTTCTTTCTTAGAAAAATATAAAATGTAATATGTTTAAATCAGAAGTTATAGTTAAGAAATAAAAACAATATTTATAAGATCTTATCAAATATTTTGTTATAAATATGTAAAAGCTAGTTAAATGATTTGACTTAAATTGTTTCCCTTTTCCATCTTGATTGACAGCTCAATAAGATCAATAACTTACATTCACATCATCAATCTGCAAGTTGATGTTGAAATACATTTCCCATTTCCCATGTAATCTATGTAAAAAGGATACATAAAACATTAAACTGTAGTCTTCATCTCTGTCTTGTGGTAATGGAGTCAGAGTTTAAAAACAGAAAATATTAGAGTAAGGCAAGTAGGTAAAGTTTAAAAAGAGGTGGTAAGAAAGGATTCCTTTTTTGTTTCCACACAGGTGGAAAAATCAATATGGGTCTACTGACTTTATTTTTTTTTTAAGTTTTGTTTTTATTTATGCATATAAGAATCAGGGTCTATTCCAGAGGTGCAGGGGTTGAGAGGATTCGACAGAGTGGGGAGCAGAACAGGTAGATCTCTGAAATACACTGCTGAGAGGAATAGCAGGAGAGACAGGAGAGGTCTGATGCACTATATGTGTTTGCTCCCTGGCCAGGGATCGAACTCATGCTGCAGTGGCTGGCAATAGCTTGGTAGCTCTGTGACTCATCCTTTGTTCCATCGGAGGCCCTAGTCTACTAACTTTAATGAAGGAACAGTACCTATGGAGATTGGGCCCTGCAGAAGTCAGGCCAAAAGGGTTATATTTCCAAATTAATTTTATAGATATGCTTATTATTTCTTTATTTTATTTTTAATTTTTTTAAGATTTATTTTATTTATACAATAGCTGGTGTACAGGCCAGAAGCACAGGAGGGTGAGAGGGCTCACCAGAGGCAGAGCAGGGAGCAGAACAGGCAGACGGGCCAGAAGCACTGCTGAGGGGAGCAGTGGGCAAGGCAGGAGAGGTCTGCTGCGCCATGTGGGTATTTCCCTGGCCAGCTGAGACTCAAACCCATGTTCCAGAGGCTGCAGACTGCTTCACAGCTCTGTGCTCAACCCACTGCACCACCGTGGTGACCCTAGATATGCTTATTATTGTTTACTATACTTCCTTTATAAAATAACTGACATTTGTCTATCATAGTACAAGGCACAAATCTTAAATTTCAACAAACATATGCTGAAAAGTTTCTATGTCAAGTACTATGTAGACTTCTGAGTAAACAGGATAGAAAAGACATACACACACACATTTATGATATATTTTATATATGATGTATATATACATATATTGAATATGTTCCATTTTATCTACTTTTAAATGAAATTTTAGAGAAAATATTGCATATCTCTAAAATGCTAGCATAATCGTAGGTACACTGATGGCCATCTTATGTTGATTGTCTCTTTTAAATTGTCTTTAAAAAGACATATTCTCTAGTTATTAATTACAGTGCTGAAGCTTGGGAAGATTATATAATTTGTTGAAAGTTAACTTTTCCATAGTTGATAATTTTAGTTGTTTTGCTAGGTAATAATGTTTAGTGCTGATTATATATTCATTTACACCTCCACATTTCACAGTTCCTTTGCAGTTACTTGGCATAATGTGACTAATTTTAACAAATATATAATGAATATAAGATACTATGTCAATTCTGAGTCAGAGCATTTAAGAATCAGCAAATGATCCAGTTTTTTCTCTTCACCTGCCATGACAACCAACAACATTTCTAATCATGGATTCTAAAGTGTCCTGAGTCTCAAAAGACTATGTGGGTAGGAGCCTACTTAGCATTCTTGTCATGTTAAACCTCCAAGATTTGGGGGTTAATTAGTTGTTGCACCATAACCTAGACACTGTCTCTAGCTCATGAGCTAATTAACAAAGTCTCAAATCTGTTCTTAACCTCAATGCTATAACAGTTGCTATGATTTAGTAGGAAAACTACTCTTAATTACAACACAATAAATACTTTAATTTTCCCTACATTCAGATAGTAAGTGTCAAACATTGATTTTACTTTCATATATAAACTCTAAATTCATAGATTTCTTGTAAGGTAGTAACTACACATTTAAGAGTCATAGATAAGTAATCACAATGTTGTGATTTGGTAAAATGCTTATTAGTTAAAGGCTACAAAATTTAGAACAAGATGGCAGTGCAAGTTTTTACTTGCCTATTCAACCTTATTTTTTATCAATAATTTTGAACTCAATTCATTTTAAGTGTCCATACTGTTTCTGATTAAGAGAAAAGAATAACATTCATGGCAGGCTGGGATATGATTCATATATTTTTGCTACTTAGAAATAGCTAACTCAGGCCTCCCCAGTGGCGCAGAGGGTTGAGCACAGCGCTGTGAGCTATCTGCAGTGCTGTGAATCAGCACTGGTTTGATTCCCACCCGGGGAGATTCCCACATGGCTCAGCAGACCTCTCCTGTCGTGCCCGCTGCTCCCCTCAGCAGTGTATTTTGGTCCTTCTGCCTGTTCTGCTCCTTGATCTGTCTCTGGTGGATTTTCTTACCCTCCAGCGCCTCTGGCCTGTACCCCAGTGCTTGTATAAATAAATAAATCTTTTAAAAAAAATAGCTAACTCCATTAACTCTTCATAATTTGGTCCTGAATTGCAAACAGTATGATGCTGTTCATATGTAAATGACACCTAAATACATATTTAACATAATCCATTGTCTTTCAGTATTGGACTTTTGAGGAAGACTTTACAACTTTAGAATATAAAATATTTATAATGTTATTTAGCAATTGATAAAGAAGTTCCTAAACAACTTTGATACTGGGATCAAACCATGTGTCTGAAAGAATCTGGATTTTGTCTTTTCTAATTTATTAACTCCTCAAATAAGAACAAGTTCTTAAGAAAGATCTGATTTCTCCCAATTTTATTCGCATTATTGTTTGTAGTAATAATGCCTTAACACACACATAAAGATATATATATATATATATATACACACATATATATGCACACACACACATATATATACATACGCACATAGTTTCACTATGTGCGTTACATAAATTACATAAATTATTATTATATGTCACACTTCATTAAAAAAATAACTAAAGCCTGTAGAATTAGTTTTATGTTCAAGGTTATATGGATAGTGACAAACAACGTTTAGACTCATTTTCAGTGACTGCTACTGCAGTGTTCATTCTACTCTGTTCTTTTTAATCCTGTAAGATGATGTTTAAAATGTTTAATACAAAGGCAAAATCTTCAAAATTTCTTATACTTTCTTTTACCTTTCTCTACTTGATATATATATATAGTAAATACTGGGCTTCCCCGGTGGCGCAGCGGTTGAGCGCTGGGTTGCGAAGCTGCCCACGGCCTCTGCTGTGCCGGTTCGATCCCCGGCTGCTCCCCGGCCACCGGAGGAGGGTCCCACATGGCGCGCAGACCTCTCCTGCTGCCCGCTGCTCCCCTCAGCAGTGTACTTCGGTCCTTCTGCCTGCTCTGCTCCCCGCTCTGGCTCTGGTGAATTCTCTCACCCTCCCGCGCTTCTGACTGTACCCAGTGCATGTATAAATGAACAAACAAACAAACAAACAAATAAATAAATAAATAAAAACATGCCCTAAAAAAAAAAAAATATATATATATATATAGTAAATACTAAAATTATAGTATACTTTGAGTATTTTTAGCACAAATATTCTTTTTTCCCAGTGCTTGTATAAATAAATAAATATTTTTTTTTTTTTAAGATTTATTTTACCTTTATGCATACAAGTACTGGGGTATAGGCCATAGGTGCAGGGGAAGGGGATGAGAGGCATCCCCAGAGACAGAGTGGGGAGCACAACAGGCAGATTGACTGAAATACACTGCTGAGGGGAGCAGAGGGTGAGAAAGGAGAGGTCTGCTGCGCCTTGTGGGTCAGCTCCCTGGCTGCTGATAGCTTCATAATGCTGAGAGTTAACCCCTTGAACCACCAGGGAGCCCTTAGCACAAATATTCTTATTAGTAGCCTTTATGTATTTTTTTTTCCCCAGAGTCTTTGCAGTCTGGTGATAATTGGTCAAAGAATGTTAGGGAGTCAAAAAAATTCAGTAAACGACTATATGATGAGTACTCAGATATTTGAAATACATAAATGACTAACCTTTATAAATTCTTGATTTATTAATAAATACAGTAACTTAACGCAAACGAAGAGGAACAAATGTGGTAGGTGCTGGGTAGAGAATAATAAAGTAATAGCTAAGATAAGTGCCTTCCAAGAATTTATATTTAATAGCTGTGAATATATACAGATACTTAAAAATAAAGGACCATGAAAGTAATAAGCAAGGAGCACCCAGAGAGAAAGCTGTTGGATGAAATAGGGAAGAATTGTGTTTCTCTATGGTCTGCATGGAAGCTTGACTAAGTTCAAAATTAAACAGAAGCTTAAAGGGAGAAAAGGAATCATTTCCTCAAGAAACTGGGAACATTTTCATAGGTGGGAAAATCATACACATATATTTAAAGGCAAAAAAGACCTTAGAATGTTGTATAAAATAACTGAATTGAGAGGGAGAATAGCTCAAAAAGTGACATTGAAGACCATATTTTGTCACAATCCTCAAGGGTACTGACTGGTATTATGAGTGTGGTAGGAAGCCAAGTTTTAGTGCAGAAAGGATTGGAGAAGGAGAAAAAGAAAACTCAATCAAACAGAAGTCCTTCAAAATGGAAGTAATGAGAGAGCTCATCATGTAGAAAACACATAAGATTAATGAGTAAGTATAAATATATCTGTAATTATAAATAGGTTAAATCGTTAGGAAGATAATGTCAGACTGGATTGTTAAATTTTAAGAAATATAGTTTTATGCTAATTTCAAGTTATACAAAATATGAGTAACATGCTAAAACAAATTATAAATTAGATAAATATTAAACAAAGAAAATTAATGCAGTATTGCAACTTCAGCCAAAATAGGTTTAAAGAAAAACTCAAATTTAGAAACATATAATAAGGATAAAAGAATGATTAATCAGAGAGATATAGTAATTCTATATATATAAGCACCAGCCAACATGTTTACGAAGTAAAAACTGATCAGATTATAAGAAGGACTCAGTACATCCACAATCATAATGTAGGATTTTTAAAATACTTCTCTCAGAAAGTCCTACATCAAATCTATGTAATAGCACAGACAAATTAAACATAAATTGGAATAGGACAGGAACTAGGACAGAAGCTGGGTAACTACATAAAACTGTACCTAAATGAGAGAATTGAATGCCCTAGAGAGAGGATTTGATTTACTTCTGAAAGAGTTAGAGTAGGTTAATGTAATAAGGAAGTTATTCTTAATACCTTAAAACAGAGGTGACATGCAGGAGGCAGATTTCATAACAGCTATTATTTTTGTACTTTGTGTATGTAGTATATTTACCAGATTTCTCATTTTTCTATCACGTTGTTGTGATCACATACGCAAGCACACACAAACATACAATTTGGGTTTTACGTCTAGTATATTGTTTTTTAAAAAGCAATATATATTCTGAGTTTTAAGATCTTAATCCCATTTCTAGTTTGGCCTCTAAACAGCTATGTGATGTTAGGCAAATCATTTCAATTTGCAACTTCTATTTTCTTATCTGCAAATTGAGGTGATAATATTAGACAGCCAAGATTTCTTTCATCATTTACTATCCACAAATTTGTGTAAACCGTCTGACCTTGAGGATTAGTTTTGTTACTTCTAAATGTATTTTTAAGTTTATTATATATTTCACAAGTGTATATTATCCAGTAATTACTTTTTTTTCCATTAAGAAATAAGAACAAATAGTTATCTTATTTAGTACGTGAAAGACATAATATGGATCTGAGATAATAAAACCCAGACACCACTTAACTTTTGTAAATAAATGAGATAGTTCCCTACTGGATAATCCCAGTTTTTCTCCCCAGTCTTCTAAATAAGTTGAATGGAGAGACACTGGGTTCTCTGTCCCCTGTAAAAATTATATATTGTTTGAAATTTATCATATATGAGATGAAAGTGAAACATACACATTACTAAGCTTAGTCCCTTTTGATGCAGTTTTTCATTAACTAAATGGTATTTTGAGTAGAAAAGTCTGTATTGGTGTTATTCTATACATTTTCCATTGTTAAAATGGATCTGAATTCTTTGATAAGCTTTTCAGAACTACTGTTATTGCTTTGTTCTCAAGTTTGACAAATATCTTTCTTTGCCATACTTTGTCATAAACCAATTGTGCCATCTCATTCTGATTTACATTTTAAAGACTGCATAAAAGTTTCATAACATTATGAAATATATTCTTATAAAAATATGAAAATCTGATTTTTTCAATTTCCCAAACACTCTTTAATAGATTTTTCTGTATATAGTTCTGGTTCTCAAAGTCTGATCTTCAGCCACCTGCATCTGCATTACCAGTGTACTTATATTGAAATGGTGAATTCCTGTGTCTCTATGTAGATTAATCAAATTATTGCCTATGTGATTGTGTGATTGTGTGTGTGTGTGTGTGTGTGTGTGAGTAAGTGAGTGAGTAGGGATTGGATCATGTTTGGTAATTCTACTTTTAAAAAGTTTTGGAGATGCTTCTTATGCAGTTAATACAGGGGTCAAACACTGAGATATTCTGGTCTGCAGTGCTAAGTCCAAATTTTTTACAATAACCTACCAGAACCTTCACTATCTTATTGCAGTTATTATTACCTTTTGTTAGTACAATCCAGCAGATATGTTGATCAGATTAAATGAAATAATGTTTTTACAGATTTAGTGAAAGATCTGGCACCAAGTAGATTTTTTTAACACTTTATTTATTTATTTGTTTATTTATTTATTTATGCATCGAAGAACTGACTGCAGACCAGAGGTGCGGGGCAGAGAAGGGGAGCGGGAAAGATGAGAGCATTCACCAGAGACAGAATGGGAAGCAGAACAGGCAGATCTACTGAAATACACTGCTGAGGGGAGCAGCAGGAGGGACAGGAGAGACCTACTGTGCCATGTGGGTTAGTTCCCTGGCTGAGAATGGAACTCAGGCCATAGCAGTGGACCTTCATGTTTGTAGCACTAAGACAGTCCGTAGGCCACCAGGGAAGCCCATTCAAGTAGATTTTTGATTAACACCTATCCCTTGCCTTTAACCTCCTTTGGAACAGGAAAAAATAAATAAATTAATTAACCATATCACATCTTTATTTTTTCAAAGATTTATTTATGCATACAAGAACTGGGGTGAAGGCCAGAGGTGTAGGGGGTGTGAGGATTCACCAGAGACAGAGTGGGGAACAGAACAGGCAGACTTACTGAAAATCACTGCTGAGGGGAGCAGCAGACAAGTCAGGAGAGGTCTGCTGCACCATGTGTGTAGCTCCCTGCAGTGGCTGCAGAAAGCTTCATAGATTGAGCCTTAATCCCTTGTGCCATCAGGGAGGCCCACCATATCATGTCTTTATTGAATTAATTTCTTTCTTTGTAAAAAAAAAATATATATATAGTGATAAAGAGGCTAATGTTCATATTTTCTCAAAGGAAATGAAAATACTAAGATAAAGTAAATATCTGACAACAAAGGAGTTAGGAGTCCCAAAGCTTGTGGAAAGATGCCGTCCTCTGTTTTTCAGCAACCCATGGTGCTGATACTTGGCCTTTGCACAAGCTTTCCCCTACATAAAAGGAATACTTTAGTTCATGGCATACATAGAAATCAGAAACTAGCAAATTTGACAGTTTGTTGAAATCCAATTTAAATTCTAGAAAGTAGTCAAAATAAACTCTTATAGCCCCCAACTCTTGTTATTGGTAACTTGAATCACTCAACATGTGCAGTGCCCCCCAGTAAATAAGAATGTTAAAAATTCAAGAGAACAGGTGATTGGGTTTTAGAGAACAACATCTTACAGCTAAATACATTGATGCCCATGGAGGGAGGACTAAATCTACACAATCTAAATTGAAAACCATTGTGTTTTCAACAACTTGTCTATAGATATTATGCTTTTTAGTGACAGTGTTAACATGAATTAATAGTTGTCATGTGAAATGAAAAATTGCAAACTTTCTTATCCTTATCTTCTGGATCAATCATTGTTGTTATATGGAATGGCATACTCTTCCCCCTGCCTTAGGTTATTTTATTAAAAATCACAGTGTATTTAAAAATTTATTTTAACTTATAAGACATCTCAATGGAAATGAAATATCTTTCTTACTAATGACAAATTCATTGACAAGGAAAGAGATATCTTATAGTCCTCCTATACAACCTTATTTTCCTTCTCTTCTTTAAAACATCCCTCCTTAGATTAAAAATGGACTTACTCAATGGTTGCAATCAGAACTTGTACTTCTTCACTATTCTTGCTGAGAGTGCTGCCCTCAGTATTCCCCAGCAACCTAGTATTCCTTCTTTAATGCACAACGAATATAAAATATCCACAATATGTTCCTGGGCTTTTGCTGTCATTATTACCACTGTTTTCCTACTAATTTGGCCATTTGGATACACCATTTTATATACTTTTTTTTTTTCTTTCTAATGTTTTGGCTTTCGGCCCATAAACACTTTAACTATAAGAAACACTTCACATTTTTGGCATCTAACATAAGACTCTTGTAGGTTCTTTATAAAGACTTCTTTAAAATAATCTATATGATAAAGTGTTCTAAAGTTAATTTTAAAAGTAAAGTCTTATTATACTAGTTAGCTGATGAATGATATAATATTTAAAAATTCTTGAATTGGTCTGTGTTGTTTTGTGGGACAACCTAGGATTTTTGAGAACTGAGGACCTATAAAAGAACATTGTCTATCATTGAGTAATATGTGAAGAATAAAAGAAGAATCACGGAAATTCTAGAACTAGGTAGTGTTCTCTGTGCAATTCTTTACATATTTATAATTTAAGTTTAACTGAACAATAGCATCTAGTTCAGAAAAGATTTATAGAAAATGCTTGTCATGAGTATAGTCACACATCAAAGAATCTAGAGTTATTCTGTTTCATTTACTATTTTAAAATTTAAACTCTCTTTCTAAGGATGTAGTCTATGACACTTATTGAGTTCACAGCCAAAAAAGAAGAATACATTATCCACGTAATTGCATACAGTAAAGGTCACATATAGTTTGACCATTATTCAATATATCTCGGCATGTTCAAAAGAAAAATTTGTTTTTTTTCAATCTCCTATCTCCACCCCTCTCTGTTCCCCTAATTTCCTTTACAATATAGAAACATGATGTCATTGTTTTTGTATATTCATATTTTGTGAAAAAATGGAATCATGCTGAAAATATTATTTTTAGGAAAAAAGTGACAAAGTTTCCAAATTTTCAGAGGTTCAACTTATTTTTTATTGGTTTTGAAGTAGGATTTACAGAAGAAAATAATTATTTTAACCAGTTGAGTAAAAATGGTAATACTAATCTATTGACTAAGTAGTGGACTTCCTATGTGATTGAATGTATTATTTCCAAAATAATACTTCATTTAATAGTTGGATGTTAGGCATAAATGTTGCTTTATCATTTACTAAAGCACTGCTTTTTAAAAATTCTTAAAGGTTTAACTAAAACCACATCATTTTGCATGTACAGATATCCATCATAATGTTCTAAAAATATAATCTCTCAAAATAAGCTGTAAATAGATATCCTTGGCCTTCCTGTCTTACTGCATTATGTATATTTGATGTATGTTCCTTTAGCATTATCATAAACTCTGCTAAATCAATTCTGTAATCTCTTTCTCCATGATTAATTACTTTGGATAATTTACCAAGTGCATGATTTAATAAAAATACAATTACCCTTTCAAAAATAAACAACCCCCACCCCATTTGTTAAACCAGAGCTATAGTGATTCCTGCCACAAAAGAGAACTAGATTTCCATTGTTACTGTTGATGCTGAGGGATTTGAGGGAGGACAGATAACTCTGTCTATCCAAAGACATGAATTTCCCCTTAGAAGAAGATTTTGTGAAATATCTGTAAGATAAACAATAAAATACATTTTAACACTTCAATTTTATTGCTGTGTGAGGGCATATAAAACTCAGCTAAGCAACCCTCTGTAAACTAACATAAGAGTGTGTGATTTTCACCAAATCTGCTTCCAATTCTTTTCTATATGATATAGATCCTAGCACATTTCTTCCTCACAGAAGAAAAATTCCCAAGGAAACCTTTTCTGAACCTCAGGTACATTATGGCCCCTGGATTCCTTTTCACAGCACACTGTAGCATTGAATTATTTAATAATTATAGTCAACATCTTTCTATTATAATGAGAAAGGCCTAGAAACCCCCAGCATCTAACATAGTCTTTGACATATAGCCAGTGTCCAATAAATATTTAATATGAATAATGCCCTCAAGTAGTATGAATATGGATAGGAGAACACAGATAACCATTTGATAAGTGTTATTGGTTTTTAAGTATTTCCCTACACCTCGTTGAAAGAAATGAATAATACAGTAAGTTGCAGTCAGCTAAGATAAAAAAACAACCATCAAGTTTACCAGCTAACCCTCCTCATTTATTACCCAAACTTGTCCAATTGTATTTTATATCTATTAAATCAATGTTATTTCTTGTGAGAAAAATGAAAAAAAATGTATACTATTTAGGACCTTTCAGAGAATTATTTTCGTTAATAAATCTCTGCATCCATTTTTCTAAGTTCAGAAAAACACAATCTAAAAATGTGAAAATAAACATTTGCAAGTATCAGAAGTTGTAATTCCTGATAGGAATACTTGTAGTCTTGATTTTATTTTATCTTTTTTTAAAGATTTCTTTATGCATATAAGAACTGGGGAACAGGCCAGAGGTGCAGGAGGTGAGAGGATTCTCCAGAGACAGAATGGAAAACAAAACAGGCAGATCTACTAAAATGCACTGCTGAAGGGAGCAGGAGGTGAGACAGGAGAGGACTGCTGCACCATATGGGTAGCTACCTGGCTGGCCAGGGATTAAACTGGTGCTGCAGAGGTTGCGAATAGCTTCTTTACAGTGCTGTGTTTAACCCCTTGAGCCACCAGGGAGGCCCACAGTCATGATTATAAATATGACCAAAATGTGCAACCAACCCTTGCTTATTCCTTAGCATCAAGTTCAGATTTTGTAAATGTTGTCTCAATGGCCAGTTGTATTCCTGATTTGTTAAATTTAGTGTAAAAGTCTAGATTCTACAATCAGAATTTCTATTTTGGTCTCAAAACTCAGAATTACCATGTACTAGCTAAGAAGACTTGAGGAATTACTAACTGAGCAATACCTTGTTTTCACATCTGCAAAATAGAATACCGTTAAGACTTAAGTGAGTTGATTCTCATAAATCATTTAGAACAATGCCTGGCATATGGTGATAGCTCATAAATATTAGCTGTTGTTGAATTATTTTTATTATTGTTAGCATTATGTTGAGGTCAGTTGTTTGTGAAAATAATTTCTAATTTGTTGATCACTATATATATTCTATGCAAATTTCAGCTAAATGTTGCATAAGAGAAAAGATGGTATTTTAAAGACCATTTTCCAATCCACTAAAAATTACTAATACAGCATGGTCCCTCACTAAGAACATTGTTAATAGCAGAAGATCAACTGAATTAGAATGTTAAAAGTAGGGCCTCCATTGTGGCACAAGGGTTAAGCACCACACTGTGAAGAAATCCCCAACTTTTGCAGCACCAGTTTTATCCCCGGCTGGCCAGGGAGCTAACCACATGGTGCAGCAGATCTCTCCTGTCTATCCCGCTGCTCCCCTCAGCAGTGTATTTCAGTCAGTCCACCTTTCTGCTCCCCATTCTTTCTCTGGTGAATCCTCTCACCTCCTGTACTCCATGGTAAACACCAAATGTGTAGTCAGAGTTCATCTGAGAACAAAGAGAGAAGATGGAACTTAAAACTGAAGAAGAAGCTAGAAAGAATTAGAATCAAAGAGTTTGTATTCCTAGCCGACTAGTTTCTTACCAGCAGGGATTGGCTTGTTTCTTTAATACTCTAGCCTTCATACGTATTTAGTTCATGTTTGTGAACATTAAACATTTATAAATTTAGAGGAAAATTAAGCCTCCATCTCTTTAACAATCAAGTTAAATTGTTGTGGCAGCAGATCCCAGTTATGTTTCCTTTCTTTACTCCACATTCTTTTGATTTGCCAACATGCCTAGCAATCTAGAAGGCATTCACATGATCTGTCAGCTATAGAAGCTCTGTAGTGAAAACACATACAAATACCCAAACTAGGCATCCCAGCAGTCTTGTTCCACCCTTGGCAACTGTAGGAGGCATGGCAGTAACCAAAATGGCAGTTCCTCAGAGTCTTGGATAAGGAACTTTCTCTCCTCTAGTGGTATCAATGGGTGTTCCACCATCAATGGAGGCTGGGTTCCCCACTTTACCACTATTTTCTAATACAGGTCTTTAAGTTCACATATATTTACCATGTACTAGACTCATGAGTCAGACAAAATTGGTCACAAGGAGTTCCTAATAATAATTGCAAGTTTTAGGAACAAAATATTCCATGTGTCTTTTGTGATTTAATTTTTTTTCTTCTCCTTGAAAGGAATTATTCTCTCAGCAGCTTTTGGAATTCTTGGAATCTTTTTAAATCCTTTGCAAACAGCAGCTTCATTTGATGCTACATCAGCCCATCAAAAATTTTCTATCTTTGAAATATAAAGAAGAAACAGGTGGATTATTGAACCATTCCTATCCTGAAAGAAAACCACCTCTTTTACAAAATATTCTGGAAGCTTAAGAGTTCATAACAATTTTTATATTTATTCTTCCCCACTATTAAGCATCACAACCTTTGTTTGCACTGCAACAAAGTCTTTGGCAATGCCTCCTAAGCATCCCATCAACACCTTGCCTCAGAAATAAACCCTCAAGTTATCCATTGCAAGAACAGGGATTCCCTTCCTAGGTGACTGGTGTCTTCCACATGCAATTCTTCCATGGCAGTCCCTCTTGGGTCAGAGAGAACAATTTTGACAGTTAATTTTTTTCTGGTTTTTGTGATGTGGTTTTGATCTGAAGTGATACTTTTTTGATAGTTGTAGCAGTTATGTATGCCTGGATTTTCTAAGAGTTTTTCTTTCAAGTATTTTTTTCCATAAATAGACTCATGTGATCATAGGTTTTTGAGCTGGATATTAAATGACGTCAGTTTTTCTATACGTAGAATAATAGAAAGGAAGTAAAAGAGCAAGTCTGTCTTTTGGAGGTACACAGAAATATATTTGAATATGTAATTGCGAAACTCCGGCTATAAGGTGAAACTAGGTTAGGGGCAGACATTTAGATTGGTTAAGGGGTTTGTGGAGTATTCCAGCTGAGTCATAAAACAGAGTTTTAGTTATGTTAGTGGTGCATAGATTGTGTGCACTAAATTTGTGTGCACCATTTAATTTTTACTTTAGCTGGGAAAACAAGCTGAGTATGTCAGGAGTACATCCTGACTGCCTCTGCCTATTAACGTCATAACTTTGAAAAGCAGTACTGAAGACTGGGAGACTATGTCTTGCTCTGCTTATCTGCAGGAAAATCTCTGGGTCCCTTTGCCCATAGTTAACTGATCTGTGGTTTGTTATCCACAGGGTCTTTGTTACTATATCTGGGATTTTCTACTATGAACGATATAAATCAGAATCAGGTCACTTTAAGATGAATATGAAAGCCTGTAGGGCACCACGCACCACAAAATCATTCTATGAAGGCTCACCAGGCCATAATTTATCAAATAATGCCTCTTCTCTGAAAGTTAAGATAAGGGGGAAAGACTCCCTGTAGATCACTGAATCATCATCATTTTTCTCTGGTGAGTTTTAAGGTTTTCTGACTTTCCACCCTATATCCCAAATTCCGATCCACTTCCCACTTCCCACTCACCATGAGCTCCATGTCAGTTAGACTGGTTTCCTCATGGTTCTCTAAAGAATATATGCTTCCATCTATCCCAATGGTCTAGCTCATTTTATTTCCTCTTTAAAGTCTAGAATCTTGAACCCAAAATATACAGAAACTGTAGTGACATGGTATGTTTACAGAAACATAAAAATGGTGCTTTCTAGAAAACAAAAGTTCATGCTTACTATTTTTTCCAATTAACTTTTTTTCAATTGTGTACAAATGGTATGACTTTTCATTCAATAAGTAAACTATTAAGAGAGAAACTGTCTTATATTTCTTTTTTTCCTTCATAGCACAGTAAGCAAAGTAATGCAATAATGACTCCATGGATACTCTTGGGATGATTCATGATTCATCTCCTATTTGTCATATCATGTCGCTTCATGCCATAGTGACCCGGTCTCCCTCAATTTCTTTCTTAAGCTACCTCATTAAGCAGTTGTTACAGCACTGCCTTACAGAATGGGTCTATCCTGTATCTAAAAATCTGACTGAGGACATATAAACAATTTGATAATGGTAGTTGAACTTACAGCTCAGTTATATGGTATGAACTCTGGTTAATTTGAATTTAGAATTATTAAAAATTGAACACACAAAAAGTATTCTAAGTGTCTCTGCTTTTAAGTAAAAGGAAATTTTATTATATTATAAATTTATGGTTTTTGCTATTGCTCTTGTGAACTTATGAAATCCAAATACATTGTTCATGCATTCACTAATAAACTCATTCAAAGCATTTACAGCAGATCAGTCCACATACTGATCAATGAGGCACAAGAATTGGAGTGGGGAATGGCTCAATCCTAGATATTTATCATTAGTAAATTGATATATTTTTTTCTCTCTGGACTAGTGAGTAAAGGAAATGTATATGTTAAAATCAAATAATGTAAAACTACTTCCCTACAAAATAACAAGACAACAGAATTTTTTTTTGCATAGTTTAAGAAATAAAGTACATGTGTATTTGTATTTCCCTTTACTAGGTTTCTAAAAGCACTCCTTTAAACCTTTAAATAAAACAAATTATCTCAGACTGAAGAAATAAGCTTTATTTGGAATAACTATAATTTGTTTTTATTACCTTTAAAATCTAGAAGAAGGTCTATTAGTGATTATCATTTTTGACAATCTGACCTTATCTGAAATCTATAAAACCTCTAAATCTAGAGATTTAATGTTGTTTAGTGAGAGAAGTTCTTTGCAATGTGATATCTGTTAATTTATTTTGCAATATTACAATCTTTTAATGTTTTTTTAATACCTTATTTTCTGTATAACACTTTTTTTTTAATTCTAATGTATTGTTCCTTTGTCATCTGGTTAAGGGTAGAATGATCTGGGAAGAGTAGAGTAAGAAAGACACTGGGACCTTGAGGCAGATTGTGTGACTATAAAGTTATAATGAAATTTCAGACAGATCATGGAGAGACATAACAAAGATGACAAAATAGGAGGTTCCAAACTTGGACCACAAAGAATAATAGTTATCCAAGAACAATGATACCTCTGAGAGAGTTCACAAGTCCTCTTAAGAAATTTTAGCCATGGGCCTCCCTGGTGGTGCAGTGGTTGAGCACTGGGCTGCAAAGTTGCACGAAGCCTCTGCAGTGCTGGTTCGATCCCCAGCCGCCTGCAAGGGTCCCACATGGGGTTCGATCCCTGGCCGCCTGCAAGGGTCCCACATGGGGTGCAGACCTTTCCTGCAGCGCCCACTGCTCCACTCAGCAGTGTACTTCTTCGTCAGTCTGCCTGTTCTGCTCCCCGCTCTGGCTCTGGTGAATTTTCTCACTCTCCTGCGCTTCTGACTGTACCCAGTGCTTGTATAAATAAATAAATAAATCTTTCAAAAAAAAAAAAAAAAAAGAAATTTCACCCATATAAAAAGTAGAAAAAAATATTCTGAGAATACTGAGAATAATGCGCAAAAAGAGTATGAATAGCAGTTTCATTTTGCCTGCGTTACTGCACACCCTAGAACAGCACTACTCAGTGCCAAAGAGGAAGCTTCCTCTTTGCAGGAAAATATAGAGCAGAAAGGAAAACCCACCTTTTGTGGGCATTACCTAAGGGACATGGCCCTAATTCCTGTCACTGACCTGTGCCTCCACAAGCACTAGCAGCCTAACAGTTAGGGCATTAGGTGCTGATTCCAAACCCTTCTCTTCTCAGAAACAGGCTGGAAGGTGTGAGTTCCTCCCAGTTTTATGTCACTGTGCAATTTATGGCCAGAGTGCATTTTAGCCTTTCTCATTTTCGCATGGGATTTATAGATTTGCCCAATGTGTGAGAATCACTCAACTAGCTTCTGAAGTTTCTTTAGAGGGAATTGTTACACATTTAGTTCTAAGTTCAGTGTTTTCATGGGAGGATGTGAGGTTAAGAGTCTCCTACTTTACCACTAGAGTCCGAACCTGGATTGGTCTATACTCAACATTTTAAACAAAGGGTTAATTTCTTCACTATCTGCCTCTAGGCTTGTCAGGATAACAAAATGAGAAATTTAAAATGCATGAAAACAAGGGAGCCTTGTATAAATATAAGGGAAGATTGCTTTGGTATGCCTATGTGGGTGTGAATTCCAGAAAGGCCAAGAGGAGTGTGCAGTATCATACATCTCTTTTCCCTCCATGATAAGGCATATTCAAATCTCCCTCTTGCTTATTAAGTTGCAAATAAAGGTGATTTAGTTTAAGAATTCTGTGGTGGACCAGTGCCTTGTATGCCCCAATATTTGTTACCAATTTCTTTTTGAAAGAAAGGGCAAGGCAGTGGCTTATAATTCAGTTGTTTCAAGCTGCCAAATCACTCTATATATACACAAGAGAAACGACTTTCTCCAACAGCACATAAAGAAGTCACCTTTCTCTTCCCTTCCCATTCTTTCATTCTAATCTTTTGTAGTGTGTGGCTTGTAAACAAAACATGTCTTACTGTAGTTTCTATTATCCAGTGCAAATTGGAAAAAGGAACTGTAACGCTTTATAATCTTTCTTTAAAATATCTTCTTACAAATAATTTACTTCCAAATATCAGTGTTCCTTGCATGATTTGAATGGAAGTGCAATGTACTGGAAACAGTGTTTATATCAACTTATTACAAGTAGGGTTTTTTTTCCCCAAAATTATAATCAGAGGAGGCAGTTCCCAAGTATTTTTGTAATCACTATGTTGGGGATAAAACTCTGCAAAGAGATACTCTTTGGACCTTGGGATGAGAAGTAGTTGTTAAATTTGGGAGAAAAATATTTTTTAAAAAGTGGGGGATATAAAAGGTGTTTTTTCTTCCTCTTTTTTCCTCCAAATCTACAGATGATCCAGTTGAATTATATTTTTATCATGATAAATGGTGTCTGAACACCTGGGAAAAAGGATGTTTAAATACTAAATGGAATTTGACCCTTGTTGAATATGTAGTTATGAGCATTTAACATAAAATCTTTGTTGTAAGTTATATGTTTGTGTTTTCTATACTGCATCAAGTTAGGGTGCTAATTTGCCCTGTGTAGTTTCACAAGACAATGCTTTCATTCACTAACAATATTTCATAGTACATTTATAACATCAATACAAACCCATCAACCTATGTGCCAGATTCAGGGTTATAAGAGATGTAGGGATATTCATTAAGACCAAGTAAATAATGTTACAGAGATATACCTCCATGAAGGGGAGGTACCATTTTCCTTGACACCACTTATGTGCAGGCACCTTGGAATATAAGTCACAATATGCCAGGGACTGGACTCCCTGAATGGGGGAGCTACTGGGAACTAGGGGCAGAGCTAAGTGTTTAGGTGGATCTATATAACACAGCAGGCAGGCAGACCCGTCTTGCTTTTCTGGCTTCTGCTTGCACCCTGGTACTGCTAAGAGGGACTCAGATGAGAGACATGTAGAGATATTTGGAAAAGAGACACATGATCAGGCTGTTCTTGGTCCTTGGCAGTGATGATGACAGCCATTATCTTGGTTTCATGTTGGATGATATGATGTATTTTTGCCTCTTCTTTTGCTCCAGAAATCTGAGAACTGCCTAACCCCTTTCTTGTGGTTCCTTGCCAAAAGGTACCTTAGACATGTGGCAAACTTTTGGACCTCAACAACTACACTTCTGGCTGAGCATTTGCGTATGAGGGGATGAATAGTTTTGAGGGTTTTGTCAAGAAACTGTTAATAGGAATATCCCTTCTTCTCTCTATCTATGCACACCAGTTCTATTAAAGATCTTTCACAAAACACAAGCCTACTTCCTTTCCTTTGTGCATGCAGATGGCCAAATCCTTTTCAATCATGCACCTCATAATAGTTTCAGACCCCTGGGTACTCCTCAGTCCTGTGCTAACAATATTAAATATAATTTGAGAGAGAAAGGGAGAGTAAAATGACATTTACTACTAACCCTAAGTTCCTTTGAGATGTATATGAATGGATGACTTATTTAGTCTATTAAGCAGATGCTAGTTCAGCTGTAGTGCATATGTTGATTTTCAAACACTGTTTGGTGGAAAAATATGCATGTAAGAAAATCCACATATGAGTATTGGGGATGCAAATGAAAATTATATTTTTTGATAAATTTCAGAGAAATGGTGAGGGAGAGTAAAGCATTTAGGAAAATAGTACTTAATATTTAAAACAAAATGAATTTATCATCAATTTTATTTAGAGTTTTACTTAATACAATAACCAGATATTGATTTTTCATTTCTTCTCTGTCTTACCATGTGATATTCTGAACTTTTTTTTTAAACAGGAATTTTTTTTTTATTTATTTTATTGATTTATGCATGCCAGAACTGGGGTGTAGGCCAGTGGTGTGGGGGTAAGAGGGATGAGAGGATTCACCAGAGACAGAGTGGGGCACAGAATAGGTGGATCAATTGAAATACACTGCTGAGGGGAGTAGTGGACAAGACAGGAGAGGTCTGCTGCATCATGTGGGTTAGCTCCCTGGCCAGGTAATCCAACTCAAGCATTAGTGGCTGGTCATATTTGATAACACTTAGACTTTTACCCCTGTGCCACCAGGAAGGCCCCAAGGAATTATTTTAAAGTTTAAATATTACTACTTCAGTTAAGGAAGCTGTATCTTAACATTTTAACTCAAAAATGAATAAATATTATCTTCATACTATTCTGAGACATAAAAAATAAACTCAAGGTGTTTTTATTATTTAGAGAAAAAATAAAAAAGGTATAAGCAGAAATAGATTTTTTTAAGTGTATTTTAATGTCTGAGTTTTTGCTTGTATGTATGAGTATGAAATAATAACAAGATCCTAAAAAAAATTATTTGAAGAAAATTTGGAGATCTAATTGTCTCTATTCAATTCACCATGAATCAATTCACATTCCATCCAGCAAGTAGGAAGATACTACTGTATGTTTTACAAAATAGGTTTTCATTGTCAGAAAGAGAGGGAACAAGGTTATTTGTAAAAGTGAAAAAAGTGAATTTAGGCCAAGTCACCTTCCCTTAGGTAAGGTAGAGTGATCTTAATATACTGATTACCTCACTAGTGCTGACCAAGAAACTCTAGATTGATCGGTTTAAAATTCTACCCTTGGGAAAGACTGAAACTGTGGTTACATTTGGTATTAAGTCTTGGTGGGTCTTGGCATAAATGATTCCATTTTGGGGCCTGTTGTTTCTCTTTAACAAGCAAACAAAAAATGTAATACTGAAATTGAGTATTTTATTTTATCTTTTTCTTTCAGCTCTCAGGAGAAGTGGTTTTGCAAATTGCCAATGAACCAGTTCTGCCCTTCAATGCTCTTGATATAGCTTTAGAAGTTCAAAACAAACTTAAAGGTAATTTTTCTTTAAATTTATAGTAATTTTAGCAAATAAAACACTGAGCAACTAATTTTCAATCAGGAATGGATAAAATCATATACTATCTGATTATCCATGGCAAGGCAATGTTTCCCTTTTATATACAGAAATATGTGAAGAGCTGAGAAGATTTCTGGTTGTCATGTCAGTAGGAGTAAAGTGTACATATGTAGTACGTATTAAGATAATGTACCATATCTTAAAGACTGTTCCACTTTCTTTCATAGGAGATTAATAATTCTAAGCTTCTGCTATGATTTTCAGTTTCCACATGAAAAAATTGTTCAGGTTTTGTTAATGTTTGTACCTAACATCCAGTCAATTCAATTCTTTCATGTTTGAATTCATCTCTTTCTGCAAAATTCTGACACTGTCCCTATAATGACCATTTTTTCTGCTTATCAATATGCAAATCTTTAATTAGATTTCTAATTGGTCTTCATTAACCACATTCACAGGGCACCACTGTAACAAATGAATCTTCATCTTCCTCTCTGACCTTTAATAAATCATTTGTAAATCATTTGTAAACATGTACTTATCAATACAAAAAAAAAATACTATGGTTTAGCAGTAATAGTTAAGAGGTACTACTTGGAGTACTCCAAGGAGTCAAATATTTCCAGTACCTGAAAGACTAATTTTTTTTGTTGTTGACAACATGTATTGCTTCTTAACACAGAAAATACAACACATTTTTTTCCTCTTCAGTGATACTATGACTTTTATTATAGTTGCTATAATACCATGACCTTGGGAGCAATTGAGCCATTTAGGGCTATTTGCTCCCATAATAAATGTTCTCATATTTCTGTGCTTTTGGTATATTTAAGTCAGTTCCTATTTTTTTTTTTTTTTTGCACTTGTCAAGTTGCTATCTCACTATTGTTGGTGTGTGACTACTGGTAAGAGTCACTATATTCTCCACTTCTAATTATTTATAGAATAATTTGGACTTAGAAGCTGAGTAACCAAGTATATGACATTTTACAAATAAGAATAAAACAGGTATAATAAAGAGATAAAAAGTTTTGTGAATAATAAATGAATCTTCTGTAAGGATTTCTTTAAGCATCTGTTTTATTCAGTCTCATTTGTTTTGCTTAATTTTTTTTTCAGTTCTCATTTTCATACTTTAGAAAATTTAGTTGGTTATGCATATAATATAAAAACTTTCAGAGAAGGGCCTCCCTGGTTGTGCAGAAGGTTGAGCACAGCACTGTGAGGCTGTCTGGAGCCTCTGCAGCATGACTTCAATCCTGGCAAGCCAGGGAGCTACCCAAATGGTGCAGCAGACCTCTCCTGACTTGTCCGCTGCTCCCCTCAGCAGTGTATTTCAGTCAGTCTGCCTGTTCTGCTCCCCACTCTGCCTCTGGGGAGTCTTCTCACTTCCCGCATCGCTGGCCTTCACCCCAGTTCTTGTATGCATAAATAAATCTGGAAAAAAAACTTTCAAAGAATAAGAGTAGATTGTAATTTATATTACAGAAATATTTCTCCGGGCCTCCCTGGTGGCACAAGGGGTTAAGACATAACCTATGAAACTATCCGCAGCCACTGTAGTATGAGTTTGATCCCCGGCCAGGGAGCAACCCAGATGGCGCAGCAGACCTCTCCTGACTCGCCCGCTGTTCTTCTCAGCAGTGTACTTCAGTCAATCTGCCTGTTCTATTCCCTACTCTGTCTCTGGTGAATCCTCTCACCCTCCACACCTCTGGCCTGTACCCCAGTTCTGTATACATAAATAAATGAATCTTAAAAAATATATTTATCTACCTATAAAGAAATAACTGTCACACACAGAAAGGAACCTCAAAGAGTATATTGTAAAATAAAAGCATTGCATAATATGAATTGTAAATGGTTACAGGTTGCTATTCTGAGTCCATATTTTCTTTGACAAATGTATATTATATTTGTAATAAATATAAGTAGTATATCTTGGAGCCTCCCTGGTATCACAAAGGGTTAAGTCTCTGAACTATCAAGCTATTGGCAACCAAATAAAGAAGCTGAAACAAAACTTAAAACTTTGCTTTTAAGGAACATATATACATGGTGGAACAAAACTGACACAAATAAAATAATTTTAAAATTAACACTATACTCAAATTGTTCCCTAATGTAAATTGGTTTGGAACACATTTGCATTCTCAAAATAAGTGTATTAGCAAAAGTAACTGTAATTGTATCCAGGGTACAGAGGAGAGATCTGGGAAAATAAATTTAGAAGTTGTTCCAGATGAGATGTCTAAGTGATTGAATATAGATGGAGGACAGAAAAGGTCTAACTTTTCTGGGGTACTCCTACATTTAGAAATTGAGTGAGGAGGACCTCTCTAGTGGCTCAAGGGGTTAAGCACAGCACTCTGAAGCTGTCCACAGCCTCTGCAGCACCAGTTTGATCACTGGATGGGTTCGATCCCATCCAGGGAGCTAGCCACATGGCACAGCAGACCTCTCCTGTCTCACCTGCTGCTCCCCTCAGCAGTGTATTTCACTCAGTCAGTCTGCCTATTCTGTTACCCACTCTGTCTTTGGTGAATCCTCTCACCCCCCACACCTCTGGCCTTTACCCCATTTGTTGCATGCATAAGTAAATCTTTAAAAAAAAAAAAAAGAAATTGAGTGAGGAGGTGGAATCACAGAGGAATGACAAAAGAGTTAAGAAAAGCAAGGTGATTATGAGAACCTAAAGAGATCAGATTATGTCCACTGGAATCTTGGCATTGCCAAGCATTAACGCAGGAATAAGTCCTGTAGGAGGAAATGACAGAATCATCCTCTCCAAGAGTCAGAGTTTTCGAAGAAGGAACAGTGATCTAGAGATACTGGACTTGCTCTTCTCAGGCTATTGATGCAAAGGACGTGGAAAACTGAATATGGCTCAGAGGACTGCAGTTGAAGCAGTCCTTAGAAGGAGTCAGGTTTTAGTTAAAGTAAGAAGGTAAAGAGACTATCCTGATAGGCCAGGTTAATAACTCTTTCATTAGTAATGATAACTCTAAGTATGTCAATACAGGGGAAAACAAACAAAGAAACAAAACCAGTGCAGTGATTCTACCAAGATTTCCACTGAAGGTCGGATTAAACTCTTCCCTAATAGTCAAGGTTTTCCACTGGATGAGACAGGACCGTTTGACTTATTTCTGTTTTATTAGACTACCGCTCTAGTTGAACAACTTTTTCTTTGGTTGTTGGTTATTTTTGAGTAATGGTTTCTTTTGATGTGAAACTACTTGGATTTCCTTGTCATTTTTACCCAGAAAAATGCATCCTGACTTAAGATGTAACCATACTTAAAAAAAAAAAAAAGCAAAACAAAACCAAATGTGACTGAAAAATGTAGGAGAAAATATTTCTCCATGACCTCAGAATAAATATCTCATCCAAGTGCTATGATTTGTTATCTTTAAATTATATACTTCTTAATTTTAGTCATTATGAATCAGAATTATATGCTCTGTTTCATAGTTAAAGATTCATCAAGGACTCAAATTGTAGGGAATTTTGTGTATCTGTTTCATTTTTACTACTTTGGTTATGAACTTATTTCTATCATAGAATAACATGTTAATATGTAAATAATGGACACCAATTATCAACTAAATAAATATTTCAGCTTCAATTTTAGCTGCAATGCTAAATGATTTCACTAAACAGTTCCTGTACCAGGTTAAATAAAACACATAATCTTCCTGCTTAATACAAGAATTAATTGTTTACTTATTTTTTTTGTTATGACAGTAGTGTTGATTAGTCCTAAATTCTCAAAGTAAAAAAAAAAAAAGATGACCTTCAAGTCTGAACTATAAAATACTGTTTCTCCTTACTGCAAAGAGTTTAAGTATGAAGGTCTCTGAAACCCAATTGCATTTCAACAGTGTAATTTTTACTCCTTGACAACCGACCATCTTGTTTATTTATTACACAAGTTTACAGTAGCAGCAGACCATTCTCTACTGTTCTCACAACCAACAGAAAGAAGGATAATTTACCAGTGAATAATTTGTTTGAGTTGATTTATTGGATGGTTCTTGAAAGCTCATTTTGACTGAATGACCTTGGCTCCTAATATTTGGTCAATGCCAACCACATAATAGTTAGAAAATGAATATTTATATGTGTCCATGGACATATAGTATAAATAGTGACTGATGAGATAACCAATACACTTCAGATGTACTTGTGACAGATAAAATATGTCCAAAAAGTGCACATTCAAGGAAACAGTACTAGATTATGGAGGGCAGAGGGAGGTGTCAAAAATTAACAAATGCCACCACAACTTTAAATCTGAAAGTTGACTGAGAAGTAAGTACTTAAAAACATTACTAAGTTTATGGTTTCACACTTTATCCCCCTTTTAATATATAAAACAGCACTGCAAAATAATTAATGATTATATAATTCCAATTTTTTTTGTTTGTTTAATGTCTGAAATTTTTCTTTGCAAGAATTCTGGCTGTCAATTCCTTCACATTATTGCAAAAACTAAAAATGACCAAATAAAATAAAAGTGATTTTCATTTGATCTGGCTATGTACACATTTTGCTTAATGCAAGCCAGACTCAGCAGGGAACACAACTTAGAACCATGTGGCTTATTGCCACCTCTGATTCTCACTAAATGTAAAATGTCTGTTGGCAGTATTTCCGCCTGTTCTTTGAAAAACTGACAATGCTGATTTGATCTGACTTTTTTCTTTTTTTATTAACTCTGATAATTCATTAGTGTCAATCCCTTCATTTTAGAAGAAGGCTTAGTATCTCAAGGCGATGATGCTACTGAGGTGAGCACATATGTCCTGTTAGAAATGTAGTTTCATATTTTCAAATGTCACATCAATTCTTTTCTATATTCACAATTGATTTGAGTGATATAAAATGAATTTCCCAGTTGACAATATTAAGCTTGTGCTGTGTAAATTGCATGATTTCAGGCCTCCACCTACTTATCTCCTGTCTTGGTTTTATTACCACTAATTCCAACTTTAGTCTAGCCTGGGAACCGCAAATATCAGTACACTAGGTAGCTGGCTCTGATTCCACCTAGGAAATCCAAAGTGGCCCATCTAAAGTTCAAAAAATTCCAAAGAAAGATTTTATCCCCATGGAAATTCTCAATCATGCTAGGTTTCTAGTGGTTTGATATGAGCTGGCATTTCTGGAATTGACCTATGTGTGATGATGACTTAAATCAAACGCAGTCTGAGAAGTATGTGAGCTTGCTTGCTCAAATTGATAGATAAGTTTGGATGATAAAGCAGTTGATCATCCATTTGATACACATTACTAAAAGTATGTTTAGTGTCACTCCCCATGTTATTTTTATACGGATTCTGGCTGCATAAAGATTGTATTCTACTTATTAATGTTCTGCACCAAGTCAAAAAATGATTTGAGACAGCTTTGTCTTATAGCAAATTCTACATTGTCAGTGTTTATCTCCTGAAGCTAGTCTTTCTCCCCATTTTCCATTGAGCTGATATTTTTATTACCTAATGCCCCTTAATTATTAGCCTAATTATGTTGTTGTATCCCCCATCTCCTGTCTCACCAGTGGCTGCTGCTCATTGGGTTTCCCTTTGTGATTGCTTCCGTCTGTCTTCTGGTACTTCATCCTAACTTGTATAAAGTTTTATTTTCAGGACCTACATTGTTTTATATTTCACTGCATTGATGGAAATAACCTCTGTGACTTCATGAGAACTCACCCTCCCTTCATCATCTACTGTACTAGGACTTTTTTTTTTGTTTTCCTAATTGTTTTTAGGCTAAAATCCTGGGCCATGTCAGGATAGGCCTATCATTTCATGAGCATTACTTTACTGGTAACATTTAAAAGTTTTCTTTTTCAGATACTTTTAATATTGATTTGTAATAGAGCATAAAGTACCCTTACTCTCATGCTAATTTATTTTAGTTAAGCCTTTTTTTAAAAAAGAAATCAGTTTCTTGGTTTAGTTAAAAATATGTTAAATTCACGGGGTCTCCATGGTGACACAGGGGTTAAGTCTCAGCACTATCACTATTGCCACTGCAGCCTGAGTTCGATCCCCGGCCAGAGAGTTGACCCAGATGGTGCAGCAGACCTCTCCTGTCTGGCTGGCTGCTCCCTGTGGCAGAACATCTCAGTAGATCCATCTTTTCTGCTCCCCACTCTGCCTCTGGTTATTCCTCCCACCACTACCATCCCTGCACTGCTAGGCTACACCCCAGTTCTTGTATGCATAAACAAAAATACGTATATATTAAACTCTCATATGCTATTAAATATACAATTTCTACTTCAGGAAGAGAATGATAAAAACAAACTGCACATGAACTTGCTTATTTATTGATTTTTTACATTTCATACATGTTACCCCTCTTTATTTTATTTTATTTTATTTTATTTTATTTTATTTTATTTTATTTTATTTTATTTGTATTGAGCTCATGTTTTACATTGTTGATTGTAATTTGGAAGTATGGCCACCCCCTCCCACTTCAAGTGTTATTGCCATAGTGCGCCTACCACCAAAGCACCAATGATCCACCACCTTAACCCATTTGTACATGAATTTAATTCAGTCAAAAAAGTTTATGCTAAGTCTTCCAAAGCAGCCAGTAACCAGATCATGTTGTTGCAAATACCGTGCAGTGGCTGCCTCTGTGGTGTCAAAACAAAGGCCCTGGTTCAATTTCTGTGCCAGTTAAACACTGTTGAGAGAGAGTGGGGCCTCCCTGGTGGTGCAAGTGGTTAAGCACAACACTCTGAAGCACAACACTCTATCCTCAGCCTCTGCAGTACATGTTCGATTTCCGGCCAGGGAGCTAACCACATGGCACAGCAGACCTCACCTGTCTTGCCTGCTGCTCCCCTCAGCAGTGTTTTTCAATTGATCTGTTCTGTTCCCTGCTCTGTCCCTGGTGAATCCTCTCAGCCCCTGCACCTCTAGCCTGTACCCCAGTTCTTATCTGCATAAATAAATAAATCTTTAAAAAAAAGCACTGTTTGGAGAACTCTTCCAAGGAGTATACTGATAGTATTGCTAGATTTTCATCTGCTTTGACTATCTGGGTCATCAGATCAAGTAGTTAGAATATAAGATCATCTTTAGAATGTGTTCCTCACTCAATTCTTCTAAACATGGCACTTTGGCATCTTTGCAAAAAGAATTTCTGTTGTATGTAATTTAGACATAATTATGTACTATCTTCAGGTACATTATATCATTAAGTAATATCCTTTTATATATGTATTGTAAAATCAATGTTAGATTATTTGAGTAGCAATAGTGCCCTAACTCCCCCATTTCTTTCTCTACCTGATTTTTGTTTGTTTAACTTATTTAAATAACCAGCTGAGATGATTCATTGTGATTCATACTAAAGAAGGCAGCATGAAGAATAGAAAATGTAGGATAATAAAGAACTGTTGTTTCCCCTGGCTGAAATCATATTGGCAATTTCTTTTCTTCTCTTTAGTGATGCCACAAGATATTTTTAAAATGACATTAAGTAACTACATTTTTCCCCCAAAATAATCTTCTATTTTGCTTTTAACCACTGCATTAAGTGGAACATAAATCATACGTTTTCTTGTCACTATAAATCAGTAAAGTCTAAGCTGTGATTTTGCAATTGTTAGCACCTTTAAAACTGTGATAAGCTCATCCATAGAAGAATAGTTTCTGTGAAATACGATTAAAGTAAAAAGCTATATTTGTTTGATACAAAAATGTAGTTTTAGAGTATGACCAGTACATTTAACTCTTAATGTAAATTGAAATTGAGTGGGTCTTTAAAAATACAGCTGCAAAACAAAATCAAAAAATAAAAAATGGAAATAAGCTAAAATTTACAACTTTTTACATGATGAAGCTCTGAAGAGAGACCACACCTGTAGGTAGTATAATTGTTATTTAAAATAAGGTAGTTACATTTTTGTCCAGGAGTTTGTAGAACAGACTTGACATACATGTGTTTTTTGCAGGCTGAAGTTCACCTAGATATAAACCCATAAAATGAGGTAGTTTGCTTAGGTCCTGGATCCTGGCAATTAGAGCTTGTATAGGTTTGGCAGTGGGGGGTGGGATGGGGGAGTAACCAACCCTATAGTTACTGTTTTTACCCAGAGATATTAGAGGCCTTGTGACTAGGACTTGTAGGAAGGAACTTTGGGCTTATGTTCTACTATTGGAATGTATTTGAGGACCTATAATCTAGATTCCTTAGGAGGAACAAGTTTTCTGGGAACAGCTTGGCACTTTAGGAATCACTCCACAAATCCTCCAGAGTATTGTTCTCAGCACCTTATAATCATTGTGACATTGAATATTACTTTAGTTCCATGAACTGAGTTGGATATTTTTAAGACCTATTTAGAGACCAAGAAACTGGGCCTCAGTGCTGTGTGTGTGTGTGTGTGTGTGTGTGTGTGTGTGTGTGTGTGTGTGTGTTACTTCTTGGGTATCTACATTTAAGTGGTAGATTTAGGGTTTGAAGGACAAAGACCTTGCCCTTCCCACTATACCACACTGCTTCTGAAACAGCTATTAGGGGTGATAGATGGCTAGAAGACAGTATTCCTGAGTATTGGGAATATGTTTCCTTCAACATTTTTTTAAATTTTTTAAAAAATTTTTTATTGAATAATATTGCATTGTAACACTCTGTCAACTTCAGATGAACATCACTGTAAATAGATATCCCTTCCTCCCTCCTTTCTCTTTTCTTGCTTTTCCCCCTCTTCAATTAATATTAATGGTAGAGAAATGGGAGCATTTAAGTTAGAAGTGGATCCATCCTCTGGAAAAGCAAAGACTAAGGGAAGAGACAGGGAAGATGGATCAATGGTGTTGTTTTCAGATAGAACATTCCCAACCCCCACAACTTTAATGTAGATAATTTCCCAGAACTTTGAAAAGTTCATTTGAGATGCCCTTGACTTCTGGGCAAGTCCATTATTTGTCTCTCAAATTTCACTTCTTCCCTGGACTTACTTAAACTATTCTTTTACACAATTCTTCAGTCATCCTGATGAGCATTTATTTTTTTTTTACATTTATTCTCCTTTTGTGGATTATTTGTAATCCACAATAGATTTGGAATTTATTATTGGTAGAGATTTAATCATATTTTGTCTTTGCCTCTCTTGAACGCTTACAGAATATCCTATGAAATAGATCTTAGTAAGTACTTACTGAAAATAAATGTGCATTTTACTTTGAGATGAAGGAGAAAAAATGCAAATATTTCTGTTTGAAGTTTAGAAGTACATTTCAATTGTCTCTTGGTTAATATCAAGATAATTTGGGGCCTCCCAGATGGTGCAGGCGGTTGAGCACAGCGCTGTGAAGCTGTCCACAGCCTCTGCATTGTGGGTTTGATCCTGACCAGCCAGGGAGCTACCCACATGGCACAGCAGACCTCTCCTGTCTCGCCCACTTCTCCCCTCAGCAGTGTATTTCAGTCAGTCTGCCTGTTCTGTTCCCCGCTCTGTCTCTGGTGAATCCTCTCACCCTCCCACACATCTGGTCTATACCCCGGTTCTTGCAAAAAAAAAAAAAAAATTGACTAGGTAATATTGCATTATTTTCTATTATATTATGGTTGGTTTCCAATATTTATCATAAATCTGCATGTTCTACTTTGCAAGTAATGCTCAATGGTTGGATTTTCACAAGGAGAATTATTGTAAGATATAAAAATATTATTTTAAAAGTTTAACTGTTTTACTTTTTGGTCTTTTTTTTTTTAATTGAGGCAACATTGGTTTTCAACATTGTATATAATTTAGAGGTATAGGATTGTATCCTTCAGATGTATGTTCACACACCACACCCACGACCAAGGAATCCATAGTCCTCCCCTATAGTCCCTTGTGCCCCCTCCACACTCTGCAATCTCTCTCTTCCTCTCCCTCCAGTAGCCTCAACTCTATAGTCAGATTTCTAGTGTCTGTTATTGGTTTAGTTTTATCTTATGCTTTGTTTTACTTTATATTATCCTTTTCCTTGTTTTTCAGAGATTTGAAATCTCAGCCTACGAAGCAAAAATGACTCAGACTTATTATCACCACAGAATAAAATTGAGAATCTTTATTAAAGGGTGTATGGGGACAAGTGTGATACATCTGTTTCACAATTCAACTTCAAAGATTAAGTAATCTTTGAAGACCCTTTTGATAGTAATTAAATTGATTAGACTTTATATGTTTTTGTTTACTTTAATATTAAGTTCTTGATCTTTAGTCTCTGTGTATATATAGCTTCAAGATAGATGTGTTGACTCTGAGAGAAATTTCTAGCTCCCAGTTCATATTTTTGCTCAACTTAATGAATGGCTTATTAAACCTGAACTGTTAAGAAATTATTTAGTCTTCTCTGCTCTGACATTCACTGTTTCTTAAATCAAGCTTTATGTATTCTTAGTTCTTATGGGTTCTTAGTAGACCATATTTTGATTCAGTGTAGTCTAATTTAACTACTACCATAGAATAGTCCTTTTTCTTTTATTTTCTTCGTTTTTGCTTGTTGTTGATTTTAAACAAGAAAGTAAATGAAATAATACTTGCTTTGCTCTTTTTGCACCAAATCTCTCTCTGAGTGACTTTGTAGGCATTATTTCATTTAATGATACATTTTAAATACAATATTATAATTCAACAATTACTCAAAAAAATTTAAGAAGTGACTACCACATACTAGGTATTGTGTCAGAAACTGGAGATACAAAGATTGAGAAACATATTAGTTGATTCGGGGGGTGCTTCTCAGCCAAGGAAGGTAAGACACAAAGCAAATAAGAATGAAAGCATTACAGATGTTACGATGCTATGATAAAAGTGTGTAATTCACACATTCATTTTTAAATGATATGCCAGGTAGTATTGTAGGTGCTGGGAAAATGCCCTGAGCAAAATGGATCAAAATTATTTCCCTCATGGAGCTGACATTCTACTCAATATCCCAAAGATCATGAAGGAGCAATTATTTGCAGTCACATGAACTTATATAGAGAAGGTGACAATTTTTTCTGAGTCTTATTTGAACGAACAAGCAAGAGCTAATTGGCATAGAAATGTCCATTAGGAATCTTTGGAGCACCAATTGTATATCAAAATGATCAAGTGAGCATTCAAACTAAGGCTACTCTTAAATTTGTAACCTCTTGCCTTTGAAGTAATGAATGCTAAGGATGTGCTGTAGGTGGCAGGTTTACACTATTTGGGACCTTTCTGGAACTAGCCTGCTTCTAAATCTGTCAAGTGTCTATATCTGCACCATCATGAAAGATACCTTCATTTGAGGCTAAATAAGATAGAATAGTACTATTTGTATCACTTGATTCAATAGTAATGTCTTCAATCTGTAGTGTATGTTACATCAGAACAGATTTTTCTTTCTTAAATGGAAAACTCTCAAGGATGTCAAACTTGCTTTTTCTGTTGTTCAGTCTTTCAATAGCAGTATAATCAAAATGTGCTTATCCATCTTATTTTTCTCCTTGTGCAGAGATATTTCTTATTAATGCTCCATAGATTGAGTTTGGTGAACCATCATAATTTAAGAAAAAACAAATCTTCATAAAATTAAATTATTAATGTTATTTAGGGGCTAGATCTCCTCAATGAACATACATCTCCAGGCTGAGGCTTAAGTTCTCTTGTGAAATCAAAGAACATTGAAAACATCAAAATTATAAAACTTCATAAGCTCCTATAATTAACTTTATTTTTATTGTTAATTTCAGTAATCTGAGAGCTATAAAGAATGCATCTCTGTAGAGCTCATAAAGGTCATTTATCTCTACATAGTATTATTTTGCTATTGGATTTTTAGAAAATGCTTTATTAAATCC
The DNA here is from genome assembly GCF_014898055.3 of Talpa occidentalis. NCBI lineage: Eukaryota > Metazoa > Chordata > Mammalia > Eulipotyphla > Talpidae > Talpa > Talpa occidentalis. The sequence continues at coordinate 23,982,205 of NW_023604295.1, forward strand.
ACTGGTTTATTCAATAATATTGAGTATCAGTACTAGGCTGGTAACCTAAACATGTGACATATAAAATAGCCCTATCAAATGAGGAAAGAGATCCTAAAAATAAGTATATTAAAGATTAGTACTTCTATAACAAACATATTTTATACATCAGCTATAATTCTGATCTAGTTTTACTTTTATTAGCACATTACATATTTGTAGTACTTCTTAAACTTTAATATGTGTGGAATATGCTGAGTAGTATTTTGAATTCCTGAGCTCTGTCTCCAGAAAGAGATCACAGGTCTAGGAATTTGCATTTTGCTTCACAAAGACCAGGTTTGGAAGCCACTAACCCTAGAACTTCAATTGGATAAAGCCACTTGTGAGTTTTTCCTTTTTCCCAGTGAAAGTCTAATCAGACCTTTTTTATCCTTCTGTCTACCTAACTCAGTGCAATGACCCCAGGACTTCCAGCTAAGGGTTACCAGTCCATGTTCCCTTCATTAGCTTGAAGTCATCCTCTGTGGTGATACACTAACATTATTGGAGTCAGTTTTACTTAGAGTCCTGAGAATGACATCACTAACTGTTGCCTTGTCCTACAACTGACTCTAATGATGGAGATATCTAGAAGATGATGGTAGATGCCCTCCTCATACTATGACAAGTTTTTGCTTTTTAAATAAGGTGTAAAATCACATCAGCTGGGAACTGTCCACCTATAAGGAAGTCTTTTACAAATATTAATCATTTAGTTCTCATAACAAAACTATATAGTAGTTGATATTATAATAATGATATTATTAAGTTAATTACACAGATGAGGACACTGCATCTTAGTAACTTGCCCAAAATCACATAGCTACTAAGTTATAGAGCCGGGGTTTGAGATCAGGTGTTCCAGCTCTAAGTATAGTGGCTATAATCACTGCATTAATATTGACTTTCCCTTAGTCAAAGGAATGTCCTGAGGGCCTTTTGCTACTACTCTTCATATGCAAATGACTGTCAGTAAATAATCCAAACAAATATAAAATAAAGCAACAACAAACAAAAATCATTTAAACGCAAAGTGTAACAATGCAAATATTATATCAGAGAGTTAACAGTATTTTCAAATTGATTATGTATTTGAGCTTCAAATTACAGGAAATTTCTATTATAGAAAAGAGTCCGATGACACATAACAACATAGAGTAAAATATCTCATGTTTTCAGAAGAAAACAATTCCTTCTACTTTTCTTTTTCTTGGAAATACAGGATACTCCATGATGATGAATGGAATTTTGAGTCAGAAAGATCAAGTTTCTTATTTTGGCCTGTTCTTATATACTTGATGATATATGGCAATCAATTTAATTCTCATTTTCTATGAAATTATTATGAAAATAAGAGGTCTGGTGAATGTGAGACAAGCTAACTCAGGAACATGGCAGTCTCTCCACAAAGTGTACCTAATTACCTGTATTTCTAGTGGTAGTATAATAATAATTATATTAGTAGTAGTAGTAATAAATTTAATACTTCTAGTAGCATATATTATGTTTTAGATAGAATATTTTTGTGGAATGCATAGTTTTTTTAAAGATTTATTTATTTATGCATTCAAGAGTTAGAGTACAGGCCAGAGGTGTGGGGGATTGAGAGGATTCACCAAAGACAGAGTGGGGAGCAGAACAGGTGCCTCTACTGAAATACACTGTTAAGGGGAGCAGTGAGCGAGACAGGAGAGGTCTGCTGTGCCATGTGGATAGTTTCCTGGCTGGCCAGGGATCCAACTCCTGCTGCAGAGGCGGCGGTTTGCTTCATAGTGCTGTGCTTAAGCCCTTGCGCCACCAGAGAGGTCCCAGAATGCATATATTTTTAAAATTTGATGTTGAATCTTTCTTGTGACACCATGTTTATTTTGCTCCTTGAAGAACAAATTTATTTCATAAATGGACTCATTTATCTCTCTCAGGTGATCAGCCCAACACTCATCAACTGCTAGCCCTGTCATCCCACCTTCGGGAAAGTGCTGGACTCTTCCAGTCAGACGAGATGCGTCCTGCCAATGACCCCAAGGAGCGGGTTCCCATCCGTGTTCGAATGCTCAATGACATTCTCCAAGACATGGAGAAAAGCTTCCTGGTACAGCAGGTGCCGCCAGGTTTTTATAGGTAGGTTTTGTGTCTCCAAATTTATATTTTAATAACTTTTAATAACTTTAATAACTTTTTTTTTGTGTTTAACTTTCAGAATATTTAAAATAAAATACGAAGCAGTTATTATAGCTGCAATTTGAGGACCATGCCCCTCCCCCACAGAGAGGTTCAAGTGCACAAATATAGAATAAAGGAAACCTAGTTTAGTACATGATGTCAAAAATGACTAAGAGCTTTTTAATATTAATTTCAATATGAATCAAAAGTGATACGACCACTGAAAAGCCAAATATGCTTTTCAGAAAATAGGCCCATCCTAACCTGTCCCAGTAAGAATATATCTAGTGCACTGTGCTTAATTCTAGAAACTACATTTTAAGTGAGATTAAATAAGTTTAACATTCAGAGGACAGTAGGATATACATGGACTTAAAACAACCAAGGAATCAAGGACATTTGGTTCAAGCATCATAAAATCGGTATTTCTGAATAGTTTAAAGATTTTTTTATAAGAAGAAGGAACCAATATGAATTCTTAGAGGATGAAATTAGTAATACATGTTTTTGTTTTAGAGGTTCTAGGTATAGTAGAAATTAAATAGAGAGAAAATAGAATTTAAAAGATTATGACAACTTTAAATGTTTTTATTTATGTTTGATTCTTCTACAAGACATAAAATATAAATCCATTCACCTTTCTATAGAATAATTGCATATAAAATGTGTGTGTGTCTGTCTTTTGGGTATGTGTGTGTGTGTGTATATATATATATATGAAAATATTTTTCTTGCATATATGTGTATATATGTATGTGGATATATTATATAAATATCTAGTCTAGGGTTTATCATGAAAATCTCAGGAGACAAAGAGTTTTTGAAAGAATGATGAGACTGAAGAATGAAGACTATTAGGCCAAGAATTCTCACTAGTAAAGGATCTCAAGTTTAGATTTTGTAAGACGTGAATTTATATAGGTATGTGTATGTATGTGTATACATGTAGATATGCATGTAAAGTAAAACATATATGTATATATAACTATATGTATACACCTATATATAGACTAGACATAATGTATATGATGGATGTAACAAGAACTAAAGATCTAAAGCACAAGAATACAAAAGCTTTTCTTAAATTTACAATTTTTTTAATTGAAGTAATGTTTTACAACTCTGTGATTTAAGTATACAGCTTCACACCATGCCTAAAAACAAAGCATTTATAATCCTCTGCCATAGTTCATATGATGAACAGGTTTCACTTTTTTAAAAGTTAAACAACCTCTACAGATATTATTCATGTAAGAATCTCAGTTTCCAAACTGATGGTGTTATGGTAATTCTTATCAAATTTACATGGAGAAAGTCAAAAGTGATTTGCATTTTAAGAATATTATTGAAAGACATTCTCTGAATAAAGCTAAATATTACATTTGGAATGTGAATTTTGTTCCAAATGTGTCCCTAACATTGAAATATATTAATTTTGTACTCTGAAAAAGAAATGTTCCCCATAATTTAGCACCAGAAGATTCAAAGACTTCAAATTCTATGATGTTACATCTAAAACTGACTGCCATTCTAGTAAATAAATCTTCATTGAGCACTTCTCTGTAAACAAACACACTGATAAAAACTGTCAATATAAGATCCCTATCTTCCAAAATTTTAACCTAATTTAAGGATAAAATATGTAAGTTATAGATCAAATACATTTTTAAGGTAATGTCACAAAGTGTTCCATGAATACTACTCATAAGAAATGTCGTTGGGGGCCTCCCTGGTGGCGCAAGGGGTTAAATAATGCACTATGAAGTAATCCATAGCCTCTGCAGCAGGAGTTCGATCCTGGGCCAGCCAGGGAGCAACCCACATGGCACAGCAGATCACTCCTGTCTCGCCCACTGCTCCCCTCAGCAGTGTATTTCCATCGATCTGCCTGTTCTGTCCCCCACTCTGTCTCTGGTGAATCCTCTCACCCCCTGCGTCTCTGGCCTATACCCCAGCTCTTGTATGCATAAATAAATAAATCTTAAAAAAAATAATTAAAAAAAAAAGAAATGTCATTGGGATTCAGAAGAGCTAAATTAACTAGTGACATTCAAAAAAGACTTGCAGTGAATAGGAAAAAATTATCTGGGACTTGAGATAATGGCATGATGACCGTTATATTATGGACTACTCTGGGCTGAATGTTTATGTCCCACCAAAAATCTTATATGTGGAAACTAATCTCTAATGTGATGCTGTTTGGAGATGAAAACTTTGGGAATTGATTAAATCATGTGCCTGCCCAAAGCCCTCATAAATGGAATTAGAGCCTTCATAAAGCAGACCGTAGAGATTTTCCTCTCTCCTTCTGCTACATGAGGACACAATATCTGTGGACCTAGAAGCCTCACCAGGTGTCAGACCTGCTGGCACCTCAACCTTGGAGTTCCCAGCTTCTAGTGAGAAAAAAAGGGTTAATTATAAGTAACCCAGTCTGTAATATTCAGTTATTGCCACTCCTACTAAGTCGAGCAGCATTTCCAGAAGATAGTATGAAAAAGAGACACAAATAAGAAGTGTGTGTGGTGTGCTAGGGAATGAAGAACAACAGTGGAATATTTGGAATGGTATTAGCTTCATGCTTCTGGAGAAAGAGGAAAGAATCAAATTGTGGAGTCCAGTAAATGGTCCATTGAGAGGCTTGGGCTTTACAAAGAAATCTGTATCCTTAGGGAGTTTTCTCTGGTGCTCGAGATAGGATGCACTAGATTGGGGAAAGAACAGAAACCTCCAGGTAAACTGTGGTTATAAGAAGGCCACTGAGGGCTGAGAACATGATTGGGCATGTTGGTGTCCAGGAGCAAAGACTAACAGGCATTTAGGTAAAGGACAAACTTTCAAATATATTTATTTCTTGGCTGAGAGGCCCTTATTTCATGCTTTTTTTAAAAAGAATTTTTTCTGGGTTGAAGAGATGAAGCGGGGTTGGGTAGTAGAAAGAGACTCCTTTTTTCTGTTCATTTCTCCAGTCAGTTAGTTCAGGCACTCAGTGTATTGGTCCCCATGTAATTCTATAATAATCTCTTAATAAAGACAATTTCTAAAATCTCTTTCCAGTTTTAAGAATATGATTCAATGAACAACCACTATATTAAGCCTCACAACCTCTACAATAAAAGAGAATTCTAAACCTGAATGAGAGGAGCAGGAAATGGCATAATGATAGAGCACGAGGACCTAAAGAAAAGACACTAAGAGCTCTAAATATACCGAGCTTGATAGGCAGCGGGACCAGATAAAACAGTATGTGTGATTAGGAACACGGTGTAAGTGAAAGTGTATTGAAAACTACAAAACATAAAAATATGATAGCTATGAAAATCTAGTAATATAAAATCTGACTCTTTGCCCTAAAGAAGGAAGGTATTATGTATTTTCTTAACATTTCTCAAACTTCTTTCTCTTCTTTATTACATTTCCAATAAGTACTGTCTTACTACTCCTGGGGATTGGGTGTGTCTGGAGTAAGATCTTGTGGCATCTGTGTTTTGTTATTGAATTATTTTAAATTCCCTATTACCCTGCAAAGATAGAGTAAACAATCTGATCCGGCCAATCTGTGTCACTGAGCCCATGTTCTTAGCCACTTACCACTTACACCAAATATAAGGGACATGAGCTGGGGGTAGGGAAGCTCAGTTTTATTCAAAAGAGCAGTGTTTCTGGGAGATGGGCAGGCTCATGTTCTAGAAAAACCATCTCTAGAGGTTGGCACTTGGGGTAGGGTTTTTATAGAGGACATCTTGAAAAAAAAAAACAAAACTGAGTTTTGTCAATTATTCCTGTTATCTCAATGGCACAGTTGGGGTGAACCACCTGGTGCTACTAGTAACTAGTCCTTGTCTTTCTTGATTCATCTGTCCACAGAGGAAATCAGCAAGGGAATGCTGGAGGTTTGCTCAAGATCTTTTAGTGGAGTTCATGTTAATAACCCAAGAGTACTCTAAGGATTACTGTAGTGACTAACTAAAGTAAAAGCTTCAGTGGTTATGTTTTATTTTTGTACTTTTACCTATGCATGTTTCAATACCATATATTTTCATTAAAATAGGCTCTGTATTAGGCTATATTTAAGGTTTAGAGGAAAATGAACCGAAAGTACAGTTCCCATATAATCTTTCATGAGTAATTTTCCCCTCCCAACAGTTTCCCCATTATTAAAATCTTGCAGTAGTGTGACACATTCATAACAATTGATGAGCCAATACAGATATATTATTAACTATAGTCCGCAGTTCAAGGTTTACTCTCCTCTACGGGTTTTGATAAATATTAAAAGATGTATACCCACTATCACATTATTATAGAAAAATGTTTCATTGCCCTAAATATCTATGCTACACCTATTCATTTCTCCTTCCCTCCTTGCCCTCATCTTTGTACTTTCTCTACATTTTTACCTTTTCCAGAACGTCATATAGTTTGAATCATATAGTATGTAACAATTTTAAATTGGCTTCTTTACTTAGCAATGTGAATTTAGGTTCCTTCATATTATTTTTGTAATCACCATACAATGTGCCTCCATTCACCTTTGCAAGCTTTCAAATTTGGGATGAACATGAATAAAGCTGTAATATGCACTCATTTGGGTTTTATTATAGGCATACATTTTCAGTTTATTTGGGAAAATACCAAGGAACCCATTGACATAGCCATATGTTAATCCTATGTTCAGCTTTTTGAGAAACTTCCCAGCTCTTTCCCAAACTGTACTACTTTGTATCCATATTAACGATGAATAAAACTTTCAGTTGCCCCATAAGCTTTTTTAAAAAATATATTTATTTCTGCATACTAGAGCTTGGGTACAGGCCAGAGGTGTGGGGGGTGAGAGGATTCACCAAAGACAGAGTAGAAGAGCAGAACAGGCAGATCTACTGAAATACACTGCTGAGGGGAGCAGAGGGCGAGACAGGAAAGGTCTTCTGCATCACGTGGGTCAGCTCCCTGGCTGGCCAGGGATTGAACTCATGCTGCAGTGGCTGGCCATAGCTTGATAGTGCTGTGTCTTCAAACCCTGAGCCACCAGGGAGGCCCTGCCCCGTATTCTTGACAGTATTTGTTGATGTCAATGTTCTGTATTTCAGTCTTTTTTTTTTTTTTTTTTTTGCACCCACAGTAAAAAGGCTTTTTATTCATTTTTGGGATGCTCTAATTCAGTACTTATAGAAACATTTACACACTTTAGTAAACACAGAAGTCCTACATGTAATGCAGCATTTTTTTTTAAGATTTATTTTTATACATACAAGAGCTGGGGTACAGGCCAGAGGTGTGTGTGGGGCTAAAGTGAGAGTATTCACCAGAGACAGAGTAGGGAACAGAACAGGCAGACTGACTGAAATACACTGCTGAGGGGAGCAGTGGGCCAGTCAGGAGAGGTCTGCTGCACCATGTGGGTAGTTCCCTGGCTGGGCATCGAACTGTGCTACAGTGGCTGCAGATAGCTTCCTAGGTTGCATCCTAACCTCTTGTGCCACCAGGGTGGCCCGATTTTAGTCATTCTAATATATATATATTTGTAACTCATAATTTTAAATTACAATTCTTCAGTGACATGATGTTGAAAATCTTTTCAGAAACTTATTTTCTTTTTATACACCTTTTTTGGTGAGATCTGTCATTTCAATCAAGGTTGTTTTTTTTTTGTTTTTTTTTTTATTGTAATCCCCAGCTGGACTATGGGGTGGCAGAAAGGCAACTGTGGTCCTCTGGGGCAGTTCACAAAACTACACCTTTTTCTATCCCTAACAGCAAGACCACTGGATTTGGGATTTATAAAAGTGGGAAAGAATTTGAGTAGGAAAATTTCTTTTTTACTCCATGGGTCCCAGCAGGCTAATTAGTAGCTCTGACAATTTCTCTTCTCTATAATAGAGAATATCAAAGAGTGTTTAATAATATACAAATTTAGATAAGATACTAGGATAAGATTAGAAAAAATAAGGATAGGATGTGAGGAGATAATTTATAAACTATAGGAGTCTATTCAAATGTAATAAAAGGGGCCTTCCCGGTGGCGCAGCGGTTGAGCGCTGGATTGCGAAGCTGCCCACAGCCTGTGCAGCGCCAGTTCGATCCCGGGCTGCTCCCCGGCCACAGGAGGAGGGTCCCACATGGCGCGCAGACCTCTCCTGCCGCCCGCTGCTCCCCTCAGCAGTGTACTTCGGTCCTTCTGCCTGCTCTGCTCCCCGCTCTGGCTCTGGTGAATTCTCTCACCCTCCCGCGCTTCTGACTGTACCCAGTGCATGTATAAACAAACAAACAAACAAATAAATAAATAAATAAACATGCCTCTATTAAAAAAAAATGTAATAAAAGTAATTTTGGGGAGGAAGTTATTTGTATGCCAATATAATGTTATTTTTCAGTTTCTGATGGGATCCTGGATTCAAAAGTTTCTTTCCCTCATCTCTCTAAACAAAGGAAAAAATATTTAAAAAAGTCAATTACAAGCAAGCTCTTCCCCCAGGGTCACTGCTGTGAGGCATTTCTTTCATTCATAATTTTCAGTAAATCATCACTTCCCTTAAACATTTGCCAAAACCTTGTGTATTTGGGGATCACAGCACCTTATCAAAAATGAGGAGTTCTAAGAGAAAGTGGAATTAAATATATTGCTTTAAAAGAGAGTAAAGGTGGCATTTAAATAGAATTTAGCTTCCAACATAAATCTGAGCCCTCTAAAAAACAAGTATCTTTCAATAGGAAAGTCTTCTTTCAAACCATTTTTTGGTGTTTCGAAAACATTCTGTAACCTCATAGTCTGTTGGAGGTAGATTCTCTTCCCTGTTTCATGTTTTATAGATGGAGCCTGTAACAGAGTGGTCCCAGGGAAAGGGGAAGGTCCAGGTTCCCTGCCCTGCCCAGGAAAGGAGGGAGCTATACAGGGAGGAGCAGCTGGAGAGAAGATTGGGAAAGCTAGAAAGGGAGCATGAAGCCTTGGAGGAGGCACAAAGAAAGAGACATTTGAAAAAGCTGCACTTGCTTCTCGCCTAAGACATGTACCAGGGACTTGGGGGACATGATGGAGACCCTTGAAAGAGACAGAGACTTGGGTGAGAGGCCTGTGAGGCGGTTGACAATGGCAGTCTTTACTTTGGTTTTGATTTTGCTCCTTTCCTTTCAGACTTGCCTGGTCTCTTCTGCTCCTTTCCCATGGGTTCCTACCAGAAGGTGCCTTAGACTTGTGGCAAGCTTTTGGGCCTCAGTGGTCCTGCTTTGGACCAATCCTGTTTTGTGGGGCATTTATCTCCGTGTGGATGGGTAATTTTGGGTGCTTGATTTGGCAACTATCTTCTTACCCTTCTCTCTATCACACACTAATTATATTAGAGTTCCTTCCCACTGAAGTTCTCATGCACTAGAGTATGCTTTGTCTTGACGTGGAGGTTGACAGAAGACATTTAGAGTGAGTAGGTTTGGGGGTCTTGGGGTGCACCTCACCCTGCCCTATAACAAAACCACTTTCTGGATTTGGGCACAAACCATTTTATGCTTGAGGTGCAGTAGTTTATGATTATGCATTCTCCCTAGTTTATTTTAGCAAATTTCAGCAAAATTCCCAGCCTTGTCACAAAATTGCAGTGCTTCAGGGCATGAGTTCCTAGGGATGCTGTTCTATCTCTGTATTTCTTTTCTTCACTTGTCCCTGTGCCAGCCTAAACAGCCTTCACATGGGAGAGCGCTAATTATTGTCATCCCCATTATTTAAGTGACTGAACTTAACTGCACAGACTTAGAAAGCTCATTGATTTAAACTTTTCGTGCACAAATAGAAAATCCCGAGATATTAAAACTGCTCTCAGCAAAAAATATGATTGGCAAAGGTTTTCTATTAATAGGGAACTCCAATATTTGAGTTCAAAATATTATCAACATAACCCCAGAGTCCTCATTGGGATATAATATCTGCAAACACTCCCAAGTTTCGTCTCCCAACACATTTAAAGAGACAACAGTTAAGCAATAGAAGCTAATTAGGGTTTCGTTCACTTCCTGTTATGATCTATGTTCACATATGTCTATACTGATGATGGTTTGGAGTAGTGTTTGGTTCAGAGAGCAGAGTCCTTGGTTTAACCTCCAAGAAGTTTCATCAGAGCTCCCCTTTCAGTGGCAGGCAGTGAGTTTCCCCAGGAGAGTTTCCCCACAAGGCAGAGAAGTTTAGTTATATTTAAAAGGGCAGATTTGTTATGAAAAGGGAAGGAAAGTAAAGGACAGGTGGGCAGAAAGGGCTGCTCCTGAAAGGAACAGATCTGTTAAAAGACAGAGGTGGGCAGACTTGGGAGAAGCTGCCTCTGCTGCTTGCAAAGGGTGGAAGTTGGTGAAGAGAACACCTGCATAATCACAGGCCAGCAGGAGAGGTGCTCTCCTCTGCCAGTGGAGAAATTGCACTGAGGTAGTCTTCTCTTTGGGAGGGATCCATTACTTTGTGGATTAATTAATTATTTCAAGAGTTGGTGGCTGAGGGATTTTTCTCTACTTGCTTTGACTAGGTCAATTTGAAAGGACCTGTGATTCTTTACAATGACCCTCAATGTCCATATCTCCACCTGGTCTGTGCCTCAGTCTGTGTGGGATACTTTACTTTTCTAGATAACTTGTTTAACAACTATGTTAATCATTTCTAGCCCTACCTCCTATCTGGCTTTGTGTGAGCCAGTTTCTGGTCTTTTGATGCCTCTTTCTCAAATTTTCTATTCTTAGCCTCCATCATATACTTATATCTATATATACTGGGTAAGGTTATGGAATAATTTTACCAAAGGAAAGGAAATTTGTTGAGGTTTAGGGGAGTAAGAGACCCAGCCTTTGCAGTTTTATTTCAATGGTTTTGATTTGAGGGTGTGGAAATCTGAAAAGGAGCAACCTGATTAAGTGTTTAGGCTGCTAGGTAGAAGTAAGATTCTAGGCAAGTTAACATCTCAGCACCTCTGTTCAAATCAAATTAAAAGGTACATATTTTTAAAACAAAAGTGTTAGTGGGAAAGGATGTCCTAAAGCTAATTCCATACAGGCTTTGTGGACTCCACCCCCAGCCCAGACCAAAGCCAAAGACACTGGGAACTCCAAATCCCATCACCACCAAAGGGAAGGTAGCTGGGACCTGAGGATGGGGTTAAGCAGCCAGGTTGATATAAAGCCAGACACTTGGGCTTTGGGGAGGGGGGTCCCCCATTTTGGCTCTTGGCCAGCGAGCAGCATCCGGCCAGCTCTGAGAGTGACTTTGGGTTTCCAGGTCGTCAGATCGGGTAGGATGCATTAAAGACTTTATTTCCCTATTTTCTCCCTGTTTTGTACATTTTCCTTATTTCCTTTTCCCTTGTAAATAAACCTTTTATTAACCTTTTGTGTGTGCCTGTAGTGGAGTATTAATAAGTCCCTTTTAAGCGCGTGGGTGAGGACCCACAGCCAGGCAACCCGGTGCTGTCCTATAACAAAAGTATGGGTTGTTGCATTACCTTGTTTTTCTTTCTAAATATATGGTATTCCAGCTACATGGTTAAGTAGTCTGTTAGGGGCTGCTTAAGCAACTACAATTTATATTATTCCTTTGGGAAGATACTTCCGAGTTACAGATGAAGGTTTTTTCAGTAATTTTAGGAGCACATCCTATTTGTTAGTTGAGGGAGAGTGTGTGTTTGTGTCAGCAAATCCATGTATGTGTCTATAGCTGTGTCCTATGAATGCTGTGGGAGGAAACTCTTAATAAAAGAAGCCATTTCCAGGATAGCTACAGTGCCCTTGTGGAAGTTCAGAGGACAATTTCAAGCCAATCCAAGATAAGACAATCTTTTTTGTTATCATCTTTGAAAGCAGGAAAATAACAATGTAAATGTCAAGATGCTTTTGCATTGAGCCAAGAATAAACAAAATAAGCAATTCATTTAAAGTACTTTTCAAATGTGAGAACTCCCAAACTTGGCTTTTGAGACATGTTAGAACTACTTTACACTGAGGCAAGCAATGAAATGAGATAGAACTCTTTAGGAACATATTTCTAGAAAATTTATGATCAGGTTCCCAGCTATGTAGTCCCCATATACATTTGATTTTAAGACATTTAAGAGACTGAAACCCAACCCCCCAAAAAACATTTCAGAATAACAGTGATCACATTATATAGTTTCCATGTTGTTTTAATTAGAGTTAGTTATATAAGTACTAGTAGAACCTCATGTTCAGTATTTGATTGGGATAATAACTACTTTGTTCGAGTTGTACTTTTTCTTTTAGCGAGGTGTGGGTGGTCTGAATGGAGCTAAAATCCCACCATTGTTTCCCTTGTCATTAATTCTATCAGCAATGCCTCTGATTTCTTTAGACTGTGAAAAAAAAAAAAAAAAGAACTAGTGATTAAGAATTACCATAATGCTTTTAAAATATTTTTAATAGCGGCCACTTGCACAAAAGAATCTACGCCTGAATAGAGTTTTATAATCTACACAGTATAAAATTTCCTTTGGCTGAAGACCTGGCACATGTACAAAATCTTTATAGTGGTGATCATTATATGCATTCCCTTTTACCCTTTTATGAATAAGCATAAACATTAGCTTTATAATTGTGTATCCTTTTCATTTTTTTAAGAATTTATTTCTAAAAGGAGCAAAAAATTTCCAAATTTTAGGAGCTAAATTAATATATTGAAATCTGCCTTGTTTTCAATATCTTGTTTTGTTACTATTAAAACAAAGAGCATATTCCATTGTGACAGGTAATGTTCATTGCAGTTTGATTAGATATTGACATAATTATTAAAAATTTAAATTATCATTTTTATCAGGCTAATTAATCTGCGATCCAGTATGCTGGTATCAAAATAGAAATCCATGTGTGCACAACCGTTCAGATTTCATAAAAATATGTCTTTCCAGCATGAGGTTCTTCCCCATTCAAAGTGAGAAAAAATTACTGTTGTCGTACTTGCAAGCCAAAACATACTCATTGTCAATATGAGGGTGAATTGTGATTGTCTAGTGCTCTTGGTATTGTTAAGAATAACCTCAGTGTTATAAATGTAACAATACTTGTCACAGGGGTGGATATATTTTGTACCAAGCATTATACACTGCTGCATATGTTTCACCCAAATTGCTGGTAGTGCACTCAGAAGCAGTCACCAATAAACGTATTAGATTTAGTATAAATTGTCAAATGTTAAAGAAATAAATTTGCATATGAATTTGTTAAATTTAATTTATTCTGCATTTGCAAAATTATATCCCCTAACATTAGTAGCTACAAAAGTGCATCTGTGTGAAAACAAATCTACCCCTAGTTCTGTGGGGAGAAAGGAGGGAGTTTGAAAGTTAGGTTTTATTGTCCTAAATTAATAAAATTATCTTGTCCCAAAATTTTAACTACTCTTCCATATTTTCCTGAATCTTAGATACAAGGGGAGGGATATTGGTCTAAATATCTCATATACTATGGCAAGAAATGTTTTTACATAAATGAAAGTGTGATATAGCAAAGGAACCACAAGACCAGGAATTTGAAGATGTGAACATAAGATAGGAAGGGAGTACTGGCCTAGTAATCCTAACAAGTCACTTAACTTTTAATCCATTAAGTTAGAATAGGAAAACTGGCAGGTATCTAAGATATTGGAAGTATAAATCAAGGAAGCATTTATACAAATATAAACTGACTTCTGATATCCTATAATTATTGAAATATTTATTTAAAGAAAAATTTGATATCTGAAATGTATCAAAATCTAGGTCCTCCAGGAATCCAGGTTAAAGAAATTTAGCACTCGTTTCTCTCCTTTCATTTTGTCACTTATTTTATCTGTTATTAGTACTATACATATTAGCATTTTCATGTGTATAAATATCTTGCTTATTTAATATGATCTATAGAAAATTAAGAGGACTATGGTCGATATCTTCTTTGTACCCACTGACACACCTAACATTTCATTTGTTAATAAAACTAAAGTACTGATTGCCATATAAATCATGTTTAGTAAATCAAATGTTCAAAAATATTTTTATTTGGCAATATCCAGTTTATTAGTTGCAGTTATAGTCTTACAATAAGAAAATAGATCTTAATGCCACATTTAAAAAAAAAAACATGGATCAGTAATAGAATATTGACATGATATACTTAGAAAGGCCTGAGTATCGATGAAAAGTCCTGTAAAACATTTATTCCTTTACCCCACCCCAGTAGAATCCTTTATTGAAATGTCAGCTTACAGGAGCCACTCTAGACAAGAAGAAGGGCCACCCTGGTGGCACAAGGGGCTAAGACACAAACTATGAAGCTATCCACACCCACTGCAGCATAAGTTCGATCCCTGGCCAGGAAGCTAATCCATATGGCACAGCAGACTTCTCCTGACTCACCCGCTGCTCCCATCAGCAGTGTATTTCAGTAGATCTGCCTGTTCTGCTCCCCACTCTGTCTCTGGTGAATCCTCTCACCCCCCGCACCTCTGGCCCAGTTCTTGTATGCATAACTAAATAAATCTTTATTGTATGCATAAATAAATAAATCTTTAGATGAGAAGGAAAGGAATACAAACTTCCCCTTCCCATGGTCCCCTCAAGGTAACCTTGGTTTGCCATCACTATTGTCTGTTTCCCCTCTATGTACTAAGAAATACTGTGGCTCTCATCTCTGACATCTGCCTACCTGTCTGCCTGAAACCATTGCTGAGTAGTACAGTTTCACTTCCTTTTCTACCTTCCAGATCCTGAATGAAGATTGATTCAATTTGTTTATCTTTATCTGTGCTTTGAAATCAATTGTTGACTATTAAGAAAAATCAACCATGACCTTCATGCTCTATAATTATTGGGTCTTAAAACATTGAAATCTGCCTTGTGTTGCAATTGGTGATGGTTGGTTGTATGAAAGTGAATCCCACACAAGGTGTTATTGGGCATGTTTGATTATGAATTTCCCTTTTAGACAGAAATTAAGGATACTGCCTATATGAACTTGTTTAAATGAAATACTAATCACATGTCAGGAAATTACTTGATGCTTATTGCTTATGTTCACATTTAATGATTGTCTTTCTTATCTGTGATTGAGAAATTGATGCCAGTCCTTTAAAATTCTTAGCTAGAATTTCTGCTGATTCCATTGCATTATTAATTTAACAAAGACTTAGTCTCTACCCCAAGTCAAAACTAAGATCAGGCTCTGAGAATAGGATATGCAAAAATATAAATATCAACCCTATCCTTATGAACCTCATCCTTTAATAGGAAGTAACAAAACAAGCAGATAAATACCAAATATATCACAATCTTAAAGATGTCTAGAAGAAACAGGTGTTTTTGTTGTTGTTGTTTAAGGTGTCCACATTGATCGTGGGACAGCAACTTATGTTGAGATTGGCAAATGAGACAAAGACCTAGTGGTCTGTAGGGTAAATGGAAGATATCAGAGTTTTTCTGCCCTCCAGCCATTAGCATCTATGATCGACACCTGTTGTCTTATACGCATGCCTGCTGGTGAACACCTGGAATATTGTGTGGACATGCGTGGTTGGGCACACCTGGGCTGAGAGACTGAGCATGTAAGTGTGGCAGAGGTCCTGTGGAGAGCGTCAGAGAACAGCTAAGAGGGAAGAGCATATAGGGATTCGCATGGGGACCCAAGTTGCCTTCTCCCTGCTGGCTTGTTTCCCTTAACCTGTGGGCATGATGCCAATGGCTCCGAGGTTCTCTTTCAAGCAATATGAACCAACGTTGAACCTAGCTGGCCTGGGATGGTTGCAAAACAAGGCCCAAAGAGGGTATTAGATGTTATGTTCAGTGCATCTGATGTCTTATTTTAAGCAGAGTGTACTTCCATAAATTGGTCTGCCCTCCCAACTCCCCTGCTCTCTGTCTATTCTTATTTGCTATGTGGGAAAGGGATTATAGATATAATGAAAGAAATGAGAAGATTAAAAATTATATGTTATTTTGGTCATCTTGAGTGTATCACTTCATTCTGAGTTCTCCAGAAAAACAGAATCAGTAGATAGAATGACAGCTAGACAGGCAGTCACAGGTGGATAGATGGGTAGATAGACTTTAAGGAATTGGTTCATTAGATTATGCTCTCAACAAGCCTGAAATCTATAGCTTGAGCAGACCAGCTGGAATCTCAGGGGAGAACAGATTTGTACTTTTAAGTCTTATATTGGTAGTGTAGGCTGCTGGCAGGTTGGAAATTTAGAAAGGATTTTTATGCTACATTTGTTTTGTTTTGTTTTGTTTTGTTTTGTTTTGTTTTCCTTATTAAATTTATTTTTTATTTTCTTACATCATTTTTCATTTTTCTACAGTACTTGATTTCTCCCCTCATGTTTAATCTCCATAGTTCTCCCACCACTAAAACACCCTGTTCCATCACCACAGTCCCTTGTGCTCTTTCCTTCCCTGTTGTGACCCTACTCCCTCCTCATCCCTGCCTCAGCTCTATGGTCAGCTTGTAAGTTTTGTCTTTTTCCTGACCTTTCTTTGTTCCACATTCTTGAGGTAGAATTTCTACTTCCTCTAGGTAGCCTCAGTTTTTAGTCTTAAAGACTTTAACTGGTTGAGTGAGTTCTAGCCATATCAAGGATACGTCTGTCTTTATAGTCAACTGGTTGCCAAGTGTTAATAATATCTAAGAAGTACCTTTCTAGCAACATACAAATGACTTTTCGAACATACTGTAGGCAATATAACTTTACTATCACCAGAGGTCATACTGATGGAAGTGGAAATGGAGAGAAGATGAATTTGAAACATTTTAGAGGATTAATCTACAGACCTTGGTGCTGGATTAGATGTGAGGGAGAAGAATTGAGAAATCAAGAATTCATTCAGGTTTTGGTGTTTTGTTTTGTTTTGTTTTTACCTCCTGAACAACGGATTTTAACTCTGATATGAACTGTATGAATTACTCTGTTTTCTAATGGGGATCTGCTGATTTTAGCCTGAATAATATGACTGATAAGGTAAGATTACCTTTGTTAGACTTTAAATGACTGAATAGTCTTGGGAACAAATTCTGTTTGTATCTATCCAGTTATATTTAGTTAGTACTAATGGAGACTAAAAATTCACCTTGCCTTCTTTTTTCTCATCCAGAAATAATTACATGAAAATAGCAATTGGCTCTTTAAACAATATTGTGAAATGGAAGGAAATGTGGCCAAGTATCTTTGGAAGGAATAGACTTCAAATGTGCCAGTTAAAGTGTCTCCAACATTTTTATTGCTAATCATAGTAGGACTCATTTCCTAATCAAAGCTTACATATGCTCCACCAGGGAGTTTGGAAGATATGCTAACTCAGTCTAATTTTACACAATATTATTCAAAATCTAATAAAATGTAGCCTCATCAGATGCTAAAGTTAAGGAGGAAAGAAAGTAAAATATGCACCAAATATTAAGCATTCTCTTTGTTACAACTTCCCAATTCTGTCCTTTTCCTCACATAAAGTTAAATTGCTTCAAAAAAATTAGGAGTAGACATTTTCTAAAAAACTGTGCCAGTTTTTCTAAAGTAGAATATCAAATGATTGAAGAGAAAACTTTTATTGATATTGAAGATCAAGAATTAAAAATAAAGTAAAGCATTTTTCTAGATTAGTTTCTGGAAGCTTATAAATTACCTTTGTTCAATTTTATTACAGTTTTTTTTTATTTTCTAATATATACATATATATGTATATATATAACTATACATCCAAATGAAAATCTTGATAACACATAAAATCATATAATTTAGATTAAAGTTTTGTAGGATTTCTTTGATCTCAGCTCAGTTATTTTATATTTACAATTTTTTCTAAATAAATGAAACTTCCTCTAAGCAAATAAAATTTTTAAGACTACTTTTTTTAATTTCGAAAAACTTTAGAAGGTTTCTCATATATAAGGCATAGATACATTTGTTTCATGTGACTGCGATAAGAAATTACCACAAAGTTGGCTTAAACCAGCAGAAATTTATTTTCTCTCAGGTCAGGAGACCAGAAGTTTGTACTCAAGGTGGAAGAGGCTTCATGCTCTCTCCAGAGGCTCTATGAAGGAATTCATTACTCTCCTGTGGTAGGGTCTGGTGACTGCTGGAATTCCCTAGCTCATGGCTGCTTCACTCCACAGCCAGTCTCAGCTTTGACATCACTGTCTTTCTTCTTTGTGTGTTGATGTGATTCTTTTCCATGTCTCTTTTAAAAGGAAACCTATGTCTGGATGCAGAGCCCATGCATATAATATAGGATGATCTCTTTCTATCAATATTCAGGACTTAATCACACTTGCCTAGATATTTTTTCAAAATAACCTAACATTTACAGGTCTCAGGATTCAGGGTGTGGACATATCTTCGGGGCACTATTCAACCACTGCAAAAGAGAGTGTAAGAAATAGAAGTGTGAATTACACAATGGCTTTATTTTGATAGGATATACCATCATTAGCTTTAGTCTTTCACCTTCATTCTCATCCTCTTACACTATGCTGTGAACTATGTAGAGCACTGGGACTCTACAAACCACAGTTCTGCTTGGCGGGCTTCCTCTCTCTTAGGCTTATGTGCGAGACAGTAAAGGAAAACCCAAAGCCTAGAAGAGGAAAAAGAGATAATTTTTCTTCCTGTTTACATTTTGATTCTATTTTTGCTTCCTTTTCCCATCTTTTTCACTCTTTGTAATGCTTACTTCTTTGTCATCAGATGGGAACAATTCATTTTGGTAGTGGTGATTTATTCTGATTCACATTTCCCCCAACATTAGCTGAACCAACTTCAGGATACTCAGCAGAGACACCAGTGCCCACTGAGTAGAGCTCCTTTATCATAAGCCTGGGTCCCAGTTTCACAGAGTTTCAACTCTAAATTCAGAGACATTAAGAAATGAGTAGTGGGCCTCCCTGGTGGTCTAAGGAATAAGTCTCAGCTCTATCACCACTAAGGCCTGAGTTCCATTCCTGGGCCAAAGAGCTAATCCACATATGGCACAGCAGATCTGTCCTGTCTAGCCCGCTACTCTGCTCAGCAGTGTATTTCAGTGAATCCACCTGTTCTACCCCCCCCCCAATGCTCTGTCTCTGGTGACTCCTCTTACCCCACACACCTCTCACCTATACCCCAGTTTTTCTACAAAATAAACAAATGTTTAAAAAAATGAGTAGTGACCCCATTTAGAGGTCTGGGTTAGAGTTTCAGAGGACACCTTCTTTTTGCTTTTAAATTTTAATAATCCCAACCTTTCCATTTCCAAGTTTTTAGGGGTAGTACCCCCTTCTTGCTCTTGTAACCACTGTGATAGTTTAGTGATTCTTCTGGCCTTATAATCTAATAAAGAACAAAGTATCTTTGATATAGAACTTTGAGATAGAGCTGTCAGATACTATTAAAAGTTATATATCCTAAGAGAGTAACAATCACAGAGGAGTTTTTTTTTTTGTTTTTGTTTCTGTTTTCTTCAGCTAGATAAGACCTACAGACCATGAGGGGAGTGACACTTCTATAGTTACTTATATACATATAAATTTGTAGAATTTTGTCTGTAAGAGGAATGGGAGAATTGAAAGGCATTTCTCAAGAAAAGCTTTCTACAAACTATCAGTTTTATGCTTCTCAAAATCTACTTAATATTAGCTTTTTTTTATCAATTAATGGTAACGTAGTCATTCACTGATAATATAGCAAAATCTTCATGTGTGTTTTGACTTTATGGTTGATTTGCCCAATAGACTATGAGGGAGATGAGTATTACTGAACAACAGTCAGCAGCCAATTCTAGCAGCAAGACATAATTGCATCAATTAGAAATAACCAATAAAATAATAGAACTAAAAAGAAACTATCAAACACTACACTAATCACTCAGTTATCTAATTTTCAGCATCATCTGTAGTTATTTAATCATTAGGGCAAATGACTTAATCTTTGAAGCATGTGCTAGAACATGACCCCAGAGTAAGTAGGAGTATTACTATACTTATATAAACTCATCTTTGTCTCAGCTTTCTCTTTCTGAACAGGAGAAAGAACTTGTTACTTTTCACTAGTGCAGGGATATTCATCTTCAAGTGATAATCAGGAAAACTTTTTCTGAGAGACCTTTGTGACCCAAACATTACAGATTTGCACTTGGTCACTATCTAAGGCTCTGTAACATGAGCCCATATAATAGCATCATAAATAAAAGAAATAAGGACAAATGTTAGCCATTTAGACTGACTGAAATCTGATGTGTTAATATAAGTGAAAGTTTTCCTAAGGGTGATTGCATTTGAGGCTATGAGGTCAACTATAGATCTCCCTTTCCCCCATATAAAATATGGGGTTAATTGTGTCTACATAGTCTCTGTTCAGGGATTGTAAGTTATATTATTTATAGACTGTTGATCAAAACACAGTTGGAGCTTGAAAGTCAAAGCAAAAAGCTGCATCCTAAACCCTATTTATTGATGATGGATGGTAGCTATAGCAGCACACTTCATGCTGCTACAATTAAAACTCTGTCAACATTTCTAATGTGCACCATCATTTCAGGGTTTAATAATATGGTCATTTTTTCTTATTCTTTTGAATTATGTGATGTAAAACCTTAGCTATTGGAGGACATCTTTAAGTTCTCTTAACAAGATTATAAGATAAATATTTTTCCAGCTATTAAAATGCTAAAAGTAAAATTTAAGGTAGCTAGTTTTCAGCAGTCTCATAAGACAAAACAGCACCTATAGACAGGCAATATAATTTACAAACACAAATTCTTGACATATGAATGCCAAGAAACAAGATGCTTCCTAATAATAGCAATAATTTTAATAAGCATTTCTCTTACTGTCTAGATTCTTCCTGCTGTTCTCAGATATGTATATAGAGCCTAAGAATATAGTAAAGTAGAAATAGTCTTGGTGCATTGATTTATTCATTGGGAAGCAAAAATATCCTGAATAAAGTATTTTTAATTCAAACAATTAAAAATTTTAAAATATGTGTTCTGAACATATAGATTATGCTGTTTAATATGCTATCCACTAGCAGCATGCAGTTATTGATAGCTAGAATATAGTTAGTCCATATTGATATTAAACACACCACTGTATTTTACAATTTACTTTTAAATAGGCAAAAAAGTCACATGAATAGTTTTATATTTAGTCATGTTGAAATGATATTGAGTTAAAATTATCATAAAATTAATTTACCTATTTCTTCATTACTTAGTTTAAGTCGCTGCTAGAAAATTTTATATCATATGTGTGACAATATAGTTCTGTTGCACAAATTGTTCTGGATGTTCCTTAGGATTGTATATTTATTCTTGTAGGTGAAACACTCAATTTATTTGCATTGACTTATAGCAATAGTCTGCGAAACTTTCACATGAGTAGTCAGATTTTTTCTAAAGAAGTTCTTCTTCCTCCAGCCATGGGGTGATGCTATTGCTACTCTCTCTGAGAGTAGATGACAAACTCCTAGTGGGCAGAATGAGAGGCAGCCTGGGGTCCCTAAACCTACTTGTTCTAAATGGGTTCTGCCATCTGCCACATAAAGACAAAACATACTCTAGTGGGTAAGAACTTCAATAGAAAAGAATTTTAATACAATTAGTATGCAATAACTAGTGTACAATAAAGAGAAGAGAAAAAATATAGTTAAACATTTTCCGAATGAAGTGCCCAAAGTTACCGAATCCCTCATGGGTAAAGGCCAAGCCAAACAGGGTTGACCCAAAGCAGGACCACTAAGGCCTGAAACCTTGCCACAAGTCTAAGTCACCTTCTGGCGGTATCTCATAGGAGAGGGACAGACAGAAGGGGGCAACCAAGTCTGGAAGGAAAAAAGCAAATCAAAATCCAAGTTAAGATAAAATTTCCCTAGCGGTCCCTCACCCATGTCTCTTTCAAGTGTCTCTTTCTATGTCCCCAAGTCCCTGCTGCAAGTCCAAGTCTGAGAAGCAAATGTGGCTTCTTCTCACTCACCCTGCTCCATGTGCCTCCTCCTGTCTTCTTTGCCCATCTCTCTCTGCTTCTTCTTCTGCAGTCCCCTTTAAGTCCTTTCCCAGGCTGTTACTAGCTCCACCTTTATGCCCAGCTCCACCTTTCCTTAGGAAGGAGCAGGGTACTTGGAATCTCCCCTTTCCTTGGGGATTACCATGTTATAAACCAGACACATTTTCAAAGAAACATTGTAGGTTTTAACATTTAATTTTTTTTCAAGATTTATTTGTTCATTTATACAAGCACTGGGTACAGTCAGAAGCACAGGAGGGTGAGAGAATTCACCAGAGCCAGAGCAGGGTGCAGAACAGGCAGACTAACAAAGTTACACTGCTGAGGGGAGCAGAGGGCAGCAGGAGAGATCTGTGCACCATGTGGGACCCTCACCAGCAGCCAGGGATGGAACCAGTGCTACAGAGGGTGCGGGCAGCTTCCTGGCCCAGTGCTCAACTGCTGTACCACCGGGGAGGCCCCATTTTAACATTTTAAAAGAAATATTAGAGTCTAAGGAGTATATAAGCCTTTTGTAAAAATAAAACAAAAAAAATTGGTTGGATATAAATTTGCTCATATATAATGCTTAATAAGATAGAATGAAAGAATATTTTATTCTTGAATGATATACAACCATTTTCAGGTGAAATATCTTTCATCCATGTAACTGTTTAGAAAATTACTCAAAATTCACCTTGTAGATACTTAACTTCTAAAACTATAATCTGATTTCTCTAGAGTCTCCTAAAACAAACTGACTTACTTCATTAATTCATCAATTCCACAAACATGTATGTGCCTATTCCATCCTGGGCATTATGCTTGGAGCTAAAAGATCCAAAAATAAATTACATTCTCTTTTAACCCACTTTTAAAGGTTCTTACCCATTTTTTTAATGCTAATTTGCAATATTTGTTAGTGTGAATTTGTCTGAGTCTTTACTTATGGAAGAAACTCTGTTGGACACCCATCAGAAAGAATCACATACACTTAATCCCAATGAATTATCATATGAGGAAGTTGGAAAGGTCAACTGAGAAGTTACATCATGTCAGCCTCATGGGAGGCCCTTTGGACTAGAATTGTAGCAGTGGTGAGTCAGCACATGACCACAACTGTGGTATTAGTGACCCATAGCTAGTAAATGTTAAATGGCATGCCAAAGAATTTTTAACTGAGCAGCTGCTTTCAATCTTTTTGTTCATCCCTTAATTACTCTTGGCCACATCTTCGTCCCCCCACCCTTCTGCCTAATATTTAAAAAGTAACATTTCCTGGCCTCCTTGTGGTGCAGCGGTTGAGCGCTGGGCTGCAGCCTTTGCACCGCCAGTTCCATCCCCGGCCACCGGCGAGGATCCCACATGGCATGCAGACCTCTCCTGCCGCGCCCACTGCTCCCCTTAGCAGTGTATTTCCGTCAGTCTGTCTGTTCTGCTCCCTGCTCTGGCTCTGGTGAATCCTCTCACCCTCCCGTGCTTCTGACTGTATACAGTGCTTGTATAAATAAATAAATAAATCTTTAAAAATATAAATAAATAAAAAGTAACCTTTCCAAAACTACTCTGCTCACCTCTTTTTTTTTTTTTTAATCTTTTCCTCTCCAAGCTCTTGGCCTTAGGCAATCAATTTTTTTGCAAATCCATTCACCCTCATATTCTATGTGTTTATAGTCTTGACTGTTGCAGTACATTATATTTTCAGCTTTCAAAACAGATTGCTGAGAGGCATCTTAAAACATCCTTCCCTCAACTTTTCTCCACTTTATGTGCTCTTCTGCTCACTGACACTTTTCCAAAGCACTGTTTACTTGCTGCCTGCCCACCCATTTATTCTTTAGTTCTGTCACATGGCTTTCTCCCCAAGCAGCACCCTAATTCTGTTGTGTCCATATCACTATTGGCGTAGTCTCATAGAACACAATCATTGTTTTCCTTTAGTTCTCATTAGTTTGAATCTCTCTATTGATCTCTCTTGAAAACTATTTTCATCCTTAATAGAGTAAACACATTTAGCTGTCTCAGTTTCCCCAATTTGTCTTCAAATTACTTACTTTATTTTAACAGATTTTTCCTTGAATTTATCTGTTGTTTTCCCTTTGAAAAAAGAAGCAGTTATCCCAAAGTTTATAGACTGGACATACAACTCAATTTTAAGTTAGATGAATTCTTTAAAAAATATAATATAAAATATTTTAATGAAGAAAATCTCAGTTTTTTTTTCTCCTATCAGAAGAAGGTATTTAAAAGAAACACGAGGGGAAAGAAGGGAATAGAGTTATATTGTAAGACACATACTCTAACAGTGTTATATTCATAGAAAGGGGAGATTCCAGGTGCCCTGCCTAACTCAAGGAGGGGTGGAGCTGAGCAGTGAGAAGAAAAAGAAGGAAAAAGAAAGGAGAATGAGGAGGCAAATGGAGCAGAAAGACATGTGAAGAAGCTGTGCTTGCTTTTCAACCTTGAAATTGTACCATGAACTTGGGGGCCAGGAAAGGAGATACTTGAAAGAGACAGAGATTGGGTGAGAGACGTGGGAAGGCTGACAATGACAGGAATTATCTTGCCTTGGATTTTGATTTTACTCTTTGCCTCCCAGACTTACCTGGTCCCTTCTGACCCTATTTATGGTTCCCCACCAGAAGGTGCTTTAAATTTGTGGCAAGCTTTTGGGTCTCAATGGCCATATTTGGGCAAACCTTATTTGATTGAGCATTTACCAATGAGGGGATGGATAACTTTGGGTGTTTAATTAGAAACTGTTTTAACTATATTCTTTCTCTTGTCTATATTACATACTGTTTGTATTAAAGTTCTTTTCTATTGAAGGTCTTATGCACTAAGAGTTTGTCTGTCTTTATGCAAAGGATGGCTTAGAGAAGGCAGGTTTGGGGGTCTCAAAGTACCCCTCATTCTAACAGCTAACAATATAACAATCCTTGAAGGTCCTATCTTTTTTTTTTTTAACTTGCTTTTAGACAGTGTCCTTATTCTCTAAAAATTCCTGCTGTTCAACATTATTTTTACATTAAAAAAGACACAGATTTGAAGTGTTCAGGGTAGGTCTAGAAGTGATGATTATTATGATCAATTGCCTCTTGTTAGAAAACATCCTCAGGCAAATATCTCTGACTACTAACTTGATTTTGAAAGAGAATCATTGTCATAGAGTAAAGAACAAAATTTTTTTGCTGTTATACTGGTGAAGCTATGAATTATTATAAAGTTTGAGTTTGATATACTATGGCAATTTGGTAAAACACTTTTACTGTTTTTGAATTTTTTTTTTTTTGGTCCGTCAGCCAAGAATTTCAAGCTTAATATTTGGAATATGATTTAGCAGAAATCCAAAAACAGAGAAAAGCATAAAGCTTAAAATCCTTAAATCATGTACTTCTCTGAATCTTGGCTCTACTACTTAAAAGCTGTGTGATTGCTGTTGGGCAAGCTTATCTGTGCTCAGTTTCCTTCCCTATACATTGGGTATAAAGATGGTTTACTTTGAATTAAGTTGTTTTGAGGATTAAATGAATTAAAATATACAAAATGCTTAGAATATTGCCAAGGGCACTATAGGGAAGGAAAGAAAAACATTTTTTCTACCCTCACAGTCATGCCAGCTAGGACCCTGATAAAGACAGATAAGAGATAAACAGAATTTAATCAACACATGAAGCACACAAGCATACAAGAAAAACTTAGCTATGCATTAACTAAAAGGGGTAGTTAGAATTTAGGCTTACATAGCATCTAAAGAAGAAATAAAAAGATGTTGTAGAGAACTGACAGGACCCCAAAAAAAAAAAAAATGGTTTTATCCTTCCAAAGGAGGCAAATTGTGAGAAGGTAAATATGTAGGGTAAACCAATGGATGACAAGCATTGCTTTAGGAAGGCTTTGCTTTGTCTCTGGACTGATAACAGTCTAGATTCATCTACAGTGATTAACAGTTGGAGAAGGATACAATTTCTCATTTGTTTTCAGTTCAAACAATTTCTATGCCAATGTGGCATATTTTGGGGCAACACATTCTGGTTTTCTAAAATATACAATATTTTGGGTCCTCCTTGGGGGTGCAGGGAGTGAACTCTCAGCACTGTGAATCTATTGGCAGCCACTGTAGCATAAGTTTAATCTCCTGCCAGGGAACTAACCCACATGGTGCAGCAGATCTCTCCTGACTCGCCTGCTGCTTGCCTTAGCAGTGTATTGCAGTCAGTCTGCCTGTTCTGCTCCCCACTCTGTCTCTGGTGAATCCTCTCACCCACCCTACACCTCTGGCCTGCTCCCAGTTCTTGCATGTATAAATAAATAAAATAAATCTAAAAAAATATGATTTTCAAATATATTATCAATTGTCACAATTATTATTTCATGCAATAATGTTTATTCATTATCTACTTGTTGGAATTCTGGGGGAATAGTAAATGAATAAGATATTCTCTGTTCTTGAAGAACTTTGCCTAAGGAGACACAAAGAACACAATGTTGAGTTATTAGTGCTATGATAAAACTGAAGAAGTGTGAATCTATACCCCTAAATCAAAATCAATGTTGTAAACTGTTACCTCAATTAAAAAAATATAATTTTTAAAACAATTAACTACCTATCATGATTACATTGAGGAGAAATCAATAGACTTTGCCTTTGATTGTTGGCAAAACATGAATAATCTACCTCCTTTCTAAAATACATCAAATTTATTTTTTTCAGAATACAAGAATTCTGTCTTTTCATTAATACATCTGAAAGTCTACTCCCATATTCCAAGTCAAAAAAACATCGATTTTATTCATTAATTGACCATGATCCTTTAAAAATTATAAATACAGGGCCTCCCCAGTGGCGCAACGGTTGAGCGCTGGGTTGAAAAGCTGCCGGCAGCCTCTGCTGCGCCGGTTTGATCCCCGGATGCTCCCAGGCGGCCACCGGCCACCGGAGGAGGGTCCCACATAGTGTGCAGAACTCTCCTGGCGCTCGCTGCTCCCCTCAACAGTGTACTTCAGTCCTTCTGCCTGCTCTGCTCCCTGCTCTGGCTCTGGAGAATTCTCACGCCCTCCTGGGCTTCTGACTGTACCCAGTGCTTATATAAATAAATAAATAAATCTTTTTAAAAAAATTATAAATACAAACATCTGCTTTTATCAGTTTACCAGTGGACTTCAGCATAACTTTTTCCAAATAGTTAATAAATTGTAGCAGTATGTGAGTGATTGAGTGTATGTGTGTGCGTATCATCCCTGTTGGGCAGTTATTTATTCAGACCTGAATACACATTTAAAAATATGTTTTTTTTTTCTTTTGTACCAAACATATTTCTTTTTTTTGGAAGATTTATTTATTTATACATATCAGAACTGGAGTACAGGCCAGAAGTGCAGAGGGTGAGAAGATTCACTAGAGACAGAGTGGGGAACAGAGCAGTCAGACTGACTGAAATGCACTGCTGAGGGGAGCAGCAGGAGAGACTTGAGAGGTCTGCTGCACCATGTGGGTTAGCTCCTAAGCTGGCTGGGATTGGAACTTGTGCTGTGCTGCAGTGGCTGTGGATAGCTTCAGAGTGCTGCAACTTAAGCCCTTGCACCACCAGGGAGGCCCTGTACCCAACATATTTCTGACTAAAGTATTAAGACCTTCTTATAGAAGAAAATCTAAAGTCATGTGGTTGATTGAGTTATGAGGAATGTGGAAGAAGGATCATTCCCTTTGAAACAAGCTTGAGTGACAGATTTTTTTTCCTTATTTGTCATCAAGAAAAAAATTACGTTTGTATGTATGTATGTATCTGTCTAATTTCTATCATCCATCTTTATGAAAAGCAGCATTAATGAAGCAGAATATAGCAAAAGTGAATAGATTGAATTTTTGATAATAAAAGTTGTGATCAAATATAATAGGACAGATTGTATAGATTATTACAGGAGAAGATCTATTCTTAACAAATTTTTCAAAATGATCTTTTCCTTGTTGATTGAACAAGGATGAACAAAAGAGTTGGATGAACAGTTTCCTGGGCAGCAGAAGTTGCCTAATGATCTCTTACCTCTGTGATACTAAGGACAAAGTGAGTTGAGAATTTTGGGGTAGAGTGAAATAAGGTATGAGCCCAAGGAAGAAAACCCAGAAATGTCAAATAATAACAGTGCTATCCCTTACAAAATATTTACTGTATCTTCCAGGATCTGGCTAGGCATTTCACATATGAGTTTGTTATTTCAAAAATTAGAAATTGTAAGTAGTATTATTTCCTATTTTACAGGAGAGGAAGAATAGTTTAAGCGAAGTTAAATAACATTAATGTGCTTCAGATCGTAGAGCAGAAGTAGTAGTGAGATTTCGAGAAACTTAGTATTATGGCCTTTAGACTCTGATGGACAAGACTTTGATCCTGTCCATTTAGTATTTACATTTTTCCCCTTTCTGTGTTTTATTATCTGGATTTAATTCATGTTTTGGATAGAATTCATGTTCTCTTTCAAGAATTTCCTTTCTTTATATTACCCTTTCTCAGTAAATAAATATCACAATTGGACTTTTGTAGCATAAAGTATATAAATTTTGTTGTTCAGATGAATCTCACATTGTGCAATCAAGTAGGATGATTAAAATTATGTAAATAATGCCTTAGTTTGATGAAGCAAGTATAATGAATTTTAAGATTTGAGATTACTCTTGAAATAGAAGAACATGGAGATTTGGGAAAAGATATCGAGGCCGGCTGATATGGTATTGTTCTACAGCCAGTAAAGGTTTTCTGTCTTCACATAATTAATGTGCTGTCCCTAAACAATGCATTTAGACTTTTATTTCATAGAATATCATACATTTGTTTAGTTTTTTTTTAATATTTTTGCATTTATGCATAGAAGAACTGCGGTATAGGCCAGAGTTTTGGAGGGCGATTTGAGAGGATTCACCAGAGACAGACTGAGAAGCAGAACAGGCAGACTTTTTTTTTTTTGCCTTTTTTATTATTTTAAATATTTTTTACATCATTCTTCATTTTTATACAATGTGTGCTTTATCATCTTGGGTATAGCCCTGTGAACAGGCAGACTTACTGAAATACACTGCTGAGGGGAGCAGCAAGGGAGACAGGAGAGGTCTGCTGCACCATGTGGGTTAACGCCTTGGCTGGGGATCAAGCTCATATTGGTGATAGCACAGACTTAACCCCTATGCCACAAGGGAGGCCCCACATTTGTTTAGTTTAGATTGTCTTGTATTCCTATTGATTTTATTGCTGAGAAGTACAGTATTTTATAGTATAAAAAAGTTTGCTGTTCAATTATATGATTTAGGAGAACATAAAATTTAGACTTTTCCCTGCTTAGTCATTATGTGACAATTACATGCATCATTTTTCTTTCTGTCTCTCTCTGCCTATAACAAAAACATATATATTTATGAATATATAAATATTTTATTCACAAATAAATGTATGTATATAAATTTTCATGTATTTACACATAAAAACATATATGCAAATATATACCTCTCACAAAATGCATGGGCAAGCTAATAAATACTAAAATAGCAAGAATGAAAAAGAAATGGTTCCAGAATGTTGTTATACATAAGATTTTTTCCTGAGCTGGTGCTTCATGTGCTAATAAAACCACAGGAGGGCAAAGCTGGTATGGCTTATCCTCAAAGTATTTGTTCATTCACAGCTGTTCAATAGTAGCAGTAATAATTGTTATCACTGTACTTTATTCTCATTTGGAAAGGGAATAAAACTTTTACATTTTATTAAAAAGGGAAAGCAATGCTTACCTGGCTGTACGGGGTAGGTAGAGAGTTTTAATGAAAACTTTTTTAAAAAATGTAATGTCAACATTTTGCAAGATGAAGACTATATATCATTAAAATGGTTCTGTGGTGAGTATACTGTATCACAAATGATTTATTTTAAGGATTAAAATATCATTTTTGCATTTTCCTTGTCATGAGTATAACTTGCCTTTGGGTTGAACTGTTCAATAATTTTGATTATTTTTATAGTAGAGAAGAGTTTAGTGTTGGAAGTTAATTTGTACTGCAAGTACCTAGACTTCTTTGTTTGAATTTCTTATTTAACTTTGAAATAAATAACTTGAATTTGTAGTCAACATTAACTTTTAAGAATATAAGATCTGAAATTTTAATTAAAAATAAAAGATAAATTTCATGTGTACTTGCTTGAAATTTGTACCTGTCAACCTTCTAGTTGTTTCTCAAATTGGCAGAAATTATACACACACACACACACACACACACACGTGCTACACACATATATATATATGTGTATATATACACATACACATATATACACACATTTATGTAAATATTTACACACTATTCTTTTGATTTTAATTTGATTATTTTGTGTTTCTAAAATTGTGGGGAAACAGTCTATATTTCAGTTTGATTTTAAGCTACTAGCCATTAAATTTGTAATTATTGCTAGTTAGGCATCCAGATATATATCTTGGAAAAAATGATGATGTCTTACTCAAATCATTGTGCAAAGGTAAGAAATTATTAAATGTGGAAAAACAAAACATTATTTAATATACTATATTCATTCAAACCTTTATCAATTCATTACTTTTCAATATCTTTACAGTTTAGACAGAATTTCTCCAACATCTCCAATTGTCTCCTCCTGATAAAGGAAAGATAAGAAATGCAAAATTATTAGAAATTTATTTTCCCACTTTGAGGTCTTTGAGAACAGGAAAACTGTAGAATCTTTGACATTTAGGGTTTGTTTTTATTCTTAAGTATGATAGCTACAAATGCAAAAGTCAGAAGCTCTTAAACTATACACGCTGAACAACTTACCTGAAGACTCAAAAATCCCATTGGAACTGAGACCACTTTTCTGATTCTTTTGTAGCCCATCATATCCTTCCAGCCCTTGTTAATAATATTTTTATTTCTTTCTTCACAGATAATTCAACATTTTTTTATAAATTAAGATTTGTGAGTCTTTCCAAAGCATTCAGTTTTACTTTCACAGAAATTACTTACTTTTACATTTAATGGCTATTAACATAATGTTAATTATATATTCTATAATTGTATATAAATAATACATATCATTGAACAAAACTCATTTGAGAACAAAGCAAGACTTCTTGGTAAATACAAAACTCACAGGAGGAGATTGTCGAGTGCATGTGGGTATGACCTGACAGGTTTAAGTAAGGGAGAGGCAAAAAATGTAAATACCTGTAAGCATTTCTGACTCATTACATCTGAATCTCTTAAGCATAAAAGTTTCTCAGGTTATTCTTATGCCTTCAATTTGATAACCACTTCTGAAATATTCCAGAATTCTTGCTTACAATTAATATAAAAAGATAAATGTCATGCAGTAAAGCAAAATACACAGGGTAATTCCAAGAGAATACTGTAGAAATAAACTTTCCCTTCCCAACACTGGTCTAGTATATATTTTTATGGGTTGCTGTTTTAAGATTTGTTTTTAACTCTCTGATATCAGAACTTTTTTCCTACATGAGAGAGTCTGAGGGATAAAAAGGCTCATCCTCCTTCCCTCATTGAAGGTATATATGTTCAGATATTTTGTTTCCGAGTGAGAGTATAGATTAATGGTCTAAGCTCAGCAAATTGGATGAATTCTTCCAGGTCTTTAAATCTGAAAGAAGTGAGGCAAGGATGTGGGTATAGTTTAATTTTATTTATGCTAGTTGCAGATCAAGATGCTTACAGTGGTCCAGCAAATGTCAAGAGGCTGTACTATTGCTTCTAGGAATTTTCAGTACAATGGAGCCAATCAGTTATTGCAGATCTTGGTAGTATTCTATGATACTCAACTTCTCTTGATTACTGCCTGGTTCTCAAATTTTTCTATCACTTCAGTGCAGCTATGTATTTATATAATGAATTTATTGAAAGTAGATATGTATGTATTCAGATATATATATATGCTTTTTAAAATTCAGTTTAATATTTAGTTCCAGTTGAATTGAGAAATAATTGATATATAATATTATGTTATTATAAGTTGTAAAGCATGATTTGATATATGTATATTTTGAAAATGATTACCACAGTAAGTTTAGTTAGCATCTATCACCTCATTTAGTTATGATTTTTTTTGTATATGATAAGAACTTTAAGATCTACTCTTTCAGCTACTTTCAAATATAAAATAAAACATTATTAACTATACTCATCAACATGTACATTATATTCCCAAGACTTATTACTTATTACTAGAATTTATGGAAGTTTGTATCTTGACCATATTCACCTCTTTCATCCCCCTCCTGCAAACCCACCCCTGCCTCTGGCAACTACTATTTGTTCTATGTATTATAAATTCAGTAGTTGCCATATTCTCATATAAGTAAGTTCATATCATCTAAACACTTTCAACAAATTAAAATTTCCCTTAAGGTAGACGATTACTTTTTGACCAGTATAGACCAATGTATACTTACATTGACATGTGAACCCTTTGACATCCATGGTTGGAATCACAGGCTGTTCTCTAGAATATTTTTGTCACATTTTCAAAAGGAATGTTCAGTAAGTTAGTAAGTGTAACAATTCTGTAAAATGTGAAAGGTAATCTTTAAAGATTTTGAGAATAGTTTTATATTAAAGCATAACAAACAGTGTGATCAACATTTATTACTTGAACAAACATTGTGGGTTTTTTTGACTTTGAAGTTTTCAAATCATCTTTAAAATATATTTGCTCTTTAAGAAAAAAAATACACTTTTGACTTTTAGGTAGTCATTTTCAAATGTCATTTATCAAAATTCTTCAGGTCAAATGAAACTATATATTTGTTAAGAACAAATAAATGTGTTTTCATTAACCATATTCTCAATGTTAATTATATAATCAATAAGTACTGTGTATCTGGATGCATTGAGAGTACCAGGAGGCCTTACTCAAACTAGCTCCAAGAGTAAAGTAACTTGACTCAGACAATTGAAATTCAAGAGGAAGACTAGATTTTTAGTCTCTCAGTTCTGCCTTCCAGCTATCATGCAAAGGTTGATATCCCTCTTGGTGGAAAAAAAGGATCTTTTACAGATTTAATCTCTGTTACCCAAACTGTTCAAAAATAGTAAAAGGGTTAGCTTTGGGTGATTTTTTTGTCAGCAAAACAAGAATCTACTGCTCTTAGAATCCTACTTCTGAGATTTGGCTATATTCCATTGCTGAAATAATCTACTTGACTAAAGAGCTACCTTATGTTGACTTAGAACTATATTATCTGAATCAATATTAAGGCAACTGCAACCGGATAACCCAAGTTAAATTGATGTCATTAAAGTCTACACTTGGAGCTTTCCCATAAACTAAAAGGCATATGGTGTACACTGAATATAATAGACACAGTTTTTACTATATCCTATAAACAGTATATGATATAGCTAGAGAGATGAGATACACAAATGCATTCATAACAAAGAATTTGCTAACCTATACATAAAAAGTGAATCATATTGTAAAATATAAAATAAAATAATTTCATACCATATACTATTTTAAATGATTTATATTAAGAATACATTAAAATAATATTTTAATTTATTATTATTTGCTTGATTTTCAGCATAGACTATAAACATTATAACTCTGAGCAAGCAACACAATGACTTCCTCAATGTAAGGTATTTAATAATGGTTGTTGAGTAGAGTAAGCAAAAAGATCAATATTAACTCATCACTCACTTTGTTTAAATAGACATAGTCTAAATTATAAACTTTTGCCTTTGGAGTGAACTTTTTAAAATAAGTAGTTCATATCCTTTTCAATATTAGAATCAAAAATGAATGAAAAAAGTTAAATACCTATATTATTTGGTTTCATGGTCTCAGCATTGCTATTTATTAAAGGTAATGAAGAAAAGAACAATTGAGAAAGGGCAAATGCAAATATTTGTGTGATAAATTAAATAAAATGCTTCTTATGGAAATTGTCAAGTGCCTGCAGAGTATTCAAATAAAGTTGTCCTTGGAAGGTGACAAGTCATCCCTGCTGATGAGTAGGCACTAAACTACTATGAAAACATTAATTTCAGATAAGTTCAAACTAGGAAAGCTATTCAAATATTGAGTTTTTAGCCAGACATACAGTTATAAGTTGGAAAGGAAATAGCAGTAATGAAACTGAAATAGAAATAAGAAAATAATTACATGAGTGTTAAAAATGAGGTCAGTAATATCACCATAGTCTTCAAATTCTGAATGGGCTAAGGGCTGTGTTCATCTTTTTCTGATTTCTATCTCCCCTTCTGATTTAATGAATGGTTTTTGACTACAGAAATGTAAGTTTTCTTGGTGGGTAAATGAAGGATAATCCTCCCCAAGGTGTTCCAAATGGGTCTTCTCAAGATGTATAACTTCGGAATGTGGATTATTTTTAGCTAGAGGTTTGTGAAAATTTTGTATCATTCCTTTAAACTATTGAGAAGAATGAAATTTGGAGGTATTATTGCTTATTCATATTTTTACCAGATTTGTTTTTCTATTAAAGAAACCTATCTGTATGATGGGGCAACCATCCAAATACAGGGTATCTGGTCTTCTCATAGAGTTCCACTCCCCCATCTCATTGAATCCCCAGGCTTTTATCACCTTCCTTAGGGCAGGGACACATACCTTCATTTGGCCCTGTAGGCTTTGGAATTTACATCTATGTGGATTCTCCACAGGCACGTAATTAAATTTATTTTCTTCCCTCCTAATAATCTGTCCAATGTGAATTTGTTTGCTTGAGTGGCCTAAGAACTCAGAGGTATAGGGAATAATTTCCTCTTCACCCATCTGTAAATCATCAAGCACTGTGCTGTGCAAGGTTGTCGCCCTTGAATATCTTTAAAAAATATCCTCTTTCTCAGGACAATTTTAAGAAACAATGTAGTTATATTGACTGAGAAATACTGAGACAGTAACTATAGAATACCATTATTCTCTACTGTTCTCTGCTCTATTTTATATTTAATCATAATAGAAATAGACAAAAGTTATTTTGTCAGTTTTTTGAGATGTGTCTCAGCAAGATGATCTATATTTTTAAATAAAACAGAGTATTAACTTATTTTTTATGTTTAGTGGAAAACTTTCTTTTTTTTTAAAGATTTTTATTTATGCATACAAGAACTGGGGTACTGGCTAGGGATCGAACTTGTGCTGCAGAAACTGTTTTGTGGAAAGCTTCACAGTGCTGCGCTTAACCACTTGCACCACCAGGGAGGCCCCTAGTGGAAAAATTTCAACTGGTACTCTGTAAAGAGATTTCAGAATTTCTAATGAATCACATGAGTATCTAAATTTTGTGATGCATACCTAATGAGTACCATTTGGTACAATTTTTCAACAGTATCTTCTGAATTCAGCCAGTCATTTAAGAACTGTGTAGCATCTCTATCACACATTGTACTCTGTCAGTGCTATTAAGAGAGAATAAAGAATGAATGCCTATGGCAACATAACAATGTGAACTCTTCCTTTTTTTTACAAGGAAGAAAACTAAGAAATTTTATCAGTTATCTATTTTCCATTGGAAATCATCCCAAATTTAGTGACTAAAAAAACTTTATTTTGCCAATAATTATTCAATATGGCCCTTTTGGAACCCAGTTAGGAAATTTTTCTGGTCTTGGCCAGGCTGGGGTATCACTTGGCTGTATGTATGTCTGCAACTGGTGCTTCTGCTGCCAGCTTGCCTGAGGGCTACCTAGTATTGGAAGACCTCAGCTGAAGAAATTTCTTTGTTCCATGAGTTCTCTCTTCTTCCAGAAGGTAACCAAGAATTATTCACATGGTGACTTCATAGGGATTCTGAGAGAGAGAGAGAGAGAGAGAGAGAGAGAATGCACACAAGATCTTTTGAGGCTAAGACTCACCATATATGCTGCATCCTATTGGTCAAATCAAATATTAAGACCAAGCCAGATTTAAGAAGTAGGGAATTAGACTTCACCTCTTGGTGAAATGAACTAGAACTCATATTTTATGCAACCTGCAAGTAGGGAAAAGAATAATTGTAGCTATTTCTAGAGACAAAACATACATTTTTCAGCCTCAGTTTTCTCCAGAGATGAGTTGCTGACTTGGCAATATCAACGAGGGTCTTAACTTTCATTCTGCTTTAGGCAGTATAAATCAAATTCAAATTTAGCTAAAAAGATATTTGTATTTTAAATAGCATAGCCATGTGTATATTGTGAATTCTCATGGATATGACATTCCAGTTAAATATTTTCTAATGTTGGTAA
Organism: Talpa occidentalis; assembly: GCF_014898055.3. Lineage (NCBI taxonomy): Eukaryota > Metazoa > Chordata > Mammalia > Eulipotyphla > Talpidae > Talpa > Talpa occidentalis. The sequence goes on from NW_023604295.1 coordinate 24,018,602, forward strand.
AAATACAGTAATCCACTGAGAACTATGGAGTAAAGTAACTATAATCCCTAAAAAGAGCTAGTAAGAACTACATTAACTATAATTGTATTCCAAGATGTGACTTTATTATTTAATGTGATTTAACTTAGAAGTTTCTCAACATGGGGTATAATGAATGTCTATTCAAGCTTAGAATGGGTGACATCCTGTGCACCTTTATGAATAGAGGAAGGAACACTCCTTATCATTTCCATCATTAATTTGCTAATTCATGTGCAAGGAAATGGCTCATAAAGACTTTAGATGCCATTGTTTCAAAATTCACTTTTTCAGTTTTCCTTTGCTTTAGTTAAATAGAAAAAAATTGTCGGCACAGTAAAGATGGTTGGTTTCCTTCCGTGATGTGGTCAGAAATAATTAGATTTCTGAGTTTGGCATTGCTCTTTCCTGGTCACCATGATGTGTCATTGAAACAGACCTGTTAAAATGAGTGATGTGTGTTTTAATTTCATTAGTGTCATCAATAATGTATTGCACTTTCCTTTTAGAAGCATCCTTGTGTTGTGTGTGGGTCAGGATGACTGTATGAATTACATTTATAAGATCCAAATTGTTACAGATGAGGGAATATAGGCATGAGGGTGGAATTAATGTTATTTTAAGCATGAATAACTACTACAATGATTTCAGTTAAATAATAATTTAATTAGGTATGATGTCTCTACATGCCATACTAAGATACATGTTTTGTGTAGGCAAACAAGATGGTGATTTATTAAATTAATAACACAGTTCATTCTTTCTGTAAGGAAAGTTTTCTGAATTGGACTGAAGCCAGTTTATGTAAGTACAGGAGTGTTTCACTAAGAAATAGAAATTCTTTGTTGTTGTAAAGGATGTGCTATCGGCAGGAAATCCCTTCTGTATAGTTTCTGACTTTCCATCCTGTTTTCCTGCCAGATAGGTGTCATTTTTGACTGGCTGTTGGTTGAGTCTGTCCTACCCTGAAATATATGGGTCTATCAACTTAAAGGGAGAGACACATTTGGGTACTCTGATGCAGTAGTATAAATTGTTGAAGTCTTTTTTACGGAAGTTCAATTGTGATGACACTGCATGAAAAAGCTAAGAGCTTTTTTGTCTTATAAGATTTCACTGGAAGGATTGATATAATTGAAATATTTGTAAAGGCAGGAATCATTTGCATAATTAAAAAATGGTAGGGCCTCCCCCACCAGCATCGGAGCAACCCACATGGTGAGCAGACCTCTCCTGTCTCGCCTGCTGCTCACCTCAGCAGTGTATTTCATCAGTCTGCCTGTTCTGTTCCCTCCTCTGTCTCTGGTGAATCCTCTCACCCTTCGGCGCATCTGGCCTGTACCCTAGCTCTTGTATAAATAAAAAATAAATCTTTAAAAAATTTAAAAAAATAAATGGTACAAGACTGGTTTTGATTCTAGGTATAATCCTTGGGTATTTAGAGTTAATGATTGAAAATGGAAGAAAATTCTTAAAACTAACAAATACTTGGAAATTTATATGATGAAATGTATAAATGTGGCTGGGTTTGTGTTCATCTTCCATTCAGATATTAAAAATAACACAACACGATGCTGTATTTTTTTTTGAAAAGGGCACCCAAAACAGAAATTTATTTTATATAAACAGAAAGCCAAAGGCATTTTACACAAAGAAAGCATTACACAAGAAAATAAATAGGAAAAGGTGAGCTACTTCTAAAAATCAGGAGAAACTACCCATCTCATGAAAATTTACAGAAGATATTTTTGTTTCCTCTAATTTGTTTTCAAGGTAAAGCAATCTATCAAGATTGAAAAACCTTGTATTATTAAAAAAAAAAGTACCTTTTAAATGATATCAGTTGCTAGCTCAAATGCAGTTTTTCTCTTAAATTATGATAAAGTATACTAGTCACTTATCTTCAACTAGAATCTCAGTATCTATAGTTTTATGCTGATTTGTATACTATTTGAGTAGAAATGGATATGAATGTTTATTTTACATAATCGCTTGCCACAGCCTACTTCTTGAATCATATAGCATATGGAAAATATGTTTATATTTTCCTTACACAATTTTGCAAACCCAAAAAGAAACATTTCTATGCATGTGACTTGTTTATAGTCATTATGAAAGCATGTTGATTTGTTAGAGAAAGTAAATGGTGGCACACTGCAGGCTTCAGTGCATTGGTCTTTAAGAAATATGTATTGCTTTCTAGTTAAAACAAACAAACCAGTGATCATTGTATTTCTTCAGCTTTAGAGCTAAACATTCTTTTTAGGATGTATTTTTATTCTTCTACATTACCTCTTTTCTAGATATTTTATAGTAGCTATAACTGAAATTTTACATAAATATACTAGAGACAGAGTTCATTTTTAAATGCATTGTCATTGAGGGATTAATCCTGTAACCTTTATGAGCATGTTTTATTAATATCTTATCATTAAATTGAATATTAATAATAGTTAACATTTAATAACCATAGAATGTATATGTAAGAATTTATTGCATTCCTTTAGGTTTAAAAAAATGTGGAAAAGTCACCATAACAACCTCCAAATCATTAAACATGCTCCCTGTAATATATAAATTGCAGTGGTAAAACTCATTTTAGGGGTATTTATGGAAAAACAGTTTATGCTTTTTGTTTTTGTTCTTGGTGGTTTTTTTTTTTTTTTTTTTTTTGGCCAGCATAATGATCAGGCTAAAGTTCTCAAAATATCTACTGTGTTCTCTGGAATTCTGGAAATATATTTTCCAAAAAATAACTATGAAATATAATTAAATATTTTATTATTATTCTCATTTTCTTTTTCTTTTTTTGCTGGTAAAGCAGGTTTAATTGTCCATAAGAGTGTGTTTTTTTCAATGATGGAGTACTTAAAATACATATTATTAACTGTTTTTACTCTCAAAATACCTTCATTATTAAACCTGGCTTTTGTCATATATACACACATGCATATTACTTCACTCTGATGATTTTTCATCATATATGTATGTATGCAAACATATTACATATATATGTTTACATGATTTGCTATAAATTTAAATGTGATTGATAAGTATCCTTACACTAAAACCCCACTCCTCTTAAAAAAATTTGTCAATTCAAAGATTATGTTAATATGAAGTAAGTAGCTTCCAATTATTTTCTGTCATGTAGAATACTTGAGACTACTGAAGACAATTTCATCACCATTTGGGAAAGAAGTCATGGTTGCATTGTTTCCTGTGTATTATTTGGTTTCTTTTCTTTTTTCCCTCTTTAGTGATATAAAATTGATATAACTATAATGGAGGCAAACTTTCATAAGGTATTTTGTTATTCCCATTATTTTTTCATTTTGATATAACCAGAACAACTTAACTTTTACACATGAAAAGCACAACCACATACATATATATTCATATGTAATTTCTTATATGATTAGTTTAGCATGTTTCAAATGCTTCTTCTGAAAATCTCTTTAATATTAATACTCTTAGGGTCCTCCCTGGTGGTGCAGGCAGTTGAGCGCAGCACTGTGAAGCTGGCTGTAGCCTCTGCAGTGCTGGTTCGATCCCCGCCAGCCTCAGAGCAACCCACATGGCAAGCAGACCTCTCCTGTCTTGCCCGCTGCTACCCTCAGCAGTGTAATTCCTCAGTCTGCCTGTTCTGTTCCCCACTTTGTCTCTGGTGAATCCTCTCACCCTCCCACGCATCTGACCTGTACCCCAGTTCTTGTATAAATAAAAAAAATCTTTAAAAAATGTATTAATACTCTTGGACTAGAAGAGAAATGCTTATAGAGTGTCTACTTCTGGAAGAAGCTCTGTGTTTTTCTCATAGTCAGAGCAGTGCTCACAACTCACTTAGAACCCCATTTAGAAGATAATTTTCACCCACATCTAGGGAATGTGTTTCTTAGTGCAAGGTTTATAGCTGAATTCAGGAATATTTGGAATCTTGAGAGTATCTTTCTTACACTGCTCTATTAAACTCATGGCCACTAAGTTCACGAATACCCAATTATTATGGACAGGTTTCATTTCAAATGATATGTTTCAGGTGAAAAAAAATGAAATAACTGAGTTCACGGATTTTCTGTCCCCGTTACCACATACCATGTACTAAAAATCTGTTGTTTTAAAGTTAATTAATGATTAAAATGCTAAGTTACCTAAATTGATATAATTTACACTGACATTTTTGAGGATCTACTAAGTCCCCATCACTGATGTAAGGCTGCAAAAATGTAAGTATATTAAATCTCCAGGATTCAAGACCTTCTATGTTCATGACACTTACTTTCACTCAATAAAAATGTAAAATATTTTTCAACCCTGAATTGAGAGATGGCGATATATATTGAAAATATGGGCTTAGGGACCACAACTTAGAAGAAAACACTGAAAAGATGGTGTAAGGGCGGAAAAGTTTTCCTTTTCCCCTTGCAAGTTCTTAACCAGTTTTAATGATCACATTGACATGAAACAGATTAACAGGAGAAAAGCAAATTTAATTTTATGTATATTGGTGTACCAAAGATAATATGCGACCCAAACACAATCTTTAGTCAGTCAAGATTCATGGGTCATCCTGAGCTAAGGAGAAGGGGTAGGAATCTGGTACTTAAAAGGAGGGAAGACCATTCGCAGGGAGATGGCAAGAGCAGATGTCCCGTAAACATGTGTTTGCTGTACCATGCAGATAAATAACATCATGTAAAAATAAGTGATGTAAAAAGTTATCTCTAGTAATAAGTTAGTATCAGTTGGTCTCAATCTCATTTATTTTAGGCAATTAAAGAGAACTAAAAATAACTTTTCCTGAAACTGTTAGGCTTTGATTGTCTTCAGCTCAATATTGTCCTCATACCAAAGTGACATATTTTAGGATCAAGTATCTCACTTCAATGAGGACCTGCATATCATCAGAATCCATTTGAATATGTAAGAAAAAGAGATAACTTTCAGGGGTCTGGCAAGGGGATTAGGTGACCTCAGTGCCTATCTTTTGCTGTATAGAGTTTATCCCAGTATATATTTTACCGATGACATACCACAGTAAAATTTTACATATTTCTCATCCTTATATTTATTAGCAATTGGATTTAGAAGCCTCATAGATTCAGTTTCAGGTTTGTTTGTTTGTTTGCTTGTTTTTAACTAACAGCTACTTTATTCTCTTTCATGATGGCAGTGTGTGCTTCTATCAGGAGCTACATTGTGTATCATTCTCTTTTTCTCATCACTGGGAAATTTTTGATGATCAAATCTATATCTATTAATTCATTAGAGGTTGAAAATCCTGACATTGTATTTCTGTAATGCATTCCTAATTTATTGCAAACATTACTACTTCATGGAAATATTTGTTACAATGTTTAACATGAAAATAGCATTTATGTGTAAAAAATCCACACATTTCATATTTCTTTTTAGAAATATCCTGTATCACCTTGATGAGAAGACAAGCCAGTTTTCCATACTGCTGGAGGCTTGGGAGCACTGCAAATCTCTTGCATCAAATGAAACCCTTCAAGAAGCCCTGTCAGAGGTGTTGAACAGCATTAATTCAGCTCAGGTTTACTTCAAAGCAGGACTTGATGTGTTTGAGAGTGTCTTGGATGGAAAGAACTGAGAAAACTCTCAGCATTTTAAAAAGTTTGTTTACAATTCCTCAAGCAAAAAACTCTAATCTGACCAGCTTTTCTAAAATTGAAGACTTTTTTCCCCAATGGCTTTTTTTTTTTTTAGAAAACTAAAGCTATTGTTACTGTGTATTTTTAATGTACATATAGGAAGAGCATTTTGCACATTTAATATTTTTCTTATATTTGCATATATGATTATGTTAAAACAAGTTATTGAAATGATACTTGAGATTTATCTATTGAAAGAAATCTGATATATATAAATAAATATTTGGGGGGGGTGTTCCAAGTATTTTTGGACAATCTTTGCTTCTATGGATAAAACACAGGAACAGCTGCCATTCCCCATATTAGAGCTATTAATGACCTAGTTTCCATAATGGAAGCAGAGATTTGATATGGTTTCAGATTACTTTCACTATTAAGTATTCAATATGAAGAATTGGTGTACTCTGAGTGATTGGTTGACCAAAACCTCTTTGAATGTTTCTATTTTATGACATGAAGTGCCTGTTCTTAACAAAACTAGATGTAGTAATACACTGGTTATAAAATTGTATTTTTTTAAGTATTAATGAAAAAAAAAGAGCCATAAACATTCCAGGGGAAAATCTCAAGGTAGCTGCACAGAGCAATTTAAATGCAAATTTTTTCCTAACAACTTATAAGGTGACTAGGTTTGAAACCCCTAATTTGCCTCAGTTGATTTTGTAGAAATTTCAGGAGTGATGTATGTCTTATGAGGGAGAAAATATTTATTTCTTCCTGTATTGTTTCTGTGGAAAAAATGAAACAGAACTACTCTAAAATGAAAGCATATCACATTATTCTTCCTTCTTGTATCTTTGCTGAAGTTCCTTGCTGTAAGGCAGTTTTCATGGAATACTAAATATAATTTCCACACGAAAGTAGCAAAGCTTCTCTTTGAAACTCAAAATATCTTAAAAAGCATCAAATTGCTATTTCTGCCACTGACAAAAAGTACATTCTATGAACGAAATTGTTTTGATCAATGAAAAACTCCTTAAATCTGTGATATTTGATATTTTTTTGATATTTTTTTCTTAATCCTTAGTTGTGCCTTAGATGAAAATGCAGAAGTCATACCTCTAATTTTATGTGGAAAATACAGTGCTACTCTCTAAGAGTGTGTTGTTCTTATGCTTCACTGTTTCTCTCAAATGAAGTTTTTCATATTGACATTATTGTTGAATGGCTATAGCATCCAGTATTCCCAGAAACCCCAGCATTCTGTCTATTAGGTGACAGCTGAAACTTTTAGCTTACCTTAAGAAATTGATTTCAGAAAAGTTCTTCTTGTCTTGGATAAAGCAATTCCCTTTAGAAAACATATCCTAAGAATATTTCATGTGAATTTTCTCTACCTAAAACAACACTCACACCACTTCCCATTTTGCATTGCCAGAGTCTTCACTTTTTATGGATGAGCATAACCCTAATCTCAGTTTAAAGGAAAGCTAAAGTTGAGGGGAAAGAATTCATCAGTATCGATTAATTGATTTATAAGGGTCAACTCTTCCTACCATAAGTAATGCTTATATGCTCAAGGCAAGGGAGATACTGGAGGTAATTAGCTAGATAATTCAAGCAGAAATCCATTTTCATCTGAATTTCTGTGTGCACATATTTTCATTTGAAAAATGAAACTACCTTACTTTTTTAACCAATCATTTTAACCAATGTACTTTTTTGTTTGAAAATGTTTATATGTTTGAGACTGTTTAGAGAAGAGTGTTAAATGGACCAGACACCTGCTGCCTCAATATCAAACTGTCTTTCCAGAAATCACACCAGAAGAGAGGTGGAACATGTAGACATGGGACAGACCAAATAATAAAATTCTTTATACCAAAGGAACTTAAATGTTTTCATCGAGATTCTTCATTTGGAGTTGAATGAAAAACAAATATAATAGTTTATCATTTTGAAACAAAATTCTAAGTAATTTACTCCCTTAATCTCTAATAGCATTGACAGCAGAAAATATTTTGTTTATATGTTTGTTGAAAGGTTGTATAGCCAGGTAAACTACATTGCACATATAAAGGTTTTAATATTCTGTTTTCTTCACTTCTAAATTACATGGTTTTGCTATTTAGAAATTGAAGATGACTATGGGCTACCATTTTTATTAGACTATTTAGGAGATTATATGAAGAAACTAAACAGTATAGATGCTGTTCTATGTCCTTGCCTGGAACAAACCTCTTACTTGGGTGTATTACAGCTATGGTTTGATTACCTCATGCTTTCTCCATATTTATATCATTTCAATTTTTCCCCAATAGTAAATAAATATCTTAAGCATTTTAATAATAAGTGTTTTGGGTTATTGGTAGTAGTTTCAGAGTGCTGCTGAAGGATGATATTTCTCATCCTTCATAGGATTGTGCCAGGCCATAACAAATCATACATGATTAGTCTTCTAAGAAAGTGTGGCAAATGTATATCCCTGAAATTTGGATTCAGGCAGGGAACACATAGGATATTGCCCTTTGTGGAAATGTGTATATTTCAGAGTCAAAAGGAAAATTATGCGGCTTTTTGGTCTAAGCCATAAGATTTAGGATATTGCCTTCAGCCAGGGAAAGCATAATCAACTCCATCGATAAGAGTCACTGAAGCCAAAGTGATTAAGGAACTTGAACATAGTCACACATTTGGTTAACAGTAAAAGCAAAACTGGAATCTAAGCTGCTCGGCTTTCTCATGAAGTATATCTAGCTCTCCCTGAGGTGATAGGGTTATAAATGATCTTTTCTGGTGCCTTCTTATAACCAGCCATTCTATCAGATGTTGTATGGACTGGAATAACTGCTTGTAATGAAGGACTAGTTCATTCTGATTGATTTTTAAATTACATAAATTTTAGCATGCAGTAGGTTTCCCAATTGCAAAGAAAGGTATTTCAAAAATAAATTGTTACCTTCTGACTAATGATGAATCAGCATCTTTGCCTCAAAAGCCGTAATTATTTGCACAGTAAATTGGCAGACCTAGCCAAAAAACCTTCTCATGAGACATTCTGTAATATGTAATTAATTACTCAAAATATTAAGCTATCTCTGAGGGTAGCACATTGTTATCTCATTGGTTTATAGGATCAAAGGCTATTTAAATATGACTTAGATGAACATTTCCTTAATAGAAAAGAATTATTTTAAATTTCCAACCTTGGTGGAGTGGAAGGTAAATGGGTCCACCTATTCCAATAAAAATGTCAAAAATATAAGAGTTTCATCACAGGTGCATTGATACAACGTAGGGGAAAAAACAAACAATGTGATATTTGAGAAAAGAAAGATTCTGCCCCCAGCACTAGTGACTCAGTATTTCTGGCATGAATTTAAATAGCTAGTTTTTAAAAGTTTCATTAGAATCTACTATTCTGAAAGATCTTTAAAAAAAAGTGTAGCAGACTATGCATCACATTAAGTGCTACTAATTTTCAGTTAAGGGTGACTAATTCATGCAATGCCGACTTTCAAATGGCAAGAATTTGAAAGTGTTGCAAAAGAAGATTTTAAAATGTACACTTTTCTCACCAACACCATGTTCACTCAATTTTCTTGTTCAAGTTATTATTCTCCAGTTATTATGGGGTTACGCATTTCTTTGACTCTGAGGAATAATTTTAAGATCTATTCATTTCAATATATATTTACCTGTTAATCAACCAAAGATTTTTTTCCATAATACTTTTCCATTATCCTTCAAGAAGTGCCTTTAGCATACCTGGGACTGCCAAGAGTCTTGAGACCTTGCTTATTGAGGTGACATATTTCATAAAGACATTTATAATCTCATATTCAGATTGTATCTGAATTTACAAAGCAAAGGATTAAATTGAGGATGTTTCATACAGCATTCCAGATAGAGAAATTGCTTCAAATTTTAATGTGTTTCTGTGAAGATTCTTTTGTACTTGAATCACACAATTTTTTTTTTTCTGTAACCCAAATGGTAATTTTGATGTTTTCTGCCAAATCCAATCATTGAGGCCAAAGAAATGCATGGCTATCCTAATTTCTTAAGCAGGATTCTGTCAAGAATTAACTCAGGAGATGTTGATTCATTGCCTACATCTAGACAAAGCTTTAATGAGTATAGACAGAGACTAACAGTATTCTGTCTAATTCTTTTGATGTCTTAAGCCAATAAGAATCAAGGTAGATTTTCTCATAGGGAAATAGATTTTATTTTCCAGGGGCTAATTAACATGCACCACCTCAGTCCCCAAAGGACCACACAGGTGACTGCACTGTGCCATATGTCATGTGCTGTATCTCAGCAAGCTCAAGAGATTAATATGCAGTCATTATTATGAATTATTATGTTGCATTCTAGTTAATGTTGGTCTTTTGTTCTGATTAAAGTACAAATGTGGCATTTGAATAGAGGCTTAGTGGAGTTACTCTCTATTTTTTTTTTTTTTTTTTGTGGGACCCTCGCCAGCGGCCTGGGAACAAACCGGCGCTGCAGAGGCTGTGGGCAGCCTCGCAGCCCAGCGCTCAACCGCTGCACCACCAGGGGAGGCCCGTTATTCTCTATTTTAATGAACTATATTTTTTTATCAATCAAACTGTATAATCATTTTATCATTTAGTTTGCCCAGTAAGTATAACTTACTGACTCCGATTATTCAGTTTTTATTCACTATGTCATGCAGGCGGACACTATTTGGAGTATGCTTTAGTTTTTGGAATTCTTCAACATTTTTGAATCATACTTTCAGTGTATCTGTTAGCATTTTATTAATATTAATAATGCTATTGTTATATCATGTTATAACAACCTGCTACAAATGGACTCCCCTATATTGAAAGCCAGAAAAATGTCATTCTAAACAATTTTATCATATCTGTTTAATAAGAAATAAACTTATAAACAAACAAAATATTTTACTATGCCATTATAAGTCATCTGTAAGAAAAAAAATGCCCAGATGGTTAAGTATAGTTCACATAATTGTATTCCAAAGATGTTATAAATAATTCCATTTAGAAACTGAGATAGGGCTCTATTAGGTGATCTAGTGTTTATATATTATACAGAAAGGCTTAATGGCAAATATGCCCATGAATTTGCAGTCTAACTTGCTGCTTGGAAAACATGAATCAAACTGCATTCAGAAAAGAAAAAAATCTTTCTAGAAAACTTGAAAGGGCTTATTTGTTTTTGTAGACATCTAGAGAACTCAGCACATCATTTTGATAATATTTTCGCATATGTGTTTCAGAAAAAATATACCATTCATTTATTTAATTGTGCCTGCAATGTAGTAATACTTAGTTATATAAATTTTATAAGTAAACTTTCTCAATTGCATAACAATAAAAATATAGCCCTAAAATAAAGTTAGTGATAAAAAATAGTAGATTTACAGTTTTGGGGAAAAACTACTTACCTAAAATCTCTCCTGTTAAATTTGCTTTGATTAAAACCAAGGATGTCACAAAGGGTGTCCCAGTTACTAAATTTCACTGGACTGTGTATTGTTCAAAATAATTATCATGTGTGATTCAGAAATATTTTCACTGTACAGAAAGTTTTATTGTCATGTGTTAATTGTGACTGATTTTTAATGACATTGATTAGAGTGGTATGTTTCTATTTCTTAGTTACTATGTTGAGCTGAATATCTAATTTTTATTCTATGTGGATACCCATTGGGGATGTAGTGCTTGCTATATTTAGAACAAACATGATCTTAATTTATTTTATAACTTTTTATGTATTACTCAATATGCAGCTGACTTAGGTAAGTATGTTGTGAATTGGGATGACAAAATTTGGGATAACATATCCAATGAGAATATGAGTATTTTATAAATATTTTATATTATAGTTGCTTACATATTTGCACATAATTGAAAACAAAGTACTATGAAATGAAGGCATCTTTTAAGAAATATGTTCTGATTCAAAAATGCAATGAGAGTGTGCAGTGAAACAGTACTGTTTAAAACACCATTTAAAAATATTATATACAGGTGAGAATTGTTGCTACAGTGTATTTTGTTACGGCAAGATATTTTAAATAAGCAAAATTGATTCATTAATAAATTATTAATAAATTAATATGTGATTTGTGTCATGTTCAAATAGGAATAAGTATTCCATGGGTGATTTTTCTAACGTTTTATCATCTTTGCCAACCATTTTTTTCTCAAACATGCAGTTCTCATATTTGCAGTTTGTGGCTAGTTCTAGCATCAAGTAAGTACTGGAGAGTCAGTTTGTTTCCTCAATTTGTTCTATAAATGTGTCGGTTATATCAGAAAAAGGCATCTTTACTTGCATGAAATAGCAGATTTTTCTTCATTGATTCATTTAGGAAACATTTACTTCGAGCTTATTCTGGGTTGAACACTTTATACATGCTAAAGTTATGGAGATGATTGTTACAGTTTTACCTTCTAAGACTTTACAACTGCATGGAATATAGTACTTAAAGTTTAACTCATGGCAATACTAGATTAATAGATAGTTTATTGTAGTTTATTTTTACATAGTTTATATTTTTACATATAATTGGTATCTACTGCAGTTTATTGCAAGTGAATTGACAGAACAAAGGTACACCAAAAGAACCATATGTTCAACTTACTTCCTTCTTTAATTAAGGCTCTTTAAAAAAAAGCTATTTTCTCTAATATCCTTGCTATTTAATAGGTAGCCATTATTGGGGCTTATCATTGTGCAGGTATATCCACCCCCTACGCAACCCACCCTCCCCACACAGAGAAAATTGAGATCAAAATAATGTATATAAGTGTTTAATAATATAAATGATATAAATTATATTTTATACATATAAATTATTATGTAATTCTACCCATTAAGTAAATTTAAAACAACATATAAAGCGTATACCAATCACAGGTGCGTGTACATGCATTGAAAGCATGAAACTGCAGACTGGAAAAACAAATAGCTGGTTTAATTCATAATAGGTAACAGGAAGTAAGCACTAAGGAAAGGAATCAGTACAAGTTAACCATCATATTTTAATACTTTTATAATTAAAAAAATTAGTAAATACTATCAAAGAGTGTAGTCACAGATTGATATTAGTTTTCATTTTTTCACATCAGTCCTTGTCAATTTGTGTGGCAGATATATATGTGTTTGTTATGAAATTCTTATTAGTTTTCTGGGTTAAAAAGAAAATCCTTGAAGTAACATAAAATCTTAATGAAATAGTCTGTTTCTGGAGTGTACACTTTTAACCACTAACATAATATGTCTTTCTAAATGACACAATTTTATAAGCACAGTCCCTTTCCTCTCTAAATTGTATTAATGTTACAAAGAGAGACATTCTTAGTAGGCATTTTCTGACATCTTAAATGCTCACAGATAAAATTTCAACGCAGTTACATTTCTTGCCCAATTTGTTCCTCTTCAGGCATTCAGTAAATTCTCCAGATAATAAATCCAAATATAGAGATCATCCTGGATCCTCTTATTTTCCTCACTACCTACCTCCAATCTACAAATAAATTGTGTTGGCTCTGCTGCAAAATGCAGTCCAAACCTGCATATATCCCCATCTCCGCTGCTACATCCTATTCAATGCCAACATCTTGTCTCCTAGGCATACCATTAGACATAAGTCTAATTGAAGTAAAATTGATTTGAAAAGAAAAAATTTAATTATGAAATTATTGAAAAGACAAGTATAACCAAAGGTGAGCACACTTTTTCTCAGAGGTTAAACTGGAGAAAACTACTACTAACTTTAGGCTAGGTGTGCTGATGGAAGTAAACTATGATACCCCAGGAGATGGTGATAGAAACACTGCACTCAGAACTGAAAGAACCCCCACAGGGTGTTTTAGGAATCCAGAAATCTCTCTGCTTTCTTAACCCAAAGCAGAAAAAAAGCCTTCCACACTTCTCTGGTATTTACTCCGCTGCTGCAAGTGCTTCTCATTGGTAAATCAAACTGATTCAGGGGCATGACAGGTTCTAAAATGTGTTCTACAATGACAGGTTCTAAAATCAAACTCAATTCCAGCATTCTGGGAGAGAAAGTATATGGTTGGGGTTGGGGCTGAGACCATACAGAGCATGACTACTACAGTCTCCATGTGAGCCTATGTTCAATGGAAGGAAGGAAGGAAGGCAGGCAGGCAGGTAGGCTATAACTTATTCTTTCATTCACACTTATCAAGACGTTTTTATTCTTTTCTTTGAATCTATGGATGTCACTAACCCAGATAATCTATAATAAAATTACTTGAAATGACTAGTGCAATTTTCCTACTCCACTTCATAACCAACAAAATGACCAGCCCCAACAAAGAACTAAGAGAGTAAATATACATGTTAACTTACATGACTGACTATCATGTCACTCTTCGTCACTGCCTGACTCTTCCATTCATATCTTAACCTCTAGCCAAATTAAAGAGTTGTGGCATGCTTTTTCATGTTGCAATGCCTGTGACTGCTTTCATTCATTTTTTTTAAAGATTTATTTATTTATACGAGCACTGAGGTACAGGCCAGAGGCGCAGAAGGGTGAGAGAATCCACCAGAGACAGAGCAGGGAGCAGAACAGGCAGAAGGACTGAAATACACTGCTGAGGGGAGCAGTAGGCAAGACAGAAGTGGTCTGCCGCACCATGTGGGAATCTCCCTGGCCAGCTGGGAATCAAACCTGTGCTGAGGAGGCTGTGGACAGCTTCACAGCACTGTGCTTAACCTGCTGTGCCACCAGGGAGGCCCTGCTTTCATTCTTTTAATTGAATGTCACTACCCACCATTCACATACATATGTGATGTACATTATTTTTTCTAAAATAAGTCTTATTAATATAGTCACCTCAAACTTACTTTCTGTCAAAAATTCAAGCTTATAACACATGATTTCATCACCTGGAGTTCTTCCAATTTCTTGGGACATTGATTCTGGGAGTCACTGAATCATGTCTATCAATTTGTCTGACCAAGCTACTCAAAGTTGGTTTCTCTTTTTCACAAAAACAGGCAAACAAAACTGAGATGACAACAATCCCACCAAATTTTGAAGCAAAATAGTTACAAGCCCAGGAAAGGAGGAGAAATGTGGCCACATATTTAAAGCAAGCAGAAAAGAACTCAAGTAATCAAGGTATTTAAGTTTTTAATGTTGAATAGGCAATGCAGAACTTTTGGCCTCATGTCATTCAGTGCAAACAATATGAAATGAAAAATCATCCATAGAGTCTAGCCAATAAGCTCAAATGCAAAAGTATTTGCAGCTGAAGCCTGAAGTAATAACATAGTGTTAATTTGTCTTGTTATTTTTTCTCAGCTTATAACTACACATACACACACGAACACACACATACATTAACTAGAAATAAAGATAACTAAATACTCAGTGATAGTTAGACAAAGAGTTTATTAGATAATAAAGTGAGATATGAACCTGGGGAGCAGTCCCGCAGATTTTATTCTGTGATAACTATTTCAATAAATACAAATTTGAATTTAGTAACAGCAAGTTAAGTGTGTCAGGAATGTAATTATTCTTGATAGGAGAATCTTCTAACACTGAATTGTCCCAACATAGAGATAACACTTTTGGTAGAGGAAAGCAATACAAGATTTAATCTTTCTAAATAATTCACTGCAGAAATGCAAATTCTGACACCCATTGTTAAATATTTTTAATCAGTGTCCTTGGTCATCAGGAGACAGGTAGTAAAAAGGCTGGTTGTAGACATCAGATTTTGTAGACATCAAATTTTGTATAGCTATTTCAGGCTTCAAGGCTATGTAGGTGGCTTTGCTCTTGTCTGCTGCTAGTGGGGAGAGGGGAGATTCACAGAAAGTTTTACAATATGTCCACATATTTATGTAAATATATAATTTATACATATATATGAGTTGTTTGTGTGTGTGTATCTGCACAATGAACTGAGTCATCTTTATCAACATGTTCTCAAATAATTTCAAAGACCACCTTCCCACAATATAAAAAAAAGTTCAGGATAAGTGAAAGAAGACAAAACTTATCAATGTTAAAAATGCAAAAGGAGACATCATTAAAATTCCCACAGAGAAGAAATTGATAATATAAGTAAATACTATAAATAATTTTGTGTCAGTAAATTAAAATACAGAGGAGATGGAAAGGTCCTTTGGAAGACACAAAGTATCAAAATTTTCAATAAAAATAAGTATCCTAGAAAAACTTAAAGAAACTTAATTTTTGATTAAAATCTCTGAAAAGAAAAACATCAGGACCACACGGATTCATTTGTGAATTTTAAGAAAAAAATTAAAAGGTTAATGCAGGGCCTCCCCAGTGGCACAGCAGGTTGAGCACAGCACTGTGAAGCTGTCCACAGCTTCTGCAGCGCGGGTTCGAACCTGGCTGGCTGGCGAGAATCCCACATGGTGCTGCAGACCTCTCCTGTCACGCCTGCTACTTCCCACAGCAGTGTATTTCTGTTGTCTGCCTGTTCTGCTCTCTGCTCTGCCTCTGGTGAATCCTCTCACCCTCCCGTACCTCTGGCCTGTACCCCAGCTCTTGTTTAAAAATAAATAAATCTTATCTTAAAAAAAAAACGAAATAAAAGGTTAATGCAAATATTAGGCAAACTTTTAGAAACCATAGAGGAAATACTTCCCTACTTGATCTATGATAAACAAACAAAACAAACAAAAAAAAAATATTGGACAAAAAGAAAACTACATGATGAATATGGATGTCAAATTTTAAACATATGCATATAAGTATAAATAGTGCTATTTACAGATAATTTAGCAATATTAAATTGGAATTATTTTAGGAATCCAAAATGTTTAATACTGAAAAAAAAAAACAATGTAGTTCACTATATTAACAGACCAACAGTGAAAAATGTATGTAGAAAAAAATTTATCTTGACCAGTACCTCATACAATAAACAAAAATTCACTTGAAATGGATTATAGATTCAATAACAACTATTAAATGTCTTAAAGAAAATATGAGGCAATCTTTGTGGCTGTAAGTTAAATCATGATTTATTTGATAAGAAACAAAGGATAAATAATATTTTAATTAATAAATTGTATTTGCCAACAATTACAATTTTTCTCCTCAAAAGACGCTTTCATGAAAAAGAGAAGGGGTTCTAAATATTGGAAGAAAATATTTGCAAATCACATTTTATAAAGAAAGCATATTTGAAAAGTTGTAGTTAGAAATTTTTCTGAGATTCTTCTTAAATTATGTGTACCTGAATAGATTCTCTAGAAAAATTCTAAAAATAATAACATTTATAAATCTGTGCCTATGGTTATTTAGATAATGTATTATATGCAAAGTATGTATTCAACAAAAAAAATACAGCAATGCTGTAAAATATTATTAAAAATAATATTTTAAACTTTGCTCATTGACCATAATTTACATGAAAATGGGAAAAGACAGAGATTTTATTATTACCCATTTTCTGGCCAAGAAGTCTTGGATTCAGAAATGTTAAGCTTGACCATAAATGAACCAGTTAATATACAAAGTAATATCCTCCAAGTTCAAATGTCATGATATTTTATTGTCCCTCTGTTTGAAAGATTTTACAGTGAACATGGCCCCTATCATATCTTTTAACTGTTAGCATAATTAAATTTACCATATCCCTACATTTCAAAGTCCTCCATACTTAAATACTACCTTTTCATTTATAGTCTCCCAGTTAGACCTGATCTCCAGCAAAATGCCTAGATATTTAGTTAAATATTATTCTGGGTGTTGGGTCCATCTATTCCCCTGGAGGCCTGAATAGAACAAATACTGAGTGAAAGAGAAAACTCTCTTCCCCAACTCTCCTCTCTCATTCTGGCCTTCAGTCTTTTTTTAGATTTTAGCACTCTACAAGTTCAAGTGCTTTTGGACTGACTTCACTTTCTGGTGGTAGTGTAACTCATTGTGGATTTTTTTTTTTTTTTTCCTTAAGACCAGCAAGAAAACGTATCTGAACTTGGGGATAGACTAAGGACAATTTCCCTTCAATCAAGTTGAATGAAAATTAATTAGGGACCTTAATTACACCTGCAAAATACCTTCTCCATTGTCATATAAAGTAAACTAATCATGGAGTGGACTCTATTGTATTTTCAGGTTTTGCCTATTTCAGGGGAAGAAATGTATATATGGCCCTAGGGGATCAGGCATCTGGAGATCATCTTATAATTTTGCTTGCCTAATGTAGTTAATTTTTTTAGATTATCTGTGATATGTCCTTTGCAGTCTCCTGTCTTTTAGTATATGAAGACTTACTGACATTAAAATTTTAGAATTTCAGAAATGAAATGGTTCTTAAATATTATAGTGCTATAGAAGGGCCTAAATGGAACTTGAAATATTCAGAAGTTAGAAAAAAATAAAGTATAAGAAAAAACTGAAAGTTAAAAAGAACACTTTACTTCTTACAGTTCATTAGAGAAATCAGTGTTTCTGTGATATTCATAAGTGGGGAGAGGGTAAAATGTCCTTTGGAACAGCCTAGAGAACAGGCTCTTATGAAGTCTCTCAGTTTCAGAAAGGTACACTATTTCCCTGTCTTTCTGAACCTACATTTTCCTCCATATGTTTCATCCCCTTAAGTTATATGTGCAAAATACATTTTACATCAAATTAATCCCAGTCCCTTTAAAACATAAAGGCATGGTTGAGACATAAAACACTTACTAATTTCCTTCCTATAATATTTGATGAAAAAAATGCACAATGTATTGATTTGTATCTCACATTTACCTTGCTCACATTTTTTTAAACCAAGCAAAATGATTTTACCGATTACCAAGCTAATAATTCAAATCATTGCTATGATTTCTACTTTGGTGTTGACAATAACTTCTATAGTATGTAGTGATTTTCATAATGTAATAATGTTTGTGAAGTATTGTAGTTATTTCAATTTCCAGAGAAAGCAAAAATTTCTGTTTACAACACACTGTAAGACATACACTGACAATTCCATAAGCCAATGTTAGTTATTTCTCAATTTATTATTTTAAAAAACTCATGCAGGAAAAGTATGCAAAATATGCAGCTAAGTCATTTGGATCTTCTCTAGAAAGTTTATCTGAAAAGTTGAATTAATTTTGCTTTCCTGGACTGCCATTGCTTTATATTCCTCCCTTGTCTGTCCCTGAAATATATGACATGTGAGAGCTTTTCTAGAGGAAATTCAAGCATTTAGCTCTTACTTAATCTTTCATGGCATCTCTGCTTACAGTGGATTTCTTCTTAGTTCATTACAATAGAGAACTTTCCAGACATTTAAGTGAGAAAATTAGTAAGAAGGACATGTCACTAAGGTCATTCTGAATTACTGTTTGCCAATGGAATTTTGGCATAGCTTCTCAAAAAAGGGGGGAGGGTGAAAAGTCAGGAAAAAGTGAGAGAAAAAGGAAAATGTAATAATTATTTGAAAAAGTCATATTTAATTGATCACATTTATTCAGTGTTCCCTCAAGAAGTAGCATACTAAGAATAACATTTATGGTATTACATAAGACTATATATCCTTAGAGGAAACTCTCAGTTTTTTCTTCAATCCATAGTTACTTATACATTATATAAATCTTTATATATAGTAATAGTCAGGATACCAAGCAATCTATCATATTTGATCAAGACTAGCATAAATCATTTATTCATGATTTACCATTCCTAACTTGATTCATTGATTCATATCCAGACAAGACAAGGTCAGTACAAAAAAAAAAAATATATATATATTTTATATATATATATATAAATATATATATATTTAATATATATATATTAAATATATATATATTAATATATATATATAAATATATATATTATATATATAAATATATATATATTAAATATATATATATAAAATATATATATAAATATATATATTAATATATATATAAAAATATATATATATATATATATATATATATATATATATGATTAAGCTTCTTGCCCTTAGGAAAGAAAAGCTTAACCAACAAATTCATCTTCACATCTGACCTCATGAAACTTGACATTGGGAATACTATAAAAATAGAAATAGCCCTTACACTGGACCCTTCATATAACAGTGTCTGTATAAAAGTGAAATAATGGAAAGGCTAAGGATGAAAATGTGATAGGAGTATCACAATTACACTTGCCCTCACAATGAGATGATCTAAGTCACCTAACATGCTATCATTTATTCATGTTGGTATTTATTTTCAATATTTTCCTCTTTAATTCATGTTTTTAATTTTACTTTTCCACAATCCCTAGCCTTTCATCCCTTAATTTTTCACTTATATGTTTGTATTATTGATATAGTGTTGTTTAGCTATAAATTAGAGAAAGAGAGGGGTGGAGAAATGGTAGCATCTTTTAAATTTCCAAATACAATTCCACAATATTCCTTAATCAATTAGGCTACAATAGTTGTCTAGGGTCAAGGTACTTTGGTCTATTTCCCTAGCTCCCAGATCCAATGTTTGCACCTATTTAAAATACACAGAAATATAATAATAATAATAATAATAATAATAATAATAATAACTTTACATTATCTTAGTCAGCCTGGGCTGCTATAACAAAATCATAGACTGGGTGGTTTCAATAATGAATATTTCCCATATTTCTGGAGTCTTGGAAATCCAAGACCCAGCTGCCTGCAGATTTGTTTCCTGATGAATGCTCTAGTCCTGGATTGTAGATTGTCATTGTCGCCTCCTTACTATGTTCTCACATGGCAGAGAGGGAGAGCTCTGGTCTTCCTTTCCTTGCCATGGGTGCCACATGCTCATTTAAACCTAATTACCTCCCAAAGACTCCACTTCTAAATACTATTTTATTGGGGGTTAGAGCTTCAACATAAGAACATTGGGGATAAGATTCAATCTGTAGCATATATCCAAGTAATATTATAAATGTGGTGCATTAAATGTAGAAAATATTATTCAAAATTAATCTGATAATCATTTTCCTACTGAAAAATACCCACATGAGTGAATTTTTCATGGAATTCTGGACAACTTCAAAATTTCTTAGTATAATGTTTAAGATAATTTTACACCTGACCCTATTTTACTTGGTTTCCTCTCTGGTATTTCTCCTCTATCCACAATGTGATTTTCTTTTAAACTCAAATATCTGAGTCTTTCAATGCCTTTACACATACTGTTCTCCCTACCTGAAGTGCCCCTCATCCTCCTGTGTTATGATAATGTCTTAATCATCCTTCACAAACGTGTCCCACTGAAGTGTTTCTTGACCTCTCCTTTCTCCCAAAAGTTAATTACTCTCTTCTCTGCTTTCATCTCACTTTGTTTATACATCTATTACAACACCAAATTAGTGAGTTTTTCAATTACTTGCTTAACCGATTAAAATATGAATTTTTTTTTTCAGGATAGGGGTAATTTGCAACAAAACATTTCAATCTGGCAAACCCAGGTCTGTATCTGATCCATGGTAGCACTTGGTGTATAATTAATTAATTGATTGATTGATTAACGATGAGCTTAAAGCACATAGGAAAGTGTGAGATGAGTTGTTTCTCAGTATCCTGGGTCTCTAAATACCTTCCTCTGGTTTCACACAATCCCCTTTCTAGTCTGCTTAGTTTTACCTGTGGTTGTAGTATTTCAATGTTACAAAGTCCTCCTTTGTCATGTCCTCCTTTGCTTCCTGCTGTAAGAGATCTTGATATTCTAAACCCTGTGTCATCTAAATAATTTTTCCAAAAATTGCTTAACTCTGAAGCTCAATGAGTGTACTTATTAAAAACACAAACTTTTAGTCCAATCTCATATCTTCTGAATATGAAACTGTAAGGAATATTCTCAAATGATTCTGAATAAGAATCCATTTACAGAGGGTAAAACAGTGCTACTTCACCCGCTTTGGAACAATTGCTCGCTCCACTTGACTTAATTAAATAATAATTTGGTTTACATAGATGTAGGAAGAAGACTTTTAGTGAAAAGACTTTCCCAAAGCTGTTTCCTGGGGGGTTTAGGAAAATTGGAAGACCCTCCAATGGACCCCAGATAACTCCCTACTATTATCCTATGTACAAGTCACTGCAAAATTACATCATGCTGACTTTACTATATGCTCTCTGAATTTCCGTTTCAAAGGTGCTGGCATAGCTGCTAACACAGGACAGCTCTGGGTATTGGCAGTCTGCAAACTGACTGATGAGGTGTGACAGCTCAAGCTCTGTGGGTTTATCCTTAATCAGGCAAGACCCTGTGGATGTGTGGATTCCCTGTAGAAAGAATCAATTAGGTGTCACCCAAGGTTAAGAATAAGAATGAAGACTGAGTGTTTAGCATAGACCCTGGCACAGCCTAAGCACTCAGTAAATATCACCAAATCATAATATTTCTGTTGTGGATGGACTGCATATATTCTTCTTTCTTTGATCCCAACCCTAGAAAACCTATACTAAATAGACTTTTTAGCCAAATTCTTAAAATAATCACCTTTATAATTTCTCATGAATCTATGAGTTGGCTAAGTGGTCTGATTTGGACTGAACTTGACCAAATTAAGCTGGTTCTCCTATATGTCTGGTCAGCTGGAGGGTTGCTAGAGGTTTGTCAGCAGGGGAACTTATCTCAAGTACTAAGAGGCTAGTTTGTTTGTTCAATTGGTGGTCATAGGGATAAAAGGGAGAAAAATTATGTGCAAGGCCTCTTGACCTATGTTTGGTCAAGACTAATGACTTAACCAAAATAACTAGTGACATTGACTAAAATGATGAATAAAATGTCATTTTCCCTATATTATGCATCAAAACAAACTATAAGGTCAATTTAGATTTAAGAAGTGAGCAGTTACTAAAAAATTATTTCAAAAGATATAGAGAGGTTGTTATTTGGAATCAATGCCAATGTTCTTCGCATTAGTCATTGTGGCAAAATATCACATATTTGTAGTTTTCTAACATTTTGTACAAAAAATGAGGTTAGATTCTGAGCTGAGGTCAGTATTATGCTTGACCCATTTTTGTATAAATGGCTATAAGAAAGTCATTAAAACTATCAATCATTTGTTTATCTTTAAAATAGTGAAAAGCTCTTATGTTTATTAAGAATATTATGTTATCAATTATAAATATACCTAGCAAAATGTGGACATATAAAGATTTTTAAATAAGTTAAAATAATGGATAATTTTTTCCATTTGTCTTCTTCATATTTACTAATGAGTCTCAAATTTTTCTTCAGTTTCCTCCATGCATCATCACTGCATTGATTTTTATATTAAAGTTATTTAGCAATTTCCTTTAGCAATATTAAGTTATTCAGAAACCTAAGTTATCTAATCTTTTCATGGTAACTGATAAATAAGTACTTTTGTTGTTTTCATCAATAGGATTCATATTTGCAAAAAATAGAAACTATTGCTGGCCAATTTAAACAGAAAACAAATGTATTGAAGAAATATTGAAACACTTACAGACTTGACAAGTGTTGGAGAACCAAATTCAGAAAATTGGGGTGGAATTTCATGGCAAAAATCATATCATAAGAAGCCTCTAATACTAGTAGCAAAACTCCCAGATTCTTGACTATGCATGATGCTCTTAAATTTTTATCTGTCCTCTGATTCCGATGCAAACCCTCAAGGGCAGAGTCCAATACTAGAGCATCTCATAGACTGACAACGGTTACATAACCCCATCACAACTACTATAGAAGCGAGACACTGTCTGCCTTCTTCTATCACTCATTGTGAAAAACAGCCTTGCCACTAAAAAATCGTGGGGTCTTAATCAAATGAAAAGCATATTTGGGTGCTGGACAGATTGAAATAATTATCCAATAAAATCTATTTCTTTATATGTTCAATACCTGTAATACCCTTTTTCTTACATTATATTTCAAAAAAGAATTTTAGACTTTCGCTAAAGCAACTATGTCGTATATATACTCACATTGGTCCCTAAAGAAAATACCAAATGTTTGATTTCTAATTACCATATATATTTCCCCTATGTTTCTTTGTGAATTTCATCTCAATATTGTGAAAACTGTGGAGGAAAAAAAAAACTTGTAAAGTTAAATACCACCTTCCAGAGTTCAGAAAGGAAAATAAAAATAAAATTATCTATTAAAAAAAGTACATATTTTTGTAAGAAAATATAGTTAGATGCTGCAGTTTCATTTTACAGAATTGATTCTAAATAACAGTAAAATTAATTATAAATAATAATTGGTATGGGCCTCCCTTGTGGCCTAGGGTTTAAGTCTCAGCAGTATCACTGCTACCACCTGAGTTCAATCCCTGACCAGGGAGCTAATCCACATATGGCACAGCAGATCTCTTCTGACTGGCCTTCTGCTCCCCTCAGCAATGTATTTCAGTAAATCTGCCTGCTTTGCTCCCCACTCTGTCCCTGGTGAATCTTATCGCCCACACACACCTCTGGCCTACACCCCAGTTCTTCTATGCAAAAAAAAAAAAATATCATAATCGGTATGTATTATGTTTTCGCCATTACTAATTTCAAAATTCACATCCTCCCAAATAAGCCAAAACCTTATCTCTTTGTCTATTTGCCTTAAGCTCGTGAAATTCCAAATGATATTCAACAACCATTGTTACGTGCCCCAGTGAAAGCATTTCTCTATTTCTACATATAAAAATATCCTAGAATTTATTATCTCAAAATAATAAGATTCATTGTCTCACATTGCATAGGAAGTGAGGTGCAACTTAGTTGGAGTCTCTGACTCAGGACACCTCACAAGGTTGCTGTGAAGGTGGCGTTGACTGGGTTGTATTGAATCTAAAGTCCTTGGTCGAGAAGATCCACTTTTAAGTAAACTCACATAGAAGAACTCACCTTTCATTGTCTACTGGACTGAGAGACTCAGTTTCTTGATAAGTTGGTTTCACAGCTTGATATCCATCTTCCATCAGAACAAGGGAGGGACCAAGAAAGTTAAAATTGAAGACACAGTCTTTGTGTAATCTCAGTAAAAGAATGCTATCCCATCCTACCACTTTTGCTGTATTCTAGTCAATAGAAGTAAGGCATCACATCCAACACTCACTCAGGAGCATGGGATTAAACAAGAATATCAAATCCCAGGAGGTGTGGATCATTAAGCACCATCTTAGAAGTTGACTACCATCAGAATTTAGACCTCTGAGCAACAGAAACAGGTTTTGGGTACTAAAAGCAGTTACAGTTATGATTGATGAGACTTCTACTCCCTTTCTTTGATTTCTAAACATGGGCATTTTAACTTTGAATAGAACAACATGTATTATTTCCTGAATAATATATATATATTATAATATATATTATAATATATATATATATTATGTATAGTATTCATTGTGACCATAATCTAAATATCTCAATGCAGATGACAGGCTGTATGAAGCTATCCTATCATTCTGTAAGATCAATTATTTCTAGAAAATGTAATATAAGAGGCCACAAATTCCATGATAACAAAGCAATGCCTTATTTCATGTTTAAAATTAATTCACTGAAGAAATATTTTGCAATATACTGCATGATTTATAAGTATGTTCAAGCAGTCTAATTATTATGGGAGTGGCAGAAGCTAATGGGTCAGCATGTTACATTCATTTTCTGTTTTGGTAAAGAAAAATATTTTATTGGTCATGCTTACAAATAGAGTAAAATAATCACATCACTATAACCAGTTTGGATCCCAAAGAGAATGACACTGCCTTGAAGAAGCAGACTTATTTCGGGCTGCTGTAAAATTGAGCACTCGGTCTCAGTGATAACAATGCCATCTCTAAACTTGAAGTCCCTGGTATCACTAACAGTTTGTTCATGAGCTTGTTAAACATGTATACAGTTAAAGTGAAAACTGGGAAAGGAAATTATTGACATACATAAAATAATTTATAATTTCACAGATTCATGAGCTATGAACAAACTCTCTGGAAGGTTAGGCCTTTTTAAAAATAGAATATTTATATGGGACCCAAAATGTTCTTTTAGTCTAGGCTTATTCTAAAAGTTAAAGGCATATATCTCTCCCAATCTTTCCAAGTCTCTTGACTTTGGACAAACCACCAGCCATTACTATGAATTGCTAAGGATCCTTAATTTAGGCTACACCTATTTCTAGAAAAAAGGTTGGGTGTAGACTTTGTTCAAAGAAACATAACTGTGAGGACTTTTTATCTCTTCTCTCTCAGAACCTTACAAAAGTGTTGTGGCAATATTCCTGAGAAAAGGTATACTTGGACAATTAAAAAGCAATATTAGTATAATTTACAGATGGATTTTTCAAGATATACCAATACAAACTAGATATAGATTACCTTACATTCAGAGCTGGAACCTCAAAAGTCAACATATTACATTACCAACAGATGTTTTTTTCCTAACATAATGGAAGTAGTAAGTGCAGAATATATGAAATGGTCCTTCCGTTTGAGGAGGTATTCTCCTCGTCTCTGTATTGCTTCAATCACTTCACTATTTTGGCAGATCCCTGTGTTTTCACAGAATTGAACGTCCATCATCTGCTGGATATAGGTCACACCAAGTCATCCAGGACACTTCTGTGACCTACTCTAGTGTTTCTGTCAGAAAGTTGGCATCAGTTTTAAGACTCAGCATATTTTACTATAAAATTGTTAGATGGTGATTTCCTTCAGAGCTGAGGGTTTGAGATTCATTGAGGCAAGATGATGAAAGCATAATAAACCTTCTAGACAAATCCTGGTATTTTTTAATGGTATGTAGAAAAACTAATTTCAAATCAAAAGCTGGGTATTATTAAAAAGAGATGCATTAATTAGAAAAAAATCTCTGGAATAGCAGCTATAATTATATGCTTTCTGATTAAGTAACTATAATCTAGTGTAATTTTTCAATACACACTTTACTTTTGTATGTTTTCTTTGTTTATTTTTGTTTATTCTCTTATTAGTATTAAAAATATTAATAGTCTTTGGAGAATTTGAAAGAAATAAATATGCAATTCCAAAATACCCCCAACAATATATTAGGTGTGATGCTATTCCATTTTCTTACCCAAATATTTCAATATACATGAGCCATAAATTTTCCAAAAGCACTCCTAGAAATACACACAATGTTTCTGGAAGAAGCGGGAAAATACAGGAGATGACTACCTAGTTTTTCAATTGTCCTGTGTGGGATCAGTGTTGCTAAAACAGGACTCAAGTAGGTTTTATCCAAGCTATCCAAAGCATGCCTTTTCCAATTTATGACACCTTGGTTTGTATAGCTAAGGTCAGTTGAGGCCCTGGAGAATATGGAATTAGTTATCTTACCTATTTGGGCCTGAAGCTAGACAAAATCTTGCTGGCCTTCAGGAGTGACTCTGGCTGACTATCACTTGCATGGATGAATTTTCTAATTAAATTATCAACTGTTTTCTCTCAGAATAAAGTGTCCTTTGAAAGTAATGCGTTTTAATACTGAGTCACCTCAGTTTCAGAACGCTGTGAAAGAAAAGAGGAATCCCAGAACAACTAAGTCACTTAACTATTTTTAGAACAACAGACAGCTTAGAGAGAAGGGCAAGCTCAGAATGGCAAAGCTGAATCCTCGTGCACAATCTGAAATCCCAAAATTCTCTATGATCATGCTATTGGTATAGATGTAGGCCTGCAGGATCCAGGAGTATAATGAGTTTCTTTAGTTTGTGTAGGATAAGGTAAAAGTATCAGGCTTTTCTGTCCTCCTGCCATTAGGATAGATGACAGAACCCTGTGGTCCAAATGCATGCCTGATGGCGGGCACCTGGAGTGGAATGTGGGCATATATAGATGGGATTCACCTGGGCTAAGACTGGACTTTTAAGGGTGGCATCACGGGGATGCCAGCAGAAGCCGAAAGATGGGAAGTAGTAGAGAAGCAGAGAAACAGAGAAGCAGAAGCAGAACCATGAGAGAACAGGGCAGCAGAGAACGCCAGAGAACGCCAGAGAGCCCAGACAGAGTGAGGATTTGTGGGGGCCGGGAGGCCTGACAGCTCTCGGCCCCCCAGCCCCCCTGCCTGCTGTATCACTGGTAAATCCCAATAAAAGCCTGCAAAAGCCACTGAGGGCTCCAGGACTCTGACTCCTCCCTTACCCCGTCTGCTGGATCAGAAAACCTGCTCAGTGGCCTGTCCTGCCCTTACAGTTTGCCAAATTACTACCCTGGTTGAAAAATTAATCAGCAGACCTCTTCTGGAGAAGTTAGAACTTTTATTAGAATAGAGCTTGAGTCCAAGAATTGCTGTTTGGCTGTATGGGAAGATTCACAAGACATTATATATTACTGAACACCAAACACCATTGAGCTTCTTTTGGTGTTTGAAGCAATACTTCTTCCTTACCTTATGACAGTTTCTTCTAGCTTATAATGCTGCAACTTCCTAACCTGAAAGGTTATTTATTTAAAAAGAAAAAGACAGTGGGCCTCCCCTGGTGGCTCAGTGGTTGAGCACTGGGCTGCGAAGCTGACAGCAGCCTCTGCAGCACCGGTTCAATCCCCGGCCACCGACGAGGGTCCCACATGGCGCGACAGACCTCTCCTGCCGCGCCTGCTGCTCCCCTCAGCAGTGTATTTCATCAGTCTGCCTGTTCTGTTCCCCACTCTGGCTCTGGTGAATTCTCTCACCCTCCCGTGCTTCTGACTGTACCCAGTGCTTGCATAATAAATAAATAAATCTTAAAAAAAAAGAAAGAAAAATACAGTTGTCTTTATTCTGTATGATTACATTGTATCATCTCCACACTTTTAATTGGGGTCTACCTAATTTGTACACACGATAGGACATACAACAGTCTGAGATAATTATGCTACTTATAATACAGAAAATATTTTCATTACACATCTTGCTGTCCAAAATCTAGAATCAATGATAATATATGCTAAATAAAGTTGAAATAAAATATTTTTCCTGGTGTAAAGGAATTCAAAGATTTAGTGTTACAAATGCTAAAGAACATATATATCCCTTTATGCCCGACATGACACAGAATGACATGAAGTACATACCAAATTCTTTGGAAAGAACTCTAGTGACCATTTTGTTTTGTTTTGCTTTTAATTTTTTTCTATAAGTTTTATATACTACTGGGAGAAGATGCAGCTGAAATGAAGACAGGAATCAGAGGCAAAGTGGTCATGGTTACCAAAAGATGAAAGTCATTGTAATAATTAGGGCTGTGATCTTTGATGGTAGCTAATTGTCATGGAGTTTCATTGACTCACAACATATGGATAGTAACTAAATGTGGCATCATGTGGCATCACTTAGGGTAAGACTGAAAATATGCACCAGCTAAAACACACACACACACACACACACACATACACACTGATTCAAAGCCATAAACATTTATTTCTTGCCCACATAAAACTCAAGGTGGTTCCAGACTCGAAGTTGAGAGAAGATATGGATGTCACAAAGCCATTCAGTGTCTGTTCATTCTTACCAATCAATGCTCTTGGTTATGATCCACAGAAATATCTATAGTTAACCTATACACAGAACATATATCTATATTTAGCAGCACTGACACAGTAAAAGTATGAGAGGGCTGGAGTACCAACTTTCAGAATGGGCAGAGTAAAGAAGACAAATACATCTGAGATTATGCGCAGCAGTCTCTGAAGGACACTACCTGTCTTTGCGAGCCCTACCCTGGACATTCCTTGAGTTCCTGAACTGTTCCACTGCACTCCATTCAAGAATTTTATCTTTGTACTCTGCTGTCTCTTGCAGATGCTTTATGTGATCAGATTGATCCTTGAATGATAAAACATTTGGATGAGGAGGAGGCCCAAATTACAATTATTGATCACAGTAATTGGGTAATGGAATAGCAATTAGTCTTTAAATATTTAGTTCATCATTTGGTCTGATGCACAATGTTATTATTGTTTGTGAAATTCCAGCCAAATCATTCCAACTGTGATTGTCAAGAAATCTCTATATGAACTCTCACCTTACATACTTGTAGAGTAAGTGAGTTTCTCAGGCTTTTACACCATTAGCCTCTGTGGCTATCACCTGTGGCCTTGATTGTGCTAATGCAGGAGGTGCTTAGGTGTGTGGGCTCAGGGCATGCATGCCTGGTGGTGGACCCCTGGAGTAGGGTTTGGGCATGCATAAGTGGGCACACCTGAGCATGGAGGCAGACGATATAATGACGGCATCACCCAGAGACAGGAGGAGGCTAAGATGGCGGAAAGGCTAGCAAACGGCTAACAAGGACTAGCAACTAATTATTACAATGGCTAATTATTACAATGGCTAGCAATGGCTAACAAGGACTAGCAACGGCTAGGAGAGGAAGAGACCAGGAGAAGACACCAGAGAAAGCCCAGAGGTAAGAGCATATAGAGATTTGCCGGGGAGCCCAAGTTGCTGTCTCCCTGCTGCCTGTTTCCCCTGCTTCCTATTAAACAACCTGAGGGGATGATGCCAAGGGCTCCAAGTTTCTCTTTTAAGCTGCCTGAACTGATAGTGAGCCTACCCACCCTGGGATGGCTGCAAAATAGTACTTGACATATTTTCCCTGATGGAGAAATGGCATTTAGATCATAGAATATTTATCAACAATGTTTACTGGAAGTAGGATTTCTTCATTTATATATTATCTGTATGCATTCTGCTCTCTACCTCACCTCTCCAGAGGGTCATTTTCCCTGGGGTGTGTTTATCATTGCTTCAGGGCTTACCAAAGGGATATGGCCTCAAAATCTGATTTCAGGATTAGGAGTGAAATCCCACTTAGGCTTTTTGCTTATCTATATTCTCCTCAAATGTACCTGACTCTGAACTGGGAGGTGTAAAGCACTTTGCTTCTAGATAAAATGGTAACTTTATTTTTCCCTTATGTGTAGGTAGTTCCTTTGGGAAGTTTATGGGGATGAAGAATGATTGTCCAAACAGAATTTAGGTATTTCGGGGTCCTATAACCAAATAAATATCATCAAAGCCTCATCACCCCACTTGAAAAAACAGATTTATAGAGTTAAATGACTTTCATCTGGCACTCTAGTATAATGCAGAAACTTCCTCATAATACTTTGATGAATTGTTCTTTTAATCCCTTTAATTTGTGTCTGTTGTAATGAATTAAGTATATTTTTCTCTTTAAGCAAAATGATATTTTTAGATAATTGTAGATTCATTTGTGGTCATAATAATATGCAGAGATCTCATGTACCCTTTACACATTTTCCTCAAATATAAACATTTTAAAACTACAGAAAATTAGTCATCTTGACATTGAACTATCAAGATTAAGTTTACATCACTAATATCTCTTGAGTTACTACTATTTATAACCTCCCATTCTTAAACTGTGTCAACCACAAATCTGTTTATTTCTAGATTTTGTCCATTTAAAATATGTTATATAAATTGAATCACACTACATTTAACCTATAGGGAATGATATTTTTTGTTTGTTTCCTTAGTCTGTTTATGTGGCAATTCATCCAAGTTGTATGTGTATCAATAGTTCATTTTTTTTTAATTGCTGAGCAGTATTTTATGGTTTGAATTCACTATAAACAGTTTAACTATAATAAGTCAGTTAAAGCATAGCTGTGCTTTTCTAATATGGCGCTAGCAACAAAAAACTACTATAAACATTCATGTACACATTTTTTTTTGCATGATCATAGGTTTACACATCTCTGGGATAAATGTACAGGGCTGAAATTCTAGGTTGTATGTTAGTTGATAATTCATTAAGAAACTGCCATTTTTTCCCAAAGTGTCTTTAAAATTTTATATTTCCACCAGAAACGTATTACTGATCTAATTTCTCCATATATTGCTATGTGTTTATTTTGCTTTTATTTTTCTAGGTGGGAGTTAAAATTATTGATTTGAGATCTTTTTCCTTTTCTAACATGTGCATTTAGCACCACCAATTTTCCATTTGTTACGGTTTTGGTTGTACTCCAAAAAATATATGTTCTATTTTATTTTGACTCATTTCATTTAGAAATGTGTTGTTTAGTTTCCAAGTGTTGGGAGACTTTGTTATCTTTATTCCTGATTTTTGATTCCATCAGAAACACAGTTGGTGGGATTTCTGAATTGGGAGCATCTCTTTTAAATTTGTTGAGGTTGGTTATATGAGGCAGGATATGGATATATGTTCCAAGGGCACTGAGTATTCTGTTGTTGGTATAAATGTTCTAAAAATATCAACAAGATCTGATTGGCTGATTTTATCACGTGTTCTAAGTTCTTGTTTTTGTTTGTTTTTCTTTCTACTTGTTCTGCCATTGTTGAAATATCCAACCAGAATTGTGAATTTGCCTGTTAATGCCTTTCAACTTTTTGCTGCATGTAATTTTCAGATCTGTTGTTTAGTGAATGTACATTTGATATTACTACATCTATTTGGTGAATGAATCCTTTTAATATTATATAGTGTATCCTTCTATCTTTCATAATTGTTTGTTCTGAAGGCTATTCTATCTGATATTAATAGAAGCACTCTGCTTTTTTAACTGATGTTTGAGACATGTTTTCATCCTTTAAATTTTAATCTACCTCTTTATATTTAAAGTGAGTTTCTTGCAAATAGCACAGAATTGCATTATGCTTTTTCATCTACTTTGCCAATCTCTGACTCTTATTTGATGTATATAGACCCTTTTTATTTACTGAGTTATTTTTAAGGCTCAAGATTACTATTTTGTTTTACTTTTTCTGTTTCTTGTTTTCTGTTCTCTACCTTCCTGTGGGTTATCTAAAAATTTTTAGTAACTCAATTTTAATTTATGAACAGTAAGTTCACAGTACTTTTGAATTTACCTTTTTCTATAGTTTTCTTTTCAGCTTTATTGATTAATACATTATATAAATGTAACTCTCCATACTGGTATTATCATTTCAAGGAAATTGTAAAAACCTTACCTTTTTAAGGCCTCTTCTTCTTCCCTTTATATTACAATCATCTTAAATACATCAAGAACTATATTAGTCTGTGTTACAGTTTGCCAATAAAAATTTTGGACTTTAAGACAAGCCGAAAATATCGTTGTATTTACTCATATGTTGCTTCTTTCATTTTTCTTTCTACTACCTTAATTCCCAAGATGTCTTCTGTTAGGGTTTGTTTTCCAATGACAAAGTATTTTAGCTTTTCTTCAATTGAGAAAGTCTTGCTTTCCTTTTCATTCCTGAGGCATATTTTCAATGGTTATACAATTCTGTGTTTAAAGTTCTATTTCTTTCAGCACTTGAAAATGTTTTTCTTCCTGATGTAAAAATGACTGACATCCATTCTATTGCTGAGCCCAGCAATTGAATTTTAATTTTGTTTATTATATTTTGCAGTTTAAAATTTTCCACTTGGTTCTTCATATTTTTGATCTATTGCTTGAGAATATTTCTTTGTTGTGGCTTATTGTTCTTATTTGTTTGTATTATGTTCGTAACAGCTGATAGAAGCATTTTATGATAGCTGCTTTAACATGTTTATAATTCTAGCATTTTGTGATCATTTTGTTGATGTCTTGATTTTCTTTTAATTCCCTTGAAGGTCTTCCTTACTCTTGATTAATGAGTGATATTTTTTAATTGAAATCTGATTATTTTTTGCTATGAAATTGAATCTGAATTAAACTTTCTGTTTTAACTGACTTCCTCTGACTCTGGAGTTTCTTCATTACAGCTGAGCAGAGGGAGTGTTCTGTTCCCTACCCTTAGATCTCCAGTGATAACTTCCTTGAGTGGGAGAGAAAGAATTGTTTTGTTACAAACCCTCTGTGTAGCCTCCATTGGTATTCCTGTGAGTGGGGATGGAGTACTTTAATATTATGAGATTATGATGAAAGACCTGATTCTCTAGGTTCCCTCTGAAAACAATGAAGTGGGGAACAGGAGGCGTGGGAGGATGCAGGCTTCTTGTGTGTTCTCTCACTTCAAGGGAGAGGAAGTTCATTAATATTGAGTGGGAATAGAAGTCTTAACTCCTTATTCAAACTTCACCAAAAGTATTTCAGTGGGCGTATTAGGGATTGTCGTGTTTTGGCTTTATCTGACTGTTTGTTTCGTTTCTCTATATTCTACATATGATGTAAACCATCCAGTATTTGTTTTTCTCTTCTGATTTATTTGCCTTAGCATTATCCTCTTCAGTTTGCATCCATGTTGTTACAAATGTCAAGAGTTTATTATTTTTGACAGCTGAGTTCATTGTTGACTTTGGTTTGCTAAGATTTGTTTAAGGGTTTTGCATCTATGTTAAGGGAATTGATCTGTAATTTTCCTTTCTTTCTGGTTTCTGGGTTTTTGTTGTTGTTGTTGTTATTCTGTCTGATATTGTATCATATCAATACATTATGTCTGCTAGTATTCCTTCTTAAAGTTTTGAGATGTTTGAGTACGGGAGGTATTAGTTCAACTTTCAAGTTTTGGTAGAACTCATTAGTGAAACCATCTGGTCCTGGACATTAGTTCTCTGACCTAAGTAGCCACTCAGCCTTTTAATTGACAATATCAGTCCATTTAAATTTAGGATGATTGTTTTTATAGGAAGGTCTGCTACTGCCATTTTCCTTAACTTTGTGGTTTTATTTCCTTGTTCAGTTTTTGCTGCATGGATTTACATAGGAGGGACAAGAAGCAGGATGGATTTAGATAGCAAGGGCATGTTACTAGAGAAAGTGGTATGTGGGGGCATGACTCATGGCTGTGGTACACTGATAACCCTCCTTTCTGCATCACTGTATGGGCTGGGCTTTCAGTGCAGCTGTTCAGTACTTTCCATCAGAGCTTCATTGGATGCCCGCATTCCCACATCCAATCAACTGCTCAGGGGAGGTAGTGACTGAGTTTGGCCTTTCTTTCTTCATTGGATGCCCTGTTTACCTGGCTCATCCTAGCGCCTTTGCATGTATTTTCCCACATTTAGGAGTTTGCCTCTACATTAAGTAGCCCTTACCTCACCAGGACATATCACAGGAGCAAGGGTTTGAATTGCTTTCCCACTGAGGAGTAGGTGGCTCTCCCAACACCCTTTTGTGGCTTAGAGTTTAATTTCCTCAGTGTCTCTTCTGTTGTACTTGCTTAGTGTTGGTGTTCTAGCTTTGCCCCAAGTTATACGGGCTGATTGCAATGCCTTTCTGGAATGATTTAGATTATTCTCCCAGGAGCAAAGCAGGAAACCACCTTTGAAATTATCTTCTGACTCTAGTCCTCTGACTGGGCAATTTGAGATGAACAACATTTCAATCTCTTTTCCTTGAAATGGCACATTATATGTTTTGTTTTTATTCAAGGATTTTTGTTTTTGCAGAGCATGATTTCCAGCAATGTTAAATTACATTTTGTGAGCAGAGCTAGCTTTTATTTGAATTTTCTTTCTCCTTGACACCAGTATAATATAGTAATATATTCTAATTGCTCACAACAATGTGTCTATCTTTGTATAATTTCAATAGGAATTTTTGTCTTTCCTTAAATTAGAGAATCGAAACATTTTTCATTACTGCAGCTTTAATTGGAATGTCTTCTGAGAGTTCAAATTGAGCAGAGTCAAGAAGAAAGATTTCTACTTTCCCTGTAAGGTTGCAGAGACCCTCAATGAATTTGGGGAAGCTGGCCTCCATTGAGATGACTGGAAACTCCAAGGAAGGAAAGCCTTGTGAACCTTAAAAGAAAATCTCATGTAGACTCTGAGAGAATTCTGTTACCTAGTCCTTAAAGCTCATGCAGAAAAAAACTGTTGTGGGATAAATTTAAGATCCCTTATGGAAAGTTGCAACAAAGTCAACAGAAATTCTGCTTGGTTATTCTGCTCCATCATTATATTAAATGAATTGGAGTTAAATGTAGTTTAGAACTCTATTTTGACATACTAATTTATAGAACTTGGATGAAAATGAAGAGAAAATAATTTTAGTAGGACCATATATTTTTAGATTTTTCTCAATTTTTTTTGCTATTTTTAAAAAAGATTTATTTATACATACAAGAACTGGGGTACAGGCCAGAGTTGTTGGGGGTGAGAGGATTCACCAGACAGAGTGGGGAACAGAAACAGGCATATTAACTGAAATATACTGCTGAGGGGATCAGCGGGTGAGTCAGGAGAGGTCTGCTGTGCCATGTGGTAGCTCCCTGGCCAGGGATCAATTCTTGCTGCAGTGGCTGCGGTGAGCTTCATAGGTTGCATCTTAACCCATTGTGCCACCAGGGAGGCACCCCCCCCCCTTTTTTTTTTGCTATTTGTTTGAATAATATCTCTAACATTTTGCTTGGACTGATTGGCTATTTTTTAGAAAGAGATGGCTTTGCCACACTGGCTATCCAAGGACAATACCTAGTGAAACATTGTCATTTCCTTTGAATATACTGTAAATTAAGAGATATCTTATAAGGCTGCCTTCCCAGACTTTATAGCTATAGAAAAGGTGACAAAAATGAAAAGGGAAAATTTATTAGAAGAGACAGTATTAGTTATCTAAGCCAGTTAGTGACACTACAAACTGCCCCCATTTCTAAGCTTCTGACATTTGACTACAACTCCTGGCATAGCATGAATCAGATTTTCTGACTAGAGCATTTGCTCTCAAGAAAGAAATGATTTGGTCATTGAATGGGGAGTGGTGAGGAGAATGGAAGACATGCAGACAAACATTGAGCCTGTTTTTTTGTTTGTTTGTTTGTTTTGTTTTTCTTTATATTTTCCCTAGCCTTCACATGTATTCTGCTCTCTTCTCAGCTGACAATGGAGGAAAGGCAATATTGTCCTCTGGACCGGCAACTTTTATGGTGACAGAGCATCAGAGGCAGGGGAGAATGGAAAATAAAGAGTAGGGCTAAGCCCACACCTCAGAGTTGACCTTTCTGACTTTTCTCCCTTAACAATTAATTCACTTTCTCTTCTTATTCCCATTATAAATTAATCAATTTATGAAACTCTGTTTTAAACTTTATTTCTCTGTTTTAGCATCTTTTTCTTTGTTTTCAAGTGCACAGATGAGGACTTAAAAACTGGACCACCCATGTTTCTAGGTTTGTCCCATCTCAGGATGTTTTGCAGTCTCTGAAGAGGCCTTGGGGAAAAACAGACAAAATTAATCATAATCTTAGCATTGCTATAAAAATATCTAAAATACATGTTTAGCATTAACTTCTTTTAGGTGTGATCTTGCTGCATGTCCAAATGCTGTTGTAAAACATGACTTTAAAAATCTTTTTTTTAGTGTTCTGAATATCAAATTGCCCACTGATTAGTTCATTAATTCTTTTATTCAATATACAACTAGTAATTCCCATGGCCTGGATATTTTATGTATTGCTAAAGAGACTAAAATAAATAACATAGTCCCTATGCCAATAATAATGCAATTAAAATATATTATAGATTATAATTTGAAATACCTCTCTGGTCACATAGTTATAATGTTTAACTGTATTTAGGGTTGGCAGAATTCTAAGATCACACACACACACACACACACACATACACAAATAGTGAGAACAAATTTCCTTTCCTCTCTCTATGTGTGTGTGTATATATGAAATTTATAGGAATAAATAATATATAAATATGTGAATTATTTCATATATAAATTATAAAGCAGTGTGAGGGGGTTAATTAATTCTCACAGATTGGTTGATGCTTATATCTGTTTCCTCCCACTATAACACAACAAGTCCATAAATGATTTAAAATACTAAGTTCTTTTCTCCAATGATTATCTTACAAGGACATCTAAGTGTTTAATGTTTATATTCTTCACTGTAACTATAAACTAACTTTAATAAGCTATAAATGCAAATTTTAAAAGGTACAATTTATATTTTATTACAAGTGAGATTATTTCCTTTTATTAAAAATTTACAATCACATTGACATTTAACATTAGAATTGCAGAAGATTTGAAAGAAAACCAAACCTCAGAGTGTTAATGAAGTTTGATTTTTCTAAATCACAATACAATGCTCATCCTTCATTAATGCATTAAATGTTTAGTCAATCCCTAATTACACCAAATTTACTTTGAATAAGTAGGGTATCATAAATTTCTGGATATCATGCATCTGAAGTGCTTCCTGCCACATTGCTGTGTGATGTTCTTTGGCTATACTGTTGTAGAAAGTTGGGCCTCCCTGGTGACGCAGGGGGTTGAATCTCGGCCCTGTGTGACTGTCAGCAGCTACTATGGTACGGGTTCGATCCCCAGCCAGGGAGCTTAGCGTACCTCTCCTGTCTCTCCCACTGCTCCCCTCAGGAGTGTATTTCACTTGGTCTGCCTGTTCTGCTCCCTATTCTGTCTCTGGTGAATCCTCTCACACACAACCTCCCCCCACCTCTGGCCTGCACCTCAGTTCTTGTATGCATGAATGGATGAATCTTTAGGAGAAAAAAAAGAATCCTAACATAGTTCCTGAGAATCTATTTCCTGTTGTACATGAGGTAGGATACAATCATTTGAGAACAGGGAGCCAGATGACAAAGACCTGAGGGAATCCTCCAGGGAGTCATCTCCATATTGAAAGAAGTCCCTACCTGATAGCTAGCAATAAAACAGGGCTTCCATCAAAAAACAACAAGGAAATGAGTTCTGCTAACATCTTGTCAAATTGGAAGAGAACCATCATTCTCAGATGAGATCACAGTCCTGGCTGACACCTTGATTTCAGTGTAGTGAGATCTTGAACAAAGTATTCAACTAACACTTGTCTGGATCAAGCATACTGTGAATTTATAATGGCTATTTTTAAGTATTAATATTGTGATAATTTATTATGCAGCAATAGAAAATAAATACCCAAACTTGACAGCTCACGCATAGGAAAGATTGGAAATTTTTGTCATTTTTTTCCTTTGAAGACAAATAGCAAACATCTCAGTAGAAAAGAAAGGGGAATTATATTGAGAGAAAGAGTTAATAAATAATCACATTGAGGGTTAAGAAAAACTGTGATGACTATAAAAGTTGAGAGAATTGGAGTGAGAGGCTTCAGTTGGAGAAGGGTAATGCAATGTATGTGTGCAGAAATGAAATTGATATAGATACCACTGGGGGTTGACAATAGCAGTGAACAGCTTAAGTACAAATGGCAATCACTTGGAGAGAGTCATTGCCCCTAAGAATCTTAAAACTACGTATGATGTTGGTAGGAGGACGAAATGAAGATTATGATCCAGGTTGTTAGGGGGATATGGAAAATAAAGTATTAGAGATCTATAACTGAATGAGTAATATCATTGGGGGGGGGTTGTATTCTCCTTTAAGTCATATTTTGAAGACTTAATCCACAAACAT
The DNA here is from genome assembly GCF_014898055.3 of Talpa occidentalis. NCBI lineage: Eukaryota > Metazoa > Chordata > Mammalia > Eulipotyphla > Talpidae > Talpa > Talpa occidentalis. Next base: position 24,057,524 of record NW_023604295.1, read on the forward strand.
CATAAATATATTTGAAAATAGGACTGTGAAGAATTAAGTTAAAATGAAGTTTAGGGTAAGCCCTAACCCCAACTGCTGTACTTACAAAAGATGTTAAAAAAAGGTTACATAGACACAGAAGGAAGACCATGTGAGACAAAGGAGAAGACATCATCATTTATAGGCCAATTAGAGAGCTCTCACAAGAAACTATTATATCAACACCTTGATCTAAAACTTCTAGTCTTCAGAATTTTGAGAAAATAAATTTTCTCAATTTCTCAAAAGTCCTCAAGCCCTTGGTACTTATTATGGCAGTACTTCCAAAGTAATACAGGAAGTAAGAGATAGCTTCTGCACTGGGTACAGTCAGAAGTGTGGGAGGGTGAGAGAATTCACCAGAGCCAGAGCAGGGAGCAGAACAGGCAGACTGACAAAGTACACTACTGAGGGGAGCAGTGGGTACGGCAGGAGAGGTCTGCACGCCATGTGGGACCCTCACCAGTGGCTGGGGATCAAACTGGTTCTGCAGAGGCTGTGGGCAGCTTCACAGCCCAGTGCTCAACCTCTGCGCCACCAGAGAGGCCCAGCACTTTCTACCTTTATGAATTTTTGGTCATTAGAAGGTGAGCTTTCTCTTTATGGGTCTAATATTTATGGGTCATTTATTTTGTTGCATGTTAGGGGAGGCTTTGTTCTCCCAATAAAGTACATCATCACATATTGTCAAAATACTTAGGCATAATTTAGAGAGTTGGAAATAGAGACATAATTTTTTTAAAGTTAGATGTTTAAAATGTACATCAGTTGTTTCAGGTTACTTAAGAAAATTTAATCATTTAAATCCCATTCTCTGAAAAAAATGGAGATTCTATCATCTTAAAGATTCTTTACATGTTTCAAAATTATACCTCTTAAGATTCAGTCTTTCAGATGCTGTTAAAGCTAACTCCTGGATTCAAGGTCTCTCAAGACTCCACAAAGAAAGATGAATTCCCTCAAATCTATCCTTTTATACTGGTAACTATTATTTGGTTCAAGATGGGAAATTTTGCCCTGATTTATTTTCCCTGTGGTTTGAAGTCAAAACAATGTCTGAGTAGAAATGAACAAAAAGAAGAGATTTATATTGAGAGGAAAAAGGAAGAATTAAGAAATGATCATGAAGAGGGTTAAGTAAATTATGAAAAAAAAAAATTTGAGATAGATTTTTTGAGAACCTTTCCCTGTGTGCATATGTGTGTAAATGCACCATATTTATGCTTATGTATGTACTAGTTCATAATTTTAACTATATTTTTTATATTTAATGCCACAAGATATTTAATGTTAAATGTCCTTTCCATGTTGCAAGGAAAAGCAGATTTTTTTTCAATTACAGAAAACTCATTAACAGAATGTGCAATAGGGCCTTAAATTGAAAAATTTCAATGAAGCCATCAATTTATAATTGATGCTTCATTCCATAGGAGTTGCTCATCAAAAGCAAAGTTTTGAATTAGACAACTAGAAACTGGTTCTATGATTTTGAACCCTACTTATATTAGCTGCAGTCCATTAAGATCAAAAGAGTAGTCAGAGATTCCTTGGAAAGAGCCATTGCAATCTTAACCTCTGTACCACCTCCGCTCTCCCCTTCCACACACACATACACTCACACACAGCATACCTATGATAACAAGATAGAAAGCTAAATGCTAATAAATAATTACACATTGTTGGTAGGTCAGAAGTTATTGATCCAAGAAACAAACAGAATCAGTAATTTTTAAAATGCAGAGGGCCCACAGGAGGCTATGGGTAGGCCTCCAAAAACAGAGGTTGAGAAGGTAATAGTTGTAACCAGTCTCCATGAAGAAAGTCAGTGTCTACTCAGCCAGAAAATCTCTAGTAAATCCTAAAATAGTCCCCATGTGAGAGTCAGCTTTAAATATCTCCCAGGCCCAGAGAAAATAAATCCCTTGTCATTGTGCCCCTGAGACAACAATAGAGAAAAAGATAAATATATTTACTTGCTATCAAGGAGAGGAAATGGCAGGTAGTGAATCAGAAAGACCATAACAATTGTTCAGTTGTAAGAAGCAACTTCCAAACAGGTAGCAAATTGGGGAACAAGTGAAAAAGATTTACCTTTACATCTAGTTGCAATCCTGGTTATTACACACAGCTAGGCCTTTTTTTTAACCACTTTATTTATTTATATTTGTTTATGCAAGCACTGGGTACAGTCAGAAGCTCAGGAGGGTGAGAGAATTCACCAGAGCCAGAGGGGAGAGCATAGCAGGCAGACTGACGAAGTACACTGCTGAGGGGAGCAGTGGGTGCAGCAGGAGAAGTCTGCGTGCCATGTGGGACCCTCGCCTTCCTGGCAGCTGGGGATCGAACCAGCGCTGCAGAGGCTGCGGGCAGCTTTGTAGCCCAGTGCTCAACCACTGCACCACCGGGGAGGCCCCATAACCACTTCATTTTTTAAGTGATTGTAAAACTCTCATTCAAGAAGCATAGGAGTGCCTGAGTTTGTAAGTAGAAACAGAGGAGCGACTTCCCACAAAGTGGGCATAAAAGTCAGGGGGTGGGGGTACAAAAATAAAATATCCTTTATGATTCACTTTCCTTGAGTCCTACTTGAGTAATAGATATATAAGAAAAGAAGAAAGAGACCTCCCTGGAAGCCTAGGTGTTAAGACTCAGTGTTACCACCACTATGGCCCGAGTTAAATCCCCTCCCAGGGAGCTAACCCTCATGGTGCAGCAGACATTTCCTGTCTTGCCTGCTCCCTAAGCAGTGTGTTTCAGTAGATCCTCCTGGTCTGCCCCTCATTCTGTCTCTGGTGAATGCTCTCACCCCCCCCTGCACCTCTGGCCTATACCCCAGTTCTTATACGCATAAATAAAAAAAATAGAAGAAGACAGAGCAGGGCAATACACTTAGATTTCCAGGAAAATATAATCCTTTAGGGAAGACATTCTCTACTGATCACATCTTGGTAAGAAACTGCCAATGGTTACTTACCCAGGGATCCTGTCTGTCCTGCTGTGGTCTCTAACCTACCTTCCTGCTAATATAGCTTCTAATCCTATCTTTGGTGCTTTGGTGTGTTCAGGGAGTTGTTCCTGCATCTGGACTTCCTGTACTCCTTGTGTGCACTTCTGTGTTCTGCATCCCATGTTTGTCTCTCAAATTCACTAAAACCAAGTATTTGATGGGTAACCAGTCACTATTCAGTGTAGGATCCTCACATTCCCAGAATGCTCCACTAGGCCTCTTCATGGACCTTTGCTTAGGTCAATGTTTATCAAATTTATGGTTTCTAAAACTTTACATTCTTAAAAATTATTGAAGATTCCAAAGTATCTTCTTTATTTACTAAATAAGCAAAATCCTTTAGTATGATGTAGTTCCATTTACATATGCAACTCATCTCTTTACACATGATTCTTACAATAGCAAACAATAACAAAGGAGCCATTGTAGATGTTAAAAATTTAAAATTTAACTACAGACTTGAAAGTGGCAGTGGGCACTATCCTTAGATTAGGAGTTTCAGTTCTTTTTCTATCCTGTCAATTCAAGTCTAATCTTAATTTCTTCACTAAAAAAAAAAAAAAAAAAGAAAAATGATAGGACAGGAGTCCAGCATCCCTCAGGACCCCATCTGTTCTAACATTTAATCATTCTCATGGATCAAATAAATGAAGCTTATATCGCACAGAACTGACAATCTGGTTTTAGATTAATTTTACAGTCCTGAATCTCCTTGTTCAGTTCCTACTCTAGTGACAATGCGTGATAATTGATGAACCCAATAAAATTCCTTCAATTAAGGTTTACATAATATTTACAAAAGTGGTTAAAATGTAGATATCTATGGAAAAGCTGGAATTGTTTTCATGGTTAAGGTACTTTGTGATTCCTATCTCATCTAAACTTTTACGTAGTGTGTTCATTCTAGATCTGCATCCAGCACAGTCCTCAACAGGCTGGCATGGCCTTGGCTGTCTGATGAGTAGGAAATTTTAGTTCGTAGGTGAAGACAGCTCACCCCCGAGCTGTGTCACCTGTCTACAGCCATATGCCTTGCTATCAAGCAGTGATTTGCAGTTCTGGAAATGTTTTTTCAGTTTTGTTTTTACTTGACAGCTTTGCTTCCTTGTGGCATGGAACTATTCAAGGACATTTTTTCCCCCATTTCTGTCTTTAGTAAGTGACCCAGGCAACAGAGTTGCCATTCCATACTGAAGGTTTGAGGCACTGGAGTCTGATTCTGTCTGGCCTCCAGGATCTTGCAGGTAACTGGTATTAAGTGCCCCTTCTCACATTTCTTTCAGAAACTGACAACCATTAAGGGAATGGTTGAAGGGGAAATGCTGACATTTTTGGAAATAACCAATTGAAGAGTTATAAAAGAGAAAACTCAAAAAAATAATTCCAAGCGCAACTTTCTTTGGCAGAGTGTAGTCAGATGTCCAAAGAGATTGGATTTCGTGTCTTCCTCATACCTCATAATGTTCAGTATTGAGAGAAAAAGAAGTCTGATGAGGAAAGGGGTAAGTTTAATAAAACATATGTAAATCAGGGCCTCCCCTGGTGGCGTAGTGGTTGAGCTCTGGGCTATGAAGTTGCCCGCAGCCTTTGCAGCGCTGGTTCAATCCCCAGCCACCGGCGAGGGTCCCACATGGCGCGCAGACCTCTCCTGCCACCTGCTGCTCCCCTCAGCAGTGTATTTTGTCGGTCTGCCTGTTCTGTTCCCTGCTCTGGCTCTGGTGAATTCTCACACCCTCCCGCGCTTCTGACTGTACCCACTGCTTGTATAAATAAATAAATCTTTAAAAAAAATGTAAATCAGTTCTTGAAATAAAAATGCAGAATTATGCTGCTGAATGATGCTCTTGGCAAACACACAGAAAAAAACCAGGAAAGTAACAAACTAACTGCAAATTATTATAGCAATGATGGCTTAATTAGGTCAAGGGCATTTTTGCTTATTTCCCACCTGAAATTTTATCTTCTATGATTGGACTTCATAACTGATTTTCAGTTTAATGAATTTGAAAAAATGTACTTCATACTGCCTTCATTATTTTATTTTCTTGATACTTGAAAAAATTAGAGATACTGCCATTTTAAATCAAAAATGCATTTTAGTCCTCCACTATTCAGATTATTTTTGCACACTCTGAACCTGTGTTATGTAAAAAACTTCTGTGGACATCCTAGAAAGATCCACACTCAGCATACACAATATAGGTCAGTGTGGCTTATATATCCATTCAAGGTGCAGATCAGACAATTGTGCTCCTTGGGAATACATCTGAAACGAATTTTGAAAGGTCTGGAGGTTTTGTTTGGCAAAGAATTGAGTGAGAACTCTCTTGGGCTTCTTCTCAAGAATTTTCCTGAAGGAAATATTTTCTTTTTGTTTGGGTCTTTGACATTTAGAAATGAAAGTCAAACACTAAATCTTTGGTATGGTCCATATTCTTTTTCTGGATTAGTTCATATTTAGAATATTTGAAGAAAATATGTGAAAAAAAAAATATGTGGATAATACATGTTTTGGAAAAAGATCAATAAAACAGGATAGTTCTTAACATAAAAGCATTTTTGACAACATAATAGCTAAATTTCTAGTTTATTATTAATAAAAATAATAGCTACCATTTATTGAATTTTCACTATGCTCTAGTTTTTTAATCCCAACAACTAACCTAAGCTCCCATTTTAATATCTTTGACCCCAATAGATTAGGAACAACACTGCTCAGAGGTTAAAAAATGACTAAGTATCACAATTTGATGTGGTTCAACTTATGAAGAAGACTATCAAAAATAAATTATGCATATAAATTTTCTGTATGCTTATATTTTTGCTTATTCCCAAATGTGTCATTATTTAACTTTTGCTACTAATCTGAAGATCAGATATCCCATCAAAGTAGTGATTTCAGTGATCTTAATAATGAGATAAATTATCCCTCTATTTTTATATTTCTTTCTCACTTATGCTTTAGTATTTTAAACACTATTTCTATGTGTTTCTGTATAAGTTCAAGATTTTATTATGTGGATAACATATAATAGTAAATAAAAACATAAATAAAGATGATACATTTTATTTTTACTAGTGGACACTAAGCGGTTCTTAACTTTTTTATAAGAACATTATTTTTTTTTTCTTTTAAGATTTATTTATACAAGCACGGGGGTACAGGCCAGAGGCATGGGTGTGTACATACTTTCTCCCATGTGCTAGGGTGTCTTTTTAACTATAGCTCTTTCATTGTATAGAGCCTTTTCAGTTTGATGTAGCCCAATGTATTTATTTTGTTTTGGTTTCCCTACTATATTAGCCGAGTCCTTAAAGACATCACTGAGTCAATGTTGTGACATATTTGCCTAAATTTCTTCTATGTATTTTATGGTTACAGGTCTCAAATCCGAGTTTCAGTATTTTGCTTGTGGTGTCCAGTTTCTCAACATCATTTTTTGAACAACCTTTCATTCTCCACTTTACATTATTGGATCCTTTGTCATAAATTAACTATCCATATAAATGGGTTTATTTCTGGACTCTCCATTCCTTTTGCATTTTTATTTCTGTTTTTATTTCAACACCAAACTGATTTTATTTCCATTGATTTGAGTATAATATGAAGTCTAGGAACATAACACTTTCATTTTTCTTTTTCATCAGAATTTATTTGATTATTTGGAGCTTTTTTCTGGTTACTTGAAAAGTTTAGTAATATTTCTGTACTTCCTTGAAGAGAATTATTAGGTTTTTAAAATAAGGATTGCATTAAATCTGTTTATGCTTTGGTTGTGATGGCTATTTTAACGTTAGCTCTTCAATGGAGGCTATCATTCCATTTCCTTTTGTCTTTTTAAACAATATTTTACAGTTTTTACTGCACAAGTGTTCACATGTTTTATTAGTTCCTAGTCATTTAATAACTTTTGATACAATTGTAAATATGATTGATTTCTTGCTTTCTCTTCTAGTTTTCACATAGAAATACAAGACTTTTTAATACTTAGCATAACCTCTGATTTTGTATCCCACACTTTTATTGTACTGTTTTGATTAGATTTTTATTGCATCTTTAGGGTTGTCTATGTATATTATCATGCCTTCCGCAAATAATCATAGTTTTACTGCTTCTCTTCTAATTTGGATTCCTTTCAGATCTTTGTCTTACCTAATTGCTCCAGTTAGCAATTTATATTGTTTGGAACTTTTTGAATTTCTGGGATGAATATCTGTGTCCTTCTGCAGTTTGGGAAAGTTCTTGGATACTATTTCTTCAAATTGGACTTCTGCCTCTTTCTCTTTCTCGTGTTCTTATAGAATTCATATGATGCAAATATTTTTACTCTGGATGTTGTCTCATAAGTCTCTTAACGTCTTCCTTTTATTGTTGGTCTTTTGAATGCTTTCCACTACCCTGTCTTTATTTCTGATTCACTCCGCATTCTCGGTCTACTGGTGAGACCCTCTATTGTAATTTTCCATTAAGTCATTTCATTTGTTAGCTCTGTGACTTATGTTTAGAACTTTTCCATGTTTTCTTTGTCCTAGTTTTATTGTTCATTTTGTTCTCCTAATTTTAGTAAGCCTCATTAAGACTATTACTCATATATTCTTCCATTAGTTTGGTTAATTCTGTTAGGGATTTTTTTCGGGGCTTTGTCTTGATCTTTTAACTGGGGTGAATTTCTCTGCCTCCTTATTGTTTGATGTTCTGCCAAGATAACTGTCAACATCCTTTTATATGTCAGTTCAATGCAGCTCCCCACCCACATAGTTGTTGTTCTTTTTTAAAAAATATTTGTTTACTTATGCATAGAAGAATTGGGGTGTAGGCCAGAAGTGTGGGGGGATGAGAGGATTCACCAGAGACAAAGTGGGGAGTTGGAACAGGTGGATCTGTTGAAACACACTGCTAAGGGGAATAGCAGGTGAGACAGAAGAGGTCTGCTCCACCATATGTGGATTAGCTCCCTGGCTAGGGGCCTGAGGATCAAATTCAGGTGGCAGTGGTGATAGCATGATAACACTGAGACTTAACCCCTATGCCACTAGGGAGGCCCCTCACATAGTCACTTTTCTTAAGAGGTGAGGGGAAGCAGTACTTGCTCATCTGCAATGGGTTAGGAACTTAGGGGAAACCTTAGGATTCCAGGTAGGGGAGATGTGGGTATCTCTCTCAGTGCCCTGATATCCTTTTTGGCAGGACTATTTCCTTACATTTTCTACACTTTCTGTTATTCTCTGTTTCACCTCCTTGTGGATATCTCAATCAAGTCCTCAGTTCTTTTCCAAGTGTAGTTTCTCCCTGGCTGATGTCGATATACTAGTGCCATGAAGGAAGAGATGACTCCAAACTCCTGATGATCCTCCATCTTAGGTCAGAACGGTCTTCTTATTTAATAAATCTTTTTCCTATTCTTTTGGAGACATCCTCTAGGTATTATAGGAATGGCATCCTTTCAATTTATCATATTTTAAGTCTATATAGTTAATATTTATGTTTCTTACACTGACTTTTTTGGATTATATATTATTCTTTGGTGAACTGAATACACTAATTGAATACTGGTTTACAAATTAAATTTTTATGCAATGCTGAGGTCATAAGGAAAATTAGCAGTCACTTCCACCATTATGTTTATAATATTGTTTTTATGTCTGTCTATGTCATTTTTCATCCGCTAAATTCACACTTCTAAAGACAAATGTTAAGAGCATGATAAAATGTGATAGTATGGGTAATTTACACAACATTTTTGCCAGTGGCTTGAATATAGTATCTTTATAAACTATTAATAACTTAAAACAGCACAAATTAAGCACTTACCATGTTCTAAATAATTGATTTTTGTTTTATATGCACTATCTAATTAATCAGCATATATACAATTATCAATCATCACAACAATTACATAAGATAATTAATAGCTAAAAACCTTTATAGAGATTAAGAAACAGAAGTTAGTAAATATTAAAAGAATAGAACTAGGAAGAGGTTTAAGTAGAATAAAAAATTAATGTAGAATCCATCTTAAAAGAACTTGTTTCTAGGTGTTTTAAAAAGTTGTTATTTACCTTCTGGCTTTAAAATGGCATTAAATCATGAAGTTGCAAAGAAGTCTTGTCTAAAAAGAAGTCAGTTGTGCTTAAGAGAGCTCAGGAAATGCTTGAATGTTAGTTTTTAGAAGAACTGGGATATAGGCCAGAGGTAAGGGAGGGAGCGGGGCGATGAGAGGATTCACCAGAGACAGAGTAGGGAGCAGAACAGGCAGATCTACTGAAATACACTGCTGAGGGGAACACCGGGCGAGACAGGAGAGGTCTGCTGTGCCATTTATGGGTTAGCTCCCTGACCCAGGATTGAACTCAGGCCTTAGTGGTAATAGCTCTGAGATTTAACTCTTCTGCCATCAAGGAGGCCCTCACTTAAAATGTTTTCCATAGACACTGTACTTTTTTTTTTTTTTAATTTACTTATTTATTTATACAAGCACTGGGTACAGTCAGAAGCGCAGGAAGGTGAGAGAATTCACCAGAGCCAGAGGGGAGAGCAGAGCAGGCAGACTGAAGAAGTACACTGCTGAGGGGAGCAGCAGGCGGCAGGAGAGGTCTGTGCACCATGTGGGACCCTCGCCCAGCAGCCGGGTATCTAACCGGCGTTGCAGAGGTTGCGGGCAGCTTTGCAACCCAACGCTCAACCACTGCACCACTGGGAGGCCCTAGACACTGGATCTTTTTGAAAACTTTTGAAAACTAGGACATTGGATCTTTTTCTTAGACCTAAACTTTAGTTATGAATTGTATAACCCAGTAAAAGCATTACTGTTTCTTTATCACAGCAACTTTGTATCTCTAATTTGTGCCTAATGATGCTGTAAAATAATCTTTATATGTAGTTTTTACAATAAAACTCACCAGGAAGACCTCATAATTTAACAAAAATCTGTGTAAGATTATAAATAATGAAACTTCATCATAAACTTTTAGAATATGAAGGCTGACCAAAAAATAGTCCACCATTTCTCAGCAGTGTAAATAGCACCTTCATAAAATAAAAAGCTTCGTTTCTATCACTTTTCATAAATTCAAAACTCTAACTTCAAATGAAATCTTACACCTTGGGCTGGACATGTAAAGCTTAGAACTTACAATTTATCCTTGTATTTTTTTTTTTAATTCAAGACCTATTTATTCAAGTTTTGCCAACACAGAAACACCTTCCTTGAAGAAATCTGCATTCAACAAATCCTTCAGCACCTTTTACTTTAATCAGGGATCACAGAATTTTTATTCTAACACTCACTCTTTGCAAATACTTAAACCACATCTCAAATACAGTAATGCAATGTTAACACATCTACATTCATCACCCCTATGTGTGTGGGAATCTAAACATTAAGCAAGCCATCAATTAGGATCTTGGGTGCTGGGGAGTCTGAAAATTTTGCCAGCTCCCCATCCCCACCCCCAATCTCACACTGACAAGAGAATACAATAGTGGAGGTTGCACAGATCTCCTTGTCCACCTAGATGCCACTGCTTTTAGTTCTCTCTGAGCTTTGGTTTCACCTCTGACACCCAGCCATGTTCCATCTGCACCACCACATGCCCAGGGTACAGCACAAGCCTCCAGATGCTCTTTCCTCTGGAGACCCCTCCCAGGCAGACCTTCCCCACCCTTGTGAGCACCCTGGCAGACAAGGCTCCTACTCCCTAGCTCCTACTCAAGTGTGTCTCCACAAGGGCTGCTGACTGTGCAGTGGGTGGTCCCCACCTGTGGGCTGAGATCCAGGCCCACTGCCATGCTGGTCCAATCATAGCTCCTCCCAGTGTGACCCTGGTGACCTCAGGATGGCAGCACAGCAGGACCTCTTGCTTTTATAAGAGACTGACTAGTTTCTCAATCATCTGATGACTCCTAAGACTTCCCCTCTGTCCTCAGCTGAGTCTTACAGTGTCAATTGTGAGTCCAGCAGGTATAAGGCCCCCAGCCAACCCACTGCCTGGAAGCGAGTCTTGGAATGACAGAGCCTGCACCAGGGACCTTGCATGGCAGAGCGAGCCCTGCTCCTTCATGGGCCCTAGAGCTGAAGGACCCAGGAAAAATTTGAACTCCAGGCTGGAGCCACAGGAATGTCAGGCTACAAACCATTCTAGTGCACCCTGTTGTAAGCACTGAGAGTAAAAATAGCTGCTTTCTCTTCCTGGTGTGACCTATGAAGCCAAGCAGCTGCCTCTGATGGTGCCACAAGAGTCGGGCATCTGAAGGGAGCCTAAATTTATCATTTTATTTCTTCAAACTCTTCTGAAGAAACCTCCCAAGTCCATCTTTGTTAACAGTATCTGTATCAGTCAGTGAAGGAGGACCACTATGCATATTAAAGAAATAAGGTATTCATTATAAAATAAACTTAGAGAAGTGTGAGAGGAGCTGGAAAAGGGCCTGAACTGGAAATTAGAGTACAGAGAGTCACTGACTAGGACTCCTGAAGCACTGGCATAGGTGAATAAATACACATATTCCAGAAAAAGCTAGTAAGCAAGGCATGTCCAGTTGCCATTATGCCATCAGCTGTGGAACCATGAAGGAACTCACACAGATGTGTGAGAAACTTGCTCCTCGGTAACTAACCTGTGTATGTCTACATCCAAGTACTTGGTAGTATATATCAGGCTCTTATTAATCAGAGCTACAAATCAGGAAGATTAGCCAGACACAGAGGAAAGAAAATGTGGGCCTGCCTAGTTCTGAGAATGTACAGTGTCAGGTTTGGTGATAATATCTTTCTGAGAGTAATGCAGCTGTTTAACTTTGTTTTCAAAATGTCATACAAGTTCTTTAGCCAACTCTAATGCAGTCACATAAAGGAGAATATATTGAAGAGGTAGTGCTTGCTTAATAAAATCAAGGTATCAATCCAGCATACTTGGTTTGGCAATTTATTTATGGTATCTATCTCTTTCATCTAGATGTTCTCTTTGCTTTTTCTTTTTGGAAACTTTTGGCAACATTAAGCTAGTATCTTATATTTCCATGGGAAAATAACTGATATACTTTAAAAACATCAAGAATGTTGTCATCACATCTTACTGGATCTCATGGACTTGCAAATCTATCTCTGAGCCAGTCACTATGTCAGGGAGAATGATGCATCTGTTTCATCTTGGACAATCAGTACTGAGTGCTGAAGCTGGTGATGAGGTCAAGCCTATCCAAAAATTGGGAAATGACTACAATATGCTTGTGAAGACAGTTTTGCTTTGTCCATGTGAATGGCATCCTGCCCAAATTGACTGTGTGTATTGGTAAAGTGGTACTGCAATTTAGTTCATATGAACTAAAGTAAACTTTTACTGCTGAAAGGATTCATGTCTTCATATTCAAATGATGAATTTAGAAGAACACAAGATTAAGCAAACAAAACATAAAACTGATAAAATTTGGGCTCCAAGAATAGAAAAAGTCATTTAAAATTTCCACAGAAGGAAAAATAAGTTGCCTATATGGGGACAGGGGTTAGGTTGTCATCAGAAGTTCAAACTACTCTGCTAATGATAGACAAAAATGAGTATCAATCTTAAGCATTTTGAGAATTTAAAAACACACCTCCAAAATAAAACTCAAATTGAACAATATAAAGATATTTTTGGTTATGCAAGCACTGGAAAAATCAATACCCATCATTTTGCTCAGAAATAGTAACTTGAGGATACACTCCTGCACAATAAAATGAACTAAAAATGAAAAGATGAGATAAATAAAATAATGCTGATAAACTAAATGAGTAAAAAACAAGGAATTGTTGATACAAAATACAGAGAATTTTGTGTAACAATATAGCTAAGAGAACTAAAAATTTGTGATTAAGCACAGAGAACATAAGGATTATTGTGTTTGTGTTATTCAGTTTAAAGTGAGGGGCCTCCCTGTTGGTGCAGGCAGTTGGGCGCCGCACTGTGAAGCTGTCTTCAGCCTCTGCAGTACGGGTTCAACCCCGGCCGGCCGGCAAGAATCCCACATGGCGAAGCAGACCTCTCCTGTCTCGCCCGCTGTTCCCCTCAGCAGTCTATTTCTTCAGTCTGCCTGTTCTGTTCCCCGCTCTGTCTCTGGTGAATCAACTCACCCATTGGCGCATCCGGCCTGTACCCTACTTCTTGTATAAAAATAAATAAATCCTAAAAAATTAAAAATAAAGTGAATAATATTTTCACTGTGACTCATAAAACAAAAGAGCAGATGCATCTTATATAGAGTAAGCATGGTTTTTAGTTACAACTTCTATAGATTCATCCATATTTCCTGACAAAATGATGTCTAAAATGGAATCCTTTAATCTAGTTACATATACAACTACCCACTTTCCTATTCTTGTAACTAAACTGTTCATGTTTTCTATTTTTTTCTCTTTTTAGTCTTGGATAATTTATATATGTCTAAGAATTTTGTCTGCTTTTTCTAGGTTATTCAACTTACTGACATACAAATATTCATAATTACCTCTTATAAATTCTCTGCATTTTAGAGATGTCTAAACCTATTTAGAACCCTATTTATTTGAGTTTTCACTCTTTATGACCATGGCTAGAGCTTTGTCTATTTTGTTTATTTGTTCGAAGAAAAACCTTTTGGTGTCATTAATATTTTGTACTGTGTTTTTGATGTCTATTTCATTGATTTTTGCTCTAAATTTTATCAAATTTTATCTAAATTTTATCAAATTCTTTCCACTGGGTTATTTTTTTGTTTGTTTGTTTCTTCATAGTTTCATAAGGTGAGAGAGAAAATTATGTTTTTTTTTTAAATGTGGGACTATATTGCTATATATTTACCTCTTGGTATCACTTTTGATGTGTCCTGTAAATTCTAGAAGATTGTGTCCTCATCCTCGTTATTTGTCCTGAGGCATTTTTAAAATTTCTCCATTAACCCAGTAGTCATTTAGTAGTATGTTGTTCAGTTTCCACATATTAGTATCAGAGCTATTTCCTTCTTTCTTATTGTAGTTTATTTAGAGTTTAATAACTTTTTGGTCAGAGAAGATGCATGATGTGCTTTTAATCTTCATGAATTTGTTGATAGATGCACCCACTATTAGTCAATCCTGAGAAGTTCACATGAGCACATGAGATGAATGAGTATTCAGCTCTTTTGAGATGAAGTAACCTATAAATGTCTCCTAAACCCATATGCTCTAATTCTTTGTCTAAGGTTATTGTGCCCGTTTTTTAATTTATTTCTGACTGATCTGTCCATTTGTGAAGCTGGGTTGTTGAAATCCCTTTTCATAAGTTTGTTTTTCCCAGCGTCCGCTTTCAAGTTGCTAGTAATTGTCATATATAGTGTGATGCCCCTTTGGTGACTATATATTGGTAAGTGTTATATCTTCCTGTTCCCTTAATCATTATATAGTATCTATTGCTCTCTGACTTTCTTTAATTAGCTGGAATTTTTGTTTTTATCTGATATAGGTAAGACGGCCTCTGCCTTCCTTTAGGTCCTATTTTCTTGTAGGATTGTTTTCCAACCCTTTATTCTGAACCTATGATTATCTTTGGAGCTCTTGTGCATTTCCTAAAGGAAGCAGAAAGTTGGAGTCACTTTTTTAATCCAACCAACATTCTGTATCTCTTAATTATTGAGTTTAGTCTTTTTATATATAGGATGATTATTGATATGTGAAGTTCTGCTACTGCCATTTTGTCCTTAATTTTGTGGGTCTACCTATTGTTCAGTTCCTTGTAAATTATTTTCAGTTTAAATATGAGAGCATCTTTCAACATTTTTTAAAGGGGAGTCTAGTGTTTGTAAACTCCTTTAGATTTTGTTTGTCTGAGAAGGTCTTTCTCCCTCATATCTGAAGGATAACCATGAAATAGAGTAATTTGGCTGACAGTTTTTAAGTATTGTGATAATATCATTCCTTCTTCTCCTTGCCTATAGCTCCATTCAAAAAGTCAGATGTAAGCCTCATCAGCTTTCCTTTGTAGGTTATCTGATTCTCCCCCCATCCAGCTTCCATAATCTTTCTGTGTCTTGAATTCTTCAGATTCACTGCTATGTATTTTGGTGTAGGTCTTATTTAAGTAAACAGGTGTCTCCTTGGCCTCATGTGATTTTATAAACATAAAATCTTCTCCTCCAAGTTTGAGCAGTTTTCCTTTACTATTATTTAAATACATTCTCTGTTCTCTTTTCTTCCTCTAGGAAACCCATTATTTTTATGTTGTTTTTCTTCATGGAGCCTGGCTAATTCTGAGGTGTTTCTTCATTTTCCCCTTAGCATCTCTACTTTTTCTCCTACTTGAATTTTTTGTGCATAATCACCTTCATTGTCACTAATTTAGTTTTCCATCTTGTATATTATACTTCCATAGTTTTCTCCAGTTTTTATTTTAGCACCTCCACTGATCTTTTTATACCTTGCATCTCCAGTTTTCTGTAAAGCTTTGATTTCATTTGCTATTCAATAATTTCATTTCTCAGAACATTCTTTTGCTTTTCCGAATTTTCTTGTCTCTGATTAGCTTTTCTGTGTTTTCCGACATTTCTTTGACTTTCCTTATATGACAATTTTGAAATCTGTGTATAATAAGAAGAAAGCTCTTGCATGTCTGTGGTTGGAGTCTGGAGATTCTCGTTCAACATCCACCTCTTCACCCACTCACCCTTTTGTTCTGAATGTTGAAATTCTTATGTTTCTCTTCTGTTGCTCTTGGTTAGCAATGGTCCCTGTTGATTATGTGGTACTGTGGTTTCACCCTACATATTGGTATCCTTTGAATTGTGTCCAATCAGTCCTCTGAGTTTATTATCCCCAGAGCAAAGTAGGGAACTTCCTCCTATGCTATTTCCAGTGCCCATCAATACAATGTTCTTTTCAATTTCCTAAGTTGAGTATTTCTAAGATTTAGAGTGGAATTAACTTAGGTAATTTTATTCCAATAAAACTTCGGTCTTCTCTCCCTTTTTTATTATTATCTAATAGAAAAAGTTTATAGGTAAGTGGGAAAACATGCTTTCTATACACAAATAAGTAATAAAAATACAAAGCTAGGCAAGAAAACAAGAATGTAGTACTAAGAATGTTACAGAGGTGGACACCTGCAAATTACAGTTACAGTTTCCCCTTTATTCTTAATATTAACATCATGATTTGTGAGTCTTAGCAAGTGTTGACTTTAAAAGTACTATCAGGACTGGGATAGAATAGATATTATTCATTCCACTCCCTTCCTGCTTGCTGTGAATACTTAAACAAGTGAGATACTTGCTTGCATCTAAAATGGACAGCACTGATTTATTTCTGTATTAACAAGTTTCCCATCTCCTATATCTTTTGTCTTCATTAGGTCAAAATAACTTTCTAGTTGTCTCAAACAAGACCTTTGCATGATATAGTTTCAATAAAAACATAGGAAGACTTCTATGTCTAACTTAAGAACATGTATTTTATGTTTGCAGCTAGGGTTCCCTATGGTATATTCAATAAAACTAGACAAGCAACCATCTACTTTACAAAAGAGAGGACACATGCACACCAAAGACCATTCATTTGTACAAATTTCTTCTATACAAATCTTTTACATGAAGGCAAAAAGAACAACAATTAAATAGCTTATATCTCTGTAAAGGTTTACAGTTAAATCTGTATCCTGGGAGACAGTATGTAGGTGACATTCTTTATTGAAAAATTATTATAGTTTCAAGCATTTTTAATTAAATATTTTTTGAAATGAGATAATACTCCTAACTGATTCATTCCACATTGAATAAAACAGTTTTTAATTCTTTGCCTTTTTGTGAGAGAATATAAATGGATTATTTTTCAATTCTGTGTATACCATCATGCCATGCCATGGTCTGCACCCTGTTTTGCTAAGATTATATTAAAACAAAATTAATTATTGTGTTCCACATTACCAGTCATTAGCATTAAAATGAGATAATTTTATTGCTTTATATAACTCGCATTGTAAATACATATATTTTAAACAATATAGTTCTTATTTTATAAACCAGAAATATTAGGGTTTGTAGAACTACATTAAGAATTTGGTGAAATCCTCAAAAGAAGGATTTGTTAGATTTAAAATTGAGGAGAAAGGGAAATGGACCTTTCATCTCCTTAAAGAATATTAAACTCTAATAGAGACCTAAGAAGATGTTTCTGTTTATTTCAGAACTACAAAGCAGTTATTGCATTTCACTCTCAGACAATCTTCAAAAAAATTATTCATATAGTCTAGTAGTTTGTTACCAGTTGCTATGTAATAAACCGGTTTGTAATGTTTTGACTTACAATAATTATGATTCATTTTTCTCATAAATCCTTGGGTTTGAAGGGTGCTCAGTTGAGAGTTCTGATGATTTCACATAGACTACCTCCTCACCTGTGGATACCTGGATGCATGGCCAACACTGGAAATTCAATATTCTGTCTTATTGTTGGCTATTGACTGCCCTTTCCACAGAGTCTAGTGAATCTAGTTCAGCCATTATGATGGAAACATTCTAAATAAGCCATTATGATGGAAACATTCTAATAAGGCAAATAAATAAACTGGAGAATCTCTTGAGGTTTAGAATTTAGGTCTCAGGTAATATCACCTGACATTCTATTAATTAAAACAAGTTGCAAGTTCATTGTAGTTTCAAGATGTGGGTAAGCTGACTATGACTTTTAATGGAAGGACCTAGCTACAAAATCCTGGGGCAATGTGTTTTATTCCAATCTTTTGGAATAAATAAGTAAATAAATAAATCCCTTTTCTCTGTTTCTTTGTCACTGCATTTGCACATTAACATAAGAAGGGTTGACATTAGTCAAATGTATTGGTCAGTCAACTTTTGGTATAAAATATTAGATAGTAAATATTTCACATTATAAGAAAGCTGAAATTCTCTGTCATGACTTCAACTCTATAGTTGAAGCATGAAAAAGAGTTACAAACAATACATAAAATGAGCAGTTGCCTATGTTACAGTAAACGTTTATAGGTCTAACTCATAGATATTGCAGGTTCAGTTCCAGACCACCACAATAAGGTAAGTATCACAATAAATCAAGTCACACTTTTTTTTTTTTTGGTTTCACAGTGCATAGAAAAGTTGTGCTTGTATTATACTGTAGTCTATTAAGTGTGTGATAGCATTATGTATAATAAATGTGTATGCCTTAATTAAAAAAATCTTCATTGCTAAAAAATGCTAACATCATTTGAGTTTTCAGGGAGTCATAATGGTTTTGCTGCTGAAGTGTCTTGACTCTATGGTAATGACTGCTATCTGATCAGGATGCTAGTTATTGAAGGTCAGGGTGGCTATAGCTATTTCTTAAAATAAAACAACAGTGAAGTTTTCCACATTGATGGAACTCTTCCTTATAGTAGGATGCCTTTCAAAATTGGAGTTAATCTTATCTAGTCCCATTACTGTTTTAGCATTCTAAATACATTGTTGTCATTTCAACAATGTTAAAGGGTTTTGTTTTTTTTTTTGGTTTTTGGTTTTTTTTTTCTCCAGAAGTAGTTTCCATCTCAACAAACCAATTTCTGTGTTCATCCTTAAGGAACAAGTCCTCTTCCTTTAAAATTTGATCTTGCGATGGCATCAATTCAGTCACATTTCCTCATCTAATTCTAATTCTTTCTGTATTTCTCCTGTATCTATAGATTTTTCCTCTGTCTTAAAAACTTCAAATGCTCTAAAAAGATTAGAATCAACCTTTTCCAACTACTGTAAATGTTAATATTTTGATCTTTACTGAATTATGAATTTTCTTTTTTTGAAAGAGTTATTTATGCATACATAATATGCATAATATTTTTTAATATTTTATTTTATATAATTATTACATCATTTTTCATTTTTGCACAATGTATGCATTTTCATACATTGCACCTCCCTTATTTCATACAATGGCTCCTTATTTCATCCCTTATTTCATACAATTGCACCTCCCTTATTTTGACCCTAATCCTTCGTCTCCCCGCCACCCCCCTGCACCCCTGGTAGTGTGTCTCTGTTTTATAGTTGCTTGTTGATTTTGAGTTTTGCTTCAAATAAGCCCTCATTAATTTTTGATGTGTTCATTATATATTTGTAGAAAAATCATTATTTTATATTTTCTAAAAATTATTCTTAAATAATGAACATTTGAATAAAAACATTTTCAGGAAATGATACCAATTTTCTAATCTGCAAATTACAATGAAGTTGGCTGGGGGGTCAAACCCAGGCTGAAGTGGTGTTAGCACTGAGCCTTAACCCTTAGGCCATCAGGGAGGCCCATGAATTTTCTAATGTCATCTAGGTTGACATTCCAGTAGGTTTTCAACTTATTTTCCCAGAACTAGCAGAGAAATAACTATCTATGGCAGCTATAGATTTACAAAATGTATTTTTTTAAAGTTAAGACTTAGGGCCTCCCAGGTGGCACAGAGGTTGAGCCCTGGCCTACGAAGCTGCCTGCAGCCTCTGCAGCGCCAGTTCGATCCTTGGCTGCTGGTGAGGGTCCCACATGGCCCAGACTGCTCCTGCCACCCAGTGCTCCCCTTGGCGGTGTATTTCGTCAGTCTGCCTGTTCTGTTCCCTGCTCTGGCTCTGGTGAATTCTCTCACCCTCCCGCGCTTCTAACTATACCAGTGCTTGTATAAATAAATAAATAAATAAATAAAAATCTTTTTTTAAAAAGCACATTTAAAAAATAAATAAATAAAAATAAAGTTAAGACTTAATCAAAACTATTTCTTGATCCATGGACCGCAGAAATTGGATATTGCTGAGTAGGCATGAAAGCAATATGTATCTCCTTTCATATCACCGTCAGAGCACTTGGTTGACCAGGTTTATTATCAGCCAGCAATAATATTTTCAAAGAAATCTTTTATTTTTAATAGGTCTCAAAATTATGCTTAAAATATTTAGTAAACCATGTTTTAAATAAATGTGTTCTCATCCAGGCTTTGTTCCCTCATTTATAGAGCAAAAGCAGAGAACATTTAAAATAATTTTTAGGGTCTTAGAATTTTCAGAATGGTAAATGAACATTGACTTCAACTCAAATTCACCAACTGTATTAGTATTTAACAAGAGTCACTATCATTTCAAGTTTTGAAGCCAGGAATTGAATTCTCTCTACCTATGAAAGTCCCAGATGGCATCTTCTAAAAAGCTGTTCCATTAATATTAAATCTATGTGTTGTTTAACAGAGCTACCTTTATCAATTATCCTAACAATATCTTCTGGATAACTTACTGTAACCTCTACATTAGTACTTGTAGCTTTTCCCTCCACTAGTATGTTTTGGCTTCTAAGCTTAAAACTCATGAACCAAACTCTGTTATTGTCAAACTTTTCTTTTATATTTTCTAAACCTCTCTCAACATTCATAGAAGTGAAAAGAATTAGGGCCTTGCTCTGCATTAGGCTTTTATTTAAAGAAATGTTGTTGCTGATACAATCTACATAGATCACTAAAGCTTTCTCAAAAGAAAAGATGGTTTGTTTTCCTATTATTCCAGTGTTCAGTGGAGGAGCAATTTTTATCTCTTAACACTTTTCATACAAATTAACAGCTTGGTACAAGAGACCTAGATTTTGGCTTACGTCAACCTTTAATATGCCTTACTCACAAGTGTTTAATCATTTATAGCTTTCCATTTAAAAAAGCTCTTCCTTCATCTGAACAATTAGAAGGCATCATAGGGGTCTTGAAGACCTAAATTTGATGTTACTTTGTCTCAGGGAAAAATCTCAAGGAGAAGGAGATAGATGGTGAATGATTTGTGAGTGGAGCAGAGAGACACAGAAAAACATTTATCAACTAAGTTCTCTGTCTTGTATGGGCAAGATTGATGGTACCTCCAAAAAATTATAATAGTAACATCAAAGATATTCATCACAGATCATTATAACAGATACAATGATAATACAAAAGCAAAATGCTGTGAGAATTACCAAAGTGTGGCACAGGGACATGAAGTGGACACATGCTGTTGAAAAAATGGCAAAATGGTGCAGATATATTTTCTTGACACAGGATTGCCACAAGTATTTAATTTGTAAAAAATACAGTGTTTGTGAAGAATAATCAAGTAGGTGTGATATTCTGTGCACATACATGATGATATGTATAAGAACATTGGCTACATTTGGGTGATAGGTAGTTTGAGAAAGCCTGGTAATAAGGTTTGAATTATATTCTCTTCTTTCCCACCCGAAGATATCTAAAACCCCCAGTTGTTCACAATGTGATTTATGTATAAAGGGACAGTTGCAGGTATGTAATTAATTAGTGAGGTATACTGAAAAGGTTTGGGTTCCTAATTCAATATGTCCTTGCAAGAAGAAAGCCATATAAAGACATAGACATGGGGGCGAGGTGATATGATGATTAAGGCAGAACTTGGGGTAATACAACCTCACACCAAAGAATGTCAAAGATTGCTGGCTGATCAGCAGATTGTAGGAAGATTCAAGGAAATATTCCCCTACAAATATCAGAGGGAATATGGTTTTATGACACCTTAACTTTAACCTCTAGACTCCTAAATTGTGAGAAAATAAAACTGTGTTTTATCCAGCCAGATTATATTTTAGCAGCCCTAGGAAACAAGTATGTCTGTTTTGTATATAATGTTGAGGAAATGCAAATTTTATCTATTTATTTTGCTTTTTTCATGTGATCTTATCTTCTGGTTGCTTATATATTTCATACAAAATATACCTTCCCTAAAATGGAGTGAATCAAAAGATTTGAACCTTTTCATCCCTGACATCAAACAAAATACTCCCATTAAGGAATTTATAAGTATGTTTGATAGGACATTCCCTCCTTTGTACTTAACATTTGCATTTTAATAGGAATCTTGACTGTATTTGTTTTAAAATGCTTCAAAGGTTATTTAATTTTTAGTAGTGCTATCCTATTTCTTTTAAAATCCATAACAAAATTTTATCTGGAACTTCAACATATAAAAAGAAAGCCCACCTTGGTTGATCCTGGTAGGGAAAGCCTAGAGTTTCACTTATAAACTTCCTTACGTTTTCTCATGTACTGAGAATTTGTCAGTGGATCCCAAACTTTGTAAAATATACTTGAGAACTCATGCTATAAAAGTAGATTATTATGATGATTTTAAACACTGGAGGGAGGACTTATGAAATACATGGCCATTTGGGGATAGTCAGATTTTATCATGCTCATGTATGGCTACCAGGCTCAGGCATGAAAGATGAGAAAATTTAATGACGCATCTACTGAGTATATAAGCATATAAGATTTGATAAGAAGACTAACAATGAATTTCCCCATAATTAAATAAGTGTCATATACATTCATCCTTTCTCCAGTAAGAGATGCAAATGTCAACTATGCCTGTCCTTGTGCCAAGAGGCAGAATTGGAAAATGTTATCTATCAGTGGGCATATTTCTGGAAACAACAACACATCAACATGCTTGATTGAAAACTTAGTTTATTGTTTCAGTAAGTGGCAATATGTTCCCTTGGAATGTGCTCAATTGCTAAGTATTTTTTTTTTAATGTAGACATGCTATTTTTATTCAAGGTCCTAGCGAATACCATACAGAATATGAATATTATGCATCTAGGATAAATAAATTTAATCTAATTTACTAAATTATAACAAATTCATCAAAATAAACTAATACTAATAACATCCATTTCTTATTTATGAGTGAAGAGATTTTCCGTGAGATGAAAGCATATTTAATCATATAGTAGTCTTTCTATTTCTGAGCAGCAGAATGGAAGGAACAAAGGTAATCCCAAAATCACCTCATATTTATATTAAAATACAAAAAAAGTTTATTTATACACTTATTAATAAATATGTGTCATGTAATAGCCTGTGTTATATTCATCTAATTTTCCTATTTTTATATATTTATACAAAATTTTTATATATATATATTCATCTAATTTTCCTGTTTAAAAAATTAGAAAAATTACAGACTTACATTAGCTTCTAGGTCATTGCAAGATTGCAGACATCCTACCTCTCTACCTCATAAGACACCATGCTCTCAGAACACAGTGACCTAAAATAATAGGTGACAAATAGTTGAGATAATAAACCACCCACACACATTATCATTCCTCCAGATTTCATACTGCTCATCCCTCAATGTACCCTTGAGCTCTCCCTTTAGGCAAAAATTTGTATTGGTCTACTGCCAAAGATTTTTGAGTGAGAGTTGTCTTCAAATCTAGTAAAACTCGACACAAACTCCTCCTTGTACTGAGCTGGTCTATTGTCCCAATGTTTTTCTTCTATTCTTCAGTTAATAAAATTTGTTTGTTTGTTCCTTGACAGTCCTAAGAAGCAATCTTTCCTTATGTGGATAAAGTAGCTATGGCTCTGTTTTCTGAGAAAAAAAATCAGTATTTGCATGTATTAATATCCAGAACATGGAACCACAAGGACATGGGTCTTTCCTATACTATGTTGATTTTCATAACATAGTGCTGTTATTAGAGATTGACGTTCTGAAGTTCCATATTTAATCGTTCTAATACCTTTTTAAAAGAACTCAACATGACTTTGTTTTCCAACAATATTTTACACAGGAACTCTGTTTCCTAATCTGTTTCTCTTTCCAATAATTCACATATGGTTATAAACAATCAGTTTAATTTGAGACTGGAGAATACAACCCCATGTGGTGATAGGTGTAACTTGGCCTCTTTTGTTTGTATATTTCCAACAATAATGGAAATATTAGTATATGATTTTTAATAAAAAGTTGCCTAAGTATATCATCATTCATAAAGCTTTTAGCATTTTCTATTATATAGTGCTAAATGTATTGTAAATATGTTTATATTGTTAAATCACAGTAAAGCATGTGTAAATAGTCCTAAACATATTTCAACTATATTCACTTAAAATATGATATGCATTATTTATTTTTTTTAATTTAGGAATAACACATTATCTGAAACATGCCAAAATTAAATTGAGTTAAAATTGACTTTTTATCTTTCCAAGAAATAACAGCTATAAAGAAAACCATCATCAAAATTAATTTGCAGAAATGTAGCTCTTTGATGCTATAAATGTATGAAACACATTAAAGAAAGCAAATTGAATTTTTAAAGACTACTTGCAAGGCTTAGAACAAGTATTTTTCATATCAAATAAATTGGGAGTGTCTGAGCTAGAAGAGGATACAGGATGAGTAATAATAAAATCTTACTGTATAAAGGGCACATATTCTTTTGAGAAGAAAAATATTTGGAAACAAAGTTAATTAGACTGTATATAAATTGGGCCTTCCTGGTGGCACAAAGGGTTAAGCACAGCAGTATGAAGCTGTCCACAGCCTCTGCAGAACAAGATCAATCCCAGGCTGTCCAGGGAGCTACCCACATGGCACAGCAGACCTCTCCTGTCTTGTCCACTGCTCCCCTCAGCAGTGTATTTCAGTAGATCTGCCTGTTCTTCTCCCCACTCTGTCTCTGGTGAATCCTCTCACTCCCCCATACCTCTGGCCTATACCCCAGTTCTTGTATGCATAAATAAATCTTTAAAAACAGAATATATAAATATTAGCAAATAGAGTATTAAAAAGTCTCAAAATTATCTTTCCCTGGAACTGGAAATAGAAGCTTAAGGGAATGCATGCTTTATAGGGAAACCTGTGGCATGGATGTGACACTCTGACATCTCTACTGGCAATTTTTTCATCTCCTTCAACTCCCCTAAGTGACTTCCCATTCTATAAGTATAATCAACTTGGCATCTTGATCCACTCTCCACTGAAAAGAATCAAGAGGATTGGATTTAAAAAATAAAACTTTTACCAAATCCTCTGAAATAAATGCTCTGGAGCTATAAAGTGAGGAGGAAGTAAAGATGTTGTGAATATGGCTTTGGATCTCCTGGCCTCTGTAAGTTGGTAACCTTGAAATCAGTTTTGATGAATATGCATGTTTCTGAAGAACAAGAGAAAAAAGCAGATTATCAAAGTGCAGGAAGTCAGAAAGTAAAAGACAACTACCTTATAGTTTCTCTGATTTGTGGAATATAAGCAAGCCAAGAAAACAAGTTGACAGAACTCAACAAAATAACTCAAACTGTGAAAACTCTGGCGGTTTCCAGTGAGGCTGGGGAGAAGGGTACAGAGGAGGAAAGGTAGAATCACACTGGAGCTTTGGTGAATAGCAATTGAAACAAGTGCACATGTTGAGGTTGGAAGTTGTACTTCCAAACATATTTTTACAAACAAATAGCAAACCAATATATTATAATTTTGAAGAAAAAATGGAATTCTATGTTCAATACTAAGATAAAGGTTATTGCCACCCAAAATTGGTACCCAATGGCTAGTTTCAGTAAAAGAATGAACTAGAGTGAATACCACTCTGAAGAAAGGGTAAATAAGGAAACAGAAGAGATAGTGTCTTTACTATTTAAATACCAAATCTGAGAAACAAATGAAACCTCAATCTGAAAAAAAAAAAAAGCAAGTAGAAAAAAACAGGCAATACCGAAATTGTTAACCAAAGATAAAGCCCAAAATTTTTGATAACTAGAATAAATTTGCATATACTAGAAATCACATTAAATATAAAGTGATTAAAATGTCAAGTAGAAATGAAAATTGAAAGGATTTAAAATATTGCTACATATGATTTATAATAACTATACCTAAATCATAGGATTAAAAATAGATAAATGAGGGCCTTCCCGGTGGCGGAGCAGGTTGAGCGCCGCACTGTGAAGCTGTCCACAGCCTCTGCAGCATGGATTCTATTCCCAGCAATTCCCAGCTGGCCAGGGAGATTCCCACATGGTGCAGCAGACCTCTCCTGTCTCAGTCGCTGCTCCCCTCAGCAGTGTATTTCAGTCCTTCTGCCTGTTCTGTTCCCTGTTCTGTCTCTGGTGAATTTTCTTACCCTTTTGCTCCTCTGGCCTGTACCCCAGTGCTTGTATAAATACATAAATCTTTCTAAAAAAAAGAATAAAAATAGATAAATGACATGAGTGGAAAAATATGCAAGCTAAAACTGACCACATGAATACTGGCCTGGTGTATTAATTAATATCAGGCAAACAGAATATCAGCTAAAATATTATAAGAAATTAAGAGTATAATTACATAATGATAACAGATTTAGATTACTGAGCTATAAATGTCAAAACTTAAATGAACTTTTTATAACCTGAGTAAAGAAAATTAAATGAGATTACTTATAAATTTCTCAAAACTGAGTTACCATCAAATTAATTTTTTAAATTTAATGTAGATATCTATATTGCTGTCTACAGATAGATAGCTTTACACACATTGGGTGCACAAACACAAAAATATGACATATGCTGTACATGGTCATATAATAGTTATTGTTTTATATGATATGGATACAAATATAAAATATTAAATTTTAAAAATATGCTATATTCTTTAATCAGAGCACAGTTGTCTTAAAAATGAGTAAGAAAGCAAGAAAAAAATCACTTGGGGAAAATATCTTTAGAAAATGTATGGGTCAGATGGTCTCACTCATAGCAGGAATCTAGAAAACTTAAATAAGGGACCAGGAACATGAATATAAGAAAGTGAAAATCAAAATCAACAAAAAAACTATGAACCAGAGACACTTTTTGGGGGGTGGGGGGGCGGGAGGGGAAGGACTGGGGTCAGAATGGGGCGTTTGCAATTGTATGGGGGAATATAAAAATAAAATTTAATATTTAAAAAAAAAAAAAAAAGAAAATGTATGGGTCAAAGAATAATTTCTAATTAAAAAAACATTTAGAACTGAATCAAAAAAAACTGCACATTGGAAAATGCATTATCTGTGTCTTTAGCCATTGTATCTGCAAGCTTCATTTCACAGGATGGTTAGTGAATTCTTTCCGGCTGAAGTTTTGCCAGTGTATTCCCCCAACCCCTATATGCATTCTATTCCCTCTACAATTTTGTCAAATATACTTCAAGCTGCCAGGAAAGAAAATGTAGACATACACATTCATACTAATAGATGGATGTGTTGCATTTTACAAATGGCATTATATTATTGTGTGGTATATAATTTGAAGATTATACTTTTATATGATTGTATACCATACATTATATAATAAACCATACGTATAATGCTATATATTGCACATATTTTATATAGAATTTGTGTATGTATGTTACATATCTTCCTGATCTTCCTGATTGTGCATAATCTGAATTGCCTTTTTTTTTAAGTTTCCAATTCATTGATTTCATATCTCATATGTTTGGAATAATAGAAATATTTTTATTTAATTCATTCTTTCTGTAGTCCAGAGCTCATGCCTGACTTTTTTCCAGAAGATCACTGGGAGCAGTGTTCTGTAGTTAAATGCAGCAAGTTCATTTAGTCTCTATTAGATTAACAAATATCTCTTCCTGAGTACTTAACTGCATCTTCCAGTTGGTTTCAACAACCAACAAACCAGATTACAAGTACATCAGTCAATGCCAGAGGGGAAGATAGTGGTGGAGTCAATTAGCCCAGTTGAAAGCTTTGTTTTCAAATCTGATTCTTTAGATAACCATGAAATTGCTGCTTTCTCCCTCCCACCCTAACCCTCATTTTAAATCTTGATTCTTTGAGGTGCATGTCATGTAGTGTTTCGCCTATATTTCCTTCTATGTATTTTATGGTTACAGGTCTTATTTCTAGTTCTTTAACCCATTTTGAGTTAGTTTTTGTGCATGGTGTGAGATAGTAGTTAAGCTTCATTCTTTTGCATGTAGCGACCCAGTTTTCCCAACACCATTTATTGAACAAACTTTAAATCTTGATTCTATTTTGGTTGTAGTTAAACAAAGTGAATTATTCATAAAATTCCTAATGTGTTAGACAAATTGTTATACTGTTATGAATGGATAAAAATTAAGGATTCTATCTTTGGCTTCTTTTGGCCTCATTTAAGTAGAGCAGGGTAGATCCAGTAAAATTGCTATCCTTTTCAAGTCCAGGGGCTCTTAGAGTTGAACTTTATTTATATATAACTTCAATTGTTAGCATGTTTTCTTGTGCTACATGTATATTAAAAATTAGAAAATGTCAGAAACATTTTGGGTGCATAATGATTAATTAAAATCATAAAGTAAGAGACAACTATTTTAAGTTGCAGTGATGAAGGGGAAATAGTAATCAAAATAAATTAATTAGATGAATAATGATTCTCTTATGGAAAAGAATGAATTTTTCATTTTTAGCAAGGGAAGTGGATATGCCTACTGTGAACATAAATAAGAAAAATCAAATATCCCAAATTGAATGTGAGGAATATTCTTATCAGATAATGATTGGATCTTAGTAATGAAAATAATAATGATTCTATTGCTCACACAAAAAGGATTGAAGGTAGGTCCACTGACTGACTTCTGAGAAGAGAAATTCATAAATCCTTACACAGGAAAAATCTAAGGGTAAAATAAATAAATGCAACCTATAACAATGTCTTGAAAGGCAGATTAATATTATAAAATGTTTCATTAGCAAAATATATATAACTTACGATTTACAATTTTCATTTAAATCTGTAATCTCAATTTACAGACTATAGTAATAAGTCAGGAGAGTTTTTTTAAAACTTGTTGGATGTACCAATTGCTAATAGTTTTTATTCTTCAATGCTTCTATTAACTATCGTGAAAAATTTATCAGATGGATGTCTGATTTACCTAAACAGAATTCTTAAATTTATAAGAAAGTGTTCTAAGTTTGAACACTTTTTAAAGTGAGAATATGCCATTTAAAAGAAGATATAAGTTAAAAATATATAATGCATGCATGAATATGAATCAAAATATTGTCAAATGTGAAGAGAGGGCCTCCCAGGTGGCACAGCGGTTGAGCGCTGAGTTGCAAAGCTGCCCACAGCCTCTGCAGCACCGGTTCGATCCCTGGCTACCAGGTGAGGGTCCCACATGGCGCACAGACCTCTCCTGCCGCCTGCTGCTCCCCTCAGCAGTGTACTTCGTCAGTCTGCCTGCTCTGCTCTCTACTCTGACTCTGGTGAATTCTCTCACCCTCCTGTGCTTCTGACTATACCCAGTGCTTGTATAAATAAATAAATAAATCTTTAAAAAAAAAAGTGAACAGAGCAAGAAAAGAGAATATTTTTTTCTCTTCCCTTAAGGATGATAGAAGTGATTTCTATTTATATGCACTGAAATCTTATGTTGTTATTTCACTCTTTGCTTTGTAAATATGGCTAATGAGAAGAAAGATTAAGCATTTTCCTTAAATTCTCAGTAGGTGAACATCAAAAAACTCAAGAGAGATAACTAAGATTTTAAGGCAGATACTATATTCAGAATATTAAACAGTATGAGAGATCAAAATTAATCTTTCCAGACTCAATTTTGATAAGTTCTGAAGCAACTTCCACTTTCAGTTCTACCAAAACTTATGATTAGCTACCCAAATGCTAAAATACGATTGTCTAAAACTTTTCAGGAGAGACCATCATTTAGTGTGACATTAAGGGAATATGACCAAGCTAGATGGTCCAAAGTTAATGCATAATTCCTGTCACAGAAACAAAGCTCCAAGTCAGACCTCCCACTTTAAGAAAGAGATAATGTTGAGGAAAACAAACAAATTAATAAGTTTACTTGCATACCAGAGAGAAAATTACTGCAAATATCATTATCAATCAGCCTAAATCTTTGTGTTTAAAACACAAATAAGCCAACATTTGCTATTTAGGAAAACCCATGGAAGCCATGATAATGACTCCAATGAAGAAAAGAACAGACAGGGAGCCTCCCCGGTGGCACAGCGGTTGAGCGCTGGGTTGCGAAGCTGCCCGCAGCCTCCACAGCACCAGTTTGATCCCCGACAACCAGGTGAGGGTCCCACATGATCCCACATAGTGCACAGACCTCTCCTGCCACCCCCTGCTCCCCTCGGCAGTGTACTTCGTCATTCTGCCTGTTCTACTCTCTGCTCTGGCTCTGGTGAATTCTCTCACCCTCCCGCACTTCTGACTGTACCCAGTGCTTGTATGAATAAATAAATAAAAAAAAAAAACACACAGGAAGTAGTGAAGACATACATGAGAGGACATTTATTTTTATTTTTTTAACACTTTTTTTTAATAGAGGCATGTTTATTTATTTGTTTGTTTTGTTTTGTTTATACATGCACTGGGTACAGTCAGAAGCATGGGAGGGTGAGAGAATTCACCAGAGCCAGAGCAGGGAGCAGAGCAGGCAGAAGGACCGAAGCACACTGCTGAGGGGAGCAGTGGGCGGCAGGAGAGGTCTGCGTGCCATGTGGGATCCTCCTCCGGTGGCTGGGGAGCAGCCGGGGATCGAACCGGCGCCGTGGAGGTCGCAGGCAGCTTCACAACCCTGCGCTCAACCACTGCGCCACCGGGGAGGCCCCATTTATTTATTTTTAAAAGTTATATACAAATGTTGTAAACCAATGTGATATAAAATAAAGAAGTACAGGAAAAGAGGAATGAGTAGGGGAAGGGAGAGAAGGAAATAGAGAAAGCAAGCAAGCAAGTGGACTAAAAATGTTACCTTCCCTGGGAAGATTTCTATGACATTTCTGTTTTAAGGTTGGTGCTCTTCATTGTGATTCTGTATAACCTGGTATATATTTCTATTCCAGGACAGGTTATCTAAGAGTAATTATATGCCTTATGCCTTTGTACAATTACAGTGGTTAGCAAACTTCTTGGACCTAGAAGTTTCTAAATTTGTGAATAGTGATTGCGTGATTAAGGAAGGTGCTGACCTATTATTTTGGGCTTATGAATAATAGAAAAAATGTAGTATAAACATCAGGTGTTTTGACCTACTCACTATCCAGTTCAGAATGGCAATACTTCAAAGAAGTTTAAGACTTTAGACTTTTGGAATTAAGAAAATAGAACCAAATATTTTAAAGATAATAACAGAGTCCATGTTACATAACATTTAACATCTGCATAAAAATATAAAATGAGTAATAGATTCTGTTTTGGGATTCTGGCACTATGGTGTCAGTCTCCCCAAAAGTCTCCCCAAAAGGGTCACGTAGGTTTTTTCAAGAGCCCAGGATTGTCCTTTTGTCACCTTGGTGAGGGACCTAGAGGTCAATCAAGTCCCTGTGAGCCTTGGGAGGTCTATTTCCATTACTTAAAGAATGCAGATTATTTTGTATGGAAAGCAGTGAGGTCCCTGAAGTCTGGAAAAAACTTTTGTCCTTGCTTAAATCCTTCACTCTTCCATAAAGGAAGAAGAGATCCTCAAGCCAAAAGTTTCTGCCCTTTTCCTAATTAGAGAATTGTCACAGGGCAGGGTGAGGGGCACCTTGGAGCCCCCAAACCTGCCTTCTCTAAATGGGTTCTGCCATCCACTGCATAAAGATAAGGAATATTCTAGTACATAGGCGCTTAATGGAAAGGAACTTTAATACAATTAGTGTGCAGTAAAGAGAAGAGAAGGGAAAGATTAGATAAAATAGCATCAATATGAAACACCCAAAGATACCCATCCCCTTGTGGGTAAATGCTCAGCCAAATAGGATTGGCCCAGGCAGGACCAGTGAGGCCCAAAAGTCTGCCACAAGTCTAAGGGAACTTCTGGTGGGGCCCCATAGGAAAGGGGCAGAAGGGACCATACTCAAGAGCAAAATCAAAATCAAGATAAAAGCTGCCATTGTGAACCTCCCCATGGGTCTCTCACCCATGTCTGTTTCAAGTGTCTCCTTCCATGTCCCCCAAGTCGCTGGTACCAGTCCAAGACTGAGAAGCAAGTACAGTTTCTTCATACATCTCTCTGCCCCATATGCCACCTCCAGGTCTCCTAGATCTTTTTCTTCTCCCAGTCTTCTCTCACTTCCCCATCTCCCTACTCAGCTCCACCCTTCTTTGGGTGGGGCAGGGAACCTGGAGCCTCCCCTTTTCCTGGGGACCAGGAAAGTATTCACTCCTATTGATGGAGAAGTATGCAGTTTGGAGGTTCTCATCCAGTTCTAGGTTTATCATTGAACAAATCTAAGAATGTCTTTACACACTCAGAATGAGGAATAAGTCATTCCCTCCTTGTCTGTCATGGGAAGTCTTTCCCCTCTCTACTGATGCCCCAGATTCAAAAACATAGATAAATAGTCCTGATCCACTCCACTGTTCTTTGGAATTTACGGCCATATGAATTCTTCATATGTATGCCACAAAATGGATTGTTTTCCTTTGTTAAACTGTCTGATGCTGTTTTGCTATTTGTCCAGACTGAGAAGAAACCAGAGGGGTAAAGGATTATTTATCTTGTACCCTGACAATAGCAACAACCATTTTTTCCTCAAGAAGTGTCTATTAAGCACAGTTAGTAGATGTCTCTGCTCTGATCTGATTTGGTTTCCCCTTTCAGGTCTGAACAGTTCTCTTCTTTGTGAACTATATATTTCCTTTCAACTAGATCAGTGCTGGTAGTCTTAGACTTATTTTTTATTTGCAGACTATTATCTTTTTTTAATGACACAATTGCTTAAAGTTTGTTTCAATTGCTTTGACCTAAAATTGATTTCTACAAAGGTTAGTATCTTCCAGTGATGCAAATTTTGACTGAGGATCTTTGATTTAATTGCAGCATTTTGAATGTCTGTGTTTTGTATGTGTGTGTTCTGCTAGAGGTCTTTGCAAGAAAGCAAAGCCATTTGGCTCAGGTCTCACATGCATAAGTCTTCAAATGAAGGTATTTGACAATACAATTTTCCAATTGTCTAGAGTATAACAAAATTCCATTGCACTTTGCCTTGTTTATGTATATTAAATACATGGTCATATGAAATGTAAACATAATATCCCTGAGTTTTATATTCCTGTTTATTATTTTTTTAGTTTTTAAACTACCAAGAAGTTTTAAAAATTAAACATACATGGGCCATCCTGGTGTCCTAAAGGTTAAGTCTGAGCACTATTACCTCTATGGCCTAAGTTCCATTCCCAGGCAGGAAGCTAACCAACATATGGTATAGCAGGGCCTCCCTGGTGGAGCAGGGATTAAAGACAGCACTATCAAGCTATTGCCAGCCACTGCAGCACAAGTTCGATCCCTTGCTGGCCAGGAGCAACTCACATGGCACAGCAGATCTTTTCTTTCTCATCTGCTGATTTCAGCAGTGTATTTCAGTAGATCTGCCTGTTCTGCTCCCCACTCAGTGTCTGGTGAGTCCTCACATACCCCTGCACCACTGGTGTGCACCCCAGTTCTTTTATGCATACATAAATAAATCTTAAAAAAAAACCTGTTTTTCAGTAAATCTACCTGTTCTGCTCCCTACTCTATCTCTAGTGAATCCTGTAACCCCATCTCCTGCACTTCTTGCATAAACTCCAGCATTATATGAAAAAAATAAACATATACACATATTTTCTTGATGCAGAAAGACCCTCTATTTGTCTATATTTGTGCTTTTTTGTTCCAAGTTGTGTGATCTGTGATTTTGAAAGAAAGGAAAAGGTTATCTCCCACCTGTTTAGTGGGAAATAGCAGCTGTTGTTTGGATTTGACTTGAAAATGGTTTACTATTGGGTGGTATTACTCACCCTACTGCCTGGGCCCTACTTATTACCCCTTACTAGCACC
The DNA here is from genome assembly GCF_014898055.3 of Talpa occidentalis. NCBI lineage: Eukaryota > Metazoa > Chordata > Mammalia > Eulipotyphla > Talpidae > Talpa > Talpa occidentalis. Next base: position 24,091,138 of record NW_023604295.1, read on the forward strand.
AGTGCCATGATTGTTTGAACATGTGTAGGCATCTGTCTAAGAAATGATAGAAAACTAAGCATCTTGGGTTAAAACAAAAACAACACCCTAGGATTATATCCAACTACTTGTAGGTGGGGTAAAAAGTCAATTCATAAAGACAAGGAAGCTCTCTATAGAAACCCATAAAATCTAAAAGTAAAGAGACATACATACCACAAATGCTAGAGTAAAAATTCCCCAAATAAAGTCTAAATCCAGCCAAACTATAGAATCTATCTGATGAAGAGTTTAAGATAACAATTATAACTATGGTTATTAAGAAAAAATAACAAAACAATGAATGATTAAAAAGACAAAGCAATAAAGATATAGAAAATGTGAGTGTTACAAGTAGAATTAATGGATCTAAAAACATAAGAATTTTAAAAATTGGGGCCTCCCTGGTGGCACAAGGGGTTAAGTCTAAGCACTATGAAGTTGTGGCAGCCATTGCAGCATGAATTCAATCACAGGCCAGGGAGCTAACCCACATGGCACAGCAGACCTCTCCTATCTCACCTACTGCTCCCCTCAGCAGTGTATTTCAGTAGATCTGCCTGTTCTGCTCCCCACTCTGTCACTGGTGAATCCTCTCACCCCCCGCACCTCTGGACCGCACCCCAGCTCTTATATGCATAAATAAGTAAATTAAAAAAAAATAGTACAGGACTCCAAGAAATGCAAGGTGAGAACAAGAGAACTTGAAGGCATAGAGACAGAGAGTACAAACAGACCAAAAAAAGAGAAGAAAAAAAGAATAAAAGAAGTGAATACAGTGTACCTTTTTGAAATAATCTAACAGGAGACAGTATCTATGCCATGAAGATTCCAGAAGTTTAGAAAGAGAAAGGAACAGAAAATTTATTAATTAAATACAAACTTGCTGAGAAGCACTTAAATCTGAGAAATGAAACAGACATTCAGATCCAAATGACATAGAAAATTCTGAACAAAATAATACCATATATTATTATGGTATTAATACTATAAACACTATATTCAAACTGTAGAAAGTCAATAACAAAGATTACTAAAAACATCAAGAGAAAGAAAAATAAATATAAGGAACACCAACTAGACTATGTGCAGAATTATCTGTAGAAACCTTACCAGGAGGCTTTTAAAGTACTCAAAAAGATTTCCAATTTAGAATATATTCTACCACACTATCATTAAGGACAGAAGAATGGATATGGAACTTCATCAGAAAACAAAAATGAAAACAATAGAAGAATACCATGCCAGAGATGGAAGAAGTACTAAAGAGTATATTATAGGGCAAAATTAAATCTAGAAGTAACTGACACCTAAAGTAGACAAGATAGGAGAGTAAAAATGTGGGTCCTCTGAAAGAATGATATCAAACCAGCCAGTGGGCCACAATATACACCATGATACAAAATCCTCAACACACTCTTCAAACAAAAATAAATAGAAGTAGCAAAAAAGATAACAGAAAAATAGTAGCAAAAAGATAAAAAAACAGGAAGATTTCCAGAAATAAAAGAAAAACTAAAAAAATTTAGAAACCAAATAACAAAATGGCAATTAAAGACAGCTATTGGCATCAATACAATTATACTAGGTGATTTTAATATTCTACTTATAACAGACAAGCAAGACAAAGATTCAATAAGAAAGCAATAATCTTACAAGAGGAGATAAAGCAAATAGTATTAATAGGTATCTGTAGTACACTCCACCAAAAACTACTATATAAATATTTTTTTCAAGTGTGCTTGGAACATTTTCAAGAATAGACCATATGTTGGGAAATATGCCAATTCTCTGTAAAATTACAGAGATTGAAATCATACTGTTAGGGGGAAAAGGATGTCCAAAAGCTAATTCCATACAAGCTTTGTGGACTCCACCCCCACTCCAGACCAAAGCCAAAAGACATTGGAAGAGACAAATCCCATCATCATCAAAGGGAAGGTTGCACAGGTGAGAACCCACAGCCGGGCAACCCGTTTTTATATTGGGGCTGCTCCGTAACAATACCAAATACTGTCTCTGACCATATTGCCATAAAGCTTAAAGAAACTACTAAAAATACAAGAAAAATTATAAATATACGGGCACTATAAAATACACTGCTGATTATGACTAGATAAAAGAGGAAATTAAAACAATCAAAATACCTTGACTAATGAAAATGAAGATTAAAAACTTAAAACTATAAGAACCTATGGATGGATGCAGCATAAAAGTCTTAAAGGAAAGATATTGCAATATAGTTCCCCATTAAGAAGCAAGAAAAATTCCAAATAAATAACTTGATATTACACCTAAAGCAATCTGAAGAAGGAAGGAAATAATAAAAATAAATGTGGTAATAAATGAAATAGTAATAAAAATACTAAAGGTCAATGAAATTGACCTTCAAGAAGATAAATAAAATTTATAAACTTCCAGCTAAGCTAATAAAGAAAAGAGAGAAAACATCAAAAAACAGAATTAGAAATAAATGGTGAGAAATTACCACAGATAGTGTAGAAATATAAAGGAGAACAACTAAATGCCTGTATATTCGATAGCCTTGGAAAAATTTTTAGAACAATATTATTTACCAAGATTAAACTAGAAAGAAACAGATGAGTTGAATAAACTGATTGGAATCATGGAAATTGGAACAGTAAAAATAAAAGCCTAGCAAATTCTATCAAACCTTTAAAGAAGAGGGCCTCCCCAGTGGTGCAGCGGTTGAGCGCTGGGTTGCGAAGCTGACTGCAGCCTCTGCAGTGCCAGTTCAATCCCCGGTTGCTCCCCGGCCACCAGAGGAGGGTCGCACACGGCACACAGACCTCTCCTGCCGCCCGCTGCTCCCCTCAGCAGTGTACCTCGGTCCTTCTGCCTGTTCTGCTCCCCACTCTGGCTCTGGTGAATTCTCTCACCCTCCCGCCCTTCTGACTGTACTCAGTGCTTGTATAAATAAATAAATAAATCTTAAAAAAAAAAAAAGAGTTGTCATTAAAAAAAAAAAAAAACCTTTAAAGAAAAACTTATGTCCATCTTCTCAAATTTTTTTCAGAAATTACAGTAAGCAATGCTCCCTAATATATTTTATTATGCCTTGCCAGGGACCAGCCTTGGCAAACTGTCATGTCAGGGGTTCCTGTAAGGATGGGATTGTGTGGACAAATCTGAGGGATTAGGAGGGGTTGTGAGGAGATGCAAACACTAGATCAGGGTGCAGACATCATCCTGCTGAGGGTCACAGCAGCTCTTTATTTAAACATTTCAAGCAAATCGTGAGATTGCATAAGCATACGCATTAAGGCAGGAAATAACAATCATTACATTTTTTTCAAGAACAGCCAAGGGTCTGTTTGCCCTCTTGCAGAGGTCGGGACATTTATTATTCTTTGTTTTAAAGAAGGCACAGTTGCTAAATAAAAGTGTTCTTAGAATAGTCATTTACCTTAAACAACCAAACAGTCACTTTATTACTAGCAAAAAACTTAAGTGACTGAAACTAACATTTCTGTGTTTGCCATAGTGAATGATTAAGAGCTAAGGGAAACAAAAAGGACAGGAAGTTACCTGGGGGAAAGAAGATGCACTGACTTTTCCCTAGCCCCAAGCTCTTAATTAAGGGAGGAATTCTCCTAATCTAACAGAAGAGGTTTTTTTTTTTTTTTTTTTTACCTGTTACTCCTATACTTATCTTGTCAGCCTAGTTTCTGTATTTAACTTTAAGATCAAGGGAAAATTACTTTTTCTGTAAGATTGCTGATTGTTGTTTTAAAGAACTACAAATATTTTCCCAGAGGCAGGGCCGGAGATGGTTATAGCTTTTGGTTTCCAGAATAGTTAATATGTGACATATCAGTAGTTTTAACATTGACTGTTTCCAAGTGCATTATTTGTGCTGCCATGGTTATTAGCTTGATTAGTCACAAAATTGTTGTTGACTTATTCTTGAATGTGTACTCTAGCAGCTACCATACCAATTGTCATCTCCAGGGGAATCAGCCCTAAACAAACAGGAAGAATTTAGCAGGAGCCGCTATGGCGCCTCCTGGCTTATTAGGAATTTTCTTACACTTGGAGCATGGCTCGTGTCTGCCACCCAACTGCTATCTTTAACTTTAAAGTAAGAGAATTTCCTTCTCCATTTAGCCCTTGCCTCAAAAGACCACATACCCATATTAAAGACTTGGCCAAGGGATGTTTACAGCCTTTTGTTCCCAGAAGTTTTTTCACTTGTTAATGTAAGGCCAGATGTTGAATTACTGCTTTTTGGCAGAGAATTACTAATTTTATAAAAAATGTAGTATTTGTATCATGCAGTTCCATTTGCCACCAAATTGGTTATTCAGTAATTTATTAAACAGCATTTGCAGTTTTGCCTTTAAATGTGCATTTTAACAATGGTAGAAACTAGTCATAAACAAATGAGGAGAATTTAGCAGGAGTCAGCTCATGAGATTTCTGACTTTTCAGGAATCTGCCCCATGCCCAGACCTTTGTCAGACAAGATGAGTAGCATGGCTCCCAGCAATGCCAATATGACCCTAATACCAAAACCAAATGGAGAAAGGTCAATAAGACTTAAGGGATATAGTTGGGGATTTTTGATTAAAGTCATTAATATATATATGTATATATGGAGCATGTTTGCAATGTAAATTGAGGTATTTGGTCTTAATGTAACAGGGTGGTCCCCAGGAAAGGGGGAGGTTCCAGGTTTCCTGCCCCACGTTGGGCACCAAATCTGTTACAGGACAGAGAGAGGGGCAGCCCAAACCCTGCAAACCTGCCTATTCTAAATGGGTTCTGCCATCCGCCGCATCAACACAAAAACATGTGAGACTTTAATGGGAAGGAACTTTAATAAAACTAGGAAACAATACAGGAAAGGCAAAGAATCTAGTTTTTAAATGAAGCACCCAAAGTTACCTGTCACCTCGTGGGTCCATCCATATGGGATCGGCCCAGAGCAAGGCCCCAAAGCCTGCCACAAGTCTAAAGCATCTTCCAGTGGGGACCCACAGAAAAGGATCAGAAACAACCAGGAAAGCTCAGAAAGAAAAGAACAAAATCAAAATCAAGATAAAAACTGCCATTGCCACCTCCCTACGGGTCTCACCAACATCTGTGTTACCCAGTCTACGACCAAAAGACAAGCGCAATTTCTTCACGTGTCTCTAGGATCCATGTGCCTCCTCCAGGTCTCCCTCTTGCTCTCCATCCTGCTTTCTTCCTTCCTCAGTCTCCTCTTCAGCTTCTTCTCACCCTGCTCCGCTCCACCGTCCCTTGGGTGGGGCAGGAAACCTGGAACCGCCCCTTTTCCTGGGGACCACCCTATTATGTTAACATTACATTTTAACAGTTTGTCAAGTAACATGATAGGAAAATTGTATGATGAACACTTAATGAGTGAAAGTGCTTTTCAAGAGAAATAAAAATTTACAAAGATGTTTGAGGAAAACAGGTTTTTGGTGAAGGAAGCTATTTTCTTTTGCTAATTATGTGTTAATCTTATTTGTATTTTAGGTGAGGAAGAGATTTAACATCTGTTTTCTTTTTTATGGTCTGTATGAGTCCTGTCAGGAAGAACTCAGTATGGTAGTCAAGTTATAATTTAAAACTCAAGTATAATGAAAAAGGAAGAAATTACAATTAAAATCATTTTAAGCCACTATGGAGCCTGTTTCTAATGACTATATAAGTGGTGTAAACTTTGAATTCCCTATTTATTTTTTCAGGTTATTGCAGGTCTGCTACATTAAGCAAACCTGCAACTGAATGAAATTGCAGAATCAGTTATGCTGTTATAACAACACATCTAGTGAATTGAACAACTGCCAAAACCAGTTAGTTCCTGGGAAAAACATAAATATTCAACTGAGACAGATCTTTACACACAAACTAAATTGAAAATTTAGTTCATCACCTGATATTTGAGGCCATAAAATAAAATATTAATTTCACCTGAGATATTCAGATAATATAAAGCAAAGGAAATTTTTTCTCTTGAATTGTCTTGATATTTTCTTTCAGCCTCTATTTCAGATTCAGGTGAATATAACAAATATCTGTCTAATGCACAAGACATTTAGCTAGATACTGTGGAGACTTGGAGATAAATAAATACTTAGTCTTTGCTCAGGAAATAATGCCATCAGTGATGGAGTGTAAATGATTACTATTTGTTGAGCATCTAGTGATGCATTAGCCATTTTTTATATACTTGAAACACCTTATACTCTCTTCAAAAAGACTTGAAGTATAATATTTCCTACTACTCAGAGAAAAAAAATTGAGAATTTTTGTAACTAAGAAATTCTAAAAATGAACTAAGAAATTGACACAACCTGTAAGTGACTAAATTTGAATTAAAATCAAATCACTCAAATTCAAGAATTGGGAACAGACAGTTCATATCGATGGTGAACAATTGAATAGTATGTAGATATATCTTTAAGAGTCAGCAGTCATTGAACACATATATAATTAGAATTCATCACTCCATCTCTCCTAACATATGAAACTTAAATGAGTAATGTGGCAATATATAATCATTTTGACAGTATTGTCATAAAAAATTCACTATTGGTTATATTTCAGTGATAATGTTACTATACAAATAAAATCCCAGAGTTATATGTAATTCCCTGATCACGATATATATTTTGTGTGCATTCCCATTATATTTATAGATCTTGTGTATATGAAATGCTGAAACAAATAAAATTAGTTACTGAGAAGTAAATTTTGGAAGTTTAAAGTTTGAGTCATGGGCCAAATGACACCTTCTGGAGGCTCCCATTTGCATCATATAAAAAATGTTTTACCCAACAAATAAATTTACATATGAAGGCGCCAGCTAAACAAATCCAACCACATCTTATCCTCAGCCATTGCACAACTGTCTACAGTTACTGTATTAATATTTTAGATCAAAGGTGTAGCTATAGAAGTCAATTACAAATAATTATTTGATTTTAAATGCAACTTTAATTCTGATTAGATTTTATTATACAATCGGTATTATGAAGAATCACTACTGGAAAATTAAAAAGTTATAAATAAGCAGCCTTCTGATTTTGAAACATAATGGTCATATACCAAGTATGGAAAATTTGCCTCACCATGATGCCAATAAAATTCCTATAATTCCTATAACCGACACACATGGATGATTTTCCTTGTAGTTCATACCTCAAACAGTTATATATTTTGGATAGATATAATTCCCTTGAATTAATTTATAATAATCCTCTTCTCCAAAAAGTTCTGGGTGACTATTAAGTGTATGTTTTATGTGTGTGTATCTTTAATAGACTTAAAAAAATCAGACACAGCATGACTACCTACAGAATCAATTGTCCGTAAGATATATAACAGACACATCAATAGACATATTTTTTAATCTCAAAAGCTCTAGTAGAAAACATATAACACTAACACCGCTTGAAGTAAGAAAAGTATAATATTGTAAGTAAGAAAACAATAATATTGAACCATATACTTTAAGACATTAGCATTATATGTTTTGTTTAACAGAAAGTAGCATCAAGTGTGATGTAGACAACATCATCTTTCAACTATATTTGTTTTACACGGCCTGATAATTATCAAAGTCCAGCTCCTCTCTATCCATATTCTCAGATTGTAGCTGCGTAGTTGCCTGCTGGGGATGTATTCTGTAGTTGTCTGTAGTCTGTATCTTACTTAACGTTAGGTGTGACTGTGTGATTAAACTCAACAACAGAATGTGAGTGGAGGTGTCATGTTCCCCTTTGGATCTGGGCCTTTGAAAGTAGGCCACATCCATTGTATACTCTCTTTCCCCTTCTTACTGGCAGATATGTTTAAGGCAGAGTCTCAGCTCCTGTCACAGAAAGATGAAAATACTATAGGAAATACTGGAGCCACAAGGACAGAAATCTAACTCTCTGACAAAGTGGAGCAGAGAATCTCTGATGATCTAGACCTTTCACCTAAGGACTGCCACAAAGAGAGAGGAAAAGGCAGCTTCTTTGTACATTTGGATCTCTACTGCCACAGGCCTCTTACCTTATCTATGGTACACTAGGGAAAAACCCTCCTTATGCTCTGGCTTCCTCATTGACGAAATAAGGATACTAAATGAGGTGGTCTCTAAAGCTTTCTCCAAATCTAATGTTCTGCAAAGTTGACTATTTTGTTTATGACAAGTGGTTAAAAAGCTGAAAAGTAAAATCTGGAGGAGATTCTTATTAATGAAGCAGTTGTTCTACAATTATGATGGAAAGCAATTACAAATTTTAAAAATCCAATGTAGATAAACATTTATGTGGTGTTGACAGACTCCAGTCCATTCACAGTCCTTTCATTGAACAGAAAAAAATCTTACAGAGATTCCACAGGAAGACGAATTTCAAATTGCTAATCACCACCCTCTCCCTAGTGCTATAGAAACTGAACATGTGGTGGTATGCAGAACTGATTGGAGAGAAGTACAGAAACAAAAGTGAAGAGTTTATGCAACAATCTAAGAATGAATTCTACTAGAAAGGAAAACTGTTGTGTCGTCAGGCAACACCACACTGACAAAGACACGGGAGTCATGGAGCAGGCTGCACAAGACAGGATGCTGCTGAGAGCAAGATCCTGGCCATTTTTATTGATAGAATAATCATAGAGCATCAGCTACATGCATTAGGAGGACAAGGAGAAAGAATGTGTGAAACTCAGGAATGTTATCCAGGACTTGGGGGACATGAGTCTGCTGACCATGTTATTAGCTTGATGACAAAGTGTTGTAATCAAAACTGGCCCACAGACCCCTGGCCATGGTCCTAATCTTATCAACAATGTATTCCACTGATCAACTTCTAGGTTCCCTTGTCATACATCGGTCCTTGGCCCCCCGGGGTGTTCCCAGTCATACCTCATGATGTGTGAGTCGGGAGTAAGTTTATGCATCCATCTTAAGCCCCCTGGGCATTCCCAGTCATACCTCTTGATGCATACCCTTCCCAGAGTGATCAATATTTCTGCTCTTTTTTTTTTTTCCTAAGATTTATTTATTTATACAAGCACTGGGTACAGTCAGAAGCGCGGGAGGGTGAGAGAACTCACCAGAGACAGAGCAGAACAGGCAGAAGGACTGAAGTACACTGCTGAGGGGAGCAGCGGGTGGCAGGAGAGGTCTGCCACGCCATGTGGGACCCTCGCCGCTGGCCGTGGATCGAACCGGTACTGCAGTGGCTGTGGGCAGCTTTGCAGCCCAGTGCTCAACCGCTGCGCCACCGGGGAGGCCCACTTTCTGCTCTTGATTGATATGAAAGGCACCTGATAACGTTTGGCTCATATGACTGTGACTGGACAGTTCTGAACTTTGTATAGGAATGCAGACCTGCAGGTAACCATGGTGGCTGAACAGGCCACTTAAGTCTAGCAGACCCACAGTAAACATGGCTCAGAGTGAGGTGACTTGTGCTTTCAGGCCAGGCAGCCCATGTAGGTACACCAATGATGACTCTTAATGGTACTTATGTGACTTTAGAGAAGTCACTCCACCTTTCCAAATATTAGTTCTGTAATTGATAAAATGGATGTGAAAATATAATTCACCTCAGTACTGTAATGACTGAATAGGAGGATATATGAAGCACCAAAAGTGTCTGGCAATAGAAACAGCTTTATAAATGCTAGTTATTTTTGTCATAATAAAACATATTATTATTAGTAGAACTATTATTATAATTTACGAGGAGTTTTGTTCCCAAACATTATAGAATGTAAAGATTAAGTAAACCATGGTGGCCTGTCTTTAAGGGGGTTTCCAACTACCTTTGAAATAAGACTAAATTTATGGAAAATCAATTCGGAATTAAGTAAAAGGTTATATGTTACTACATAGACATGCAACATCTATTCAAAAGTAGGAGAAAGTAGGAGGCCTCCCTGGTGGCACAAGAGGTTAAGTCACAGCGCTATGAAGCTCTCCGCAGCCACTGCAGCAAGAGTTCGATTCCCTGCCAGGTCCCTAAGCTACGTGGTACAGCAGACCTCTCCTGACTGGCCTGCTGCTCCCTTCAGCAGTGTATTTCAGTCAATCCACCTGTTCTGCTCCCCACTCTGTCTCTGGTGAATCCTCATACCCCCTGCACCTCTGGCCCATACCCCAGTTCTTGTATGCATAAATAAATAAATCTTTAAAAAAAGTAGGAGAAAGCATTGTGAATTGGAGAAGACTGGAGAAAATAACATTGAAGGCTGTTCTAAGGATAATGAAGGCTTGAGGCTTCCTATGTGTTGAATATTATTCTGAGGGCTTTATGCACTTGACTCACAGTATGGAAACCTGCACATTGAAACAGAGGTCAGACTAATACTGAATTCTTATAAGCATTAATTAATTAATGAAGAGGCAATGTCATCCAAAATAGGAAAGAAAATAAAGAAAATTAAGGGAGAAGAATTTGAATATGACTTCTGTCTGAATAAAAGAGAAAACAGATCTTACTGGAGAATTGGCTGAAATAATTATGGGTATGCAGTTATTAAATTCTGTGAATTTACATGCACGGAATGCAAGTAAGGATATTTTAATATGAAGGAATGATATATTTATAGAAGCCTTCACATTGTAATCATTAACCTGTGTTGCTTTTTTGTTTATATAATCATTTATGCAAATCTAGTCTTTGGCAGGGATGATATTAAGGAAAACATAGCCCTTTGAGTGCTGAGACTTTTTGAACATATGAAGAATTACGCCAGGAAAAATGGTAAACAAGCTTTCTACAATTCAATTTTAATGACATTAAAATTGGTCCATTTTAAAAGTTTTCTCAATGAACATCATGAACTGAAAATGCAAGAATTTTACCTGAAGAATTGATAAGCACAAAATATGTTCTAACAAGTTTGATGTGAAGTATATGCTTGTATAATGAAATATGGGCCAAAAAGAAAAAAGCTTTCCTTTTAACTCAAGTTAATTTTATAAATCAAACACATTCTTGTGAAAAGAAATAACACCCATGTCATTTTTTGGCAATGGATTTACATCTGAATATATAAACAGTGAGTCTTGGCATTCATACAAGTGTTTAACATCAACAGTGTTCTTAAAAAAGCTGACCAAATGATAGTTGCAATGTGCCAATTCTGCTGACTTTCCATGTAAGAAATACCCCAAACTAAATGGAGTCTAGGTCTTTTATGTCCTTTATACACTACAATAGTTTGAAAATTTTCACAAAGAATGAGTCTGCTTAGTGGAGCAATATAAACTGGTGTTTGGGAAGTAGATTAAAAATATAGTCATTTTAAAAGTAATTTTACTTATGTCAATATAATGAATGCTTGCTTTATTTTATAAATACAAACCAGAGCACTCAGTCACAGTTCAGAATAGAACTTATTATATATTAACAAACCTTCATTAAATTAAAATACCAAGAAAATATTGAATATGTCAAAACTAACAATGCTCATATTCTTGTTGGGTTAGTTTTCATAAATATCAAACTGAAACATCAGCGTTCATCAGTTCCTCATAATTTAAATGACTGAAATATCTCTAGCTTGTTTGTTTTTTTTTTTTTTGTTATTACATTTAAATTGCCATGTGCCTTTTGTTATCATCATTCTGGTATTTACAAATAAGCCTGTGTATTCAATGGAGATGGATTCATTCATTTAGGAATGAGATTCTAAACCACAGAACTGAACAAGAGAGCTAGGATCTCTCCCAAAATGAAGCTTCCAATCTACTTAGAAGGGTTCTTTTAATAATATTGATGTGAAAAAGCAGCAATTTTAAAAGACTGCATAACCCACAGTGTTACATTTTAAGGTTTTAACAAAAATTTTCCCAAGTCATTTTTAGCCTAACATTTTAAAAGATTTAATAAAGAACTATGATTATGATTTTTTTTCCTTGTGTTTATTTCTAAAATTTTGGATTAGAGAATTAGGGTTTTTTTTTAATCTTCCACCTTAATTTCCTTTCGTGTGAAGTAACTACAATTAAAGGTAACTAAAAGATAAGGAATTTTGAGTGAATACATTTTGAGTGTAGCCCAGAATGCGTTAGACTTACTGCAATTTATAAGTGCTGAATTCTTTTCACCAAAAGTAAGAGATCAGAAATGTCTTTAGCACTTACAAAAGATATCAATCATGTGCTTTACTGTTTACAGATGTTTCTATTCACATTATTGTAAACAATGAAGAGACGGAGATAAACCAGTATTGAGCTGTGACTAAATTTTAATAATTCTAGTTTGTTCTATTATGAAATGTATGCACGTTTTTAATAACTTTTTAAACTTTAATCCAGATAGTATTTCAAAACCAATTTCTATTTTCTCTTCCAGTAATACTGTGTAAGAGTCCTGTCTAAGAACAAATTTACTTTGTTCATGGGAAAGGTTGACTGCTTTATTCTCTGTAGAAAAGAAAGAATGGTTGCTGCTTATAAAGACAGGAAAGCAGAGAAAACTTCAAGGGTGGGCAGGGGAGTTACTAGCCTTGAACTCCCTTAGATTACTTATATAGTTATTGGCAAAACCTCCAAATATAATGTCCTGCTTTTGTCATCGCAGGCATTTCACTGTTGCACATTTTAAGGTTGTGCTGTCTTTCTACCACTCTGTTATCCATATAGAGATCCTGAAATTTAATGACCTTTATCATTCTCCAATTAAGTTATGTGAGGTGAAACTCCAACTCAATTAACATATATCATGTGGAGAGCACCTGATATAATTCAAACATTGATAACACTCTCCTGTTCCAAGTTGATTCATAGTGGTGAAGCAATCAGCAAGTCTAAGGACTACTCTCCTGAGAGCTATTTATCTTTCTCGCTCTTTTTTATAAATCAGAGATGCCAAACTTTTTCACTAAACTACTCAAAACAAAATAAAAAAAAGTATAATTACTTCTAAATACTGCTTTCCCATAAATAAATAGACTTTTTCCTTTTTGTTTATTTTGTTTTACTAAATTGTGGGAGAAATGCATAGATTTTTGAAGAATTTAATAAACTTCTTAACCTGATCATAAAAATCTTTCAAAAATTATAGAGTAAATGTACTTTGTATATAAATAAAAATGCAGTTTAATTATCATTAAGTATGAAATCAACAGGACATCCAGTGAAAATAAAATAAAATGAAAACTAAGCACATGTGATAGATAAAAATATAGAGACAACAACCTAACTCTAGTGACACTGAATTCCTCGTTAAGGACTCTTGGTGAACCATCTCCATTATGAAATGATATGATTTACTTTCATAGAAACAATAATAATTTAAATGTACATTAGAATTAATAATGTTTTAATAAATTATAATTGTTCAAGTTGTAAAGGCTGTAAGATAAATTATTTTTCGACTTAAAAATTAAGGCCAAAGCCTCCCTGGTGGTACAGGGAGGTAAGTTTCAGCACTATGAAGCTATCGGCACCCACTGCAGCATGAGCAGGATGTTGGTCAGGTAGCTACCCACACATGGCTCAGCAGACTTCTCCTGTCTTGTCTGCTGCTCCCCTCAGTAGTGTATTTCAGAGGATCCATCTGTTATGCTCCCCACTCTGTCTCTGGTTAATCCTTTCACCATCACCCCCACCCCTCACACCTTTGGCCTACACCCCTGCTGTTCTATGCATAAATAAATAAGATAAATCTTAAAAAAAAAAAAAGACCAAAGAAATTGTTGAGTAAATAAAACTAAATATCAGTTATTCTTGAATTTTAAAGACTGTAGGAAAACAGAAACTTTTTCGGATTAAGAAAAATTAAACCTAACTTTTCTTACTTGGTAAGGATATTTTGCAGGAAATGCACTTTCATTTATTGTTTTATACAACAACAAATTGTGCCATACCAGCAAAGTACTATACAGAGTATTGTGTGGGTGCCTCCTTGATGGTGCAAGGGGTTAAGCATAGCACTGTGAAGCTATCCGTAGATTCTGCAGCACAAATTTGATCCTCAGCCGGCCAGGGACTTAACCCACAAAGCGCAGCAGACCTCTCCTGTCTCACCTGCTGCTCCCCTCAGCAGTGTATTTCAGTCAGTCTGCCTGTTCTGTTCCCCACTCTGTCTCTGGTGAATCCTCTCACCCCCCCGCACCTCTGGCCTGTACCTCAGTTCTTGTATGCATAATAAAATAAATCTTAAAAAAAACCAAATTATTATGTGGATGAAATCTCATAGTTGAATATCATGGAGGCCTTGCTGCCTATGTTTAGTTCTCATCCGGTGAGGTTTTGTGAGATTGGTGGGTATATAATATGTCACACAAATACTTTAGGTGTGTATTAGAAAAATTCCCTAAGTCTGCTATTTATTTTCCATGGTCCACTGCAAAAATACAGACTAATCCCAGCAGGCACAGAGAACTAACAGTAGTTCAGACACTGACTAGTTCTTGCCACCTGTCCTGTGACTTGTGACAACTTTTGACCCTCCATGTCTGCTCACAAATTCTTGCCTTGGTGGAAAGTGGCAGTGGCTGCTGGGCAGTAGTAGGGAGCAGGTACCCAAGAATCTACCCCAGGAAGTAGTGAGAGGTGAAAACTTACTGAGCCACAGGTCCAAGTCCCTGGTTCATGTTTCCATTGGAACATTAGTCTTCACTTAAATAACACAAATTTAAAGATAAAATTATGAATAACTGAGGCACAAACTCACAGACTTAGACCCCAAGTAGGCTACCCTTCTGAAAATAAGGCCCTTTACTATTTTACTGCTTGAACAACCAGAAACATGTCCTAATGACTACAAAATTTATCACCCAAACCAGGAAATTTTTGATAATGAAAGGAGATCCTTAGTAACATTGTTGAAGGCAAAAACAATCTGATTTGGGTAATCTTCTGATGAATACTTACAGAAAATACAACTCAAATTGGGCTTTTAAAATGATAGATTCCTAGGCAACCAATAGTGAAGTTCTAGGATTGGGGTAAGCTTAAAAGCAATGGTTTCTGTCCCGTTTCTATGATTCTCTTCTTGGCTCCCCTTCATGTCCATCCATCCTCAGGTCTTTAAGGTCTTGCCATAATATTTGTGAAATCAGATCCCCAGGCACCTAGACATTCAGGGTCACCTGAGTGTGAACTGCCTGTGGGCAGCTGCTCCCCAGGCCCCAGTGTGAGCGGCCTTACTAGTGGTCCCATGATCTCAGAACACCCTGCCTTCAGGCAGCACCCAGGCTGTCCCAACAGTGGCCAGCAGTGGCAGTGGGCCACATGGTGTCTCCAAGCCGTCCCAGGCATGTAGCCTCACCAGGGCTACAACAACAAGATTTCCCTACCCCAGAGCAAGCTCCAGAGGCACAAGCAAACTCTGAGCTCCACTGAGTCTGGCCTGGGGCTTCTGGGAGGAGCACTGGGCACCACTGGGCAGTTTCCATGCTACAGCTCCCTGAAGCTGGAAGCGGAGAGACCGCAGCATAATAGAACAACCTGGAAGGCTTCCAGAAGCAGCCTTCCCAGCAGTCATTGGGATGGAGCTAGGAGCACTGCTGCAGAGCCCTCTGGATTGTTAAATCAATACTGAGGGGAGTATGTGCATCTTACCTCCACCTCTACTGCAACTGGCTTTGCCTCATGAGCCTTCCTGGACCTCAGTGAAGGTCAGGGCTAAGCAGAGGTTGGGCTTTCCCCCCCCTTTTTTTTAAAAGATTTATTTTTTTATCCATACAAGAACTGGAGTATAGGCCAGAGGTGTGGGGTGAAGGAGGGGTGAGATAATTCACCAGAGACAGAGTAGGGAGCAGAACAGGCAGACCGAAAGCACTGCTGAGGGGAGCAGCGGGCAATACAGGAGAGGTCTGCCATGCCATGTGGGTATCTCCATGGCTGGCTGGGGATCAAGCCCATGCAGCAGAGGCTGTGGACAGCTTCACAGCACTGTGCTCAACCCCCTGCACCACCAGAGAGGCCCAGGCTATTCCCTTTTATAGATTGTCTGAGCATCATCACTGGACCAATCAGATTTGAGCTCATTAGATGTCAGTCAAGGGCTCAAGCTCATTCTGCAGATTGAAAATGGAGTGAGTTTGACTGGCACTTAACCAGCACTAATCAGTTAGGATTGAAAAACTGTCCAATTAGGCTGGAAGGATTGGGACAGTTAAGAGGATTAAAAAGCAGAGCAAGCAGCCATCTTGATTCATTCAGTGGACAGGCTCTGAAAAAACATTGAGCAGATGACCTCTGTGAGATTCAGCAGAACTTTGCAGAACTTCACAGACTTCAGATCCTCTGTAGGCCTCCAGACCTCTATATACCTTCACAGACACCCACCACTGGACCTGGCTCTGTTACAAAGTTAAAGGAAAATAAGAATTATTTTATTGATATATTTATTAATGTTTTTGTTCCCCAAATTTCTTATTATTAATTTGTTTTTAGTTGAAGTAATCTTGGGATACCCCATAAGAATTATTTTACCAAGGTCTGTTTCTATAGAGTTTTCTTGGTCTCAACTTCCTATCCTTTTGATAAGAATGTTACTTTTCTTCTAGAATAAGTGGGGACATCTTTATATGGAAATTTTTTTCCTGCTTTTAAGAAAAAGAAAATTAGAGTGTTTTTCTGATATTTGCTGTTTTTCAAGAGATTGCAAATAGCCACTTGGGAGAGTGGCATGTTCTAAACTTTTTCATTATTTACCCAATAAACAGAAATTTGAAAAAGTAATGGTTAATATTAATAGAATATTGACCTTTCATATTTTATTATCAATTTGGTCTGGATACTATATGAGGAATAATTTCATATGTGTGACCTATAAGAATGTTCATCCTTATTATAATATCAGTTCCATGAAGACTGGAAAACTGTGTGTGTGTGTGTATGTGTGTGTGTATTGTATTAAACAGTACTTGGAAACTAGTAGATGTTTAGCAAATATTTGCCAAATGAAAGAAAGAAGAAAATCACCAATTTAGCCCCTTAGAAAAAGTGAAATATGTTTTTTTCAGGAATTGAATGAATAGCAAAAAATTAATAAACTAGAGCTAAATAATGCTGTGTTCAAAAAATAATTTTGAATGAAAATTAGTCCCGCTCAATTGCATGTAGTATGTTATTGTTATGGAGCTAAAGAGTTTATCTTTATGGGAGATAAACATATTACAAAAAACTGTTTTAAAACCTCAACTGAATGATAAACATGAAGGAAGCAGGGCGGCAGGATAGAGAGGAACATTTATGAAAGCACAAGCATGAAAAGATTTTATTTATTAAGGTGGGCAATGTTCAAGGGAATTAACATTATAAAATTTAATTAAATGTTCCATAGTCCTTTGGATGTACTAATTATGACATTACAATAATAAAACAAATGCAATATTATAAAGAAAATGAAACCTTAAAAATATATAGATAATTCTGCACTTGGAACATTTATACAAAACCCTATAAAATCTGTTTGAAATTGTATAGCAAGCCGAATGTAGATCTGGCACAAAGACAAAGTTTCTCACTAGCTAATTTGGTACATTTTCAAAGAATGCATACCTTCCAATTTGCTGGGTTAATAATTAGAACTTTGCAAGATTTATTTTTTTTAACTAAATGAAAAATTTTAAGAGTTTAGAGCCTTCTAATTTAGACTTGGCAGTAATTCAGAATGAACCAGGTAATGTTTGCCTTTGCACCATTTAAAAAATATTGATACTTTAAGCAAATGGAATGTGTTAAGATCGAAAGTTCTTTAAAAAGGATTACCTTTCACTTTTAAATTGTCCAAACATGTTTTAATATCAAAAAATACTGTTTTATATCTAACTCACTCTAATCACACACAAGCCTTTTCTATTCATAAGGAGGATCTGAGAAATTTGTGCTTCAAGGCATGATTTTTCTTCAGAACTTTAAATATATGAAACTCTAATTGTGTATAAAATATTCATAAACCTTGTTGCTGATAATTCTATTCACCATTCTTCATGGATGGGAAATGAGAACTTTTTATTCACAACTCCTTTTTAAAAAAATCAGGGACTAAAAAATCTTGGCCACTGAAAGACAAACGCAAAACATTCCTTTATCCTGAGTTGTACAACCCAGCCTGACTGGGATTCAATATAGTTTGTATTGACTTATACCAAAAATAGCAGTAGAAAGAACAATTGGAAATGTTCCAGATGGATGAGAATGAGAGTAAGAGGAGAGTAATTAGGTTAATGTGTTTAATGTTCTGGGAAAAAAACACATGGAGAAGAATTTCTTCTATTCTCAGGAATATAAACAGTATTAATGAAAGAAATGTTGAACAGTCTCAGTGAAAAAATATAACTTACATATAATGTGTTAAAGGACTGATACTTAACAAATAATGTGTTAAAGGACTGATACTTAAAGAATTGATATTTAACAAAGTGTATTTAGAGTATATTGATTATAGTCACAAATTTATATACTTCTTGTGTAGATAAATTTGTTACTATGATCCATTCTAAATTGTCATTTCAGATGATATTACTCTACATAAAATGCTGCAAATTCAAGTGAAGCTGATTTATTCAAGAGAATTATTCATTTAATTTCTACCATTTATATTTATGTTCCCTTTCATTCATTTATTCATTTCATCTTTATTCATTTGTGCATTTATCAAATATTCATTTAAATGAGTTTCATTATAACTACAGAAACTGTAGGATGAGATTTGCAGTAAATTTATTCTTTTAATAGCTTTATTATTGTAAAATCTTCTAAGCAGATAAAGTCTGCTTGACCCATTATGTTCACTACATCTCTTTAAATTTTTACAACTTTTCTCAACCATTTCCTTTCCTTACTTGAATCTTCCCTTCAGTTTTATTGAATTGCCTGTAATCAACCTTAGTAATGTATTTTAGTATTTGATGTACTAAATATTTATTTATGTAATGAATATATTATATGTTCCATTATATATTTTATATAGAAGTCATTGAGGAAACTTTCCCACTCACAGTCAAGCAAATTTATTTCACATTAGATAATATAATAATACTTTGAGAGTTACTCCCTGTTATAATTATTCACAATCACTAACACTGTCCATGGTCACATCAGATATTTTTTTCCTGCTCATGATTTTTTTTTTGGTTTTATTTCACTAAAATTAACCTGATAGTTACAAAAAAGTACCTATGACATTTTATTATCCTCATTATTATTATGAGTTTGTTTATGATGATTGTGTATATGCTGATCTTATGGAGCCTGAAATCATGCTTTCTTCTGAGCTTTGGCTGGGCCATGTGACTTCCCTTTTCTGCCAATGAGTGGAACAGAGACAGAAATACAGCGAAAAATACAGAAGGTGGAGCATTTTTACTTAACTTTTCATATTTTAAAGTTGATGCTCAGTTTTTTAAGTGGAGTCACACTTAGAGAACTTTTGTAAATTTTTATCCTCCAGCTATACTATCCGTACATGTATAGACACACACACGCACGATCTTCATTCCACCCTCTTTACACTACTTTGGTTTGATTTGGTTATTCATATTATTCCTTTTCATGGGTTACTGATTTTCGATACTTACCTTCCTGGTTTTAGTTTTTCACCTTCTTTGGTTTAATTGTATGTGAAAACTTGGCATCAGAATCCCTGACTAAAGCAGTTTTAGTCCTATTATTCCACAGAATGATTCTTTCCCCACAACTTGTCCTGCTATAATTTTGGTGAACTCTATAATGCAATCTGTTTGCAAATATTGTATAGGATCACTTCCCAATTCAAATCGGTGAATACTGAGAAAAATTGGCATAGTCAATATCCCTTTACTACCCTAGATTTTGAACATAAGAAGGTACGAATGACAATATTTCCTACTTAGTTATATATTATGCTTCCTTTTATTATTTTAAAATTGGGTTTTCCTATCAAAGAAGGGGAGGAAAAAGGTATAAGACCCTGAGGTGGCAATTGTCACTGCTTCCCTTTGAATTTCAATTTTTATTTGAAGTAAGCACAATTATTAGACAAGCTCTATGAGCTAATAGCAACAGATGCATGAAAATGATGGACAAAATTGAGTGTCAGTATGATAGCTGATATAGGATCAAACACGAAATTCTATTTGTCATAAATTGATGTACAGAAATATTGAGTAGAATAACATTGCTGAGGGATGCACAAACACTGCTGACCTTATAGAGCTTACAGAAAAAATTTAGAGGGCCTCCCTGGTGGGACAAGTGGTTGAGCACAGTGCTGTGAAGCTGTCCACAGCCTCTGCGGTGTGAGTTCAATCTCCTGGCAAGCCAGGGAGCTACCCACATGGTGCAGCAGACCTCTCCTGCTTCACCTGCTGCTTCCCTCAGCAGTGTACTTCAGTAGATCTGCCTGTTCTGCTCCCTACTCTGTCTCAGATGAATCCTCTCACCCCCCAACCCCTGCACCTCTGGCCTGTACCATAGTTCTTGTATGCATAAATAAATAAATCTTTAAAAAAATATTAAGAATGTAATATTTTTGAAAAAAAAGAAAGAGCTCCAAACCCCCAGGGCTAGAGCTATTATCAACAAAATAAAGTAGTATTGGATTATAACCCAAAGTATAATAATAAAAACCCTGAGTCTGTGGTGACATAAATGATTGGATAAAGAAATAAATGGTGAAAATACACAAATATTCCACGTCACAATGAGTTTATGTACATCTGACTTCAAGGAGGTAATGCCCACTAAATATTGGTTGTGCCTAGTGACTTTCTTCAAGAAGCAATCTGCTGAACACTCTCTCAGCTACTTAATTAATGTTAACATGAAAAATGTAAGCCATTTTGATATTATGTAGCTTTGATATGTTATCATGAAAATGGCACTTTTTCTTTGTGATTTTCCTTTGAGCAACTCAAAATCCCAATCTAATCCTGAGAAAAATATTAGACAAATACCAGTAATAAGACATAAAACAAAATACCTGACCAGTGCTCCTCAAAGCACTTGGCTTCTTTAAAAAGAAGAAAAGTCTGAGAACTAGGTGTAATATGGTATCCTGGGTAGGATTTTGGAATATAAAAAAGAATACTAGGTAAAAAATAATGAAATCTGAATAAAATGTGGGCTTCAGTTAATGGCAATGTATCAAAATTGGTTCATTAATTGTGACAAATATATCATACTGTAATGATTAATTTTATGTGTCAACTTGACTGGGACACAGAGTTCCCAGATACTTAAGTAAACATTATCCTGGGTGTATCTATGAGGATATGCCTGATGAAATTTTATATGAATCAGTAGCCTGAGTAAGGCAGATGTGCATCCCCAATGCTAGTGGGGCCATCTAACCCATTGGGGTTTTTAATAGAGCTAAAGTTGTAAAGGTGGCATACGGGATAATTTTCTCACTTAGTCAGTTTTTAAGTGGGACATGGCTTTTCTGTATTCAGACTGGAATTTATATCACTGGCTCTCTTGGGTCTCCAGTTTGCAGATGACAGTTCATGGTGTTCTCAGGCTCCATAATAACGCAAGTGAAATATTTATAATAGGTATATCTATTTATAATACTTATAATATCTATGTTTTATATCTATATATTTTATGTGTGTATATAAATTTGTATATAAAATACATAAATTTATACATGTATTTATGTTTTCTATATTTCTGTATCTGTAGATATTTATATATATATTTATAATAAATATATCTGTATCTATTATTGGATTGTATATGTATATGTGCATGCATATAAAACAATATATGTGTAATTATGTAGTATATATAAATATAGATATAAATATAATTTAAATATATATTATATATAACTGTCTAAAGAACACTGATTAATACACATAAGATGCAAATATTAAGATAAACTAGATGTTGTATATATGAGAACTTTTACATTTTGCCATTTTTCTATTAATCAAACACTATTATGGGATAAAATATTTTTGAATACTGGTGATTTGATAATGGTGATTTAATAATCCTAGTTTTTTGCAATTATTATTAATGTATCATGCACGTTTATTTTTGTCTATTTTTTCAGTATTCTCCAATCTTAACTATCACTCCCTGAGTCTTAATATTTACTTCTGTATTCTATGTAGATCCATGTTATTAGTTCTGCAAATGGTAGATTTTTGGAACTTTAAAAAAATGACCAGTTAAGTTAAGTGAATAGTTATGGAGGTATACTCTACATTTTTATACTACATTTTATACTTCATCTGCTTTAGAAGCAGTCAAAGGCTAGAAAACATTCTTAAGAAACCTACAGATCATTTGATGAGTTCTTTATTTATATATATATATATTTTTATCATTTATCTAGCTATTATGTTCTTTTGAACTTTGTTACTCTATTTTCCTCCAAATTGGAGTTTAAGGTCATAAATATATGAGTTAATAAGTAAATAATGAATAGAATGGTAGTAATAATGTGCTTCTTATCATGTAAATAATCTCTCCTAACAACATATACAAACCCCTCCAGCTAGTAATGTTTAAAGTCTGAGTGATTTGAAGTCACACAGATAAAAGATTTGATATTTAGCCCTTGTATTATATGTTTTCAGCAAGTTTCTTAACTTCTCTGTCGTCTTTCCTATTTATAGATCAAAATTAATAAAGCAGCTAAATAAATAGAGAAAAGGAGCTAAGAAATGTAAGCTCAATAAACAATCTGTGATACTTACATAGTAATTTCACAAGAAAAACTTCATTATATTTGTTCACCTTGAAGCTGGAGTGTTAAGGGAAAAATCTATAGAATGTTATTGAGAACTTATGTAATATCTGGTTCTGATAATATATTCTACAAGTATCACCAAATTACTTTCTAATTTAAGTATTGTCAGTGTGATTTTTTTCCTTCCATCTCCCAATTTCAAATGGAACTATAGTTTAATTTTGCACTTAAAACTATGCTTATTTCTTGTTGATACTTATTCCTTTTCATTCATTTCCTTCAAACTATCTTTAGTGTCCCATTTTTCATGCCATTCATCTGTTTAATGTTATCTGTGACTGTGTTCAAGTTAAACTGTCTTTTCTCTTTGCTAATTTTGGTTATGAATTACATTTTTTTTACCTATTCAGATTTTCTCACACAAATTTTTTTTTATTTTTGTTTTCATAAACTGTATATTCTTTTCCTCCCCAGTTTTTGTGACACTCTTAGGCACACAAGTGATTCGCTATCTCAGTAGGCTACACTCTAGAAACTTTACTATATTCAGATTAATCTATTTTTACTCAATGTCTAACTCATCATTTTTCTCATTCCAATATTAATTATTTTTTAAAAAGTGTGCTTTAAAATTTTAATTGTCACTGCCCTTATATTATCTTTTCCTTGTCCTACTAATTTTTGGGGAAAATTATTTTTAAAAGGCATGTTCAATGATAATGCAGGGTTATTATTTATTTTAACGATTTATTTATTTATGTATGCAAGAACTGGGGTATAGGCCAGAGTTGTGGGGGTGAGAGGATACACCAGAGACAGAGCAGAGAGCAGAACTACTGAAATACACTGCTGAGGAGAGCACTGGGCGAGCAGGAGAAGTCTGCTGCATCATGTAGGTTAACTCCCTGGCCAGCCAGGGATCGAACTCATGCTGTAGTGGTTGGAGATAGCTTGATAGTGCTGTGACTTTAACCCCTGCGCCATAAGGGAGGCCCTGCAGGGTCACTTAAAGAAAACTGATATAAATACCCTGATTTTATATAGAAAGTCTCTGATATTAAACTGGGTGTACTGACAGCCAGTTTCTATGCTTTTCCTAGAGGTAAATCTGTTTTATTGCCTGAAGCAGTGTCAAGAAATTTTCAGTTCCCAACAGCCCCATTTCTCAGTTTGAAGAATATTATCTAGCAGATGCATTATGTATAATAAATTGAACTCTGTCAAGCTTTAACATTCTTCACATGAAGTGAAAATATGAGTTGATATAACTATTATTTGCATTGATGCAGGGAATGAAGATTAGAGTGTTAAGGCTTTGTTTCCTCATACACTGCTAGGCATCAATTATTGGTAGAGTCTGCTGGGTTTCTCCAGTAGCTCAAGTTAAACAGCAAAACTCAAAACAACAGCAACAACAAAAAATTCCTCCAGTTCCTTTCTAAGTGGAAGGAAAAGTGGGTGCTGTTTTATAGGCTGAAAAGGCACTTTGCGTGTTGAAAGCACCAATTTAGCACTGAAGATTGCTAATGGGTGCTGCAAGATGAGTCACAATTTATAAGCATTCCTGGCAGAGGGTTGAAAGTTTTATAGCTTAGAGGACTTGGGGCTGTGGGGGCTGTATCTTAATTTAAGTGAGACTAGCAAAGATTTAACATCATTCCCCTTTTCTTGTCAAACAGCAAAGTTACTTTTTTCCCTGTGGAATGTTGTGTGTGTGTGTTTAGCTCAGTTTGTTGACATCAAAAATTCCAGGGGCTTCATGAATCTCCATAAGGAGGGTGCCTGTCCTGAGGGAGCTGGCACTGATCTGCTCTGTGTCCTCGAGTTTAGCCCATCCTGATGTGGTGCTGCTGAGGTCCAGTCCACTCCTGGTCTCACATGGCTGCCCAGATTCCCAGGAAAATAAACTCAGTCTACAGTTTATAATAAACTCAAGTCTACAGTTAAAAAAAAAAAATTCTCAGAAGCTTTGGGAATCAGAATGAGCATTTTTTGTCCTATTCTCTTTCTTCCGTTTCAAAGAGATTATATTAGCACCTGTTATTAGAAATAGTAACAAAATATGCTATTACTGATTGAGTAGTACTTGTAAAAATGATTTTCTGCTGGTCTGCTAGGAATTAGGGGATTATGTTCATGTTTATATTTTTAGGCATTCATTTATTGCATGGTCTTGCTATGCTCATTTTATGGATAGTAAATGAGATCACCCAGCTAGTAAGTAGTGGACAATGGATTGGAAACGCAGATTTCTTCCTTCAATGTTTGTATCCTTAGCCAATTTTTCACTTTTTTATTAAAATCTAAATTCAGGTGCCTCCCTGGTGGCGCAAGGGGTTAAGGCACAGCACTATGAACCTATACACAGCCACTGCAGCATGAGTTTGATCCCCAGCCAGGGAGCTACCCACATGGCAAAGCAGACCTCTCCTGACTCACCCGCTGCTCCCCTCAGCAGTGCATTTCAGTCAGTCTGCCTGTTTTGTTCCCCACTCTGTCTTTGGTGGATCCTCTCACTGCCCCCCATCTCTGGCCCATACCCCAGCTCTTGTATGAATAAGTAAATAAATATTAAAAAAACAAAAAAGAATCTAAATTCGGAATAGCTAGCTCTGCTTATGCTGTGCATGGCTCTTAAACACTAGTGCCTAAAGCATACTGTTTTTTTAATTCTCTTTGAATGTCAAATATATCCCACTAAGATAAGTGGGAGAATCTTTTCTTTCCCAATCCTTTGGCTGACAGAAGCATTTATACAACCTAACAATTAGCATGGTCACTGCCTCACAGTTGCATAATGAAGACCTGAAATCATTAGGTACCCATAGCTCACTATTGCTTTCAAAGATTGGGTCAGAGTCCTGTCAAATATACTGCCTTGGGGACTCTCGTGCTTCATGAATAATACCTGAAATTAATAACTTTATGTGTAAGGAAATATTTTACTAAATATTCTGTGTCCACTCTGAGGCAACTGAGAAGACTAAAGAAAAACCAATGTAGTGATTATAAATAAGTAAATAAATACACTAAAGCCAACTTAATTTCTTTCACCAATATAAGTCCTCTCTGCTTAGGACCCAAAGGAATACTCTCAAACTGCACTAAAAATAAAATCCCAGATCACCCATCTTATTAGATTCTGCCCCAACCTTTGAGTCATATTTCCCATTCATACTTTTATGAGCCTCTCCTTCCATTTCTCTTCATGCCTTCCTGTACAAATCCTAACTAGCTGTCCTGTTCGTGATTACCACATTCACTATAGAGACTGAAGATTCTCAACAGTAGGAAAAATAAATGAATGATAATAAACTGGATGTCTGAAGTAAATAGAAACTATTTTACAGAGGAGTCTATCTCATTTCTGGATGATGAACATTAAAAATAGAAAGGGAGGGGCCTCCATGGTAATGCAAGGGGTTAAATCTCAGCACTGTGAAGCTATCTATAGCCAGGAGTTTGATCCCTGGCCAGAGAGCTGACCCACATGGCACAGCAGACCTCTCTAATCTCGCCCGCTGCTTCCCTCAGCAGAGTATTTCAGTAGATCCGTCTGTTCCGTTCCCCACTCTGTCTCTGGTTAAACCTCTCATCCCCCTGCAACTCCGGTCTATACCCCAGCTTTGATAAGCATCAATAAATAAAATAAATTAATAAAAAATAGGTTGGGGCCTCCAGAGTGGCCTAGGGCTTTCTCTATGTTCCACATCTGAGTGAAACCACCCATTGGTGTCAGAGTTCGCATTAATCTTAAGGGTTGAACCAATCAAGTGTATCTAATTCATGATGATACTAAAGGAGTTTACCCTTTGAAAGTGGATTAATTTTAAACTCTGGCTAGCTTGAAAGATGTGGTATTGTACATGAAAATACTCTTCAGCAGAAGTATTGTATTTGGAGGGTAGAAGCAACAGACTAATTTCTGTTAGCCCAGTTGCTTTTATATGGAAGCTGAAGCTCAGTTTTTAAAAATGTGCTTTTACCCGGCAATTTTCTCAGTGTCACAGCTGCCTTTGTGGTATGATACTGTGTTTTAGTCCTTGTCTCGCTCACAAAAGCAGTGAACATTAGATTACATTTTAAGTGTTGCATCGATTCAACCACTAACTCCAGCATTTTACTGTAGGGTATTCACAGGTATGAATTACTGTTCTCTAATTATGACTCTAATTATCTTTTTATACTCTAGGTCAGTTCATTAAAACTGTGTTATCCAGTGACGACTCTTTTATCTTCTTCACTACATCCATTGTCACAACCTTTTTTGCCAAATGCTCATCTTCACATATTAAATTGAGGTTTGCCTACAGTCTTCAACTGGCTCTTTTATGCATTTAGACATTTCTGCAGCCTAAGTGCATTTTCTATACTTTAAGAAATCTTTAAAGACTTTAAGAAAATAATTGAAGCTATTACTAGCAATACTAAAGTGCATTTCAACAGTATCAAAAAATGTAAATCTTTACTTAGGTTTAAAAGCTTTCTCTTTTTTCCTAACAAGAAAACTTAGGAAATTCAACTACTCCAAAATAATTTGAAAGGTCAGAAATATTATAGTGAATATTTGTTTGTTCTTGACATAGGCATAAAAGAAAGAACAAGGAGAAAGTATAAAATAATAATTTTTTTAAAAAGTAAGTCTAATTTTATTATTATTGGTTGGGTTTAAATGTGGGTATGAAAAGAAATTTGTCCACATTAACTCCTAGAAGCTGTGAATGTGAGCTTGCTTGAAATGGAATTCTGCTATTTCTCTCTCCAGGGATAATTTTTTAAATTCCATTTATGATCATTAAGGATGTGATTTTAAATGTTTGAAAGTAAGCATTGTTAGAAAAAAATATTTAAAGAATAAGTTGTTAATTTTAGTCTTTGGCACATTATCTATATATTTCCATATCTTTGATGTATATTTGGTCAAACAAAAAAAATAAATTACATCAGAGGATTGTGTTAATGGGATTATATAACACTTTGTACATATGAAATGCTCCTTGTTTTATATGGAAAGAAAACTGAGGCATAAATTGTCCCTAGATTATCAATAATGAAGATGAGACTTTTCATTCATTCATGGATTTATTAAATATTTACTGAGTGCCTATTATGTATCATTCTATATGGTAGAGATGTAACAAAAAATACATAAAGAAAGTCCTGTCCTCAAGAATCTTGTACTTTATTGCAAGTAGAGTAGGGACTTCAAATAAACATAAACAATAAACTCATAGATTGCAGAGTTGGGAAATCAAGAGTATCTTGGCATAATGTATGCCCAGGTTATTTGTATAAGAAGGAAGCATGTAGGTGATGAAAGTGGTAAAACCAAACTTGATTTACTGTTGGATTGAATTTGGGATATGAGAAAAAGAGAAGATTTAGGTTCTTGACCTATCTCGAATGATGAAACTCATTAATTGAAATCAGGAAGACATACATAAAGTGGGCTTAGAGGGGTGAGATATTTGATGTGCTAGTTTTCAGAAATATATTTGATATTCAAAATGTTGAATAGGGTGTTAGAGATATGCTATGCCAAGATATCCAGAATTTGGGTGCAATTAGCTGAGATATAATATTTAAAGACATGCAGCTGAATGAGAGTACCAAATAGAGTGGCTATTTAGAAAAAAATTATAGGTTCAAAAATGAGTATGAGACACACTGAAGTTTGACTCAATAAGAAAAACATAATTTCACCTTTCATGAAATGAGTTAAAAAAAATTTCCTAAGAAGTCTGATCAATTTGATTGCAATTAGGCACAGTGTTGTAATAGATACTACTTGAGTATTGTATTTTGCAAGGTAAAGGGCATAAGTGACTGAATAGGGGCAAGTTTGGTGGAATAATAGGGTTAAAATCAATATTGTAGTGAATTCAATAGACAATGAGGAGACAGAAACTGGAGTGGGAAAATATTGACAACTCTTTCAAGGGATTTAGCTGTAAAAATGAGCAGGAAAATGGAGAAATGGTTCCTTTCAAAATGGTTTATTAATTTTTATTGCATAATATTATAACATTGCAATATTTTATAGGTTTTTTAAGTGTTAATAATTATGACTAAATATCTGTATTTTCTACATTTATAACTCCACTAAAGTTACAATTCTACCCTTCACCATAGAATAGAACCCTTTTTTAAAATTTAATTCCTTGTTATTAATAAAGTCATATGATTAAAACATAAATATGGGACTGTGATAATGTATTTTTTTTCTTTTTTTTTTCCTTATTGCCTTGTCCCTACCTTCTCCCTCCTCCTAACTTAAGAGCCTTTGGGATATTTGTTGATGTCCACTGCTTTGAAAATGTTTCACGTTATTGAATTGTCTACTATGTAAACAGCAGTATTTGTTTTTATCATTCCGACTTATATTGTTGCACAAAATTCTCTCAAGATCCCTTCATATTGTTGAGGATAGCTGCATTTTATCCTTTCTTATGGTTATCTAATACTCTGTAATGTATACATACTGCATCATCTTGATGCAATCATTCATAGTGGCCATTTAGGATACTTCCATGTCCTGGCTACTGTAAACAATACTGGTATGACCACCTAGAACATATGTGTTTCAAGAGTGAGATTGCTGGGTTGTACAGTACATCTATTTTCAGGTTTTTTTTAAGGGTACTCCAGATGAATTCCCATAATGGTTGCACGGGTTTATATTCACACCAACAATGTAGCATTTTCCCTCCCTTCATGCTGATAATATTTGTACTGAGAATTCTGCTGACAATCTGATTGGTGTTTCTTTTTTATTTCCTCCTGATGTTTTTCATATTCTGTTGGTTATTGGTTCTCAACAGCTTTATTATAATGTGTCTTGTTGGTGTGTGTATGTCTGATACAATTTTATTCAGAACTCTTTGGGCCTCTTGGACCATAATATCTGGTTCATTTACCAGCTAGAGATGGTTTTCAGTGATTATTTCTTTAAATAAATGTTCTATGTCTTTCTCTTCCTCTAGACCCCCACGGTATGGATGTTATTTCTCTTTAAGTTGTCCCAGAGGGCTCTTATGTTATTTTCATTTTTTAAATTCTTTTTTCTCTATATTATTCTACTTGTGTGTTCTCCAACATTGAGTTTTCAAGCTCATTAATTCTCTCCATTGCTTCTGTCTGTTATTGAGACCCTCAATTGTATTTTTTAAATTAGTTGTTGTGTTTCTTAGCTCCATTACTTCTAATTGTAGCTGCCTCATATATTCCTTATCTTTATTCTGTTGTTGTTTTATATCCTGCTTTTTTTTTTTTTAAGAGTTCTTTTAGCATTGCCAGAGCTCTTGCCCTTAATGCCCCTTCTGCCAAGCTCTGAATCCCCGCTGTGGTGGGCATCTTTCAGGTTTCTGGTTTGTTTGTTTGCCCTGGCATGTGCGCTGTGTTCTTTCTCCTCATTTTAAAATATGTGTTTCAGACTGTTGTCTTTGCACTTCTTGACATAATCTGGTGTGGGTACTAGGTATGAAGGGGGACTGAGGTATAGTGCACTGAAGAATCTCCTCCAGTAACTTGTTGCTCTGCTGAGGGTACCAAAGTTGTGTAGTGCGGGGCTATAGTGCTCATCTCCTCTCAGCCAGCTTCTGGGTCTTAGTGTCTCTTACAGTCTTGTGCTCTCTTATACTCTAGACTATTTTTAAGCACTACCTGTAGTGTTGAGCATAGCTTGTAGATGACATGGGGTCACAGGGCAGAAGTTGTTCCCTTTTCTTTTCTAGCATAGTCTTTTAGTGGGGATTTTACTCCTGATATTGGCAGGTGCTTGGGTTCTACTTTTTTCAAATTTTCTTTGTTTTCATTTTATCCCTGAGGTGGGAGGAGCAGGTGTTTTATGTATCTCATCCTGTAATTCCAGTAGTAGCTTATTCTATGGGAAACTCCAGCCTTCTGACCAGTTTCAGGATACAGATCTATAGTGAGAACCTCAGGCTCAAGTCAGTATGTCTCCGTGTGTGCCCCCCTTCATGGATGCCTGATTGTACATTCTTAATTCAGTGCAATGTTGGGTCCTTGTCTTTACAATCAATATGTATCATGTATGAGGATATTTTGAAATTATGCAAAGATCCCTGTTCTCATCATAAATTTACTCACTATCTTTAGCATCCTTTCATGACTTCTGCCTGCAGTAATTGTTATTGTGGTATTGGCACAATGGTAATTTTTTTTATTTCCCTTTTTCCTTTGATATTTATTAATTGGAATCCTCCTTTAAAGAATAGCTGCCACTTCTCTCACATTTATTTATTCAATCAATTAATTATATCAGAATGAGTAAAAATATATGGGATCTATATATGTGCCACATAAAATATATATAGCTAGGATGTGTTCAATAGCAATCAAACATTATTTTTTTGCTGATCAAATTGTTCCTTTTTTTGCCACTGTAACTGCCTTCAGACTATCCTGATATGACTCTATCTTTTTCCATTACTTCCTTACTTTCTAGAAATATAAAATATCTCAGGTTTGTCTTGCTTGTTTTCCTACTCCCTGCCTAGAGTAATTTCTCCAAAGATCACTGCTTCATTTTATGTAAATGGTATTTAGAAACCAAAATCTGGGTGAGGTGTGTTTATTGCTTATAGGTCTTTTCAGTGGCAGAGCTAGGAAATGTACACACTAATAAAGGCAAATCTGCATTATTACTCTATTATCTTTGTGTGTGCATGTATACACATAGCTGTGTTTAAAATAATACATATATTATTCTTAAAATAATATATAAATTAGATATATGTATAATGTGTGTAAATTAAACCATGAGTTCATACCAATAACTGATTCTGCTTTAATGCTGCAGGGTTTATTCTATTATTCTCCCTTTCAATATGAATAATTCCTTTTGCCAACAGTGAGAAATTTACCTCTCATTGTCAAAAATGTATTTATTTAAATAATCTATGGTACTCCTAAAGTGGTTTAGAATTGCTAATCCTATTGATGTTGGAGAAAAATACTAATTAGAGCACAATATTTGCATAATTCCTTTGTATTTAACTTTATAGTATATAATCACAATTTTGTTTTTCAAAGTTAGATTAGTTATTTTATTCTTAACTAATTCATTTTGCTTATATTATTCTTTTGTAATAGAGTTACATTTATGTTACTGTTTTTATCCATTTTGATTTAAATTATTGAAATTCTGGTTGATTTAAATTGTTTATTCATGCTTGGAGTATATGAGATGTTTCCAAGATCCTAAAAGTCAAAGTGATATAAAAACACATATACAGAGAAATTTCACCTTCTCTTCATTCCCTATTTATCATATTTTTTCCAATCTGTCCCTATCTGCATTTTCAGATAATGAATCTCATTAATTTCTTTTTATCCTTCCTGTATTTCTTTTGCACAAATGAGTGGATGCATGAATGTTTTCTAATTTTCTTTTTCTTATGTGAATAATATCATATAATGTATACACATTTGAACTTTGTTTTCATAATATACTCTTTTTTGTTTCTTAGTATATATCTGAATTCCCTATAAGTTTGTAGATACGCTCTTCATTCTTTTGCAGTGCCATATTATTATAATTTGTGAAAGCATAATCATTTAATTTGTGAAAGCATGATCATTTATTCAATGATCAAATATGTATTAACATTTAGAGAAGAATTAACTGGTATTATAATTTTACTATGTGTGATGATTTTTTAAAAAATATTTTATTTATTTATTTATTTTTATTCACCCACAAGAACTGAGGTATAGGCCAGAGGTGCGGGGGATGAGAGGATTCACCAGAGACAGAGTAGGGAGCAGAACAGGCGAATCTACTGAAATACACTGCTAAGCGGAGCAGTGGGCAAGACAGGAAAGGTCTGCTGGCCATATGTGGGTTAACTCCCTGGCCAGGGCTCAAACTCAGGCAACAGCTGTGATAACGCTGAGACTTAAACCCTGGGCCACCAGAGAGGCCCTATGTGTAGTGGCTTTTGTGAGCCACTCTTCTCTGGCAGGTTACACATTTGCTCCTTTTCCAAAGGAGGATGTTACTTCACTATTCCTTGGGCTTGTGACTTACTTTGACCAGTGATTTATACAATGCAATAAGATATGTCATTTGTAAGTAGAAGTTGTAAGAGCCAGCTCATGGTTCATCACGCATTTTACTCCTTTGCTACAAAACAGGCAATGTATTTGATAGGGTGTGATTTGTCATTCTGAATTCTGGAGCAGGCAATATGGAGTAAAACTTCATCTAAGACATAGTTGTTGTAAAATGTGATCAAGAAAAATAGATGACTGGATCAAGAAGATGTGGTACATATATACCATGGAATATTACTCAGCATTCAAAAAAGATAAACACATGCAATTTGCAGCAACATGGATGGCGCTGGAAGGGATCATGCTCAGCGAAATAAGCCAAAAAGAAAAAGAAAAATACCGGATGGTCTCACTCATAGCAGGAATCTAGAAAACTTAAATAAGGGACCAGGAAAATGAATAACTATAAGAAAGTGAAAATCAAAGTCAACAAAAAACTATGAACCAGAGACACTTTTTTGGGGGGCGGGGGCGGGAGGGGAGGGATTGGGGTCAGAATGGGGGGGCTACAATTGTATGGGGAATATAACAATAAAATTTATTATTAAAAAAAAACAAACAAAAAAAAAGAAATAAAACACTGTGGTTATAAAACACTGAGATTTGGGATCAAAAATTAATTTAATATAACCTTAACCTTTCTGAAGTAACATACCACACATACATTAAACCAGTAGATACTATGCTTTCTATATTAGCTCAGCTTACTATAACGACATACCACAGTGTAGATGGTTTGAAACAGAAATTTATTTTTCACAACTCTAGAAGTTTAATTCCAAGATCAAGATATTAGTAGATTTGATTTATGATGAAACCTATCTTCTTGATTTGCAGATAACCACCCTTTTTACTCTGTCATCATCATCACATATTTTTCACATCCTTGCTGACAGTTGATATTTTTGGATGTTCTGATGTGTACCATTCTCACAGGTGTGAGATAGTATCTCATTGTGGGTTTGATTTGCATTTCATAATAGGTTATAATGAGTTTTTTTTCCCCATGTGCTTGTTGGCTATCTGTGTGTCTTCTTTGGAGAAGTGTCTTTTTAGCTCTTCTCCCTTTTTCTTGATTAGTGTATTTATTTATTTTTGTTGAATTGAATGAGTTCTTTATAGATGGATAGCAACCCATTGTAAAATGGGTTACAACCCATTGTAAAATGTATGCAACCCATTGTAAAATGTATGCAAATATTTTCTCCCATTCAGTAGTATGTCTTGTTCTAGTGACAGTTTCTTTTGCTATGGTGAATCTTTTAAGTTTGATGCAGTTGCAATTAATTATATTCTCTTTATTTTATTCTGTTAGAAACAAATCCACAAGGACATCTATAAAGCCTATGTAGAAGATGTGGTACATATGCAGCTTTCTTAAAAGCTATCATTAGATTCCCAAAACCATGAATTACATAAATGAAAACACAGACAAAACATTACTCTAAATAGGCTTTATAGATGACCTTGTGGATTTGTCCCTAACAGAATAAAATCAAAAGAATGTAACTAATTGACACTGCATCAGTGGAGACTCTTGTATAATTGCTCTATCTAGGACTTCTAAAATTATGTTGACTATTAGTAGTAAGAGCAGCCATTCTTGTCTTGTATGAGATCTTAGTGGAAAGTCTTTCAGTTTTTTACCATTGAGAATGATATTAGCTGTGAGTTTTTTATATATGGTTTTTATTATGTTGAGTTATGTTCAATTTATTACCAAGATTTAGAGGGTTTTTACCATAAAGAGATTTGAATATTATCAAAATGATCTCAGCATCCACTGATATGATCATATGATTTTAATTCTTCCTTTTATTGATGTGGTGAACTACATGGATTGATTTTTGGATTTCGAACCATACCTGTGTCTCTGAACTAGCTAGAGTTAAGACTATTTTTTTGTTTATATATTTAAGCCACAAGATTTTTTTTTTTCATTATCTTTTGGACTGTTTTTCATTTCAATTTCATTTCTTTCTGCTCTAATTTTATTATTTCTTTCCTTCTATTGACTTTTGCTTTTGCTTTTTCTTCTTTTTCTAATGCCTTAAAGTGCACAATAAGATTATTTGTTCATTCTTCTTTTTCATACTTCTTCATGGAGGAACTGGGGTATAGGCCAGAGGTTTGGGGCATGAGAGGATTCACCAGAGACAAAGTGGAGAGCAGAACAGGCGGATTTACTGAAATACACTGCCAAGGGGAGCAGCAGGCAATACAGGAGAGGTCTGCTGCACCCTATGTGGGTTAGCTCCCTGGCTGGGGATCAAACTCAGGCCATGGGGATGATGGTGCTGCGACTTAACTCCTAGGCCACCAGGAAGGCCTCTTTCTTATTTCTTGATGAGGGTCTGTATTGCTTTATACTTAAATTTTAATACTGTTTATTAATTCTTAATACTTTGCTGTGTTCTGTAAGTTTTGGAAGGCTGTGTCCTTGTTGTCAGTTGTCTAAATATATATTTTATTTTCTTCCTTGATTTCTTTATTATCCAGAAGTCACTGAGCTGTGTGTTGTTTGGAGTTCAAAAATATTAGAAGTTTTTCTTACTTTCTTTTTTAATCGATATCTACTTTCATACCATTGTGGTCAAAGATTATTCTTGGAATAATTTCAGTTTTCAATAATGTGTTGATACTTATTTTGTGACCCAATATGTAGTTAACCTTAGGCAATTGGTCATGTGTATTTGAGATGAATGTATTTTGCTTTTTGGGAGATCACTGTCCTATAAATCTTCTGTGAATTCCATGTGGTCTATTTATTTATTTAAGGTTATTGTGTTTTTATATATTTTCTGTCTGGTTGATCTATCTGTTGGTGAAAGTGGAGTATTGAATTCCCCAGCCACAGATGTGTTTTTCTGAATGTCTGTTTTCAAGTTGATAGCAATTGCCTCACTTATTTCGATGCTTCTTCATTTGATGAGCATACTTTATTTTGTGGTATGTCTTTCTAATATATTGTTCTCTTTATCATTATACAGTGTCCATGCCTGCCTCTTGCTACCTTTTTGTAAAAATCTATTTTACCTGATTTAAGGATGATTTTCCGTGTTTGTGTATGTGTGTGTCCTATTTGCTCATAGGTTTGATTTTCAATTCTTTTCTGTGAACCTCTGTTTATCTTTGTAGTTCAGGTAAAAATCCTAGAGATAGCAGAAAGTTAGGTTCTTTTTTTTTTTTTTTTTTAATATATAACCAGACTGTGTTTTTAATTGGTGAGTTCAGCCTATTTACATTTGGAGTAATCATTGATATTTGAAAGTGTGCTGCTGTCATTTTATCTTTCATTTTGTGCATCTATCTCTTTCCTCATTGAGTTCTTTGTATATGTACTTCTGTTCAATTTAGATATGAGAACTCACTCCTTTCTGTATTTCTTGGTGGGAGTATATAGAGTTTGCAAGATACTTCAGCTGCTTTTTGTCTGAGAAAAATTTTATTTTTGCCTCATGTATGAAAGAGAGCCTTGCAGGATATTGTAATCTTGGCTGACAGTTGATATCTTCAAGTATTTTTGTCCTGTCAATTCCATTCTCTCATTGAACATATTGTTATTTCAGAGAAATTCAATGTTAGACTCATCAAGCAAGGTAACTTTATAGGTTATCTGCTTCTTCCCCATGTCATTGCAGTAACATGGATGGGGGCACATAAGTAATGAATTAAATATAGTCTTTTTGCTTATCATGGGCATATTGTTCGTCTCATGTTGGCTAAATTACAAGCCAAAATAATTAGCTTGATTGTGAACTGGTTTAATGTGAATTCTGGTTCAATGTTAATTACAAAGGAAGACACAGTAATCTGACTTAAAAGGGTAATTCATCTTCTGAGAAAAAAAGTCTACTCTTATGATCCTGATGTTTAAGCTTGCCTCTTTTTAGTTCACTCAAAGCAATTTGGTAAGGGTTGCCATAAAAATGACCATATAAGGTTGTTTCTTTATTGTTGTTTTGTTTGTTTTTTCAGTTAAGAACATATCCTTTTGAATTTTCAAAAATTTTGAAGTGACTTTAGATGTTTTAAACATAAAAACAAAACCTTTGGCTCTTGTCTAATTGTGATATTTATACCATCTATTTTACAAACAGAAAGTTTCTACTGATGTGGAAAAATCCAATTTAATGAGCATATTTGCTCCTTAATATTGATTTGTAAATGTTAAAATATCACCGATCTGTTGTGTTCTCAATACTTGCTTATCTTCTGAAGAATCAAATGGTTTAAAGTGATCTTTAAAGTTGTTTATAGTTTTAATTTTTATTTTTTTACTTCTAATTATTTTAAATATCTACTGTTAGAGTTCACTATCTCAATTTTTACATATGATCACCAAGATACTTTATTAATATTCCCAATTCAGACCTAATTTCTATATGACAAAAAATAAAATGTTTTCAAGTGAGAATTTTTTATATAGTAACAGACTTAAATTTTGCATTTCTCTTTTGATGGCAATTATTGACCTTTCATGTAAGCGATTATTAGCTGAAAGTCATCATTTTTTTATTTTGTTACCTTAAGGCTAAAGAATTTATTATGTCATTCTTAATATTATGGCAATTCATTTTTTTCATTGGCTGTATAGTACATAAATAATGCAAGATTTAAAGTCTTAGAATTCCTTTATCAGCAGATAGCAAAGTGCTTTAAAAAATCCTTTTCTAGCTTGAGGTAATAGTCTCCTTTCTAGGTGAATCCACTCAAGGCATTGTGAAAGACAAACCACTGACTCAGGGAAGATCTTCAGGGCAAACTTGCCACAAATTGAATCCACCCTATATAAAATTCACAAGAAAAAAAAAGAAATTGAAAATGGAAATAGAGCTGTGCTGTATGAATAGAAAAAGATACTGCATAACCGTGATGCCCAGTTGAAATATTTTTACAATTAGATGAGAATGACAAAATTTACTTTCCTTAGTAGATTTTATATAAAGTAGGAGACGAGAAGGTCCTGACAGATAGAATTGTAACACATTTCTCAAATGTTACAATTTCTATTGCCGTGCAAAGGAGAAGAAATAAAAGTCAATATTACACTTTTCCAAAATGCGTGTACTGGAATACTGCCAAATATTTATATGGCAAATTTTGACCTGCTTCAAGATACTTATCAACAGAGGGTTCAAAAGATCAGCAGTTTTGCCTCTAGAAATTCAGAAGCCTAATTAAACTTATTTATATATTCTAAAATCACTTTTTTTTAAAGCACTATTAAAAACTGGCTTTCTCATTTTATCCCTAAGCCTTTCTAATTGTGACAGATGTTAAACTGCTATAACCCAAGAAAAAACATAAAAATCTTCAATTGACCTGGCTCATTTTCTGGACTAAATGTTTGAATGTCAAAATAATTCCATTAGCTGGCATTGAATAAGAAGAAGAAAAAGGAGAGTGTGAGATTGTATAAATTAAATGGTATAAATTAAATCTTCTACATGTATAGTGTAATAGATATATAGGTTAGGTAGATATTTAATCACAAACTTTTTAACAATTTATTTTTGTACCATTTCCCCTTATTTCATATATCACTATAGATTTAACCAATAAAGCAATAAGAAAACTATTGCTATATATTTTAAAACTCTTTAACAAATATTAAAGGCAGAAAAAGTCTCTGGTGGACTGATTGAAACAAAGACAGTCAACCCACAAAATATACTGTGATGTAACATGTTCTATTCTTTAGTGCTTTTCTAAAGCTTTTGGAGTATAAGAAAAATGGAATCACCCAAGTCCCAATTGCAGTTAGGAACAGTTCATGTTTTTATCCAAACAAATTAATCCAACATTTTCATTTAAAAATAAGAGAAAGCAAAGCCAGTAGAATTAACTTCTCCAAACCTATTAGTAGCTGTAATAAAAATTGTATTTCTACATTTCTATCACATAATATTGGATGTATATGGCATTTTAAATGATTTGATACAGAAAATTGAGTTATATTGTGGGGACAAGATAGTGCAAAGTGATTCCACAATTAATTACCAAAAGTATGCTTAGGACAACAAAATATTACAAATATTTATTTAATACTTATTATAGGTAGTTGAGGTCTGACAAATAAGGCAGTTAATGGGTTAAAGAAAAAAGTTCAGGAATGACAGAAAAGTAAAGAAATATTTGCAATATAAGACACAAGTGGGATACAAAGATGGAAATAATGTGCCAAAAGTATTTCTGTGCAAGTTATAATTCCATGCACATGGGCAGAGATGTATGTAAATGTTTATACAGTTTTGTGAATATTTACTACTGGGTACTTTTTAAATGTAGGTGAGGAGTGGTATGGTGTAGTAGAATACTATGGGACAAAAATGATGCACCCAAATATGAGTTTCATGGATTGTCAGATAAAATAAATATGCAATTATTTTTATTTAAACATGAGCATACTATACCAATAGCATGATATTATCTCCACTGGGCCCATTACAACTTAAGAGAGTCAATCTTTGTTTCACACATTACTCACAAAATAGGATGTAGCCTTTCAGCTCTAAAGTAAAAACATACTGAGAGCTAGTAAAAAAAAAAAAAAAAAGAAGAAGAAACATGATCGTTCATGTAAATATGCTCTTAAGCATTTTGAAGAAACAGATCATTGACTTGGTGCAAAAGCTTTTCCATCTTATCTTGTAAATACGTATTTAACGAGTTTGTAAATTTCAGGTCAATGGTCCAATAGACCAAAAAGTCTTAGAGCTGTTATGGTGTATCCTGTAGATGAATATTTAGGGAATTTAAAAACTGCAGATTATTGACTTGATTATTGATGCAAAGTAACCATTGTAGTTTATCAGGCTATTAAATACCCTATCATAAGAAGCATATTTATAGGATGAAATCATAATGTATGAATATAATTAAATATAATACTTTCAAAATGATTTGGTTAGTTTTGATTACTCTTTTTTGGCACCTTTTTCCTTCTACCCCATAGATATTTTTCCTCTTGGTGTAGGGGAATAAACATTTTTCCCTGACCCTCTTTGTATCATTGGCTTTGGTCTGAATATTAAACTGACAAAGGCAAATTAATCTGAGAAAAACACAGACTTATTTAATATTTTTGATCCAATGTGGAGCCTTCATAATCATTCATAAAGAAGACCCAAAGAAATAGTTCTGTGTATTTTTATGTTAGGTCTGATAAAGAATGGACAGTTGTATAAAATTATCAGGGGAAAGGAGTATAAGACTAATGTAGTAAACTGGGGAAAATTAGCAGGACTCTTAGGGAGGATTCTTTGTGTTGCTGTGTCTTTTCCTCTGGTAGATGGAGGACCACCTCTCATACGACAGTTTTATGACTTGTTAAGAGCCAAGTGAGGAGGAAGTCAGACTGATCTTCCAGCATCTGTTGTTTGCTTCAACTCCTTCAACTTAAATTCAGTGTGCCAGGATTACATATTTCAGGATAGAGTTGTGTTCTGATCTCCATCACCAGTATAAATATGCTTGACTCTAACAACTTTATAGACCTGTGTAAAATATTATAAAATTCTCAATAATTCACATTAAGTGGTGTCAAAAATTTCATTACATTGTGATGTTGTCAATTATAACCCTGAGTAATTTTGAATATATTTTCTAATATGGAATATTTAAATATTTCATTTAAAATTATATTCTTTTTTTAAGATTTATATTTATATATTTATGTATACAAGAACCGGTTATAGGCCAGAGGTGCTGGGGTGTGAGGATTCACCAGAGAGAGAGTGGGGAGCAGAACAGGCAGATCTACTAAAATATACTGCTAAGAAGAGCAGCAGGCGAGTCAGGAGAGGTCTGGTGCACCATGTGGGCCACCTCCCTGGCCAGGGATCAAACTCACCTGCAGTGGCTGGAGATAGTTTGAAAGTACTGAGATTTAACCCCTGTGCCACCAGGGAGGCCCTCATTCTTGTTTTAAATAAAATATTCAAAATCTTTTGCCTCCCTATTGGTTAAGAATATGGCATGCTTTCCTGTTTATTGTATCTATAATTTTTATTTAACTCTAACTGGATGAACTCATTTGTTTTAGTGATAGTTGCAATTATATGTTCTAAAACAAATCTAATTCATTTGTTTATGACAAAAAAAGTCATTTAACTAAAAACTACATTATTTACCAAAAAGTTTATGTTAGTAAAAGTAAAATGATGTGTGTATTCTTCTAAAATGTCATTTTAGGATAACATTTGATGATATGAGGTGGTCAAGTGTGACATTCTACTCATTGGTCACCCCTATTGGTTCTGCTGATCTGGCTGGCTCATGGGGTGTCCTGTCCTCCTTCACTCCTCCATGTGTTTCTCTCCCAAAGCTGCTTGTTTAGTGAAAGACCACAGACCACCTTCCCTGAAAAAAGACATTTTCCCTAATCAAGGGTATAGGAGTAGCTGTGCTTCCTGCTAGAACCTCCAAAAAGCTCTCAAGGATAACATCTGTTATCTGTATTACTTTTTTTTTTACTATGCATTT
This sequence comes from Talpa occidentalis, assembly GCF_014898055.3. Lineage (NCBI taxonomy): Eukaryota > Metazoa > Chordata > Mammalia > Eulipotyphla > Talpidae > Talpa > Talpa occidentalis. The sequence goes on from NW_023604295.1 coordinate 24,132,336, forward strand.
AACTTTGGGACTAATGTATACAATCTCTGACTCAGACTATACTTAATATATTTTTCAAAGAATTACAACAAAAAACGGTTTCAATCAAAAAATCCAGGGTTATGTTGGATATCTAGATGTTTCATATCATTTAAGTAACACACAAAAGGAAAATACTGGCACTTTCTAATTAAGGAAAAGTTTAAACATGCTTATAGACAGCTTCCTAAGTTTTAAAAATCAACATTCAAAATTTCCATATGTTCTGCTTGGATCAGGACTTGATAGATGAGTGGACTCTCTTTCATTCTATTTTTCTTTTCCACTTATAAGCTAGGAAATATTTCTTTTGAAGGGCGCTATCTGGATGTTTTATTGTCTTTTATTACTTTCAGGAAGAACTCCATACCTTAGAGAGATCATAAGGATCTGAATTCCTTCAATACCTGGATTCCAATTTACCATTCCTGCCTCACCTCCTTACAAGTCCCACAAAACTTGTGAAGGACCAGCGGTTTTCTAAAGCTCTCTTGCTCTCTCAAAGTCACATGTCTCTGCCAATTTTGGTTTTTAATCCATTTTGTAGGTGAAAACCTGTTTTAAGATATGCTAAGCATTGATAATTCAAAATGAGTGAGACACAATTCCCATTTTCACATGGCTTTACTGCTATTTTAGGACTCAGTTGCATCATGTTTTGAAATCATTGTTCAGATCTTACGATAAAGTTAAGTACATATTCTATTCCTACAACTTTCCATTGCCTTCGTTGTAACTGAACATTCTGTTATTCTGTAATGCAGTAATCTATTTCTTTTCTATCTCCCCTACTTTTTTGTGAGTTTCTTTTTTTTTTTTTTTAATTTTTATTTATTTGTGCATACAAGAGCTTGGGTACAGGCCAAAGGTTTGAGGAGTGAGAGGATTCACCAGAGACAGAGTGGGCAACAGAACAGGCAGATTGACTGAAAACACCGCTGAGGGGAGCAACGGGCGGGACAGGAGAGGTCTGCTGTACTATGGGGCTGTTCCCTGGCTGGTCACACCAGGAAGGCCCTTGTGAGTTTCTTAAGGAAAAGGATTATTATATTCCCTTCTGTAATCCTAGTCTAGTTCATTGTACTTTATTCATTAAAATTTAATACATTTTAAGGAATGAGTAATAAAGGAATACTAAATTTAAAGCTACAGTGAGTTTTGAAGTGGAAAATAAATAAGTCTAGGTGTAAAGTATTACATATTTTTTTTTCTATTTACTGTGAAATGACTACTAAAAACAAACTTTCCTCAATTGTGTATTCTTTAATTTCTCCTTTTAGTTTTGAAACTTTTTTATTGTGTGTTTGGGTACTCTGATGTTAGTCTCATGCAAATTTAGACCAGTTAAGTATTCTTAGTGAATTGACTAGTTGACTGTTGTCATAAAATTTCCTTTTTCTCTCTAGCAATGCTTCCTGCTTTAAAGTTTACTATTTCTGATATTACAACAGTTAAATCAATTAAGTTGGGATAGTGTTGGCTGGTTTGCATCTTTCTAGTCTCATTCATTCTGTTTCCTTATTAATTGAGATTTTTTTTTCTTCTATAGAGTATATAAGTGGCATTGTTTTTCATATTCAAATACAATATTTGTCTTTCAACTGGAATATTTAATCTGTTTATCTTTAATGTAATTATTATATATTTCAGTTTAACTCTGCAAAACATGCTACTGATATTCTGTTTGTCCCAAGTATTCAGCATTACTTTTTTGGCTTTATTTTGTCCTATATTTTAGCTTAAGTATTATGATATTTGTTCTTTCTATTTTATTACCTTTTCAGTAAAACAATATTTTACTTTTATTATAGTGAAGATTCACTAGGTATAACAAAATGTATATAAGTTAATTAGAGACTAATAAAAGTATACTTCTGCCATTTCCCAGCAACAGAAAAATCTTAGAATACTTTGAGTTACTCCCACTCAACCGTATGCTAATCTTGGCATATAGCAAATGACATAGATATGCAATACCTATGTGTATATATATATATATGTCCATATTTTATGTATATGATATCTATATTATTTCTGAAAGTCATCATTTATATAAACCTACATACATATTTGATCTTTCTTTTAGTCTTCCTTTTTAAGGATATCTTATTGTTTTAAATCAAGTGATTTTTCTGCTGGCTAAAGGAATAACCTTAGTATTTCCTTTAATTAAAATATGTTCATGGCATCTTTGCTCCATTTTTACTGGTCTGAATGTACACAATGTCATTATAAAATTCTGTAAAGATAAATCCATAAAACAATGTACACACATATATGTGTATATATGAAAATATAATATATACACATTTTATAAGTTTTAACAATTATACTTTCTATTTGACTATTATAATTTTATCACTTATATGGGCTTAATAATGATCTATATTAACAGCATAGTACCAAGGACATCTCCTCTTAGTTTATTCCTTCCTAGATATCAGGAACTATTTTTGCTTTAATATGGACTTCTTAAACATTTTTTTTCTCATGTAAATAATTTAAAATATTGATCATTAACTAAATTTGCAATATTGGTCACAATATGCTGAGATGTTATATTTGAAAAATTAATTGCCAAAATTTTCAAAATTTATCTTGAATATTTTTAATATAATGAAACAATGCAAACCATTATTAGAATTAATTTGACTAAATTTCTATGAAAACTTGTGATATTAAAAATAAAATTGGTAAAATTTAAATATTTAAAAATTCTTGTTCTGCTCATGAAACCAAATCCTTAGCTTTTGCTTAACTTTTCTAAATACACAAAAAATCTTGGATGAGAACATGATCAAATGTATTTCAAGAAAAATTAATATTAACCTAAATGAAAAATCATGCTCTATAAAGAAACGTGTAAATATATTTTCTGAAGCTGCCATTTGTAGATTGTCATCTTCAGTAATCATTTTTTTAAAAATAGCAATTATTTTATAAAAATATGGTACTTTTTCAGGGAAAACATCAATTTTTATCTTGTAACTTTTATATCGTGACTAACATCATGATGCCGCCCTCATAAATGGAAAATTCTAAGATCTAGTTTGTCTATGTTACATATTCATCACCAAATTTGAGAAATGAAAAGCCAGCACTGTTTTTCATTAAGCATTTTATTTTTTTATGAGTTTTTACTGAAAAGGTTGATTGAAGATTTTTTAAAAATTCAGTTCTAAAACTAGGTTGTTTAATATTAGGCTAAGATTTCCATCATATAACAAACGACAAACCCATTGCAGCATAAACATTCAGTTTTTTCTCCCTAAAGTCTCAATCTTGGTTTCCATAATGTGCATGTACTTCTAACTGATATACGTACTCATGGTTTTGAAAGACCTTGCCCACCAAAAGCCTACAACACTGTGTATGAGAGAATGTGGCAATATTTGCCCAGCAGATTCCAGCATTACTTTGACCAGTGATTGCTGTGTATCTCTCATAATAATTATTATTAATATCATTGGTTCACAAGTCTCCAGATCAAAAGAAACCTTATAAGATCCAGGATTTCAAGTATGATGTCATGATAGATTGAAACTTTTGGAATTCTGGGGTAGGTGAATATACGTTACATGTGGAAGGAATGAGAATAGTTGTGTTGGAGGGGATATGATGATAGATTGCAAGACAATTCAAATTCTTTATCTTTCCCTGTAGTATAACTTTTTAGTGACCCTTCACATGACTCAATCTTGTCCATGTATTTGCTTTGACCAATAGGATATCAGCAAATACGACAGAAGCGTAGTTTTATAAAGCACGGACACAGACTCTTGTTCTTCATTTGTCTTCATTATGAAAAGATGGTACAACTAACCAGTTACAAATGAGAAGAGTATGGAACAGAACAGACACCTCAGCCTAAAGCCAGCTGGACACAGATACTTGAGTCCTTAGCCTACAGACAGCTGAATCTTAGACATGTGTACAAACCCAGTTGAAGCAAGGATCATCTAGTTTAAATCTCTGAATTTCCAGCTCATATACTTGATAAATTATTGTTACATGCTACTAAAGGTTTCTGTGTGTTTGTTTGTCAGACTGTATTATTATGACAATAGATCACTGACACTGAAAAAAGGAATGCCAGTAGTATTTTTAAAACAGGAAGCGCGTACACGGTTTTCCATATCTGTCTAAGTAGTGGAAGTCAGAGGTAGGAGCAAATCAATGCGTTCTTACACCTAGAATAGTGCTTTTATTCCTACACATGTAAGTTATCTCTCTAAATACTTTTATGTTTCTGAAATGATTTTAGCGTAATTATTTCTTAGCTATTCTAAAAGTGATTTTTAAAAATTTATTCATTCATACAAGCACTGGGTACAGTCAGAAGTGCGGGAGGGTGAGAGAATTCACCAGAGCTAGAGCAGGGAGCAGAGCAGGCAGAAGGACAGAAGTACACTGCTGAGGGGAGCAGCGGGCGGCAGGAGAGGTCTGCGCGCCATGTGGGACCCTCGCCTGGTGGCCGGGCATCGAACTGCTGCTGCAGAGCCTGCGGGCAGCTTCACAACCCAGCGCTCAACTGCTGTGCCACCGGGGAGGCCCTAAAAGTGATTTTTTTGTACAGGGATCTAACAATCATAGCTTTCATTTTCCTCCAAAGTGAATTCCCTTTAAGTTTGGGCACTTTTCACATCTTTCTTACCTTCTTATTTCATCTTCTAGTATCACATAAAAAATTCTCTGGGAAAACTTCAATAGCAGTGTTAGCTACCATCCTTTTTTTTTAGAAATGATGCATCTTGATGTTATACTTTAAGATTTTAAAAAGAGATATTTGAACTTATCCTAAATTTAATGACTTCCTGTGTTTGATGTAAAAAACCAAGACAGATTCTTTGATTCTCCACTGTGTCTCTCCTCATGTGGAGACAGGAGGCATTGACACTAAGGTTTAGCAACAAGATAATATTGTGACCTAAGGATGAAAATTGGATAACATCTCACTATAGAAAATATCAATAATCAAATACAGTAATTAGGGCATGCATGCCATTTAAATAAGATAATATCAGAGAGTGATTCTTGACTTTCACTTATATTAGAATCACCTGGGGGAAACATAGACTCACCTCTAAAGTTCATTTAGCTTCAGGTAAACTTTAATATAAGTGCATGAAAACTTCAAATTCTTGTTCTTTTACAAAAATAACAAAAATTTGTTGTGACTTCATGAAAAAAATTTAAATTTTGATATTTTGTGGCATTTCATACAGTTAGTGCTTTTGTTTACTACTGTCTCCTAAGTACATATATTGTCTCCTATAAAGTAAGCATTCAATTAATACAAAGTTAAAAAGTGTAAGAATAAATGAACACACTTAAACTATGATTGTGCTAATTTCCTTAAAAACTGATATTTCATGAAACATTAACAGAACTATATTTTAGGAGTGTAGGGTAAAGAAAATGTCAGGCTTTTCTGCCCTCCCGCCATCAGGATAGATGATGGATCCTTGTCCTGAATGCATGCCTGATGGCGGGCACCTGGAGTAGGGTGTGGGCATAGGTAGATGGGATTCAGCTGAGCTAAGACTGTGCTTTTTAAGGGCAGCGTCACGGGGACGCCAGTAGCAGCAGTAGAAGCCAAAGCCGAAGCCGAAAGAGAAGCTGAGAAGCAGCAGAACGAACTCCAGAGAGCTCAGATAGAGTGAAGACTTGCTGGGGGCTGGGAGGCCTGCCAGCCTCCCAGCCCCCCAGCCAGCACCCCTGCCTGCCATATGCCTGGTGAACCCCAGTAAAAAACCTGCAAAACCACTGAGGACTCTGACTCCTCCTTTACCCTGTCTGCATGGGATCACAATACCTGCACTGTGGCTATTCCTGACCTTTACAAGGAGGTTTTGAATAATGCTTTTCTCTTCTTCCTTTAATGATTCTAAACTACAAAGTTTAGACTCTCAGGACTTCTTTACAAGTCCTGCATTTCAAGACTTCTTTACAAGACCTCAAACAACAGTTTTTCTGACATGTTATAATATTGGCATTGAAAATATATTTAGAAGCCCTATGTAGGGTAAATGAATTCATCAGTATTTTAATACCGATAGCCTCTGTGGCTACCACCAGCTGCCTTGATGATGTTGATGCAGGAGGCACTTGGGAGGGTGGGCGTGGGCATGCGTGCATGATTGTGGACACCTGGAGGATGGGTGTGTGCGCATGTGCAAGAGCACACACCTTTGCCTAGAAGTCAGGGCTATAAGGGCAGCATCACTCAGAGAGAAGATGGCTACTCAACGGCTATGGAGTGACTACAGAAAAGGTAAGAGCAGGAGAGACTGCCAGAGAGAGCCCAGAAAAAGTAACAATTTGTGGGGGGAACAGGGGTGGAGAGGCTTGGTTGCTGCCTGCTTCCTGGGCCCCCCAACCCCCCTGGACCTGCCCTGCACCTGGTTGCCCCAATATACCCTGAAGTGTTACTTCCTGTAAGGGCAGGACAGGACACAGTGCAGGTTTTCTGATCCCATGCAGACCGGGTAAAGGAGGAGTCCTCAGTGGTTTTGCAGGTTTTTTATTGGGGTTCACCAGGCATATGGCAGGCAGGGGTGCTGGCTGGGGGTCTGGGAGGCTGGCAGGCCTCCCAGGCCCCCAGCAAGTCTTCACTCTATCTGGGCTCTCTAGCTCTCGTTCTGCTGCTTCTCGTCTTCTCTTTCGGCTTCGGCTTCTACTGCTGCTCCTACTGGCGTCCCAGTGACGCCGCCCTTAAAAGCACAGTCTTAGCTCAGCTGAATCCCATCTACCTATGCCCACACCCTATTCCAGGTGCCCGCCATCAGGCATGCATTCAGGACAAGGATCCATCATCTATCCTGATGGCGGAAGGGCAGAAAAGCCTGACATTTTCTTTACCCTACACTTCCCTTCAGAGGTGATGCTCTATTAATTTAAGTGGGATGTTAAGAGTGCGTAACTGATAAAAAGAAAAAAAAATGTGTGAATTTTAATCCAACTGAGACAAAAGAAATGTGCGGTGTCTAATTTTTCTTAGAGGCTAGTCATTCATTCACTTCAAACCTGATTCTACAAACAGCCACAATAAAAATAGATCATAATTGTTCAATTTAACCAAATGGATCAGCAACCTGGGAGAGTATATGGCTGGCTTTTGAGATAAACTCTGCATAGAACATGTGATCAGCACCTATCAAGATTTAGAGGAAGACTGCTATAAATTTTCCTCTATTTTTTAAATAAACTTTATTTTTAGAACAGCTTTAGGTTCACAGAATTATTGCTGGCACTACAGTAAGAAATTGTCAGACTGTCCTCCAAAGTGGTTATAATATTTTGAATTTTTACCAGTAATGAGGGAGGCTTTATGTTACTCCACACCACTGTCAAATCCTGACTTGGGCACTCTAATAGGTGTGTAGTGACATCACACTATTGTTTTAATTTGCACTTCACTGATGACATATGATGCAGGGAAGCTTTTCAAGTGTAGGAAAGTGAGTTTTCAGGACATTGGCCCATTTTTATTTGAGTTATTTTCTTAGTGAATTTTAAGAGTTCTATTTATACTTTGGATACTTGTCTTTTATCAGATATGTGTAAATATCACATATCTTTTATCAGATATGTGAGCATATGCTCACAGCCCCCATATCTGCATAGCTTTTCCCATTGTAGCATCCTGGTTTTGTTAGAGTTGATGGACCCTCATTGACAGAGCACTCAGGTTCCATAGTTTGCATTAGGGTTCACTGGTACTGTGCATAGTATGAGTTTTGACATATTTATAATGACAGATAGCAAGCATTATGGTATCATATAAAGCAGTTTCATCCCCATAAAAAATCCTCTATGCTTTGCCTATTCATCCCTCCCTCCCAGCGGCAACCACTCATCTTTATGCTGTGTCCATACTTCTGCTTTTTCCAGAATGTCATACAGTTAGAATCATACAGACTTTTCAGATTAGCCTCTTTCATTTAGTAATATGCATTTAAGTTTGTACCATGTCTCTTTGTGACTTGACAACTCAGTTTTATCACTAAATGATATTTCATTGTTGGATTTGCTATCATTTATTCATTCACCTACTGAAAGACATCTTGGTTGATTTCAAATTTGGCAATTACAGATAATGTTGCTATAGACAACCACATGCAGGTTTTAAAGTGACGTAAGTGTTCACTCCTTGGGAAATGGCCAGTGGGTGTGATTGCTCTATAGTATGGAAGGGGTATGTGTAGCTTTGTAGGGCAAGTGGAAATGATCGGATTTTTTCCACCCTCCCACCATTAGCATCTGTGATTGACACTTGTGTTCTTACATGCGTGCCTGATGACACCTGGGTGTGCATAGGTGGGCACACCTGAGCCTAGAGACTGAGCACATAAGGGCGGCGGCATAGAACAGGGGGCAGCAGAGAACCATGCAGCAGCGTGCAGTAGTGACCCGCAGAGAGACCAGGAGAGGGCACCAGAGAGCCTAGAAAGAGTAAAGATTCGCAGGAGGCTCGCAGGCCTGAGAGCCTCCTGGCCCCCAGGCCTCCCTGCCTGGCCTGCACCTGGTTGCCACACTACAAATGCTCTAGAAAGGACATTAAAAACCGGAAAAAGCCACTGAGGGCTCCAGGACTCCTACTTTACCTTTTTGCCCGGGGCCATAGAGAACATGCTCTCCGCCTTGCTGGCACTACAGTAAGAAATTGTCAGACTGTCCTCCAAAGTGGTTATAATATTTTGAATTTTTACCAGTAATGAGGGAGGCTTTATGTTACTCCACACCACTGTCAAATCCTGACTTGGGCACTCTAATAGGTGTGTAGTGACATCACACTATTGTTTTAATTTGCACTTCACTGATGACATATGATGCAGGGAAGCTTTTCAAGTGTAGGAAAGTGAGTTTTCAGGACATTGGCCCATTTTTATTTGAGTTATTTTCTTAGTGAATTTTAAGAGTTCTATTTATACTTTGGATACTTGTCTTTTATCAGATATGTGTAAAATATTTGTAAAATATTTTCTCCTAGTCCGTGACTTTTCCTATCTCCTAACAGTGACTTTCACAGAGCAGGGGGGGGAAAAAAAAAAAAAAAAAAAAACAACCACAATAATTTTAATGAGTTCAGCTTGTCAGTTCTCTCTATTATGAATCATATGTTTGGTATTATGTCTGAAAAATCATCGCCAAAACCGAGATCATGTACATGCTTTCCCTATGTTTTCTTCTAAGTATTCTATAGTTTTGCATTTTACATTTAGGTCTGTAATGCTTGTTTTTGTGTGGGATGTAAGGTTTGTTGTTAACTTTTTACATGTGGATATCAGCATTATTTATTGAAAAGATTATATTTGTTCCAATATATTGCCTTTGCTCCATTACTAAAGATCAGTCAACTATATTTATGGGATCTATTTCTGAGCTTTCTAATATTGTTCTACTGACCTTTTTGTCTATTCTTTGACCTGCACCATAATGCCATGATAAATCTTTATGGATTGAAGTCCCACAATGCTAGTCCCCAACTTTATTCTTTTCCTTCAATATTATTAGCTATGATGTGTCTTTTGCCTTTCTATGTAAACTTCAGAATCAATTTGTCAATATCCACAAAATAATTTACTGAGATTTCTATTTGGATTTCACTGAATCTAAGAGTTGTTAGAACTGACATCTTGACAATATTGAGTATTCCTAGCCATGAGCATAGACTATCTCTGCTATTCTTTGAATTCACTCAGCTGATTTTTGTAGTTTTCCTCAAATACATTTTGCATTTTGATAGATTTATGTATAAATATTTCATTTTGGTGAATGTTTATGTAAATAGTATTATGTTTCCAATTTAAAATTCCACTTATTCATTGTTATATATAAAAAAGATTGACACTTGTATATTAACTGTTAACTACAGCTTTATTATAATTCAGTGCCAGTATTTGGTCAGTTCTTTCAAATTTTTTAAAAAGACTATGACATCTGTATACAAAGACAAAAACAAAGTTGTTTTTTTTTTTCAAATCATAAATCTTGTATTTCCATTTTTTTTTTTTTTTGGTCTGAGCCACACATTAATTAGTGTGACTAATTCCAGTGCTATGTGGGAAAGCAGTGGTAAAAGGAAACTTCCTTGCCTTTAACCTGACCTTAACAGAAAAGCTTCAAACTTCTGATCAATAAATAAGTAATTAGCTTTATATATTTAATGTATAATCCTCATCAAGTTATGGAAATTTCCCTCTATTCCTAATTTACTGAGAGTTTTTAATCATAAATGGATTTTTGACTTTGTCAAATGCTTTTTCTGTGTCTATGGTATGCTCATGTGTTTTTTCTTCTTCATCCATTGTTATGATGAATTACAATATTTGCTTTCCAAGTGGTGAACTAGTCTTGCATATATGGCATAAATCCCACTTGCTCATGGTTTATAATTCCTTTTGTATTATTTGATTCAATTTAGCTAATATTTTGCTAATATTTGATTCAATATTTGATTCAATTTAGCTAATATTTGCATGCACCTATCAATATATGAGATGCATGTGGTTTTCTTTCTTACAAAGTCTTTGGTTTTGGTGTAGGGACAACGGTGGCTCAGAGAGTTAGGAAGCATTCCTGTTTCCATTTTTTTTTTTTGAAAAGAGATTGTGGAGAGTTGATATAATTTCTTCCTTAAATGTTTGGTTTAACTCACCAGTGAACTCATCTGAGGCTGGTGCTTTCAGTTTCAGAAGTTTATTAATCATTTGCTTAATTACTTAATGGAGATGTGTCTATTCAATTGTCTATTTCTACTTGTGTGAGTTTTGACAGATTCTGCCTTTCAAGGAATTGGTCCATTTAATTTAGGTAATTGAATTTGTGGGCATAAAATTACAATAACACTTTATTATTTTGTTAATGCTAATGAGATTAATGGGCATCTCTTCTTTTATTTTCAATATTTGTAATTTGTGTCCTCTATTTTTTTGGTTTTAATTAACCTTATTAGAATTTTATCAATTTTGCTGAACTATTCCAAATATCTAGCTTTTGTCATCAAAGATTTTATCTTCCAATTTCCTATTTTCAGTTCCTTCTCCAATTTTCTTCTCTTTTTTCCCATGCGGTCATTTGTTCTTTTTCTAGTTTCCTAGAATAGAAATTTAGGTAACTAATTTTAGATCTTTCTTCTTTTTAAATATATATATATACAACTCTATAATTTTCTCTGCCGGCACTGCAGTATCTGTATCTCACAAATTTTGATAGGTTTTGTTTTATTTTCATTTGTTTCAAAGTATTGTTTAATTTTTTGAGTTTTTCCCTCTAGCTCATGTGTTATTTAGAATCCATATATTTGGGGGGGTGTCCAACTATTTTTGTGTTATTGATTTCTAGTTCAACCTTATAGCCATTTTATGAGCACTCTGTGATTTGTATACTTTTAAATTGATTAAGATGTGTTTTATAGTAATAATGTGGTCTAGTTTAGTAAATATTTCATGTGAAATTGAGAAAATGTATATTCTCTTCTTGAATGGAGAAGTCTATTGATTTTCATTATATACAACTGATTGATGATTTGTGTGAGTTGAGCTAGGCCCTTACTGATATTCTGCCTGCCCAATCTGTCCTTTTATGAAAGGTGTATGAAATCTCCAACTCCAACAGTTGGTTCATCTATTTCTCAATTTCTTGTTCTGTTTATTCCTTCAAGTAATTTGATGTTCTGTTGTCAGGCATGTTATGTTAAAGATTATATCTTCTTAGAGAATTGACACTCTCATCATTGTTATATAATACTCTTTTTTTATACCTGATAAATTTGCTTGCCTTGAAGTCTTCTCTACATGAAATTAATATAGTTTCTCATGCATTTTTGGGTTAGTTTTATCATAGCATATCTTTCTTCATCCCTTAACATTTAGCCATATATGCCTTTATGTATTAAGTATATTTCTTGTAGGCAATATTAATTGGGTCAGATATATTTTGATTCACTCTGACAAACATTGTGTTTTAAAAGGTATATTTAGACTATTGATGTTCAGAGTAATCATGGGTAAAGTTGTATGAGTATTTATTATAATACTTTATTTGTTATTCTTGCTCTTTCTACTTTTGTCTTCACTTTCTGCCTACTATGCTTTTAATTGAACATTTTCTATGACAAAATTTTCTCTCCGTAGCCTATCAGTTATACTTTTTAAACTTTTATAGTGGTTGCTCTAGAATTTGCAATATACATTTATAAATAGTCCAAGTCTACTTTCAACTAATACTGTATTACTTCATAGGGTAGTGTGAGGCTATTATAATATCAAGCAGCCCTAATACCTTCTTCTTCTCCCTTATATTGTTTCAATTTATTTCTCTGGTGTAAATGTGCACATATATACACATAAGAGTACAAAGTTAAATACATTGTTGTTGTTATTATTTTATTTAATTTAGGTAGCATTGGTTTACATTGAGATATTGGATCTCCCCCTTCAGGTGTTATTATGCCACACCCACACCAGAGCACCTGTACTTCATCCCCAGAGTCCATTGTGCTCCCTCCTAATTTGCTCTCACCCTACCCCTTCCCCTTTCCCTGTGGTAGCATCAGTAATGTTAATTTTTCCTATCCTTGAGTAGGGAATATCTTTCCACTACATTATATCTTATTCTATTTCTTTTAAAAGTGCTTTATAGTTTTCTTTGTATAGGTCCTTCACCTCTTTTTTTTTAATTTTACTCCTAGGTATTTACTTCTTTTTGAAAAATTATATATGTGGTCATTTCCTTTACATCTTCCTTTCTAGCCTATTCTTTACATATACTGATTTTTTGGTATTGATTTTGTATCCCATCACTTTGCTGAACTAAATTATTGCTTCAGTTACGTGTGTGTGTGTGTGTGTAGTCTTCAGGGTTATCACTGTATATTATCATTTCACAAATAATGATAGCTTTACTTCTTTCCTGTTTGGGAATTCTTTATTTCTTGCCTAATTGTTCTAGTTGGAACTTCCAATATTATTTTAGTGGTGATAATGGACATCCTTGTATTGAACCAGATCTTAGAGGAAAAGCTTCCAGTGTTTCATCATTGTTTTGATGTTTTCTGTGGGTTTATCATATATGGCCTTCATTATGTTGAGATATGTCCAATCTATCCCAAGTTTTTTGAGGGTTTTCATCATAAATAAATGTGGAATTTTGTCAAATGTTCGTTCTATCAACATTCATTGATATGATCATATGGTTTTAAACTTTAATAGAGATGGTGAATTATAATGATTGATTTTTGGATGTTGAACTATACTTGCCCCTGGTTTAAATCTTACTTGGTCCAGTTTGTACTCCCACCAGCAATGTAGAAGAGTTCCTTCTTCACCACTTCCTTGCCAAAATTTGTTGTTGCTGTTTTTTTTTTTTCTCACATGTGCCATTCTTATATTATTCGACAATAAAAAAAAAATAATGCCATTTGCAGCAACATGGATGGAGCTAGAAGGAATTATGATCAGTGAAATAAATCAGAAGGATAAAGAAAAATATTGGATGGTTTCACTTATAGGAAGAATATAGGGGGACCAAATAAGAAATCAGGAGAAAAATAATAACAATAAAAAACAACAATAACAAACAGACAATTATAAAACAGAGACATCCTACAGATATCCTACAATTTCTCTCCACAGGAAAGAGAGAGAGGTCAGGAGCACAGGAGACTGTGGTAATGGTGCACTGGTGCATTGCTGAAGGAAATTCTATGGGACTGCACCTCGTGTGTGGGGGGGAACAAATATTGTTTACAAATAAACAATGATGTAAAAATATATAAATACTTTTTTTAAAAAATCTTACTTGATCATAGTATATAATGTTTTAAATGCATCGTTGGATTTTGTGCATTAGATTCTATAACTTATTAATCATTTTGTAAAAATCCCTGCTGGATAACTCTAGCCTATCAGTTATATCTGAGTGTGCATTGATCCTTGCTCTCTTTCTTTATGTTTTGGTTATTTTTGCCTTGGACTATACCTTTTAATACATTCTTGATTGTCAGGTATGGTTTCCTAGGTCAAAGGAAATATAAGTAGGCCTTAAGAGTGTAGTGATAATATTTGGGGAAAAGGAGATAATCTTTATTCCTATGTTTAAGTCTCAATCTTCAGTAAACTTGTGCCTGTGCACTATGAGTATTACTTGTATTTCTTAGTCCCTTCATCCCCAGTGCCCCCTTTTATATCTGATAAGACCGTTGGAGTGGAGTGCTACTGAAAAAGTTCCTTTCTCCACATGGAGACTAGAGCTAAATGGGATTGGGTATTTCATTCCCCCCATGTTAGGAAGGTTCAAATAAAACCCTAGCAGGTTAAGTTCTAAATAGCTTTTCCTGAGTGCAGATATTGCTATAAAAACCAGGGTTTGCATACATAAAAATGGTTTATTTTCTCTTCCCCAGAAGCATGAGGAAATTTTTATTTGATATTCATTTTAAGAGCCTGATAAACATGTTGGTGGTAAAATTCACCAAAGTATATGTATATGAACTTCCTAATGACTGTGTCTCCCTGAAGTTTTCAAGTCATGGAGTCATCCACACTGACAATTCACTAATTACAATTCAGGTTTTCCTATAATAGTTCTATGGAAGTTTCAGCTTACGAATTTCTCTCCACAGGCAGTGATTCTCTGCATTTGCCTGCCTCTCTAATTTGGGGGGCAGCAGTTTGCTCTCTGACATGTTTTCTGTTATGGATCTAACAAGAGTTGTTTATTTTTCAATTTGTTTAGCTTGTAATGTCATTTGTATAGAGTAGCAACTTCCAAGATTCTTACATGCCAGACCCATGTTATTTCTTTTTGAGGTAAACAAACCATTTGTAACTAAAAAGATGTGAAGACTCATTTCTTTTCCATTTTTATACTCCCACAGTACATTTTAATGAAAAGGAGATAAACTTCTTAAAATATTTTTTCTTGCACTTCAATCTTAATTTTCTTCTCATTAACCATAACAACCAACTTGATCAGCAGGAAATGATGTAGCTGGCAAATAAATATAGTTAGACATATTTTCTTCATTATTTCCTT
This sequence comes from Talpa occidentalis, assembly GCF_014898055.3. Lineage (NCBI taxonomy): Eukaryota > Metazoa > Chordata > Mammalia > Eulipotyphla > Talpidae > Talpa > Talpa occidentalis. Next base: position 24,147,393 of record NW_023604295.1, read on the forward strand.
ACTGATCCTACTTTCTTTCCTTTACCTCATGATGAATGATCACAAGAGAAGCAAGTTGTTAATTCATGCTTAAGTATCATTCCTGTGCCATCTTGCTGACATTATGGAATCTTGATTTTGCTGAGTTTGGTATTTCAAATCACAATTATTCTAATATTTTCCATCCAAAAGTATAAACTTTTTATTTTAGGAGTTATGAACATATCACTCTTAAATATAGTGCTTCGCCATTTAGATAAAATGAGAAGTTTAGAAATTGGGATTTATAGCATATGTTTATTCTCTTTCAAAATACATCTTTCAGGACAAAAAAAAACATATTCTTTCACTCACAGCTATTGGTGCTCTTTTAGGCAGTACAAATTAAAATGTATAATCATATAATGTATTAAATATACATTTCTGCACTATCCAATCTAACCTGCAAATTCAATGTTCTCTCCTACTTTCATTTTGACGTGTTACTTATAAATAAGGGCTTTATAAATTAAATTTAATTATTTCCTCATTTCCGTTTTCTCCATATCCAAAAATTAGAGGGATGTACAGGTTTCCTTTTTCCCTTAAAGATGTATCATTTATTTTAACTGAACAATAATTAAATTGATGTTACTTGAAGGCACAACAAGATGTTGCTCACATTTTCCTGCTGTTACTTGTAGATTAGGCAGAGAAATAATCAAAATCTTCTTAACTCCTATATCTATTTTCTGGGATAAGAGTTAAACAGATACTGTAAGGTCAGAACACCAATTCATCTTGCACGTCAACCCCAACTTCATCCCCTTTTCAATAACAATTTTCTCTTTTACCTGACTTTTCTCCAACTTTGTTATTTTTAAGTTCCTTATTCAGGATTTTAAATAATTTTTAATTACCTAAATTAATGTTTTAAAATTTTTTCCTAAGATATTTTTTTCTGCATTTTGAGCAACAAGAACAAGATTAAAAAACTGGTAAATAAGCTGCTATAGCTAGTGAATGTATTTGGAAAAAAATGCTAGATTTTGTTTGTTGCCATTAATCCTATGATACAGACCATCACAACATGTCTACCAATATGGTCATGTACATTTGCATCCCTAATTATTCTGTTGCTACAGGTTGATGAATATTCCACAGTAAAAAAGTTTGTTTTCTTTATAACTAAATTATAACCAGGCAGGATAAGAGTCTCTAGGGCAATAATTGCTTCACAGTAGGTGGTATCTACATCTCAAATTGGTCTACATCTGGCCTCTAAATCATCTATACAGAAGATGGTACTGCCAGCCAAAAAAAGGCAAGGTCTATTTATCAATATACAGAACAGAATGTATTTGGAGTATGTTTAATTTATTCATATGTTGTAAAACAGAAAAGGAAAGTAAACTAAGCTAAGCTTGATGGTATAAAAAGGAATATAAATCTGACACTATGATAGAAAATCAAAGTGCATTGTTTCCATAAGTGAATATTACCATATTTAAATTGTCCTACATCAAGGTAGTAATGTAACAAAAATGTTTAAGTATGAGATAAATTAGACTTTTATTTATCATAAGCTAAGTGCTCAGTTATGTGTTTTAAGTTAGATATTGAAATGTAACCTGCCTCTCAATGACATACAAGGGTTGTCCTAATTCATAGGTGAGGAAACTAAGATTCCAACAAGTAAGGAAATTTGCTCAAACTCACAACTAGTGTGTGGCTACTCAAAAAATCAAACTGTTTTTCTGATACTTAAGACTGTTTTCTTAATAGCTGGTATATTTATCAATATTTATAGATATGTATGAAACCTCTGGTTAGTCCAACATCTCAGGTAGCTTACGAGAATAATAAATAAACACATAGCAAACACAGTTCTAATGTGAGGTTCTGGAAATGACGATGCTATTCAAGAATATGTGACTGCCATAGAATCTCGGCAAGTTATATTTTGGCTGATGTGCCAGTGCAGTTACAGACAACAGCACAAAGAGAGAACTCACAAAATTATCTTCAAGACAGCATTCCAACTAATCAAGGAAAGCTGCACTTTTCTATCATATATCACCCTGTTTTGTTTTCTGCATTGCTCTTGTCAGTATGTGACATCATTGTATGGTTGGAATTATATGTACCCTCTACCCGCCGTCCCTTACATGACAGCACCAGGAAAACAAGTCCTTGTCATGTTGTTCTCAGTCAAAGCCTTAGAATTTAATAGAGTGGTATAAACGTAGCAACGACTCCACAAATATGTGTGTACTGAATAAATGAATAAAAGTAAGAAATGATTCATAGAGCAACCATAAAGAAGTCTGTATATGTAAGTAAGGAACTGTGAGGAATTTTGTTCTAAAGGCCTATTGGCTATAATATGTTAACTTTCTCAGAAAAAGAAAAATACCGATGGTCTCACTAATAGCAGGAATTTAGAAAACCTAAATAAGAGACCAGGAAAAAGACTAATCAATACAAAGTAATAATCAAAATCAAAATCAACAAGCAACTATAAACCAGAGACACACTGGGGGTGACGGAGGGGGAAGGAGGGGCAGGGAGAGGAAGAACTAGAGTCAAAATAAGGGGGGGTGCAATTTTTGGGGGAATATAACCAAAATGAAAGTGCATACATTGTGCAAAGATGAAAAATGTTGTAAGAATTATATAAAAAAATATTAAAAAATATATCTTAACTTTCTCTTACTGTCTAAGAAGCTCTAAAATATGAAGTGTTATAAATTAATGTGGAAATACTACTAGAAAATCAAAGGGCAAGAGACATTGTTAATCATTTAAAGGCAATTTATTCAGAAAGTATGGAGAAATAATCCAAGGAGGGGGGAAAAAAAAGCTATTCAGTAAGTGGAAGGGAATCAAAGTGCTGAGATGTTGGCAAAGTAAAAACTGAAACTATATAGCATCTGAAGATATTCCTGCCAAGGATAAATCTGTTTTTTCTGAATATGTAGGATTCTGTATTTCCACAAAAATGTAAAAAGTGTGTATTTTGCCAGCTTTGAAGAGTACTTATTAGAAGGGATCAGGTATGAAGATTTGTGGTTTCATTTTAAGGGTAACAGAATGGCTAATCATTTGAACAGGCAATGAGCTATCTTTTTTGAGCTTATGACTAAGGTATAAGAGCTATACCCTCTAGGATTAAGAACAAAAGTAGGAATTAACATTTTACCTCATTGAGCTGAAACACATAAGACTAATATTGGCACCTAAAAAATCCCAAAATCTGCACTACTGATTTTCAAGTTTTATATAAAAAACTATCGACCATCAAGTCCAGGTGGTGTTTTCCTCTTTTTTCCTATTTGAAGGTCATACCTTTGGAAGAGAATAGAAGATATGAGAAATGAACAGCTGGCTGCATAAATGGCATCAAAGAACAGGATTTGGTTTTATTGCACCATGATTACACTGAAAAAATTGCTAGCTCCTGTAGTGACAAATTACATCTCCTGGATCTGGAGAGGACATATTATTCAGGATATTTGCTGACATAAATGGGAAGATTTTTTTAATTTCTTGAAGAAAATAGTTATATGTCTTATCATCATTCTCTTATATTCTATTTCAAATACCCATAGAGAGTATGAAGAATATGGAAATATTTTCTGCATTCCAATAAGAATTTAGTACATATTATCAATTTTCAAATCATAAATGACTCACTCTTAACTACTGAACTTCATGCCCAAGTCAACTTGACTCATGTATACATGTACATTAAAATAAAAAGTACATCTTACACTGCCTTATTACAGTCTATATTTGTCAGCTGGGGAATGTTTTAAGTTCTATTAGAATATATTAGTCTGTCACAAAACTAGCTTTGGAAATTATAGCCTTAAGCAAGTTCTTCTTTCTTTGAATGAATGAAATATAAGATTTTTGAAAATAACTTCTTAATGACTTCCATTTATTTTTGAAGTCTATAAACATGCTGTGAAAGAGAAATAAGCTATGGCATTTTCCTTCAAAAATTCTTTAAATTGTACATAACGATGTATAAATATTGTCTTTGTAAACTCAGCAGGAAATAGATGTTCTTTCCATGGCTCAGGACCTCCTGATCATAATCAGATTGAATGAGTGAAAGATCTATATTCCACATAACATTTTAAGTCATTCAGCTCTCATAAAGTGTCTGAGATTTGATTATAAAATGAATTAACCATAATCTTTACAAAGGTGTCAGTTGCACATATTTAATTTTGCATGTTTTAAAGGCTAATAAATCAGGTGAACAGAAATATATGCCAAAAGCCATAATAACTTTCACACTCAGATAAGGTGTTTTTTTGTTGTTGTTGGTTACTCTAACAAACACTCATTTTACTAAAATTTCTGCCAATGAAACAATTTAGTTATAGAAACATCTTAGAATAGTAACATTTAAGCATTTAAAATTATATTTAAATTTAAATTAAGCATTTAAATTGTATTTACATTATATATTATTTAAATGAATAATAAATCATGAATTCTGAAATGATATACTTTTCCTATATTCTTAAAAAACAGTCTTTCTGTCAGTCTCTACCTTAGCAGGTGTGATTGGGCATGCTGCTTTATAGTTCGTATTTTCTAATCTGTTAAATTAGAATTTTAATAAAATTCTATTTTGGAATGTTGTGATGGCTAAATAAAATAATGAATGTGCAGTACTTCAGATTGGCTTGGCATGCAGAGAAAGCTCAATGCATCTTATGTACTGATGCCATCGTTGTTGTTCACACTATCTCTTCTTCACTGAGTTTCTTCTAAAATCATGGAAAACACATATTTGATTAAAGGGCCTAAAATGGAATCTGTTTTGTGTTATTTTTTTAAAGATTTATTGATTTATGCATACAAGAGCTGGGGTACAGGCCAGAGTGTGTGTGTGGGAGAAGTAAAAGGATTCACCAGAGGCATAGTGGGGAACAGAACAGGCAGACTGACTGAAACACAATGCTGAGGAGAGCAGCTGGTGAGACAGGAGAGGTCTGCTGCACCATGTGGGTGGCTCCCTGGGCAGGGATCAAACTCGTGCTGCAGTGGCTGTGGACAGCTTCATAGGTTGTATCTTAACCCTTTGTGCCACGGGGGAGGCCCTCTTTTGTTATTTTTGTATTAAAATGTAGAAATTTCTGTTGAGGACTGAATGTTTGTCCTCAGCTCCTATCTTGAAACACTATCATCAGAAATGTCATATTGGAGATGGGTCTGTGGGTGGTGATTAGATGAACATGAGATCAGAGGATGGTGCTCCTGTGATGCAATCAGTGCCCAGTGCCCCTATAATAGAGGAAGAAAGGTGAGCTCTCTTTCTCTCTTTCATAAAAGTGCCCTGAGGAGAAGCCATGGAACAATAGCGAGGAGGCTGCTGTCTACAACCCTAGACAACAAATCTGTCAACACCTCAATCTTGGACTTTCCAGACACCAGAATTATGAGAAATAATCTGTGGCTTAATTTAGCCAGTCTATTTACTGTACTAATCCAAGGTGACTAAAATAATTTCATCCTCCTACCCAATTACACAGGAACATATTATGCAAAAAAACATAGGTATCTAAAAGACTTACTGACATAGATGACCTTTTTAATATAACAGTAGTGATTCATATTGACAAGATAGCCTGGTCGTTGAGAGCTGTGCTAAAAGACAATGCTTCCATTCGCAATATCTTGACATATTTTTTTGACATATGCATGCTCTGGAGTATCCTTATCTTGCAGTGAGTTATAATTTAAAGTCAGCTAGAATTCCCATCCTTTGGAAAACAGCATTTTTGTTTTGTTTTCTGCAGTTACTTTTCTATTATATAGTCTTTTCTTTGAGAAACTTGATCTGATGCATTAACTACATCCAGTTATATACAAAAGGTTTGATATGCAGCCCAAACTAGCCAATGAACATTTATCTTCTATGGTTTTGAATCTTAAACTGAATGACACAGTCAACCAAAAGGCAACCAGAGCATGTACATTTATTGTGGTTTCCTGATAGGAGTTTTGAAAAGTTATTACTACCCAATTTCTGGCTTCTGTATTTCCCAAGCCTATTCTAACATTCTAATTATCAATTCTGTGAGTCACAGATATGTTTTAATTATATTTCTCTCTACATAATTTAGGCAATGTCTTTCTCTTGTGTATAATGAAAGTAACCTAATTGTTAAACACACACACACACAATCTGGAAGGAAATATATGTGTGTGTGTATGTGTGTGTGTGTATGTATCTGGCATGTACGTATCCTTTAATCTCTTCCCATCTATTTATATTTCCCTAATTGGTTTGTTAATATTTTAGCCAATATTTCTCAATCTGATTTTACCAAAAACTCTTTCTCCTCCCTTTACATGTCCATCCCCTGCATATCTATTGTCACAGTTTAACATACTTTGAAAAAATTGCTCTGATACATTAACTTCATTCATAAAGAATGTGTGAATCTGGGGAATTGAGTCTGGTATTCATTGCATATCCATTACTATATATTCATTTCTTCCACTTGTGCATATCATTCCCATTTTATTTAAATGATTTTGACATATTTCTCAAGGATTGAAAAATCCACACTTATATAAGAACATTCATTTTGATCATATCATCAAGGCTTTTGCATGGGAATGTAAAGAAGAGCTGTCATTCATCAGGTTAAAAAAAAATGAGATTAGAAATTTACCTAAGTAACTGAACCTCCCCTCTCCTCCAGGTTTTATCTAGATCGTCTTTAGACAATCAGCAAGGATGAGGGGTGAAAACATGGTCTTTGATATTTAATAGATGAATTAGTGGTGTCCATTTCTTAAACATATAAATTAATAAACATTAGGTCCTTTATTTAATGAGGAATTTCCCATTTAAAACCTGAATGAATTACCAAAAAGACTATGGCATAAATTCAAAGGCATTTTCTGACCTTCTTATATTCCGGTCTGCATGAATTTTTAACAAGATGCTGTATATTTGGAAGGTCTGTTAGAAAGTGTTCATCTGATAGCTTAATAAAAGCTAAACTAGTGAAGCAAAGAAAGTACATAAGATAGAATATTTTAACTTGTAGTTAAATTAGATTGAAGTTTTGAAAAAAGTTCTCATATTTCACTCTAAAATATTAATAAAGAATGATAAAGACTTATATTGATGATCTCATTATATGTTAAAGTATCCAACAGTATAGGATGTAATAGAAAAAAAAAATGTTACCATGTATTTTAGGTGTAAAAATCATAGGTTAAAAAAAAGTTTACTAAGTTCTTTTATATCATATATTGTCTTAGAATATTTGTTCTATAAATTGTGATTTCCGAAAGTTTTAAAGTCAAAAGAAAATTCCTAAAAATGTGTTATAAGCTGTATTTTATGCTAAAACATATTTAATAAAAATGACAAGGCGTGGCATGGTTTCTTAACACTTATTCTAAACTCAGTTTATATTCAGCAAATATAATACAGGTCTCTTATTAACCCTGGGAAAAAAGTGTTCAGCAGACAATTAACCTTACTGTGCATTATGAGAACATTGATTAAGAAAGTAGTCTTAGAATCCATAAAGCTACCATATAATTGTTTGAGGACTATTTACTCCAGAAGCTCTGCAGAAGTCTTTTAGTAGACGGGAGTATAAATCTTCATCAGTCTCTAAATGAGAATAGAGTGAATTGACATAAAGTAACTGAATGTTTACAATGTAAAAGATTGATCTTTATTTCTTATATTTTTGTTTATTATATTTTTGATTGAGTGACAGTGCTAGTTGGTGGTGTTGTGTAGGCAAGGGTAGTATTTTTTTCTTAATATTTTAAATTGTTAAATGTAACTTTGGCATCCTTATGTTTTTCAAATTAATTATAAAATCCAGCAAACTAAAAACTATAGATTTTAAAATTTTGTCTCATAGGATTCAGAAGTCTTTTTTTTTAATTTTAGAACTTTAATTAGAAGTTAAACTACATATGGGATACAATTTAAAATATGGTAAAATTTTCAATGATTAAATTTATTTTTTAAGCAATTTTATTTTTTTAATTTTTTAATTTAAATATTTTATATAATTCTTACATCTTTTTTCATCTTTGCACAATGTATGCATTTTCATTTTGGTTATATTCCCCATACAATTGCACACCCCCTCCCTTATTTTTTTTTTTTTAATTTATTGAAACTTTTTTTTTTAAGATTGATTTATTTATTTATACAACTACTGGGTACAGTCAGAAGCGCGGGAGGGTGAGAGAATTCACCAGAGCCAGAGCGGGGAGCAGAACAGGCAGACTGATGAAGTACACTGCTGAGGGGAGCAGCGGGCAGCAGGAGAGGTCCGCGTGCCATGTGGGACCCTCCTCCAGTAGCCGGGGAGCAGCCAGGGATCGAACCGGCGCTGCAGAGGCTGCGGGCAGCTTCACAACCCAGTGCTCAACCGCTGCGCCACCGGGGAGGCCCCCCCCTCCCTTATTTTGACTCTAGTCCTTTCCCCACCCCTCCCTTCATTCCTTTCCAACTCTCCAGAAAAATGAACTATTTTGGGCAAATAAAACCTATTAATATAAAGCTCTCTAAGTAAAGCTATTTCACAATCGTCTATTTTATTGCCTTTCAACAAGTAAAGCAATATTCTATTGTTAATCCTCGATACTTACTCAATATAAACTTTGTATATAACAATACATTTCCCCATTGCTTTTTCTCTGCTAAAAAATTATGGAATAATTTTTAAAATCCTTTTTTCTTTTAATGGACTGGTATAGGTATAGTAAATGCTTAAAGAGGTTAAAAATAAGGTCAATGTAGTCATCGGAAAGTTTTTATAAAGCATGTTCAATCTTTACACAAGCAATTAGGACCATCCCACCTTCTACTAAGTGCTGCAAATTTCATCTTGTGTCTCCAGTACACTATTGGGAGTAGCAGATGAAATGTCAAGTAGAAGAACATAATGGGTGATTGAGGATATACTAAGAGGTTAAACAACCACCTAAGCAATTTTCTTGAACTTAGGTGTAATTGCAGATGCATCTGTGAAAAACTTCTTATTGGAAAATGGATAAAACTAATTATATGTTCCTACTCATATTTTTAAAGAGCTGTAAAAAATTAGAACATATGTGTAAAATGTCTAACACTCCAAATTGAGTTAAAATTAATAATATGAATCTACTATGACAGATGATGTTGTTTTGCTAAAATCAAATAGCACATTTCGCTGTAAATGTGGTACTGACTACTGTGGTTCAAGTTCTCTCAAAATCGCATGGCTAATACATTATTATAAAAATGAAATTTCTCATTTTACATTATTAACTGAACCAGTGAAAAATCAGCATTGGTTCTCTGAATCATGACCCTCTTTTGCATTTCTTCACACAAGACTTTAATTACAAATCAGAGTTTCAACTTCAATTAATTCATGGTCATATAAGATTACAAAAAGTATTTATGTGATATACAATGTTAAATTTACAAAGAAAAATGTATTTGTCATTTACAAAGGATTGATGCTTTTCATTTGTGAGAACCACCTAGCTGTAAGTACAATCAGAGGCTGTAAAAGAAAATATTTATAAAAGTTAAAAAGATTTAAAAAGAAAGTACCCCTTCTGTCCTCTCAGCTGCTAATACCCCAATAAAAGCGACTCCTATTAACAGGTGGTCAATTCTTTCTGGCACTTCTGACATTCATTTAAATGTGACAACATTACTTGAATTATTTTTTTTTAAATTGCTTAACCTGCTGCCTGTATACCCTTAGTGATAATCTTTAACAACAGCTAAGTGCATGGATTATTTCTGAAAAGGATAGGCAATCATAAAATGTATTCTCTTAACATCCAAGTGACATTCTACTTTTTCAGATTTTCTTTCTAATATAATTTAATTTTTTTACTTCTCATTTTTTACTGTTCATTTTTGGTCCTACTTGAATTTTCTAGGTATACTAGTTAATATGGTGAAGAGTTTTGGTAGTCCTGTCAATTTTAATATCATTTATGCTATATCATTTATATATATATGCATATGTGTATATATATATATTAATTTTTGGTTAAGCTGTCAAAGCAGTCTATTTTATGATCTTAATAAGTGTCAAATTTTTCTAATTTTAAAATTTAATCATTTTACATTTTTATTTTTGATATTTACATATTTAATGTGAAATTTACTCTGTGTAATCTGAATGGCAAGAATGTAATTGTATTTCCTTATAAACGCTCAACTTTTTTTTAACGATTTATTTATTTATACATACAAGAACAGAGGTATAGGCCAGAGTTGTAGGGGAGGAGAGAATTCACCAGAGACAGAGTGGGGAACAGAACAGGCGGATTGACTGAAATACACTGCTGAGGGGAGCAGCAGGCGAGACAGGAGAGGTCTGCTGCTTCATGTGGGTAACTCCCTGGCCGGGGATCGAACTTGTGCTGCAGTGGCTGCAGCGAGTTTCATAGATTGTGTCTTAACCCCTTGCACTACCAGGGAGGTCCATAAACTCTCAAATTTTAATCTTATTTATTCAATTGTTCCTAAAGCAATTTAGTGAATGCAGCATTGTTATTTTGATATTAAATGTCTCCTTTATAATTATCAATCCCATATTTGCTTGAAAATACTCTGGACCTTTTTTATTGATCTATTTTTCTTCTTATGGACCATTGTACTATTTTAATATTTACAACTTTGTAACAATATACTATGATATTAGCAAAGCCAGGTATTTTGCAACAATTTTTCAAAATATCTTAGTTCTTAATGCCTTTATACATATACTAAGAAACTCAGAATCAAGTGACTTTATAGATTGATTTGGGTAGATGACTTCTTTTTGGAATTTCATAAATAATGAGATCACAGAGTGTGTATGCTTTGTGTTTGTCTTTCCTAAGTCAACATTTTTTTTTAGTTGACAAAAAAAGTGTTTTTCCCTAACACCACCATTCCTTATGTCTCTTTGATCCTTCTTCCTTTCTTCTCCCTTATCCTTGGAGATCTCATGTCATTTATTAATGTCTGCTACTTTTTGAAATTATTTAACTTAGTCAAGTAGTCAAGTCATGGGGTATGTAAATGTTTAATATTTATCTTTGTTATTCTGGCTTGCTTGACTATATATCATTCCCCCAAAGTCCTTCTATTTTGCTATAAACAGCGGCTTGTCATTTGCCTTGTAGTGAGCATATTCCACATATTCTTACATATTCTTATATGTTCTTGATTCAATGGACCCTTAGACTTTCTTTCTTTCTCTCTCTCTCTCTCTCTGTCTCTCTCTCTCTCTCTCTCTCTCTCTCTCTCTCTCTTTTAACTGAGGTAACACTGGTTAACATCATCGTTTGAGTGTTAGAATTATAGGACCTCATACTCAGGTATTGTTGCCAGATAGCTCCCACTACCAAGACATCCACAGTCCACCACTGTAGTCCATTGTGCTCTCTCCCCATGTTGCTCTAACCCTAAGCCCGCCTATGTTCCTCTGGGAGGCCTGGGTTCTATAGTGAGATTTCTAGTGTTAGTTCTTAGTCTGGCTTTATCTGACCATTTGTTCATTTATATTTTCTATATTCCACACATAAATAAGAACATCCATTATTTGTCTTTCTTCTTCTGACTTATTTTGCTTAGCATAAGTCCATCCAGCTCCATCTATGATGCTGCAAATGGCAAGAGTTTATCTTTTTTATAATTAAATAGTATTCCATTGTGCCTGTGTGTCACATCTTCTGTTTTGATCCATTCACCTATATTTGGACATTTAGGTTTCCATAGTTCGTCCATGGTACATAGAGCTACAATGAACTTAAGGTGCACTGTTACCTTTCAATTTTGTGTTTTTATATTATTTGTATAGACACCTAGAAATGGAATTGTTAGGTGATGTGGCAGATCCAATTTTAGTCTTTTGAGAAATAGGGGTTGACGAGTCTATATATCCATCAACAGCATATGAGGGTTTCTCTCAGGGTTTTCGCCCATTGTTACTTCAGCATAATACCACAGGACTGAATTCATCCCAGTGGGCAAGCATATAGGGAAAAAAAAAAAAAAAGGAGGCTAGAAATAATGGAATTGACACATCGTAGCGGCAGGAAGGCCCAGAGCAGGATTTTTATGATTGGAGCAGACTGGTAAAGGAGAGTCCTGGAGCCCTGGGTGCTTTTTCAGGCTTTTATTGAGTTTACCAGGTACAAAGCAGGCAGGAGTTTTGGGGGAGCCAGGAGGTTGGCAGGCGTCCCAGCCCCCAGCAGGTCTTCACTCTTCCTGGGCTCTGGGTGTTCTCTCATGGTCTCATTCTCTCTCTTCTGCTGGTTTCTTTCTCCTTCTCTTGCTCTCTCCTTCCGGTCCTGCTGGTTCCATTCATCTCTCTCACGTGTTCTCCTTCTGCTGGTTCTGTTCCTTCAGCATCTCGTGACACCGTCCTTATGACCCTGGTCTCTCAGCCAAGGTGTACCCACCTATGTATGCACACCCCACTCCAGGTGCCCACCATCAGGCATGCATTCAGGACCTCAGGATCCATCATCAATCCTAATGGTGGCAGTGCAGAAAAGCCTAACAATCATTTACCCTACACACGTAAGATCACAGAGTAGCCTCCTCTCTACTCTTCCCTCCTGAAAGATGATTTTCTCACAGTTTTAGTTATCCCACTGCCACTACTGCAGTGTGGCTCCATCACTGGGGTCTTCATGGTGAGGACCAGTAATGATAGAGGATATTTGCCTAGTTATATTCTTTAGTCTCCTTCTTAATCACTTTATTGATATCTACTTCCATTTCCATTAATAAAAAATTTGTTTACTGTGTCCAATGATTCTACTTTTATATGTTTGCATATTCACATCTATTGCTTTAGTTTCTTTTCTTGATCATTAACATTTGCTTTAATAATCATCCATTTCATATTTTAAAAAATTCATTATTTGAGGATTTTTTTGAGATCTTTGGGATGATTTATGTCAGTTTCTGAAGGTGCCTGAGGATACTAACAATCTATAAACTCTCTAAAATATGTTCTTTACTGAATAGTTTCTTTTTTTTAATTTATTTATACAAGAACCGGGGTACAGGCCAGATGTGCAGGAGGGTAAGAGGATCCACCAGAGACAGAGCAGGGAACAAAACAGGCAGACTGACAAAATACACTGCTGAGGGGAGCAGCAGGCGAGACAGGAGAGGTCTTCTCACCATGTGGGACCCTCGCCAGCCGGCCAGGATTGAACCCATGCTGCAGAGGCTGCGGACAGCTTCACAGTGCAGCGCTTAACCACCTGTGCCACCAGGGGAGGCCCTTTACTGAATAGTTTCTAGAAGACTAACACGGTATAAATTTGTATTACAAGCTTAGGTTTAGAACCGACTTATCCCAAAATGTTAAATTTTTATTTTAGATGTAGATTTAGAAAATTATTTTTCTATTTCATCCTTTCACTCATGGTTTGCCTTCCATTAGCCTCATTTGTGTGTGTTTGCTTGTTTTGGTATCTGTATTCAGTTTTCCAAACTGTATTCAGATTGATGAGGCCCATGGAATTTTTAAAATTAATACTTTATGTCACTAGTGATTTCCAAATGGTGTCAGGGCTACTGGTAAGCTTCAGTATTCCCATACATTCTGGATTTTGAAGGATTTTTGCTTGCATTACCTGTCTGTATAAACAAAATCATTGAGTGCAATATGAGAGTAAATACATTCCATGCAATATTCTAAATTTCAGAAGCTTTTAAGTAGGTACAACTCATAGATACCATGAATACATTTTCTTTCAAATGATTTTGCCTTAATCATTTTGTCAGTTAAGAAAAAATGTCAAGACATGTCCTGAGCTAGAAAATATATATTCCAGAAATAGCACAGAGGCTAAGGGTATGATGAATATCTTCTTCAATATTATTTACAAAATGGCCATAATTATATCCACATCTTTTTTTAGGGCACTAATCTAAAAAAGGGAAAACAAGAAGTAAGAAATAGAATACAAATCAGAATATTTGAGCCTATACATTTGTATAACTTTCTGTGAACTATGATTATCATTATGCATGGTCATATTGAGGATGCCTTCCTTATATAATAAATGTAAGTGAAATAATACACATAGTTTAATAAGTATTTTGAGATCAAAGATCATGAGATGAGTGCCTTAAGGGACAGAGAATGAAGTTAGAGTGAAATTTTGATTTAGAGAGGAGCTAAGGAGAACAAATCATGATTGTCATATATATTTCATGGAGTTTCTTGAAAGAGAAATCAAGCTAGACATGTTGAGTTATTTCTGCTTTTCTTTGCTTTGATATTTTTCTAATGCATTAGGGTTTGTAATTATTAACAAAAAAACCTTGATTTCTCTGTACATATGTTATATAAATCCGTATAATAATATATGTGAATATATATGCATATAAATGTGCACGTACTATATACATTTATATTGAAAAGCATAAGTAAGATTGAAACATAATTTGTGGGGAAATTATCCTTAAAAATTACGTGCTTTCTAATCTTATAAAAGTTGGGAAATTCATAATACTCACTTTTATGTAATGCCATATCTCATCATTTAGTGAAGCAATTAATTAATTATTAAGTCCATTACAGTTTATTTTGTTGTCATTTCACTGCTTCTGAAAAATTTCAGTGCCCTTTATGGCCTGGTCCTTAGCTAATTCATCTAACTCATTTTTTGACTAATTTTCAGTATATTCCAGTAATACTGCTTTTTTTTTTTTAAATTTTGAACATATTACATTTCTCTGTATACATGCTGTTTCCTCTGACCCTCTTTTTGCTTTTCTTTATTATACTTATTAAACTACATATATATTATATGTAGTTATATATAAGTTATAAATATATAGTTATATACAGTTATATATGTAGTTATAAATAAGTTATATATAACTTATTTCATAGAATATAAGACAAACTTATTTTTCATAGAAAGCACTATCAAATATAATGTAAAGACATCACTGATTATATATTGTATTCTGACTCAATGATATTAAGATATGAAAAATTGGAATGACTTGGAATCAGTGGAATGTTTGGGCAAATGCAATCTTCACAGCAACCATAGGTGGAAGATGCCATTGAGTCCACTTTAAGAAAAAATAAATATTTAAGGAGGTTAAATAACTTTCCCCAAGATAACGGCAAGGTTATAATTTCAACACAGGTAAATCTCATGTAGAAATCTATTCTAACAACTTTATTTACATCATAAAATATGTGAGAACAAGAATTATGTTGGTCTTGTTTGACATTGAGGCTTCAGTTCTCAGCACAAGGTAACTCAATAAATATTGAATGCATTATAGAATAAACACATTTAAAAATAATCTATTAATTGTTATACACCTAAGAATAGACATCAGGTTTTCTCAGTTAGAATCTTATATGTTTTCCACTGCACTGTGATGTTCAGATGCAACAATTTGATATTCTCTAGACAGTGGATTAAAAATTTTCTTAATTATTTTGTAAGATTTATGAGAAAAGAAGATTAATAACATGGAATAAGAGTAACTGATATGGTTAAAGAAGGTTACCTATAATCAAATATTAAACTGGAATTATCTGGGAAAGGAATAACAGATATAGAGTTAGATGGGAGCAAAGGAGGAGCAGAATATGACAAGTCAGAGATGCTCTGAAAAGTATGTCTTGGCTTGTAAGAACTAAGAGAGATCCAGTGACATAGAAAATAAACCCTTTAATACAATCATTGGAAATGAATATTGGACTGTGGAATATTAAAGAATGACTAAAATAGGAAAAGGCCATGTCCCAATAAGTTTTACATAACAAATTAATTGGGTATTCTTGGTAAGAGAGTACCGTAAATTAAGTCCTTCAGGTTTAAAGAAGGAATTCTAAAGATAATTTGACAGATACTGGCTGAATAGTTTGGAGAACTGATGATCCTAAAGGCAAAGGTTAATTTATGGTTCTCAGAAAAATCAGGTTTGCATAGTTGAAATAATAAGGAATTGACTGTAACAGTGAGCATGGTGATAGAACCAAGAGTCCTGTCATATTGAAATTTAAAAAAAAAATCCAAAAGCTTTGGGATTCATGAATATGACAGATTAAACAAAAGTAAGTAAAAATATATATCTACATTTTTAAATTAGAGAATTAATTGTTCATTCTCAGAATCAGGGACAACAGAAATAAGTTCAGCTTAAACTCCTGAAAAATGGTATAATTTATATATGAATGGCGAATTTTACATTCTGATGTTGCCATCTATTTCTTAGAGTTGTTTTTTTTTTTTGTTTTTTTTAAAGATTTATTTATTTATGCATACAAGAACTGGGGTATAGGCCAGAGGTGTGGGGAGTGAGAGGATTCACCAGAGACAGAATGGGGAACAGAACAGGCAGACTGACTGAAATACACTGCTGAAGGGAGCAGCGGGTGAGTCAAGAGAGGTCTGCTGAGCCATATGGGTAGCTCCCTGGCTGGGGATAGAAATCGTGCTGCAGTGGCTGCAGATAGCTTCATAGGTTGCACGTCTTAACCCCTTGCACCACCAAGGAGGCCCTTGCCATCTATTTCTATCTGTCTTCTGTCATCTATCATCTACCTATTTATCATCTATCATCACATCAATCTATCTTTCTTTGAAAGTGATACTAAATGACATTTGCACCACAGGTTTATTAGCAGCACCAGAATTACTTCTAGCTATATGAATAAATAATTGTATTCTCATCTATTATTATACTATGATTTATTTATAATAACTGAAAATTTAATATGTGAATAGATGTGAGCATGTGGATATGTGTTTACATGTCTGAGAAATTTGATTCTATGATGCATGTGATCATTGTGGAGTTACGAATATGACTTCTGATATGCAAATATGTCAATTTCATCATGATCAAATTTGACATAATGATATGATTTTTAGTAATAAATGACCAATAACTATTTTCTTTGGGAATAATCTCAATTCCTTTGTTTCTGTATTGTGTAATCCTATTAACCAGTGAGTATATTTAATAAATTGAGTGACAAATTACATTACACAATGCCAAAGATTATATTTAATTCTCTAAAGCTAGAGATTTTCCTTTGGGCCTTATTAAACCATCAAAAGGTAACATAATTATAAGTGAAATGTTAGAACTTTAAAAATGTTCTTTAAGGCAGTGGGCCAATAATTCTTTCATCTTTACTCCTCCTCTTTGACAATCATCTTTTGGTTCACCACGCATGAACAAGCTCAATTTTCAGCAGAGGTTTTAAGCCCAGTCTGCATTGTAGTCATAAAACATGAATGACTCTTTTTATGAGCATGTCCTTTATCAGGTGGCTTAAGGGTGAACAACAGTAAACTTATATGTTTAAAAACATAATTCAAAGAGCAGGATTTACTTTTGAGGTACTCATCCTGTGTTCCTTCCCATATTAAAAGCTGTTTTTGAATAATCTTTGACTACATTAAGCTAATAAAAGAATGCATATAACATAGAAATAAAACACAAGTGAAATCAAAATAAAACACAAGTGAAATCAAAAAGTTTCAATTATGGCTAGTGCCATCATTGTTCAGAAAACATCATTTAAAGATATTATTAGGGGCCTCCCCGGTGGTGCAGCGGTTGAGCGCTGGGTTGCGAAGCTGCCCGCAGCCTTTGCAGTGCCGGTTCGATCCCCGGCTGCTCCCCGGCCACCAGAGGAGGGTCCCACATGGCGCGCAGACCTCTCCTGCTGCCCGCTGCTCCCCTCAGCAGTGTACTTCGGTCCTTCTGCCTGCTCTGCTCCCCGCTCTGGCTCTGGTGAATTCTCTCACCCTCCCGCACTTCTGACTGTACCCAGTGCTTGTATAAATAAATAAATAAATATTTTTAAAAAATTAGAAAAGATATTATTAGGAGTTTTAGGGAATTATAGTAGGCAGATAATATATTGTAAGCTTACGATTTGGTACTTTACACCCATGAAACCATCCCTATAACCAAGATAATGTGTTCATCTTCCCAAATGCGTCCTCAACCCACTTTTTGATCTCTCCATACTGCTACTTCTCATACCTTGCTTTCTCAGCACCCACTAATCTGCTGTCTATATGATTTTTAATTTTGCTATAGGTTAGTTTTTGTCAATTATAATTTTATCTGGAAAAACATAGCATAAAGTTTTAACTCAAGCCTTCCTTCAGCAAGCATCATTCTTTTGGGGATTATATCACACCATCATAGAAATATGAGCAAACTTATTTTTGCAAAAAGTCAGAGTAAGTAGACTAGGTAGGTCATGTAAGGTCTCTGTACATATTCGTTTACCCCATATAGTCCTTAAAAATGTGACACATGTTCTTAGCTGTGGACTATACAACATAAAGCTGTGGACCAAATTTCACATAGTGCCATAATTTAACAAACCCTATTAAAACTCTGTCCTTTTCTCAGAGTAGTAGTTTACATTTTTATGGGGCAAGCCACATTTTTTAATCCATTTACCTATCAATGGACATTAGATTGAGTTTTAGATTTGTGTTATTAAAAACAAAGCTATATGAGCATTCATGTACAAGTCTATATATATTTATTTTACTTTTTCTATGATAAATGCTTAGTGAAATGAGTGACATATACTTTTTAGAAAATGCTAGAATATTTTTCAAATGACTTTTTCTTTGTACCAGCACTTTATAAAAATTACAGTAACTCAATATTTAGTAAACAGTACATGAGATCAGTTTTTGTAGCATACAACATTTTAATGAGCATGTAGGGCTATCTGATTATTATTTAATTTTTACTTAGCTAATGTCTAGAGAGGCTGATGGCTTATTTGCCATTGATATATTTTCTGTGGAGAGGTGTATGCGCTAATCTCTTGCTTATGCATATATTTTAATTGGAATGATCTTTCTCTTATTGGATTTTGAGAGCCTTCTTAAAATATTCTGGATGTAAGTTAACTATTAGAAAATGTGATTTGCAAAATTTTTTCCTGTATGCACCTTGTATTTTCATTCTTTTATTAATGTCTTTTGAATAGGGACATTTAATTTTGGTTACATCAGGGCCTCCCTGGTGGTGCAAGGGGTTAAATACAGCACTGTGAAGCTATTTGCAGCCTCTGCAACACGGATTTGATCTCTGGTTGGCCAGGGAGCTACCCACATGGCATGGCAGACCTCTCCTGACTTGCCCGCTGTTCCCCTCTGCAGTGTATTTCAGTCAGTCTGCCTGTTCTGTTCCCCACTCTGTCTCTGGTGAATCCTCTCACCCCCCCACACCTCTGGCCTGTACCCAGTTCTTGTATGCATAAATAAATCCTTAAAAATAATTTTGGTGACATCAGATTTATCATTTTTTTTTCTTTTAAGAATTCTGATTTTAGAGTGTGTAAGGAAAATGGATAAAACAGGTTATTTTTTGCCTTTCACACAACAGACAGCCCATACCTTAAAATATTATGTTTTCCACCATTCAGACATCTAACAAACAACAGATGGCCCTTCCATTTCCAACAATGTATGAGTTGTGTGGCTATGAGCACTTAACAGTGTAAAGAGGGTTAAGCAGGGGAGCTGCTGTTCTGCCTCTCTTAGTGTTGGAGTTTCAAGCAGTCTCTCTCTGCCTGCCTGCGTATATGATCCCCTGTTTCAGTATTAAGGGCCTGCAAAATCCACTGAAGTCTCTAAATTCTCTTTTCATCTGTGAGAATTGACAATGAACCTACCTGGCCTAGGATGGTTGCACAACAGTTTGTCCTATATGATCTCCATTATTTTGAGTTAAATACTTTTATTCCAATTTTATTTAGAGTTTCTATCATAACTGAATGTTGAATATTGTCAAATGCTTTTTGGCATCTATTGAAATTATCATATGATTTTTATATTCCTTTTGTTGATCTGGTGGAAGATCCTGAATTGCCCTGATAGAAAAAGTTATCATATTATAGCAAAAAAATGGTAAGAAGACAAAAATCAAAGGTGGTTTAAAAAATCATAAAGATACTAAAAATTTGTAAATAAACCACCCCAAATGGTTTATTAGTGAGTGAAAATTCTGAGAGAAATTTTCTGAGAACTAGCAATTCTCAAGTCTCAGAAAAAGAGCAAAAGACTACAACTAACTTGGTCCCTATATAGGAGCAAAACTATTACTATTTTGTAGGAAAAGAACTTGCCCATAATATATAATTTATATTTTCACAAAATGAAAGTTGGCTTCATGCTGGCATAACATGAAGCATAGTAGTGGTAAGTAATTAGGATAAATGTCTGGCATTGCTTTTCATATTTACATCATGGTTAATATAAATTCATAAATGGAAGACCTTAGAACCTACTGCCAAGTATGCATTTCATAAATATTTGTTGATATGAATGTCACTTCTTCCAAATCTTCTCCCACTAATTCTTTTTTAAGATTTATTTATTTATGCATACAAGAGCTGGGGTACAGGCCAGAGGTTTGAGGAGTGAGAGGATTTACCAGAGACAGAGTGGGGAGCAAAACAGGCAGACTGACTGAAACACACTGCTGAGGGGAGCAGCGGGTGAGACAGGAGAGGTCTGCTGCGCCATGTGGGTTGCTTCCTGGCAGGCTAGGGATCAAACTCATGCTGCAGAGGCTGTATATTGCTTCATAGTGCGGTGCCCAACCTCTCTCACCACAAGGGAGACCCCTCCCACTAATTCTTCCAGAACAACTTTGGGATAACCAACAGTGTTAGAGAAAGTAAGCAGAACAGACATCAGAAGGGCTGTCAGAAGGTTGAAGGGGAGAAAGAAAAGTTTAGGATAGTAACAATGTTTCCATTACTACTGACTATCCAGGAGGTTTATTTATAGATAGCATCTGCACTCTAACATAGAAGATAACAAATATATTTCTATTTAGTCTGAAAAGTTGCATTTCCCTGACATACTGATATATGAAAATTATTTGCATTAGAATATGAGACTAAATAAAATAAGGTTCCCCCTTGTGGTCATCCAAGGCATTACATGACTAGATTTGCATGACTGCTCTTTAGCTGGCCCTATAGGTGCTTAAAATTACTTAAAATTACTTGTATATATGTTACTTGCATATATTACCATACATATAACTTTTTATGTCTTCTTCAGGCTTTGAGAAATACTTCACTTTGCCAAATAATGAATTTTGAAAAGTCATAATGGTTTGGGCAAAATCTGTCAGATAGCAGTAACATAATTGAGTCACTGAGCGTTGCAAACACACATCATAAAATTCACATGTATCAAACAAACAAACAAACAAACCAACATCAGTTGACAAGTGGAGTTCAAGTCCTTGCATTACATGGCAACATAGGTCTTATGTTTAGTATTTGAACTTCTTAAAAACTTTCTGGAACATCACCAAGACTGTCTCATCAGAATTCATTTCCCCTGCCAAGCATTCCATAAGTGTGGAAGAGATAAAACTGCAACATAGAAACATATGGGCAGAAGATAAAAGGAGATCAGTGAGCAGGAAAATATGTTTCTTAAAATCTGTGCTGCAGTCATTTTTCTTCTCAGTTTTGTTGTTTGTTTTGCCATTAAATGTCCATAGCCAACATTAAAATGTTTCTACAGCACAGCAAAAGAATAAATTGATTCAGAGCAAAGAGAATCCATTCAATTAATAAAACAACAACAGCAACAAATGGATATCAAATTGTTTGGTATTTTGCAATAAATTGGTTGACTTATTTGGGTCTTGTGTAGATACAACTCAAATAACTTGTAAGGAAGGTAAGGGTTTCATTTGGAATTCACTTGTAATCATTTGTACTTTTAATATTCGCACTGCATTACGCTTTATGCAAGGCTTACTATCATGAGGTCTTCGATCTTTTCAAAGCATTGTAATTGAAAAATTGATGTTTCAATAAAGAAGAAAATGTTATGTGAGAAATGGTCTAATGTTTTAACTAGACAGGTTCCCTTGAGTAGTAAAATGACAAATAGCTATTTATCTCAGTATAACTCTTCCTAGATACTTTTGTGTACATAATGTTAAAATTATTTATTGAAACTATTTTCATATTTGATATTTCCCAAGATAAAATTTCCTTAGGGTAAATTTTCAATTCCATTTACCTAACTTATTTTATGATGCTACAAAGGGTTGGACAAATTCTCCAATCCACTTATTGGCACTTGGCATATACTTACTAGTCAAATCCAGATTTTCTAGGGCAAACCCAGTTTAAATTATTTTGTCAGAGAGTGCCAATACGTTCTGAACTAGTCTCAATATGTAAACATAAATTAATTGAAGCATTGAATTAAATAATAAACATTTCTGTTAAATGTTTACAATGAAAAAGATATTTGTCATAAAATGTGAAGATACTTGCTGAAAATATCTATAATTCGGGGCCTCCCTGGTGGCGCAGGGGCTAAAGACAGTGCTATCAAGCTATCACCAGCCACAGCAGTGGACGTTCGATCCCCAACCAGCCAGGGAACAACCCACATGGAGCAGCAGACCTCTCCTGGCTTGCCGGCTATTCCCCTCAGCAGTATATTTCGGTAGACCTGCCTGCCCTGCTCCCTACTCTGTCTCTGGTGAATCCTCCCACACCTCTGGCTTACACCCCAGTTCTTGTATACATAAAAAAAACTTAAAAAAAAAGAAAATATCTATAATTAATTAAAAACCAAACACTTCCATCCATATTATTTTAATTACACAATGAAATATATAACTTACATACTCATGGTGTTTGTCAAATATTTAAAAGAAAATTATAAATAACATAATTGATACCACCTATGTGAATGGAGCTGGTCAGACATGATCTTAAAAGAAATTGTACTTGAAAGCAATTTTAGCCCTCAGGAATTTAGCCAAAGTATGAATGATTAGACAGATTACAAGAAAAAAAAAAT
The DNA here is from genome assembly GCF_014898055.3 of Talpa occidentalis. Lineage (NCBI taxonomy): Eukaryota > Metazoa > Chordata > Mammalia > Eulipotyphla > Talpidae > Talpa > Talpa occidentalis. The sequence goes on from NW_023604295.1 coordinate 24,170,244, forward strand.
TAAAAATGACATAGCCTTTCAAGGGACAAAACTAGCAACAAAAGTAATTTTTTAGTATTTGGTGTGTTTTTTTTTTTTTTAACTTTGAATTTATTTTTTATTACTCAAAAATCTTCATTTGTTATTTAGTTTTCTGACCCTGTGCTTGTGCCTTCAACACTTTTCACAACAATGTTCTACTCCTCAATAAGAAAGGCCTGCTTGATCCTGTCCTAGACACATTTAGCACACATGGAGCAACCACATGCCCGGATGACATGTTTTTATGTTTTAGACAGTCCCATAAGAACTTTAGGTCTCACGGCACGAATCCCTTGAAGAAGTTGGCCTGGCTACATGCCACATGCAGATTTTGGTGCTTTCCCAACCTTCTTGGTGAAAGGTAAACAATTCTATTACCAGAGGTACTGGACAGCCTAGTTTTGTTAGAGGCTGTGTTGTAGGAGAGCAGATGGCGGTAGGTCAAATGCTGGGCCATTCTGAAAGCCTCTAGACACTGTTCCGGGAAGGGCTTATTATTTGGTGTTTAATTTCCGAACTTCACCTTCAACTAGCAACTTGAAGATTGTTTTATGTATTGGAAACAGCAGACATCAACACATGTTTATTGAATGAATAGATGAAGAATGAATATACTGAAAACCAAGAATGCAATAAATCATCTGAAAAAAATCAACAACACTGTCTGGAAGGTTCATCAGAATTAGAACTTTGAAATACAACTGTTAATGATAGTTCCTAATTCAATTAAAGAATATTTATTGAGACTCTGTTCCCATTAATACTGGAGATACTTTGAATGAAACAACAAAGATAGAAAAAGTGTCTCCTTCCCACTTTTCCCCAAGAATAAATGGAAAAGGGGCCTCCCCGGTGGCGCAGTGGTTGAGCGCTGGGTTGCGAAGCTGCCTGCACCCTCTGCGGCGCCGGTTCGATCCCCGGCTGCTCCCCGGCCACCAGTGGAGGTTCCCACATGGCGCGCAGACCTCTCCTACCGCCCGCTGCTCCCCTCAGCAGTGTACTTCGGTCCTTCTGCCTGCTCTGCTCCCCACTCGGGCTCTGGTGAATTCTCTCACCCTCCCGTGCTTCTGACTATACCCAGTGCATGTATAAGCAAAAAACAAACAAACAAACAAATAAATAAATAACATGCCTCTATAAAAAAAAAAGAATAAATGGAAAAATATGAGATATGATGATATTGTAAAACATAGGTGCTAAGCCAGGAATTTAGCAAAGATCATGTCTTGCAGAGAGAATGGCCTCTTTGAAGTGTTAACATTTAAGCTGCAATCTGAATGATAAGGAGAAAAATGGAAAATAATATTTATCGCAGCCAGAGTTGAGGAAATATGACAGGCAACATATGAAGCTAGTGGAAAAGTCATTAGAGTGGGTCTGAGCTGTTCTATTGCTATGTAAGCAGACAGCAGTCAACTGTACCTAGAGATTGCAAGGGTGAAGGTGGGGCGTGGGAGGATTTATTAATGGCCAAAGAGGATGGCAATCTTTAGATCATTTTAGAACTTACAAAAAAAAAAAAAAAGGAAAGAATAAATAAGGTGACTTTCACCAAGCAACTGCACTGTTTCAAGGGAAAAAAAAGCCATTGACATCATATATTATAGAACATTATTTATAAGAGGTTCTTTTTATTAATCTGTTAGTTTACATACCATTGGACATTATCTGTATAAATTCAGGGTACATTTTCATAGCTCTATAGGTGTATATGCCTCTCTAGCCCTCCATCAACATTGGGTGGAAGTCGGGTTCTACTCCTGCACTCCACTTAGCTACCAGCCACCAGGCAGTCTTTCGCTTGCAGCCTCTCTTTCCTGTGGTTGCATAGTTTCTGTCTACACACTCTGATGCAGGTTCCAAGATCTCAGAGGAGGCAGCAGTTGATATGCTCCTAATTCTTCCAAAGCCTGATGGTCAAAACAACCCTGCCCAAATGTCTACGTGTGCCATTTGCCTGACAGTATTGTACTTTGCCTACTGTACTATATCTCCACAGGAATTCATTCATAAAGTTTCTTTGTGGCACAGGCCAGAGGTCATGTGCTGCTCAGAGAGGGAATGTGGACATGCTTCCAGACTCTGGAGAGCCATGGTAGTGCTGCTCTTTCCCCTACCCTGGCCCTAGCCAGCCTCCTTGGTTAGCAGTCTCTGTATGAGCACAGTCCAGAAGCTGTGCATGGGTGAGTGCAGGAGCAGCAGGCATGCCCCAGGGTAGAAGTCACCTGTAAAAATGTCTCTGCCTGTAATATGCAGTGTGGTGGCCCTGACCAAGCCACCGAGCCAACCAAGTGTTGAACCGGGCTCCCTAGGGTGCTCACAGACACACTTGAATGCCCAGACACCATCTGGAGACAACCAAGTGTCTCTCTTCACCCCAGACAACCTGAGTCTCTCATCACCAGATATCCCTTTCTGACTGCAGAACAGACTCTCCTTCCCGGGTTGTTGGACCAGCCTGAGGAACTGTTGGGAGAAGCTCCATGGCACTTTCAGGGAACTGGTACAATTTCTGACTTACTGTTTCTCAATCTTTTCCTTTCCAATGATTTTTATCTCTCCTTGCTGAGAAAATGCCCTCACTTCCCCTGCTCAATGTAACTATAGCTGCTCCTTCCTTCTGCTTATCCTCATATTCTGAAGGAAGCAATGGCTCCAGGATCCTGCCTCTGTTACCTTCTTTCCCTCACTGAAGAAGGTTAAAAATTATGAACAGAAAGAAGTAATTAAAATGTTTTCAGTATGAAAAATAACAAAAATTTATGTCATCTATAAGAGCAAACGATTCTGTTATCAGTATAGTAAGATCCTGGTTTCCTTAAGAGACAATTTTGTATACATTGCCATGTATTGATGTTAACCAAGTGGCCTCTTTGTTTTGGTCCTTTAACTTTTATTAGCCATGACACAGAATCTGAAATTCTCCCTGGATTACTGGTCTTTCTAATATTTTCTGGCAGTTGTATTTTGCAATCTAATCTTACGCTGTATGTACTAAGTTCTTTTAACTTACGATAAAAATATTACTCTTTAATAGAAAATCAAATATTTCGTTCTTGTGACCAATAATTTTAAAACATTCATCCCATAAATAAAATCTCACAGCTTTGTGTGCTTACAGTTTTCTAATATTGGGACAATAATCCCAGTTCTCAGGATGAGATTTATTATGGGATTCCAGGCCAGTAAGTTTAAGGGACATTTCTGACAATTGGTATTTGCTTGCCAATCTCTATAACACTTTTGTAACAACAGGATTAGTAGGGAAATCTAGTGATCCTGCTAATATACATATGAAGAAATTGAATGTATATGACAGTGAATTCCAGTGGATTTACAGCAAGGAAATGGTGCACCTGAAATTCAGTACATGTTGTTCTGGGGGTAGAGGAAGCATTCTCTTTCACTAGGTGTGCTGCACTGGGTTTCATTTTCAGACTAAGAAACTTGATATGCTCTTTAGCTTAAGTGTCTATTAGTATTCACCTTTTGTTTAAAAGGTTACTATGCTGTAAGAAAACACTTTTCCCTCTTTAAAGAAAAAAAAATCAGATGTGGTTATGTAAATAATTTTAAACAAATAAAGAAAATTTAAGGAAGAGAATTTGTCTATATCCTTTAGTAAAAGTACCCAGAAACCACACCTTTGAACATGGTGAATTTATTACTTCTACCAGACAAACTTTGTGGAGACAAAAAGAAAAAATAAAATACAAAGGTATAAATAAAATATAAATATAAACTTGTATGAGCAAGTAAATATGTGATACCAGTTCTGTGCTTTGAATTTAAATAATTAAAGACATTTATCACACCCTTTATTCCAAATACTGAGTTATATTCTGGCATCTATCTCCCTTCCTACTTACCTACCTTCCTGTCTATCGTCTGTCTGCCCTTTATCAATAACCATTTCGGTTTCAAATATGTAAGACTTTCATGGTAGCATTTATGTACAGATTTTGAGACGGTGATTAAGTGAATCATAAGAACTGTGAACATGTTTCAAATGTTATAAACACCATAAACTGTTCTCCCTTTATGGTCTCTGATCTCTGAAGCAGGGACATCACTCTATTACAACCCTGCTTTCACATTAGCAATTGTACCTGAGATCATGAAATAGAAATATAGTAAAAGTCATTGATTTTAAAAAGCTAATTGATTTAGAGTATTTATTAAGAAGCCCAATTAACAAAAGACTAAACTTGACAAAGAATGTAATGAAAACTCCAGTAGCTGTGGGGGACTAGGTATTTGACACACTGATTAATTTGGACATTCCCAACTTATTGTGCAAGTTTAGGTAATTAAAGATAAGCTGGGGGCGAATTTCTTCATCCTCTCTAAATCATTTGTGAGGCAGTTCTCATTATTTTAATTGTCCATACCTGTTTCTACACTCCATACAGTTATGTTTGCTCTCATAAACATTATAAAGTTAAATCATGTCTAGACTGATAGTTTATTTTTTTAATTATTTGGATATAAGGAGAGTTAAACTATCATTTATTATTCCAAATAAAATGCTCATCTTTGATGAATTTAAAAAATAACCAAACTAGGACATTGCTAAAATGTTCCTCTTGAGAAGTGATATCAAATATCAGTCCAGACTTACTTAAGTAAGTCAATGATGATTTACTTAAGTAAATCAATGACAATAAGAACAGAGGAAAACTTACATAAGGAAGGATATTACCTATGAAAGTAAACTACAAGAAATTCTTCCATATATTGTGGAGGTAAGATCAGATTGAAAGAAATAACAAGCATTGACATACAACTGGCCTTCCTGAGAAAATGGGTACCTTAGGCACAGGATGTAAATGGAGTATAATTTAGTCAAAATGATGTACATCTAGCATTTTCTTCTTGGCAGGATGTGTTTGAATACTGACACTGAAAACATATTAAAGAGAAAAATAAAGCCATTTTCTTGGAATAGCACACTAACTTCCCTAGACTGCTCAAAAAGAAATTAAACAGAGTAATTTCATTCCTGAAATGGTAGAGCCCATGTTTTCAAATTCTCTGGTGCCTGGATCAACCACCTAGTAATGAACTCTAACAGTAACTAATCAACTAGCCATGCAGGTAAAGGACAGAAAGTCTTGAAAAGGGACAGGAGGGAGGGGGTGTCATTGATACAATGAGAAAGGTTAGTTTAGTATATGCTCACTGACTTTTGATTTGTATAAACAGAGGACAGAGAATAATTTATTTTTATTATCCCTGGAACTTGACCAAATTTTAATTACATTACTTTCACATATCCAAAAACTCAATGCATTGAGCATTCAATGCTTTGAGTTATATATTTTGGCCAAAACATAATAAAACTTTAAAAATTAATAATATAATTATGTGATACATTGCAACTTATACAAAATCACATTTAAAATTATAATTGATAACTTATTTAGGTAATTTAATTTAATGAAAGTATTACATATGTTAATGTATGGAATATAGCCAAAATTATAATCAGGTTAAATAATCAGCTCTACAGAATTTAGTTATTAAATATGAAATAAATATTGAACTGAAAACATTTTACAAACATTATAAATATAAATGATACTTAAGAAAAGTTAATAAATATGACTAGATTATAAAGAACAGAATAAATCCAGAAACTAGATGGGCAGTAAAGAGTAGAATCAATAAATAAATATAGAGGCTTTGAAATGGAAAATATAAAGCTTATAAGCAAAAAAAAAAATCACTCTCATGATTAATGAATAAAAATAAAAATACAGCATTAAGAATAAGAAAGTTTAAATTCTCAAGCAAAGAAGCAATGAAAAAGTTCTAATTTCTACTTCTGGAATTATGGCACAACAGAAACTCCCAGAGGTTTTTCTGTAAAGTACATCTAGATTCTCTATCAATTACAGTAAATATACATTTTAATGGTCTAGACTTTCTGGGAAGTAATGGAAATCTCACTCCCATCAAAAAGAATATAAGACTATAAAAGCAGCAAGAAGTATTGAGGCTTAATTAAACTTGAGAGATGGATTTGTCTTTTGGCCAAATGTCTACATCTAAACTAAAATAGCACTCCATGTGTCCTTGGGAGCCAGCTGAAGTTTAATCCTAGACTCCTTTATACATGGAACTTTGAAAGTGGAAAGCAATCAATAGCAGTTAAGGAAAGAACCAAATCCTCGCTGGAAAACGCTATGATTTACAACCTCTGGATTACCCAACCACCCAAAAAAAAGCTCATAAAAAAAAAGCCAAATACATTTTTAAAAGCCATTTCAAGAGACTATCATGAATTAGAATGCAAATGTAGCAATGCAAGTGAAGATGCATTTAATACTATTTATTTAAATTACATATGCATGTACCTTTTTACTAATTGTACTGCCATTTTATTTCAAAGACAAACTAGCAAAAATATATAATTGCATATTCATGTACAAATGCATGTACAATTAACTGTCATTTTATTCATAAAAATTAAAGTCTGAAACTATTCTACATTTTAGCTATATGGACTAATGAAATAATACCTGTTTTCTTCTGTAATTATCAATATATAAAAAAATTGGGAAGATCTTTATATGCTTCCATAAAATGATATCTAGAAAACTTTCTTAGTGGAACAAAAGGCAAAATGCAGAACAGTGTTTACAGCAGGTTTATCAAAATCATCTTTTTTTTCTATTTAAAAGAGAAAATGCATGTCTGTCTTTATATGAGCATGTGTATGCATTTGGTATATGTGTATGTTTTAATTTGTTTATATTTTTTACAAAAAGATGATGCCAGTATAAGCAAAAAACTAACGTGTATAGTGATATGAAGAGGGAAGAAACAGGGATAGAAGTTAATGAATTTAAATTGCTTTATGGTTTGACTTTAGAATAATATAAATGTTTTATATAATCAAAAATGCATTAAAAATAAGGTTAAACCTAAAATCTAAAAGTGAAACAAAAAATTGAATCCAAATGTATATCAGAATGGTTGAAATCATTTGCCTTCACAAACTGGCAAGAATGTACTTTGTGATTTCCCTTTGATTCTTGATAATTTATGTAATAGTGTATGTTTTTTGCATTAATCGGTGATATCTTCATTTTTGGAAATTTTCACACATACATGACCTTCTTTACCAGTGACTTCCTCAAACTGTTTTCTTCCCCTGCAATTCCTAGTATTTAGATGTTAGATTTTCTAACAAAAAAGCATTGATCAATAAATATTTTTTAAGGCGAGTGTCACAAAGATTTCCCCTGTTTTATTCTAATAAAATTGTCATTTTAGTCTTTACATTTAGGCCTCTAATCTAGTTTGAGTTAATTTTTGGGAGTGGTCTAAAAAAGGTATGGTTCATTCTTTTGCATGTGTATCACTTTTCTTAGGAAAGGAACTTTTAAAAAAAGATTTATCTATTTATGCATACAAGAGCTGGGGTACAGGCCAGAGATGTGGGGGGGGGGGGTGGTGAGAGGATTCACCAGACAGACCAGGGAACAGAACAGGCAGACTGACTGAAAAACACTGCTGACAGGAGCAGAGGAAGAGACAGGAGAGGTCTGTTGCGCCATGTGGGCTGATCCCTGGCCGGCTGGGGATCGAACTCACGCTACACTGGCTGTGGACTGCCTCATAGTGTGTTGCTTAACCCCCTGCGCTACCAGGAAGGCCCAGGAAAGGAATTTTTTAAAGTAAATATATTCTTAGACAGTTTTGTTGTTGTATCCAACATTCCATCTGTTAAAATTCACATAGTGTATTTTCAATAAGGATTTTCTATGATCTTAATTATATATAAAAAATTACAGACAAATGATTTTCCCACAATTTCAACACTTATTCCCCTATTCAATAATAATAAAAAAATCTCTGTGAACCAATTACATAGGAGAGGAGAAGTAATCCCAGTTTAATGCTCTTTCCTCTACCTCACTATATTTCTTATCATTATTTCATTGTTTCTGAAATTGAAATTGAGCCTTCCTCCTAGGAAGAGACCAATGACAGTGTTAATTTCACAAAATGGCAATTTCTGGATACAAAGCAGGCAATATTGTATATAGGGTTTAAAAGTTTAATAAGGCTAGATGGAAAGATATTATGAAACTGTATATCCCTAGTATTAATATTCACTAATACAGGAAAAATAGAATTCTCTACCTTCACAGCATTAAGAATTTAATTAATTTTATTGATGCGTGATTTTGCCAATAACATATAATTCTTGAAAATATTATGTTTAAAGATTTTTTCTTTCTTTTGATGTTTTTGAAATCATTAACTTGTGTCCTTTACTTCCTAGGTAATAATTTTCAATAACATGGCTTTCTTCCCTACAAAAAACAAAATTCACATTAAAAAATAGATTTAGAAAATTGTGGTACATGGAATTGTATCAACATCTCACTCGCTGGAATTCTGTAACACGGTTGCCTAACAGAATTTGGCTGATTGCTTAAACATCACATCATGTAAATGGAAAATAAAAGCTGTAAAGGCACTTTGATTTCTTCAATATGGGCTCTCCAAATGTCATTCCATCAGTAAGACCACATTGTAAAAGTGGATAAGAAACTGTGTTTTAAAATTGCAAAACTGGGTCTCCCCAGTGGTGCAGCGGGTTGAATGCAGCGCTGTGAGGCTGTCCGCGGCCTCTGCAGCACAGGTTCTCTTCCCGGCCGGCCAGGGAGATTCCCACATGGCCAGGCAGACCTTCCATGCCTCTCCCACTGCTCCCCTCAGCAGTGTCTTAGGTCTGTCTGCCTGTTCTTCTCCCCACTCTGTCTGGTGAATTGTCTCACCCTCCCATGTCTCTGGTCTGTACCCCAGTTCTTGTTTAAATAAAAATAAATCTTTTTAAAAAAGGAAAAAAAAATTCATAACTGATCTAAGGCTAAAATCATTACCACTGCAAATTCTCCCCTGGAGGAAAAGGAGTAGAAGGGTTTAAATAAATATATGTAAGCAGAGTAAGGGATTGAAAGACTAAAGAAATATTCTCCAAAAGCTACCTTGAGTAGATAGATAGTTCATACCTTGCTTTATAAAGGCCTGAAGTATCTGAAGAGATTTCTCATGAAGAATTCTGTTGGACTGCAGTCCTTGTTCAAACTTCTTACTAGGTCCACAAATGAAGTCTGGATACTAAAATGGTGTTTCTATTTTTATTGTACATTGGAGTAATGGGAAAAATCCCAAAAGCAAGAGAGGACTTCTGTAAAACAGAAAAAAATATAAGGGGATAAGCCAGTTCTTAGATGCAAATTTCCTATAACAAAATTAATATATGTTGACAAAAGTACATTTAGATTTTTTTAAATATTCATTTGTTTATGCACACAAGAACTGGGGCACAGGCCAGAGGTGTGGGGGGAGCAAGAGGATTCACCAGAGACAGAGTGGGGAACAGAACAGGTAGACTGACTGAAATACACTGCTGAGGGGAGCAGCAAGCAAGTTAGGAGAATCTGCTGCGCCATGTGGGTAGCTCCTGGCGGGGATCAAATTCATGCTGCAGTGGCTGCAGACGGCTTCCAAGGCTGTGTTTTAACCCTTGCACCACCAGGGAGGCCCCATTTAGATTTTTTTTAAAGATCCTATGGGAGGCATTCTCAATGAATAGCATTAAATGTGATTTTTAATAATGTTTTAAGATAATTCATTGCTCTCACAAGATCGCCAATGAAGTAAAGGGAAAATTGAATAGAGTTGAAAGGAAGAGAGAGAAAGGATGGGACAAGAGAAACTACTGAATGCTCCCAGTGCTGAGAAGAGAGAAGCTGCTCAAAACAACCCAGTCTGAAAGGAGACTGCACAAATGATGCTCTTGCCTACACTGGAATTCTTTAATTGTCAACAGTTTTATATTAGGTTATCAAGATGGCCTGAAGCAAAGATTGAAGAGTAATTAGAACCTAAGGAAAGATTGAAAGGTCCAGGTTGTATTTGAATTTGTAAAAGTAACTGTAATAATAATAGTTTTCACTTATGTATCAGTAAACATTTATCAGGCACTTTGCACGCACACACACACGTGTGTGTGCGTCTTTACATATTTAAGAAATATATTTCTGATCTCCATTCTGTAGATGATAAAGTGAAGTTGAGGGAGGATATGTAATTTCTCTCTTTGTATAATTGAAAACCATCAGAGAGTGTTCGAATCTAACCAGTTTTGACTTCAGAGTTTAAGGGTTTCACCAGAGGGGATGGAGCCGGAGCAGGCAGAAGCACAGGGGAAGGAAATGGATAGATCATATCCTTGGTACCAGAGAAATGGCAGAGGATGAATGCAGCAAGTGCATACAAGAGGCATGAAAGTATGCTCTCAACCTTATATAGTCATGAAAGTGACCATCAGATTAATATTAAAATGTTAAAATAAATCATGAACAGTCTAAAAATTGCTTTTTCAAGGAAGGTGATCAAAAAATTTTCTTATTTTTTCAAAGCAAGCCAGTGTTTCCTGAAGAACAAATAGAAGAGAGCAAAGCATTTTAAACCCTAGTTCTAGAGATATTAAAAATGCAGACATCCATTTGGAAAAGTTGTAGTGTAAGTCAAGATGTTTAAATAATGATTTTCTCTATGACAGAGATTGGCATAGCAAAATACCTACAGGGCAAAAGATTTATCTTTGCCTAAGGGAGAAGATTAAACTAAATGTAAGTGAACAGTGTGGTTGTATTGGGTGTGAGAGTGGTGTGGTAAGATACAGCTGGAGAGGTGTGAACCCACACATCTGAATAATACATAGTGTTGTAAATTAATGTCACCTCAATAGAAATACAAAAATAAGTAAATAAAACATCATTAAAAAAAAAAACTATCCACATCACCTTTCTCTAACCATTGCATTGCTCTTGCACAGAAATCTCAATACACATCAGCCCTCATAGATCTTCTCAATTCAAAGGAAGTATACACCAATACAAAAGAAAAGATTAAAAACACAATGTACCTAACAATATCACTCTTACATATATGCTAATGAGAAATGAAAACGTAAGAGTGTGTACCATATTCGTTACCACACAACCAGGTGGTACCCAGGGACCACAAGCTCTTCATACTGTGCATGCTCTAAAAGGGATTTGACCATTTCCATGCAAAAAGAAAAAGCAAACATACCCTTGATGTGACAGAATTTAATAGAATCAGTATGCGTAGAAATAGAGAAGAAAATATTTTAAACAATAGTTTCCCAAAGAAACTCCCAAAATTACCCACCCCTCATTGACAAATGTCCAAACAGGCTAGGCTTGAAGTGGGGCCATTGAAAGCTTGCCACAAGTCTAAGGTACTTTCTGGCAGGGAACCATAAGAAACCAAAACATAGGCAAATTGTGAGAGCTGGGACAAAGCAAGAGACTTAAAATTAAAAACATAACACATTAGAATAACCGACACCACTGTATCTGACAAGGAGCAGGAGCAGCCTCGCTACCTGTCTCTTACCCACCCACATGTCTTTTCCAAGTGTCTAAACAAGTCTCTCCTCCCCTTGTCTCCCTCAAGTCACTTTTCCTCCAGCCATACAAGGATAAACGTGAGAGTCAAAAAAGCACAAAAGCCCAAGGTTGCATGTGCTCAGTTATAAGCCAGGCATGGCCACCTAACTTCTCCCCTAGTACCCAGCAGCCTCTCATTCAGGCTCGTGGCTTTCTAGGAATCTTATTCCTTGGTGGAGTAAATCTCTTTGGCATGGAGATGAGGGTGGTGTTTGTAAAAATTTCAAGAGGTGGAGCATTACTGTAACAAAAAGACAACTGCTCATAGCAGCTTTATACTGTCAAAGAATTTCCTAAATTTTCAATGGTAGAATGGTTAAATTATGGTGTATTTGTACAACAGAATACAAAACAATGACAAGAATGAAGTACAGCTATAGGATATTCTTATACAATGATAAAAATATACATGGAACAGAAGTAGTTGGACACCAAAAATACATCCTATATGCAAAATAATGCATAACTTACATAAATTAATAGATATTTTACTTTTTCTAGAATACTTTTGGAGAATTTTTGCACTAATTTTTTTAATTGAGATAACATTGGTATGCAACATTGTGTTTTAGAGATACTGGATCACCCCAGGTGTTGTTACCACATTATACAAGCCACCAAAACACACAAAATCACCAACATAGTTCATTGTGCTCTCTACCTGCTATGTTCACCCCTCCTCACCCTCACTTCCTTAGTTTTACAGTCAGAGTTCTAGGTCTTGCTCTTAGTATAGCTTTACCTAGCCCTTTGTTTTCTCTATATTCCAAACATAAGTAATACCATCTGGTATTTATTTTTCTCCTTATGACTAATTTTGCTTAGCATAATCCCCTCCAAGTCCATCCATGTTACTCAAATGACAAAGTTTTCTTTTTTTTTTTTTTAATAGCTGAGTAGTATTCCATTGTATATGTAGACTACATCTTCCTGCTTCACTTATCTATTTTGGGGCATTTCCAGAGCTTGGATGTTATAACAGTGCTACAATAAACATAGGAGTGCATATATTGCTTCAGTTTAATGTTTTTGTATCATTCAGATCTAGGAATAGAAATGCTGGGTCTTATGGTTTATCCATTTTTAATATTGTGAGGCATCTCCATATAATTTTCCATAGGTGCTGGACCAGTCTACATTCCCATGAAAGTGCTTGAGGGTTCCTTTTTCTGCATATCATTAAGAAAACTTATTGTTCCAAAGAACACCTACACCCCTATGTTTATAGCAGCACTGTTTACAATAGCTAAGCTTTGGAAACAGCCCAAATGCCCAAAAATAGATGACTGGATCAAGAAGATGTGGTACATATACACCATGGAATATTACTCAGCATTCAAAAAAGATAAACACATGCAATTTGCAGCAACATGGATGGTGCTGGAAGGGATCATGCTCAGCGAAATAAGGCAGAAAGAAAAAGAAAAATACCGGATGGTCTCACTCATAGCAGGAATCTAGAAAACTTAAATAAGGGACCAGGAAAATGAATAACTATAAGAAAGTGAAAATCAAAATCAACAAAAAACTATGAACCAGAGATACTTTTTGGGGGTGGGGGCGGGAGGGGAGGGATTGGGGTCAGAATGGGGGGTTGCAATTGTATGGGGAATATAAAAATAAAATTTATTATTTAAAAAAAAAGAAAGAAAACTTATTGTTTCTTGTCTTTTTTATATAAGCTATTCTCACAATGAGATAACATCTCATTGTGATTTGATTTGCATTTCCTTGATGATAAGTGATGATGAGCACTTTTTCATTGCCTGTTGGCCATCTCTATATCTTCTGAAAAGGACCTTTTTATTTCTTAAATCCATATCTTAATTGGGTAATTTGTTTTATTTTGCTGTTATTATTGATTTGTGTGATTTCTTTGCAGATCTTACATATTATTCTCTTATTGGATATATGGTGGGCAGATATTTCCTCCCATTCACCAGGTGTGCTTTTGTTTCAGTGGCTTTCTTTTGCTCTGCAGAAACTTTTTAGTTGTATATATACCCAGTTGTTTACTTTCTCTTTTGTTTTCCTTGATACTTTGTGGAGACAAATACACAAAGACATATGTGAAACTTAAGTCATGGAGTATTTTGTCCATGCTTTAATCTATGTACTTTATGCCTTCAGGTCTTATTTCCAACTGTTTTTTATCCACTTTGAGTTGATTTTTGTGTATTCTGTGACAGATAGTGGTTGAGTTTTTATCTTGCATGTGGCTATCCACTTTTCTCAGCACCATTTGTTGAAGAGCTTTCCTTTCTCCAATGCATAATGTTTGTTATTTTGTCATTGATTAACTGTCTATACTGGTAATGATTTATTTCTGTACTTTCAATTCTATTCCATATTGCAAAAATCTGTTTTTCTTCCAATGCCATACTGTTTTCATTATAGTCTAGAAGTGTTATACGGCCATTCTTCCTCTTTTTTGTCTATTACTTTGGCTGTTCAGGGTGTTTTTTCGTCCCATATGAATTTCAGTGGTGTTTGTTCAATATTTTTGAAGAATGCCATTGAGACTTTGATAAAGATTGCACTGAATCTATATACTGCTTTAGTTAAGATGGCCATTTTGACATTTTGAATTTTCTTATATAAACATGATCAGCTTTTCTGTGTCTTCTTACAACTCTGTTAATTTCTTTATCATGGCAGTTTTGAATGGAGGGTTAAGCTGCTATGAAGATTACTCACAGATGGTGCTCTCTACATGTCCTCTAGGCAGGTTAGAAAACACATATCTCAAACCTGCTGGCTTCCCTCCTTTACTCCCTAGTTGGGTTACTATACCAGGTTCACCATATTCCCAAGCTAGGAATCTGGGTATGTTTCATGACTTTATTCTCTTACTCATTGTATCAGTACCTCACAACCACAGTCAGGTCCCATTGATTCTAGTTACATTTTGCTTAAGATTCTCCCCTCTGCATCTCCAATATTTATGTACTGGTTCAAACTTGTGTCATCTCTCACTGAAACTATTGATTTGATTTCCTGATTCACAGTATCCACTAGATTCCATTCTCTATCTACACATTGCTACTGTTCTTATCTTCCTAATAAAGCACATTATATCTCATGACTGTTGTAATTGATACTCAGTGGGTCCCATTTCCATAGGACATACCACAATCAATTCTTACTTGATATTTTGCCACATCCTTTTTTAATTGTACACCTATAAGCTGATGATAAACCTAGCTAACTACAGCCACTTTGATGTATTATGTTGTATCATTTGTGCACTGAATCAAGAATGCCTACCCTTTTCTGCCTGCATAATTCCCTGGCTACTTTTCAACATGCTTTCAGAGATTCGTTGGGAAAAATATGTAATTGTTTTTTATATTCCTGCTATCCTAACACTAATTCCAGAATTCTAAATTTCCAAACAAGAAAATATCAGCTTCCAAGCACCAGTTAGCTTTTTATATAATTTGTTTCCAGGGCAACTAAATGCTTAAGATGGCAAAACTCATCTCAGCTATGGTGTGGACCATCTTTGTTCATTTATATGCTAATTCAAATGAAAAGCAATATGATGTAATGATGATGGTTATTCTAGAAGATTGTGTGCCTAATACCTTTTTAACACATAATTTAATATTGTAATTCAGGGACCAGCAGTAAAACTTGATGCCTTCTATTGTTCTGCAAATTTGTTGATTATTTCCTTAAGGAAATGGTGTCAAACACTGACTTCTCAGTTGAAGGGGCAACAAGGTCTTAAAATATGTTCTGCCTCATTGGGCTTCTTAGTTATACACACAAATGTTGGAATAAATTAAATGACTATGTAAAACAATAAGAAAAAAAATGAATGATGGATATATTGTGGAATTCTGTGCATTCACCAAGGAACATATTAATTATAAGTAAAACAAAATGCTCTTTAAATATAAGACTCACTAAGAAAAGATCATTTGGGTTTCAAAGAATGTTTTCATAAAAAAAAGTTCAAAACATTTTATTAAAAATTTTATGGCACTAATTTAATATTGTATTAAATTACTTTATAAATATTTATTGTTTTTAAAACCTTGCCTATGCATACAATAAATTTCATTGCCCCATTTTACTAAGTAAAGACTACTTGTTAAAAATTCCACATTCTGATCCTCCCTGGTGGCCTAGGGGTTAAGTCTCACTCCTAGCACTAGGAGGCAAAGCTGCCAGAGTTTGATCCCAGCCAGGAAACTAACCCAGATGGTGCAGCAGAGCTTTTTTCCCTTACCCGCTGCTCCCCTTAGCACTATATTCCAGTAAATTCACCTGCTTTGCTCCCCATTCTGTCTATGATGAATCCTCTCAACACCCACACCTCTGGTATATACCCCAGTTCTTCTATGTAAAAATAAATAAATAAAATCTTTTTAAAAATTCCATATTCTTACAAATACCAAATACACACACACACACACACATCAATATATGTAATTCAAGAAGGCTTAATTTAGAAAAAAATATAAATGTATGTGTTCCACATAAGGAAAGCATAAGGGTAGTAGCAGCAAAATTGTCTTGGTTCCTTTTGTTTTGCTATGCTTATGTTTTTATTTTTACCATCCTTAGGGTCAAAGCAACTATAGGATAAAGTGGTTAATAGAAACTGGAAGCAGTTTCCTATAAAAAAGACCTACTGTAATACAAGTGTCATTGGTCAAGAAACACAATCAACACATAGGACCTTACAAAAAGAAAGTTGAAGAATTTGCATATCTCTATTGAACTCTTATCCTGGCCTCTGGTCTTCTGCTAGTGTGTACCACTGGCTTTAAACAACTACAGTCAAGAAGTCAATATGACTGTAACCCACACAGGTTATCTGCCATCCACACAGAGCACAGAAAGGTGTGAGAAAGGTTGAAGAAAAACTATTGATGGCAAAATGGAAGTGATAGGGCACCATGGCCTCCAGAATTGGTATTATACACCCAATGGAATGTCAAGGATCTTACTGGAAAACTGTACATAGATTGCTTTGAACAGAAACTAATTTAGAATGAATGAAGGAAAGAATTTGAGATTACACCTGTGGAGAAAAAGGACTCCCCAAGACAAATGGCTGTAAATGAAATCAGAGATATGGGAGGGGGCGAAGGATTACAAAAGTCGAATTTTGGGTCTACTGAGAATTATTTCTTATGTTTTAAAAGATAATGCATGCTAAAATGAATTCTCTAGTGGAAAACAAAAATTTCAGAAGAAAAATTTATAGAAGCAAAGGTCTAGACAGATGAGATTAGTGCATCAGGAGGGCAGGAAGTTATTGTCTATAAAAGGAGCAAAGTGAGCTTATAGAACAAAAAATAGAGTAAGCAGAATATGGTATTTCAAAAAATGAGAAAATTAGGAATGTCCTATCTCACTGATTCTATGCTTTTCACTCTTCATATGAAAGAGCAAAGTATAAAGAGAAAGAGTGGAGAGGAGTTAAGAACACATTTTGGGTAGTGAGGAAAATGAACATTATAAAGGAATTCAAGAAGGTTGACTGTTGTAAATGTTCTCAGATAATTGGCCCTGAATTCAAATTGAGGCATTCAGCAAATTTGTGCTTTCTTTTTAGAAACATTAACCATTTGAAATTCTGGCACAAAGGTGATAAAAAGTTATGTTTAACATTAGTTGGATTTTTGCCATTCATATATTTCAAAGGGAATAGCAATGAAAGTAAGGGCTGTCATGAAGCATTGTTAAGATTCTGAGCGTATTGGGGGGCATGAATATATAAACCTGATTATTACAGGTAAGAAAGTGATAAGGAATGCATTAAAGCTTCTTATAAGGTAGAATTGCTACAGAGGGGTCACTAAAGTATGTGAAGTAGTTGTTTAGCAGGAAACAAGAAGAAACGAGAGTTAAAGTGTTATATTTGAAGCAATTAATAAATATATCCATACAGATATGACTGAAATGTCATAAAAGGGAAAAAATGAAGGGATTGAAAGGCCAAGGTTTGGGAAGGATCTTTCCTGTGAATGATTAAGTTGCCAAGAAGGTTGATTATAGTGGTGGAAAGACCAGCCATAAAACGGAGGAGGCAGCAAAGGATAAATTTGAAGGAAATGACGATCACAAGCCTTGGGCTTTTTAGAAAAGAAAGGAGAACTTGTTTGAGAGCATAAATAGGTATCAGGGATAATATGCATGCAAATACGAGCATCTAAGGTATATCGTCTGTGATAGGAAAAAAAGAAATCTACATTTTTTTTAAAGATTTTTTTTTATTTATTTATACAAGCACTGGGTACAGTCAGAAGCACGGGAGGGTGAGCGAGTTCACCAGAGCCAGAGCGGGGAACAGAACAAGCAGACTGATAAAATATGCTGCTGATCTATGGGGGGGGGGCGGGGAGGGGAGGGATTGGGGTCAAAATAAGGGGGTCACATTGTATGGGGAATATAAAAATAAAATTTATAATAAAAAAAAAGAAACTATGGCAAGGGAACTCCTACCCATAACTTGTATTACAGCTTTGGAATACATAACTTATTAAATCAGATGATTTTCAGGACCACCAAAAAAAAAAAATATGCTGCTGAGGGAAGCAGCGGTCGGCAGGAGAGGTCTGTCACACTATGTGGGACCCTCGCCCCGTGACTGGGGAGCAGCCGGGGATCAAACCTGCGCTGCAGAGGCCGCGGGCAGCTTCGCAACCCAGGGCTCAACCGCTGCGCCACCAGGGGTGGCCCCAAAAGAAATCTACTTTTTAAAAGAGAACTGAGCAGATTCTTTTGGGGAAAGTTGGTAGGTTTCAGAGATACTGTCAAGGATAAATAGGTTCTTACTCTTGGTCTTCAGCCATCAGAAAGAAAATTTAGAAAAGGACCAGGATTGAGATTGGGTCAGGTAAAGATAAGCACAGGATGGTATGAGACTGAAAGGACAAGCTTTCAGCCTTAGGTTTTAACATTAAGTGAAGTAAAGAGTTATGTGAGGTATGAAGGATTAATTCTGACAATCTCTTGGGGGAAAGCTGGGTCACCAATTTAAGTTGAAAGTAAAGGGTTACAAAAAAATAAAGAAAGTAAGTGGTCATGGACAAATTACACACTGCCCTTGGGAATAAATGAGCTGACCTTAATATCAGGAACTCATTTTGAGAGTTTTTTTCAGTGTTGTCTCACATACAGTGTGTCCTATATTGAACAGACACAGCAGAAAGGACATGACAGTTATGTTTAGGACCCATCAGTAGCAGCAGCATGTGGGTTCAGAAACAAGTATATTACCTGAAAGAGAGTGATGCTCAATAAATATTTGTTCAATGAGTGACATATATTTTTGCTATTCTGCTTCTTCTTAATTGAAATCCTCTACCCCCAAACCTTTAGAGGAAGGCATTTTGCCCAACTCTACTTTTGGTGTTCTCTGCCAGCATAGTCCAGATGCCACGGTATTGGACAGGCTGCCATCACCCTGATACAGCGAAACAGACTGCTTCAGAGTTCTGTGCAATAATGGGGGGAATAACCTTCTCTCCAAGTCTCTATTCTAAGAACACCCGGTTTCCTTCAGGCTTCCTAAGATTCTTCTTCAGCCCACGTATGATAACATCATTCTGTGATCCTAATGATAGAGAAGCACAGACACTATTTTCAGCCATTCCCTTTTTCCTCCTTTTGCTCTTGCTTTTTTCATCTCTCACCAACCGCTTTCTCAAGTATTTCTTTGCCTTGAATATCAAATCATGCATATATATGTGGAAATATATATATATATATATATAATTACTTGCCCAACATACTTGTTTCTCAGATCCATCACTGTTTATCAAGAGACTTGTTTTTTTTTTAAGATATTTTTATGCATACAAGAACTGGGGTACAGGCCAGAGGTGTGGGGGGTGAGAGGATTCACCAGAGACAGAGTGGGGAACAGAACAGGCAGACTGACTGAAATACACTGCTAAGGGGAGCAGCGGGTGAACCAGGAGAGGTCTGCTGCTCCACGTGGGTAGCTCCCTGGCCGGGGATCTAACTCGTGCTGCAGAGGCTTGGGATAGCTTCATAGGTTGCATCTTAGTCTTAACCCCTTGAGCCACCAGGGAGGCCCCTCAAGAGACTTGTTATTTGATGAAAGTGGCTAAAAAGAAAAATATCTTATTTGTCTAGTAACCTTAAGTTTGATGTGTGTGTATAATATAATAAATATAATATTTTGTTTTCATGAAAACAGTATTATGTTACTCTACTTTTTTCATTTAACTGCAATTACTATCTATCATCTATGTATAAATGTGTGTATCATCTATCTGTTATCTGCCTTAATTTATTGTACATAATGGTACACAGAAAGACCTCGTTGTTATGCATCAATTCTTGAGTGAACTACACAGCAAATGTTTCCTTAGGACTGGGACTGTATAAACTTATTTCCCACAAAATAATCATGCAATCATTTCTTATAGTGATGCCTACTAATAAAGAATGATAGGGGAAAGGATTGATGAATGATCCCAATGAAAACAAACATTTTTAACTACCAACGTGATACAGATGGATTTGATTTGGTGGGAATTCTAAAATCTTTAGTAATCTGGTTCAACTGTTAATTCATGAGTGAGAATTTTTATGCAATAAGTCCCACAAATTAACATAATTTCTAAATTAGATGAAATATAATCTGTGAAAGCCAATCTTCATTCTTAAAAAAAATTATATAGCACTTGCAAAATTTTTAATAAGAATTAAAAATTTCTCATATGGATAACATACTCTAATCTGGAATAAAAATCTTCCTCTATTTTTTCCAATTCATAATTATTATTAAAGTCATATAAAAGTTTAATAATAAAGAGCTTAAGAAAGAAGAGTAACAGCATCATTTTAATCTAACAGCTCAATGAGACTGTACATAATATACAATTTTTACAGTTGGGGAAATAGTTTTACTTATTATGCATAAGTATTTTTTCCTATTTACATTTTATGTTAAAAATACTGAGATATTCACAAGGTTGTTGAAAGGTATGTGCAATATAAAAATGGTAAAGTCATTCAGAAATATAAAGTGTTGTATAAGTGCTTTAAGATGATTGTTCTTTTATAAAGAAAGCCTGAAATTCTATTTATTCTATCAATATAAAATGAAACACTCCCATACTACTTGAGAGCTATGAGAGAGAAATCAAATGCAAATTCTCCACATATAACGAAGAAATAGTTGACATAAAATGAATGGTGACACAAAATTTACATATTTCATCTCTTACCTGACCTTTTCATATTATCTAAAATCTTTGCCTACAATAAATGGCTACTTAGTCATCTAGAAAATCAAATTTGGTTGGGCCAAATGCTTTGTAATAAAACTGTCCCATAAACTAAACTGTCCTCTGAAGAAACTATTCATGAAAAGAAATATAAGTATCAGTTGAAATACTGTCCCTGGGGGAATAATTTAAACTTATACAGAGAATTATTTTATTGATCTTTGAAAAACCCCTCAGTAAATTGACCCAGCAAGTGACCCTAGATGAGTCCTTTAACTGAGCCTTGGCTGTGACAACTAAAAAAGTTACAAGAATAATGACACCTGCCTTACACATTCACAAGGTAATTATAATGCAATCAGATTATAAGAGAGTATGTTAAATATATTTTTGCATGCTACATGTAAGGAAGAAAGAGTCTGATAAACTATTATTCTCACTTTTTATTTATTTATTTTTTACTTTTATTCCCTTAGGGAAAGCTAAAGTAGTTGTGTACCCACCCTATATATCACTATTCTTAGGGGCAAAAAATGAATACTGGCATCTTTTAATTAAAAATACATTTGAATTAGTCTATTTGCTTTTGTATTAGAAAAAAACCTGGAGGATTTAATTTGTAGGCATCCATTGCTATAACAAAACATTTATAATCTAGTGTGATTATTATGACTTTTTTCATAGTATGTTGCAAACTATATAAATAGTATACTCAAATTTAACTAGTTCATCACTTTGGTCAGATTCTCAGTAGTTCATTGCTTTTGAGATTTACTTACATAAATAAGTATCTAAGCCCCATCAAGTATGTTCTCCTTAGCCATAAATGTAAGTGCCAGACATGGGTCTCTATTAACTGTCCAAGGGAAATGTAACTTTGTGGTATATAAATCTCAGCACACAACTAAACTATTATGTATTTCCCAGGCGAATCTTATTTAGAAAATTTAAATAAATGTATTTAAATAATACAGTACATAAAATTAAAAATAATTATAATCCTTGGGCTTTACAAGTTGCAGTAACCTTAAGTTTGATGTGTGTGTATAATATAATAAATACAATATTTTGTTTTCATGAAAACAGTATTATGTTACTCTAATTTACTTTTTTCATTTAACTGCAATTACTATCTATCATCTATGTATAAATGTGTGTATCATCTATCTGTTATCTGCCTATCTGTCATCTCTCCGCGACCGTATTTTACAATTACTCTTCCCATACAAAATTCCACAGTGTGCTGGTATATGAAAATGGAACTTAGGAATGCCAGTACTCAAGGCCAGGATAAGATATGGGCAACAGGAAAGTTTGTCAGACATAGGACCCTAATCAGCAAAGTCAAAGTCAGGAGAACATGCATTTCTCTGTAGACAGTATGGTGAGAATAAGAGAGCTTCAATGGTTGAATATGTGGAATTTTTGTTCCTAGACAATCAGAAAATTAGAGAGAGAGCCAGTGGATATAGTGTGCTAACATATACCTAAAGGGTGTAATCCTGTACTTATAAATCATATACATTGCTGTCAGCCAATGTTACCTCAATAAAAATTAAATAACCTCAAGTTTAAGTCCAAGAGTGTATAGAGGTCAGAAGACATTGAGATTCTAGAACAAAGAATACTAATAAAGAAAAATTTTGTTGTATTTTCTCAAATGTATCAAGATCCTTCAGAATTTTCACATATGACTTTTCCTGTGTCTGAATATACTTCCCTTATGCTTCATTAGTTGACTTGCATATTCATTTTTTAGATATTTTCCTCGTATAATTCTTTCATGTCTTCACAAACTAATTTAAGTCCCCCTATCATGTTGTATGTTAGTTAGCTTTCAATGTATAACAAAATACCCCAAACTTAGTGGCTTAACAAAAATCATTTATTTAACTCTTGATTCTATTAGCAATTATCTGGGACTAGGCTCACCTGTATGACTTTTCTGCTGGACTCAAGGGGACTCATTCACGTCTCTTTGATCAGCCACTAGTTCTACTACCACTGGCAGTTTAGTCTGAAATGGTTGGTCACCAGCAGTCTCACTCACATATTTGGGAGTTGGAGAGCTATGGAAAGGAACATCTCAATTCCCCGTCCTAGTCTCTCATTCTTTAGCAGACAACCTGGTGGTTCATTGGGAGGTCTCAAGTTCTAAGCATAGCAAGAGGAAAAACAAAACACTTTTTAAAAAATTAATTTTCTCACTTTAATGAGATATAGTAAACACACAGCAGTGTGTTTGTTTAAGATGTACAATGTAGTGATTTTATATAGGTATGTATTGCAAAATGATTACCACAATATGGTTATGTAGCACATCCATCAGCTCACATACTTACAAATATATTTTGTGGTGAGAACTTTTAAAATCTACATTTATTAGCAACCATCAAATACACAAGATATTATTATTAACTATGTTCACCATGCTATATTTTTACATTCCAACTTATTCACCTTAAAACTGGAAATTTGTAATCTTTTACCCCTTCCCCAACTCTTACCTTCTGCCTCTGACAACCACCACTTTATTCTCTTTTTATGAGTTTGCTTTTTTCAAATTTCATATCTAAGTTAAGGCAGTATTTTGTCTTTCTCTTTCTGATTTATTTTACTTTGCATTACACCCTCAATTTACTTCATGGTGTTGCAGAAGACAGGATTTTCTTCTTCATTAAGACTGAATAATATTCATACATGTGTGTGGATCTATAGTTATATATATATATATAATGATTATACATCATGATTATATATAATCACTACATGTGTGTATATATATACATATATATATGATGTTATCACTTTTTCATGGTCCATTCATCTGTTGATGGACATTTAAGTTGTTTCTGCTACCATACCTACCCCAATCTGTTCAAGTGCCCTGTGTTAGACCAAACACTAGGCACTAAGTATTTTATTAATCAGAAAATGGTCCTGCCCAAGATAATGGAAGTCTTAGCTCAAATCAACACCCTGTATAAAGAGGTTTCAAGGTTTGCATAGGAGCAGTCACATGCCCCAATTAGTGATGGGAAAGGTATTTAGGTATTTAAGAAAGTGAATAAATCAGCAAATAATTCAAGCAGAGCTCGAGTCATCATCTTAGTAACTTCAGAATATTCTGCCCTGTTGCTGCTCTAACTCAATTTGCTGGATTATTGTCCCAAGATCTGACTTCCTCATGCTGGAAATAGAGGTTAATGCCATATAATATTTGACTTTTAGAGAGGCCTAGATAATTTCCATGCCTTGGCTATTGTAAATAACCCTACAGTGAACATGGGGGTGTAAAGCAAGATTTAATGTGCAAATACTTCTCAAGTTTTTGCTTGAATCATTTGCTAAATACTGATTAGCCAAAGTAAGGCACATAATTCACTTAGGTAAAAATTAAACTTCCTCTCTTGATGGGAAGATCTGCAAGATCACATTCCAGATAACAAATGCAAGAAGAGCATGTAGTTGTGACCTATTTATTATCTACCACTCATTGAATCCTAGAATTTTTTTTCATAGTACTAATATTTATACTTATATATTAATTTACCTAATTATTTTAACTCATTTTTTCTATTACTAGACTATATACATATATGTCTATTTTTCTACCTCTCTATTCTTAATACCAAGCCCAGGGTCGGCCTCATAGCAGGCCCTTTATATTTAGTTATTGAGTGAGTGCATGAATGAATCCAAACTGGGGCATAAAATTGGGATTTGAATAGTAGCATTCGTAGCTCAGTAATGAGCCTCAGAGTGCTGCACTACAGATGCATAAATGTTTTTCTTATAGTGACCGAGTTTATATGAGAGAAAAATTAATTTGTTCTTATTCATCCATTTGTATTTTGGTTACAGTGGAAGGCAAGTCCTAACCTATACAGTAAAGAAAACATGGAACATTGGTTACACATAGATATATAAAAACTATAATGACAACATCACTTTGGTGATATGGCTATTTAGGCTATAACACAAATGTATAGGATAAAATGTATAGGATAAAAATATTCATATAGTTATGTCAACACTTTGGAGCCTTTTTTTTCCTATTTTTTAACATAATGCCATCACTACCACTCCTCTGGATATAAACATGATTGTTCCAGTTTTGCTAGTATTAATGAAAGCATTTTCAAAGGCCAAATAAACTTTTATGGTTTTAAAGTAAAACAATTAAAATACAAATCATTCTTTTTATTTATTAAATTAATTTTCCTATCTGTATGAAAGTTTTAAATTGCAGAATTATTGAAGCAAAGAAATGTGATGTAAATCTAATTTTATGCAGTGTATTTGACTTTTTAATATAGTTTACATTGAATAGGAAGTATGTAAATCACGAACAATGAAGAAAAACATTTGAAAGATGTAGTACCCTTGCTTTTCAATGAACCAGAACAATATGACGACACAGCAAAGTATAGATAACACTATAAGATCTTAACAATATAATGGAATCTTTACTCTAGCTCCCCTGATTCCAGTCTCTTTGCTCTGGATTTTATAAGGTTTGACTTTTTCATATTCTTTTCTCAATAGGGGAACAAATAAAAAAAAATCGCAAATAATGGAGGTGAGACTCTCAGTTTGGAATAAAGGAGAGTAGCAAATAGAAGATCTCACAGGAAGATAAAAGAAAATATAATAGGCCCAGCATTTCTAAGGAAAAAAGCAGTGTTATGCATTCTAATTAAGATCAATGATTTACAATATTTTGCAGAGGATAAGCAAATCGGTTTAGAAGAGGTTAGCTATACTGCAAAAAAGGAGGTGGAGTTATAGGGACACCATCATTCATCAAAGGGAAGGCAAAAAACAGCATAGCAATGGAACCTTGCATGAGTGGAGCAAAGTGAGCAAAACCTAAAGGAGCAAATGAGTTAAGATTGAACTCAGAGAGGAAGATGCGATCTTGCAAGGTCTCCTGGCTAGAAAGGGAAGACATATCTGCAAACTGGAAACCACTGTGTAATGGAAGCTAAACAGTTAAATTGTTCTCAAACCTTAAAGAACACAAAAAGGAAAAATACAACTAATTTTCTGTCTGTGTGGTTTGTATTTACAGATGAGTTTGGTTACAATTGGTTTGGAGACACTAATGGACTCATTCTGTCTTATGGCTACTATTAGTAGAATACGTTTACTTCTTTTTATCTTTGGCCCCTGCTTCTTAAATTAGTCTGTTTTGTCTCCAAATGGCTGTAGAATTTAAGAGATATCAAATCCAAGGGAATGGCTTAAAAAATAATGGTCTTGGATCTCCTCACTCACAGGGATGCTGGTAGTTACGCTTATCTTCCAACAGCCAATAATTGGCTTAAATGCTTTTCAAAAATAAGTATATATATTTGAATCTGTTGGCATTTGCTTCAATAAAAGACATCCAAAATCCAAGTTTAATAGCCATTTAATGTAATAAGTAATTCTAGACACATTTTTTGGCCTTTCCAGTATATTTTCTTAAACTATTTTTAAAAGGTACAATTTTCTGTGGAATATTTCTCAATTTATTTATCTGGTAGAACTGTAATCTTTAGACAAAATACTTGGTGTTCACAGCAGGAAAAATCTCACCACAGCTCTATTGCTATTAAGACAAGCCCAGAACAGGACTACTGTTAAAGATTTAGCTGAAAAACCACAATTGCAAAGTCCTTTCCGATAACTTCAAGCAACAACTGTATCCTTTGTTACCATTTTGCATCATCCATACATTGGCTGATAGCAATAGGCAAAGAATATACAGAAGTTTAAGTAGGTAGCAAGAAAAAATAAATGGCATGCTTGTAGAAATTGCCAAAGCAGGGGCCTCCCTGGTGGTGCAAAGGATTAAGATGCAACCTCAGAAGCTATCCACAGCCTCTGCAGCATGAGTTTGATCCCCAGCCAGGGAGCTACCCACATGGCACAGCAGACCTTACTCGCCCATTGCTCCCCTCAGCAGTGTATTTCAGGTCCTCCCTGGTGGCACAAGGGGTTAAGATACAACCTATGAAACTATTTGCAGCCACTGCAGCACAAGATTGATCCCTGGCCAAGGAGGCTACCTCCATGGTGCAGGAAAGCTCTCCTGGTTCACCCGCTGCTCCACACAGCAGTGTGTTTCAGTCAGTCCACCTGTTCTGTTCCCTCACTCTGTCTCTGGTGAATCCTCTCACCCCTCATACCTCTGGCCTTTACCCCAGTTCTTGTATGCATAAATAAATCTTAAAAAAAAAAAAGAACTTGCCAAAGCAAAGATTAGATGAAATTGTGCTAGACTGAGGAGAAAATAATGCATTAATTTGAGATATTTAGACAATTTAGGCTCAAATTGTGATTGGGTTTTGTTTGTTCTGCTCTTGGTCTGAAATATTCAGAATATTGCCAAAATATTGAAGTTCACTTTATTACTGAATGTGTATATTTGTTTAAGAATACCCTAGGAAACAAAAAGTTTAAGCTACATTTCAGTTTGAAGAAAGGTTAAAATAACTAGATGATGGACAAATAAGAACATTTTAGTAATAAAGAAAGAGAAGAAAGTTATTGTGAGAGCCCATGTTGACTACATTATAGGGCAAAACATAAGTTATTGAGAAATGTTCTGAGTTGAAGCAAGGAGCACTGGGTTTTGATGCTGAATTTGGCACATAGTAAACTTATATGATTACTAATGAGTAATGTGACTTTTTTCAGTCTCACTTCACCTTTGAAATGTGGGAATAAAGAAAAATAACTGCTGCTTCATCTATATTAAACAGTTGTATGCAGATTTACTAATAAAATATAGGTTAGAAATACAAATAAATTATAAAATTCCAGACATATTATTGCAAGCATGTACAGTAAACTTTAATGTACTTAAACCTGTGATTTTCAAACCCTTTCTTTTATAACATCTTTACTATTCTTAAAGAAACTCAAGGAGCAAATAACTTACCTTCACATATAATTTTGAAAGCAAGCAATGTAATTACCAATGTATAATATAAATATGAAATAAGAGAAAAACAACATGTAATTAAATAATTATAGTATGTACATATTAGGACATAACATTACCAGTAGATATAATAAATTAATTTTTGTAGTACATCTATGTGTAGGGTCATTGAGAAAAATCATAGCTATGGATTTTTATTGAAATGTCACTGCATCATAATACTGTACAAGGCAGTAATAGTCAATTTCAAAACCACAGGTAGTGCTGCTTTCATTGATATGATTTTGAGAAATGGTAAACAAGTCTTGCAAAATTTTTTTTAAGATTTATTTTTATTTATTTATGCATGCAAGAACAGGGGTACAGGCCAGAGGTGCTGGGCATGGTGGTGAGAGTATTCACCAGAGACAGTGGGGAGATGAACAGGCAGATCTACTGAAATACACTGCTAAGGGGAACCATGGGCGAGACAGGAGATGTCTGCTGTACCATGTGGATCAGCTCCCTGGCTCGGGATCGAACTCATGCTGCAGTGGCTGCTGATAGGTTGATAGTGCTGAGACTTAAGCCCTTGTGCCACCAGGGAGGCCCAAGTCTTGCAAATTTTTGAGCGATGAAAGTAGAATACTCTATTGGCAAGTTAGCAGAATTCTTGGAAATTTTATATACACTAAATACTCAAAAGTTAGATTTATTTGTTATGTGGAGTCATATTCTAGGCAAAAATTGTTCTAAAAAGCTTTATAAGTTACCAGGAAATCTGGAGGACTTTCAAAATTAATGCTAGGTGGGAAATGTTTCTGTATTGTGACTGTGTATTGTAAATATTGTAGGTCAATTAGCATCTGCAGTCACTACCACTAAAGGCCATTGGCATGATTCAAATCATTTTTGTAAAAGTATTAAGTTTTTTTTTTCCTTTTTACTAAAATATCAGAGGAGATCCTCCAAGAAGCCAGATTGATTTGCAGAGTACAATTAACATCTCCAGGGTTCAGAATTTGCATGGCAATGTATAACGAAATAGTCTTAACATTTCCTAAGAATGAGCTGACTACATTAAAATCACCAAAGAGCAAAAATAAGGTGACTTTTCCATAATGACATACGTGTTGCCACTTGGACGCTTCAATCATAGTTTGTGTACTACATATTTGCTTAATCAATCCTGATACTGTATTTTAACAAAAATCTTTTTCAAATAATTATTGTATATAGATATAACATCAGAGAAGACAGAACAGTATAATTCTAGAGAGAAAATGATTTAGTATGCATCAGAGGTAGTGTGAGATAAAGTGGGCCATCAGAGTTTGCTAAGAGCACTGCCAAATGGCAGCGAATCTGTCAAGATTTCCTTAATTCTTGGCAAATTAAAACCAGATCTAGTTTCTTTATTTAATATTCATGATGGTACTTTATGAACTCCAAGGAAGTATGTTAGCTGTAGTTTGTAACTGGTGTCAGGCATATGGCTATTCCATTGAAAATAATTACCTATTTTTATAAATTTAAAATTAACTCAATATGCTGTCATCATCTGGAAAGACAATAGTGTAATAAATCTTAATTATAATTTAAGAACTTCAATACAGACTTGTTTTTAAACTTCTCACTAGGGATTAGGTCTTTAAAATGGGCAAGAGCTTTTTGAAATCTTATTTACTGAGACAGATAGTTAATTACATCCCAGACTATTTATATGACAAACACACATGTTTGCATTATATAATTATAGGTGTATGTTATATAATATGCATTATCTTATACGTATGAATATATGTATATTGTATTATACATATATTTATGTATCTACATTTTAAAATTATATATACTCATATAATATCTATTTATCTAAAATTTTAAGTATATCTTGGAGCTGTCAATTTAACTACTTTTGGAAATTACTTTTAAATCTTATACAACATTCTAAGATATTTTAAAATATATGCTCATATTTAAAACTCTATTAAACATACAGGAGAACTTCTCTACCTGTTCATTTCTGAATTTCCTTTACCTTTGACATAATAGATGCCTAATAAATATTTACTGAATGGAAAATGAATTAACAGTGAATAACTTTTTTGAACTTTGGGAGGAAGGATTATTTTCTCATTAATTTAAATGATCTGCAGGCATTACTTTAATAATAATGATAAAATGAAAAGGAAGAGGAGACACAAAAGGAAAATGAAAAAAAAGTAATGGGGAGAAGAGAAAGAACAGAATTATATAAAGGTTATAAAAAGAGGGGGCACATGAATGAATGAACTTGACAGGATAAGGGAATACAAATTATAAAAGAGAACATAAGAGTAGGAAATTAGTTGAGAAAAAGTAAGGAGAAAGCACAGTGGTCTGTGGTGGAGGACAATGGTTGTTTGTGATGGGTGTGGTATGGTAAAAATACCTGAATGGGGAGATCCTGTACCTTTAAATCATATACAACATTCTAAACCAGTGCTACCACAATTAAAAACAAATGTATAGAGAGACATGTCACAGAAGGGAAAAAGAGAATGGAGTTAGAATGTTGTACACCTTAAGCCTATTAATGATATAACCAATGTTACATCATAAAAAGATTGTAAAAATGAAAAAGACCATGTCAAATAAAAGATATGAAAAGATTGTATTGCTATTACCCAGAAAAATGAAAAATAAGGGAACAATGAATTATTTCATGCCCCTCAAATTAGGAAAAAATAGACAGCTGATAATAGTAATTATATTCAGGATAAAGACTAACTGGAACTCTTCTAGAACAGTTGGAAGTTTTTACTGGAAAACAGTCTGTTGATATTTACTCACACTCAAAAGTCATTCATTCTACATAATAGGAGTCCTAGCTCTATGTATACCCCCCACTGAAATTCTTTTTTATGTGTGTTGTACAAGTATATAAGATTTTTAAGAAAATCGTTTTTAATAATAAAAATTTTAATGACCTAAATATCTGTTAATAGGGAAATTAATATATGCATTTTTTAATTAAAAGAACAGACTTATGGCGAAATCTCAAAAATGTAATATTGATAAAGTCATTACAGAAATGTCTATTTCTATATCTATGTCTATAATAGATATATAATGCATGTATATAAAAACATCAGAGATATATAGGTAGATGTATAGAATGAACATAAAAACCCATAAATGGTAAAAATGTAAATGATAACAGCACTTATTTTGTGATTGGAAGGGATACAAAAGGAATTCAGTGTTAACATGCATATTTATTATTTGTTCAAAAGAATAGAAAAGATCAAATTTACATAGTCCAATTCTGGTTTTGTTAGTGATGGATGTGTGAATACATATTCTGTAGTCATATATAAGATTTTAAAATATTAATGTTGTCTTTAAAAGAATACTTTCTTATCCCAAAAGTATGTATAACTAGTAACAATGGTTGATACAGAATCTCCAAAATTTTCTGATTCTCAAATTCATAATCATAATAATACGAGTGATTTGGAATAGTAATAATAATAGTAAAAGTGACTTGAAACTAAGGTTGTATGTGTTCTGTCTCAACCTAGACTATTTGCTACTTTATAACCTAAATTACTTAAAATCTCCTGTGTAATTATCACTTACTTGGTTATGTTTACCTCAGTCTTTGTTAATTGTACCTGAATCTGGGCATGTTTTAATAAACAGAAATCAAAAGGCTAAATTTTTAAAAATTTCAATGAAGAAACATTTCCAAGTGTTTCTATTTCTAAGGAAAAAATTACATACATATTTCATTAATTTAAATGCCTGGACATTTATTGAATAATTTGATGTATTTTGTATCAAACTTGGTTTTGGACATTATCTTCCATAGTGCCAGTAACTGCAATTTTGTTTTTGTTTGTTTTGTTTTATTTTTTAAAAGATTATTTGTGCATACCATACAAGAACTGGGGTACAGGCCAGAGTGTGGGAGTGAGAGGATTCACCAGAGACAGAGTGGGGAGCAGAACAGGAGGACTGACTGAATTATGCTGCTGAGGGGAGCAGCGGGTGAGATAGGAGAGGTCTGCTGCACCATTTGGGTAGCTCCTTGGTCAGACGGGGATTAAACTCCGGCTGCAGAGGCTGCAGATAGCTTCACAATGCTGTGCTTAACCCCTTGCGGGAGACCCAAACTGCAATTTTGATAACAGAATTTGTTCATTGTTCCCCAAATTAGTTTCTTTTTCTTTCTTTTGAGAAAGCGGTCCCTCCTAGTCTGGGTACATGACCCACCAGATGGGACATATTCTTTCAGATACTCATAGAACCAAATTGGCCGTATAGTGAAGGCTCAGTCAATTGAGAGAAAGCAAGAATTTTGATTATATATTCTGTGCTATATTTGCAGCACAGAAATTGCTTGTCCTCGTTTTTCTCTTTTCATCTTCCATTGACTGGAAATTATTACCATCAGCCTTGATTAGAGAGATAGAAGGCATGTGTTGTCTATTACAAAACCACCTTCCCAACCCTAGACTGCTAAACTCAACTATTTCATAAAAGACGAAGTTCTTGTTCATTTAATTGTGTTTTTGGATCTCTTTTGAAAGCAGGTTAAAATTAGCTTGCTCTCTCACCAAAGTTACTTAATATTAACACATATACATCACCGAAAAGTAAATTAATATTTAGACACTCAGAGAAATTAAACTAAGTCCTGATCACACAGATGGGAAGTACAGAGTGATATGTACAGAGTGATACTTCTTACTCCAAACCTGAGCAATTTACCTAACTTTTACTCTAAGGAGGGAAATCCTGACACAAATACATAAATCATCAAATTCAATTTTAAATGCTAGCCTCAGATTGTCGGTGGACTAAAGCCTAGGGCACATGAAGCACTAATTAAGAAATATTTGATTCTTATGTTTGTTTTTAAAAGTCTCAGATATTGTGCTAGGAAAAACTTGAGAGGCACATTTGGGAATTTCATCAGGCTCATAAATGATGAAGAAATTACAAAATACATTCCCAGTCATTCTACCACATCTATACCGACCGGAGGCATAACATATTTTGTTACCCTAATGGGAAGTTCTTTGAAATCACAGTTAAATTTCCTTTCAGCCTCTAGCATATAAAGTACTACAAAGTATGTTAAGAAAGAGACCAGCAGAATCAATTAAATTTGTTTTCAGTGGACTAATTAAGAAAGTGTCAGTGGAAGAGTTCATCACCTAATGTCCCAAACAACACTGACTACAAAGTTTTTGCACATGGAGGTAGAAATGTAATAAATCTAGACAAAGAAGAGCTACTTGGTTACTAAGCAGTGACTTGGAACTAAGGCACCAATTCTCTCTCACTCTAAAAAGGAAAAAGTATTTTCTTCTTGCAGCTGATTCAATTAAAAAAGCACATGAAAACATTAAATTCTCTTTTCCTTGGTGCCAGAGTTGCAGGAAGACTAAAGAGATATTTAACTTGAACTATATTTCAGTCATAAAATCTAATTCACTTTGTTAGTGATGTGTTCAGGAGAAAATTCAAACCTGCCAAGCACAGAGCAGATTCAAGTAGCACAGTACAAACAGGAACTTTGTTTAGAGATTTCCTCTTTGTCAGAATTACTGTCATCAAATAAAGACAACACTTATTGGAGAGGAACTTAGAGAATTAAAAAAGAAAATTGAAAAGTTTGCCAATATATATTTACAAGCAAAGGTGATTTTTTAAAAAGATTTATTTATTTATGCATACAAGAACTGCGGTGTAAGCCAGAGGTGCAGGGGGTGAGAGGATTCACCAGAGAGAGTGGGGAACAGAACAATCAAATCTACTGAAATACACTGCTGAGGGGAGCAGCAGGCAAGGCAGGAGAGTTCTGCTGTGCCATGTGGGTTACTCCCTGGCTGGCCTGGGATCAAACTTGCGCTGCAGTGGCTGGTGATAGCTTGATAGTGCTGTCTTTAACCACTGCGTCACCAGGGAGTCCCTGACAAGCAAAGGTGTTGAAAAAAAAAAAATAAATGAAAATCAATTTTAAAATTTACATTCCTTCTTTAAAAATTATTTATGAACAATAATACTTGTGTGTATGTATATATATCTGTATATGTTTATAATATGTATATTTGGATCTACACACACAAATTTATATACCACATATTCATTTAAGAAAATTGGAGGTTAAGTAGGAGTTCCTTTCATTTGTTAGACATAATGGTATGTAAAACTACACATTTTTCTTTTTTAATTTTTGTGTCAGGAAATTACTTTTTAGATTCTTAGTTAAAACAGAACAATCAATTCTTGTTGTTTCCATAGTTGAGTTTTTAAATCTATGTGGAGGGCCTCCAAGATGGTGCAGGCGGTTGAGCACCACACTGTGAGGCTGTCTGCAGCCTCTGCAACGCGGGTTCAATACCAGCCAGCGGGTGAGATTCCCACATGGCGCAGCAGGCCTCTCCTGTCTCGCCTGCTGCTCCCCTCAGCAGTGTGTTTCGTCAGTCAGCCTGTTCTGTTCCCCACTCTGTCTCTGGTAAATCTTCTCACCCTCCCGCACATCTGGTCTGTACCCCGGTTCTTGTATAAATGAAAAAAAATCTTTAAAAAAAGAAATTAAATAAATCTATATGGACTATAGCTCAACTTACACACACTGCTAGTTATTCTCTGATAGTGTCTTGGAACACATCTCAGAGAACAAATTCATTATGTTTTATTAAGTGGGCTTTGTGGAAATTTGAATTTTTTGTAAAATTTAATATTGAGGTTAAAAACTAAAAGGAAGTAAAATCTGTGGACACTTTCATAACAGTTTTATTAAGTTTATTTTAGAGGTTTACTTTATTTATTTATGCATACAAGAGCTGGGGTTCAGGTCAGAGGTGGGCAGGTTAAAGGACTCACCAGGGAGAGTGGGGAGCAAAACAGGTGATTGACAGAAATGCACCACTGAGGGGAGCAGTGGGCGAGATAGAAGAGGTCTGCTGCGCCATGAGGGTTGGCTCCCTGTCAGGGGAGCGAACTCTTGCTGCAGTGGCTGTGGATAGCTTTATAGTGCTCACTTAAACCCCTCGCCACCAGGGATGCCCACAGTTTTATTAATTTTTAATGAATTACCTAACTAGCTATTTTTTTGTCTGTCCCTTTGAGTTTTTTTGTGATAGCAATTTTGTGCTGTCTGAAAGGGACATAAAATCTTTTCCGTGTCTTGTGGTTGCTTTCTGGAGAGTTGTTCTCTCCTTGTAAAGTTATATTCCCTCCTTGCTTTCAGGTGCATGTATTACATTTTATTGTCTTCCCATTTTGCTGCTTGGATTTCCTTTTATTTTTTAAAGATAAGTCTAATAGTTATTTAGAGAATCGAACTGCGTTTTGTGCAGGTGGTGCTATGCTTTTATTATATTTATTTTTTTGTGTGAGAAAGTATACTAAGACCTGTTTTTACAGTTACTGACTCAGCAGTGCATATGAGGAACTTGAAGAGTTCCAGTGTTGGTGCAAATATGCTAGGAGGATGGGGAAGGATTAGCTAATGTTTTTGATACTACAGCTATGCCTCATTTATGAGACTCCAGAATGGAGTCTCCATACCATTGAGCACTCTTTCCAAGGCTTAGGATTGTGCTGGCAGCTGCACTGTCTCTGTCTTTGGCCCTCAGCCTCCTCAGCCTGCAAACATTGTCCTCCACCCATCTCCAGTTCAAGTAAGCACTTCAATCGTGTGTGTCTCCTCTGAGCTGTATGTGCTGGTATCTGGTGTCGAAGGGGTGTTCCTTCATCCCAAGGCACAGAGCACTGTAGATATGATATCCCTCCATTAATTGTTCTCTAGTGAAATAAGAAACCTCTTCTCTTGCCCTGTTGGTGATGGCCTTCATTCGTATATTTTCATACTTGAGCATCAACTTTGGTCTGTATATATGTAAGATGATTTTAGTTGTCTTTTTTTTAAAATATGAAATAAATAGGCATATATGGCAAGCACTATAAACTAATCTTATATACTTCATCTAATCCTCAGCAAAGTCTTTCAAGGTGGATATTATAATACTCATTCATTTAATGTCTAAGTAACTCCTTGCTTAAAATACTTAAAAGACTAATAAGCACCTTGCTTAAAAACTAATACGTTTTGGATTAATATTCCCTCCTAAGTGTGTTCAACTCTCAAGCTTTGAGTTATTTTGCCTCTTTATTGCCTACCAAACTAAAGACTACCTAAAAAGAAATATGTTCTTCTTCACATTTCTTAATATCTATCCTAAATGAACATTTTACTATGTTTATTTTCCCTGTCATATCATTTTGATATTTTTTGCAAAAAATTCTTCTCAGTATTTTATTTAATTTTTAAACTTTTTATTGACTTAAAAGTTGCATGCAAATAAGTAGAAAAATCATGAACTCTATTAATAAATTCTCAGGATGTGAACATATTCATTTAATTCACCATCAAATCAATAATAGAACTTTATGAGCATACAATATGTTCTCTTTTGTGCCTAGATTCAATGTTGTTTTTACAAAATTCATCTGTATTTTATGTGTAACAATACCTTTTTTCATGTTCCTAACTGCATATTATTTCATTGTTGGAATAAAATCCAATTTATTTATCAACTCTAATCCTGATGAACATTTTAGTTATTAGAAATAAACATTTTGCATGCTTTAACAGAAAGTGAAAATTAAAAGTTTTGTGCCAAATTTATATTCCCATTAGCATAATTGTTGAAGTTACTAACACATGGGCATTCTTGTTTTTCTGGTCAATATGTATCATACCATGGTATTTTTTTTGTTTTTAAGATTTACTTATTTATGCATACAAAAACTGGGGTACAGGCCAGAGCTGTGGGGGTTGAGAGGATTCACCAGAGACAGAGTGGAGAACAGAACTGAGGGATTGACTGAAATATATTGCTGAGGAGAGCAGCAGGTAAGACAGGAGAAGTTTACTGTGCCATGTGGGTAGCTCCCTGGCCGGGCATTGAACTCATGCTGCAGTGGCTACAGATAGTGCTGCGACTTAACTCCTTGCTCTACCAGGGAGGCCCTGATACCATGGTTTTACTTTTTATTTCTCTGATAGCTAATGAGTCACTTTTTATATTTACTGACAATTTGGATATCCTTTTTTATGAAATGGCTGTTACAAATATTCTGTTCTTTTTAAAATTATCTCACTTTTTTCTTGTTGACTTGAAAAAACTCTTTATACTTTCCGGTACAAGTACTTTATGTATATCTTTTATGCTCCATTATGTATATCTTACCATATATCTTCTCCTACTTCATAGTACCATTCTTCTTTTGATAAACATTTATTTAATTTTTATGAGGTCAAATTAACTTTTCCAATGTATGTAATGTTTAAGAAATCATTATACATATTTTTACTTTTATTCCTTGTTATTTAATATAGATGGCACTATCTTTCTTTTAAAAGCTATAGAAGACAAAGTACCCAACATTTTTATTTCATCACTATATACAGTTTTGAAAGGACCCTTGCAAAATATCTAATATCAAAGATCCATCAATAAAAGATTTATCTATTAAAAGCTAAAATGGTTAAAATATATTATGCTACCAAAGATGTGGTATTAGCAGTACTTAAAACTTATAAAGTTTCATTTCTCAAAAAATGGATAAGCATTGCTGAAATTATGAATGGAAAAAAGAGAGCTTTAGTGTATTTTAAGAAAAGGATATGTTTTATATTTGAGAACAAAGCACTATTTAAACTTCTCATCAGCAAAATTGGCTATACTTTTTTGATTTAACAGTTAATTACATTGAAGCTAATTATTAACCTTCATAATAAATGATATAGCAGAAACTAGTTTATGCCCTGTAAAAATGCAAATAAGCAATAAACATTTTCTTCTAATTTACTTCTATTTTTAATTTTCATATGATAGTTTGATTGTCTGATCTCTGTCCATTATGCTTATTTACATAACTAAACTTTAAGTAGAAATGAAATGTCTCTTGATGTACTGATTAACCATAAGGAGCTGCTTTAAAAGAAAGGGTGATTATCATAAACTCCTTGGAAATTGCTCAACTTGAGTTCAACCACAATGAAAAGCCACATCTCTATTTCCAGAGTGTTCATTCATTTTCAAAATGTAAATTTGTTTTACATTTATCTATGGAATATTTGAAGCTGTTCCTAAAAACCACATTCAATGATAATAGTGGCTACTGTAAGTCAATACCTCATCATACCCTTTAAGCTTAAGACACTGCATAACAGATTCAAAACACTTTGCTCAAGTAAATGAGACAGGATATAATATCTTTTTTAAAATGGCTATTCATTTTTGTACTCCTCTCTTTGGCTCATAAACTGTGCAGTTGTGCCTCAAGGAATCCATGTTACTCTAATAGGTTTTAGTCTGAATGCAGTTGTCAGAATTATTTACCAAGATGATTTGGATACTCTACAATTTAGTGTCATCGAAAAATAAAATAGTATTGTCAACATGTGCTGAAAATTGCCTGTTTAGTTTGTTGTTTAGGAGTGAGCATTTGCTATATAGAAGGGATAATTAATTTTCTTTATAGAAGATTCATTAGAAGTGAAAAAATAAAGGACATTTTTAATTACAATTTCTTTGCTGTTGTTGTTTAACTAATGCCACTATTACAGTTTTAATATCTGTGTCCCTGTCAGTCCCTCATATCTGAATGGGAAAGGGGTGAGTTTCTGTGTCTGCAGGCATAGTTGACTCAGAGTACAATCAAACACCTATTTTGCATTTTTCCACTTTCAAGTAAAGTTTTCTCTTTGTGATTTTTGTTCCTTATTAACTTTATTTTACTTCATGTTTTATATTATATTATTTTTATTAATTTATTTGTTTAATTGTGGTAACATTAGGATCCTGTTTACCTTTTTTAAAAGATTTATATTTATTTATCATACAAGAACTGAGGTACAGGCCAGTTGTGCAGTGGGGTGTGTGTGAGAGGATTTACCAGAGACAGAGTGGGGGCATAATAGGCCGACTGACTGAAATACACTGCTGAAGGGAGAAGCAGGTGAGAAAGGAGAGGTCTGCTGCGCCATATGGGTAGCTCGCTGGCCAGCCGGGATTGAACTCATGCTGCAGAGGCTGCAGACACTTCACAGGGCTGTGTTAACCCCTTGCACCACCAGTACCCTGTTAACTTTTGATGCCAGTAAGGGGGACCAGGTTTTGCTAGGAATGAGAACTGGAAGCAAATGAGCGGAGAAGTTCAGTGCAACATTTTACAGTGAATAAGTTTGCCCAGAATCATGCATGAGAGGAACAAAGTGTTAGGGGGAAAGGATGTCCTGATCAAATTCCATACAGGCTTTGTGAACTCCACCCCCACTCCATCAAGACACTAGGAACTACAAATCCCATGATCCCCAAAGGGAGGTTGCAAGGAGCTGAGGGCAGAGTTAAGCAGCCATTTTCTCGGGCTTGTCTTTATAACCAGCCATGTGAGGGGGTCTCTCTCTCTCTCTCTCTCTCTCTCTCTCTCTTGGCTTGTGCTCTTGGCCAGGCAGCCTTGGTCTTGGCAGATCATTTGGGATTCCAGGTCAGCGGAATGGGTAGGACGCATTTAAGAATTTATCTCCCTCTTTTTCTCCCGGAATTGTTCATTTCCTCATTTCCCCTTCCCTTGTAAATCTTGTAAATAAATCTTTTGATTAGCCTTTTGTATGTGCCTGCAGTTTAAGTCCCCCTTAAGCATGAGGGTAAGGACCCACAGTCAGGCAACCCATTTTATAATCTGGTTGCCCTGCAACAAAAGGAGAACAAAGATTAGAGTAAAAGAACTACAGAAACAAAGTTATTGCCTTTTGTAGGAGATATAGTAAATGGCTGTAAATTATAGATGTCATGAGTCTAAATATACAGATTGCCATTTTCTACATTTGGGATTTTAGACACATTTTGACACAGAATAAGTTGCATAACATCTATTGCTGCTTCAGCAGTTTGATGTCAGGTTTAAGAA
Organism: Talpa occidentalis; assembly: GCF_014898055.3. Taxonomy (NCBI): domain Eukaryota; kingdom Metazoa; phylum Chordata; class Mammalia; order Eulipotyphla; family Talpidae; genus Talpa; species Talpa occidentalis. The sequence continues at coordinate 24,209,882 of NW_023604295.1, forward strand.
TAATAATTAATAGTTAATACTTAACACAATGACTTTCACATGATGAACAGCCAATATTTATCACTGTTAATAATCTAATCTCTCTACTCCTGGACTTTGTTCTAATTCATTCTTTATGGGAAGTAAGTCTTTCCCCTTCATCTCTTAAATTTCCAAGTGGTTCTAACAATTCTCAGGTCAAAGAATGTCAATATTAAATTTCTCATTATAAAATGTCCCTGTCTTCTTCTCTCCTTTCTTCTAGCCTTTAATATCTTTTTTTTTTACTGCTTGTTTTACTTCCCCCTTTGCTCTCTATTATTGACTGGCAACTTAATGACAGATACTTCAGACATTTAAGAAATACTACTTCTACTCCCAAACTGATATATAAAACTATCTGTGTGATCAATTTATAATTGTATTGTGATACTTTGCCCTCTGCCCTTTGCCCTCTGGTTTTAACAGATTATAGAATCCATAAGTTCCATCACAGAGTTTGTTGGAAATTTATAAAACAATATTACTCTTTTCACTGAAAATTAGTGTAATCTTTGGCAAGATGTTTTATATCACTTCTGCATTTAAAATAGGGTATTTACACATAGATACAGATTCTCAAAACAACTAACCTCGGGGCTTCCTGGTGGTGCAAGGGGTTAAAATGCAACCTATGAAGCTATCCATAGCCACTGCAGCATGAGTTCAATCCCCAGCCAGGTGGCTACCCACATGGCACAGCAGACCTCCCCTGATTAGCCTGCTGCTCCCCTCAGCAGTGTATTTCAGTCAATCCTCCTGTTCCCCACTCTTTCTCTGGTGAATCCTCTCACCCCCTGCAACTCTATCCTGTACCCCAGTTCTTGTATGCATAAATAAATAAATCTTAAAAAAAAACAACTAACCTCAAGGTTAAATAATATGATAATGCTAAGGAAATAGCATAAATAGTTTTGGACTACTTCTTGAATGAAAAGCTATGCTTCACAGGGAGTGAACTGCTGACCCGTGTTCTCACTTAGAACAGAAAGGAATCAATTGCCAAATGCTAATTATGCTTCTCTGGGTATTTTTCCAGAAGGGATAAATGATCACTGTGACCAAAGTTCAGAAGAACAAAATATGTTTGGTATTGACATTCAAAAATGTTTAATGTTAAATATATCTTAAGATATAAAAGTTTGAATGCTTATCTAAACTTATCTAAATCCATGTCTTTAAAAAAAAAGTCAGATGCTCCTATGTTAATGCTACTACTTAATATTAAACATAGCAATGGAGATCATTCAAAGTAATAGTACAATATTTCTAGATCTTAGTTAATGAAGTCTAATGAATTACCTTTTTTGTGATGATAAAATATTAGTACTTCCTTTTTATGTCAAATTCTACAATTAACACTAAGGATTACAAGGTACTGCTTATCTAGGCAAGAATTGCTTCTTTTGTATACTCTGTAGTATTCTTCAGCTTTGTGTTTTCTGTTCCACCCTTCTGAACTACACTGACCTTGTAACTAGAGTAGATGAGGAAGTTCAGCTGTTTGGTCTATAACAGGTAGATTTCTGGTATTAGACAGTGAATTAAATTTTATCACAATTCTCTATTTTCTAAAATTTATTTACTGAATATCAAATTTTATTGCTTTTTGCATTTATTTATTTGAAAATATAATTTCAGGAGTACTTCACACCATGACATGTGCACATACTTCACTGGCCCCTATGAAAGCTCCAGTGTCAATATACTACCACATTACCCCCTCTGTCCCTTCCTCCCTTCTGCTTTCCCACCCATAGGTTGTGTTGTTACTGCAAGCACAACCAGGCTTACCCTCCTAATTTGTGGCTGGGGTGCATGTGTTCAAATGTGGAGGTATTTTTGTTCAATGAATAATTTTTTGTTGCTTTTGCTCACATTATAGCAAAGATTTTAGGAAGATGATGGCTGTTCCAAGTTGATTGTCTTAAGTTACATCCTACAAGCACACATAAAAATGAGTAGAGTTTAGAAAATCTCTTGACCTCTGAGTTCTCTGTTAATTTTATTTTAATATTAAGGTATTATATGAGTATAGATAATATCAATTTTGTGAAAAAATAGTTTATAATATAATAGGTTAAGAATAAAATATGCAATGATTTTACTTTAAGGGATTTTGTAAGGACTGAGTCAGTTTTGGTATTGCAGTAATTTTCCTGTTCCTCTCCTGAATCATTATTTTTAAAATTGCTGGACATTTCCTTTGCAAACACATACTCAGCTGTCTTTCCCACCACAAAATACAACTTCAGCTGCATTCCCATTTATAATTGTAGTCCTATTTTTATTAGTAATTTTTATTTTATTAGAAATTTATTTTATTTGTAAAATAAAATTCCCTGAAAATGTAGTCTATCCCAATATTCCAATTATTTTGCATTCTTTTTTTTTTTCTTGGGCCTGCTCCAACCTTGCAAAATTGTTCTTGTCAGTATTGCCTGATCTCCTGCCCACAACCTGCTTCACATTCAGTCTTCCCCTTTTCAGTTGATGACAAATCCATTTTTTTTTTTTTTCATGTGTAGGCTGAAGAACTTGCTGCCACTCTTGACTGCTTTATTTTATAAATATTCCACACCAAATTCATCCTTGAATCATTTTCACTTATTTTCTATTACCTCCAAAATCCAATCACATTTGCCTTGCTTCCTATGTTACTACTTGACTCCAGGCTATACTTATAACTTGCTTGCTTTTCAGTAATACTCACTAAGCTGGTATTCTTGATCCTGCCATGCTTCCTACTATCTATTTTTAATTCAGCAGCCAGAGTAATCTTGTCAAAGAAACAAGTCCAATCATGTTATATCTTTGCTCAAAACCTTTCAACGGTTTCTTATATCATTTGCAAGTAAAAGTCCAATTCTTCAGTGGTTTGTAAAACTATATTTGACACATTTGTACCTATCTCATTTTATCTTCTGCCACTACTCCTATATTCCATCTGAATAGTACTGGCCCCATCTCCAAAAAAACTGACCAGTCATCTCTTGTTTTAAGAACTTTGCTTTTTTTATTCTATCTTCCTGAAATCCTTTTCTCTAATAGCTACATAATTTATTCCTTCACTAATTTTACACCTTTCTGTAGATAAAATCTTTTCAGTAAAACCTGCTGGGACTCTCTTCAAGATTTGAATCTCTATTCCCATATAAAGTTTATATCCCTCTTCCAAACTTTCTTCTTCTCCTTAGCATTTATTATATTTAATTTTATATATTTTTCTTATTAATTTTATTCAATTTATTTTTCCAAATGTAGAAAGCCAGTCCCATATATGCAGAAATTTTGTATATTTTCATTGCTGTATTCCCTCACCTAGAAGAATGTTTATTTATTGAAAAATTTAATGAAAGTTTAGACTCCTATCTTTGAGTTATATGCTATTAAGTTGTCTATAAAGATCTTGGTGCATACATCTCTAGAAAAATATATGCTTTCCCTTGAAAAATAATTGATACAGCTGTAACTTCCTAAGCATCTTTTACGAATGTAAGGAAAAGAGTTAGCAATCATTCCCCAGTCAGGAAACAAAGGTAATCTTCCATTCCTATAATTACTTGCTTGCAATTTAAGGAACTATGGTGAGTATAAGTGGATCATTATATAGACTCTTTTAATTTTTAAAAATGTAATTCAAATTTTCACCAAGTAAAAATTCATCAAGCCAAACTAATTTATTCTGTGCTTAGTATTTTTTTAATATCAATCATTCACCATAACATTGGTTCAAAATTTTGATGGTAAGTCAACAATGTGTTGCTAAACTACTGATAGCTTAAGTCTCTTAATTTATTTCCTCTCTCTGTTTTTCTCTTTCAATAAACGTTTTAGTTAACTACAAAGTTTGGCAGTGGGAAAAAAAGAATACTATGATAGTTATTCTTAGATGATTATTTATGGTGGAAATGGTGTATATGATATAGGTATCATTAAGCTGTGAGGTGATTATATTCTACCCTGTTTGAAGATCTTGGGTATGGTGCAGTGCTATGGGATATGTTATTATCTGAAGATGGATTCATAGTCAATATAAAAATTAAAGCTTGGAAAATTCTGAAACTGGATATATCATTTATTCAGTTTTCCAATATCACATAAGTCATTTATGATATTTATACAATACTATTTTTCTTGTACCCTGTGTCATTTTTGAAATTATATCATTTGTTGTTTTCTGTTGCTTTGGACACCAAAAAGAGAGAAAAGATTGCTAAATTATCTTTAGGTTTACTTATCAGGTGTTAATTTTGCTATTTTCCACCAAGAAGTTGATTAACCTGGGAATGAAATCTGTTACACAATAAAATAGCATCATGCAATGCTGTTTCCCCCATTCATAAATGGGAAATGTGAGAAGTGTGTGGAAATAAGACATTTAAGCATTTCATTTTTGAGTATGAACACATCAGACTTTGGATTTAAACATGTTGCTGCAGAATATCTACAATCATGTTGCAGCTCTCGATCCCTATGCTAACTATTAATGTGGAGATTTCTACACCTTGCTCTAAGCATATGTTATATCTTTGAGTTTTATATATATAACTATATATATATAGTATATATATATATATATATATATATATATAATGCAATGCTTATAATCCTAAGAGTATGGTACATGGAGCAATTATGACTCACTGAAGGCAGAGAGAGAAGGAAGGTATGGATATGCAAAAGAGTGGAATCATGAGCTGACAGAAAATCTTATTTGGAACTATTTAATCAGGGAAAAGAGGCATTAAAAGGAACCCATTTTCAGAGGTGCAGAGAATAAGGACAATAAGTATCACTGACTTGCTTCATTTAAAGTAGTAAATTGCAATAATTTGAGCCAAATGTGATAAATAATATTTGCATTGTATTAGTTTTCAAAATGTAATTATTAGTAGTAAAATGCTTACTATACAAAACAGGGGTTTTATATTCTTCTGTTTTATTTTTTCTCTGCAAGAAAATAATAGAAGCACCAGAATTAAAAATTGAAGTAAATTGGCCTGATTTAGTCTCTGGCATCAACTTTAATACTATGGTTCAAATGAAAATTCTTTGATAACACAAAAGGAAAACCATGTAAAAGAACTCTGATCAATTTTGATTAATTTTAATCCCAAGGTCTTTTTTCTGGCTCCGTATTACAACTTCCAGCATGACTCTCTCAAAACATAATTCATATGTTTATTATGCTTTCAAAGTGTCTTCTAATTTTATAGCCAATGAGAGCAATCCAATTACTTTTGCCACTCTCTTCATTTCACTATTTCTCATCCCTTTTCTTCTCATAATTCATATGATCTGACTTGTCCTACACTGTAACCTTTCAAAGCAATAATAATCTTATTATTACCAAAAAACAATCTCATGTTGGAATTTATCAAGGCACTATTTGGTAAAATATGACACATTTTCATTTTTGTTCTCTTTATGTTTTTATAAGATTCATTACACTGAGTTTTATGCCTACTCCAAGCAAACAATCAATGAACTATTCTCCAATGACTTTCAACTTAGTTTTGCTTTTATTCTTCATAATGTTTATTGACTGGCATATGTTCCTCATCTCTGTGAACCTATATAGTACAATAAATTTAAGTTATCAGTAAACTAAATCAGACATTAATGGTAAAATTATTTTGACTCAGATTATACTATTTCTCACATACCTCTGATTTGCTATCATCATAAAACTCATTTATGTGGATTATAAAAGTGACTTTCATGATGAATTATGTAATGCTCTACTTTCCAGTCTAGAAAAAAATTGCCATTTATATTCATCATATTTGTTCTCTTCAACTGAAATTATTCTTCTTTACATTGTTGCCTAAACTTATAAAAATGTTTGTTGAATACCCATATTGAATACAGAATGCATGTATGTTTTGTAATTCTCATATATTATCTTTCATTTGTCACCTTAAGATTCAATCTTTGCTATATATCTTCTAAATGTTTCCTTCTTTCCTGGATTGTTTTGTCTCCAACAAAACACTTTTAAAAATATATCCACAACATCTCTTGTAACAGTTTGTTGTTGTTTTGTTGCTGTTTTCTGTCCTTACATTGGCTTGGAGAGTGAATACATCACATGAAGACACACTGGGTTGCTGCACTAATAACTCAGTGAAAATATCCCCTGAACGTATTTTACTGGAAGTTATTTTAGTGAAGTCATGCTAAGCCACACCAAATGATTTCAAAAGAAACTTCTGTTTTCTCAGTCAGAAATGCAGAAGGGTTTCACATCACCTGTCTTTAGAAAGATGGAAACCAATTTGATACCCTCCTGGACAGGAAAATGTTCTCATTTGATAACAAAATAGGCTCAGGAAATAGACAATTCTGTCAATTCATAGACATGCTACCTGATGTAGTGTTTCTAGTATAAGAATATGGAAAATGTATTAGCAATTAGTGTGGTAATTGATACATTTTGTAAGTTCAAAAAAAGCACTGCTATGTTGCTTCCACATATCAAGGAGTATTCATTTTTGGAGATTTTAAATGAAAAACAAAACTTAAATAAATAGAAAACTATTGTGAAAATAGATTATGTGTTTAGATCATTGGGAAAATTTAGCTAAATAATGACTGATGCTAATATCCTTGTTACAATTTTAGTGATTCAGAACTAAATAAACAAATATGATGTACTTAATATGCCTTGGTAGTTCTATTTATATAACTTAACTCATGCCCTGTATTGTATTAAGTTCTTAAGTCTATATGAAGCAAATGAAAATATGCGGGAGAACAACCAAGTTATCTAGATATTGCAGGAGAAAATACCAAAGATTTAATTTATAAAGGGTTTCTTTCAAATATTTAGTAATGATTACCACATGGGTATGGGGGGAAAAACTGTCCAATGCTGGGAAGAGAACAGACTTTTACAATGCCAGGAACAATGTCTATTCCAAGTAGCCAGACTGAAAAAATTCATAATACGGAGCAATAGTACAGAGGTCAGGAAGCCTCTTCTCAGTAGTGAGGGATAATTAGTTCTAGATTGAACACTGTTGATACTTTCACAAAAGAAAAATAAAATCAAGATCCAAACCTAGTAGACTATACTTTAGTAACTTGTCAGAACAAAGCAAAAGGATAATAGAAATATGGAAATATCCAGATCCCAACAAGGCAAAATTCACAGTCTGATATCCAATTAGTGAGTTCCTACTATTCATGAAGCAGAGAATCAAAAACTTTGTCAAGAACTGACAGAAATGTTAGAATTATCAGATAAAGACATTTAAAAATATTATAACTATATTCTATATATTCAAAAATACAAGTAAATTAATGGAAGTTATTTGAAAGGATTCAATTTGAATTCCTACATTTCACAATTAATTCAATGTCTGGGATGAAAAATATACTTAAAGGAATTAATTACAGGCCAGACATTGCATAAGAAAATATTAATAATCTTGAAGGCATAGTCAGAGAAAGTATGCAAAAATTTTGCTACATGAACAAAATAATTAACAGAAACTGAAGGATATTCAGTGGAAAATTTTCAAATATATTAATTTATAGATATAATCAAAGACCATGAAGATAAGAGAGGGTATAATATGTGATATACTTAAAGAAATAATTACTAAAATTTTCTCAAATTTGATGGAAAGAATAAAACCACACATCCGAAAGAGTCAATGAAATCAAAGCTTAAAAAAAATCTTAAAATCAGCCATGGGGCCTCCCTGGTGGCACAAGGGTTAAGACGCAACCTATGAAACTATCTGCAGCCACTGCAATACAAATTCAATCCCCGGCGAGGGAGCTACCCATATGGTGCAGCAGACCTCTCCTGACTTGCCTGCTGCTCCCTTCAGCAGTGTATTTCAGTCAGTCTGCCTGTTCTGTTCCCTACTCTGTCTCTGGTGAATCCTCTCACCTACCCCCCCCCCACACACACACCTCTGGCTTGTCCTCCAGTTCTTTTATGCATAAATAAATATATCTCAAAAAAAAAATCAGCCATGGAGGGTGAATAGAAAATATATCACAAATTTGTAGAGAGACACACCTAGGAAACATGGTAGAGAGGATGTTGTAGGAAAATATCACCTTAAGTAAATCCAGGAAACAAAAATTTCCTACTGTTCACATTCATTTATCACCACATAATTTCTGACTATCCTTGCTCCTGTATTTTTCTGTACCCTAGTTCTTGTATGAATAAATAATACATAAATCTTAAAAAAAAAAAAAAAAAACTGTGGCTTTGGTGAGACCAAGACCAATTATAATCTGTATTGAAAAGGAGAGAGACTTTCCCCTGAACACTCTTGATCATTGCTCAAATTGTTTCTTCTTTGCAGGCAGGCTGACCTGCTCATTTGCATGCACCTGCTCATATTGTTACAGGGCAGGGTGAGGGTCATCCCAGACTCCGCAAACCTGCCTGCTCTAAATGGGTTCTGCCGTCCACCACATCAATACAAAACATATGAGACTTCAATGGGGAGGAAATTTAATACAATTAGGAAACAATACGGGAAAGGCAAAGAATATAGTTTCTAAATCAAGTACCCAAAGTTACCCATCCCCTCGTGGGTAGAAGGCCACCCAAGCAGGATTGGCCCAGAACAAGGCCCCAAAGCCTGTTGCAAGTCTAAAGCATCTTCCAGTGGGGACCCACAAAAAAGGATCCGAAACAACCAGACAAGTCTGGAAGGAAAATAGCAAAATCAAGACAAAAACCGCCATTGTCACTTCCCCATGAGTCTCACCCACATCTGTGTCACCCAGTCCACAACCAAAAGGCAAGTGCAGTTTCTTCACGCGTCTCTCAGCTCCATGTGCCTCCTCCAGGTCTCCTGGCTCTCTATCCTGCTTCCTTCCTTTCTCAGTCTCCTCTACAGCTTCTTCTCTCCCTGTTCAGCTCCACCCTCCCTTGGATGGGGCAGGAAACCTGGAACCTCCCCCTTTCCTGGGGACCACCCTGTTACAATTTTGTTCAATAACCTGAACTCACTAGTTTGGTAACATCTCTGTCTTTGTAGAAAGTTAAACTAGCCACCAGGTGATATTTATGGATCCATTCTTAGGAGTAAGCATCAGGCATGGCCACAGGATAACAGAAGACCCTAGCTCATGCAGCTGATTCACTGGCTATAATTTCATTGAAATTTGTGAAATCACAAACTCCTGGTGTGTCTTCCCTTCCACATGCCCTGTGTAATTCCTATAACTGCAGGATGATAGATAAGAGCATTATTTTGTCCCTTTTCAGTTTATACCTTTTTGAATATACTTTTTCTGCTCTAAGTCCTGATGCTTCAGTGATTGATTTTACTTGTGCATCAAGTATGGGGTGGAGGGGGGAGTAACATCTGTAAAACTGGCAGTCAGGAGATAGAGGGGGGAGCTATGACTACCATAGCTATGCTGGAATGCATAGCTGTGTCCAGCTGTGTCTGAGTGAGGAACAGAGGGGTAGGGGCTAGATTTGGGGGGCACATGTGTATTGAAGCTGTTAGGAAATTCCTGCAAATTCCTGCAGCCTTGTTTGACAGGCAGAGAGGTCCTTTCTCCTGCCCCTAGGAGAAGCAAGGAAGTTTGTTCTAAGCCTCACTTTCTACAAACTACCAAATCTGTCCTTTTCCTGGGTTCCTAATCCAGTGTAGGGAGGAAAGCACCACTTTCCTGTCTCCCCAGAAAAACACTGGCTGCTGGATAGGTGTGGAGCTGACACACCAGGCACAGCAGGTGGCGAGGTTCAGGGTTCCAAATGGCAACCTCTCCTCTCCTGAGAGGAATCTTGGTGCTTCACTGAGCTATTGGGGCACCACAGCCCGGCAAGCACTGCCTATTGTGAGGGACTCTGATTCCTAGGCAGGAACACAGCCCACACACTCGGGGCTGCTGCCAGCTAGCAAGGCATCCTGAAAAAAGACTGTCCTAGCCCATTCCTGCATGAACTCCTGGATATTCCCAGGTTCCCAGCCCATTGAAGACCAGTGAGCTATGTCCACTATAAGAACACTAGGTGCTGTGTGGGAGTTGAGGTGACATACTTGGGAGGGGCTGTTTGTGGCTAACTGAATGTTCCCATTAGGCAATCATCCCACCTCCACTGACTCCCTGAGCTTCCCCTCAGTTCCTGAAGCACTGGGGCCTGCAAGCACTACCTCCGGGAAAGAACCCTGATTACAATGGAGCTGGCAATCCTGTGCCTCCAGGCGGCTAGCTTGGTGATACAAAAATCATCCTCTCCTGTCCCACTCACACTGCTGGGAATTCAAAGCTCCTAGAGCATTACCACTGGGCTGGGCTGCTACCATCAGGTACAATGACTGCTAGGCAGGTGCTTAGCTAATGCAAATGGGACTGCTAGAAGCCCTCTTAGTGACCCCAAAGTCACCTGCCCTTCCCCCCCAGGACTACCAGGCTCCTCTATGCTCCTAGGCCACTGCAGCCAGATGAGCGCCGCTTCTTGGATTTTGTACTGATTTTGGATTCTGCTGATGAGAAAATATATTATTGAGTAAATGAATATAATAAAGATTCCAGCAGAACTTCCAGCCCAGGTGCAATGAACACTCCAATGCAGGCATAATTAATAAGTTTGCTTACTTACAGCTCTTTCCCTTTAAAGATTAATGGCCCTGGCCTCAGCACTCCTATCTGAACAAAGTTGCATTTCAGAGGAATCAGGCAGCCAGTCAAGCTGGTATATCTCTCCAAGGCCTTCTCCGGATGTCTGCCTCTTTCTCCCTCTGCCTGTCCTGCCTCCTTTGTCTGGGGACTTTACAGCAAATGGTTGTGCTCACTAAAAACCAATGCTATCAATGTAACAAATAAGAAGACAGTTAGGTATAAAAGGAACCCTTTGTCTTTAAACCGGTGCTCAGACCATGCAGGGCTACCCAAGTCTGGGACCTCATGCATGAGACTAACTTTTCCTGCCCTCACCATTCCTGAAGTATGGCTTGTTCTTCCTCTGCCTGGGTAAAAGGTCAGAATTTCTATATTGCTAGGAGGAAAGGATGTCCTGAGCAAACTCCATACAGCCTTTGTGGACTCCACCCCCACTCCATCAAGACACTGGGAACTACAAATCCCATGATCACCAAAGGTAAAGTCTCGAGGACCTGAGGGCGGAGTTAAGTATTTAACTGGCCACCTGGCCAGGAGTTGCTTGCTCTCTTGGCCACAAGGCATGCTTGGTTTTTCGCCAGCTGGGCTGGTCATTGGGATTCCTGGTCAGCGGAACAGGTAGGACGCATTTATGAACTTATCTCCCTCTTTTTCTCCCTGAGTTATTCATTTTCCCACTTCCCCTTCCCTTGTAAATAAACCTTTTATCAACCTTTTGTGTATGTCTGCAGTTTAGCACTAATAAGTCCCCTTTAAGCGCGTGGGTGAGGACCCATTTTATATCGGGGTTTGCTCTGTAACAATAGCACTGCAATTTTACCAAAATCATTGGTTAGTTCTAAAAGGCTTTTGATCTTTAGTGTTTTCTATGTATAAGATCACATCATCTGTAAATAGAGAAAATTTTACTTCTTCCTTTCCAATTTGGATATCGTTTACTTCTTATTATTGTTCTGCTCTGACTGCAACTTACAGATGTATTTTGAACAGACATGGTGAGAGTCAGTCTTTTTGTCTTCTCTCTGATCTTAGTAATAAAAGTTTAAGCTTTTCCTATTAAGTATGATGTTAGCTGTGGTCTTGGCACGCATGGTATATATTATATTGAGGTATATACATGGTATATATATATATTATGTTTCCTTTATGTCGTTTGTTGAGAATATTTTCTTCATGAAATTATATTGAATACTGTATAATGTTTTGTCTGAATCTATTTGTATGACCATATGTTTATATCTTTCATTTGTTAATGTGATGTATCACATTTAGTGGTTTGCAAATGTTAAGACATCCTTGCTTCGTTGGAATAATTCCTGCTTGATCATGAAGTAGGTTTAACTTTTCAGTGAACCAAAAAGTAGGGTGTGGTGGCAGGAAGGGCACAGTGCAGGTTTTCTATGATCCAAGAAGATGGGTGAAGGAGAATTCTGCAGCCCTCAGTGGCTTTTTCAGGGATTTGCCAGGTATATGGCAGGCAGGGGTGCCAGGGGCCCTGAAGGCTGTCAGGCCTCCCATCCCCCGGCAAATCTTCACTCTTTTTTGGGCTCGCAGACATTTTTTTGTGGCCTCTGCTTCTCTGTGGGCTCTCTTCTGGTCTGTCACTTGTTCATTCAGTGATGCTGCCCTTATAAGCCCAGGTGAACCCACCTACATATGCCCACGCCCTACTCCAGGTGTCTGCCATCAGGCATGCATTTAATCTAATGGTGGGAGGGCGGAAAAGCCTGATACATTACTTACCCTACAGAAGGTCATAGTAACAAGACAGGAGGAATGCAAAACACATGGGGGGAAATGTGTGAAATAGTGTTTTCTGAATGTGTGAACATTTTTAGTGAAGTGAAATGTAAAAGAAATTCTACACAACCATAAATGCTAAATAATATTTTTAAAGAATATAGGATTGATATAGATTTGGTTTTTTTCCCACCCAAGTCAGTTTTCAAAATATGGATAGACAGATTAATCGCGTTTAGCCAGTTTTGTGTTTTAACCAAGTGGGTATGTCAGCAGAGAGGAATAAAAGGAGCAAAGAGTACAAGTGACAGAAAATGCTGAAAAGAAGGAGTGCAGAAACCAAACTGGGTAAGGATAGACTGGAAAATATGGAGGATTTAGAAACAGTGACAATCGATTACAATCAAAGGAAGCTTTATGAGGTCAAAGGTTTGTAGTAGTTAGGGAAGAAGATGGAGTAAACTGGAAAGATATGGAGTTGAACTCTGATAGTGATATGTTGAAATGGATATTATGTAAGAATTTATCCATAGGGAAATGAGGAAATGTGGCAGATAAGATCAAGAGGAGATCAAGAAACAAGTAGTCAAAAGTTGGAAGAAGATGACCTATATGGATATTGAAATTAGCAAGGATTATGACAAGAATAGTATTAGAAATAATAACAGAAAGGTGCTAAAATATTTAAGGAATTAGAAGCAGTCATTGGGAAATCTGGAAGAAGGCAACAAGGAGAGATTGCAACCACAGACTGGCGGCAAGAGCTATATTATATTTTTAATTGTGTCACTTTGACTTTCTCCTTTTTTTTCATTTCCCAAGTTTTCAGTGAATGAAAATAATTTAGTGTGAATAACAGTGATTTCATAAATGAAAACAATGGACAAAAAGCTCTAAGGAGTTCAATATTTCCTATAGTTCACAAAAAGTCACAATAATTCAATATAATGAAAGAAGGTACATTAGAAAATAGGCTAACCAGTTGATGTGCAGTGATGAAACTGATAGAAATAGATGATTGGTGAGGAAGACATCATATTCAAACACTGACTAGTGAAACTTGCTTCTACAATTACCAGTTCTTTATAACTTCAGGTAAAAATTTACCACATTTAATGGTTGTAAAGCACACTGCAAATTTAAGTAGTACAACATTACAATGTACATTAAATAACATTACACCAAAAATAAATTTCATGGTCAGCAAAATCATAAAAAAAGTTAGGAAATGCTAAGATATCTTGAGAAATAATTCTTATTTTTAATCTCTATGCTTATATAATTACTCTACTTATTTTTTACTAAAACACTGGGCTTTTTTAATTGATCAAACAGCTGTCATGACTACATTCAAAACCATAAAATATATAAAGGATTATTATTTCTATGTCTTGGATTTAAGCAGCAGAAAAGTTTAGGAAATCATATTAATAAATAAGGCAAGCAAAAGAGGGAAATCTGAGGTTTCCTGACATTTTTGAATGTCATGCAAAAACAGAAAATAAGGAGTAGGACCTTGAGGCTCAGGTCAGGAGCACATTAAAGCCTAATTGACATAATTAAGGCAAGATGGGGCTATCATACCATCTGTATAAATCAGTGCATATCCATGGTGAGATATGGATCCTGGAGAGTCAAAGGAAATCAGGGGTATGGTTTTGCAGTTCTGTCATGTACACAAAATTCGTGTGGAAATATCGTGAAAAGGAAATGCCACTCTCTATCAAGTTGGAAATGCATTAGGGCTTTGGTGTTCATACAGTCCTTCCGTTCTGTTCTGTTTATGGCCTTTCTTCTAAGTCATTTTTGGCTTTCTGACACTCTGGAGGGATGAGCCACTTTTTCAAGTGTTGTTTCTCTGAAAGAGTACAGAAAGTGACAGTTCAAAGAAAAGTGGTGAGATCGTTTTTATCATAAATCAGTATTTTAAAAATAATTTTGTTGAGATATAATTTACCATATTTCATTCATTTAAAATGTGTAACAGTCTGTTTTTAAGTATATTGATGGTAATATACTTAATTCAGTAATATACTTAATTTTAAGTATATTGACAGTAATTCAATTCTAATTTTAGAATATTTGTCAGTCCCAAAAATAAATGGCTACCCTCTAGCATTCCACCACCACTCTGCCCACCCCAGCTTTAGAGAACCACTAGTTCATGTTCTAGCTATATAAATTTGCCTAGTCTGACCATTTCATATGAATTTAATCATAAAAGTTGGGGATTTTTTTGTTGTTATTTTCTTATTGAATTCAGAATAATCTTGTCAAGGTTCATCCATGTTGTCACATGTGTTAGGATTTTATTCTGCTTTTTCCCACATTCATTTTTTATTTCATATTTTATTCATCAGTTCACCAACTCTTGGATATTTACCTTGTCTTCTCTTTTGCTAAGTATCAATGATACTGTTATAAATTTTCACTTATAAGTTTTTATAGACATATGATCTCATTCCTTGGATGAGAAAAGTGATGCAACTTTATATTTTTCTCTCCTATAATAATTTTCTTAAATAGTATTTGCTGAGTGTCCACCTTTTTTTTTTTATTTATGCGTGCAAGAGCTGGGGTATAGGCCAGAGGTGGAGGGAAGGGGGGAGTGAGAGTATTCAACAGGGACAGCATGGGGAGCAGAACAGGAGGATCTATTGAAACACACTGCTGAGGGAAACAGCAGTGGAGACAGGTCTGTTGCGCCATGTGGGTTAGCTCCCTGGCCAGGGATTGAACTTGTTCTGCGGTGGCTGCAGATAGCTTTATAGTGCTGAGACTTAAGCCCTTGAGCCATCAGGGAGGCCCCTCTCCTATAATAATTTAACCCCAAGAACAATAGTAATTTTAACATAATCCTTTTATAAAAACACAGAAGCTTTTTTAAAAAAAATGCATTTCCTCATTTTAATTCAATTTGATGAAGGTTTTCAAACCTACTTAAGCTTTCTCAATTATCATAATCTTTTATTATTGCACTTATTCTTAGGACCATCATCAGTAGTAATATTGTTCTGTGTCACTGTCCATATTGCCATCACTGTCATTGCCAAGAAAAGCATCATATAGATATAAAACATCTTACAAGATTTTTCTTCACTACACTTACCAAATTGCTATTTGCATTTTGTGCTATGACTTTAATCTCTTGGTTGCTCAGTTTCTTTAGCAGGTAAGAGTGCATTGTGCCAATTTCACAAGGTTACTAGGAAGGTTAATGTTTGCAACTTTTAAAGAGTCTTTGGTAAGAGACCCAGAGAAGGGAAAGTGTTATTCTACACTATCACAGTGCTAAGCTATGAATTTAGAATCTGATTAAAACATATCATTTTTCTCTTTACCTGTCAATTGCCCTCATTGAATAAATAAAATGAATACTGAAGTCCGCATTTACTTAAAAATTCCATCAGATTCAGTCACTTTTCACTAACTGTTCCAATTTCATTTGTTTAAAAAAATGCATTTTTAGTGTGTCTGGACTGCAAAATACTGAATAAAATTACCATGAAAAATAAGTACTGTCTGCATTAGATTGATGAAGTAATTGAATGAGTACAGTGAGCTTAAAATATCTTCTGATGAGTATGGTTATCATGAAAACAAAATTTGAAACATAACTGCAATCTGAGCTTAAAAACTTAATTGAAAACTAGAAATTAATATGTTTCTGCTTATACTGAAATAGAGTGATACCTTGAAATACTTTCTTTCCTTTTTCTTACTAGGTAAATTAAAATGAATGTTTAACTGAATACAAGCCAGTTTCATTATATACAAAACGTTTTCTTATGGAGTTAAAATATCTTTGGTTCTTTGAAGATTTTGAAGAGTTTTCAAAACTAGTTATGAATCTCCTCAGATATTACTATGAATCTCCTGAGACATTGAAATCATATTGCTATTTTTATAAAATCAAAATTTCTAAAGCTTATTTCAATATGGTTTCTTCACATACATGAACACAATTATTTTTAAATCACAGTTTTATAGATGCATTTAAAATTTCCTTGGGAAATATGCTCATAGAATAACTGTAATAGAATAGAATAACTGTAAATAAAAAATTATATTGTGCAATAAAGTATAGATATTGCTATTAGATTGTATATATTGAAAAATATTTGTCTTTTCATAACTTGAAAGAAAGATACACTGATCTGTTGGTTATGCTTATTGGACAGTGGAAATGCAGGTGTTTTTTACTTATAAGCTTAATTTTTTTATATTTTAGAGACCAAATATTTCTGATGAGAAAAACTGAAAACTGATAAATACATATTTATGTACATATAAATATACATATATCTGTAAATATACAAATATAAATGTATATGGACGTATGTAATTTATAAAACTTTTAATTAGTGAGTAGCTATAATCATATACTTCCAACTTCTGCAGAAGTAGATTAGGGGAGGAATGGAGATAAGACTAATTTTATTGAGAAAAGTAGTAGCCATTTAAGACAGAGTCTAGACCTTCCAGAAATAAGCAGCTGAGAGCTTCCTGGTGTAGCATCATGGTGGCTATGAGGGAGTGGTGTGGGAATAACTAGGGGTTCTGGTGATCACAAATGTGGTTATCTGAGAAAAATGTGTAATGGCATGAATATTAAAGTTTTTTGTGTGTTTTGTTGTTTTTTTAATTTGTTGTGGTTGTGGTCTTCAGTGGATTTTCTTAGGGACTATGCCCTTGGATACATGTTTAATGTTCTTTGAGACTAAAGCAAATAATTTGAGTCATTTTGATATTATTCGATAAAACAACATGCTTTAAACTGGAAAGCATAAGTTATGGATGTAATGGAGATTTGGAGATAGATGTACTCTTTAGGTCTTTACAGATTCTGTATAATAATATGGGTAATATCAGTAATCAATAGGTTTCACATTCCCTGAGATAAGAAAACAAATGGTTATATGAACTATAGAGCATCTACCTCTTGGTTGATGGGGAAAAAAGTCTCCATTTACACATGCTAAAAATATATTCCAAAACCTGTGTGCTTTCTATTGTTTTCTCATTTTTTTCTGATCTATAGTAAAATAATTGTATGTAATGAATTGAAGGAGAAATAAAGAAATGATGAGAATTTGAGGCAAATCTTGAGTATAAGGATATTCAATGCCTTAGTTGCCATAAAAGTTAATGAGGATGTCAAGTAACTTTGAGGTTCAACCCCCAAAGGACATTCTCAATTCTGCCAAAAAGCAAAAGCTATGCATGATAATGAGTATCTCTGAGGGAGATAAAACAATGATGGTGGTAGAAGATGCATGGCTCAATTATGTGCAGAATAATGATAAGCCTCACATCCTGTATACTTTCCTAATTGGATTACAGTGTAAGCCTATCTACTACAAATAGTGTAAAGTACTCATTAAGGTAGAGAAAAAAACAAAATTTCTTGTTTTAGTTATAATTCAAACACTGAGAATTTAGAAGAAAATGCCTATATAATATGAATAGCTTACATACATTTTTTTTTTCATGTTTTCTTTCATCTTGACAAGCTATGGGCCTGAGGTGAGTTTAATTAGTTCAATGCATCATGCTAAATTGTAAAAAGGAGTAAAACTGGGGATAAAAGGGAAACAAATCTCTCTAAGTTTAATCATACAGTCTATCTGTAAGGCACTGTATTGAAATGCAGTTACAACCAAAGACTGTAGCTTTTCTCCTGCCTATATGTAATTGCTAGTTAAAGGGCAGGAAAAGCTTTTTTTCAAATGTGTTTGTGTCTCTCATACCATTTTCTGTATCAAATATTTTGATAACCATAGTTGTTTCCATGAACAAAATTTTAAAAGAAACTACTTGCGTAGATATTTTATGATAGTGAGAAAATAGGTATAGGGGAAAAGTACAACAAACCATCACTCTCTGTATAAGTGATTCTCAGGTATTGTGTGTAAATCTTCAATGAGAGAAAAAGGTAAGGACAAATGGTAAGAGACAGAGAGGAAAAAGAAGATGACTACAAGGGGAAGAGGAATAACTATGATCTAGTAGAAGAGATAATAAATACTGCATCTAGACACAAGACCAAAAGGGAGCAAAAAGTAAATTTCAAAGTTGTATGGCAACTGTGCAGCTCTAAAACTAGGTCTTCCCAAGAGAAATCTTAGAGGAATAGCAACAGTCAATGCTCAACTACAATCTACCAAAGTATTATTGCCAGTGGAGATATATTTTTATTAGTATTCAGGGTTTCCTAGGAGGAAATAGCCTTTTCTCACTGTTACATACAACCACTATTCATTGTTAAGATATAGATAGTCACCATCTATAGTAAATCTATCTTTACATATTTAAACTGTAAGTCACACTCTAACCCAGGGACACACACAGTATAGTGAATGTTGTTAGACCAGGCATATCTACTTTGATGTTCGTTACCTAGGTGGTAAGGGCGGGGCTGAGGGGGCCAAGAAAATGAAGATACATTCTCATTTACTCTTTTACTCAGCATCTTTAATCAAATTATTTTTCCTTTTTCTTTCAAAGCACTTTCATTTTATCATTTTATGTTTTTTAGATTTTTAAAGAAATACTGTTTCTTTAAATGCCATTTTTAAGGTAATTTTGGTTTATAACACTATAATTTTTTTAAAGATTTATTTATTTATGCATATAAGAGCTGGGGTACAGGCCAGAGATGCGGGGGTTGAGAGGATTCACCAGAGACAGAGTGGAGAACAGTATAGGCAGATTGACCGAAGTACACTGCTGAGGGGAGTAGCAGGTGAGTCAGGAGAGGTCTGCTACACCATGTGGGTTGCTCCCTGGCTGGCCGGGGATCGAACTCGTGCTGCAGAGACTAGGGATTGCTTCCTAGTGCAATGCTTAACCCCTTGCACCACCAGGGTGGCCCACGCTATATTTTTAAAAGATTTATTTATACATACAAGAACTGGGGTACAGGCCAGAGGTGCAGGGGGGAGTGAGAGGATTCACCATAGACAGAGCCAGGAACAGAACAGGTAGATGTACTGAAATACACTGCTGAGTGGATCAGCGGACAAGGCGGTAAAGGTCTGCTGCCTGGCCCACAGGGGATCGAACTCATGCTGCAGAGGCTATGGATTGCTTTATAGTGCTGTACTTAACCCCTTACACCACCAGGAAGGCCCTACAACACTCTAAAGGCATAGCTTCACACTGCTTCAGAGGTATGTACACACCATATCTACCAACAAAGCACCAAAAATCCTCTTCCCAACTCTTCAGTTGTATCTTATCAACAATACCCACCCTTAAAGTACCACTAACTTTGCACTAGAGTCCACTGGAACTCTACACCTCTCTGCTTCCCACCCTCCACTCTGCCTCTGTTTAATTCTGCAGTCAGTTTTCTAGGATTTATTTTGGTTTAGTCTGTTCCATTATATTCCACACATGACTGAAATTATCTGGTATTTGGCTCTTTTTCACTTGTCTTGCTTAGCATAATCTCCTCTGGTTTTATTCATTTTGTTGCAAATGGCAAGATCTCATTTTTTCACAGCTGAGAAATAATCCATTGTGTATATATACCATATACCGTATCATATTTATCCACTCATCTGTCCTTGGGCACTTAGATTGTTTTCAAATCTCTGTAGTGCTGCAATAAACAAAGTTGTACATGCATATCATTTGTGTCAAATTAGTGTTTTTGGATTCTTTGGCTACATTCTTAGCAGTAGAGTTGCTGGATCATATGTTAGATCTATTTTTAATATTTTGAGGAATCGCCACAATGATTTCTTTTCTTAAAAAAGAGTTATTTATGCATACAAGAACTGGGGTGTATGGGGCCAGAAGTGTATGGGTGTGTGACAGAATTCACCAGAGACAATGGGGAACAGAACAGGCAGATTGACTGAAAAATATTCTGAGGGGTGCAGAGGGTGAGAGAGAAGAGTCTGTTGTGCCAGAATCTAACTTATGCTGCAGAGACTGCGGATAGCTTCACAGTGCTGTGCTTAACCCCTTGCTCCACCGGGAGACCCCAGATGAAATTTCATACACTACCAAGAAACTTGAGAATAATTGACAAATGCTTACACAGCATAGTATAAAGTGAGGAGATGTAGGATAACTATCAACACTATAGTTAATACTCTACTTAAAAAAAAATTTGTCCTTAAAAAATAATCATTACCTTCTCTTATCCAAATACACAATTAGTTTGCTATCTACTCTACACTTTTACATAATTAATCCCTTTTCAAATTTAATGAATTCCAGGACCACAACATCAAAAGAACTGAACTTTAAATAATTGATTTCCTTTAGAAAAGGACTATGATCAGGTTTCTACTTTGGTATTGACTCCTACCACTTGTGAATTTTTCTGACAAGGTAGGATAAATCCACACTTAGTCGTAGATAGATTCCTGAAAACTGTAACTTTCAGCAAAACAATGTATAACAAGTCAAGCCCTCAAGTAACGTCATTTTATTCAACATGGCCAGAGAGTAGGCAGAGAGGGAAAAGGCAGATTTTTTTTAATTAGTGTTATAACAAAATTATGTTGAATTAAGTGATGTTATTTGAGAACCTGATGTATTTAAAGGCTTGTGACTTATTTTTGCCCCTTAAACTAAAGTGAATCTTCATCATTTCCTCCACATTATTTTCCTTCTCCTTTTTAATCTCTTTATCTTATATTTTTATAACTGTTTTCTTCTAAATCTTAGGCATATACAAATATATAAAACTATGCATTCAATGAATGACTACAAAAATTTTAAGCCTTTATCAAATAAGAAATATTTTCCATATAAATGGTAGTTCAGGGGTTAATGTCTTAGCGATATCAAGCTATCATCAATCACTGCAGCATGAGTTCAAACCAGGCCAGGGAGATAACCCACATGGTGCAACACACCTCTCATGTCTTGCCTGATGCTCCCCTCCAGTGTATTTCAGTAGATCTGAAATCCCTACACTGTCTCTTGTGAATCCTCTTACCCCCTGAACTTCTGGTCTATACCCCCAGTTCATGTACGTATAAATAAATAAATACATGTTTAAAAAAGAGAGGTTCAAAGATTAGGATTACTGGTCTAGAATATTTTTAGCATGGTTATATAAAGAACCCAGGATTTATCCACTTGCTATGTGGGTCTGTCATCTACCATACTCCACTAGAGGCAAGAAGCAGCTGAAGGAAAAAAAAATGGTATCTATCTGCTGCTTCCATCTTCAGTTTTTCTAGTTAGAGCATCCATAATGCTTATGTTTTCATTTGTTGGGTAGAATTGACTTGTATACTAACCATGAGTTGCAAGGCATTCTGGGAATGTGAGTTTCTTCATCAACAATTTGGCTATCTGAAATTCTTATTTGGTTATTTGTAGATGGGGAAAATAGAAAATGGGTAAGACATTACATTTTCTGCTTTCATTATACATTAAACAAAACAATTTAAAATACACATTCACTTGTATACAGATAGACTTACACACATATGTAAGTTTGCAATTTCTTAATATCTTTTTCTCCTCATGTAGCCCCATATATAAGAGCATGAACAGTATTTATCCCCTAAGACAAAAATCTAACAACTTATTTTTTCAAGATTTATTTATTTATGCATACAAGAACTGGGGCACAGGCAAGAAGTGTGGGGGGTGAGAGGATCCACCAGAGACAGAGTGAGGAACAGAACAGGCAGATCCACTGAAATACACTGCTGAGGGGAGCAGTGGGAGAGGTCTGCTGCATCATGGTCTACTCCCTGGCTGGGGATCGAACTCATGCTGCAGTGACCACTGATGGCTTCATAGGTTGCATCTTAACCCCTTGCACCACCAAGGAGGCCCAAAATCTAACATCTTTAAATATCTGTATTTACCACTCAGTTTGCATTTATAATGGAATAAACTAAACAAAAAGTCTGTTTTGTTTTAATCATTCTAACATTACCTAACCTTAGTATATGTAAAACATCATATGAGTGATGATTAAGAATTAGATGCAATTTATGCTCATAAGGGGTTCATAGAGATAAAATCAGCCTCAAAACTATGTGTTCCATTTGTAATTGTACACTGCTGAGGGGAGCAGCAGGCGGCAGGAGAGGTCTGCGCGCCGTGTGGGACCCTCCTCCACACACGGTGGCTGGGGAGCAGCCAGGGATCGAACCAGCACTGCAGAGGCTGCGGGCAGCTTCACAACCCAGCGCTCAACAGCTGCGCCACCAGGGAGGCCCCTGAATTCTACCTACTTTTATTTTGATAACTTTATATTATCATTTTATAACATCTCAAACACATTTTCTAATGATATAAAGAAAGAGCAAGATAAAGAAAAGTTGAGGATGAACAACAAAGCTATGAAATGTGAAAGACAAAAAAATGTGATGGTGCATGTATGAGAGATTTGTTAGTTTTAATTTTTTCCAAGTCCACTAAGAAAATGCTTTTAACTAGTAGCATTCTGATTCTCACTTTTGAGTACAGAGATCCTTTGACAACAAGGAATATTTTTTTTTATTAAGTCATACCTGTATTTTTAAGAGAAGTCACTAAATTTACATATGGGCTAATGTAGAAATATTTATCAGCATGGTCTTAAATGTGGCCATCATATTCTCTAAAATTTGGTTATTGTTCTGACTTATGTTTGAATTATGAAGACACTGAAAACATTATGTGCACAGAATTCAGTTGGCAGAATACAAACCAGAAATAACATGCATAATCACAGTGACTTCATCTGTAGCTGGTAAAATAAACCCTACATTCTTCCAGAATTCATTTCATAAAATTTACTAATTAGTAAATTCTCTACATTTTTTTTTTATTTTATGAAGGTGTTGATTATTTCAAATTGTGTACTGACTCCTTAATTTTATCAAGAATGGATTAATACAAATGAAAGCTATTCTGAATATAAAGCTTATTCCATCTGAAGCTAACCCATCAAAACAACTTAACATTAACTTCAAGAATTTCTTTGAGTTAGTAACTTCAAAACTAAACAAGGCTTAGATAGATCAACAGATATGAATGGCAAATGTCTACATTATTGAATATAACTCCTTTTGATTTTAAAATTCTCTTTCAATATAAAGTGCAAAATAGTTAACTTGAACACCATGACTTTTTTTATTTCATTGTCTTGAGCTTACTACATTCAATTTTAGTTCTTTGAAAATATGATGGTGTGCTAACAAGAACTTCTATTACCTGACTGTTTTAATTCACTGTTTTGACTTCCATAATCACTTTGTTTCTACACTTAACAAGTGACTATATTGTTATAGCTGTGGTATTAGCAATAACATTCAATTAACACTCACACTGTGAGCTAAAATTATACTTCACTAACACCTAACTTCTACCTTCTGCTCTCTTGCTAAATGGTAGCTAATATAACAGTTAATCTCTTCTTTTTTACACCTAGTAATGTTCTTAAATTGAAGGAAAGTTTACATCTATAAAAAGTGTGGAATATTTTTTGAAGAACCAAAATTAATTAACTAACAAGAATTTATTGATCATCAGTATCACTATGAGATTATATAATGGAAGGTGAGAGAAGCATACAATAAGTTTTCTTATTTTCAAGAAACTCACAAACTATTAAGACATCATAAACACAGAAACACTCAGGGAAGGAGAATAAGGAAATAATACTTAGGTAATAAGTATTATTATACTTTATTATATAATGAAATTTTTGTAATTTGTGTGCATATTTTCTTCTTAAAATATTGTATTTTAACCAAAAGTGAATTATACAATTTAAGCTCATTTTTGCATAAAGGATACTATATATGAAGTGCATTTTTTCTTTTCTTTTTTTTTTTAAAGATTTTATTTATTTATTTATTTATACAAGCACTGGGTACAGTCAGAGGCGCAGGAGAGTGAGAGAATTCACCAGAGTCAGAGCAGGGAGCAGAACAGGCAGACTGACGAGGTACACTGCTGCGGGGAGCAGCGGGCGTGGCAGGAGAGGTCTGCGCGCCATGTGGGACCCTCGCCAGCAGCTGGGGATCGAACTAGTGCTGCAGAGGCTGTGGGCAGCTTCGCAGCCCAGCGCTCAACCGCTGAGCCACCAGGGAGCCCCATTTTTTCTTTATATTTAGATAATTGTTTTAGTATCTTGTGTTCAAAAGTAAACCTTTGCTTTCTGCTCTTCTCTCTTCCTTTTTGACCCCATCCCTTCCTTTTCCAATTTATGGCAATTACACCTGAGGAGTGAAATCAAATATTGTACAAAAATGAACAATAATGTAAGAAAAGAAAAAAAAAACGGGAGAGAAGAGCACACCAGGCTATGGTAATGGATCATGGGTGCTGTGGTGATGGGAGAACTATGGGCACTACACCTAGGGGAGAAATCAAATAAATCAACAATGAGGTAAGAAAATAAATAAACTGAATTGAAATTAAAAAAAAAAAAAGTAAACCCGTTTCCTTTGCAACTTTACCAAAAGTCATTTGATGATGGGCCTCCCCAGTGGCGCAGTGGTTGAGCGCTGGGCTGCGAAGCTGCCCGCAGCCTCTGCAGCGCCAGTTCGATCCCCGGCCACCGGGCGAGGGTCCCACATGGCGCGACAGACCTCTCCTGCAGTGCCCGTGCTCCCCTCTGCAGTGTACTTCCATCCTTCTGCCTGTTCTGCTCCCTGCTCTGGCTCTGGTGAATTCTCCCACCTTTCCATGCTTCTGACTGTACCCAGTGCTTGTATAAATAAATAAATAAATAAATAAATCATTAAAAAAAAGATTAAAAAAAGTCATTTGATGACCATGTAGTGGGGTTATTTCTGATCTTTATTCTGTTGTATTGATTTATGTATCTATACAATGATTTCACCAACAACATAGTATATTATTATTATAGCTTTGCAATACATTTTGAAATCTGGTAGTATGACAGCACTTTGTTCATCCTTTTTAAAACTGTTTTAGTTATTCTAATACCTTTGCCTTGTAAATTTAAATTTTTGAATCAGTTTACAAAAGAAAATTATCTCTGGAATTTTGATTATGATTTTGTTGATCAACTTGGAAAAAATTGACATCTTAATAATTCTTTCTGAATTGTTGTTAATTATTCCAGAAATGAATATAGCGTTTTTGCTCTATTAAAACAAAACCCACTTTCTTTCATTTTATTTACTAGTGATTTTTAGTTTTCATAAATATGTGAAATTTTTTGGTATTATTGAAGGTGAAAAGACAAATAAGGATGTACTATAATAGTGCATTGTTAACAACCAAACAAAAAAAGAATATGGGTCTAAGACAGGAAGATGCTTGACTTAAATAGAAACAATAGAAAAACAAATGAATAGGATCTGATGAGTGTTCTGTATATAATAAGAGAATGTTTGTTATTCAACATTTAGAATTGAATGATCTATGCAGCATGAATGTATTGAACTGGTTTCAAATTCAAGTAGACTGATACTGTGATTTATCTATTTTATGCTTTGTGAGAGGCCTTTATTCCTTTTTTATGATTATAATCCACTGTTAACATTTTTATATTGTTAATATAATTTATTTTGTTGTAAGTATAACTCATTACTAATTTGGATATTCCAAAAATGTGTTTTCTATGCACACCTTAGCTTATGGAGGTATAGAGAAGCGCACACCTAAAATGTGCTAGTCACTGGGAATATTATAGTGCACTGAACTTTCAAGTCCTTTCACTTAAGAAGGTTATATATTAAGGGTGGGAATGCAAAAAAATTGATCAAGAATAAATTAATGAAATAAATGTAGGTGTTAATTTGATGACGTGGTAGCCAATGATTTGTCTTTCCTTTCGAAAAGAGAAGTAGGGGGGAAAAATACTCTAAGTCCCATGGCAGACCAATCAAATCAGAGTCTCTAGTGTTGGAAACAAGGTCTGTGTTTTTTTGTTTTTAAACTTCCAAGGTCATTCTAATATGCAGAATTAAGAGACACTAATGCTGAAAATACAAGGTGGCTCTTTGAGAAGATATGCAAAATAGAAAAACTCACTAAGGTAACAAAGGAGAAAACATTAATATACTGACTCCAAAAGAAAGAGGAGAAATCACACAGACAGAAAAGAAATACAAAGGATCATGAGCAATTGCTATGAATAACTATCTGCCAATAAATTTGACAACCTTAAAGAAATGGACCAATTTCTAGATCATTATAGTCTGCTGAGACTAACCTAGGAAGAAACAGTGAACAAATGAATCAAAAGCATGGATATTGAGACAGCAATAAATATCTTCACAAAAACAAAAGCCCCATCTGAAAAAGATTTACAAGTGAATTTTATCAAACCGAAAGAGGAAACAATACCCATCTTGTTTAAATAGTGTTAAAATTACAAGAAGGACTGACCCCTAATACATTTTGTGATGTCAATATTACCTTAATCCAAATCCAGTTGAAAATAGCACAAGAAAAGAAAATAACACACCAATATCCCTGATGAATAGTGACATAAAATTTTTCAATAAAATGCAAACAGATTTAATGCTACAGTGTGTCACAAGGATTACATATCATCATGAAGTGGAATTTATCCCAAGGATGCAAGGTTGTTATATGCAAATCAATATAATGTTTCAAATAAAAATGTAGAGATAAAATCATATGCTAATATCAACAGATGCAGAGAAAGCATTTGGTAAGATTCAGCGTGCATTTATGATAAAAACTCTAATAGACGGAACCTACCCTATCATAATGACCACATATCACAAAGCAATCGCCAATACTTAATGGTGGGAAACTGAAAGCTTTCCCCTAAAGATCAGGAACGAGACAAGGAAGCCCACTGCCACTTCTATTTAATGTAACATTGGAGGATTGTGCCAGAGCTATCAGACAATGAAATAAAAGAATCCAAATAAGAAAAGAAGTAAAACTATTATTAGTTAGAGATGACAAGAATCCTAAAGACTCCATCAAAAATTTATTAGAAACAGGGCATCCCGGTGGCACAGGTGGTTAAGATGCAGCACTATGAAGCTATCCACAGCCACTGCAGCATGAGTTCGATTCCCCAGCTGGCCAGGAAGGTGACCCACATGGCGCAGCCGACCTCTCCTTTCTCACCTGCTGCTCCTCTCAGCAGTGTATTTCAGTACATCTGCCCGTTCTGCTCCCTGCACTGTCTCTGGTGAATCCTGTCACCGCCCCGCATCTCTGGCCTGCACCCCAGCTCTTGTATGCATAAATAAATAAATCTTTAAAAATATATTAGAAACAATAGATAAATGCAGCAAAGTGACAGGTTATAAAATCAACATAGCCTTATACTATGCAAACAGTGAAAGAGAAGCACTGTGAGGATACCAACTCACATCCACGAGAAGAGCACATAGTACAAACATCTCCACAAACAAGTGCTGGAGAGTAGGTAGAGGAAGAGGAACAGAGGAATACTATGTCACTATTGATGGTGATACAAACTGATGCAATCATTATGTAAAGCAATCTGGATTCATCTTATATAAAAAAAAAAGACTAAAGATAGAAATATCATAATGACCCAACAATCTTGCTTCTGGGAATCTGCATGAAATCTGGAAGATGAATATGAAACCATCAACACCACCAAAATTAAAAAAAAACAAACATTTTCACACTGTTCTTAGCAGCATTATTTACAATAGCTAAGCCAGGAAGCAGCCTAAATGTTTGGATCAGTTGTGGTATACCCACATTATGCAGTACTCTTCAGCCCTAAGAATGATGAAATGCAGACATTTTCAACCACATGGAAGAAGTTTAAGAATTATCTGTAGTAAAATACTGACCAAAAAAAAATTCAGCACGTTTACATAGCAAAAAATATGATAGGGCCTCCCCGGTGGCGCAGCAGTTGAGCGCTGGGTTGCGAAGCTGCCGCAGCCTCTGTGGCGCCGGTTCGATGATCCCCGGCTGCTCCCCGGCCACCAGAGGAGGGTCCCACATGGCGCGCAGACCTCTCCTGCCGCCCGCTGCTCCCCTCAGCAGTGTACTTCGGTCCTTCTGCCTGCTCTGCTCCCTGCTCTGGCTCTGGTGAATTCTCTCACCCTCCAGCGCTTCTGACTGTACCCAGTGCATGTATAAACAAAACAAACAAACAAACAAATAAATAAAACATGCCTTTATAAAAGAAAAGAAAAACTTTAAAAAATATATGATAGTGTGAAATTCTTAAGAAAAATCAGTGACCATCTATAAACACCAATGAGTGCTCTGAGTTTAAGAGAGAAGGGAACAAGGGATATAAGGGATGTTGGTGAGAAAAATAAAATAAAAAGTTCAAGTTTTAAAATACACCGATTTCATATTAAATTAGCTTTAATAAATTGTCCCCCCACCATATTATGTCCATTATTTAACTGGTTTGAGATGAAGTGCATTTCACAGGACTTATAAATTCATGAAAATTTATTAAGTTTGACAAGAGTAATTGAATGTTAATTTTTTCTATTTTAAACCTTGGATGGTTTAAAAATGGTTAATTAATGAACAACATTAATTATCCAAAAATTACATGGTATATTTATGAACTATCTTTAAAGGTCATTAAAGATGCATTCCAGGCAATATATCTATGTCCACCTATAAAAAACAAATAAGATAAAGGGAGCTAATATTTGAATTGTTTGGCCCAAGCAAAAGAACCATGGCTTTTGAAAATGTATCTCTTGAAGAGGCTCAACTCTTTTATAACCATATTTAATATAAATTTTGTAAACATTTTTTATCTAAAGAAATATTTTTCATTTTAATTATCTGTTTTCCATCAAAAAATAGTCAACATGAAAATAACATAGGTCATAAATGGAAATAAGTTGTGATGATTTAAAATTCTCTCAATTTTTTTCAGTCTTTAACCTAGAGCCAGCAGTCAGCCTCAGTATATTTTGTGATACACTATCTCATTTCAAATATAAATGACCTACTCATTCAGTTTGGAGTGGGTTATGTTTTTGCTCTCAATGTCATTTTTGCTTGGGCTAGTCTCATTTTCAGTATCTTGGTTGAGAACAAAGTCTTGTATTGTTTGCTTTTGCTCAATCAGCTCACATTTTAGACATTTACAGCACAGCTGAACAAATATGCTGGCATGCAAGTGCCTTTCCGTTTCAAAGCTTCATTGTGAAGAAGGAGCCCAGAGAGTCAACAGAAAAATTAATTACAATTGAAGAGAGCAATCTACATTATATTCAAACACTGCTTTGAAACCTTAACAAAAATAAGATATTCATGGTTAATTATTTATTATTGTTAGATTTATTTTGAACATTTTTCTAGTAAATGGACTCTGGGCCTGTTGGTCTGTTATTCTAAGCTAAATTCTGTCAGTCTTGGGGTTAGATAAACCTTGAATTGAAGAGAATTTTATATAAAAAAAATCACAGTAAAAATATTCTGTTTATGAGTGTGTGTGTGTGTGTGTGTGTATGGGTATGTGTTTGGGTTAAAGGGTTAATTGTATGGATTTTCTCTGGGCCTTCTGACTGATTCTATAGATGATTGTTCCAAATGAAATATTTGGTAATGCCTTTCCTAATATATGTTAAGTAACTGTATTCATTGAGCCCACAAAGAGCTGTATGGTGGTTTGCGATTCGGGACCCCTGTATTTGTGATGTGTGAGGTACAGAGCTGGTCATTCCCAATGTGAGTGAATTGAACGCCTTAGTGAAAGGAGTGACTCAAGGTATTGATAATGTATACTAATTTAACATGGTAGTCCCCAGGAAAAGGGGAGGTTCCAGACTCCCTATTCCACCTAAGGAAGGATGGAGCTGAGCAGAAGGGAGGAGGAAAGCTAGAGAGGAGACTGAAGGAAGAAGGAAGCAGGGTGGAGAGCGAGAAGGAGACCTGGGGGAGGCACATGGAGCAGAGACACATGTGAAGAAGTTGCGTTTGTTCTTGGACTAGTTGAAACAGGTGTGGTGAGAGACCCGTGGGGAGGTTAACCATGATAGCTTTTATCTTGGTTTTGCTCCTTCTATCCCAGATATGCTGGGATCCTAATGTTACTTTCTTATGGGTCCCCACCAGGAAGAGCCTTAGACTTGTGGCAGGCTTTTGGGCCTCAGTATTCCAGCTTTTGGAATACTGTTTGGGCATTTACTCACAAAGGGATGGCTAACTTTGGGTTATTTGGAAGTGATTTTATCTATTCTTTCCATTTTCTTTTTTTTTTAATTTGTTTATTTATGCATACAAGAACCAGGGTACAGACCAGAGGTGTGGGGGGTGAGAGGATTCACCAGAGATAGAGTGGGGAGCAAAACAGGCAGATCCGCTGAAATTCACTGCTGAGGGGAGCAGCAGGCAAGTCAAGACAGGTCCACTGCACCATGTGGGTAGCTCCTTGGCAGGGAATTGATCTTGTGTTTCAGTGGCTGTGGATAGCTTCATAGGTTGTGTCTTAACTCCTTGTGCCACCAGGGAGGCCCTATTCTTTCCCTTTTCTACTCTTTGTTGCACAGTATTGTATTAAAGTTCCTTATGCACTAGATTATATTTTGTCTTGTTGCAACGGATGGCATAACATAATTAGAGTGGGCAGGTTTGAGGGTCCTGGGGTGTCCTTTAACCTGCCTGGTGACACTTAGAGGCTGACTTTTGAATTCATGGCATGGACTTCTCAGTTATGATTTCAAAGACATGACAGACTAGAAGTGCTCATAATGCCAAAGTAACGAGCAGTGCGGCAGAACTAGGTAAGCAATGGGTGAGACAAAAGCAACAAGATGAAAGGTGAGAGTAGAGAAATTTCTGTGACTTGTTCATAAAGGACTATTTGGGGGCATTTTTTATTGCATATTATGGAATAGTACAGCTTCTCAAAATAAAAAGAATGGAAATTCCAAAACAAAAGAGAAGTTGATGAATGGCAAATTTAGAAAAACTGCCTTGAAGAGAAAGATCTGGAAATATTAAGGGCATTGACAATTCCATTCAAATTTTAACTTTATATGTAATTGGAGATTAATTATCAAAGGGACAAAATGCAATTATGCCTATCAATATCTTACTTTATGAATATGTATGAAACTTGGTAATCTGAATAACCTTAAATATTTGGTTCAAAATCATGTTCTACTGACTCACCTTAATATGCCTTTGATAAACAACCTCCAAACAGAGGTAAAAAGTGTCAAAAGTGAGAATATATATGCACAAATTGTGTGGATATGTGGATGTATGTAAGTAATCATAGTTGGAAAGGTGATACAATAACAAAAGCAAAAAGCAAATATTTATAAGAAATTCAAAATATAATTTAATAGTAACATTTAAAATTTTATTAGCATGGGAGGTTTTCTAAAAATAAAAATAAATATAGCTTTATAAAGAGTAATGAATTCAATCAGGCAATAATTTCACTAGGAAAATAGAAGCTGCTGGCAAAGAACTCTCATGAGCTTGCACCACCACTTTTACCCACTTACCTTCAATTTCAACTGTGCCCATGACATCTACCTTCTGTGCTATTACTGTGAATGTACTACCCAAGCTTTACTCAAAGGTCACTCTCTCCATTTGTAACCCAGACAAGGTATGACTTATGCATGACTTTAGCAATTTCCTTTTTTTTCTTGCTGTAATATCAAGTGATTTCTTACCCATTATTTCTTGAAATTGTTTAAAATCAAGATTTATCCTTATTTCTCTCCACTGACACTTTTATTAGCAAGCCCAACACATCCCTCCATGTAGCTAAATCAGAGTTCAATTTTTCTCTTATCTATTAAGACTAACAGAAGCACTTAACACAACTGGTCATATTTTCCTCCTAAAACCTGTTCTTTCAGTTTTCAGTAGACTGATTTTTCTTTCTGGTCACTATCTGCCAGACTTTTTTGCTGGTATCTCTATTCTCATTGAGATTCAAAAATTTAATGCTTTTAGGATTTATTCCTTGCATCTCTTTCCTTTCTACAGTCATTTTCTGGGTTAACTCAAGTCACTGTTACCATTTAAATGTTGGTGAATTCATATTTATAGCTTCAATATAGACCTCTTGAATGAACTCCCAACGTATCTCTAATTGCCAATTCAACTTCTCTATTTGAAATTTTAATAGCATCTCAGATTCAACATTTCCAGAACTCAATGTCTGATATTTTTCCTAAGCCTACTATTTCTGTCTTCTCCGTCTTACTTAATTGCTTCTCTGTTTCTCAGATGGAAGACCTTGTAGTCACTTTTGATGCCTTTTCCAATAACATACATCTAATTCACCAGTCTTCCTCTAAACTATATCTAAAACTGAGTCATATCTAACCCCTTAGCCTAAATTATTATCTCTTGAAATTTTTCATTTTTTCCTGATTTCTCTCTTTTCTCTTTTAATGCTATGCCACAGAGCAGCTAATATCATCTTGTTAAAATATAAAAAAAAACTTCTCTGCTCAAAACTTCCAATGTTAACTCATATTTCTCAAAGTGAAATATAAGGACATTCCTTTGAACTACAGAGATCTGAATGAATAATATTCCACATTATTTCTTGGACTTCATCCCCTTCTACTAAGTTTAAGAATGTCTCTTTTGTTCAAATGAACTTGATATATTATTATGTTAAATTTTTCAATCTTATTAGGGCTTTACTTAAATGTTAGTTTTTTCAGAAACCTTTTCTGGACTTTATGCTTAAAATTACCATGACCTGTAACTTTTTATCTAATCATTCTCTACTTCTTCCTCATTTTAGCAAAAAATCAGTACATAACAAAATCATATTTTCTTGCTGATCATAAATATTTTCTATTGCTTACAAAAAACATATCAGATGCATAAGGGCAAGTATTTTCAAATATTGAATTCAATGGTGTCTACACTATGTTAGGTAAGCAGTAAATTTATATTTAAATAAATAACCATGTAATATTTCCTAAAAAATCAACCCAATACAGCAAAAGTTAATGTGCATACATTGTAACACAGGTGAGTTCTTTCAAGTAAACTTAATCATAAAAAAGACTAAAGCTACCCAATTAATGTTATTAAATAGACTTCATACCAAAATCTCCTCAACACAGAAAATAAAAGCACAAATTAAGCTCCTATGTAAATACAAATCAAATCATCCTATGGCAGACCAAATAGTGGTTCCCACCAAAGATAAACATGTCCTAATCCCTGGAACCTGTGAATATATTTCTTACATGCAGAAGAAATTTTGTAGATTTCACTGTGTCTTGAAATGGGGACATTCCTTTAATGTATTCAGGTTGACCCAATATAATGCATTGGATCCTTGACAGTAGAGACTATTCATATGGTCAGAAAGATGAAATCTTGACTTTGAATGTAGAGGAAGGTAGCACAAGCCAAGGAATACAAATAAATTCTAGAAAATGCAAAAAAAAATGGGGTGATTTATAACCTCTTAGTGTTTCCACAAAAGAACATAGTCCTTCTGACATTTTAATTTCAAGACTTCTGTCATATTATATACTTCTGTAAGATAATCATTTTAGGTAGTTTTAAGCCACTAGTTTTGGCTTAAAACTTGTTATGGTAGTAATAGAAAATGAATCAAACTCTTAAATACATTATTTCATTGAGGTAATATTGGTTTATAACACTGGATATGATTTAGGATTATAGGTTCTTACCTTTTTTTTTTAAAGATTTATTTATTTTATTTATCCAAGCACTGGGTACCGTCAGAAGCTTGGGAGGGTGAGAGTTCACCAGAGTGGAGAGCAGAACAGGCAGACTGACGAAGTACACTGCTCAGGGGAGCAGCGGGCGGCAGGAGAGGTCTGCGCACCATGTGGGACCCTCGCCCAGCAGCCAGGGATCGAACTGGCACTGCAGAGGCTGCGGGCAGCTTTGCAACCCAGCGCTCAACCGCTGCGCCACCGGGGAGGCCCAGTTCATACCTTTTCAGATAACTGTTGCCAGATCATGCCAATCACAAACCCCCATAATCCTCTACCATGGTCCATTTGGTCCTGCCCTTTGTGTTCCACCTCTCCCTCACCCTCTCTGGTAATACACTATTTTACATATTTTAGGATAATTTAGTATTTTTTCTAGAGCTTTTAAGTCATCATAAGAATTTCATATTTTCCTTCTCAGTGTGAAGGATAAAGGGTCCATCACCAATCAGTAGTTGGAATAACCTATAATATTTCCAAACAATAGAAAATCAGAGATATGAAAGGTGAAGAGATTCTCTATTAAATGTTGTGATTAGAGCTCCAGGATGTATTGTTAAGTGAATAAATAAAGCCATAGAAATGTGTATACAGTTTGCTTTTGTGTGTGTAGAAGCACAGAAGAAATAAGAATATATACTCATGTCTGTGTAAAGAAACATTATAAAGATAAAAAAGAAAAAAATTTTCCATTATGGAAAGGGAAACAAGATGAATGAGACAAGGGTGCAACTAGATTTCTTACTTCGATTTTTGAATCTCAGAAACTTAATATACTCTAAATACAAATAAAAAAATCAAACTTATCCAAATAAATAAGAGGAAAGCAGAAAACTTTCCCTAACATATATAAAACATTTGAAATTATAAAGATAATATATTCCTACATGTCATTTATGCTTTAATTTGCTTATTTAATGTGACCTTTGCATATTGCATTTAGTATACAGTGCTACTTGTTATAGTTCTGGTTCATCAAATAAACAAATTTTATACTTGACAATTACTCAATAAATAATTTCAGATGATGACAAAAAAAGTGTTTTAACCCCATATAAAAGTTGTGATAAGTCCATGTTAATAAAATATTTCATTCACTTTCAAATTTATTTTACCTAGTCTACAAATTAGTCATACCAATTAAGTATTTAGCAAGTTTGTGTCCCAAAGGTATTTATGGGCTATTGATTAATGTCCTTTTATTGTTTGGAGAAAATAGAACATGAATTATTTGTATGCATTAATTTTTGGAAGGTGATATTTTAATGATTCATTAAAGTTAAAGCAGATGGAACATTGCAATCTATGCAATTACCATAAATGTGCTTCCTTTTTTAACAAGTAAAAATAATTTTATTTGAAGAAACAAAATAACTTTATAAATTTTTGAGTAGTCTTTATTTCATTTCAACATGATTATATGGACTAAAATATCTGAAAAAATAAGGTAGTTCTCTGAAGTATTAAAATTATTCCTTTATTTGTAAATAATTACTTGTAATTTTCTATTCTGTGTGATTCATAAGAATACAAAGAATACATGTCAACTATATTTATTTTGCTGTCTTACTGTCTTGCCTTAAAATATATGTGTATAAATTTCCCTTTGAGTATGACAATCAACATGTGAAATTAGACACATTTAATAATTGTACTAAAGACAAATTTGGTTAAGATTTTTGTAGTATTAATTATCAGGAAGTAGTTTGAGTCAAATATTCCAGTCTACAGGTATACAAGGCATTCAATTAATGAAATGTTAATATTCACATACATTATTTACAATTTATTAAATTATTTTCTGATTTATTAATTTTTTTAGCCTTTGCCATTTCATTATTCCCTCTTAGAATACTTTCAGTCTGTTCCTTAGTTCAAGCTTAAGTGTTTCTGACATCTAAAGTCTTATAGTTCATTGTCTTATTCAAGGGTGAAAACAAATTTTTTTTTTAAAGATTTATTTATACAAGCACTGGGTACAGTCAGAAGTGCGAGGGGGTGAGAGAATTCACCAGAGCCAGAGTGGGGAACAGAACAGGCAGACTGATGAAATACACTGCTGAGGGGAGCAGTGGGCACAGCAGGAGAGGTCTGCGCGCCATGTGGGACCGTAGCTGGCGGCCTGGGATTGAACCGGTGCTGCAGAGGCTGCGAGCAGCTTCCCAGCCCAGCGCTCAACCACTGCGCCACCAGGGGATGCCCGAAAACAAAATTTAAAGACATTTTCTTCATGATGTTTTGATGTCTCTTAAAAAATAACTTCAAAGTGGGGTGTCTTTTGAACATAACCTTACCCTGTTCCACTCTTTCATCAACAAAGTTTATGTTTCTATATTGAATTCAAGTTTCGTATAATTTGGTATGAAAGATTTCAAGTAGGGAAAAAAATTCAGGAGTTTTTTGTTTGTTTGTTTTAAAAGGTTTATTTATTTATGCATACAAGAACTGGGGTGTAAGCCAGAAGTGCGGGGGGGGTGAGAGGATTCACCAGAGACTGACTAGAGAGCAGAACAGGTTGACTGACTGAAATACACTGCTGAGGGGAGCAGCGGGAAAGGCAGAAGAGATCTGATGTGCCATGTGGGTTACTCCCTGATGTGCCATGTGGGTTGCTCCCTGGCTGGCCGGGCATCAAACTCCTGCTGTAGTGGCTGGCGATAACTTGATAGTGTCTGTAACCCCTGTACAACCAGGGAGGCCCCAGGAGTTTAACCTTACATAATTATATTGTGGAATCTTTTTTAGCAATTACTCTAGTATTACCTGTAGTACATTAAAATGAGTATGCGCGATAGTCATTATGCGTGTGGGTTAGCAATACAATAATATGTACCGCAGTGTGTGCATGACATTGTTATATAGACAAGATCATCTTTAGGGACCCTAAAGTTTTAAAGTTGCATCTTAGAAAGAAATGCATATTCAGTCCAAGAGTTTTCTTTTTTGTTCATGAATATAAATAAATGTCCTCTTATAAGCCTGTGGAGGAAAATCTTGGGATATTTATTTGCCTGAAGTTTGCCTGGAGCAGAAAAATTACTCAAGGAACTTTGGAACAAAAATAATGTCATAATTCAGAAATCTAGAGGGGAGTGTGCACAATCTATCTCAGATATTGAGGGTCCACAGATTAACTGCTTCTGTGTTAGCAAAGATCTAGTGAGATGACTAAAACAACTGAATTAAATTTTTTGGTGAATGACATGATGTGGAAAGGGACTTTCAAATTAGTCACCGCATCTTCTAGAATGTGGCTTAAAGGTATAGCAGTTCCTCTCAACAGCTCTCCACACATGTTCATGGTTGTTGCAACAGGAGCTTTGTTGCCACTTTGCAGCACAAATGTGATGAGGGACACAACAGTTGTGGAGCAGGTTTGCATGGCAAGACTCTGCTATTGGAGCAGAGGTTCTTGCGCCATTTATTGAAATCATACAGACTAATAAAAGCTGATCATGTGACAATGGTGTGAGGAGTAAGGTACGGTGAGGGGGCCAGGGGGAGAAAGTTTTACAAGGAACAGAGAGGGAACACCATGGCCATTCATCAAGAAGAACTTGCATCAGCAAAATATTTGATGTTATCACAGGCAAAGCTATCCCAAGAGATAGTCATGTAATCAGGTCAACTGCAGCCTAGGCGTTCCCAGGCCTGCCTTATGATATGCGCTATTCACCATAGGTAGTCAAAGAATGCCCTGCTGTGATTTGCAGATAGCAAATAGGTCATCAGTTCTCACCTCATAGGAACCTACATAGGAACCCCCCTTTTGTCACAGGAGTCTTATGGCAACCACCCTAATGTTTAATTGGCTGACCTGTGTCCTTTTTTGTGCGGCTCCTTAATTGGCTCTGAGATATTGGATGTGTTTAGCAAGAGAAAAAAACATTCACCAGGTAGGCCTTTTCGGCCTACTTAAAATAAACATATGACAGGCTTTTCCAGCCTTCTTCTTGTGAAGACAAGTTAAGAGAGAAAAGATAGGGCCTCCCTGGTGGCGCAAGGGGTTAAGATACAACCTATGAAGCTGGCTGCAGCCTCTGCAGCACGAGTTTGATCCCCCACCAGGGAGCAACACACATGGCGCAGCAGACTTCTCCTGACTCGTCTGCTGCTCCCCTCAGCAGTGTATTTCAGTCAGTCTGCCTGTTCTGTTCCCTACTCTGTCTCTGGTGAATCCTTTAACCCCCCACGCCTCTGGCCTCTACCCCAGCTCTTGTATGCATAAATAAATAAATCATTTAAAAAATAAAAAAAAAGAGATGACAGCATGACTGCTGTGTGAAAGAAAGTCACAACATACCATTCCGTCGCAGACTTAATGTTCTGGGAGCTGTGCTACAACTGAGGCAGACCTTGACCTGGTCGAGGAATGCTTGCCATCCTGGCCCATCCCTAGTCAGTCTCCGCCAGCCGGTCACTGATGAAATCCTTGTTTGGGCCCCCTGTTTGGGCCCACTCATGCATGGTGTAACAGCATTAGCTCTGTAACAGGCTTTTTTCAATCACAAATTCTGCTTGGTGAGGAGACATTCCCCATCTGCAACACAGCACAATAACTTAAAATTGATAATTTTATTAATCAAATTGCCACAACTGGTAACACATATTTTTTTATTTCCCAAAGCAATAGCTACGGGCCTGAACAATTACTATAAGTGGTCTGTAGTTTTCTTAATTTATCTAAGTTAACCCTTGTTTAATATAAGTTTATACAATATGTTGTTGTTTGTCAATGTATCTACATTTGTGAAAAAATGCAAATTTATTTAAAAGTTGCTCAATTTATTGTGGAGTTTTTGTTAGGCATATTCCAATCACAAAATATTATGTATTAATGTTAGCAGGTACAGGGACTCTTACAGTAGTGATAGCGAAAGCTGCTGAGATAACCAAGCAAAGAAATGAACATTAGAGAGTCTAAACAAATTGATACAGAAAGACTATCAGTTATATAAATTTTAACACTTAGGGCAAATATTGGTGATTAACATATTCTCTTTTATTTAAATATATTCATGCATAAATACATACATCAAATACTCATCAAACTTAAAGATTAACCTGATTAAATCTCCAAATCTATGAAAACCACTGTTAAAAATTGTGTTAACTTCCTCTATGTCATGAAGCTTAACTGAAGATATTAATTTATCCTTTTAGAAATTTAAATATTCTATTAAAATAGAACTAAAATTATTTACAAATCTCATGCAAACTGACATGCTTTTCAAATTTCAGTTTCCTTAGCCAAATGAAAACATTGTGAAGTAAAGGGTAGTTTTATAAATATTCTTTCGCTCCTTTTCCTTTCTTTTGTTGGCATATAAAATTTTATGGAATGTTTGCTGTTTCCACATCATAGCAAGAGCAAATTAAAAATTCTACTTTTTGTTTTCCTTTTTATCTAAATTTTTAAAACTTTTAAAAAGGATTTCTTAGCTTTTAAATGCAAACAATATGATTGGTCTTCTTCGTGGATCCATTTCCCCATAAAAGCACAAAATCTTATCACTATGGATGTTACTGTGTGCAGAACAAGTGGAATGAAATGAGCCATACTGAGTTGCAGATGCTAGACAATAAGCCAGGATTGCTCACTGCATGCTCACTCTCACATGCCCACGCACAGCAGGTGAGATGAAGTCTGTCTCAAGACTCACAAACTGTCTTATATCATGGAAGTTCAGGATACAACTAGGGAAACAAATAAAGTTTTATTTATTTATGCAAGCACTGGGTACAGTCAGAAGCGCATTCACCAGAGCCAGAGCAGGGAGCAGAGCAGGCAGAAGGAC
The DNA here is from genome assembly GCF_014898055.3 of Talpa occidentalis. Lineage (NCBI taxonomy): Eukaryota > Metazoa > Chordata > Mammalia > Eulipotyphla > Talpidae > Talpa > Talpa occidentalis. The sequence goes on from NW_023604295.1 coordinate 24,249,675, forward strand.
CGAAGTACACTGCTGAGGGGAGCAGCGGGCGGCAGGAGAGGTCTGCGCGCCATGTGTTTATATGCATATAATAAGACTAATCAAAGCATCCAATACATATATGCATGTATATATATATATTATATATACATGTATATATTTCTATGGTTTGTATATTTATATATATATATATATACACACATATATATGATGAGGAACAGCCCAACAGTGATAATTAAACACACATACTAACCAATCAACTCAATATAAAAATTGGTAGTAACTATTTACCCATGCAGAGAAGAAAAGAAAGGTTCTTGGTAATATAGCAACTTTCTAACCATCTGATTACGCTATTTTTGTGCCTGTACTCTTAATATTCTTTACATGATTTAGCTGGTTTTTCTATAATGATAATTTTCAGAGTTAAGCTTGCTATATATATATATATATACACACACACACACACACACACAAAATTTTTAAAAAGAGAATCAGGATCTCAAGTTATTATTCAGAGAGAAACAGGGGGAATGACTTGATTAAAGTTCTTTTGTTTATCTCAGTAAATATATTTCCTTCTTTCTCCTGACCCATTCCTAAGCATAGCATTTAAAGGTTGTGTTTTTTTCCTCAATATTATCCTAATCATTTCACTGAAAAACTAATTCTAATAGACCTCCCAAAGTGCATCTGATTATCAAGGTGAAGCAAGGATCAGGTTATTTGTCTTTAATTAATAATTAAATTGAGACTTTCTAAAGAGGGAGGTTGTCATAATTGTTATCTATTCTATCAACAAGAAAATTAAGAAAAAAGGAAGGTTGATGGGTCAGGTACTGACCTTTGTAAACAAAGCAAACTAAGATGTTTACAGAGTTTCTTCTCTCTAAGCAAACAAAACAAAATAGGGATTAAATTCAATCAAACAATTTTGTATTATTGAATATAAGAGAAAAAACAAGGAAATGAATAGTATATTCAAACTAGAGCACTCATATTTGTTTGTTACAACATTTTAGAGAAGTGCACTTTTGAAAATTTATCTAATTGGGATTCACTGTAGATCTTTCCAGAGATTCTTTTATTCCTTTCCAGTTATTTCTAAAAATTTTGGCCTAGATCATTATTATATCTAAAGGAGAGTTCATCTCTCCAAATATAGTCATCTCATTAACTGAGACTTTCTCTTGCACAAAAAAGAAGATAAATAAAAAAGGATCTTGGAGGTAGCTTATGAGTCATTTCCTTTATTTCCCCAAATATTTCTCCAGAAATATGAAATAAAAAAGACACCCTTTGTTAATTGCTTGCAGAATTTTGCCTTCTCTCTGTTTCTGTCTTGATCTTTCTTCCCAGCATGACATTCCTTTACTCCTTTCTTTCTGTTCCTTGCCTTTCCAAATAGTTACCTGATTGCAACCACACTTGATTTAAGAAAATAAAAAAAAAAACCCAAAACAAAACAAAACCTGAAAACCTTTAGGTCTAATCCTGCACAGAAGACACAACTTAACAAGGGAAGAGATGAAAGGAAACCAGAAAGGGCTTGAAAAAAATGTGAAGCACAACGCAGGAGCAGGTCGGGACTCTGACACAGAAAGGAAATGCAATTCACATGAACTTTAAAAAACCCTCATACGTTCAAAAATATATTTTCCTTTGAAAAAATTCTACAAAAAAGCTTGTCTCTTTTATCTCATAGTTCTTCAGTGAATCTGAAATAGTATCTCGAGAGAGATTAAAAAATTACATGTTTTGTTCTATATTAGGAGTTAAATTAAAAATGTAGTTCTTCATAACCTCCAAACTGCAGTGTAACTGAAAAATTATCACCCCCCCCAGATCTTACAAGGTAATGAGGACACATTTGCTGTTTAATTGGCCATTTTTGATGATTTGTAAACATGATAACCAGCAAAACTTCATATAATATGCTCACTTGGGTGAAGTTTTAGGCCATTAAACAATTTATTCTAATTAAACTTATATTTTCACAAATTCAAAGCATTTGGAACTTGACATAAAGACAAAAATGTCAATTTCTCTAACTGAAGGATTTTTTAAATACTGTATGCCAGGTCATTCCTTACTTGGCCATTTATTGTCTTAGTGTTTTTCATCCTACCTTTTTCCAGCACAGTTCTCTAATCTCTCCTTTTATCATATTAATTTATATGCCTTAGAGATAATATAATTATTTGATCCTTTCTAATTGTAACTCATTTTTTCATTTTTGAATTACTGTGTCAACAAACTTTCATTCTATACACAATCACTTTTGCCAAGGTGTTTGGAACCAGATGAACAGAAATGACTAAGACAAGATCTCTGCCCAAATAGATGACAGTTTAATAAAAGTGACACATGAATTAAATTTTCAATGTAATAGAAATGTGAGTGAAATACCTTCAGATTGCAAGAGGCAGTAAACAGATTCTTGCTCAATTGCAGGTTGCTGGGAATAAAAGACTCAGAGACAGCAATCCTTGTGTGCACCAGGAAGATAAGGAAAGTCCTCAGGCTGAGGCATGACTAGGTGCTGGTAGAATAACATAGAATACAACTTGCACAGAGTTCATCTTAAGGGTAACCTGGAAAATCTCTGGAATCTGCAGTGCTTGTCTCCAAATGTCTGTAATGTGGCTCAGATATCTACATATTTCAAAAGTGATTCTTAAACTATAACTTTAAAATAGCCATGACTTTCAGGCAAATATAGGAAAAAATGTGAAATTTTACCTAATTCATTAATTCATGAGTGTCTCAGTAACATGACAATAGAATTGATTCAAAGAACAGCTGAGAAGCCACACTTTTCACAGGATGATAGGGTCACTGAGTAATTAGTTAATATTCACAAGAACTATGACACACAATCCCTATGGTTATGTGTCTTGTAGGACAAAAAATATTTATACCACACTGGACAAAAATCTACAAGCTAAACCTATAACTTCAGCAACCTTAATCCTTGGTAATTGGTAAATCAAGTTAAGTACATTCACATAAATAAATTTTAGCCCTTTGCACTCCGAACTATTTTACGATATTTTGATTTCTTGTGCCATTTCAAGATAAAACTTCAGGGAAACATGCATGTCTCAAAAAGTTGCGTTGAAATAACCTCAATTCCCCGTAATCACTAATAAATTGCAATGTCCCCTGAGAGGGGACATCCAAGTGATATGCTAGAATTCCGATGTCCCCTGAGAGGGGACAGCAGAGTGCAAAGGGTTAGTTGTCTTGGCCATAGTGTAGCATTGATAGAATTTATTGCTCACTTTTTGCCTTATTTTCAATTTTAGATGATTTTTCAGATACTGTATTTATGATCCTGATTTTTTTTCATAGAAAAACTGGGGTGTAGGCCAGGTTTTTTTGGGGGGGCTGATAGGATTCACCAGAGACATTTCAGGGAGCAGAGTAGGCAGATTTATTGAAAGACACTGCTAAGGGGAGCACATATGGGTTAGCTCCCTGCTCAAGTATCATATTCTGGTCATAGCGGTGACAGCACTGAGACTTAAACCCTAGGCCACTGGGGAGGCCCTTGTGATCCTGATTTATAGTCAATGTTGGAAAAACCCAATCTAGGAGTTTCTGTGATTACCAAAAAAAAAACATACTCCTTAGTCCTCATTTTATTATGTGATATAAGTGATATTAAGAAAGCCATTTGAAAGGTGGTTTATACTGGAATTGAAGTCATGAAGGAATTCAAATCAGGAGCTTCAGGACTCTAGAAACAGTGAGAAAAAAGTTTTTGTTGGAGGTACATAAATAGTTGATTGCATTCCTGCCAATTTATTTTATGTAGAATGATAACACCCACACATACACACTATTTACTGAAAATCATATTCATTTAAATTTGGTTCTTAAATCTTATCTAGAATGTCAAGTTTAAATGAACTCAGCTATTAGATTAAAATATTGAAAAAAATCCTTTTATTTACTGATTTGATTGATGAAATCATAAATTATATATGTACCTAATTTGGTATATATGTATATACCAGAAATGTATGATAAATTTGAAAAAAATGATTGCAGGAACTTAAAAGTACCAAAAATTGTTATATACATAGCAATAGGAACCATAGGTGTGTAAAATTACACATGGAAAGATATCAAACAATATTTTCATGTCTCACCTGCTGCTCCCTTCAGCTGTGTGTTTCAGTAGATGTGCCTTTTCTGTTACCCACTCTGGTGAATTCTCTCACCATCTGCAATTCTGTCCTGTACCCCAGCTCTTGTATGCATAAATAAATATTAAAATAATATATTTTCAGAGTTCCCAAGGTGACCTTGAACCCTTTGCATTTTTTTTTCAAAAGTAAGATCAGTAATTTGTAGGAAGTTATATCTGTTTGAAATATTAAATAAGAAAAATGGGATTTAACAAACTACACATCTCTGAATCAGAATTGCTTCTTATGGTATAAAGGTCAGATTGAAGGGTAATATAAATTCAAATATGAACTAATAATCAGAATCTTGAAAATATCTTGGCAGGCATCCAGAGTGAATTTTAAAATATGTTTAGTAAAAGAAACTGGGCAACTGAAGGTGATATCTTTTTAACAATGTAAAGTTCAGAATTGTGAAAATCATAGTAATAATTTGTCCTCAAAATGCAGTGATCTGTTAAGGGAAATAAACAATTTTAATGTAGTTATAGATTACATGAATATATAATATAGCTGTGTATATGGTAATTTCATATGCATTTGTGCCATGGTGCTACATGTTAAACACAACCACTGAAATGTTTTTCTTTCTTCACACTCTCAATCTGTAGAATCATTATAAATTTCCAACAAAAACAACATCAACAATAACAGCAGTTATCAAATTGAAAAAGTAGATAGTCTTCAACCTATTTTGCAGTGAAATGGTGTCACAGAATGTTCAATGAGACAGGTTAATTTTCTCAGTGATTTAAGATGCATTGTCTAACCTGCCTCTCACTCTTTCAATACAGTAAGATGAAAGATACTCAATACACATTCCCTAACAATATGGTAAATCTGAAAAAACATTGTAGTACTTGCTCTCACTTCTCATCCAGGTATTATTTGTATTTGGCACTTACCTAAATTCCCCTTGTTTATTATACTACACTTGATCTTAGCCAAAAGGCTGAGAAGTTATCCCATTGTTTATTATAAAAATACCACTGTTTATTATAAAAATACCACTGTAGAGTTTGCAGAGAAAGAAGGTTGTGTAGTTATCGCCATGCCAGCTCCACCATGAGTGTGTACAGGAGCACCCTGCTGGATCCTGGGGCTTTGCAAGAGGGAGGATGATAATTAGTTGAGGGAAGAAATTTTGGTTTGCCCTTATATTTACTAAATCAGGTCTGAGTTCTGTACCCAGGAAGGTGATGAGGCAGCAGGAAAACTGTCAAGGGTGAAGAAAAAAGAGTTCACTTCCTGTTTATCCTTATGGACTAGAGAAGAGAAATTGGATGTTGCCCAAGAAAACCACATGTGCTCGATGTGCACCAGATAACAATTATACCAAATGAAATGAAAAAAAAAATGCAGTGGAAAGTCTCCTACATTAATGACACCCAGTATCCAGTACCAGGGTAGATTAGGCAATAATGGGACAGAGGTACACAAACAGTAGTGGTTTAAAACTTCCTTCCCTAGACAAATGATCATTCAAGAAAACAGAGGGAATCTTAGACATAGAACAACACAAAACTAATTAAAATTCCCACGAAGAAAGGAACTTCTGTGACTGAGTTAAAAATTGGACAGTAATTAATTTTACTGAAAGTATTTCAGTACCCAATCACTAAATTTACTAAAATCAAACAATGATCCATTTTAAGAATAAGACAGACAAAACATAGGCTGAAGTTGTAGTACAAGAGTATTAAAGGTTGTAAGTCCAACACAAAACTCATGATCACACGTGACATGTAAATATTAACTATATGTCTCACATCCACTAAGCATTACTGTCTTTAAGGTTAGCAAGGATAATCACTTCATTTTTTCCTGCATTGTCACAAGCCATATGGTAGGTAAATACAAAAGAGAAAACAAAGACACAAGTCAATCTGTTACTTCCAGTCATAATAAGGATAAATATTCATTGCCATATATGACTAGGTTGATTGTCACATAATTAATAGTTGGTATATGAAATTGTAGAGTTTCTTATATTATTGAATTATGGAGTCTCTTAAAATGAAGATGAAATACAATATAAAATAACATAAATGATTTATTTTGCCTATGTTTTGGTGTGGTAAATATTGGCAGTTCATTCTGTCATCATGGTTTATTCATTTTATGTAATTGAAAAATTTTCTTCAGGGTATCATGTATTTAATTTTTATTCAACCATAAACTGAAGCAATCAGAAGCAGCAGCTGTTTTACTAAGTAGGGAAAACTTTCATGAGGTTTTTTAAAGATTATTTTTCCTCTCTTTTTAGCCTCAAGAAGTTTTAATCACAGGTATGTCCATAGGTATCTTATCTTTCCAGTTAGATAGAAGTAGAAAAGTAATCTTAATAATGACTTAAATTATACAAATACAGTTGAGAAAAATTATTTGCATTTGACTTGACATTTAACATATAAGCTTATACTCTGTATTTCATAATGTTTATGCATACATAGTATTTGTCTTTTTTTAAGATTGATATATTTATGCATACAAGAGCTGGGGTACAGGCCAGAGACGCAGGGGGTGAGAGGATTCACCTGAGACAGAGTGAGGAACAGAACAGGCAGACTGACTGAATCACACTGCTGAGGGGAGCAGCGGATGAGACAGGAGAAGTCTGCTTCTCCATGTGGGTTGCTCCCTGGCCAGCCAGGGGGGATCGAACCCTTGCTGCAGAGGCTGCGGTTTGCTTCATAATGCAGGGCTTAACCCCTTGCGCCACCAGGGAGGACCCATGCATAGTGTTAAGCAAGCAATAAATTACTATTAAAGGAAAAAGAATAAACATCATTACTATTTTTCTTTATGATGTAATATATATAATATGGCATTGAAAAACAGAAAATATTGGATTGTCAGGAAAGTCAACACATTTTTGCTTAAAAAACATAGAAAAAAATGTCATGACATTTCTGACAACCCAATAGATCTTAACTTGATTTCCACTTCTAGACTCTTAGAAATAATTCAGTTCTTCAAAATGCTGCTAATCTATTACCATTTAATGGTTTATAGTTGTCATTAATCTTGGTGAATTGATAATTTAGAGATTTTGATGGTGTGAATGCACTTCATGATTAAGGCCATGGTTTGTTACCAATGTTACACACTGCTTATCTTTGACTCTCCTCTTTCATGAGACTGTCATTTGTTAATTTAATTCAAACCCTGCAAAGATCCTTATTTTGAACACTGCTATTCAGTGCCAGCCCTACTACCTTAGTTCAAACTCTTTGTCACCTGTTTAACCATAACAGACTTTACCATCTCATATAGCCATGAAAATTTAAAGCAATTCTATCCATTGTTGGTAAAATGATCTTGGGAACAGTTCTATTTACCCCAATACTAAAACAAAGAATTAATGATTTCTTAAATAAATACTAATTGATAAATTATGTATGACTTTTAAAATACATTAATTAAATTAAATACTGACAATAAATTTAAAATATTAGGTCTTTTCACGTCATTAAATCTTCCAAAATACTTTATTTTTTATTTTTTTTTTTTTATAGAGGCATGTTTTATTTATTTATTTTATTTGTTTGTTTGTTTGTTTTTGTTTATACATGCACTGGGTACAGTCAGAAGCGTGGGAGGGTGAGAGAATTCACCAGAGCCAGAGCGGGGAGCAGAGCAGGCAGAAGGACCGAAGTACACTGCTGAGGGGAGCAGCGGGCGGCAGGAGAGGTCTGCGCACCATGTGGGATCCTCCTCCGGTGGCCGAGGAGCAGCCGGGGATCGAACCGGCGCCGCAGAGGCTGCGGGCAGCTTCGCAACCCAGCGCTCAACCGCTGTGCCACCGGGGAGGCCCCCAAAATACTTTATTCTACCCAACTAGATACCTAAAACAGTGGTTTCTAGTAATGAACTCTTGATGCACTTGTGTATAGAGAATAAGGGTATAGAGCAGAAAAGATGAATTACAGATTGCTTTCTGGAATTTCTATAACTTTATTCATAATGTATATTGTTAACAAGTTAGTCATAGAACAGATAGAAGCATATATGATAATATCTTCTTTCAAGTGCCTGAAAGAAAAAAAATGCATACTTTTATCTATACCATCCTATAATATTTTTGTTTGGACCATTTGTTTTAGAGTTTAGTGTATGTCACCTTGAGTTGCATAATTTCAATATATTTCTTATTTTGAATCAGCTAAATTATATTATTTGAGGTTAGATTATCTTTATATCCTCTCAAAAGACTAGCAAATTGCTAAATTATCAAAATATATTTATTGAGAAATTTGAGCTTCAAAGTAATTTAAAATAGGACATGTGATTTAAAAAGATATCAGATTACATCAATGCATTGTTACTGAATAACATGTCATTTCAGTCATTTCAGTGAATGCTGTTCATTAGTCATCAGTATTAAAGTGTTGACTACTTTTTGAAAAAGTCAATAGATCAAATTAAGAGTTTCTATCTATAACAGAGTAATGAATAAATAGTTGGAATTCTATTAATCCATAGGTAAACTAAACCATACTAAACCATAAAAATATGGTTATCAATTTATAGCTAGCAAATAACTGATTTACAATGCTAATTGATACAACGTCTCTGAAATTGCTTGCTAAAAATTATTATATAAATGTGTTATCTTATTAGTGTAGTAGTAGAAATGTTATACGTCAAAGACATATTTTCCTACCAACAGTATATTAATTATAGGAAGGTTTATATACATATACATATATGTCATATATGTATACACATTATATAGAGTGATCTAATAGAAGACAACATTAATTTTATAGTATACATATAGTATTAGTATTTTACAATACAATATCAATTATATATGTATATACACAATTATATATGGTATTGATTATATATGTGTACATTTTATGCATTATACATTATACATATAATTTATATTGTATACATTATACATATATAATTGATATTGTATATACAAATAGTAGAGGTAAGTGCTAATAATTAATAAAAAGGTAAATTAAAGCAACAGATTTGAAATGCTGGTGATGTATTATATAATATTTCATAAACTTTGCATATTTACTGTTTTATGGATGGTAAAAATGGCACTGATGAAGAATACATTTATATAGTTGAATTAAATAAATTACAAAAATAAGCCCATGTATCCATTGTGCTCAGCATATACCTATTGGATTTTAATTTGTGAAATAAACATTTAATGTTGAAATATATCATTAAAATGTAAATGATTCTATTACTGTTAACAATCGAAAAAATAAAAATTTAAGTATCATACACATCGGAATGCAAAGTGTATCCAATATATAGCATAATTTAACATTTACAAAAATCATGTGAGGTAAATGGCTGAAATTTACATAACCATTTTTTTTTTATTTAATTGGTTTGACAAAAATCACATAGTAAAGGTAGAGGGAAAAAAAACCAAGGTATTCTTAATCTAAATCACCCTTCTTTCTATAATTTTTATGCTACCAAATCAAGTTAGAAGAATCTCATGCTGTTCCTTTTCACTCTGAGATGTGTCAGAAACCTCACCCATGAGAATAATTAATTCTCATTAATTTATCATTAAGTTTTAATTTAGAATTTATTCAAAATACCATTAAAGTGTTAATAAAATCAAAGCTGATTAAAACTTAATGGCTTAGATGACTAATTGATTTTTTTATAATTTGAAGAATTAAATATTTTAAGTGAAGTGATTCAGTCATGGCTAAATGAATGTGTTGTTATAATTTGACTGTCTTGAGTGAGAGTAAAAAACAATTGAACTTGGCATGATCATTTTCCTCTTTCAAAAATAATTCCATAAAATAGTATTTTAAAAATCTAAAAAAAAAAAAATATTCAGGGCCTCCCTGGTGGCACAAGAGGTTAAGTCTCAGCACTAATAAGCTATCAGCAGCCATTACAACATGAGTCCTACCCAGGGCAGGGAGATACCCACATGGTGCAACAGACCTCTCCTGTCTCACCTGCTGCTCCCCGTAGCAGTGTATATCAGTATATTGGCCTGTTCTGCTCCCCACTCTGTCTCTGGTGAATCCTCTTACTCCTCACACATCTGGCCTACACCCCATCTCTTGTATGCATAAATAAATAAAAATAAAATCTTCAAAAACATATTCATATTAACATTTTCTGGTGGTGCTATTAAAAATAAGAATTAGATTTAAACTAACAACTTCTGAATCATCTGTTCCTTGAAGGGTTAAAAAAATACAGAGGAATCGACACCTTTAATGTTATTTTGTGTTTGAAGTTAAACAAAGAGTCTGACACACACGAAATTGTCAGTTCTGGGTCACTAGTTCAATGAGAATCATAGTCTCTGTGTCAAATTGTGCAGCATTTGGAGATTCTTTGTTGTTCCTGATCCAGCCAGCTTTCCACAAAACATCACAAGTTTAGAAGAGAGATATAAACCTAGAAAGAAAGAAAAATAAAACCTAGAAAATTTCTTGCTTTAACTTAGCTGACAGATATGTGCCCCACAAAATCGACTGTATTGCGACTCAGTTTAAATCCTAGTATCCTCACGAGGGATCCCCAGCCCTCCTTATTCTCAGGAATATTGTCTTGGTGCCCAAAGTTCCTGCTTGTCAGCTGGTTGCAGGTTCATGCAGGGGACCTCTCACCGAGGGCAGTATGAGGAACATACTTGGAAAACCAGTATCTGCAGATAACAACAGGCAAAAATTAGAAAAGAAATAATATGCTTAGACTGGCAGGAATAATGGAGCCCCCAGACAATAGCCCCTGGTTACTCCACCCTAGTTTACTTCCCTAATCCCATCACCCATGCATGTGCATTCCACATGTACTTGTCCCACCTTTGTAGGAAACTGCCTTTGTATGGGGCCTAAAGATTACTTCCTGTGTAACCCCTCTAGGCTTCTCATTGCTTCACATGGACTTTGAGTAATCTTTCCCTCATCCTGCACCACTTCCAACACTGCCACCAGAGGCAACATCCTCAAGTCACTTGGAAAGAAAATTTAACAATATGAGAGCATTTTCACACGATTCACTCCCACAGTCCAAAAAGATAAGTGTAAGCAGAAATCGAAAAACAGCTCAGTCCTAGAATGCGTGCCAATATTGGGAGCAGGTTCACCCTGAACATTTGAAGTCAAAGCATTTACAGACCAGGCCTCTCTGGTGGCACAAGGGGTTAAGTCTCAGCACTATGAAGCTACTGCTAGGGAGCTGACCCACATGGCACAGCAGACCTTTCCTGTCTCACCTATTGCTTCCCTCAGCAGTGTATTTCAGTCACTCCATCTGTTCGGCTCCTCACTCTGATTCTGGTGAATCCTCTCAGACCCACCACCCCCGGCCTCTATCCAATTCTTGTATGCATAAATAAATAAAATAAATCTTTGAAAAAAAAAATTTACAGACCTTAAGTTTTTAATAGTAAGCCCCAATGTCAGTGTAGTTCCTTTAAGAATCTATTACACTGGGTCTCCCTGGTGGCTGGTGGCACAAGGGATAAAGCCCAGCATTGTGAAGCTAATTGCAACCTCTGCAGCACAAGGTCGATCCCTGTCTAGCCAGGGAGCTACCCGTATGGTGCAGCAGACCTCTCCTATTTCTTCCGCTGCTCCCCTCAGCAGCGTATTTCAGTCAGTCTACATTTTCTGTTCCTCACTCTGTCTCTGGTGAATCCTCTCACCTCCCACCCACCTTCCATGCCTCTGGCCTGTACCCCAATTCTTGCATGCATAAATAAATAAATGTTAAAAAAAAGAATCTATCATACAAGGAAGAGGAAAAGAACAGGCATATGTGGGTACTAAATACCATATTGTGCTAGAAGTTTTGTTATTCAAAATGAGATATTAAGTGCCCAATAATAGTCACAACACAAAATGTAATCATTATGCTTTTTCATATGAGAATGAATTCTTACATGAGAATGCTGAAATTTAGAGGCTTTTAATTTGTCCAGGATGAATGATACATTCATCAGGTTACAGGACTCAAAACTAAATATTTAAGCTGCAGCTTCACAATAGGTATAGTCTACATGTGCTTTCCAGGATTAAAGAGCAACGATACACTCTGAGAAAAGTAGCAAGCATTTTAGAATGAGTGTTTTGTTTCAGCAACGGCTATGTTGATGTTAATTGGAGTTACCAGACTTCCAAGAGAAATTCTGAGGTAGATGGCTGAAATTTTAGAGAATAAAAAATAATAATATTCTGGGAGGTTCTAGCCATGTGTTCCTTTGGTGCTATAATTTATTTACAATTCTTGAGTTATTATTGACCCAGATATTTCAAGCAGTCTATTGATTATGACATTCTTTTCATTTATTTTCAATGAAAAGCTTATTAAATTGTTGATCTCTTAGAGAGATCATTATCCATAGTTCAAATATATCAAACTTTGGTATTTATATGATTTTGTATATTGTGTCTAGCACCTTAATATATGGTTAGGATTATATCCCCTATTTTAGGCTTTACTTTCACTTCAGACAGTGAATTTATTACACAATTATATCCTCAAGTCATTCTAAAGGCTATCTACACTTAACCCAATGTATTTTCATAGCTAGTCTATTGTAGAAAGGCAAGTTGTATTAATAATTGGAAGAGAACTTTTTACTTCTTTGATTTGATTTTCAAAGTATGGTCTTCTTTTTTAAAATGTAATTACATACATTTCTCCATCAGATTCTTAGTTGGCTCATTTTCTACTGCATCCTAATGTTATTATTCTGTGTATTTATTCAACTATCTCTAAGTATCATATAATTATGAAATGGAATTGCCCGCCTGTAATGTTATCAGAAAAACCCATTAGGTAATTTCTGTAGCCCGAATTGCCCACATCTCATTAAAGCAGCCTACTGTCCCCAATGATTATTTTCCAACTTCGATAATGTTGTTCAAAATATAAGAAATTATACACAGAATACTCATTTAAAAACTGGTTGTGCCTATGATGTGCCAAACACTAAAACTCTCTACATATGGGAATATCAATTCAGTTGCATTTAATTTAACACTTTTTCTATGCCAGATATGTCAAAACTCTTAATTTAAGTTAGATGGGTATAAAGATAAAAATACACAATGTTCATTCTCAGGTAACTTCCAATAGAAAAAAAAAAAAGTGACCTGATACCATACAATAAGCACTGGCACAGTGGTTGTAGGAAATGCCTTGAGAAGTTGACCTTGAGGGGGCAATACTGGTAAGTGCTTCTGTAATAGCAGAGGTGATGATTGTATCTGGCCTCCAAGGATAAATGCTTGCTCACTATGTAAAACACCTGGGAAGGACATTCTAAGCAGAGGGAGGAATATTGACAAGGAAATGTGAATGAGCAAGGAATTTGGTGTAAGTTCTTGAATCAATTGACTGGCAGGAGAGAACACTAGAAGGAATTGTTGGAGTCAACCATTGAGGGCTTCAGATATCTCATTTGGTGAGCTGGCAAGATAATTTAATACTAACTGTATTAGTTTACTAATTTAATACTAACTGTATTAACTGTATTAGTTTTCTATGCTGCAGAAAAAAATCACTGCAAACTTAGTAGTATAAAAGAAACATTCATTTATTGCCACAGGTCAGAAATTTATGCATGGTTTAGCTGGATTTTCTACTTAGGGTTCAAAGACTGCAATCATGTCAGCCAGGGTTGGCTTCTCATCTGGAAACTTAACTGAGAAAGCAGATGCTTCTCCATCTGGGAGTTTCTTGACAGCATTTAGTGCTTTTCCTCTTCAAAATACACAAGGAAGAGATTCTGGCAAAATGGCAGCAGAGTAAAGATATCAGACCTGCTTCCTCCATATGCTCAAACTAAATTTCAGTAGAACAAAGTCAATAAAACCTGAAAGATGAATGGATAATTATCGTTCACATCAGGATCAATGGTCTGGCTGAAAGTGGAAGGAAAATCTCTAAATGATCTGTGCGTGTGGTGATACCAGGGCAGCAAAACTCACAGGACGGTGAAGCATCTGCTTCACAGTGAACTGCTACGGTTGTTGACTTGGGGGCATATACCTACATCTGTTACTTTGGAGACTCAGCACTACCTGGAAAAGGAGGCATGGGCAGAGTTGGTATCCAAGACAGAAGGTGAATCATTGGAGAACTATTGAAGCATGGGTATAGAGTGATGATTATGGGCTTGAGCCTGAAGCTCCCAATATAGAACAGCTTGTACCACACCATTGGGGAGAACCAGGCTAGGTCACCTGTGCCTTCTCAGAGAAGAGGCGACTACTTATAGTCCGCTGCTGGAATATTCAAAATGCCCCCAACTCCCTCCCAAGGCTGAAACCAAAACAATGAACATCTTCACTAAATAGAATTTAAGTACTTGTTAGTAATAAGAGTAAATGCCCCAGGGTAAGCTTGTGTACTGGAAAAGCAAAATGAGCAATCCCCTGCTTGTGACCCTTTGCCCAGTGCTGTGTTCAGTGTTCAAAAATAGCCTAGAGATGGGAACTAAAGCAAGATTACATGGTACTATTTGGGAGGTGGCCTTTGAGGATGGGTTCACTATGGATCCTCACCAAATGACTCCGAAACCCATAGCATAGCAGGAAGCTTGCATTTCTGATGCTCAGTAAGGTAACACTTAGATAACTTTCTCTTCCAGTTCCTTTCTACCTATTATTCCTTGCAGGTATCAGGTCTCCTATCATTTCAACATGACCAAATAGTTGTCCGAAATTCTAACCATGTTACAAATCATAAAAATTACAATGAAGAGACAGAAGAGCATATTACAAATGCTAGAGTAAAATGAACCAAAGAGAAGTCAATATAGCAGAGAAATCTCAGGGATAACAGTTATAACAATACTTACAGATCTTAAAAACAAAAAACAAACCCACAAACAATGGATGATATAAACAGGATTAGAATAAAGATCAAGAAAATATGACAGTTACCATGAGAACAATGAATCTAAAAACTACTGTAACTGGGCCTCCCTGTTGGCGCAGAGGGTTGAGTGCAACGCTGTGAAGCTGTCCTCAGCCTCTGCAGCACAGGTTCGATTCCTGGCTGGCCAGGGAGATTCCCACATGGCGCCGCAGACCTCTCCTGTCTCACCCGCTGCTCCCCTCAGCAGTGTATTTCATCAGTCTGTCTGTTCTGCTCCCTGCTCTATCTCTGGTGGATTCTCTCACCCTCCCATGCCTCTGGCCTGTACCCCAGTGCTTGTATAAATAAATAAATCTTAAAAAAAGAAAAGAAATGCAAGCTATAAGGGAATGGTAGGAAATATTTAAGTACTTGAACAGATTGTATCCTAGAATACTTTGCCCTGAAACATTAACATTCAATTCGTTAGGAAGGATAAGGAGTTTTCCTGAAGAGTGAAAGGTAAAAGAATTGATCAATGCCAAGTTGCACATCTAAGAAGTTGCATGAAATGAATGAATGACTACTGAAGGTAGGACAGAGGGCCTTCAGCACTGTGAGAAACACCCACAGGAGGGATCCCTAGTCCAGCCCTCAACCACCCTGGGAATCAGGCTGAGGGCCAGCTAGCAACTGTGTGGTCCAGACCACTTCCACCATCAAGTCACCACAACAGGAACTCAGCCTGCAGTTGCCACCTAAGGGATACCAGTCTCCAATCCTCCCCATACCCCTACCCAATAGAAGGTTTTTTTTCTGCAAAAAACCCTAATTATGAGTAATACCTTAATTTCCATTCTTTTGGGTAGCTGGTAAAAGTTTCCTATGGATTCTTAGAAGCTTTATTGACTTCAGTTCAAAATAATCCACAGGTCAAAGTGTCAGTCTTAGGAAGACCTTTTCTGGACATCTTGAGGATTACCTCCTTGGACATTCTGGAAGAGATTGCCTTTAGGGGTCAAAATCTGCCTGTAACTCCCTGGCAGCAAAAGCAAAATCATGCTGAAAAGTCCCATTAAATTCATATGATTGATTTCCATTTTTGTAAATTATCTTTCTAAAAACAAAAACACTATAATAAAAATATGAAATGATAGAAATTATTGAAATGAAGAGGAAATGTCTTTTCATGCTAAATAATATGTATCCTAACAGTCAGTAATTCAGAACTATGCATCCTTAATGTTCCCTAGCTGTCCAATAAGTAAATATAAGAGAAATAAGTATTGCAGTAAATTGCATAGTTTAGGTCATTATTCAGGCATTAATCAGAGCCAGGCTTTCAGATGTTACATGTAAAAAATTATTATGTATTATAAAAGCCTCAAATTCCTAGAAATTCATATTTCTTAACTGTATTTCCTTGGGGCTCAGATTATCAAGGAATTATCCAAGGGATTTTTCAGTAATCAATAACAAATACATTGGAGAAACTGTACACATTAGAAGTCTATAATTCTGTCATCAAGGCAATGTTATGATTGGGAATTTTTTTTTTCCTTTGCTCTTTGCTAAGCAATTACTCTTGGTAATATTTAGCATATAAAATTTCTGATAGGAAAATGAAGATAAAAGCAGTGATAGAAATAATTTAGAAATTTATTTCTTTTTTACTATTTAACCCAAGTTTCTCTTAATTTCCTTTGTAATTTGTAATGCCCAGACTAAAGGATATGAAAATTTAGTTATTTTACCATTAATCTTGGAAGAGGAGAAAAATGATACAAATATTCTGATTCCTCTTTTTTTCTTGGTTTGCTAATTTATTTCCTTATATTCTTTCTTAGATTATGTATTCTGGTCTACTCTCCAAACATTTTAGACAAATAAACTGGCTCTACACATGCTACAATACTGAAGGCTTATCACTGAAATTTGGAGTTTCTGAGGGAGCCTACCTATCTGATAATACTTCCTTCTAGGAAGTTACCTTTAGATTTCTGACTTTTGCAATGTTTTATTTCACTTCTTCTTTTCCCTCATTCTGGCAAGGTAATAAAGATTAAAATTATTATTTCCATTTAAGAGAGGAAATTGAGATTGACAGATTTGTCCAAGGTCACAGAAGTAAGGCCTGAGACCCCCTGGAATGTTGCAGCATATATTTGCTAGAGAAAAGTTGGATTCATTGCATACTGCACCATTATTAGATTAAATGTACTTCCTTCAATGTAGAAAGCAAAGAGACTTGTTAGAAAACATGCAATTTCACAAATGAGCCAAGAATATGCCTTTGCCTAAAGAGACACCTGGAATTAATTGCTGCTCTCTTAAGAGATCAATGGGACACATGTCAGGGGATTGGAATGTGTGGCATAGTCACCAATGCAGAAGACTTTCATGTTGGCAAAAGCAGTGCCTCCCAGATAGATCTTTTAATTGCCTAAACATTAGGGGCAAGCTGTCACCTCGTTGATGAAAGCTGTTATTTGGCGTCTGGATACTTGGCATTCCTACCTCCAGTGGACTTAAAATAAATTAAACGTTTGAAAATATGAGGAGGAAAACATAGCTCTTAGCTAGACTCTTTAGATCAAAGCTCTCTTGTCTAAAAAGTAAACCTAACTAGGAGTTATGCCTTCCATTTTTATCTCCTTTCTTCCTTTTTTCATTCATCTCTTCTTGGCTTCCTTCCTATCTCTTTTTCTGCCAAAAAAAAAAATAGCTTTTTCAGGTACTAAACAACATTTTGAATGCTTAAAAGATAGCAATTTTAGTTAGTTTTTAATATACTTTGAAACTCAAGTGCAATGTCTATTATTAGTATTCATAAAGAATAGAAAAATAAATCTCAGATCCTTCCTTTGAAGTAGCTATAAGATGGTGTGAAATGAGACATAAGTATAACTGACATACCGTAACTGGCCATAACTACAAAATATGATAATTGGTAGTACAGATATGTACAAACTAATTGCTATTGGAGTTAAGAGACTGGTTCCAGGTGAGTATAGCTAAAAAAGGCAAAGCTCAAAGAATGCTTATCAAAGGATATTTGATCTTTTCCTTTCTTCTGCCTAGTTTGATCAGGACTTAGCCCGTAAGACAGAGTTCTTTGTGGGGAAGGGATTTCCTTAAGCAGTATAGCAATTTTTGAATAACCAGGCCAAATGAAAGTCATCTGTAAACACTAACCCAGCTTCCATTCTGCATTATCCTGTCATTTGTAGACTTTTCTTCAGAAAGGTATAAGTCTTTAACTTCAAAAGCATGCCTTGGTTCAGTTTTAGAATCTTAACTTTATGCTATTGCATAGATCTTAATAGATTTCTCTTTCCTGTCCCCTTCCTACATGAAATAGATTATACCAGTTAATAGCAACATTTGATATGGGTGATTGCCGGGCAAGAATCTTAGAGGTCATAGTTGAAAAAAGCTTATATCAAACTCTGCAACGTACTATGGCAAGATGAGATTGTATCACAATCATTGCCAGAGATGTCTCATTAGATACCTCCAAGAGGT
The DNA here is from genome assembly GCF_014898055.3 of Talpa occidentalis. Classification (NCBI taxonomy): domain Eukaryota; kingdom Metazoa; phylum Chordata; class Mammalia; order Eulipotyphla; family Talpidae; genus Talpa; species Talpa occidentalis. The sequence goes on from NW_023604295.1 coordinate 24,268,199, forward strand.
AGAGCACATAGGATGACCATGGAGCTGAGCAAGATTGATTATGGCTATACCTATTCCACTTGTGATGATAAGTATACATTATAAAGAAATAAGACACCTGGTGATTATTTTAATGGTGCTTGATTGTCATGTCTATAAAACTTCAATCCAACAACTGTAAAGAAAAATGTAACTATATTTAATGGTGAAGTTGACTTTCATATTGACATTTTGTGGAAACAATATATCTCTTAGATAAGTCCATGATAACTTGAGTAGAAATATCTGAAAGGCTAGCTAATAAACAAATTTTAATAAATTAATGTTACTAATTTACAATAATGCTTGACAATTTGAAAAATACCACTACTGAAAATTACTGAAGATTTATTTTATAAATCTATACTTATGAGTTAACAATTCATAATGTATGCCTCACACAGTTGGAATAAACAGATTTCCATCAGCTGACATTTATTTCTAATTTTACTATTTAGTATTTGTATAATCCTTCCACCTTTATGTATTATCCATGAGTTGATATACGATCTTTTTATACAATCTATTTATACAATCTATTATCGAAGTCTATTAGTAAACCTAAATGAATTGGTAGAAATTAGGAGCAGAGGGCATTTGAAAGTGTTTTTAATTTCTTCAGCCTTTAGTTTCATTTTATGTTTCTATCCTCTTGAATGAACTATCAGTTCCTCAGTAGATGATCAGTTATTTTTTTTAGATTTACTTATTTATGCATACAAGAGCTGGGGTACAGGCCAGAGGTGTGGGGGTGAGAGGATTCATGATAGAGTGGGGAACAGAACAGGGAGATTGACTGAAATATACTGCTGTGGGCGAATCAGGAGAGATCCGCTGCACCATGTGGGTAGCTCCCTGGCCGGGGATCGAATCCATGCTGCAGTGGCTGCGGACAGCCCCATAGGTTGGGTCTTAACCCCTTGTGCCATCAGGGAGGCCCTGATCAGTTAATATTTTGGTGAGTAATTTGATTGAGATTCTCCAATAAGAAAAATTAAAATAATAACATTTTCTCTACATTTCTAGAAATCCATATCCACTTGGGCAATAATTTAGTTGGTGTGGGGAATTCAGAGAGGCTTTTAGTCACTGGAATCTAGAAAGCATTCTAGCAGACCTATAAAATTTTATTTTGTTGCTATATTTGGTTACTTGACTATTTTTTCAGATCTTACAAACAACCAGTGTCTTTGTGTTAGCTCCATGAAAACAGCTTTTGACAATAAAAATCACTTGGCAAGTTACTTACAACAGGTGTGTGCATTCTGTATATTTCCATTTTAATTATTTAGCCATTTCTGGCACAGTAGACTGTTCCTTTGGGGAAAATTAGAAATATTGCTTCCTACCTGCAAAGGCATATTCCTCTGTCACTCATTCACTTATTTCTGAGTTAGCACAAATTAAAAGTGTATTTTTCAAAGAAAAACTCAATTATGGAAATTCCTGGTAGATTTGCTAGCAAGTGAGTATGAGACAAATATATAACAAAACAGTTTAAGAATATTGGTGATAACATAAATTTATCTCAACTCTTAGAGAGAAAGTATTTTTTTAATCCAAAATAAAATTGTAAAAAAAGAAATACAAATATTTTGAACTGTTTACATCTTGATTTATTTTATAAAATGATTGAAGTAATACACATAAGCACAGATTTCATTTTTTGCATAAGTACTTAAGCAATCTGTCCTGTCTATATGACTTATTTTCTTTCTGAAATAGTATATTTGACTATATATTATGCTAATACCCAGTATTGCCTTTTCATTCAACTCTTATTTCAGTCCAGGAAGTTGTCTGGATATTGAAAGGAGATTATTTGTATTTTTCTTTCTCAGTCTTCTTTGAACATATTAAGAATTCTCCAAAGTGCCTTTTTAATTCTTGTTTTAGAGATATTCTATTTAAGAATATGCAGATAAAATTATCAAATGTACAGATAGAGACACACCCTGCTGCTTTTCCTTTTTTTTAAGATTTATTTATACAAGAACTAGGGTACAGGCCAGAGTTGTTGGGGGTGAGAGAATTTACCAGGGACAGAGCGGGGAGCAGAACAGGCAGACGGACTGAAAACACAGCTGAGGGTAGCAGCTGGTGGGACAGGAGGGGTCTGCCACGCCATGTGGGTATCTCCCTGGCCAGGCTGCAGACAGCTTCGCAGTGCTGAATTCAACCCACTGTGCCACCGGGGAGGCCCAAAACCCTGCTGCTTTTCTTCCATCCTCAACTCTTACTCGCGTAACTCCAGAGCTGGACTCAGTAGCATAGTCATTATAGCCAATGAAGAGCCACTTAAGCAGAGAAACACAAGGGGCAGAGAGGGAGTGAGAGCACAGGAGGGAGCACTTACACGCAGCTCATAATTTTAACATCCTGGGCACAGGAAAATCTTCTCTGTTCAGATAAATCCAGAATTAGATCATACATATTTGTTGTTGTGAACAAAAAAACAAATCAGAAAAAATATTTGAGAATCTCATCTCTACCTTGTGAAATCTAAGCACACACAATCTTATCTAAAATTGAAGAATCCACAAAAGTGCTGAAATCCTCTATATACCAGATCTTTACTTATGGGTAGATCATTAAATTGTAATTATTTCCTTTGAAAATCTGGTTTGGAGACTATAGCTATAGAATTAAAAGTTTTTTTCTGACCATTCTGGTAGTAATTAAATGAAATCCCAAACCTGCTAATCATTTTTTCAAATTCTAACCTCAGCTTCAGATAGCTTAAATTTATGTTGACTATTTTTTACAATTATTTAATAACCTTTATTTTTTCCAATATAATTTTGTTGCATTCTTTGCTTATTTATACTAAAGTGCTACTAAATTCAAATGCACATATAATTTAAGGTTCCAGAAGACTATCAGAAAGAACATAGTTTGGCTTTTTGTTTTGTTTTACCTGTTTATTTACAAATTTAATAAAATAAATAGCAATATTTATTTTATTTTGTTTTATTACATAATTGTTCATTTTTGTACAGTAACTAGTTTCTCCCCTCATGTATCATGCCCATAGTTCTCCCACCACCTTAGCCCCCTGAACCATCACCATTTCCCTTGTTCTCTTCCCTCCTCTGTTTTGACCCCCCTCCCTTTCTGCATGCCCCAGATCCATGGTCAGCCTGCAAGTTTTGTCTCCTTTCCCTGAACGAGAGTTTGCGCTCCTGGACAGGAGCAGATAAGGCTGCTCAGATAGCCAGGAGTAACTGCAAGGCAGGCAGTAAGGTAAATAATTCAGCAGCCTCCTGGAAGGCAGGTGCGTGGCGTGCCTCCTCACACTCCCTGAATCTAGAACTAGTCTAAGGAATAGGAGACTGTCCCAGATTCCCCAGAGTAGGCTGGTTTCATGGTTTTGTGCCTTCTCTTCCAAACTGATTATCCTGTCAATTCTGAAGATGGTCACATGAAGCTGCTTCTGGTGATGGGAACCAAATTCCCAGCAAATGTGGGAGGGGAAGTTCCCTGAAGAGGACAGACTCCAGTAAGTGGTTAATACAATCCCTCTCATCTCCTTTCTTTATGTTGTCTAGTCTTGCTCTGGGTCTTCATTCAGAGTTCTGGAAACTGCCATGTTTTCTGGGTCTAGAGGGTCCCTCCTTGGCTTTCACATAATGGTTTTCCTTCCCACCAGTGGAAAAGGAGAAAGCCACACTCAGGCTGCAGGCAAGTCTGGATCAGGGGCTTGATTCCTCAGCCCCTGGGGATAGTGTAGATGTTGCCCTTAGGGGAGCTTACCCACCTCAGTCCCTCCTGGAGTCTCCTCTCTTGTGGCTCTGTTTGATCAAACCTGTTCTGTTTGATTCTACCCCAAACAATGACAGTGTCCAGAGCTCTGATTTGTCTCTCTTAGATACTGAAGGTGAGACGTTGGAGGCCTGCTGTGGGAGGGACTGAATTTCACTGCGATTATTTTCTTGCACTGTGTGAGACAGCTGTCTTGTGTGGAGCTGAGTGAGGTAGGGGCTTCAGTGGCCAAGCATCGGCCCCAGCACCCAGAGGCCACCCTTGCCCCTGGCCTCTGCCCTTGGAGCACCAGTTTTGTTTTTTTTCCCCCTCTGAGGAAATTGGAATTAAGTAAGTAGTGTGTGCTACTTGTGTGACAAACTGGGACCATTATATATTATTTCCCCCCTCATTTCCTGACATGTAAATAGATGTGATAATAATAGTATTGCCCCATAATATTTTAATACATCAATGATAGTATTTAATATATGTGAAGAATATTAAGTTATGATGTCTTGATTCTTTTCTTTCTAGTTGCATACTACTATAATGCAAATTAGGCACTTCCCTGAATATACCATAAACTGTAACATCTGCTTGAATGTCAGCACTCATCTTTCTACTCAATGATAGGGAGAATAAGTCAGCTGCTTTCTCACAAATGGAACTCCCTGATCAATACATGTTTCTCTTCCAAATCTCTTTATTTTAATTATAATTGTCATTTCTATTAGTGTCTTCTTCGGATAAATTAATTTTTAAATACCAAAGTCTTAAAATTTAACTCCAATCTTTCATCTCTTCATATCTAGCTAGCACTAATCACAATAATAAAATAATTCTAGTAATTCTAATTTATACAGTGCTTTACCATTTATAAATGATTTCAATATGTATTGTCTTATTATAGTCTAAGAAATCTCTTGCTGTAAAGGCAGATATTTCTTCAGCACTCCTTTAAGACTGAATTTGCAGTATTTTCCAAATGGAAAAGCCAGAATTTATTCCAAATCTTGCTAATCTCAGAACTCTTTTGCTATATCACATTGCCTTTCAGCAACAAAAATTCCCATGTTGTATTGATATCTGTTCATTGACTTGATGTCATAGATGTTTAAGCTTAATAACTTTCTAGTGATTTCTCAAAACTTTTTATGCCTTTTTATGCTTCCTGAGCACCACATTTCCCCATTAGCATTTTTTAACACTATATAAAGTCATCTTTCTATTGGAGTGAATACTATTTTCAGGGATATTATAGAAACTCTAGGGGCTATGAGAATGAAAACACTGCTTCTGAGATACTAAATTGCTTTCTTTAAGGGGGCAAATTCTTCTCCCTATTGAGAATGACAGCTTTTGACTTCACAGCATGCATCTTGATAGAGAATCATTTCTGAAATTCTTATTGTTACCTATTTTCCACAAGTTCTATCAATATACAATTTTACTTCTATTGAATGCATCTGTCACCAATACCCTCCCATACAATGCACATAACACAAACATATTTTAACAATACTTCCCTCCTTTCCATACAGATTTTCTTATTTATTTGTTTACTTATTTACTTACTCACTCACTGACATTCCTGGATCAGGTTTTCTTTGTTTTGACACAATCTAGTGTTATCCATTAAGCTTTAATTCAATATCACTGCATCTGAAATTGCAATCCCCAATTCTCTTCTGAAATGAAAGTGTTCTTTTAAATTAAATCTCCAACCAATAAAAAGCTTTTCTAACTGAAAAGACATAGTCCTCATCTTCCTTAAACAATATTACCTAACTCCACTGATACTTCGTCTTTTAAAATATGTCTTTCTTTAAAACTGTCTTTCATGTTTTCTTTTTGCTTTAACCACTGTCTATGTCACTTCTTGTCTTCACTTTGTTCTTTTTCCTCTTCTTTCATCATCAGCAGGCAGGCTAGTCTACTGTTTTACAATAAAGCTATATATGGAGTGTACTACAAATTATCTTTATTTAGGTATCTGACTAGTAACTAACTCTGAATATGGCCCAAAATGTAGTTATTAAAAATTAAGTGCCCTTGTCTTTACCACAAAAGCTGTTCTTCTGCCCTACAACATTTTTTCACAATAGCAGCATTATTCCTGTAAGTAAAAAAAAAAAAAAAACAAAAAAACTAGTTTTGATGCTTTTCTTTCTCCCTTATGTACTTCAGTTATCAAGTCCTACCATTGCATCGAATGTGTCCCTTCAATATAGTTAAAGAGAGTGTCGCAGCTTTGAACTGATGGGTTTCAACAGCAGCAGATCACTAAGCCAGTGTGCAGCTGGGAGAAGCTCGGTTTGAGCAAAACCTGATAGAACTGAAATAAGGCAGGAGTAATACACCATAAAAAAGAAAAGTAATTTTCAAAAACAAAATATTTCCAAAATAATGTATCTTGCATATCACCCGCACTGTCCACACCTTTATCAAATCATACCTAAATACTTTTTGCGTTTAAATTGAAAATAATACAGAATCAATATTTTTACTTTATGAAGTACATTATGAGGTATTCATTTATTTGGATATGTAACAAAGAAGATAACTTTACTTTTCACAGAAGAGGAAATTAAGACTGTGGTGCACATAAATAAATCTTTCATTATAACTTATTTATCTGAATTCATACAATCCCTGTTTTCTCTGGCAGATGAAAAAACATTTTTTCCTCATGGTAAAATTGCCTTGATCATAGTATAGCAATGACACCATGATACTTATATTATAAAACTAAAATTCAACATCCAGCTCTCTCCAAATACTAACATTGTTTCATTTAGCAAATTTAATCTCTCCTTTCTACCATTCATAACCTTGCTGTCTTTAGGTCAGTCTTCCCACTGTATTTTATAGTAAAATAAAGGACAGTCAATTTAGTGCTTAGTTTGTTTGAAGCTGTACAATTTTTTGTCCTCAAAAGCTCTTTTCTTTTCTTTTTATTTAATCATCTTTATCATTTAAAATATGCTTCAAATTTCACCCTTAATATGAAGTCAATCATATATAAAAACATTTATCTAGAGCTATGACTGTGTGTCATATTGCATAACCATGTTCTAAAATAAGAAGTTAGACATGAGCTTGGATTTTTTCCAGTTTTTATTTTTTTCCCCAGATTATGTTTATTGAGTTAAAGTAGGTATTTATCTTTAAATATGTTCTGGGAGCTATATATTCAAACCTCTACAAATGCATATATTGGGGGCCTCCCTGGTGGCACAAGGGTTAAAGACACAGCGCTATCAAGCTATGCCCAGTCACTTAGACATGAGTTCCATCCCCGGTCAGGGAGCTAACCCACATGGCGAGGCAGACCTCTCCTGTCTCGTCTGCTGCATCCCTCCGCAGTGTCTTTCAGTACATCTGCTTGTTCTGTTCCCCACTCTGTCTCTGGTGAATCCTCTCACCACCCCCTACAACTCTGGCCTACACCCCAGTTAATAAATGAATCTTTAAAACAAATGTATTCATAAATGAATCTTTAAAACAAACGTATATATCCACACACTGCCTACTACCAGTCCCAATAATCCTCCACCATGTTCTTTATGGTCCCTTCCCTACCCCACCCCCACGATAACCCCCTCCAGTTGCCTCAGTTTTGCAGTTGAGTATTGAGTTTATTATTGTTTTGGTTTTGACTTAACCTTTGTTATATTTCTCCATATTCCACATAATAAGTGAGATCATCCAGTATTTTCTCTCTTTCTGACTTATTTTGCCTAGCATTATCTACTCCATTTCCATCCATGTTGATGATACATAGCCACTCCTCTGTGCTTGGGCACTTGGGCTATTTCCATAACTTAGCTATTGTAAATAAGTTCACAATGAACATAGGAGCATCCACATCCCTTCTAATAAGGAATTTGTATTCTTCAGGAAATCACCTAGGAGTAGAATTGTTGGGTCATATGGTAGATCCATTTTTAATAGTTTGAGAAGCCAAATAGTGTTTTATATAGTGACTGGATATGTTTACATTCCCACCAACAATGTATGAGGTTTCATTTTCTCCACATCCTTGCCAATATTTTTTTTTTCTGGCCTTTTTGTTGTGGGCAATTCTCATGGGTATGAGGTGATATCTCATTGTTTCAATTGGCATTTTCCTGATAATAAGAGATGATGAGCATATTATCATGTGCCCACCAGCCATCTGTATGTCTTCTTTAAAGAAATGTCTGTTTAGCTTTTCTGCTCATTTCTTGATTGGGTTAATAGTTTTCTCTTTGTTGAGTTGCATGAGTCCTTCTTTTATTTTATACATATATTTTATCAGATGTGTTTTATGAGCAAGTATGTGTCAGTATCATTGTATTGGTAACTTCCTGAAGACTAAAACCAATGAAATCAAGTTTTCTTATAAGGAGAAGAACAATAATTCCAAAGAACAAATGCCACAAGGGCCTCCCTGGTGGCCTAAGGGTTAAGTATTGGGGCTCTGACCACTACTGCCAATGTTTCATCCCCTGGTCAGAGAACTAACCCACATGGCATAGCAGGAGGGCCTATTGCACCCACTGCTCCCCTCAGCAGTGCATTTCAGTAGATCAGCCTGTTCTGCTCCCCACTCTGTCTCTGGTGAATCCTCTCATCCCCCATACCTCTGTCCCACAACCTGGTTCTTCTATAATAAATAAATAAATAAATAAATAATACTCATCAGTGTGCAAGATAAAACATTAAAAAATATAAATGCCACATATTTTGTATCACCTTTGTATCACTTTGTATCACCTTGCTTACGTATTCTAGAAAAAGGAATTCAAACTGGGGGTGATAATAAAAGTGTAAAAATATTTGGAATTAATAAACTTTTATGTTAACTTTATATATCTTTCCCTAATATATTTGTAACTAAGTTTTCACATGTCATATGTTTCCTTTATCAAAGAACTTCTATTTATGATAATTTTCGTAAGTTAAAAGAAAGAAATCTAATTTTCATTAGTTACTTAACATGCCAAACTTACTAGATCTGTTAATATCCAGCCCATGATTCTCCTAGGAATTGTCCTAGGAAGAGACAGATAAAGTAGGCCATCTGTCAACTTGGAAAAGATCCATATCAGATAGACAAGTAGGATTTTTTTTTTCTCTAGCTACTGAATGAGCAATTTTTATGAGAATTACATATGATAATGGAAACATAATGTGACTTAGCAGCTCAGGCTATATATATTTCAAGCAAAGAAGGCATATTGGCTATTAAAAAATAACTCACATCATAATACAGATAACTATCATTTAGGAAAGACATGAGTTACCCAGTCAATTTCAATAGCACAGAATCTTTATGAAAAGCCAAGGCAAAAACCAAACAAACAAAATGGCTACTCTTCATTCAGATTACCTACATGTGAAATACTTTTATTTATTTAAGCATACAAGAATGGTGGTACAGGCCAGAGGTACAGGGGGTGAGAGGATTCACAAGACACTGAGTGGAAGCAGACCAGGAAGGGCTACTGAAATACACAGCAGATGAGACAGGAGAGGTCTGATGTGCCATGTGGGTTAGCTCCCTGGCCAGAAATGGAACTCATGCTGTAGTGGTTGGCCATAGCTTGATAGTGCTGAGACTTTAACCCCTGCACTACCAGGGAGGCCCCACATGAAATATTTTAAGATGACTCATTTATGAAAATTTGAGGCACAACAAGCAATGGCAATTACACAAAAGAAAAAGACACAAATGTAGATCTTAATAATGATTATAATACTACAATTCTGAAGATTTTGTCTTATTTATAAAGTCAGCCTTAAAATATACTGAATAAAAGAATTTCCATTAAACATAATTAATTTGAAATTAAAGAGGAAATGAATGAATAAAATATTTGTAATTTATCATTTTTCCTAGCAAAAGAAAATAAAATTAATTTTATTATTTTCAGAACTACTCATTGAAATGGAAATATTATCAGTATTGTTGGAAAGGATGCAATAAAAACAGTTTTCTTTACTCATTTTAGAGATACAGAAAACTAAACACATCACAGAAAACTTTTATCCTTAGTATATAGCTTATATATTAATAAATAATAATAAAACTCCCAAATGGTTTCATTGATTTCAACATTTCAGAATAGGATTCTGATATCTTTAAAAGCAAAATTCTCATTTATAGAAAGTAAGAAATGGGCACATGCAACACAGAAATTTTACCTTAGGTAAATTAAACACTAGGATCCTAAAATTTTAGCTTATTTTCCAAGGATGCACAGATAGAAGGAGGATGACACCAATCCAAGTGTTATGAATGCAGAATTCTTGTCATTTTACTATGCTGCCATTTGTTTTTTTGGGTTTTTTTTTTTTAAAAGATTTTTATTTACTTATTTATACAAGAACTGGGGTACAGGTCAGAGGTGTGTGGGGGGGTGTTGGGAAGATTCACCAGAGACAGAGTGGGGAACAGAACAGGCAGATTAACTGAAATATACTGCTGAGGGGAGCATTGGACAAGTCAGGAGAGGTCTGCACCATGTGGGTCACCTCCCTGGCTGGGGATTGCTTCATAGTGCTGTGTCTTAGCCCCTAGCACCACCAGGGAGATCCCTACCAGGCTGCCCTTTGTATCAGGAGAAAGTGAACAACAATCCCTGACATCTGGGATCTGGCCTGGTACTGACCACTTGGCATTGGCTTTGTTTTGCTTAACATTAACACTTTCACAGATCATCAACATCACAAGACTACTCTGTGATTTTGATAATTTTTTTAAAGATTTATTTATTTATACATACAAGAGCTGGGGTACAGGCCAGAGATGCAGGGGGGGGGATAGGGGGGTGTGTGAGACGTTTCACCAAAGACAGAATGGGGAACAGAACAGGCAGATTGACTGAAATAGACTGCTGAGGAGAGCAGTGGGCAAGTCAGGAGAGGTCTGCTATGCCATGTGGGTTGCTCTCTGGCTGGGGATTGAACTCGAGCTTCAGAGACTGTGGATTGCTTCATAGTGCATTGCTTAACCCCTTGCGTCACCAGGGAGGCCCCGATTTTGATAAATTAAGATGAAACCAAAATCACTTCATCACCATTGTTAAACACAGGCAATACCATTATCGGGAACTCCCTGGTGGCTCAGGCAGTTGAGCTTAGCGCTGTGAGGCTGTCCGCAGCCTCTGCAGGGCAGGTTCGATCCCAGCGAGCCAGGGAAATACATAGCATGGCCCGGCAGACCTCCCCTGTCTCGCCCACTGCTCCCCTTAGCAGTGTATTTCAGTCTGCCTGTTCTGTTCCCCACTCTGTCTCTGGTGAATCCTCTCACCCTACCGTACTTCTGGCCTGTACCCCGGTTCTTGAATGAATGAATAAATAAATTTTTAAAAATAAAAAAAAACATAGGCCATATCACTTCATCATCATTGGTTAAACATAGGCAATATAGCCATTATCTGAACCATAAAAAATCACCAACACATCAATTCACATGAACATTGCTATATTTACAGCACTACTGTATTATTTTTACCTTAAAAATAATATGTATTATATATATGTACAATCACAGAATTTTCCCTACTTCCAGAGAGCTTCCAATATAAAACAGTCACAGAATTTAATTTCAAATCCTGTAAGTCCCCTCTAGCAATCTCTTATTAATATACTTGCCCTTTTATTTTGTTCCCCCTTCATTTAAGGAGAAATAGGCTACTTTACTCAACTATCAATACAAATATGATTTCAATGGTATGCGGCCAGAGGGTAATAGCACTAGAAATGGGAGGTCATTGATACTTTCGTGATAAACATAGATTTGTAAAGTAGATTTGAAGGTGTGTGAACCTATACTCCTACAACATCTATGATATTGTAATACTGCAACATAATCAAACATACATATACACTAAAAATAAAAATATGATCTATGTGGGAATGTATCTTAAAGGTGGTCCAATTAGAGGATTAAAATAGAATGTGTTAAAATATTTTGGTGCCATAACATCATCAATGCTAATATCTGAGTAAAGTTTTCTTACATTTAATTAAACTTAGCAAAAATTAAATATACATTTCCTCTTGTATGTCCAAATTATTAAATAGTTTTCTCTTTCACATTTATTCTTTTATTACAAAATGTAAGTTGGGTTTTTTGTTATTCCACTTCCACACAAGACAGAATACAAGAAGTGGGATACCCACTTCATCTGAAAAAAACTGAAAGTACAAAATACATTAAAAAGTGATTTTCAAAATAACAAAGATCACATGAAAAAGGATAGAAATTTTTGAGAGATGGGAAATGATAAAGTCATCTCTATGATTGTCCACCTTTCTGCTTGAAGAAAGATTCTAAGCCACAACTCTTTCGGGAGTGTTGGGAGGGAAGTTCAAGCAGATCCCCAAGACCTTTCTGAGTTGAATGAACAGATTTGGGAGTTCAGGAACACTAAGAGATTAAAATTTGCATGACAAATTCCTTATATAGGAGAGATGATTCAGAGCTAGAACTCCAGAGATCTGCAAAGGCTATCCCTCCATCATTCATCTTAGTAGTAGTTATCACATATGAATTAGACTATAACCTCAGGGCAGAGGAACAACTCAAGGTCAGATGATGCCTATATCAAAGATAGAGTAGAACAGTATAACATGAGGCATTCATTAAGGTTATGATTGGCACATGTTTTTCTTTTTTTTTTAAAGACTTATTTATTTATGCATACAAGAACTGGGGTATAGGCCAGAGGTGTGGGGGGTGAGAGGATTCACCAGAGACAGAGTGGGCAGTAAAACAGGCCGACTGACTGAAACACACGGGTGAGGGGAACAGCAGGCTAGACAGGAGAGGTCGGCTGTACCATGTGGGTTTACTTCCTGGCTGGGGTTGAACTCGTGCTGCAGTGGCTCGGATAGCTTCATAATGCTGTGACTTAACCCCTTGCACCACCAGGGAAGCCCCGGTACATGTTTTTCTTAATGGTCTAGACTTTGTGGATTACATAGTTTTTGTTATATATATATCTATTCATCTTTACCATTGTACCAAAAAACATCTAGTGGAAATAGATAATAAATGGGTTTGTTTGGTTTTCAGTAACTTCACTGGAAAACATCAACACTAACCCCACAGCTGTAGCTTGTCAATCAGGTTTAACGTACTAGGAAAAGCCCTACTCAGTGTTAGGGAAAAGTTGAGATGGGATTAATGACTCACCTACAAAGCATAAAATCTAGAATTGAAAAGAACAAAATGATTCCAATGACCTAAACTGCATCACAGAAAAAAATAAATAAATAAAACCTCAAGAATATTTTTAGGAATATAAAATATCAGGCGCAAAACAAAGCTCACAATATCTTCTTTGGATCTACATTTGCCAGGTATGCAATGATGCAGGAAAATATGATCCATAATGAAGAAAAACTTGGTTAATTGAAACTGACTTAGAAATGACACAGATGACAAAAAGATGAAGAAAAAATGAGCAGAATATCAGTACATTCGAGGCAACTCAAATTGCAAAATATGCATGGCAATTAAAGTCTCCCAAAGAGAGAAAAATATTTAAAAATTTATTAGCAGTTATAATGGCTAAAATTTTCCCAAATTTGTTTAAAATTATAAGCCAACAGATTCACAAAATGAAATGAAACTCAGACACAAGAAACATTAGAGAACCATATCAAGACATTCAGGAATCAAATTTCTTTAACCATTAATATAGAGAGAATTCTAAAAGCAGCCAGAAGGGGGACAGCTCATGACACACAAAGAAGCAAATTGATGGCAACTTATCTCTTCTCAAAATAATGCAATTTATAGAAAAACAACACAATTTAAATAGTAAGCGATGCAACAACTCTCTCAAATTTGAAATTAAGAAATGAAATTTGAAATTAAGAGGCCTCCCTGGTGGCACAGCAGATTGAGCACTGTGCTGTGAAGCTGTCTGCAGCCTTTGCAGTGTAGGTTCGATTCCCGGCCAGCCAGGGAGAAACCCACATGGCACGGCAGACCTCTCCTGTTGCACCTGCTGCTCCCCTCAGCAGTGTTTCCAGTCCATCTGCCTGTTCTGCTCCCCACTCTGTCTCTGGTAAATCCTCTCACCCTCCCACACCTCTGATTGTACCCCAGTTCTTGTATAAATAAATAAATCTAAAAAAAAGAAATGCAGTACCATTTACATTACCATTCCCAAAATGAAATATGTATATATAAATCTAATATAGTTATCTAATATTCTCATGATCTAAAAAATATGTAAAATATCCATTTGACAAAACTGAATAAAATCAAGGAACTAAATGGAGAAAGATTTCTTGTTCATAAATCACAATATTCAATATTGTCAAGATGAAGTTCTTCCCAACTCAATCTATAGATTCAATGTAATCTCAATCAAAATGTCAGCAAAATATTTATGGATATTGACAAATTGATTATAAAATTTAGGTGTATAGGCAAATTATGCAGAATAGCCAACACATTTTCAAAAGAGAAAAACACAAATTTATAGCAGTGGTACTACTTAACTAAGCATAAAACTATTTAACCAAAACAGCATGGTATTTGCAAGAAAAAAAAAACACAAATTGATGAAACAGAATAGAGAGTCCAGTAAAAGACACTCATATTATAGTCAACTCATCTTTGACAAATGAGCAAAAGCAATACAATGGGGACACTGAAAGTCTCTTCCACAAATGGTTCTGGAATATCTGAACATCTACATACAAAAAAATTAATCTAAGTAAATCTTATATCCTTCATAAAAATCTCAAGTTGGATTAAAGAACTAAATGTAAAATGTAAAACTTCTGGAAAATAGCAGAAGAAAATCTAAATGAGTCTGTGTGTGGTGAAACCATTTTAGTAACTCTGTTTTCCCTGGTTTGTTAAATAAACCTCATTATTGTTCTCTAATCCAGAGTAGTCCAGTAGTCTGGCAAATGTGTGTGTGGGTAAAGAACTTAGGCAGTGACTGGCAAACAGTTTGGGTAGTGTCCTTGGCCAGTTTTAGTGCCCCTTGTTGCCCTGTATCATGATCATTTTGTTCTAAGAGGTCTAGTAAAATAATGAAGAGATGATAACATATATAGGACATATCTATCACCATGCATGTCATATAAATGATAGGTGCTACTACTATAATAATTTTCATGACAGTAGTTCATGAATTTGTTTTGGTATTAGGCTACCTGTATTTAAATCCTGGATCCACTGCTCACGGCTTATATGGCTGGGATAATTATCTTCAGTTTTAACAAACCTCAGTTATCTGTTAAATTAATGTCCATACTATTGTGTTAAAAACTGAGTTTATATATATAAACTTACATGTATAAATTAGGTCATGTATATATATTAGCTATATGTATAAAGGAAATAATCCTGGGTCATAACAAGGCCTCATTAAGTTTTGGCTATTTTATTTCATATTGGCTGCTTGATAGAAATCCACATTAAGGATTCAATCATATTTTAAGTAATATAATTTTAAGTAATAGAATTAGTGATTTGAACAATAAAATCTGTTTACATGGATGAAGTAACAGTAGCATTTTTAAAAAGAAATTATAAATTCAAAGTGAATACATAACATGAAATTCCTTTAACATTATTATATCCTTGCAGAAGTAGACCTGAATGTATTAATTAAAGTGCATCTTGATTTCTTCTTATAACTAAGCTATTCACCATTCATCTATAACCCAGGGTAATTGAAACAGAATATTTACATAAATGAAATTGTGCCTCTCAACTTTACAAGCTGCCAATTAATTAATGCTAGAGGCAAGATTACTGTTCTCGCTGATCTGAAGAACTGAACATTATTTATGCCTGCTCAAAAATTACATTATGAGCAAGAGGTGAATTAAACATATAGTATTTCCCATCAATTATAATAAACTCCACATTGGAACACATGTGATTTTTATTAAAGTAAACCATTTTATTTTCAGTTAAAACATAGCTAGTAGGTGTGATTTGTGTCTAAACATGATATCAAAGTTCTTAGTCACAAAATATGTTATTATATTTCTCAACTAAATGTGAAAATGTGTTTGTTGATTTTTCTCCCAATTTCTGAATCTTACAATGGTATTAATTACACTCACTTTTTAAGTCATTTGTTATTTTCTTTTTACCTTAAAATAACTTCTTTCCTGTTTTCCTTTTGGTATTTTATTTTCAACCCTTTAAATCCTTTTTAACACTTTATATAATATCATCACTTATAATTACATATTATCTTATTTGTAAGAAAGGCAATTTCCTTCTTTGATGAAGCCTTTTCCAGGCTCATGGATTGTCCCATAGACATCAGTGCATCTGCATGAATGAAAGATAAATGCGTAATCACAAGTCACTCATCCTTCCATTCATTTATTGTTAAAAAATTGTGTTGGAGTTGCTTATTACGCTGCCAGGAACCCTTTTAGAAGCTAGGAAAGGAGCAGTGATTAAAAATCAGAAATCTTTAGCCTCATGGAATTTCTTTAAATTGACTCAGTAAAGAATTAAAAAAAAAAAAAGTATATTAAGTACTGGAAGATGTTAGTGATAAGCAGAAAACAGGAAAAAGTAACAGGGAAGCATCTTATGAATTTGAGGATATGTGACATTAAGTTCTGTTATGTTGTCTTAAAATATATTATTTCTGCAGACTATAGAGTTATTTTTCTGGAAACCCAGAGAGTTATCAGTGATACCACAAATATGGGAAACTCACACACCACGTTCAACAGTGACTGGACATCTCCAGTCCCTACCAATCTCATGTCTCAGAAACTGCATATAAGGGGCCTCTTGGTGGCACAAATGGTTAAGTCTCAGCACCATGAAGCTGTCAACAGTTGCTGATCCTAGGCCAGGGAGCTAACCCACATGGTGCAGCGGACCTCTCCTGCCTCACCCTCTGCTCCCCTCAGCAGTGTGTTTCAGTCAATCTGCCTGTTCTGTAGCCCACTCTTTCTCTGGTGATTCTTCTTACCCCCATACCTCTGGCCTGTATCCCAGTTCTTGTATGCATAAATAAATCTTTAAGAAAAGAAAGAAATAGTAAAGGAAAAAAATCACCAAACCTAGAGAAGGCTGGTATTGCTAACCTGACTGTCTTCCCTGAATAGGCTGAAGTCTTTTTCCACAGTCCCCTCACCTCCATCAGCTATATATACATCTTCTTAGAGTTTGTGCTGTGTGTTATCTTCCATTTCCTTCCTGGCTTTGACAGCAGCAGCCATTCATTAGGTAATATTTTATACATTTTATTTGGAGATTTGTATGTTTTGTGATTAGAGGGCTTGAGACTCTTTAATCTGCACCCTGTAAAGTGTGAAACATTTAATTGCTTATCCTCTTTCAAGCTTCATTGAATTTCTTCAGTTGTTTTACAAGGCCCCATCCTTCAACCCTAAGGGTTCTGTCCTGAAGGGAAAAAAAAAATTAAGACATAATTTCTCTGCTTCCACGTTAAAATTAATAATTAAACAAGAAAGAAAGATTATTTACTTGGGGGCCTCCCCTGGTGGCGCAGAGGTTGAGCGCTGGGCTGCTAGGCTGCCTGCAGCCTCTGCAGTGCTAGATTCATTCCCTGGCCGTCAGCGAGGGTCCCACAAAAAAAAAAAAAAAAAAAAAAAAAGATTATTTTCTTGGGCAGTTGCTCCATCACCACATGATTTTCCACCAAAGATTTTCCAAGCTGGAGCTGGGAAAGAAAACTTGAAATGGAAGAAAAATGGTTATATGTTGAAAAGATATGGCATTAGAGGTTATCCTGCCCTCCTTATTAACTTCAGTGTGGAGGGAATGATGCTATACTCCCCTAAACATGATTATATACAAGGTTAGTGACAATTTCCCTTTTGTTGTGGGCATCTGAGGAGAAAGCTTGGAGAAATTCCCTTCAATTCTTAGAAGGAAGTAGAAGCAGAAGGGAGGATGAGGTATCAGTTTTGAAACCAGTTTTGACAGAGAGTTTTGAAACCCAATCTACCATTTCCTGCCCCTAAAGGTCATAGAGCACAACCGAACAAAAAAAGACTGAGACAGTTCTGTGTTTCTCACTAGGGTACCCTGGGTCAAATAGAAAAAAAAAAAAAAAAAAGAAACAGGGAGGAAGAAAAGATGGAGAGAAGATAGCAGAGGTGCAGACAATGGTATGCATTTTAGTGAATGCAAGCATGGAACAATTGTGAACCAATGCTTTTATTTCAATCATTTGGACATAAGATGCTATGTAATTCTCCCTATACCCCACCCATGCTTTACCTCTGCTATTGATTAGATAAATCCTATGGAGAATAAAAGAATATTAGAGCAATTACAAAACTGAATTGACTTAATTTAAGTCAGAAATCACTGTTATTTGAGGATTTATTTAGTTTGCTGCCATCATTTGAAATGTCAGCTCAAAGTAGAATTGATGTTAAATTAGAGAAAAATAATTATTTGTTTATCTGAGTCTCTGGCTAGAAAACCCAACTATATTACTAATATGGATTTTATAATACAGGCCCATATTTGAATCTCCATTTCATTAATTCTTGGATGAACTTAGAATTTTTGTTGTCATTCAGGATTCTGTTCAAATGTCACCTTCTCGGTGAGTCTCTCCTTTATTTCTCTATTAAGATGATTTCCCTGTGACTTTTCTGTTTTTTTTTTTTCTTCATAGCCCTTACTACTGACTTATACTATAGATTTATTTGTGCATTGTTGGCGTCTCCTTAGAAATAAATCCTAGGACAATGAAGACTTTGTGATGTTCTGTATATACTCTCTCTCTCTATATATATGTATATATAATATGTATTAATATACTATATACTATATATGTAGTATATATACATATATATGTATTAGGCATTAAGCAAAATATCATTACTCTCTGGTTTTCCTCATTCTTGTGTCCCAGTTATTCCTGAGAAAGTTTTATAGATTGTCTTAACAATCCTAAAATAAATAATTTACTGAATTTTGGCATTGAACAGGATATGCAGACTAGATTTTTTGATCCTAGTCATAGAAGCAAAGAAAGGGCTCAAAGAGATTAAATTACAAATAATACTTTTCTATTTTATAATTTTAACTAAACTTGACCCTGCACACAAGTATACCTATTTGAGGCAGTTTCCTTTATTGATAAATACATTGAGGATGGGAAACAGGAAGAGAGGGTCAAATATTTTCTAGGTCAATTTACTGAAATTTTTATTTTTGGACTTCACAGGAAGATGCCTGAATTAATTTATGTGTTGGTACATCATCATCTGGCCCAAGCAAGGTCCTTCTCTATTTTTTCCTATCTGAATAGCTAGCTAGCTAACTATCATTTATCTATCTATCTATCCATCCATCTATAATCTATCAGTTTGTCTATCTACATCTATCATTCCTTTTTATATGTATTTTGCACTCCCATTCTATACTGTCATCTTTTGCAACAATTCTGAAGTGTCTAATATATAGTTTTTTTTATTAAAAACATGTAGTCTCATCACGAATATATGCTTTCTCACTAACATGCATGGTATTTGTTATACATATAAATTTCTTTCTTCCTTTTTTCATAAATTATTAAGATCCAAGCATGTTGTTTGTATATCTCTCTGTTTTTTCCAAATACTGCGTAGTGCTGCATTTTTTTCGTTTTTGTGGCTACCACGTCTTGCTTATCTCCTTTCTGTAAATAATAATCCACATTATTAGAGCAAATGAAAAGACCAGAAAAGATTCTGTTTAATTCTTCGCACATCATGATAGAATGAAATGCATCCTTTAAGGAAATCTCAAACAACTATGTTGATTCTAAGTTCTTTCTTTGGCTGCAATTTGGTTAAGACACTTTTCAAACAACTCTAATATTACAACTCACACAGTTCAAATATCTTCCATTTTAAATAAAAATATTAGCAATGCTTTTTTATATATATTAGCAGGAAATTCTTATATTCATGTTTCTATGTGTACATGCACTCAAATCTCTTTTCAAAAGGACAAAAGTATCCAGAGAGACTTTCTCCTGCTGTGAAGGACAAAAACTGAAGATAGTGTACTCTGACACAAAGTGCATTGCTTTGCCAATCTCTAAAATGTCACTTCATGGACAGACTGCTGGGCTCAGCTCACAGCCATGGTGCCAAGACTGCTAATAATAAAGAATAAAGGTTAATGAAGGCATTGGGTTATTTATTATCGGAATAAAATAGCCTAGGTTTTATCTGGATGGTTTGTTCAAGACATAAGGTCTTGCCTTTGATTTTTAACATTGTATTATTCTTTTCTTCAAGCTGTGAATTGTAATGCTTTTGCTAGGATGAGTCTTATGCTTATTAGATATGCAATTGTATCACAAAATGAATGGAGATATCATAGATGTTGAAAAAACAGTGACTGACATATATGAAAAAATTAAATCGTTCACAGCATACATTTTGAAATTCAGGATGTGAGGATGTTGAACATTAAGCATATCTTTTGTTGCACATGAACAATTTACTAAAGATTTAACTATGGCATTATGGCATATTGGAAAACTAACCTTTTAAAAGGAATATATCATGCTCTAATTCCACACTTCACACTTAAGTTAACGCACTGCAATTTCACTAAAAAGAACACAAACTCTGCCATAAAACTAATCTTCTCTCAACTGACAGGATATAAAATGCCAGAAGTACTGCGGTGCCCCAGTCAGGACCCCATGTGAAAGATTTCCTGTCAGCTGACAGCAAGCACACATACTATTCACCCCATAAGTGGTGATTATAAGAATATTAAATTTTGAGGTACATGAAGGGGTTTAGGTCTGTGCTCTTACCTAGATTATAAATTGTCCAAATTTAAAACATACACAAGTAGAAACACTGTCTTTGCTGTGATGGAAACTATCTTTTTAATCATCTTCATCTCCTTAGATTTGCTCTCAAGTAAGTGTTAACTGTGAGGTCATATTTAAAGTATAACTAATGATTCTTACATTCACTACTCCATCCTTTGGAATAAAATATAAACAAAACCTAAAGAAAAAATGAACATATCCTTCATTTATATTACTTTTTTTCTGTTTAAAATTTCTAACTTGATAAATACTGTAATGTGAATTACAGTCTGTGGTACCATAGCTTTCTGACTTTTAACAGGATGTATTTAATTATCTCCTAGGAGCATTCTATTCACTGGGATTACTCAGACTACTCAATAATACCTTGGGGATGGCTATTATGTGCCAACCACTACTGTATTACTGAAGATACAGACTTTCATGGAAAAAGTATAGTAAATTCCATTGTAAATTATATCAGAAAAATATCAAAGATCATTAGGAAAACTAATTTTAGAAAAGCTGCATGGTCTACATAAGTGTTTCTAAGTAAGGTAAAACTCAAATATCTTTTTTTAACTTTTAGGTAATATTAACTTTTATAATCTTTGGTGAAGAGAAATGTTATCTGTTTTAAGAAGATCAGAAAATATTGTAATCATTAGATCTGTTCAAAATAGTCTGGTATTTCTTCTGAGTAGAACTGTATGTTTTAATATCCTTGAAATTATGAGTAACCACATGATTCCTTGGGGTAGTAAAATATGAATCAAACTAATACATGAAAGTTTTCGCTGTACGTACAGTCTCTCTGCAGTGTCTGAGAGGGGACTTCCCCCTCAAATATAGGTCCCAGCATGAACACTTCCAGAAGGAAATCTCCCAACTGATTCATGAGGGATATATAACCTGAGTGAAATATGAAACTTTTTGCTTAATTTTAACTTTAGTTATATTTTTACTATCACTAACATACAGTAAGAGTCACCCTTTCAGTCCTACATACAATACGTTTTGACAAATATCACCTCAATCACAATTGAATTACAAAATATTTCTATTACTCTAACAAAGTAATAAAATAAATGTTAATAATAACAACTAGATTTTTTTTCTAGTGGGAGAAATTTCTTTTTTTAATTAATATTATCTAGTTTACATAAAATACAGAAAATAATCTCTTAATGTTACTGGTATCAAGGCAAATGTTACTGAATTTCTAAAGAAGAATTTAGAATTATATATCAGAAGCCTTGAACTATTATAACTTTTATACATTTTAAGTGACTAATATTATTACATATGTAATTATATCACATAATAGAATGAAATCAGAAATAACCGTATCAATTAAATAATTTCTTGCAACCTCATGACCTGATACTATGTAATCATCATTGTTATAAGATGATCTAGTAATATGAGGAAATATTCCAAAATAATTTTACATGGAAAGATATACAAATTACCAAACACTATATACAGTAGGACCCAACTATGCAAAATTTACACATTTATAGGATTTTATCTACCAAATTACTTTTGGTAGCCTGTAAGAAGAATAAAGTATTGTTATAGCATTCTGAACTTTTATTGGAATTCATGTATATGTCCAAACCAAGTCAGGTCAGTGTTCAGAGAATAATGAAGTCTCCTAATCCTAATGTGGATAATGTGCTGAAATATAATCCTGGCCTTTCCAAATCCAGTTTTGAAAACTTCGTTAAAGCTAACTTCTCTACACTTCAGTTGTCTCATTTAAAAATGTTATTTAAATGTTACTAGTAGAAGTAGTAGTAGGAGTAATAACAGTATTAGCAATAATGAAGACAATATCCATAGAATAGGATTAAACATAATGGCATTGTAAATAGTCTATAAAATTAGTAACTTTTCTGAAAAAGGATAATTTTAAAGGAATTTTTACATATTGCATATCTGTGTTGGCAATTTTGATTGGCTGACAGTCTAGCCAAAAAAAAAAAAAAAAAAAAAACCAAACAAAAAACCAGCATATTTCCTTTGACGAGAAAATGTTTATTAGATGACCCAATTGTACAACAGTGAGTTAAGAGAAAAGTTGGCCAGAGAACAGCCAAGATTCTTTATAAGAGTATGTCTTTACCATACACCAAAGCAGATACTTGTACATTCAAGCTCCTAGCAGCATTATCCATAATAATCAAAATAGGTAGAAGCAGCACAAGTGCACATAATGAATGAATGGATAAAATGTGATATATTACAAGCAATGGAATATTATTCAAACATGATTAAGAAAATCCTGAAACATGCTACAAATTAAATGAACTTTCATAAAGATAGGCTAAATGAAATAGTCACTCACAAAAAGACAAATACCAGGACCTCACTGGTGGTGCAGGGATTAAAGTCTCAGTGCTATCAAGCTATTGCCAGCCACTGCAGCATGAGCTTGGTCCCCTAGCATGGGAGCTTCCCACATGGCATAGCAGATCTCTCCTGTCTCGCCTGCTGCTCCCCTCACCAGTGTGTTTCAGTCTCTGCCTATTCTGCTCCCCACTCTGTCTCTGGTGACTCCTCTCACCCCCCACACTTCTGGGCTACACCCCAGTTCTTGTATGCATAAATAAGTAAAAATAAATATATTTTCTAAAAAAAGACAAATACCATATGATTTTACTGTATGAGGAATCAAAAGTAAATAAATTCATGGGAGCAAAAAATAGGTGTCAGGGACTGTGGTGAGAGGGGAATGGAGTGCTATTGTTTAATCAGTAGAGTTTCAGTTTTGCAAATTGAAAAAGCACTCTGGAGATTGGTTGTACAACAATGTGAATATACTTAACATTACTAAAACTGTATGATCAATTGCATCATTATAAAATATTTTTTGTATTTTATCACAATTTAAAATAAAAATAAAGAAAAACAATAATGTCTATTACAGTTTAATTAACAAGCATCAAAAATGCACCTGCCATAGTTCAGATATATGAGTCTACATGGAAGAAAGAATCTGCTTTGAAATAGCCAAGAGGCTGATAATTCACATCTTGTGCTTAGGAAGTTTTAAAGTCATATCTATACAGAAATTGTTAATTCTAAAACTATTTACAAATATTAGATGGAAGTACTACTGTTGGTCTTAAAATAGATTTCAGACTCTCCACAATTCAGGCTTATTGAATATATTGTAAAATTGCTTTATACAGAGTTTATTGTTTATAGTGTATACAGTGAGACAGTTAATTATGCCAATCTGAAAGTTGGGGAAGTGAGACTTAGAGGTAGAGATGTCATAAAAATGTGAAATAGCATGAAAATTAAATTGTTAACTTTTGCCTGAATATGGTTTGTGATGAATATCTGAATGAAGCATTATCCCCTTACCATTTCAAAGGGTTTATTTCCTACGTTCACACCTCCCCTGGTTCTAATTGACCATCTTAAATGTTTGACCCCTTTAGTACTACACATTAAACTATGCAAGAGAGAAGTTTTAACTACAGGAAAGAAATTTATCATCATCTTTTGGTAAAGAACAGTTGATGTGAAGTACTTTTAAAGTAGATTTATTGTGATATAACTAAGACACAATTAACTGCCCATATATAAAGTATAAAATTTGAAGTCACCATTGTATACAAAGGAAGAATGATTGCCATAATCAAGATATCATTTCTCAAAATTTCCTTATTTGCGATCTCTCCTTCCGTCTTTCCATGTCCCCACATATGCCACACCCATTGAGCTTTCTGTCATTAAATCAGTTTGCATTTTCTAGAATTTTATATGCATGTAATCATACTACATACACCTATTATTTAACTTGTCTACATTCAGTTTTAAAATTCATCATGTTATTGTATTTCTCAAAAGTTCATATCTTAAGAAAATTCTTTTTTTTATGAGGTTTTTTTTTTAAGATTTATTTATTTATTTATACAAGCACTGGGTACAGTCAGAAGCGCAGGAGGGTGAGAGACTTCACCAGAGCCAGAGCAGGGAGCAGAGCAGGCAGAAGGATGGAAGTACACTGCTGAGGGGAGCAGCAGCAGGCACAGCAAGAGAGGTCTGCCCGCCATGTGAGACCCTCCCCGGTGGCCGGGGACTGAACAGGCACTGCATAGGCTGCGTGCAGCTTTGCCACCAGGGGAGGCCCTCTTAAGAAAATTCTAAGCAGGAGTTCATTATATGGATATATCCCTTTTGGTTCCTTCATTCACTTTCTGGACTTGTTTATTTCCAGTTTTCAGTTCTACAAATAAAACTACTATGAACATTAACACACATGGATTTATATGGACACATGCTGTTATTTCTCTAAAGTAAATAGTGGTAGAATAACTGAGTTATAGAGTATGCATATATTTTTAAGAGATAGCTATATACTTACAGTTTATGAAAGTTCTGTTTGCTCCATTCTCTCACCAACCATTTGAATATGAGTAATCCTTGTTCATTCTTTGAAGAATGTCACTCAAACTATGTATATGCTTTGGTTATGATGATAATTTAAAAATGCTAATTTTTCCAATCTGTAAGCAGAGTATATCTTTCCATTTCTTTGTGCCTTCTATTCCTTTTAACAATGACTTACAGTTTTCACTGTACAAGTCCTTTACCTCCTTTGTAAGTTCATCCCTAGTTTTGTGTGAGTTTTGTTTTGTTTTTGATGCAATTGTATATGGGATTGTTTTCTTGACTTCTTCCATTTTTAGCTTGTTGTTTGCATACAGGAACACTGCTGATTTTTGTACATTGATTCTGCACCTGCCAATTTTTGAACTGATTTATTGTTTCAATTAGCTTTTTAGTCCAGTCTTTAGGATGTTTTATGTAAATTATGTCATCTGCAAATATGATTTTTTTTACTTCTTCTCAATTTGTACATTTGAAATATTTTCCTCTTGCCTAATGTTTTTAGTATGAAATTCCATTACTGTGTTGAATAGGAATAGTGAAAGTGGATGCCCCATCATTTACTACATCTTACTGCAAAAGCTTTTAGTCCTGAACCATTTACAATGTTATCTGTGGGTTTGTCGAATACAGCCATCATTATATTGAGGTATGTTACATATATCCCCACTCTGTTGAGGGTTTTTATAATAAATGAATATTGAATCTTATCAAATATTTTTTCAGTGTCTACTGATATGATCATGTGTTGATGCTTTCATATTCCTTGAATAGATGCCCAGGAGTGGGATGTTGGTTTCATACAGTATTTTCATTTTTAGGATTTTAAGGTAAATTCAATCACTTGCTAAAATGGTTGTTCCAGGTTATATCCCCATCAAAAGTATAACAGAGTTTCTCTTCCTCTACGTCCTCTCCAGCACTGTTGTTGGGATTTTTTTTAATATGTTATTCTCACAGTGTGAGATGATGTCTCACTGTAGTTTTAACTTGCAACTCCCTTATCAAAAGTGATGATGAAAATTCTTGCATGTATCAATTGGCCTGATTATCCTCTCTCATACCAATATTTACTAGTAACATTGAATTAGAAGGAACCCAAAACTGGAGAGACACAGCAAGATATATTATTTTTGAAATAGATTTAGGCAAAGAAAAAATGAAAAATATCAGATACACAAAAGATGCAAAGGATTCTTAAATGATGGGGTAATAATAGAATTAGAAAATCACTATTTTGTATTATCTAACAAAAAAATGGAATTAAGTCAGGGAGTCTCAAAATGTAGTTGGACTGTCCTTGTGATTCTTAGACCTTTTCAGGGGATCCAGGATTCCTCTGTTTTCAAGATGCATATCTGTCTGAGGCTAGATTTTTCTTCCTATACTTTCACCAAAATAAAATATTGCAACATATTGAATGCAGAAACAGACATGTGAACTTAGTTATATTGAAAGAGACGTTAAAGACTAACAAAAATGTGAAATAATGCTACTTTTCTCACTTCTTTTGTTTTTGAAAATATATAGTTATGTTCATAAAATACATTTTATGTTAAAATATATAACTAGAAACATTGAACAAATGTATTTAGGACATGTTACATGAACAAGTTTGGGATACCCTTTGCTATCCAACAACAACAACAACAAATTCATGTCAGGGGCTCCCTGGTGGTACGGGGGTTAAAGTCTCAGAGCTATCAAGATATCACCAGTCACTTCAGCATGAATTTGATTCCCAGCCAGGGAGCTAACCCACATGGTGCAGCAGACCTCTCCTGTCTTGCCTACCACTCCCCTCAGCAGTGCATCTGCCTGTTCTGCTCCCCATTCTGTCTCTGGTGAATCCTCTCACCTCCTGCACCTCTGGCTTACATTCCAGTTCTTGTGTGCATAAATAAATAAAATAAATTTTTTAAAAAAATTCACATCAAAGCAATCCTCACCAAAAAATAAGAGGAAGAATGGCACTATTGCATATCCAGATCTTAAAATATACTACATTGCCATAATAATTAAAAGAGCATGGTACTGGAATAGACACAAAGAACAATGGGATAGAACAGAAAGCTCAGAGATAAACTGACACCTTTATGGTTTTTTGGTCTATGACAAAGGAGCCACGAATATATACAAGAATCAGGAAAGCCTTTTCAATAGGTGGTGCTGGAAAAACCGGAAAGCTACATGCAAAAGAATGAAATTAGATCACTGTCTCACAACACAGATTAAAATCAATTCAAGTGGATAAAAGATTTGGATATATGACCTAACACCATAAAATACACAGAAGAAAGTGTAGGTAAAACACTTTACAACATCTTTGTGAATTTGTCTCAGCAGCAAGGAAAACAAAGGAGAATGTAAACAAATGGGAATTCATATAACTAAAAAGCTTCTGCACAGCAAAAGAAATTATAACCAAATAAAAAGACACCCCACTGAATGGCAAAAATTATATATTTTTTTTTCAGACCATACAACTGATGAGTACTTATATCAAAGATTTAAAATAATTCATATAATACTACAAAAAGAAAATAAATAACCCAATTACAAAATGGGCAGAAAAACTGAATAGGTACTTCTCCAAAGAGGACCTAAAGATAGCCAATGTAAAAAACGCTCATCATCACCTGTCAGAGAAATGCAAATCAAGACCACAATAAGATATTATCTCACACCTATGAAGATGACCTGTATCAAAATACCATCACAATAAATCCTGGTGGGTATATGGAGAAAAAGGAACTTTACTGTTGATGGGAATGTTCAACCCCATGGAAAACAGAATGGAAGTTTCTCAAAAGACTACAACTGGATCTGCCATATGACTAAGCAATGCCACTCATAGGTGTTGTAAATGAAGTTGGTCAGGCTTTTTTTTTTTAAGATTATTTTATGAAAGAACCAGGGTACAGGCCAGATGCGCAGGAGGGTGGGAGGATTCACCAGAGACAGAGCGGGGAGCAGAACCAGGCAGACTGATGTAATACACTGCTGAGAGGAGCAGCAGGGGAGGCAGGAGAGGTCTGCCGTGCCATGTGGGACCCTCGCCTGCTGGCCAGGATTGAACCGGCGCTGCAGAGGCTGTGGACAGCTTCACAGCACAGCGCTCAACCACCTACACCACCAGGGGAGGCCCTGGTCAGGCTTTTATGCCATTAGCCTCTGTGGCTATCACCTGCAGCTTTGAACTTGTTAACGTGGAGGGTGTTTGGGTATGAAACATACATTCTTGACTTATGGACACCTTAGCCTGGGTGTGTATACATGTGTATACATGAACCTAGAGGTCAGGGATATAAGTGTAGCATTACTCAAGACAGCTACATGGGAACAGCTACAAGAGGACAAGCAACTACGAGAGGAAGAAGGCATGAGAGAATGCCAGAGAAAGCCCAGAGAAAAGAGCATATAGAGATTCATGGTGGGACTCAATTTGCTATCTCCATGCTGACTGATTTCCCCTGCTTACCTCTCAAACCTGCAAAAATGATTCCAAGGGCTCCAAAATTCTCCTTCAAATTCCTAAAACCAGGGCATCCCTGGTGGCGCAAGGGGTTAAGATGCAATCTATGAAGGTATTTGTAGCCAATGCAGCACCCATTCGATCCACAGCCAGGGAGCTACCCACATGGTGCAGCAGACCTCTCGTGACTCGCCCCTGCTGCTCCCCTCAGCAGTATATTTCAGTCAATCTACCTGTTATGTTCCTCAATCTGTGTCTGGTGAATGCTCTCACCCCCCACACCTTTGGCCTATACCCCAGTTCGTCTATGCATAAATAAATAAATTAAAAACCAAACAGACAAATTGCTAGTGAACCTACCTGGCCTAAGAGGCTTGCAAAACAAGTATCTAGTCAAAGAACACAAAGCCACTAATTTGAAAGGAAATTTGTATTCCCGTGTTCACTGCATTGTTTACAATAGCCAGGATGTAGAAACAGCTTAAATGTCCCAAAATAGCGGAATGGATTAAGAAGATGCAATACATGTGCACACAGCACACACAATGGGATATTACTCAGCTGTTAAAAAAGATAAACTCTTGTCATTCATGGCAAAATAGGGGTGAAATGAAAGGGCTGAGATTAAGGGAAATCAGCCAGAAGAAGAAAAAGAAATACCAGCTGGTGTCACTTATATGTGGAATATAGAAAGAAAAAAAAAGTGGGGGGTGATGTAAATCTAAAAACTTATCATTAAAATCTGACTATGGAATGGGGTTACTAGAGGAATAAAAACAGAAAAAGGAGGGGTACAATGGTCTATAGTGGTGTACTTTAGGTTATTTAGTGGTGGCTGCACTATGGCAACAATGCCTGAAGTGGGGGATCCTACGCTTATATTATGGGAAAAAATTATGCAGGCCAATAATAGTGCAATAAAAAATATTTTTTTAAAAAAGTAATATTCAGGGCCTCCCTGGTGGTACAAGGGGTTAAGATGCAACCTATGTAGGTGTTCATAGCCACTGCAGCAGGAGTTCGATCCCTGGCCAGGGAGCAACCCACATGGTGCAGCAGACCTCTCCTGACTTGCCCACTGCTCCCCTCAGCAGGGTATTTCAGTCAATCTGCCCGTTCTGTTCCCTGCTCTGTCTCTGGTGAATCCTCTCACCCTCCAATGCATCTGGCCTGTACTCCAGTTCTTGTATAAAAAATAAATAAATATTTAAAAAAATAAATAAAATAAAAAGTAATATTCAAAAAAAATTAGCAGCTTCATTTAAAAAATAAACTACAAATTTTAAAAGACCCATAAAATATTTTCTGACCATAATGCAATTTAACTAGAGAATTATAACAACTAGTATTCTGTCTTTCAAGTAAGAGATAAATTTCATTTACACCTTAATTTAATGAAGAAATAACAATAAAGAGAAGAAAATGTCTGAAAAGAATGATAATAAAAATGCTTTCTAAAAAGTAAAATCTAAGGACATAAGTGAAAGAGAAATAGAGGAAAATTATACCCTTAATTGCATTTATTAAGATATAAAGGTCAGAAATATAAGAAGTATCTGTTTCAACAAGTTTGAAATAGAACAACAAAGGAAAAGTACAATATAGATGAAAGCTAAAAATAATAAATCAAAAAGATATAGATATATTAATGTATATTATCAAATCTTTGTTAATTATCTCAAAAGGGTAAAAACAAATAATAATATCTGGTAAAAATAATTTTGAAGAGGGTGGTTGAGGAAATACATAACCTATGACAGAAGTGAAAAAGTTGCTGCTAAAATTAATAGATATTATATAGATAAAGGATTATTATAATAATTACAATTCTGGCAATTCAGATGAAAAGGGCCACATTTCAGAAATGCTTAATATTAAAAATGGATATAAGAAAGAACCAGGAAAAATAATTAATAACCACCACTGTATTGGCACAATTATGCCACCAAAGTCCTTTTCTCTGATCCCAAACTTCATATCCAAATTCTCTCCTCTTTCAAGATTAGTCTTAATTGGTTTCAGAGTCCACTGACCTTTTTATTATATTTCTAATAAGCTGTTGATGACATTGTCATTTAGATTTCCAAAGTCTTTCTCAAATTTGCTATTCAACAATAGTACTTTTAATATTTTTTAGTTTTTCAAGTGAGAACAACTCCAAATTAATGATCCTTTCTTCTCAAAAGATATGAAATGCTCACATAACACATTACTGCAAAGACACTCACCAGCCCAACTCAAATCACATACAAAAATTCATTTTTAGCTGAAACTAATTTGAATAACTTGAAGAGATTCTACATCTATCAAGCTAATAATAATCTATTTGAAGAAGAGTTCAATTTCCAGTGTCTTGTAGGGCATGGTGTTGACATTTCTGAGGGAAAATGAGTATCTGAAAGATTGATGTTCTCAATTAATCAAAAAATACACAAACCCAGATAGAAGAGACGGAGATAATTAAACATTCTCTCACCTTGACCCACTAACACTCTTCAAACCTACACCAGGTGAATCCCTTCTAGAAGCAAAAAAGAAAATACTCAATGTCTGTGCTTATTTCACATAACCTGAAGGCAAAATCCTGTTATCACAATTACTGTCTGGAATCAATTTATTCCTTCCTAGTTCTGTACTTATATAAGCATGCCTATTTCCTCTTTTTATTCATTTTCTTTTTTAAAAAATAGATTTATTTATTTATGCATACAAGAGCTGGGGTACAGGTCAGAGGTGGGGGAGGGGAGAGGGAAGGATGAGAGGATTCCCCAGAGACTGAATGGGGAACAGAAGAGGCAGATTGACTGAAATACACTGTTGAAGGGAGCAGGTGGCAAGGCAGGAGAGGTCTGCTGCGCCATGTGGGTAGCTCCCTGGCTGGGGATCAAATTCATGCTGCAGAGGCTGTAGATAGCTTCACAGTGCTGTGCTTAACCCTTTGTGCCACCTGGGAGGTCCCTTTTTATTCATTTTCTTAACAAAAATATGAACATAGCTAAGATCTGATGTAGGGCCTCCCTGGTGGCACAGGGGGTTGAATGCAGTGCTGTGAGGCTGTTCGTGGCCTTCGCAAAGTGAGTTCAATCCCTGGCCGGCCAGGGGAGCAACCCACATGGCGAGCAGACCTCTCCTGCCTTGCCTGATGCTCCCCTCAGCAGTGTGTTTTGATACATCTGCTTGTTCTGTTTCCCACTCTCTCTGGTGGATCTTCTCACTCTCCGTGACTCTGGCCTGTACCTCACTTCTTAAAAATAAATAAACAAACAAACAAATAAAATCTGATATATAAATATGACAAATTGGAATAAAAGTAAATATTCATATCCATAGTTAATAACAATAATAATAAACTTCCAATTCTTGGTTCAGACTTGTCTGTGCTAGATATTTGAAAATATTCAACAGTCCCATGAAAACATTTCTTTCTTATTGAAGTCACTTTCCTTCATATTTAAGGGGAAAAAATGAATGATCTGACTTCATTCAAAATTATGCATAGTCTTTTTAAAGTCTTTATGCATAGTCTTATTAAAATCACTAATAAAATTCTTCTTTGTGAAGAGGTGATATAAAGGAGTGACAATTTTTATAGACATCATTATAACTAAACACTGAAACTGGTGAAATGGTAGCAACATAACATGAAGATACTCTTGTCCTGCTTTTTTCTTTTCAAAAATTTTATATAAACTCAAGCTATTTTTGACAAAATTTGGTCATGCTAAAAATGTCCTCCTACATAAAGATATGTATGAGATTCAACTAATTATTGTAAAACATCAATATTTTATTACTTGATGGTAGATGGAAAATTCTATTGGTATTCATTGTTGAAAAGGCCATATATTTAGAAGATTACTTCAATTATTAATACCTGACATTTTTATTATAGCACACAGCTTTTAGATACCTATATGTATCAAATTCCAATTTTTCTAAAAATGCCTGTTCCTTCTTTCCTGGAATTCTCTCTATTCTACCTCTACTGTTACCAATATGGATTATGGATCCGTCGGTCCCAGAGGATGTACCTTATTCTTTTACTTAACATTTTACCCATGGGAGTGGGGGAGGGGCAGAAATAGCTCACTCTTCCGTACAGTATTTTTTTTTTGTTTTGTTTTGTTTTTTTTCACAGTAGCATTTTATTTATTTCAATACAACCTCTAGTTAAGGACCACTTTTTAATTAAAGTGTTTCTCTCTTTCTAGAGTTCCAACACCAGCACTAAAAGTTGACTTTCTTGTGGAAACCATTTCCACAAAGAAATAATAATTTTTAATGTAAGTTCCCAAGTGTCCCCATGCATATAACAATAAGAAGAGAATAATGAAGTCTAAGTTATAGATGTATTCCAGGCAGTCAGACAGGTTTATTCAGTGGCCAGTAAGTCTACTGAAATTATATATACAGAATTCAAGTTCCTATCACAGAAGAATTACAAATTATTTCAAAATTATGGGTTGACTGAACAGTTGATTATATTCATAATATTTCAAATCAATAAGAACTCTATGAGGTTATGTTCAGATTACCTTGACTGGATTTTGGATGTTTGTAAAACTTTAAATCTCATATTAAATGAAAATCTGTGATAATATGCAATTACTGACTTCTGAAATTTTATTTTATTATACATAACATTACATATACTACTACAACTCCTACTAAGTGAAAACACAGGGACCTACCAGCCACCTTACTAGACTATTACTGCTCTGTGTCTCTTTCTCTGTACCTCCATATCTCTTCTCTTTTCCTCCCTTTCCCCACAGCATAGCAGTTCCCTACAGTATTAACCCAACTAGTATAAGTTGGGATTTTAAAAATTACTTTAAAAAGTAGGAGGAACTATTTTAGAAAACTGTGATCCCACCAAATCTCCTTGTACTTAGTTTAATATCTTTTTTTCTTAAAGACTTTATTAAAGACGTTGTTGATGCAAACATATTAATTTTATTACATGAGACAGATGGTGGTTACCTATTGTGCTTGTTAGGCTTAAAAAGTTCTCTTTATCTGGGCATTGGTTTTTTTTCAGGTATTGTGATGCCCAGATCCTAACTTTGAGAAAATAAATGCGTGAAAGCAGAAAATTAAAACTACAAATTAAAATTTCAAAATTAACATTAAGCAGTTGATTCTTACTCATAGAAATGAATTGTATCTTTGCAGAAAACAATTCCTTTTTCACAGAAAACCAAAATAATTGCCTTTTGGTTTTATAGTTCATATTCCTGAGTACATAAAGCAACATGAAAACTTTTAGATCATGAGAAAAGTATTTTTGTATTATAAATTAAGGTAAATATTTTTAAAAAGCCAAACACATATATTGCCGTTGCTTCTTAGGGGCAGGTATTTCTCAATCTCACAAAAACTTACAGATGGGAATGTCATATTTTGCTTGTTCCATGTTTCTGTAAAGAACTTAGTGCTTAACACAGATTATATTACCAGAAAACAGACTTTTGAGATAGTTTCATATGTAGGATGCTTACTATGGAGATGATATTGATCAACACCTGCAGGAGGAGGAAAAGAAAGGATTGTAAAGAGCAAGAAACAAGCTATCAAGCTATCATCAGCCACTGCAGCATGAGTGTCATCCCTGACCAGCCAGGGAGCTAACCCACATGGCACAGCAGACCTCTCCTGCCTCTCCTGCTGCTCTTTTCAGGAGTGTATTTCATTTGATCCCCCTGTTCTGCTTCCTACCCTGTCTCTGGTGAATCCTGTCACCACCAACCAACCCCACCACCTCACACACCTCTGGCTTATACCCCAGTTCTTATATGCATAGATAGATAGATAGATAGATAGATAGATAGATAGATAGATAGATAGATAGATAGATAAAAGTCTACAGATAAAACAGTTTTTCAGAACTATCCCAAGTTGAGCTGCAATGGTCAGGACTTGCACTTCTAATTCAGACAACACCGGATGTGAGGTTCACTGGGATGGTAGTAGCTTTAGGCAAGGTGGATATTTTCAGCTAACTAATCCAGTAGAAGCTGACAGCTTAGGGCTATATGTAAATAGTAACCTAAGCTTTGGGGGCAACAAAAGCTAGGTAGCTATTGAAAGGCTATCTAGAGGACCCATCAGAAATTCCATTACATTTCACCTCTTGCATAACTTGGATTCATCTCTGCATAGACTTCTTGATGAACCTAGAACCCATCTGAGAGAAACTTTACAAAAGAAGATCAGGAAGGGGCCTCCCTGGTGGCACAAGGGTTTAAGCACATCACTGTGAAGCTATCCATAGTCTCTGCAG
Organism: Talpa occidentalis; assembly: GCF_014898055.3. Lineage (NCBI taxonomy): Eukaryota > Metazoa > Chordata > Mammalia > Eulipotyphla > Talpidae > Talpa > Talpa occidentalis. The sequence goes on from NW_023604295.1 coordinate 24,302,922, forward strand.
CACGGGTTCAATCCCCAGCCGGCCAGGGAGGTGACCATGGCACAGCAGACCTCTCCTGTCTCGCCCACTGCTCCTCTCAGCAGTGTATTCAGTCAGTCTGCCTGTTCTGTTCCCAGCTCTATCTCTGGTGAATCTGCTCACCTTCCTCCTACCCCCCTCCCACCCCAAACCTCTGACCTGCACCCCAGCTCTTGTATGCATAAATAAATCTTTAAAAAAAAAAAAAGATCAGGGAGACAAAACCAGCCACCACCACTACCTATTAACACTCATTATCTCTCTTTCTACTACCCATTCTACCCACACTCTCACCATTGCCCATTACTACCACCTCAGACCTCTGCTATCTTGGTGGCTTACCTGGTGGCATGATTCAGGGACTCTGAGCCCTGGTGACCAACTTTTCAGATTAAGACTGCTGGCACTTGTTTGTCTATCACTGAATTTGAGCAAGAGAATCCCAAACAGCTTTAAGTGAATTATCCACAAATACATTTCTTCTTGCCCCCATTATACAGCAGCAGCCATGGCCCTCGTTTTTTATCCATTAACTAATTCAATATGGACACATATTAAAATTAAAATCAAAGTTACCCATATGCACTAAATTACACTCTCTTAAATATGAATTCTGTTGTTATTATTTGCTATCTGGAACTCTGGGCAAGTTAATTAACCTTTTGTATTTTAGTAACATTTTTTTTCTGAAGTACTGATAATACCTAACCTGCTATTCCAAGGAAAAATTAGCGATAATGTAAAGTGACTTACAAAATAGTTTGACATAAAATGGTAACATTTTCTCAAAAGTTAGTACTTTTATTAGTCTTTCATTTATATGCCTGGTAGATAAGAAAAATGGGAAGGGGGAGAGAAAGTTAAAAACTGCAATCATATTAGCAATTTCTACAAAGAAATACTTTACCTATGGAATGAAGTCATTCGAACAGTTCAGACAGATCCCTTTCATGTACCTATATGGTCAGCCTGTCTATTCCTGTTTGTCTATCGGCCAGTTCCCTAAAGACTTGAATTCAGTTATATTGCAAACAGATTGGTATGTCAAAATATTTGGTAACTTATAAGATGTGTTGCCTCTTTAGGTTCAGCCTAATTACTAATAAGTGGAATTAATTTCAATGACCCATGGTTCATCTCACTCTCAGAAAAACCAAATACAAATAGTTAATATATTAAAGCCTTATATTTACAATAAGCATTACCTACTAAGTATAATTAGATAAATAGACATAGCAATGGAAAGATCGATATGTTTTTTCCACTGTTATAAAAAGTACGTAGATTATGGGCCTCCTGGGTGGCACAGTGGTTGAGCGCTGGGTTGCGAAGCTGCCCGCAGCCTCTACAGTGCCAGTTCGATCCCCGGCCGTTGGGTGAGGGTCCCACATGGCACGCAGACCCCTCCTGCCGCCCGCTGCTCCCCTCAGCAGTGTACTTCGTCAGTCTGCCTGTTCTGCTCTCCACTCTGGCTTTGGTGAATTCTCTCATCCTCCTGAGCTTCTGACTGTACCCAGTGCTGGTATAAATAAATAAATAAATAAATAAATAAATAAATAAATAAATAAATAAATATTTAAAGTAAAAAAAAAAGTACGTAGATTATAGTAATGGCCTGATTTTTAATTTTTTTTTCAATTGAGGTAACATTGGTTTACAACAGTGCATATGATTTAGAGGTCTAGGAGCACACCCCCACAGACTTCTTTTTGGAGTGTGGATGTGAATTTTTTTTTAAACAAACATGTTTTGTTTTGTTTTTTGGTTTTTTTTTTTTGTATGCAGATGGGTAATGGTAGCAAAGGATACTAACCTGAGTGAATTTAATGTACTTCCTCCCTTTAATTATTAAACTTGGGGCAGAATTTCCATTACTTATCTTTAAAATTTTATTTTTATGTAGAATCTGTGTTTGAAATATGTTGGTAGTTTAAAGGTTAAGGCTACACTCACTGGAAGAAATTTCCTGAATCTTAAGAATTTTGTTGGAAACTGTGCTTTTACTGCCCCCTGCAGTTTCAGTTACCTTGCATGGTTGTGATTCCTCACCTTTAAACAGGTTCAAATAAAGAGTTCAACTTATAGGCAAGATATGGAAATAACTTAAATGTCCCAAAACAGATGAGAGGATCAAGAAGATATGGTATATATACAGAATGGACTATTACTCAATGATGTAAAAAGATCGAGTCATGCCATTTGTGGCAACTTGGATGAAATTGGAAAGGATTATTGTAATGAAGTGAGCCATAGGAGAAAGATAAATACCAATAGTTTCACTTGGAAACTAGAGAAACTAAAGAATGGATCTGACAAAGCCAAACTTGTGAGATGGACTCTTGAAAACAGACCTAAAATCTGAGACACTCAGGAAGAAAGAGGAGAGAGAGGAGTGCATTGTGGGGAGTGGTAGAGGACTGTGAGCACTTGGTGGTAGGAAAACTATGGTGACAGTACCTGAGAAGAGAAATCCTATAATGTGAAAAACTAAGCTAGAGTTTTTAAAATTTAATAATAATAATAGGAGTTCAGTTGAGAAGTTTGTAATGGCTTGTAGTTGATGGGAAAAATAAAAGAAAATCAGATTCTGAATTAATGAATTTGGGGTGTTTTTTTGCATAACAAATTATCTTGATATTGATTCATCTTCCAAAAGAGGAAAACATCTTTCTGTTTTCCTCATATGTGTCATCTAGCCATAATAAATAGGATTAACATGTGACATTATAAACTCTAAGCATGATGCACATCTGTGCATAGCAAAAATAAAAATAGCTCATGAGAAATTTTATTTTAACTAGGACAGTGTAAATCAAGTTATACAATAGAAAAAATATAGTGATTAGCATTCAAAACATGAAATAAAAAAAAAATACTTTGTAGCTGTAAGTATAGAAGAAACTGGGTAGGTACGGGGTCTTCTTCAGTTATTTTTCCCTTGTGTAATCTGTGGCAGTAATTAGTAAATTTTATTCTATGTATATTGTACATTCTTAATTTCATAAATGCATGACTACCTAAATACCCCCCAAAATTGTTGCATCATATAACAACTTTCATAAGTAATATTTTTGCAGAGGAATGAAAGAGTAAAATAAATCATCAGTATATTATGATCTCATAATTTTTAATCAAGAAACTTTAATAGCTAATTCATGAAAATAGTCCAAAAATGGAAAGGGGATTTTACTTTTGTTCCTCCAGTGGGTTAATGACATTAAGGTTTGCTCTTGAAAAATAATTAGATATCCCCCAACAATATAATCTCTAAGGGAAATTTAGGTGATATATTCCATGACATTAGTGAACAAAAGCCTTTGGTGGCTCAACCCCTATTGCAAGGACAATAAAAGCAAAAATAAACAATTGGGGTTGCTTCAAATTAAAAAAAAACTTTTACACGGTGAGAGAAAAATGTAGACTAAAAAGGTATCCTACTAAATGGGAGAAGATATTTGCATATAGCATAATGACAAGGGTTTAATATCCAAGATATATAGAAAATGTATATAATTCGACAATAGAAAAGTTAATAAACCAAATAATAAATTGGAAGCCAATCTGGATTTTCCTTAAAAAACTTAAAATGCAAATACCATAAAACCCAGCAATCCCCATTTTGGGCATCCATCCTAAGAATGTGAAACCATCAACTCAAAAACTGATATGCTCTACAAAGTTTATTGCAGCACTTTTTACAAGAGCTAGGACGTGGAAGCAGCCTAAATGCCTACTAGTAGGCAACCGGTCAAGATGATGTGGTGTATCCACGCTATAAAATACTATTCAGTCATAAAGAAAGATGAAGTGCAGGCACTTACACCAAATTTGAGAGAATATAATGAAAATAAGAATAGTAAAATCAGAATCACAAATATTGAACTATTACACAGCAGTGATTCAACAAAGTAAGTTACTTATAAAATTAGTAGACATTAAGTAAAAAAGTGAGGTGCTTGAGGTTAAGAAGGAGGGCAAGGAAGAGGGTCAAAGGGATATAAGAAATACTGGTGGGGGGAAACAATAACACTAAAACAGAAAATATTAAAATAATTTTAAAGAAGAAAATTAGATATTGTGTTTATTTTTCAGGTAGGATAAACAAGACAATAATGTGGGATTAATAATAGCAGTAAAACTTCCAAAGAGTAAGGTAGCTGAGTAGATACACCTGGGACTAGGCTGGAAAAATGTATTTAATGGAAAATCTACAATACATCATCAGGTAATGCTATTTGAAAGGTAACTTTAACTGAGGAGAAAAGCATAAGAGGCACAAACAGATACTGTTTGGAATCAAAAATTAGAAAATAAAAGCAACCATGCAAAAAAAAAAAAAGTAGGAAAAAAATGTTGAGGTCCATGTCCAAGGTCATAGGTCTATTGCCCTGGAGCAACTAAGTGGCAGAAGAGGCACCTGACTTGGCATTTTATGCATTGAGGACCCACAGCAAATAGTGATGAAGTGCACTGATAAAATAGCACTAAAGAAAGGAAGGTTTGGGTCAAAATATTATGCAATGCTAAATAGTTCAGGGGACTTATCTCTAAGGAAAAAAGGAGAAAGCAGACCAGTCTGTGAAATATCAAGCAAGAAGGTTATGTATTTATTGCAAATGAAGATTTGGAGACTGTTGTGGTAGGAGAAATGTTTAGGAAAGAAAAAGCTTAGTATTCTTTTGCTTATACAATTGCTCCATCCCGCATGGCTTTGGTTATTAATACAGCATACACATCAGGAGTTGAAGAGATTTAAACACACCCCAGAGGAATTGTATAAGTTGTTCTCTGTATATCCAATACAGTTGCAAACCCTGAAGCAGCTCAATGCACTGCATGTTAATGGATTTTTGGATATTCTTCAGGAAGTTATCAGAAAAGGGTTGGCAATGAGCTCCGATTACTGTAATCTGAGAGTCTCCAGTGGAAAGCATAACAATTGGACTTTGGGAAGCTAACAAACCTCTCAAGACTAAAAGAAACTTGATAGTCCAACACAAGAAAAATAATAACAATATGTCTTCTGATTTGCTTTCTTTGTATTAAGATTTTGGCGGTCAGTTATTTCAGAGGTGATTTTTTTAAGGATGAATGTTGAAAATAGGTAGTTTTTTAAATAAAATAGAAAAGCTGTTATAATTTTTTATGAAAATAGAAATAGTGTTAAACAGGTAATATGTATCATACTAAAATATGATACAATGTGTTATTGAATATAATTAAATTAGTCAAAGCACTGCAACATGAGGATAAATGTTGGAACCTAGTTTAATGCTATGTTCCCATGTCAGATTTTAACTCAATTTCAATGTGATGTCCTTTTTTACTTGTCCTCTATTTTTAATGAGCTGAAAAATCACAATAAGATATTTTTGCTGATATGCATAATTTTTTTTCTGCTAGCCAGTGTCTGAGGACTATTCCTTTTAGGGAAAGTTGCTGATTTATTAGTCTCTGTAGAAAGTGAGCTCCTGATTCTCATCATTAAAACCAAAGAATTCAGGTATTTCTCTTACCCCAGCAGAGGTGTAGAACAGACCTGGGACATACCCTAGGTAAAAATTTGCTTCACTCTAGAATTATAAATCTAGTAGGAATATGGGGAAAACACAAAGAGGGTTGAGCAAGCATTTCCAGATATGGTGACAAGAGTCTAATTACAGGGTCAATGACAAAAAGTGTAGGGTCCAACCACAGAGCCAGTGGTGACATTGCAACCAGTTGTCTTCCTACCCAAACTCTTCTCATGTTATGAGTTTGCTTCTGCTGTCTGGTATTGCTTGTTTCCTGTCTCCATTCTGAGTTGAATTATTTTCCCCAGTGTTCTCATAGTGTCTATGAAACACTTAATATCCTCATAATGTATTCTTTTAAAGATTTTTTTATTTATGTATACAATAACTGGGGTACAGGCCAGAGGTGTGGGGGGTAAGAGGATTTACCAGAGACAGAACGGGGAGCAGAACAGGCAGATTGTGAAATACACTGCTGAGGGGAGCAGCGGGCAAGACAGGAGAGGTCTGCTATACCATGTGGGTAACTCCCTGGCCAGGGATCGAACTTGTGCTGCAGTGGCTGCATATAGCTTCATAGGTTGTATTTTAACCCCTTGTACCACCAGGGAGGTCCCGATATCCTCATAATTTATAAATATTTGTTCATGTCTCTTCAATGAAATCTATGTTGGCTTTCCTCCCTAATATTGTAATCTTCTCCTCACCCACCCCATGCCCTGCCACCTAAGCATCAATCTATCCTTACCGAGCCTCCCTAGTGGCCTAAGGGTTAAATTTCAGTGCTATCATGCTATCACTGCTGTGGCCTGAGTTCAATCTCCTGCAGGGAGCTAATCCACATGGCACAGCAGACCTCTCCTGTCTCTCCCGCTGCTCCCTTCAGCAGTGTTTTTCAGTCAGCTAGCCTGTTCTGCTCCCCACTCTGTGAAGGTTCACTCTGGTGAACCTCTCACTGCCCAAACTTCTGCCCTACACCCCAGTTCTTCTATTCATAAATAAATAAAAATAAATCTTTGAAAAAAATTAAAATAAAACCTCAAAGATTTCCTAGCAGAATGCACTATCAGTCACTTGCCATCTCATCATCATATTTGCATAGTACTTATCACTATCGAGTATTTTCTTTTTGAATATATATAAGAAAAATAAAGAAAAGAAAATATATATAAATATAGAAAGAATATATATATTCTTTGTAACTGCCTGGCAAGTTTTAGGAACAAGGAGGATTTCAATGAAGACAGAGAAGAATGAGTGATAGTAAGAATAGAAATAGATGAGGTAACTTCTTTTATTCTTTATTCTCCTTTGGCTCCAGGAGCAACATTTGAAACAAAAAATTTACATATTTCAACAGATTTCTTAAAATGCAACATTAGTGGGAAATAGTCATTCTTTACTAGTGATGGTATGAGATGCAAATACAGTTGCAGGTATCCACACCTATCAAATAGGAAATGTCTTGAGAACATGAAGCATTCATATGTCACATATCACAAGCTGTCTCAGACACAGAAGAAATAGATACATTCTGGAAATATTCAAACCCTTGGTTTAATTCTCTAAATCCCAAATGCAATTCTGCCCTATCTATAGTTTCTTAGTTCACAAATTATCCTTCATAAAAGTGAAATCAAAGATCTTTCTCCTCTGGGGGAAAAAAAAATGAGATTCTCTGGTTAAGGCCCATTTGGTCACACCCAACCCTGCTCCTTTTTCTGATCCACTTGCAGAAACTCCTTTGACCTCCACTAAATATCTTTTTTACACACTGCCCCATAAGGATGTTAGAAATATTTAAAGGTCTTATTAAAATTCTTTAGCAACCCCAGTAATCTTACGTTTCTCTTTCTGATTTGTTCTCTTTTTCTTCCCTCCCTAAGATCATTCCTTTGCAAGCCCAAATCTTTCCAAGAATTGTGACTCAGTTTTGATTTTACCATACTCCCTTTAATCCCTGACTTTTTCAAATAAAAGAAATCTCTCCTTTGAATTCTTTTGGCAGTTATCTACTGCTCTTTCTTTGCATTTATCAATCCTATTTTTATTTAAACACTGCCATGATTAATCCATGAATATTTCAAGTAAAGCAATGCAAAAATAAATTGAACCAGTGAACACAGTATGTCACAACTAATATGTATTCTATAAAACTTTGACTGATTGATAAAATATTTATAGAGAACTGTCCAAAGGATATGAAAGTGTCATTTTAGCCATACCTTAACGTTTTTTTTTCTTTGTGTTAAAGTAGATCAAATCAGAGAGCTGCATATTTAAATAAAAATCACAGAATGCCTTTTACTCTATAGCTTGGAAATTGGTTCAAAGTTGTTCACACAATATGAAGGTACAGGGCCTCCCCTGGTGGTGCAGTAGTTGAGCGCTGGGCTGTGAAGCTGCCCACAGCCTGTGTAGCACCGGTTCGATCCCCAGCGAGGATCCCACATGGCACGCAGACCTCTCCTGCTGCACCCTCTGCTCCCCTCAGCAGTGTATTTCGTCAGTCTGCTTGTTCTGTTCCCCGCTCTGGTGAATTCTCTCACCCTCCCGCACTTCTGACTGTACCCAGTGCTTGTATACATAAATAAATAAATAAATCTTTAAAAAAAATATATGAAGGCACAGCTGGAAGGACACTGACAAATAAGGAAAAGGAGAAAGTGATTACCTCTAGAGGAGTGAGGAGTGGGAGTTGTGAGAAGAGAGGTGTGGAGGGAGGAAGAAAGAAAAATAGCTTCAATTTTCTATGTATTTCAGTACTGTTTTCATTTCTACAATAAATATTTTCTTAAAGAAATCTCATTCTGGAATGTTCATTTTGTTTATTGCAATGGTGTTAGTTTATGTAGTCCTTTTTATAGTGACTGTTAAGTGAAATTGCTCTCTGTTGTAAGTTTCCACAGCTTAAACATCAGTTTTCCTTCTCCCAATGAATAAATTTATTTTCTTTTGCAAATTGTAATTACATAGCAGCATTATATATACTAATACTTGTTTTTCTAAAAACTACTTTGAAAGATAATCTTCAAATTTCTCCATATGCACAATGGGATATTAATTATACATTTAGGGGGCCTCCCCTGGTGGCGCAGTGGTTGTGTCCTGGGCTGCAAAACCGTCCACAGCCTCTGCAATGCCGGTTGGATCCCCAGCCCCCAGAGAAGGTCCCACATGGCGAGACAGACCTCTCCTACTGCGCCCACTGCTCCCCTCAGCAGTGTATTTCGTCAGTCTGCCTGTTCTGTTCCCTGCTCTGGCTCTGGTGAATTTTCTCACCCTCCTGCGATTCTGACTATCCAGTGCTTGTATAAATAAATAAAGAAATCTTTAAAAAATATATATATACATTTAGGTGCGAGAAAGATAAAATTGTATGAAGTTCTTTTCATAGTGCATGGCTCTGAGTAAAGGCTTAACAATAAGAAGTCTTTGTTATTTTCTCCTTTTTTGTGTATTAATGATGATGATGACTTTAAATTTTAAAATGCTGGGCCTCCCTGGTGGTACAGGGATTTTAGCACAGCACTGTGAAGCTGTCCACAGCCTCTGCTGTGCAGATTCGATTCCCACCAGGCCAGGGAGATATGCACATGGCATGGCAGACCTCTCCTGTCTTGCCCACTGCTCCCCACAGCAGTGCTTTCAGTCCATCTGCCTGTTCTGTTTCCCACTCTCTGGTGAATCCTCTCACCCTCCTGCATACCTGGCCTGTACCCTGGTTCTTGTATGCATGAATAAATAAATCTTAAAAAATAGATTTTAAAATACTTGTTAGTGTATTATGCTGTGGCTTTTTCTTGATGCTTAAGATCTGGAAATTAAAACCTATTTTATTTATTTTTTTAATATTATAGAAGTTGTGCATGGGTAAGGAATAACCCAGTTTAGACCAATGAGAACATATACTCAAATAAATCTCAATTTTTGATTTAGCTATTGTTGAAAGCTTTTATATTTAGTTTTTAAATTTTTTTTTAAGATTTATTTGTTCATGCATACAAGAACAGGGTATAAGCCAGATGTGCAGGATGGTGAGAAGATTCACCGGAGACAGAGTGGGGTGCAGAACAGGCAAATCTACTGAAATACACTACTGAGGGGAGCAGCGGGTGAGACAGGAGAGGTCTGCTGTGCCATGTGGGATTCTCACTGGCCGGCTAGGATAGAACCCACGCTGCAGAGGCTGCGGACAGCTTCATAGCACGGCACTCAACTGTCTGTGCCACCAGTGGAGGCCCAGTTTTATTTTGTTTTGTTTTGTTTTTTTAATGAGGATTTATTTTATTTATTTTTGCATGCATGCAAAAACTGGGGTCTTGGACAGAGGTGTGGAGGAGGGAGGGTGGTGAGAGGATTCACCAAAGACAGAGTAGGGAGCAGTTTAACATTGTCTTTATAACATATATCATGTATATTCATAATCTTAAATTATAATCTTTAGTCTGTTTACTATCTCCTTTTGCAACTGGTGGCTAAAGTTAAAGATTGTTACAGGTGGTTTCCCCCACTAGAGGGGGTTGCTGGTGAGAATAGATAGCCCCAGAAAAAATGCTGAAAAGTATCACATCCATTTTCATTCACCGTACCTTCTAACTTGTTGCTGTATACGAAAACTATTGAGTCATTGGTTATAATTTATATCTTTTATGTTCCTAAAATCCTCTTATTTTTTATTGATACTTTTTTTGCTTTATAATTACACAGTCTTGTAATTACCAATTTAGTTTTGATATAGTCTTTCTTTTTTTAAGATTTTTTTTATTTATACAAGAGCTGGGGTACAGGCCAGAGGCATGGGAGGGTGAGACGATTCACCAGAGACAGAGCTGGGAGCAGAACAGGCAGACTGACCGAAAGCACTGCTGAGGGGAGCAGCAGGCGAAACAGGAGAAGTCAGTTATGCCATGTGGGTATTTCCCTGGTTGGCCTGGCATAGAAACCATGCTGCAAAGGCTGCACACAGCTTCACAGCATGTTGCTCAACATGCTGTGCCACCAGGGAGGCCCCTTGATATAGTCTTTCAAAATCACATGTTTCTAATTGCTTCTGGTGGTCCAAATATTTTGTCTACTATCTCAGAATCAACCTTAGTTGTGTTTCTGCCTTTATTAAGGAGTCTTTTGTACTATCCCATAAAAACGGTTTTTGCTATGTCATATTAATTAGTATAGAGTCATGGTAGGGGCATCCCTAGTGGCTTAAGGGGTTAAGCACAGCACTATGGAGCTATCAGCAGCCTCTGCAGCACAAGGTTGATCCACACCAGCCAGGGAGCTACCCACATGGAACAAGTGCACCTCTCCTGTTTCACCTGCTGCTCCCTGCAGCAGTGTATTTTGGTTAGTCTGCCTGTTCTGTTCCCCTCTCTGTCTCTGGTGAATCCTCTCACCCCCTGCACTTCTGGCCTGTACCCCATTTCTTCTGTGCATAAATAAATAAATCTTTAAAAAAAAGAAATATCCATCAATTCATAATAACTTGGTCCATTTTATAATCAAGTATGGGTGATTAATATTACTCAGTGCCCACAAATGTGAGCATCATGAGTTCCCCTAGTTTGGAAAAGAGTTTTCCAATACTGATTCAAACTGAATTTGTGTTTCAACTCAATTTGCACATAATATATTTCTTAAAGCACAATTGAATTTTATTGCTAATATATAATTTAAGATTCATCCGTATTTATTAATGAGGAGTAACTTTCTTTTGTTTTTGTATACAATCTAAGTGTTCTTTATTTCATGGTTTTCATGAAAAGAATTTAGCAGTTTTTCTTAATTTGGAATATGCTATATAGTTTAATTTTGGAATTTTCTCATCAGTAAATTTTGCATTACCATGTGAGGTCATCTGAGCCTACTATATTTTGTAACTCAATTCTTTTATAAATTTTGTACTTTTTGAATTTTAAAACTACCTTTAAAAAATTTCTTTATTTAGCAAATTTTATTTTCCCAGAGTTACCCATTCCACCTAGATTTTCAATTCTATTGACAAAAAAAGAAACTGTAGTAATAATCTTATTATTGTTTTTTTTTTTTTTTGCAAAGTTCTCTCTTATGATGGAACTGATTAAATTACTATTCCTTATATGTGTATTTGTGCTTTCTCCCACATATGGGTTTGTGTATTAATAATAATATCACCACCAAAACCATTTAAACCTTTCCTTTTGCTTAGTACATTGTCAAGCACTATTCATTTGGCTGAAATCAACAAATGCTCTAAAATAAATTTGGGAAGAAATAGGCCTTTATCTCAGTGTTTATCATTTTTATCTGGGATTATGTCCCTTGAAATCCTGTTGATTTATTTGTTCTTTGATAGTTTTAATTAGTTGTTGTAGCAGTAGTCATTATTATTTGTTTGGTGTTTAATTAAATTTTTATAATTTTTCTTGACAGGGAGATTAGTTTGATACAAATCACATTGTTAGCACTCTTACTGTCTTGTCTATGAATAACTAGAGTAAATCTATCTACCATAGATAATATGAGTAACTATAACAATCTCTCAAAATAGAAATCTGAAGGTACTATTTATAATTTTTTACTTTCTAATGATTTCGCTTTGCTCTTGAGTGGGAAAAACAAAGTGACCATTTATAAAAGGCTTTCAATAAACTGCTTCTGATAACAGTCTCCATAACTTCTCCTCACACTTCCCCACACGCCTCATGATTCACTTGCTTCTCAAACACCCAAGTTAATTATTTTCTCTAAAACTTCTGCACTTTCTATTCTCTATGCTTCAATGCCTTTAATAAAGTTGTGTGTGTGTATGTGTGTGTGGGTGGGGTGTGTTTTCAGTGTGAGCTCTGTCTTGTTTTTCACATCTCGGCTCAAAGGCCCTGGCTGACCACTCTTTAGTCTTTCTACAGCATGTTGCTATCTTCTGTTTTCTTTGTAGCAATTATAACTAGGAAATTAGTTTTGTCAGTCATTTTACTATTTATCTCCTGAAAATAGGAACCTGGACTGCCCTTTTCACTAATAGGTTTTCAGGTCTAGTAGATTGCCTAGGAAATAACAGGCACTCAAGAAAAGTTTGTAAAATGAGAAATAAATAATATTTTATACTTCTCTTAAGAATACATTATTCTTAATAAAAATAAGAACAATAGCTATAAATTCTTAGTCCATAAGAAATTATATCAAGAAATTAATTTTGAACTAAGGGAATAAATTGAAGTTGCATCAAGAACATGATTAGCTCTCTACAATTTGTGTGAATTTAGTCAAATGGTTTAACTCCTGTTATTTTCTACCATAAAATAGAGAAGGGAAGTATAATACTTCAAATTCCCCTTCCAGTTTGCAAATGTCATGATTTTCTGACTCTGCACAATATGCTTTTGTACTTTAACAAGGAAATTTATTGTATAATCTATGTAGTTCATTTTAAAAATCATCAGTGAATTTGTTGCCTTAGGGATTGTATTAACTTAGTATTTAAAAGGGAATTACATTTTCTTTTTATCACAATTAGCTTCATTGAGCACATTTTTTTACCCTGTAATATATATAGTAAACAATATTTTGATGAAGATCTTCATCAAAAGATAAAATTTAATACGAGTATGTCAGAGGGGAGAGATGAGTTAAAATTAATCTTTCCTAGGTAATTTCTACACAGAATATGGAACTTGCTGTGTTTTTCTATGATAATGGAATATACTAAATTTGATGGCACAGTCCTTTTGTTATAGCAATTATGAACTGAAAAGATAAAACTTGCAAAGAAATATCATTAAAAAGCAAAATGTCTCTAATAATATAAAAATGAAGTTATTCTCCCCATTTACATCCACCTCTAGTGTTATGAGTATTAGATCATATTTTTATACTTATTCATGGTTTTGTATGGTAGCCAATTATTTTATAAGCTCTGGTAGTGCTACTATAAATATAAAAGACTTAAGAGTTAATTTTCATATTTATATTACAAAGTCTTGGTACAACTGTAGTTTCAACCTCACAGTTAAAATGAATGTTTCCTTAGCATTCAAGACAACTACCTTGTTTAAGAACATAGATTAATGTGAAAAGTCTTTATCTGTGGGATAATAAAATAAAACTACCTTGGAAATTATCCTTCTGGGTCTCTGATAAAAGAATAAAATAGTCTCCCACTTTAGTCATTAAAATATTGATAAAATTCAAGCTTCTTTAAGACTTACTATTCACTTATATAGTATAACTTTTTCATAGGCATAGTATAATTGAAATGAATATAAAATATTACATGTATAATTAAGCCATTAAATTACATTTAAGTGTCACATGTTTACAAAAGAATATCAAATGACCTACATAATTTTCAAGTGGCGTGGTTAGCAATTGGAAACTTATGAAAAGATGAAATGCTAATAATTTGTTAATAGTTGAACAGCAAAGCACTACTTTGTCATAATGATTCCAAATACATTAGGTATAAATTGACATATAGTATGAAAGTAGAATTTACTTTAAAAGAAAAAATACCGCATGGTATCACTCACACCAGGAATTCAGAAAACCTAAATAAAGGATCAGGAAAAAGGCTATAATAAAGTAAAAATCAAAATCAGCAGGCAACTATAAACCAGAAACACACTACAGGGGTTGGGGGAGAGAAGGAAGTAGGATCAAAACAAGGGGGGTGGGAATTTTACAGGGAAGATAACCAAGATGAAAATGCATACATTGTAAATTTGATGTCATCATATAGACACACAGACCAAAGGAATAGAACGAGAACTCATAAATATCCCCAGACTTATATGGACAGTAAATTTGCAACAGAGCCAAGAGTATACAATAGACAAAGTCTCTTTTCATAAATAGTATTGTGAAAACTGGAAGGTTGTGTGTAAAATAATGAAACTAGGCCATTATCTCACACCATACAAAAAACTAATTCAAAAGGGATCAGAGAACAGGACTTAAGACCTGAAACTTCAAAATACACAGAAGAAAATATCAACAACACTCTGAATGATTGACTTCAGAGATGTCTTTGGGTACTTGATTCCAACAAGAGAAACAAAAGCCAAAATTTATTTCATTTGGCATGTATGACTTACTATTTTAAATAACTAATGTTTCCTCATTGTATCAATTAGATAAAAAAAGAGAAGGCAATCTAAGACATTCAAGGAAATCTTACAGGAATTCTCTTCAACTCAATTATTTTTTTCCCTCAATTATTTCAAAATCAACAAAACAGATTTTTGACTTTTAAAACTCATTACATTGAAGATGCATCAAATCTCTCCCCCATGTATGGAAATCAGATGATATTCCATAATCAATCCACTTGATTTATTTTATTTCTTATGAAATAGTTTAAACATAGTCTATTTTGACAATATAACAGTTCACTCTACATTAAGTAAAGAAATAAACTTGACATAAGTGTATGATCACTTGAGTAACTTTCCCTACCACTAGATATACTCTTCTGAATTTAATGTTTTTTCATTCCTATGTGTTTATTTGTAATTTTAAGAAATGCATGTATATTGTTAAGCCATGTATAGTATTTTTGCCCTTTATTCACAAGCATCATACCGTTCATATTTCATTTTTAAGTGTAGCTATGAGAATCACTCAGTTGTTAACTAGTTCATTCAGCAACAATATTATATCCCATTATATGTGTGCCCTCAAATGTATTTCATCTTCTGTTCATACTTAGAATATTGCTAAGTTTTTATTCAGAAGCACAACCATCAAAATTATAAACTGCAAATTTATTTATTCATATTTGGCACTGAACCCTCCTGGCATGTTGATATCTAAGTTTCTTTCTCTGTTTCAGCCTGTCTGTATATTTTTTGAAATCTGGTGATGATCAAAATCATATGGAGTTCTTATTTAAAAGAATTTCAGATAATCAGCTTCCACTCTAGACTTTCTGAATCAGTTTCTCTGGCTTTGTCCCAGGCATTGTACATAAATTCAAATGTATATATGATCCCAATGTGCAGATATATAGATATATTAGAAACCATTTTATCAAAAGTCAATGATGCATTTATTTTAATTTTAATATTTATTTATACAAGAATTGGGGTACAGGCCAGATGTGCGGGAGGGTGAGAGGATTCACCAGAGAGAGAGCAGGGAACAGAACAGGCAGACCGACGAAATACACTGCTGAGGGGAGCAGCGGAGCAGCAGGAGATGTCTGTCGTGCCATGTGGGACCCTCGCTGGTTGGCCGGGATCGAACTGGCACTGCAGAGGCTGTGGACAGCTTCACAGCGCAGCGCTCAACTGCCTGCGTCACCAGGGGAGGCCCAATGATGCATTTATTTTAAACTTTAAGCAAAATAGATACACGCAATGAACACTATATAGGTGCTTAATTCAATGAGCAAGGAAAATTCTTTCATAAAATGTGTCCTTTCAAAGTCAAATAAAAATTATTTTTCCAGGGGGCCTCCCTGGTGGTGCAGGGGTTAAAGTCTCAGTACTATCAAGCTATGGCCAGTCACTGTGCATGAGAGTTCCATCCCTAGGCAGGGAGCTAACCCACATGGTGCAGCAGACCTTGTCTGTCTCACCCGCTGCTCTCCCTCAGCAGTGTATTTTAGTGGATCCATCTGTTCTTACCCCCCACTCTGTCTCTGGTGAATCCTCTCACCCCACACACCTGTGGCCTGTGCCCCAGTTCTTGTATGCATAAATAAGTAAAAATAATTTTTAAAAATATTTTTTCAGCTGCTAATTTTAACAGAAAAATAAAAATAGCTTGACATGAAAAAAAAATTAAACTGAGAAGTAGACAGTAAATAATGAACAACTGTTCTAGTTTGGGTAGAACTTATTTTACTACAAGTGAATTCATACAAATAAAAACATCCTCTTCCTTCCAAAGGCATAGCATTATGTAGTTACTAAAGCCTGCAGTCCAAAGTTTATAAACACTTAGAAGACTATAGAAATTGTGTTTCATAAGTAGTATTGGTAACCTACAGACTTAAAAAACAAATGATAACAGATGAATGATCATGTAGAATGAGATGAAGTGACTGAGTGCTTAAATCATTATCGTGTGTTAATCATAACCTGTATTACCATTCATTCTTTGATCTTGGGGTGACTTCTGCATAATACTGAGATTGATTTACTGTGTTGACTTCATTTGGATAAGTGAATACAGTAGCCTATAAATGGTTTCAAAGATAGTTTTGAACATAGTGACCAACATAGTGACCTATCTTTAAAAATATTATCTTAAATGTTCAATGTGGAACAGCTGTTACCATTGTCAAAGTGAACATAAAATATACAAAGAATTCATTTAATAGTTTGATCATCCACCATAAGATAATTATTATATGCCAGCTTTTATTGCTTATCTTCACTTAATTCCCTTTAAATGTTTCTCTTCCACCTCTCATTTTATTATAGTCTCATTGTTGGATAATATTTCTACCATTGTTGGAGTTTTCACTTTCTTAATGGAGAAAAATTTGCATATATATGAATACAGTTAAATATGTTAACAGAGTTTGCAAATAATAAAACTATTTTTCGATTACATTTTGAGAGAAACACCCAATTTTAATTTGTGAAGCAAAATGATTTATATCATCATGGTTAGAAAATGTTGCTTAAGTTTCTAAATATGATATTCAAAAAGGAGCTGATATAAATTATAAGTAAATGATTATACAAATATGCATAAATATTATTAAAACCAGAAAAACTAATTATACATACAAATCTTTCATAATTTAAACTTAATTCTCCCCAAAAATATATCTATTCCAGGCCCATATCTGAGTTTTTGTGGCATTCTCAAAGGCAAAATAATTTCTCAGGCAATAAAAGTTGTTTCTTTAAAGGGTGGAGTTTGGGATTATTTCTAAAGTACTCTCTTCCCCTTAAACTTTTAAGGGCAAACAATGTTTTCACTACCTATTGGCACATAAAAGCATGACTCACAGTATGACAGTATGTTATCATGAAAAAACACAAGAGAAGAAAGTAGGCATAAAATTGGAATGAATTTATTGAGATACAAGGTGTTCTCTTCAGTTTTCTTTTATTCTTTAGCAGAAATCTGAAGTTATCTGCCAAATCAATGAATAAATTCTGGATCAATTCTGTTTTAGATATTTTGTATTTTATTTTTTTATCCATCTGGCTCATTACTAAATATATCATCTCATCCATTAGGTCTATTCAAACAAAATAATGCCCTAAAAATTGTCTGAGTTAGTCTTTTAAACTTGAATGTGGAGTAAAGAGAGGCAGAATTGCACAGTATAAAACTACGGCAGAATTTCTACTAATGCAGGGTTACTCGGGCAAAAGTACATAAATATATAGTACCATGGTTAAGCTCGGCACAGCACACGGTTTCCACGTATATATACATATGCACAAACACATATATACATGTAATGTATGTACAATCTAGGTAGCATGTATGTATCTGTGGTGTATACCTATGTACATACATGGTGTGTGCATGTATACATGCTATATGTCTGCTATATACATATGCACATACATATATGTTATTTTAAAGCTATGACACATATGAAATATCATACATCATCATTATATTCTGGCTCATGCTTACATGTCATCAGGACTCCATTCATTGTACTTGCTCAAGCACTCAGAAGGTTAGTGTAACCACCATAAGTGATACTGTCATTGGGCCATGAGATTTGGGCTTTACAAGGACAGAAATAGAGAACTGAGAACTTTGCACTAGGAACTAAATGCAATGGCCAGGAAATCACACACACCAATTCTGCTCACATTTTAGGGCCTAAAACCAGTTATACTTCTATATCTAATCTCAAAAGTGTAGATAAAAACAATTCTCCAAATACATGGAAGTAGAGGAAGAGTAGATATTGTCACTCTTGGCAAATCTACCAAGTCCTATGAGGCTTTTGAAGGAAAATGTTTATTTCAGTAACAGTCAGTAAATATTTTCTTTTGCTTTGTTTTGATACTGATGTGTATATTGAAAGGGAGAATCATGGGCTTAACATAGTGTAAGAATAAAGTAGAAGGGTTAACCCAATTACATTGCAAAATTTTTCATTAAAAGTTTTTATTATAACACAGTGGATAATAAATTTCAGGACAATTCAGAGCTTGTAATAAGGCACACATACCTAAATCTTAATCTCCCGGCCTCCTGTCTTCAGACTTAACACATATATATCAAAGTACAGAATGAAGTGTATAGCATGGAAAATTTTAGAATTAAGTTTCTGTTACTAATATTTGTGTGACGACAGCAAAATGTAATTGCAATATGCAATATTCTTTTAATTTTTCCTTTTTTTGGTGTGTGACATTATAGTTAACCAGGAAAATAATTTATGTTTGGGAATGTCCAGAGGGGACTTTTATATGGGAAATATCCAGTGATCTGTCTGCTAATGTCTGTAATAGTCTATGTTGGGTTGATGTTACCTTTAAACACAAAAGAATCACGATTAAGTTACTTCTGTATTTGGTATATGGCTTAAAGTTTTCAAAGAGATCTAATTATTTCTGAGACTATTCAAGTTTCAGAGTCTCCAAATATTTTGGTAAAATATTTCTTATTATCCACCGCCTACACACATCCACCTCCAACTTCATCAACAAAAATAATTCCTTATTGCAAGACTACATTTCAAAGATTAAAGTAAGTACATCAATCCTCAGATCATCAAAAGCAAATTGGTATTTGCTGCAGAAAATACCTGAGGTATTTGAGCACAGAATTGAGGAAAATATAAATAATCAAGGTAGTTATCTCCAAGTTCATAACCAGGACCAGGAAACTGATCACTAGATTTGTATACAGTCACCATCTATGTTGTCCTGTATGTAAAAATGTTACTAAAGAGTTAACTAATAAGGAATTATTCTTATTTCTAGTATAAGTAGATCAATGTTGTAAAGTATACATCAATGATCAGCATTATAATATTGTGGTAGGATGAAGTACAGAACACAAAAGGAAGACATGCAATTCTAAGGCCTTCTACTATAATCATACAATCTTTGTTTCAAATATTTTCTTAAACTACATTTCAGTTATCAGCTTGAAGTTGTTATGGATTTATCTACCTTTAAAGTATAAAATTCTTCTACAGGCTGTGTTAAATGCCATTAACTTTGAGAACATGTTATAATATATTTTGCTTATGGAATATCATTCAATCATTAATTATATTTGCACAAAATACATACAAGCAATAATTTTTCACAACCTAGTCGTTGAACACAACACAAAGTCACTCTGAAATAGAACTAGCTAAGACTATTTCATATGCCTATATGACAAAAGAAAATTATTTTACTCTTATACATGAATTTCCTTGCACTCACTGCTTTGGAAAACTTAATTTAAATTTTATTTTATCTATCCTAGCTCCTGTGTTTATTAACTATACTTAGTAGCCAGGAACTTGTCATGTATGATGACTTTCTTGTTTGTATACTCTACAAATATATCCTAATTTATATTAATATATCATTATCTCAGTAACCATTACTGAAACATTGGCATAATAGGTATTGTTTCCATTTTGAACATCTTGTCCATATTTATAAAAAAATAGAAATAGTAGAGATTAATAGAGAATTATGCATAAGTACTCAAAACATTTTATATATTTTACTTTTACTACAAATTCACAGAATTTGAGGGCTGGAAAGAAATTCACCTGTACCAAGAGGAAAATAATTTCTCACTACATTAATTATTTGGCCAATGTCAAAGAACACAGTGGTAAAACTTGAATTAGAATCAAGTGTTTTGATTGCTGGTTCAGCTGTCTTCCTTTCTTATGTCATAGTTTCTCCCATTATAACTATAAATGATATGGTTAAAGAATAGCAACAATATAGCAAAACTAATTTGGGGGGAATTAATAGTATTTATTCAAATATCAGTTTTGATAATAATAACAGTCCATAGACAAAGGTGCAGGTAAATGTGTCAGCTCTATGTAGCAATTAGTGTCTTTTCAACAGTAGGAAAAGAACTGGAAAATCCAAATCGCTGCATGGATATGAGGAGAGGCCCTTTGTTATTATCATTAGCTCTCCTTTATCTTCATGTTAGTTTAGGCAATTGAAGCAGTTGATTGCTTCTAAGAACTTAGTTTGAGAAGTCTTGGTAAAGGGTATAAGATTAATTCTTTTTACAAGGTCTCAGCATTGTGACTGTTTTCATTCAGTACTTGTTGCTTTTGCTATTGGTTTCAGAATTTCACATTGTACTTCTATATGAAGCACAGTAAAAACTGGAAAGTGATTCTGTATATAAAGTTGCTTTCATTAAGAAAAATATAATTTCAATAAATTATCTTTTCCATAGTATCTGTGATTGAACAAGTATCAGGAAACATTTAAGATATACGTAAAACAATGTGAAAAATGAATGGCAATGATGTAATTGTCTGATAAAATCTGCACTACCTGAAGAGCTGAAATTAATTTAGAACTAAATTATTATGTTTTTATGGCAGGCAGATGTTGGGGTTATGGTATTTGTGAACTTTGGGTACTTTTCATTCACAGATCAGGATATGCTTTTTAATAAATTGAGAAGTCAAGGTCTAACCCTTCTGGCAGCAGTTTGGCTTTCTAATTATCTTAGTAATAGCTCTAAATTATTATTCAATGTAGGTCTATGTCCTACTGTTAGTGGGTCATAATATCCCTCAGGTTTCATACTTTTTCCTGTTTTAGTAAATTACTTGCCATATGCAGGTAATTTAAGCTCATTGTCTAACTTTTAAAATAATATTGATTTGGTCTGAAAGATATTGATGCATTTGAAAGGGTTAGAATTTGAACTATGAGATAGAGCAGTTGATTCCTTTTTAAGACTCATTTTCCCTACTCTCCCGAAAAAATAACACCAATAATTTCATGTCACAATACATTACATTTTTCTTTTTGATTTTACTTTCACTCTGATGTGTACACTATTTCTATTGGATGAATTTTTATTTCTTATAAAAAGGGAATTATATAAAATTATCTCAATAATATTGCATCTGACTATAAAGGCTAAATCAGTGAAATATGCTTTAATGTCATCTCTAGCAGAGACTAGATTTTGATTTTCTTTTAAAAGATTTATTTATTTATTTATACAAGCACTGGGTACAGTCAGAAGCACGGGAGGGTGAGAGAATTCACCAGAGCCAGAGGGGAGAGCAGAGCAGGCAGACTGACAAGAAGTACACTGCTGAGGGGAGCAGTGGGCAGCAGGAGAGGTCTGCTCGCCATGTGGGACCCTCACCTGGTAGCCGGGGATTGAACCAGCGCTGCAGAGGCTGCTGGCAGCTTCGCAACCCAGCGCTCAAACGTTGCGCCACCATGGAGGCCCTCGATTTTGATTTTAAGGATCAACTATCATCCCAATAATCAGTTTATTCATTTTAAAAGGAAAAAATTGTATTATCTTCTTGAAACATTAAGAGCCTATAAGAAGTTTCCCAAATTGGTGTGGTAATTCTAACTTTCTACGACTACTTTAGAGAAAAAAAATGTGTGATTTATTAAAAAGATAAATAAATAAGCTAGAGAAAAATTTTGACTGGCAATGAGATAATCCAAATTTCTATGAATATGAAAAATGTTATATAAATAATGATGCCATTGATAGAGGAATAGTATGAAGTCATAAGAAATAGAATTTTAATGCATTTAACAAGGCAGGAAATACCATGTACAATGAACAAGTTAATAACAGAAGCAGGGACCTCCCTTGTGGCGCAAGGGGTTAAGCACAGCACCACTGTGAAGCTATCTGCAGCCTCTGCAGCAGGAGTTTGATCCCCAGACAGCCAGGGAGCTACCCACATGGTGTAGCAGACCTCTCCTGTCTCTCCTCAGCAGTGCATTTCAGTCAGTCTGCCTGTTCTTTTCCCTGCTCTGTCTCTGGTGAATCCTCTCACCCTCCCACACATCTGGCCTGTACCCTGGTTCTTGTATGCATAAATAAATACTAAAAAAACAGAAATAATTTAAAACTAAAGTTATAATGTATTTTAATAACTTTATTAAATCAATATATATACACACACATATGTACACTTAAATTGGAGACAGACAATATAGATAAACAGATACATAGATAGATAATAGACAGTCAGATGCATGTATATGTCTATGTAAAGCTTGTAATCAAAAAGGATATTAAAAATAAAGATAATATTGGGAAGAAAATCATCAACATATAGCAGAATTTTTAAAAAAAGAAACAGACACATTGGGAAAAATAAGATTTAGTTCTTGGAAAATGTTGGTAAAATGCTGCTAGACTTAAAGAAATGTGAATATGTACAAATAAGCAATTTAAAGAGCAAATGTCATTCATACAAATTCTACAGATATTAAATGGGTATGTTTTTATACTTAAAAACTTTAATACATTTGAAATTTTAGGTGAAATTATAAAGGTTCTTGAAAAAATACTACAAATCAAAACTGACATAGTCATGGATAATCTGTTAGTTTCTCATCTATTGAAGACACTAAAACACAAAATTGAAAAAGTACTTAGTTCCAGTAAGATGACAGAAGTATAAATACAACAGATCCATTTTCTCCTTACATATTCCATTTCCTCCCTACATATACAACAAAATAGAGAAAAAATTTGACTGGCAATGAGATAATCTAAATTTCTATGAATATGAAAAATGTTGTATAAATAATGATGCCATTGACACATGAAAACAAAAATCCATGAAATTTTGGACTATTTTCTTCTCAAAGTATCTTCTTATATTTCTTTTAGTAATGTCATAGTTTTCATTGTACTGATCCATCACCTCTTTTGTTAAACTTACTCTTAGGCATTTCATTCCTTTTGGTGCCGATGTAAATGAAATTGTCCTCTACATTTTTTTCTCTTCTAACTCAGTTGCATATAGGAACACAACTTATTTTTGTAAACTAGTAGGCACCTCTCCAAAAAAGACAAATTGGCCAACAGGAACATGGTAAAATATTTGTCATTACTAAGCATCAGAAATGCCAATCAAAACTAATACCTGTGAAAATGACCCATACCAAAAAAGAATTTAAACAGTAAGTGTTAGTAAGGATGTGAAGAAAAAAAGAACGGTTGAACACTTTTGACTCAAGTGTAGACTGGTCTAGCACATAGAAAACAGTGTGGAGATTTCTTAAAATATTAAAAGTAAATCTATATGACCCAGCAGTGCCATTTTTTACATCTAATCAAAGAAAGTAAAAACAATAATTTAAAGGGATTTATGGAATGTTATGTTCATTGCAGCCCTATTTATAGTAGCCAAGTTATACAAATAATCTTTGTCCCAAAACATTATTAGATTAAGAATATGTGGTGTATATATATATATATATATATATATATATATATATATATATAATAGAATACTACTCAGCTATAACAAAGATAAACTTTTTTTTTTTATTTTTTTTATTTTTATTTTTTTTTATTTATTTTTATTTTTTTTATTTTTTTTTTTTTTATAAATTTTATTGTTATATTCCCCATACAATTGCCGCCCCCCATTCTGACCCCAATCCCTCCCCTCCCGCCCCGCCCCCCTAAAAGTGTCTCTGGTTCATAGTTTTTTGTTGATTTTGATTTTCACTTTCTTATAGTTTTTCATTTTCCTGGTCCCTTATTTAAGTTTTCTAGATTCCTGCTATGAGTGAGACCATCCGGTATTTTTCTTTTTCTTTTTGGCTTATTTCGCTGAGCATGATCCCTTCCAGCGCCATCCATGTTGCAGCAAATTGCATGTGTTTATCTTTTTTGAATGCTGAGTAATATTCCATGGTATATATGTACCACATCTTCTTGATCCAGTCATCTATTTTTGGGCATTTGGGTTGTTTCCAAAGCTTAGCTATTGTAAATAGAGCTGCTATAAATATCGGGGTGCAGGTGTTCTTTGGAATTGATGTTTCTGTGTCCTTTGGGTAAATACCTAGGAGTGGAATTGCTGGGTCATATGGAAGCTCTATGTTTAGTAGGTCCAGAAATCTCCACACAGCTTTCCACAGTGGTTGGACCTGTTTGCACTCCCACCAACAGTGCAGAAGAGTTCCTTTTTCTCCACACCCTCGCCAACATTTGTTGTTGCTAGTTTTTTTAATATGTGCCATTCTCACTGGTGTAAGATGGTATCTCATGGTAGTTTTGATTTGCATTTCCCTGATGACAAGTGATGTTGAACATTTTTTCATATGCCTGTTGGCCATTTGCATTTCCTCTTCAGAGAAGTTTCTTTTAAGCTCTTCTGCCCATTTTTTGACTGGATTATTTTCTTTGTTGTTGTTGAGTCTCATCAGCTCTTTGCAGATTTTTGTGATCAGTCCTTTATCATTAGTGTTGGGTGCAAAAATGTTCTCCCAGTTGGTGGGGTTTCTCTTTAACAAAGATAAACTTTTGCCATTAGTGACACTATGGACAAAATGGAGAGGACTATACTAATGCTGAGTGAAAAAAGTTTGAGGAGAAAAATGAATAATGGATGGTGTCACTTATATGTGGAAAAAGGAAAAAAAATTAAACAGTCAGATAAAACCAAACCAATAACAAACCCTAGATATTTCACTATAGAATTGATGCTCTAGTGAAAGAGTGGGCAAAGAAGAATGAAATGTGAAGGGGCTCAATGGATTCTCGTGAAGGACTTTGAGTGTCTTTTGGTTGTGTTGTGGGAACATGCACCTGAAATTTGTGATTCTATACCTCTATATCAAATGCAACTTTGTAAACCAATGTAGCCTCAATAAAAATATAAATGAAAAATAAGCAAAATAATTTTAAAATAAAAGTTCATTAACTATAAACCAACCTTGTAATAAGCAATAAGGGAACTCATAAAATAAGTTCACCTAGTATCAAGAAGACACCAAAAATCATATAATATGGAATGGGGAGAAAGTAAAAATGTGAAAAGTCTGAATGAATTTAAGATCAACTCATTCAATAGGTCACACACCACACATTTAAACCTCAGAATAAACTCAAAATAATAACCAGAGAAGTATCACTTCAGAAATTGTCAAGGGGATGCAAGAATTACACAAAAGAAAGAATTCAAAGCACAAGAGAAGAGAATAAGAGAAAAAAAAGGAACAAGACAAACTATGAAAAACAAAAAAAAGCAAATAACAAAGTGGCACTCAATACTTACATTTCAATAATTATCCAAAATATAAGTGGTTTAAATTTATCGATTAAAAGGTATAAAGAGTTTAAATAAATCAGAATACATAATCCATTATTTCCTAATTTACAGGAAGCTCATCTTAGTTCTAAACACAAATACAAACTTAATTTAAAAGTTTGGAAGAAATCCTACAAGAAAATGGTAATAAAGAAAGGTAGGTGCAGCTTTATTTATATAAGTAAAATGGTTTTCTTTTTTTAAAATTTATTTATTTAGGCATAGAAGAACTGGGGTACAGGCCAGAGGTGCAGAGGGTGAGAGGATTCACCAGAGACAGAGTAGAGAGCAGAACAGGCAGATCTACTGAAATACACTGCTGAGGGGAGCAGCGGGCAAGTCAGGAGAGGTCTATTGCACCATGGGGGTAGATCCCTGGCTGGCCAGAGATCGATCTCATGTTGCAGAGGCATTGGATATCTTCACAGTGCTGTGCTTAATCCCTTGTGTCACCAAGGAGGCCCTAAGTAAAATATATATCTAGTTAGAAAAATTAATAAGATATAAGGATGGATATCGTATAATGATTAAAGACCCTCAATAAGATTTAACACATATTAAGATATATGCATTAGATGATGGAGCATCAAAATACATAAACCAATTACTAGTAGAACTAAAATGACATTGGCAACAAGATGATAGCAGTAGGATGATTTTAACTGTTTACTTTCAACTATGAACAGATCACCAAAATAAAGAATACATAAGGAAACAAGAGTCATTAATGGCAAGCTATATCAGATGGACTTCAACCAGCACTTCAGAAACAAGGGTATTAAGATGACTAATATGACTAATATACATCCAGATAGCTGCAAATCTCATTTGAATTTCTCATCAGAAAAAAATCAAAATTCAAAAGAAGAAGAAATGAAGCACATTTTAAACACATCAAATGTCTAAAATTAAAAAGGTTTGACAAGAGTTGGTGTGACTATGGAGCAATTGGAATTCTCATATGCTGCTGGTGTTGATACATATTGATACCATCACTATGGAAACCTGTCTGGCAGGATCTATGTCTGAACACAAGCACACCACAGACTGGCAATTCCCCTCACACATAAAACTTAACAGAAATGTATTCATATGTTTCCCAATATACGTGTTGGAATAATTCACAGAAGCATTATTAATAGATAAAACTGTAACCAAATCAAAATTTCCATTAAAGGAAAAATGGGTAAGTACACCCTGGTATATTTTTATAATGGAATACTATCTGATAATTACAGTAAACAATACACTAAAACAATAGATGAATTTTACAAAAGATTGTAAAGTTCATGATTTCAAAAATGTAAAATTTAAAACCAGAGAAAACTTACATATGGTGTGAAAAGTAAGAGTAGTTATACTGTGGGAGTAGAATGATGAGGAAGGATATGATGCCTTGCATCTTTCATCATGTTATTAATGTCCTTTCACATTGTGAGTGAGATGGGTATTTTCGTATTATGAAAATTCAAGTTCTGTACATCTACTTTATATATATATATAAATATGTATGTATACATAAATATAATACTGGGATGGAAATTTTATCTTTAAAATGACAATACAATGTGTCTATAATACAGTATTATTAGGTCCACTAAACAAAGCAATGCATGAGAAAGTGCTTAGTTGTCTGTAAAAGTATAGTAAAAGTATTATTACAAAGGAAATATTATTAGTATCATTACAAACAACAGTATTATTACAAATTGATTGCTCATTTATAAGCGGGTAGGATCATAATATGAATTGTGACCCAATAAAATATCACCTTGTATACCCCTGACCTCTTTCCAAATTTCCTTTCTTGGCTATGTTTAGATAACAGCTTGATCCCACTAAAATTCTGCTTCTACCTTTGTGAATGCCAAAAAAAAAAAAAAAAAACCCACAACATTTTAACATGTTGTCCCCACAGTTATTTAAGAAGAAATGAACTCTGCTTCCTGAATACTAAGTTTCAGGGAGGTAAAAATGGGTGAAATATTTTATTGATCCTTAGAATCTCTACCTATCTCCAGCCTCTCCTCCTCTCAGAATAAAATGAAATTCTGAGACCAGTAATAATACGGCATGCCTTCAAATATTAAGAAGTGTTTACATAGAATTCCACTCCTAGGAATCTACCCAAAGGACACAAAAACATTAATTCAAAAGGAAACCTGCACTCCTATTTTTACTGCAGCACTATTACAATAGGTAAGATGTGGAAGCAACCTAAATGTCCCCAAACAGACTACTGGATCAAGAAGATGTGGTATATATACACAATGGAATACTACTCAGTAATCAAAAGAGATAAGCTCATGTTATTTAGAGCAACATGGATGGAGCTGGAAGGGATTATGCTCAGTGAAATAAGGCAGAATGATAACAAAAAATACCAGAAGGTTTCACTTATAGGAGGAATATAAGGGAACCCAATAAGGAATCAGGAGAAAAAAAGACAAAACTACCAGGCAACTATAAATTGGAGACATTCAGCAGAAGAGGGGAAGGGGAAGGAGAGGGATTAAAACAGGGGCAAGAAGAGCACAAGAGACTATGGTAATGGTCATGGGTGAGTTGGTGGTGGGAATTTTATGGAAACTACGCATGAGAGGAGAAAGCTAACTGTACAAAAATGAATAATGATGTAAAAATATAGAGAGAAATAAAATACATAAATTAAAAAAGGGCCTCCCTGGTGGCAAAGGCAGTTGAGCGCAGCCATGTGAAGCTGTCTGCAGCTACAGCAAGGGTTCGATCCCAGCCAACCAGTGAGATACCCACATGGCACAGCAGACCTATCCTGCCTCACCTGCTGCTCCCCTCAGCAGTGTATTTCAGTCAGTCTGCCTGTTCTGCTCCCTGCTCTGTTTCTGGTGAATCCTCTCAATCTCCTGCACATCTGTCTTGTACCCCAGTTCTTGTATGAATGAATAAATCTTTAAAAATAAATAAATTGGGCCTCCTTGTGGTGCAGGCAGTTGAGTGTAGCACTGTGAAGCTGTCTGTGGTCTCTGCAGGGAGGGTTCGATCCTGGCCAGGTTGGGAGATAACCCACATGGTGCAGCAGACCTCTCCTGTTTCGCCTGCTACTCCCCTCAGCAATGTATTTCAGTCATTCTGCCTGTTCTGCTCCCAGCTCTGTCTCTGCTGAATCCTCTCACCCTTCTTCACCTCTGGCCTGTACCCAGGTTCTTGAATGCATAAATAAATAAATCTTTTAAAATTAATTAATTAAAATTAAAAATGACTTGTAATTAGTAAAAAGACCCAAAATTCTGCCATTAGAAATAGCTAGAACAGCTTTAAATACTTAAAACTGAACTTTTGAATCAGAGTGCAAGAAGCAAATTTCTAGCTTCACCAGTTACCAAATATATGCATTGAGCTAGTTTTGTATTTTAACTTTCTGAGAGTCCTCTTCAATAAGATAAGGAAAATAATCTAACAGGTTTTTGGAGGTAGAAGTAAATTGATACACAGAATGTGTAGAAAAGTGCTTGGAATAGAGCAAGCATTCAAAATTGGTACCTAACAAATCTGTAATGAACAAAACCTGAAATTAATTTCTTTTACTTGAAGTAGGTGTTCCTGATTGTCATTGAGCTCTCCTCAGTCACAATCTCTTTCCTTCTTGAGACCTAGCATCTTCAAATGGTTGTTGAGATGTCTATGAATATCTGTTTTAAGTTTGTATAAAGGACCATGAAGAATTGCATGTGGGAATTGGTGAAGTAGTTTCATCATTTTTTATCACCTCCTTTCCTCTTGAACCCGGTCATGTCAACTCATTGAATTAAAAGCATGGGTGGAAAATGATGTCTAGCCCTGTGCCCAGGAAGAAAAGAGAAATGGAGTTAGAAAACACCTAGCTGATTTCTACTTTAGTTTCTTTTGTTTCGCTCATCCTCCCTCACAGATAATTATAGTTCTATAGTAGCTCATCTGTGAAAAAGTTTATATAGTCAAAGGTAAGCAGTATATATTTAATTATGCAAAATGTGTTCTAATTACATTCAGAGGTTGGGGTGAAGTGGCAGAAAGAAATGTGTGCATTGGAGTGTGTGGGAGTTAGGGCAAAAAGAGAGCTAATTTCCTATCTTTTACACTTGGGAGTCAGTAACAGATATTTCAAACTGTAAATACAAAAAATAAGTCTATAAATGCGTCACTTAGAATAAAAGTAAAAACCAAGTGGAAGAGTTGAAAGTAATTGTCTCAGCATAGCAAAAAGGAGTATAGAAGCATGAGTCAGTGTCCTGCTATTGTACATTATAAAGCTATTAATCTATTTTTGCCTTTTTTACTATGTTTGCACACTGTTTGATTAAATAAAAAATAAATGGAATGTATAGAATCAGTAAAATTGGGAAACCAGTAGGAGTCATCAGATTAACATGCCAGTCAGCATGAAATTTGGAGACACACAGCTGATACAGATGTCAATATTGTGACTATAACAGACAAGAAGAAAAAGGATGTTAGTGGTGTTCAGATAGAGAATAATGACTGAGATCACAGGGACAATTTTGTGCTCTTTGAGCATATGCCCTGGTCATGCAAGATAAAGGAATTTGTAAGGATGGACATGCCTATTATTTCTCCCTATGGTGTGGTTACATAAATACACATAAATAGAGTGTGGATACATAGAGTTTCAGATTCCAAATTGTGTCAACTATTTTTCCAATTGAAATTCTATACTGGCTGACTATGGTGCCTCTGTCGCTTTTTGTGAATTGTCTGGGTTGTTGCAGCCTTGACTATGCTTCTTAACCTTGACTGCTTTCAGAACTTTGACCTTATCAAGGGGGAAAATAAAGGTCAACATTTTCTAAATTTACTGCTTTTGTAATTATGTGAAAACATCCATTACATGAACATTTATTTGGAAGAATTTCAAGTGTTTATTATAGTCATCAAATGTAATAGGAAAACATTGCAAATGATTTGAGCAAAGTAAATGTGGTACTTAGAAAGTCAAATCATCTTGCCAAGGTCATAGTTCGTGACTATTTGATTCTTATAATCTCTTAATGAAATCAGACATTGCAGCAACTACAGAAGGTCAGATCATTAAAAGACTGATGAGATGCCATGACACTTACAAACATAACACTTTCCTAAAGACAGGGTTCACCTATACATCAAGAGAAAGAAAGACCAGGCAGGTCCAAAGCATCAAAGGATACCTTCCATAGTGTTCACTCAGATCACAGATGATGTAGATAAGTGCAAAATGTCTCTGGGAAACCACAGCACAAGTTTTTTGAGGGCCATTGACACTTCCAGAGCAGATACTCAACTAGATAAAACAGGTATAGACTGCAAATGTATACATTCACAATAAATAATTTAGACAAACTGGTACAGGACACCTCTAGGGAAGTTTTGGTTTTGGCACATTGCAAACCATTTTGTTACCTTAATCTGAGTCAGTGACATGGTCCCAGATATTCCTAAGGATAATATTAGAGCTACCATAGATTATTTACAAATTAAATCCATACCAGCACACACAAACGTTGATCCTAAGCTATTTTTATTTTTTATTTTTTTTTGTAGAAGAATTTGGGTGTAGGACAGAGGTGGGGGAGGGATGAGGTGAGAGGATTCACCAGAGACAGAGTGAGGAGCAGAACAGACTGATCCACTGAAATGCACTGCTGAGGGGAGCAGCAGGCAAGACAGAAGTCTGCTGAGCCATATGTGGGCTAGCTCCCTGGCTGTGGATGGAACTCAGGCCATAGCTGATAGCACTGATACTTAACCCCTAGATCACCAAGGAGGTCCTGATCCTAAGCTATTTTTTCAAAGGAAGAAGGCCATAGTAGTATATCTGGAGAACAGTTTTCTATTTGTGGAGCTTACACAAACAAATGTGAAGCTTGAGTTTAACAAGTTTGCATGTGTGTTTGTGTTTTTATTGTTGCTGTTTCATTTTAAAATTTTCCTATATGAAATTAGAAAATTGCAATACTAAGCTAAAAGAGGAGAGAGGTTTGCAAAACAGAATCCCAGATAGTCATTAAGAAGAAAAGGAGGTCATGCAAATATTTAAAAAAGCTGCCTTTTATCTTTGAAAGCACAATATTTAAGGGGCTCCCTGGTGGTGCAAGGGGTTGAGATGCAACCCATGAATCTATCTGCAGCCATTGCAGCACAAGCTAGATCCCCAGCCAGGAAGCTACTTACATGGCTCAGCCGACCTCTCCTGACTCGCCTGCTGCTCCCCTCAGCAGTGTATTTTGGTCAATCTACCTGCTCAGTTCCCTACTCTGTCTCTGGTGAATTCTCTCTCTCACACACACACCCACACCTCTGGCCTGTACCCAAGTTCTTGTATGCATAAATAAATAAATCCTTAAAATAAATAATTAAAATACAATATTTAATATTGGCTTTACAGATATCTTGCCATATTCCATATATGTAGAACCACGATCCAGGGGGTCTCCCTGGTGGCTCAAGATTTAAGCACAGCACTATGAGGCTATCTGCAGCCACTGAAGCACGAGCTCGATCCCTGGCCAGGGAGCTACCCACGTGGCACAGCAGACCTCTCCTGACTTGCCTACTGCTCCCCTCAGCAGTGTACTTCAGTCAATCTGCCTGTTCTGTTCCCCCTCTGTCTCTGGTGAATCCTCTCCCCCCCACACACCTCTGGCCTGTACCCCAGTTCTTGTATGCATAAATAAATAAATCCTTAAAAAAAAAAGCAAAAAACCATGATCCAAGGAAGTAGCCACGGACAAGTTGCTAAGAGCGAAAATCTGTAGTTATATATGGAATATGGCAAAATATACAACAGCTCTAAGATGTCCTGAGGAAAAGGAAATGGCAATCGAAGAGAATGCCCTGAGTAACTGTCAGATCTTGCTTTCTCTGACTGAGGAAAAAGAACAAGTTCTTCAAAATTTGGCAACAGAATAATCACTTTCATTTTCTGTTTTGGTAACTTTAACTCTATCTGATTGGAAAATAAAATCTTCGATAGCTTTGTTACTGAATTCTGGAGAGTTAGTTTCTCCTTGTCATGCCAAAATTTCCTTGAGTTCTCAAAATGAAATGTGTGTGTTCGTTGTTTTGGGCTGCCCATTTTGCAAATTTAGATTTTCCTAATTTTAAAAATGTTCTGTAACAGCAACTTAGATAATTGAACTACTTCTACTTTTCTAGTAGATAGCACTGTGTTTTTTATATGATTTTAGGGTTTGGCTTTTTCTACTTCCTATAAACCCAGAGACTTGCTCTTGCAATGCTGAGTCAGGGAATAGGGAGGACCTTGAAGATTCCAACTGTTTATGTGAAAACTTAGACGTGGGGTTGGCTCACATTTGTGACACCACTGACAGCCCTCCGCTTTGGTCTTCTAGACCTGCAGCCCCAGTCTGCTCACTGTCAGGGCATGTGGTGAGGTCAGTGCCAGTCCAGGGGGTTGAGGGGCAGGGAGCACACATAAGGGCGCTGTCCTTGTCCTTTTACCTGGCCTGCTGGGAGCACCACACCTGCTCCGCACATATTTCCCCTGAGTTAAGCATGTGTGCTCCTACATGACTCAGGGCTCCCCTCCCAGGACCCTGACTGAGTGGCAGCACCACAGAGTGTGGCAGCCTCCATGTCCTCAACCACCACGTCCAGGCATTTCTCTCCACCTACCTCATAATTAATAAAGGGTGAATCCTCTCCATGTTGCTTCTAGTTCTGTCTGTTGGTCTCTGATGTCAAAGACTAAAGTTTTCCTCCCAAGTGACAGGATTCTCTGGCCATAATGCCTGAATGGGTAACATAAATAATCAATCATTTTAGGAATGAGACGAAGAACCTCTTCTAGTGCCATCTTTGTATGTCTAACTCCAATAATCGAAAACTTCATTTTGAATAGAGGTGATTTGAGGTAACAGAAGTCACTGTCATCCAGACCAGCCTTTATCACAATCAATAAGCCCAGGTATCACCAGCAATCCCTGGCACTCAAAGATGTGGCTCTTCTAAATTAGAGCTTTGTGGCTCTAAATGGCTTACTCCATTTCCACTCCAGAGATTTCATCCCCATACCGGATTGCTTTTCTTACCAGGAATTAAAAAACATCCTTCCACTCAGTAGGTACTCTTTGGTCTCTTGAAATTCCTCTTTAACAATAAAGAGGCAAGTTGGAAGGTGACATTAACTTAAAACATAGAATTCAAAGGAAGTTTCAAAATCACTCTGAGGTTGTTGACCTAAACAAGTAGAAGAAAAGTGAATTCTATTTTTTGGTTTAGGAAAGATTTTGAGAAAATGAAATTTGGACAAACTTTCAGACTTCGTGTTGACTTTGAGCTTCATGGCTGCCAGAGTAAAGAAGATTTGATAAAGTATATGACTAGGCATCCAAATAAAATTTCTTCAGTAAAGAGAATCTTTTGTTACTTTACTTTCTTTGCTACTGATAATATCCATGAGGAAAGATTTTTTCTTAAAAAGAAAAATTTGACTCTTTTACCAGACAGAATGACTTATGTCAATATTTTAGGGAAAAGTCAGGTGTGTTTGCCTCTATTCTGTTTCCTTTAGTGAATGTGGGAGTAATATTTGGAAATTGTTTACCTTTTCAAGAAAAGCAAGATTCTGGATTATATTGTGGGGAATCTTCCAGTTTTTAAGTAGGACAACTAATTTAAAAAATACTGTTCAGGCCAAAAATTGAATGACTGCATTCTGAAATAAATCCATTCACTGTCCAATGTTTGTGACTTTTATCCTTTATCTAAACATAGACATCACAGGATAAGTTGTTGCTTACAAAGTAGATGATACACTGAGGACAATGAATTTAGATGCCATTGTTAGGAGTATTTTTTGTTTTTTATTCACTAGTTGGAAGAAACTATGGTAACATTTTATAAAAATCTTAGTTTCTTTCACGAACTGTCCAATTAAATCTCTACAGTTGTTGTTTCTGTTAATCAAAAACAAATTGTACGAAAACCATAGTAAATCTCTAGAGACAGGAAATTGTGTATCTGTTTATATACTATATTCAATTAATTCATTCAGAGAAAATGTAACAGAATTAGATATGTATTTCTCCTGAAATTTGTTTTCTGTGTTTATTTTTATGCTGTTTCATTATGCCAAATCAATGCAACAATTGCAGTGACAATACATTTTTTTAAAATGCTTGCTTTACAATTCCATTAAGATCTGGAACAAGACAAGGATGTCCACTCTCACCACTGCTTTTCAATATAATACTGGAAGTCCTAGCCAGAGCAATAAGACAAGAGAAAGACATCCAAGGAATCCAAATAGGAAAAGAAGAAGTCAAACTATCACTATTTGCAGATGATATGATAATATACATAGAGTAGAGAACCCCAAAAACTCCACAGAAAAACTAATTCAACTCATCAATCAGTTCAGTAAAGTGGCAGGATACAAAATCAACACGCAAAAGTCAGTAGCCTTCCTATACACAAACAAAAAATCTGAAGAAGAAGAAATCAAAAAAACCATCCCTTTTTTTATTGAAACAAAAAAAATCAAATATTTGGGAATAAATCTAACAAAAGTGGTAAAGGACCTATACAAAGAAAACTATAAAACACTGTTAAAAGAAATAGAAGAAGACACAAAGAAATGGAAAGACATCCCCTGCTCATGGATTGGAAGAATAAACATTATTAAAATGGCCATCCTACCAAAAGCAATATACAGATTCAATGCTATTCCAATCAAAATTTCAATGTCATTCTTCAAAGAAATAGAACAATTATTGATGAAATTCATATGGAATCACAAAAAACCTCGAATAGCCAAAGCTCTCCTGAAAAAAAAAGAAGGGAATGGAGGCATCACACTCCCAGACTTCAAACTATACTACAAAGCCATAATCATCAAAACTGCATGGTATTGGAATAAGAACAGACATACAGACCAATGGAATCGAATAGAAAATCCAGAAATAAACCCACAGATTTATGGTCAACTAATCTTTGACAAAGGAGCAAAGACTATGCATTGGAGCAAAGAGAGTTTGTTCAATAAATGGTGCTGGGAAAACTGGGTCGCTACATGCAAAAGAATGAAGCTTGACCACTACCTCACACCATACACAAAAATCAACTCAAAATGGATTAAAGAACTAGACATAAGACCTGAAACCATAAAATATATAGAAGGAAATATAGGCGAAACGCTACGTGATTTGCACATAAAAGACATCTTTACAGACACATCACCCAAAGCAGTGAGAGTGAAGGCAAAGATAAACAGCTGGGACTACATCAAATTAAAGAGCTCCTGCACAGCAAAAGAGACAATAACAAAAACAAAGAGAAACCCCACCAACTGGGAGAACATTTTTGCACCCAACACTAATGATAAAGGACTGATCACAAAAATCTGCAAAGAGCTGATGAGACTCAGCAACAACAAAGAAAATAATCCAGTCAAAAAATGGGCAGAAGAGCTAAAAAGAAACTTCTCTGAAGAGGAAATGCGAATGGCCAACAGGCATATGAAAAAATGTTCAACATCACTTGTCATCAGGGAAATGCAAATCAAAACTACCATGAGATACCATCTTACACCAGTGAGAATGGCACATATTAAAAAAACTAGCAACAACAAATGTTGGCGAGGGTGTGGAGAAAAAGGAACTCTCCTGCACTGTTGGTGGGAGTGCAAACTGGTCCAACCACTATGGAGAGCTGTGTGGAGATTTCTGGGCCTACTAAACATAGAGCTTCCATATGATCCAGCAATTCCACTCCTAGGTATTTACCCAAAGGACACAGAAACATCAATTCCAAAGAACACCTGCACCCTATGTTTATTGCAGCACTGTTTACAATAGCTAAGCTTTGGAAACAGCCCAAATGCCCAAAAATAGATGACTGGATCAAGAAGATGTGGTACATATATACCATGGAATATTACTCAGCATTCAAAAAAGATAAACACATGCAATTTGCAGCAACATGGATGGCGCTGGAAGGGATCATGCTCAGCGAAATAAGCCAAAAAGAAAAAGAAAAATACCGGATGTTCTCACTCATAGCAGGAATCTAGAAAACCTAAATAAGGGACCAGGAAAATGAATAACTATAAGAAAGTGAAAATCAAAATCAACAAAAAACTATGAACCAGAGACACTTTTTGGGGGGCGGGGGTGGGTGGGGAGGGATTGGGGTCAGAATGGGGGGGCTGCAATTGTATGGGGAATATAAAAATAAAATTTATTATTTAAAAAAAAATAAAATAAAATGTGTTAAATTATACCACATGTAAAAAAAAAATAAAATTAGAATATATAACAAACAAAAAAAAAAAGTCTTTACAGGCAATCAGCTAAAAGTTACGTTTACTCTTTTATTTTCTTTATATATAAATTATGCCCAAGAGTGCCATGATAACAGCACTATACAAACTATGCTTTAGCTTTGTATTTGCCTCTTGTCAAAATAAACTTTACAAATTAAAAAAAAAAATGCTTGCTTTATTCAATCTTAAATAACTATTTTACTATATTGTTAGTTAATATAATTGAATTAAAAAGAAAAAAATATTATCCCCATATCCTAACAACAATTAGTCAATTTTCAGTCTTAATATAAAATTGTGATATAAATTATTCTATGTAAACTTGAAAAGTGGCAGATAATATTTAATTGGTGATATGCTAATTAGCATACATTATTATGAATAGCTACTATATATTAAGACAAAGTGTTCTTCCTTTTAATTAAAATATACAAGCACTGTGTTGCTGAGTCTGTAAATATGATGTTTATTGATAGGTACATGCAGTAGACAAACAAGTAAGCACAGTTTCCCTGGGAAATGATGCCTAAGATTCTGTGAATAAATTCATCTTGATCTGTGCTGGTAGTTATACTTTCTCTTTTAATTTGTAATATGTTTAGTTAAAAGTGTTTGAGGCAATTTGTGAAAACACAGGTACAAACTGAAAATACAAAACAAAAAACAAACAAAAGGAAAGACTGAGAATTAAGCATCACATAGTGAAAGATAAAAAAGTGAAAAAGTTTTGTCTTGTCTAATAATAGTAAAAGTCCACACTGATATAGAATGT